>NC_141885.1:13270000-14711990 GCF_030686135.1 Camelina sativa | reverse complement strand
TTGTTGTAAAGCTGTGATTGGTTATGCATAATCAGGTTTTAGATTTTAAATATTTATAGGCTGACGATTAGGTCGACCCAACACCTCCAAATAATATGAACAAGCGAGTAATTAAGGAGATAATAACTTTGATTTGCTTTTTGCGGAATAATTATGGAATAGGATATATTTTGTGATTCAATTTTGTTTCCTTTAATTGATTTTGAAGATAAATTATTGGAGGGAAATATTTGGGAATCAAGAAGTTACATCGCAAATCTCGGCTGTAATCATTGTCCAAAGTAGCCAAAAATTTTAGCCTTGTAGTAGGCTTGGGCCTTCGTAAGAGAGAATAATCTAATCAAACCATATTTATAAATTAAAATCAAAAATATTTAATGACAATGACATGCTTGTAAAGCTATGTTGTTTTGTTGGATGAAAGGTATTCTGTTTCATATTACAATATTGGCCAGGCTGGATTGTGGAGAATTTCTATCCATGAAGATCAAGGCATATCAAAGGCACTTCAAACGTTTGGATGAATCAAAATAAAGTTAATTATACGAGGTAAAGTGAGCCGTAAAAAAGCAAGCAATGGAAAAATGGTAGATCAATACTCTATAGTATAAAATTTATAAAATTTAAACGTTTTATTTACGAAATCATTCACAAACCAAAAAATTGAGGCAAGTTAGTTCAAGAGTGATGGAGAGATAATGTTTAGTATGTTTAGTATTTAGAGTTTAGGGTTTAGAATTTAGTTATTTTGTATATAGATAAGAATATTACCGAAAATGGATTACAAGAGAGGGTATTTCTTTTAAAATTATTCGTTGTTAAGTATTACTTTTAGATGATGAAAGTAAAATTATATTAAAATATTATAGTTAAACCGTAATATGAAAATTAATTTTCAAGACATATATTAACAATTGCATTTACAGTTTATATACAATTGAACAGAAACTTCGTTCTTTATTTCAAATTAATAATGCATACATAACCCACAGATCGCGTGAGCTACTTTCTAATATATATTCAATGCTTCGGAAGATCCTAATTAAAATTATATTAAAATATTATAGTTAAACTGTAATATGAAAATTAATTTTCAAGACACATATTAACAATTACATGTACAATTCATATACAACTGAATAGAAACTTCCTTCTTTACTTCAAATTAATAATGCATACATAACTCACAAATCGCGTGGGCTATTTTATATATATATATATATATATATATTTAACGCTTCACAAGATCCTTATGACAGTTATCGAGAAGGTGAATCGCATGATCTCTTAGCTCTCGACGATTAAGGAACATACACATACATTTTTTCTCGAACAAATACGGAACTGACAACATTGTCTATGCATACTATATTGGCTAGTATTCATAACCTTTTGCATCTTCAAAGGTCTCTGTCACAACTACCCACAAAAGCAACTTTGACCGGGTTTATAAATGATGTCAAAAGTACGACGAAGGCGAAGGCGATGGACATCAATGTAATGATCTTCATGTCTGATATAATAAAAGATGGTGGAAAGTCCCAATCAAAACAAGAACTATTGAATTTGATAAATTCGAGTTTTGCTGTGGACTTCCAACTCAAAACCAATTGGCAATTAGTGGATTGACCCTAATTCTTTATATATTAATGATAGTCTCTTCAAACTTCTGATGTGGGACTTAGATTATATCCCAAAAATCTTCCCTTCACCAAGGACCACATGTGGGATATTAACACGTCTCCTCGAGATGATAACTCCATCTCGAACTGATCTCACTTGGACCGATAATAAACACTTTTTTGGGCCTCTTACTTGGGTTAACAAGAGGTATGTTCGTATCCACTTTTCTATGTCCACCAGAACTTGAACCTTATGCTATGCTACCATGATAGATTGATGAGAGTAAGAACACACAATGTGTTAAAAGGAAGAATATTGTATTAGACTCTCATAATCATATAATGTTACAACTTATGTTCTCTTATATACACAAAGTATTTCCTAAATTAAGATAATGTAAATGTAAATAATATATTTAGATAAATGTAAATATTCCAACTATATCTTCTAGATTTTTTTCAATCTTCATAATTTACTTATTCTTGGCTTTGTCATCTCGAAGTTGATTTCCGGTTCTCCATATCCCAATAGAATTGTTCTATGTTGTTTGTTATTGTATTTTACGTGTTGAAATAGAAAATCGGAAACTGTGATTCCTACAACGTTGGAATTATGAAAGGTGGAAATTGATTCCTATAGACAAGGGAGGACGATAATTATAATTTTCTTTAGAAAGTAAAACAGTGGATTTGCTGAAAAGAAAACCAATTCAATAGTCTTTATTTTTTTGAATCTAATGTTAAATTATATTCAAAGAAAAATAGCGTTTTTACATCTAATGCATCAGTTGTTTGAACAAAATTTAAGAGTTTAAATTAGCTTAAGATAGAAACCAATCTCAGATTCTAGTGTGAAACCAAGCCTGAAGTCCATTGTCGGACCTCATGTCCCCTTGTCGTTGAATAGCCAAAAATTTGATCTCGAACTTGGCGGTAAATCCACTTGATTAACTGCGCTGGGGTATTCGGGTGCTGACCATGCCGTCTTCCATTCCTTTGAAAAGTGTAGCAAGTGAAAAACCTGCCCAAACGAGCCAGGTGATTGTCGGCTAAGAATGTGAGGAGCTGGTGCCAATCGGTTGTGTAACATGAGCGAAACACTCCCTTAGCCGTTCCACACTTCTAAAGAAAACCTACAGGCAAAGAACATATGAGATCTGGTATCAAGACTTTGTTGACAAAGCACACAGGTCCCCGTAGCCCCAATATTCCACCGCATCATTCGATCCCCTGTTGCCAATTTATCATGAACTGCTAACCAGGTACAAAACGTATACCTCCGAGTGGCATGCAGAAACCAAATCGCTTGGTACCAGGACACCTCTGCAGAAGTGCGACGAATATGATTCCAAGTGTCTGCCGTAGAAAACTCCAACTTGTAATTATCTGCCCTACCTTTCCATAGAAACAAATCAGCCTCGTCTGTTCTACAATGGTACTACGAGCGTAATACAGCCTCGATGGAGAGGAGGTGTGGGAGACGAGGTCGCCTCCTACGCCTAGCAGACCATGCCTCCGCCACTGTCATTGTGAGCCCAATCCCCAAATCTGTAGCTCCCCTAACTCCTGCCACATCGACTAAACGACTTAAAGACGACCAAGTATCAAACCAAAACGAGGCCAGCTTCCCATTTCCCACCTCCACCTTACACAGGGTTGAAGCCACTACTCTATACTTCAGGATCTTCCTCCAAATCCAATAGCCCACTCATGTGTTCTCTTTAACCGACCATAACGACCTCCCCTTTAACAAATAACGATCCACCCATTGTACCCCAAGGAATTTCCATGGGAGAGTATCCTCCAAACTAACTTAAGACAACACACATCATTCACCTCCTTCAAACTACGAAGAACAAGCCCTCCCTCCCACCGTGGCTTGCACACAACATCCCACTGCAACTTAGTTTTTTTAGGATTTTAATCAGTTTCGGACCACAAAAATGCAGAGCAAAGTTTTTCCACTTCTCTAAGACAAGCTCAAGGTAGTCGAAAAGCACTGAACCAGAAGTTGCAAACACTCCATAAAACCGAACTGAACAAATTAAAACGAGCTGCAAATGAGAGGTATCGAGATGTCCAAGAGCCAATCCGCTTGCGAATCTGTTCAAGGAGAGGGGTGTAATCAGCAGTAGTAAAACCTTTAGTCAGCAGAGGCAGACCCAAATATTGAACAGGCAGCTCTCCCACCACAAAAGCGAACTGATTCTCTATCAATTGATGGTCCACAACAGACACGCCTGCAAGATATACTGTCGATTTCTCCATGCTTATCTTGAGACCCAAAATCTTGGCAAACTGATCAAAAATGGACACAATACCCTCAATGGAGCGGGGTTTCCCATCAGATAGTACCATTAGGTCATCAGCAAAGCTTAAGTGGGTCAGGTTAAGAGCTTGACACCGCGGATGGTAACCAAAATGGCTGCACCAGCGGCGGAGTCTAACAGTTTTGATAGAACATCCATACAAATAACAATCAAATAGGGAGAAAGAGAACACCCTTGCCATAGTCCCCGGGCACTTTGAAAATACTCCGTTAGCTCACCATCCACTTGAACAGAGAAAGATGCAATTGTTATACATAGTTTAATCCAATAGATAAACTCTGGTGGGAACTGTAAAGCTGAGAGGAGATTCAAGAGGAAAGACCATTGAACTGAATCAAAAGCCTTGGAAATATCAATCTTTATCGCACAACGCTCCGATATTGTCTCTTTGTGATAGTGTTTAACCAATTCTATTGCTAGCAACACATTTTCGATTAACAATCGGTCTTTCACAAAGGCCGATTGATTTCCTGCAATGAAACTAGGCAACACCACCTTTAACCGATTTGTAAGGATTTTTGAAATAACCTTATAGAGAACATTACAACAAGAAATATGTATATAATCTCTCATCTCCATCGTCTCCAATTTTTTTGGTATAAGAGCTAATATAGTAGAATTGATTCCTTTTGACAAAAAACCTTTGACCAATGGCTTCAAACATTTCAATTTTTTTGTGGAAACGAAACAGTGTCGATGTAGATAAAAAAGAGACCGAGTGGTCTTCCAGTAAGAATCAATCAACGGCCAAAACTCATCCATTAGGAAGCTTAGAGAAGCGTAGGCCGTTCAAATTGTAAATGTCCTCAGTAGTCCTTTTGGTTATCAAGTTATTGGCAATAATGCAAAATGCAGGTGTCTCCTTAAGCAATTTTGAATTCAAAAAAAAAAAACACACACACTTATAAGTTATAATCATACACGTATTTTATATTAAATTACTTATTGAATCTGAAAAACAAAATTAGAATTCTATATATAGAAATCTAGTGTTATTCAATTTTAAAAAAAATAGATTCTTTTAATTCTATTGTTATTCAAGTTATTGGTTTTAGAGTTCTGTTAAATGCAAGAATTTTTCAATATTAAGATGGTTCTAATAACAATATGGTTTGATTATAATTTAACAGAAAACAAAGACAAAAACGTGAAGAAACAATTCTCACATTTTGTGGTGTGATTTGGATAAAATTTATCAAATGCTTAATTTCAGTCACTGAACAATTCCTACTAAAGTACTATGATCCTCACTTGTAAGAATGATCTAATCAAAAAAATTAGGAGATATGGATAAATACTATTAGGAAGTTTATTGGTTCATGTATTTTTATTGTTTTAAAATATAAAACAGATGATTTGTTATTGGATATTTAATTTTAAACTATTTGTTGAAATCATGTATTATTCACTCAATAACTTATTGTTAATGGATTTGAAAGTGAAAAATAGAATGAGTCAAATCCGTGAGTAAACCATGTTATTTAAAATCCATCTGATTTAAATATCATAAGTATTTTTAAAAGAGAACAACTAATTGCTTAAGCGAGATGATTTACAACAATACTTCCCCTACTGTGGATGCAATGGAGAGGAATAGAGCTTCTTAAAGCTATATTTTGAGAATCTGCTATCGAAAATTACATAACAATCAACTCACTACTTTGTGACATGATTGTAACCCTTTTGTTAAAAAATTTCATAGCATTATAACATTACAACAAGCGTGGCCGGACCATAGGTACGTATTTGATCTATCAATGTGTATACATAGTGGACAGATGTAAAGTTGGAAAAACTGTAAAAAATGTTGCGAAAACTATTTACCGTTCTTCCAATGATGTTGTTTCTTGGTTTGTGCGCATTTTTGTAGGCTTTTGAGAGAAGTGGACTGATCTGTTCTTTCCGGGCACTAGACGAAGTGGTGCTACGCAAGAACTTCATTGTACGGTGTTGGAATACTGATCCCGGGTGTGTCTGGAGGCATCTCAGGCAAAACATCATTTCCTTCAAGATAGTTTACCACTTGGGACATACTAGGCCTGTCCTCTGGATTGTATTGTGCACAGAGTAGTCCAAGCTTCAGTACCAACTCTATCTCCTTGCAGACGTAATCTCCTTCCAATCTAGCATCGCGGGCACCAGCTAAGTTCCCTCTTTTCCAGCATTGACACACCCAGCTGATTAGGTTAAACTCTTCAGGCTTCCCGGGATACTCTATGAACATTCTTCCACACGCAAACTCAAGTAGTAATGCTCCGAATGAATAAACATCTGCTTTGGTTGTTGGCATTCCTGTTATGATTAGCTCTGGGGCCACATACCCTACGCTTCCAAGCATTGGATTCCTGTTTGTGCCGAACCTAGCTAGACCGAAATCTAGCCGCCCGTTTAAATCCTCATCCAAGAGTACATTTGCGGCTTTAACATCTCGGTGGAGAACAATCTGTTCGTGCAAATAGACAAGTGCTGAAGCCACTCCTTTGATGATGTGAAGCCTTTGGGACCAACTAAGGTTAGGCCTTTCGTCGTTAAATAAGAATTCGTCGAGGTTTCCATAAGGCATATAATCATAGACCAAGAGTAATTCACCTTTTCTTCTGCAGTATCCTAAGAGCTGCACAAGGTTTTTGTGCCTTAACTTCCCAATACCAACAATCTGAGAAACCAGGTTCTTGGTATCTTGTTCTGCATCCAAAGAAACTTTCTTTACAGCAATATGTGCATTGGAAGAGAGCTTTCCTTTGTAGACTGTACCGTTTGCCTCTGTACCGATCAGCTCGCTCTCTTTGAACCCTTTGGTGGCTTTGTAGAGAGCTTTGTAAGAGAACCTCTGAGGGCTGTAATCTTCCTCCCATTCTTCTCGGACTTCTTCGTACTTGCTGTTCACATACATTGATCTTAATGCTGCTCCCATTCTCAAAAGATACACTTTAATATCTATTGTCAGATTACTGCAGGTTCTCAAGAAAGCTTTTAACCGATTTTGTGAATGCCATTGTTGTGTCTGTTGCAACTTTGTCAAGCCGTATCTGTTTGGTGGTTCGTGTGTTGTGGACAATGAGTTGCAGACCACTTACTTTTCAAGAGAAAGTCAACTGTGTTACCAGACCGTCCATTCTCGTTCTTTAATGGTATAATTAATCTCTTAAATTGGTAATTTAATCATACTAGTTGCGCTTAGAAGATTTCAGTATCATTGAATGCAATTTATATTGCAACAACATTGAACATGTTCATCTGTTTGATCACCTGGATATATTTAATATTCATATATATATATATATATATATATATATATATTTCTGAAGATGAAATATTTTTTTCTTATTTCAGAAGTCAACTACAGTACAAGAAGGAAGGAAACAAAAAACCAAACAAAATGTTTTTGTCTCCTCAGCACAGAGTAGTAAAAGAAAGAACAAAAAAACACAAAAAGATGTATTAGAATCTTGAATCTCTTATGTATACAACAGACTTCAGCTAATATGAATCTTGGTTTTGGTATGATAACAATATTACTAATAGGGGGAAAAGAGGACTGTATATATAGAAAAGCCTCTTTCATACATAGAGGGGTTTGTTAAATGATACAGAGGATGTTTTTTTTTTTTAGTTTGGTTGAAGTATCTTCCCGTGATTTTCTTCTTCAACAACTGCACCAGAACAACTGGATCAGTATAAAAATTTAGGTTTATAAAACTATTATATCAAATTTGTTTTCATTACTGCCTAAAATAGGAACTCACTTTCATTCGTGTTGGCTAAAAGGGGGGCTTTGTTGTCTGCTGAATTTGGAGCAGGTAAGGAGGTTGAGGCTGCACCAAAACTAGTAGCCTGAGAAGAAGCTTTACGAGGACTGATAGCTTTAGATATCACTCGAGAAAGTTCTCTATCGTCTTCGCTAGGCTCAAACTTCTGGGATATGTATTCCTTCATTGATACTCCTTTGTCCCACACCTAGTCACCACAAACACAAGATCATTGACTGATGCATTTACCCTAAAGCCTAAAGGGCACAAACACATATATAAACAAGTTATATCACCTTAGTATTGAAGCCAGTTGGCTGGTTAGTTCCAGCAGTGTTTATTTCTGAAACATCATTTATATCTTCATCTGGCTCTGTTGATTCAGGAAAAGCCATATCTTGAATCTTCTTAGTTATAGCGTTAGTTGCGTCAGAAACTTTGGCATAAGCAGGTGCTAGCTTCTCTGTCACGGTTTCTGTTACGGTCTTGCTTGGACTAATAGGTTCCTGGCTTGTGCACTCTTTCTCTGTCTTCTCAGCCATGGATCCTCCTGTTAACGTTGTTGTGTCAGAATGAACAGGTTTCTCTTGCTTGACATCAGACAAAACATTCTTCTCAGAGATCACAGGATGTTCTGTGTTGGAACCAGTACAATCTTTTTGCTCTTGTTCAGCGTCGTGTTTGGCTGGGAGAACAGACAAGACATTCGTCTCAGTGATCACAGGGTTTTCCCGGGGATGCTGCATAGCAGTCTTCTTTAACTCTTCAGGTGCCTTCTTTGATTCATACACTGAAAACAACACAAGAAGGTAGATCAGTCTAAAGCAATTTCAAAACAAAGATGGTTACGTTTGTTAATTATGAAGCTTTGCTTAATTTTGATTTACTTGGGGCTCCAAGATATTCAGGATCTTCTTCTTCTTCAACTTCTCCTCCTCCATCTTCTCTGATTTTACGGTCTTTCGACTTGTCACGTGGTGAAAGTGATGCATAACCTCCTTCTCTAACTTCATGGTCTTCGGATCTGCTAAACGGTGACATGGTCGCGTCACCATCTTCATCATGTCTCTTCTTGGTGCTGAGGCTGTGCTGCAGTTTTTTCGCTTTATCCTTCATTTTGGAGAACAAAGATTTCTTGTGGTGGGAATGTTCTCCTTCATTTTCCTTTCTTGGTGAACCAGAAGGCGACCTCTTTGAAGCTTCACCAGCTGAAAAAAAACACCAAGATTATTGCGATCAAAAATCAATTAAATCACAAACAAATTAAAACGGATCATATCTTGCAGAGAACTACTTACATTGAGAACGCTGGCTAAGTGTTGAGAGGCTGGGATTACCAGAATGATCAACATGTGTTTTTAAGCTTTCGAGCTCAGCTACCGGGTCAAGTTGACGCGACATTTGATAAAAAGGCAAATTTTTTTAACAAATTTAGTTCTTCTGTTTGGGAACTCTGATCCTTAGAGAACAGCATAGGATAAATATAAGAAAACAAAAGTTTCTGTGCATGTCCACATTAGTCTTTGTTTCTCCGAGGTTCTTGGACAGACCATAAGAAACAATGCTTAAAATAGCCACCGCCTAAGAAATTGGAGACGCCATAATAAATGGAAGCTAGAGAAAGCCATGGCCTGAGAAATTGACGTTTTGAGCTTAATTATAGGACTCACATTCATAAAAGTTTTCTCCAAAGAAAAAAAAAAAATGGAACCAGAAATTACAAAGACACTTTTTATTACTACAAGACTCAAACAAGACTGTTTCTGAACTTTATCACGACTGTCACAACTGAAACTTAAATAGCTCTAGGGTCAGTCCAAAGCATAGTCATAACTCATAACTTGTATACACTATTTTTTTTTTGTGTCCCCCTCACATAACATGCATACTGTTTACAGCTAGAGAAAACGGCACGAGGTTCTTTTGTTCATACACAAAACGGAATGTAGTCTAAATGAAAGTATCTCTTTCTTTACCTGCTTAAAACCCAAAAGTAGACTTCTTTCGCCGAAGCCAAAAAGTACACTACCTTCTTCTTCTTCGTCTCGCTAAAACCTTATCTATCCCTCTTCCTTTCTCCGCCCATGGCCGCCTTCTCCGTCAACGGGCAGCTTATCCCGGCGGCGACTAGCTCTACCAATTCTTATCCTCTCTCTTCTCGCAGGAAATTTATTTCGCCTTCCACATCTCGTCTTCCTCGCTTCTCCTCACCATCTCCTCGCGTCCCGTCGATAAAATGCAGCAGTAGCAGCTTACCTAGCCGAGATACTGAGCCTTCTTCGAAGGATTCTCTCCTTAAAAACCTAGCGAAACCTCTAGCCGTAGCCTCAGTCTCGTCCGCTGCTTCCTTGTTTCTATTCCGAATCTCGAATCTTCCGTCGGTTCTGACCGGTGGAGGTGGAGGTGGAGGTGGAGGAGGAGATGGGAATTTCGGTGGGTTTGGTGGTGGAGGCGGTGATGGAGATGGTGGATTTTGGGGGAAATTGTTTTCTCCGGCTCCGGCGGTTGCTGATGAGGAACAATCACCGGATTGGGATTCTCATGGTTTGCCGGCGAACATCGTTGTGCAATTGAACAAGCTTAGTGGTTTCAAGAAGTATAAGGTTTCTGATATTATGTTCTTTGATCGACGGAGGCAAACCACGATTGGTACTGAAGACTCCTTCTTCGAGATGGTCTCGATTCGTCCCGGCGGTGTTTACACTAAAGCTCAATTGCAGAAGGAGCTTGAAACCCTAGCTACTTGTGGAATGTTCGAGAAGGTTGATTTGGAAGGGAAAACGAAAGCTGACGGAACCCTAGGTGTTACAATCTCGTTTGCTGAGAGTACATGGCAATCTGCTGATAGGTTCCGATGTATCAACGTTGGGCTGATGGTGCAGTCGAAGCCGATTGAGATGGACTCGGATATGACTGATAAAGAGAAGCTTGAGTATTACAGGAGCTTGGAGAAGGACTACAAGAGGAGAATCGATAGGGCGCGTCCGTGTTTGTTGCCTGCACCTGTGTATGGTGAGGTGATGCAGATGCTGAGGGACCAAGGGAAAGTGAGTGCGAGGCTTTTGCAGAGGATTAGGGACCGTGTTCAGAAATGGTACCATGACGAAGGGTATGCTTGTGCTCAAGTTGTGAATTTTGGGAATTTGAACACTAAGGAGGTTGTTTGTGAAGTTGTGGAAGGTGATATTACTCAGCTGGTGATTCAGTTTCAAGATAAGCTCGGGAATGTGGTTGAAGGGAACACTCAAGTTCCTGTGGTGCGCAGGGAATTGCCTAAGCAGGTATGTTTTACATGTTCTGCTGTGTTAGATGTGTCATTAGTTATGTTTAGGTCGTTGTTGATGTGATCAGTGATTCTGGTAGTAAAATTTGATGGTCTAGTTTGGTATAGGATTATGATGACGAAAGTGTAGTTATGTTATAGACTGATGAAGATCAGGATAATTTGACAGACTTTTAACTCGAACTTGCTATTTTAAGTATGATGGTTGCAAAAGGTTTAATCGCTACAATGAACACACATTACAAATGTTCCATATCTCATTGTTCCATGTCTGGTTGTAATATATCTCATTTCTTATGTTAGTTTTGGTGATAGTATCTATGTTTCGTTGTTTTTTGTTGACAGCTCCGCCAAGGCTATGTTTTCAACATTGAAGCTGGGAAACAAGCTCTTAGGAACATCAACTCATTAGGTTTGTTCTCTAATATTGAAGTCAATCCACGCCCAGATGAGAAAAATGAAGGGGGAATTATCGTTGAGATCAAACTGAAAGAGCTAGAGCAGAAGTCAGCTGAAGTCAGTACTGAATGGAGTATCGTTCCTGGGCGCGGAGGAGCTCCCACACTGGTATGAATCCTTCTTACTGGAACAAGTACAGATTGTCAAATTTGGATATTCCATTGAGTTTGATTGTCATCGTTTATATGCATCAGGCTTCATTCCAGCCAGGTGGGTCTGTTACTTTCGAACATCGAAACCTCCAGGGTCTTAATAGGTCTCTCATGGGTTCAGTGACCACTAGCAACTTCTTGAATCCTCAGGTACATTCTATCAGCTTACATAGTTGATACATATATGGCTCAATTATTAGATTGATACCATCTATCTATTTCTGTTGTTATGTGCTATGTACAAACCTTATGTTATTTTTTTTTCTTTCTTCAGGATGATCTTTCGTTTAAGCTTGAGTATGTGCACCCGTATCTCGATGGTGTTTACAATCCTCGTAACCGTACATTCAAGACGAGCTGCTTCAACAGCCGCAAACTTAGCCCAGTATTCACTGGAGGACCCGGTGTTGAGGAAGTGCCACCAATTTGGGTTGATCGAGCTGGTCTCAAAGCTAATATAACTGAGGTAAGCTTGCCAATACTCAGGGCCATAGTTAACAAGTTTTTTCCTAGAAACACTTAACTGAAACATACTTTCGTGCAGAACTTCACACGTCAGAGTAAGTTTACATATGGACTTGTGATGGAGGAGATAACAACCCGAGATGAAAGCAGTCACATTGCTGCAAATGGTCAGAGACTACTACCTAGCGGTGGAATCAGTGCTGATGGACCTCCAACAACTCTCAGTGGTACCGGTATCGATCGGATGGCTTTTCTACAAGCCAACATCACCCGCGACAATACCAAATTTATTAATGGGGCAGTAGTTGGAGAGAGAACTGTCTTTCAGGTTTGCTTAACCAATAATCAAATTAGATTATAATTATGAGTCATGTGTATACTCTGTAAGCTTTACAAAATGTATTTGCAAATCACAGGTTGATCAGGGACTGGGTATTGGGAGCAAATTCCCATTCTTCAACCGCCACCAGTTAACCATGACAAAATTCATTCAGCTGCTGCAAGTAGAAGAAGGCGCTGGTAAGCCACCACCACCAGTTCTAGTCCTCCACGGGCATTACGGAGGCTGCGTTGGCGACCTTCCAAGCTACGATGCTTTTGTCCTCGGTGGTCCGTACTCCGTCCGTGGCTACAATATGGGTGAGATTGGCGCTGCTAGAAACATTGCCGAGGTAATACAGCATACACATGAAACAAAAACAGTATTTTTTTATTTTTTTTTCTAAAACAGAGAAATGTGTGTTTAATTACTTTTACGGGTTGCAGGTCAGTGCTGAGATCAGAATACCTGTGAAGAATACGCATGTCTACGCCTTTGTTGAGCACGGAAATGATTTAGGAAGCTCAAAGGACGTGAAGGGAAACCCTACAGCAGTCTACAGGAGAACGGGACAGGGTTCATCCTACGGAGCAGGTGTGAAACTCGGATTGGTCCGGGCAGAGTATGCTGTAGATCACAACAACGGAACCGGTGCTCTGTTCTTCCGGTTTGGAGAGAGGTATTAAGGATAATGGAGAAGTTCATGTAATCCACACCTTAGGCTTTCCAATTTCTCTCTTAAGGATGTGCTATTTTTCTATATATATATTTTTTTTTTCTTGTGGTTTTTTGTTTCTACATCTTTTTTCAATAATTGCTTAATGTTAGTGTTTGCTGACGTTGATGAGTTGTGTTGAGAATCGGGAAAGCTTTTCTGCTTCGTAATATTCATTGTTTCGTAAAATCAGAGACACTGATTTGAGCTTTCTTATGATTCCTGAAAATGGTTCCTTCTTTGATATTTGAGTTTTCTTTTTTTTTGAGTAATGTTGCATAATAATAAACATGTTACCCACCAGACCACAACATTTCACTCGGTCCCACGTTTACTAGTGTTTATAGAAAATACGATGTCAATGTGTAGATATTTTTGACGAAAAATTTGAAACTTTCAACAACAGAATATAACGTATAGTTGACAAATGAAATTTGCTGTCACTTTCTGCATCTGAGTTCTTCTATAAAATTACCAACAGGGGATAGTGTCAAAAAACAAACAACCACAACCTGTGTCAAAAGGCTTTAAGAAAACTTGAAATTGTTGACAGTATCTAGGAAAACAAATCTTCAATCTTGTCCATATTTTGAAATCCTTCAACTCTGATTCCTTTGAGATGGTAGATGCTATCACGGGATTCGTTGTGGGAAAGATCGGCAACTATCTCATAGAAGAAGCATCGATGTTTATGGGAGTCAACGAAGATCTAGAGTACCTGAAGACGGAGTTGACCTGTATCTAAGGTTATCTCAAAGATGTTGAAGCTCGAGAAAGAGAAGATGAAGTCTCGAAAGAGTGGACAAAACTTGTGTTGGACTTAGCATACGATGTTGAAGATGTTTTGGACTCGTATAGTCTGAAACTCGAAGAAAGATCACAAAGGCGAGGTTTGAGGAGATTGACCAACAAAGTAGGCGAGAAGATGGATGCGTACAACATAGTTGATGATGTTAGAATCCTTAAGAGAAGGATCTTGGATATTACTCGCAAGCGGGAGACTTATGGCATAAGATCCTTCAACGAGTCTCGAGGAGAGAGTTCTACAAATTTGAGGGTGAGGCAGCTTCGACGTACTCCACCTGTTGATCAGGAAGAGCAAGTAGTTGGTTTGGAAGATGATGCTAATATTCTTTTGGTAAAGCTTTTTGGTGATAATAAGGAGGACAAGAGGCATATCATCTCCATATTTGGTATGGGAGGTCTCGGAAAAACTGCACTTGCTAGGAAGCTTTACAACTTGGTGGAAGTGAAGAGAAGATTTGATTGCCGTGCGTGGACCTATGTTTCCCAAGAGTATAAAACAAGAGATATACTTGTGAGAATTATAAGATCTTTGGGAGTAGTCTCTACGAAAGAAATTGATGAAAAGATCAATATGTTTAAGGAGGATGAGGAGTTAGAAGTGTACCTTTACGGTCTTCTTGAAGGAAAAAAATATTTGGTGGTAGTAGATAATGTATGGGATCCACACGCGTGGGAGAGCTTGAAGAGAGCCTTACCATGCAATCATGGAGGAAGTAGAGTCATCATAACTACACGTATTAGAGCGATTGCCGAAGGCGTGGATGGGACAGTCTACGCTCATAAGTTAAGGTTCTTGACATTTAAAGAAAGCTGGAAGTTGTTTGAACAGAAAGCATTCAGGAATATCGAAAAGGTCGATGAGGATCTGGAGAGAACCGGAAAAGAAATGGTTCAAAAGTGAGGTGGACTACCGCTTGCTATAGTCGTGCTATCTGGGATTTTGTCTAGGAAGAGGACAAACGAGTGGCACGAGGTTTGTGCTGGTTTATGGCGACGACTAAAGGATAACTCCAATCATGTTTCCAATGTGTTTGATCTAAGCTTCAAGGAGATGCGATACGAGTTGAAACTTTGCTTTCTTTACCTCAGCATCTTCCCTGAGGACTATGAGATTGATGTAGAGAAATTGATGCGTTTACTTGTAGCGGAAGGGTTTATACAAGAGGATGAAGAGATGATGATGGAAGATGTGGCTCATTGATATTCTGATAGATAGAAGTTTACTGAAAGCTGAAAGAATAGAAAGAGGAAAGGTGATGACTTGCAAAATCCATGATCTTCTCAGAGACGTGGCTATCAAGAAAGCTAAAGAGCTTAACTTTGTAAATGTTTACAACGAGAAGCATCATTCTTCTACTATGTGCAGAAGGGAAGTGGTTCATCATCTTATGAACTACTGTCACTTGTGCGACCGACGTGTAAACAAACGGATGCGAACCTTTATGTTTTTCGGAGAAGGGACAGGAATGGTGGGTTTTGTTAGAACTTCAAACTTGAAACTGAATCTACTTCGAGTGCTTAATATGGGAGGAATTTTGTTTTCTAGTAAGGGTGATTTGACACAATCTTTACCAGATGTGATCGGGGAATTAATTCACTTGAGGTACCTTGGGATTTCTCATACTAATGTCAGTATATTACCAGCTTTCGTCTCTAATTTTACGATTTCTACAAACACTTGATGCGTCCGGCACAGCCTCCTTCCAGCGCACGACCGATCTAAGTGAGCTCACATCACTAAGGCATGTCATCGGAAAATTCGTGGGAGAATGTCTAATAGGCGACGCAGCAAACCTTCAGACGTTGAGGTCTATCTCTTCTTACAGCTGGAGCAAGCTGAAACATGAGTTACTCATAAATCTTCGGGACTTGGAGACTACGATGACTCAAAGTGGATAGACCAGAGAAGAGTTCCTTTACACATTTCTCACTTCTCTAAACTCCAAAATCTTCGTGTCCTGAAGCTCGAAGTGGGAATCTTTAAGTTATCGTCGAAATCAGAAACCGGGTTAGTGGATGTGATCTTTCCCAGTCTTGAGTCTTTGACACTTGTCGGAACAAATATGGAGGAAGACTCAATGCCTGCTTTACAGAAATTACCTAGACTGGAAGATCTGGTCCTGAAAGATTGTAAATACACGGGAACTAAGATGAGCATCAACGCTCAAGGTTTCAGTCGGCTGAGGAATCTTGAATTGTCCATGGTAAGATTAGATGAGTTGTTGATCAAGAAGAGGCCTTGCCTAGTTTGATTAAACTGATTGTGAAGAACCAAGGAATATTAACAAAGCTGATGATTCCAGATTGATTGAAAACGTTGGTTCGACGCTACTAAAATATGTGCTGATGACTGCAGACCTTATGATGCAGCGCCTCTCTCTTCCTTGATGGGCCTCGTCATCAGCTTGGGTACTTTGTTTTTGGGCTTTCTTGCATTGTCGGTTTATCTAAAACGATTAGCTGTTAGGTTTATGGTTTTGTTTTGAGTTTTCCCTACGACTCTATAAATAGAGATCGTAGCAGCATTGTACATTCATTCTTATTTTGCATCAATAAAAACCAAAAAAAGAGGTAGTCTTAACTACCCAAAAGAGCTTTGTTTTCTCGAAGCCCTGCAAGGAGTGTAGGAAAGTGTGTTGTCTATTATTAATAGAATAAGATACAATATATATAGTCATGTACATAAGGGTTTTGCCACTATATAATTACAAATAGGTCCTTCTACTATGTCTTTCTCTCACACGCCCCCTGAAGATGGAGGCAAATTTTTGACCAATCTTACTGTTAAGTTCAGTGAACCGTGGACCCTGAAGTGGTTTGGTTAATGCATCTGCAAGTTGATCAGCGGTGGTGACGTGAGTGACACGAAGTACACCGGACTGGATGTGTTCTCTAACAAAGTGGTAGTCTAACGCGACATGTTTCATTTTGGAATGAAACACGGGGTTGGCGCATAGGTAAGTGGCGCCGACATTGTCACAATATATAACCGGAGCAGTAGGAAGGATGGCACCCATTTCAGTGAGCAAAGAACAGATCCACCGGAGTTCTGACACCGTGTTTGCTACCGCACGGTCATCTGCCTCGGTGGATGAGCAGGAGACACTGCGTTGCTTCTTCGAGGACTATGAAATCGGGCTCCCTCCAAGATACACGATATACACATTGGTGGAGCGATAAGTGCCTTTATCACAACCCCAATATGTGTCAGAGAAAGCATGTATAGCAAGGGGTGCGACACGGCGAAGAAAGATTCCAAGAGAGCGGGTGCCCACAAGATATCGGAGAACGCGTTTTGCAGCCTGCCAATGGTCATTAGTAGGTTTATGCATGAATTGAGACAGACGGTTTACCGTAAAGGCAATGTCAGGCCTGGTGAAGGACAAATATTGAAGACTCCCTATCACCATGCGATATTCAGAGGCGTCTGCAAGTGGTGTGCTCGTGTACACGATTAACGGCTTCTGTGTCATTGGAGTCGGTACCGGATTAGCATTCTGCATGTTCGTCTTGGCCAGGAGGTCTGTAATATACTTGCGCTGCATCAAGTGGAGGCCTGTGTTGGTGCGAGTGGCTTCAATGCCCAAAAAGTAGCGCAAGGGACCAAGATCCTTAAGGGAGAAACGAGCTGCAAGAGACTTGTTAAACGCATCAACCAAAAACTTTTCACCAGTGATGATTATGTCATCTACATACACAAGGACATAGATAGAGTGACCAACATGATGACAGATGAAGAGCGAGGCATCTGCAAGAGAAGCTTTAAACCCGGATTGAAGGAGAAATGTGCGAAGTTCCTGATACCACGCTCTAGGAGCTTGCTTGAGACCGTATAGTGCCTTGCGTAAGTGGCACACATGATGCGGTATGTCTTTATCAACAAATCTCGGTGGCTGAGTAACATAGACTTCATCATGCAATGTTCCTTGTAGAAACGCATTATTGTTATCGACTTGATGGATTGCCCAATTCCGCTTGACCGCCACTTCAAGCACCGTACGAACAATAGTAGTCTTGATGAATGGACTAAATGTCTCCGAGTAATTCAGACCATAACGTTGGTTGAACCCTCGAGCCACAATCCGAGCTTTGTACCTATCAATAGACCCATCAGGATGATATTTTATTGTGAATATCCACTTACAGCTTATCACGTTCTTTGCAGTGTCAGGGTCAGCCATATCCCAGGTATGATTGCGCATTTGAGCATTATACTCGTCAGCCATCGCCTGACGCCAATTCGGATCCTTCATCGACTGTGCCACAGTCGTTGGTATAATCGGTGATTTAGTGGTGTGGAGAGTAAAAAGTTGGGTTGGCTTAATATGATTCTTTGCTCGAGTTTTCATGGGATGGAGATTTTGTGGTGAAGGTGATTGTTGGATAGATGAAGCTTGTGAAGAATCTGATGGAGTAAATATCGGGATAGAGGAGGTTGAAGACGATGAGGAGGTTGAAGACGGGGTAGAGTTTAGTGGATGTAATAATGGGCTTGGATTTATTGGGCTTGGTGGATTTGTTGTAGTAGTAGTGGGAGAAGAGGATATGGATTGGGCCTCGTCCTCATGGAGTGAATCATTGACCCGTTTGGTTCGGATTTCATGAGAGACATCAGGAGAGGGTGACGGCGAGGACTGTGGCATAGGACCAGACGACGAAGGTTGTGGCGAATGGTCCGGCGAGGACGACGGCATTGGCGATGCGGATGTTGGCGGTGAGCTGGAATGAGACGGATTAGGCACTGTCGGAGGGTGAAGATCGGAGCACGGCGGAGAGGAGTGAACTGATGAAGGCGATAGTCGTAACACCAGAAAACTGTTGGAGCCACCATCAACTGATGAACTCGACACCGGCGAAGGAGAGGACGACGATGACGAGAAAGGAAACGTTGTCTCAACAAATTGCACATGCCGAGACACATACAATCGACCCGTCGTCTGTTCGAGACATATATATGCGCTTGGGGTGAGTGAGTAACCCAGAAAAACGCAGGTTGTGGATCGAGATTCAAGCTTGTTTTGGCGATACGAACGTAGCCAGGGATCGCACAAACACCCAAACACCCTAAGTTTTAAATAATTAGGGGTGGTATTGAACAGCTTCTGGTAAGGAGAGACACCGCCTAAGACCTCTGTTGGAAGTCGATTGATCAAGTAGACGGCCGCCGCAAACGCATATGGCCAATAAGCATGTGGAACAGATGCATGAGTAAGCATCGCAAGCCCCGTCTCAACTATATGCCGGTGTTTCCGCTCAGATATACCATTGTGTTGAGGTGTATGTGGCGGAGTCGTGAAGTGAGAGATGCCGTGAGACACCAGAAACAACCGGAGAGCAACAAATTCACCACCATTATCCGAATACAGTATTCGAATCTTTTGTTGAAACCGATTCTCGACCAAGACCTTAAAGGCTATGAAAGTTTCTTTGACTTGGGTTTTTTGTTTTAAAGGATAAAGCCATGTGTATCGAGTGAAATGGTCTACAATAACAAGATAATACTTGAAATTGTCAGAGGATAATATGGGAGAGGACCAAACATCTGTGTAGAGATATTCAAGAGGAGAGGAAGATGTGATTGTGTTTGTAGAAAATGGTAAGTGATGACTTTTATTGAGTGAACAACCAGAACAATGAAATTGTTTTTGTGGAGAAGGAGTAAGTGGTAAAGAAAACTGATAAATAACAGACTTTAAAACAATAATAGAAGGATGCCCAAGTCGAAGATGCCAAGACGAGAAATCGGTTTTGGATGATGGTAATGCCGCGAAGATGGAGATGGTGTTACGATTAAGAGGCCATTCATACAGTTCATTCCGCGTTCGGCCTTGGAGCAACCGGACCCTGTGCTCAGATCCTTCACCTAAAAGTATGCAGGAAAGAATTCCACCGATACTTGATTAGTATTGGAGAGGCGATAAACCGATATAAGGTTTTTAACAACATTAGGTACATATAAGACATCTGTAAGTGCTAAAGAGCGAGAGGGTGTAGGAAGTAAAGCAGAACCAGTGTGAGTGATGGGAAGACCCGAACCATCGGCAATGGTTACCGCCTCTCCCCCAGTATACAACTGATGTAAAGCCAAATTAGAGAGATCAGATGTCAAATGATGCGTAGCACCTGTGTCACAAATCCAAGGATTGTGAGACGAAACAGAGGCCGCATTGGCTTGAGGCTGCCACGGTGGAGCGGAGTAACCTCCATGACCAGGCGACTGGAACTGAGGACACCGCCGTGCACGATGACCAAAGACACTGCATATTTGGCATCGACCTTGGTAACCCCGACCTTGTGAGCCACGACCAGATCCTTGTTGATTGTTCCACCGTCCACGAGAGGAACCACGAGACGTGTGGCGAGGATTATGAGATCTCCCCGAGGGATTGTAAGTGGTGGCAATGGCAGTCATCGGAACAGAGGAAGACGTATAAGCGAGAGCTTGTAGCTTCAGCTCATAGTTGATCAGCTTCTCATGCAACTCGGTTAGGGAAGGAGGAGTGTCACGACCATCGATCTGATCGATCACGGGCTTGTAGTCTTCAGGGAGACCAGCAAGTACAAAGTCAACTTGTTCTTCATGTTCAACCGGCTTACCCAGAAGTCCAAGTTGATCGAAGCGGGTGGTGATTCCTTGAAAATATGCATCAATGGATCACGTTCCCTTCTTCCACTGTTTGATCTGTTCACGGATCCGCTTGATATGACCCCAGCTTGGCTTAGAATAGGTGGACAAGAGTGTACTCCAGATCTCGGCCGAGGTTGTTGTCTTGGACAGAAGAGGTTGAACCTCGACAGCGATTGCACCAAGGAGACTGGAATAGATGAGTTTATCTTGACGCTTCCAAAGGGAATATGCAGGATTCGCAGTGGTGACACCATCGACGGTGAGAGTGGAGGCAGGGGCGGCGGTCGTACCATCAAGGTAACCGGCGAGTTCATATCCATTGAGCAGGGCGTGGACCTGACGATTCCACATCAAAAAGTTGATGCAATGAGTTTTGTCACGTTGGACATGTTGACGTTATGGAGGGGAGAGGCGTCAACGGTAGCAATGACTTCACTCGAGGATGTAGACATGGCGATGAGAGAGACGTGAGCGGCAAGATTTAGGGTGAAAGGAGAAAGAGGGAGAGGAGAGCGGCGGAAAAAAAAAAATTTAGGGTATTAGGTCTCAGAAAATTACTGCTCTGATACTATGTAGGAAAGTGTGTTGTATATTATCGATAGAATAGGATACAATATATATAGTCACATAAGGGTTTTGCCACTATATAATTACAAATAGGTCCCTCTACTATGTCTTTCTCTCACAAGGAGGACTTGCAAACCAGTCGATCTCAAACCCCCTAGGTTTAATACGACCTTATCCCTTTCATAATCGCTTCTCTTCACCATCTGCCCCTTACTCTGTTTTGTCACCTTCAAAACAGAGCTCTTCCGCCCCCTTATCACCTTCTAACGGTGAGCAGAACTTAAACGCAGTGTATATAGAAAATGTATGGAGATCGAATAAGGAATCTGCTTCAAGGTGAAGTGGAAAAAGTAGTAGTCGAGAGAGCTAGCTGTGAAGAGGTTGATCATGGATGATGAAGGTGCATTGATGAGGGAGAGAGCCGTTGTTCTAAAAGAGGAGCTCATTGCCTCTATTAGAAGTGGAGGCTCCTCATACAATGCGTTGAGTGAGCTTGTCCAACCACTTGAAGACAGAGTGAAAAGATGCTAAACATTACTTTACGTAGCAATTCCTAAAGAAATAGTAAAGCTGGTAAACTTCATGTAACATAAAGATGATCAAGCTTAATCTTGCAAAAAATTGGTGTGTTTTATTGTCCAAATAAATAACAATTCAACCTTAATTAAAACTCAGTTTCTCTCAAAATGAAATGATCTCTTTTAACAGTTTGTAGTTAAACATTCCATCTACTAGCCAAAGAAGCAGTCTTACTACAGACATGACCAAACACAAAAAAGTTTAATAAACAGAAATGAAAAATTTCTCGCACTTTATACTAAACTCTATATAGTATAAAAGAGCTTTGATTTAAGACTTTTTTTTTTCTTTTTTTTTTTCTGTGCAAAGAAAAAGTTATTGGAAACAGGAAATTTCCAACTCACTTCCTATAACATTAGCTTTTGTTGGAATGTTACTTTCATCACGTCATGAAAGTTAGAAGTGGTTGACGTGTGGCACTTAAAGAAGGAAAACGAGGAACACTCACCTCTCATACACGCAAATGCTACATATTCATACGCCAGCCTATATTTGTATACCAACCAAATATATATATACTCAATGATATGTACACCAGCCAAAAAATACTTAATAAATATGCAAATCGTATCTTCACAGTCACAGCCTTCGTCCACTTCATGATTTGAAAATGATTGATACTTAATAAATATACAAATCTTTCCTCGATGTTTGCATGTGTGAGGAACTTCGTTGCCAAGAAAAGAACATTCCGATCACCGAGAGAAAATAAAACCAAACAATGAATATTGTATAATGGAAGTTTACTACTTAAAATAAGCAAATGAGGAAAACACATTAGTTACAATTAAAAATTAAGGTTGTCGTTTGGTAGATTGTGTAATTCCCAATGCTAGTGGGATTTTAATAATATTTGTCGGTCACAATGATTTCTAGTAGTCTCTTATAAATGAATATAATCGGAATGTTTGAAAAACAAAATATTTGGAGATCATCTGCGGAGAGAGAGAGAGAGAGAGAGAGAGAGAGAGGGAGAGAGAGAGAAATGGAGAGAAGTGTGAAGAAGGGAAGGATAGTGTTGGTTCCCCTTCCGTTACATGGACATATCACTCCAATGATGCAACTTGGTAGAGCACTTAGCTTGAAGGGCTTTTTAATTACAGTTGTTCAGGTAGAGTCCAATCAAGTAAGCTCTTGGCAACACTTTTTTAGTTTTCAATTGGTCACCATACCAGAAAGCGTATCAGTTTTTCAAGGTGAAGCACTCGAACCAGCCGAGTATATAATAAGGTTCAACAAAACAAACGAGGCAGGATTAAAGGACAGTATAAGTCAGTTGTTGATACAACAAGGCAATGATATTGCATGTATCATCTACGATGAGTTCATGTACGTCTGTGGAGCTGCAGTTAAGGAGTTGAAGCTTCTCAGTCTCATCTTCAGCACCCAAACTGCGATACATAAAGTTTGCTGCTATGTTTTAAGCAAAATCGATGCCAAGAAGTTCTTGATCGACATGAAAGGTATCTAAAATTTATTGCATGCCATTCTGAATCCGGTCGTTGTGGTCAACATAATTTGTTTTTGACTTATGTAGATCCTGAACTACCAAACAAGGTAGTGGAAGACTTGCATCCATTAACTTACAAAGACCTACCAACTTCAGGATTTGGGCCACTAGAAAGATATTTAGAGCTCACTAGAGAAGTAGTCAACAATAGAACAGCTTCAGCTGTTATTATCAACACGGTTACCTGTCTAGAGAGCTCGTCTTTGACAAGGCTGCAACAAGAAATCAGAATTCCGGTGTATCCATTAGGCCCTCTATACATTAGGGCTTCATCGGCGGGACCTAGTTTAAAGGAAGAGGACAGAAGCTGCATGGAATGGCTGAACAAGCAAAAAACGAGGTCAGTCATATACATAAGCTTGGGAAGCCTATTTCAAATGGAAACTAAAGAAGTGTTGGAGATGGCTTGGGGGTTATCTAGCAGCAACCAGCCTTTCTTATGGGTAATCCGACCAGGCTCTATCGCAGGCTTCGAATGGATAGAGTCATTGCCAAAGGAAGTCATTAAGATGGTCTCAGAAAGAGGATACATTGTGAAATGGGCACCGCAGATAGAAGTACTAGGACATCCTGCAGTGGGAGGCTTCTGGAGCCACTGTGGATGGAACTCAATACTTGAGAGCACTGGGGAAGGAGTCCCAATGATTTGCAGACCATTTCAAGGTGAGCAGAAGTTAAATGCAATGTATGTAGAGAGTGTTTGGAGAATAGGAATTCAGGTAGGAGGGGAAGTGGAAAGAGGAAGTGTAGAGAGAGCTGTGAAGAGGTTGATGGATGAAGAAGGTGCAGACATGAGGGAGAGAGCCCTTGAGTTGAAAGAGAAGCTTAAATCCTCTGTGAGAAGTGGAGGCTCTTCATACAACGCATTTGGTGAGCTTGTCGAGTACTTGAAACAGAGTGAAAAAGATGCTAAACATTAAGTAACAATTCCTAAAGAAAAAGTAAAGTTGGTGTACCTCATGTAACAAAAAAGATCAAGCTTATTCTTGCAAAAGTTTATTATCCAAATAAATAACAATTCAACTATAAACCACGATTCTCTCAAAATGAAATCTCTTTTAACAGTTTTATGGTAAATATTCCATTGCTAGGTTAAAGGATATTTACCGTGGCTTGAGGCTTACGGAAGTTCTTCCCAGAGACTCTTTCTTTGACGTCCCTTATGCCTTATGGTTCATTCCTTGTTAACACCAAAATACAGTTTCAAACAAAAGGATTAATAAACAGAAATGATACATTTCTCGAACTTTATACTCCTCAAACAGAGTGAAGATACTGAACTTTATACTATTTTTTTTTAGACTAAAAAAATGCACTTTTTTAGTGATTAAAAAAAAGTCATTGGGAATAGAGGAAATTTCCATGTTAGTATTCGTATTTGACATGCCCAATTTATCTATAGAATAAAATAGATACCATGACCACAAAGATGAATGCATATATGACAGAGAAGATCACTAAGATGGTCTTCTAATTATACAGCTATAATCGGTTTCTTTGACCGATAGAGTATTGATTTGCTGATGTCTACAGACTCCGCCATGACTCGGACTTGATCAGAGATGACTCAAAGTAGTTTTATCAGGTGACGAAATACTGAACTAAAGAACAGCCAATACAAATGAGGTTTTAATAATAACTTAGATCACTTATCTAGAACTTCAGCAATTAAATATACCAATCGTGGATAATGAAAATGCAGGTATGAGTGAGCGCGCCCTTAGTGTAAAAAACTGAAGCTGAAACTAGATGACTAAGCTTCGCACCAATTCCTAAAGACAGAGTAAACCTAGTGAACTTCATGTAGATCAGCCTTGAGAGTTTTATAGTCCAAGCTTCTTGTTATGAAGATGAAAAAAAAGCGAATTCAAATTCAATAATTGTAAAACTGAGAATGATCTCTTTTGATGATATAATATATGTTCACTACTTCACTGCACCATAACTGCCAGTTGCTCGCCAAAACGAACACAATTTTTGGTTTAAGAAAGAAAATGAGGAACACTTAATTGTTTACTAGCCGAAAAGACTTATATGGTGTGAGAGTTATTAATGTAGCATGTGTTCAGATCTTCTTTGACAAGTAAGTGATGTGTTAACCTTATCTTCACAGCTAAGTAGTTGACTTGTTGGCACTTAAGTTAAAGTAAAGTATATAAAATTGTCTCTTCTGGAAGATCGTGGGAATTTTCTTACACAAGTGGGATTTTAATAATTATTTGGATCACTTATTGCATTGTGAAGAGGAAGAAAAAAAAAAAGGGAGAGAAGGAGGTCAGGAAATGGAGAACAGGGCAGAAAAGAGAAGGATTGTGTTAGTTCCAGTTGCTGCACAAGGTCATGTAACTCCAATGATGCAACTTGGGAAAGCCCTTCAGTCAAAGGGTTTCTCAATTACAATTGCTCAGAGACAGTTAAAGCAAATAAGCTCTTCACTGCAACATGTTCCTGGTTTTGACTTTGTCACCATACCAGAAAACTTACCTCAGTTTGAATCTAAGAAACTAGGACCGGCCGAGTTTCTGATGAATCTTAACAGAACCAGCGAGGCAAGCTTCAAAGAGTGTATAAGTCAGTTATTGCTGCAACAAGGCAATGATATCGCATGTATCATCTATGACAAGCTTATGTACTTCTGTGAAGCTGCAGCTAAAGATTTCAACCTTCCTAGTATCATCTTCAGCACCAGCAGTGCTACCATTCAAGTTTGCTACTCTGTTTTAAGTAAACTCAATGCCGAGAAGTTCTTGACCGATATGAAAGGTGCCTAAAAGAGCTTGATGACCCATTTCGCAATCGATCAGTTTACTCATCTTTTATTTCTTACTTTGCAGATCCTGAAATGAAAGACAAGATGTTGGAAGGTTTGCATCCTTTAAGATACAGCGACCTACCTACTTCAGGATTTGGTCCATTGGAGCCACTTTTGGAGATGTGTAAGGAAGTAGTTAACACAAGAACAGCTTCAGCAATTATCATCAACACGGCGTATTGTCTAGAGAGCTCGTCGCTGTCCTGGCTACAACAAGAGCTCGGAATTACAGTGTACTCATTAGGCCCTCTTCACACTACATCTTCATTGCTGGAACCTAGTTTACTGCAAGAAGATAGGAGCTGCGTTGAATGGCTTAACAAGCAAAAACCAAGGTCAGTCATATACATAAGCTTGGGAAGCAAAGCTCACATGGAAACCAAAGAGATGTTAGAGATGGCTTGGGGATTGGCGAATAGCAACCAACCCTTCTTATGGGTCATCCGACCGGGTTCTATCCTTAGCTTCGACGGGACAGAGTCATTGCTAGACGAAATCAGTAAGATAGTCTCAGAAAGAGGATACATTGTGAAATGGGCACCGCAGATAGAAGTACTTGGACATCCTGCAGTGAGAGGCTTCTGGAGCCATTGTGGATGGAACTCAATACTTGAGAGCATTTTGGAAGGAGTTCCAATGATTTGCAGGCCATTTCAAGGCGAGCAGAAGTTAAATGCAATGTATGTAGAGAGTGTATGGAGAATAGGGATTCAGGTGGGAGGGGAAGTGGAAAGAGGAAGTGTAGAGAGAGCAGTGAAGAGGTTGATGATGGATGAAGAAGGTGCAGCCATGAGGGAGAGAGTCCTTGATTTGAAAGAGAAGCTTAATGCCTCTGTGAGAAGTGGAGGCTCTTCATACAACGCATTTGATGAGCTTGTCAAGTACTTGAACACAAATCAAAGATGCTGAACTTCATGTATTATAAGAACGCTTAATTATACGCACGAACACACACAAAAAATGTTAACATTCCTTGGAATATTAATTTCTTCTTTATCAATACATTTAAAATTTGAACAAATTTGTTTATAAAAAGCTACAATTAAGACAGTCTATCTCCACAAGATATTTTCAATATTTTATATGTAGGGTGTGTAAGTGACTCTTACAAAACATCTATCAACTACACTACCTACGCTAGTTTTAAAATTATCAAATTAGACGTCTCCATGCATCTCCTAATATATATATATCAATTATTATAGAGTCTTATGACTTTGTGAGAATTTAAGCATCTGATAAAAAAAATTATTATATTTGGAGACTACAACTAAAGCATCTTTAACATTTTAGTTACAAATTATCTAAACCTCAAAAGGAAAAGCCTACCCAACGTGACTACAACCACCAACTCTTACATGAGCCAAAACAGAAACAAACAAGAAAAACGCTTTTCTTGGAATAATTGTCACTTTCTTCCGTCTATTAAATGACTCATTATTGGAAGTTTGTTATTGCATTAAGAAAGACTAGTTTGAGGACAAACACGAGAAACACGAGAATCTAGAGTGGGACATAAAGAGAGTCAGAGAGAGTGGAGAGAGATCGATAGAGGTTAAGCAATGGAGAAAACGGAAGCAACGAGAAGGATAGTGTTAGTTCCGGTTCCAGCACAAGGTCATATAACTCCAATGGTGCAACTTGGGAACATAAATGGCTTCTCAATTACAGTTGTTGAGGGACAGTTCAATAAAGTAAGTTCTCCTTCTCAACATTTCCCTGGTTTTCAATTTGTTACCATACCAGAGAGCTTACCAGAGTCTGAACTCGAGAGACTCGGACCAATCAAGTTTATGATAGAGCTTGTTGATGTCCAAATCGGTCCAATTAAAGTATTTTAGTTCGGTATTTAGAGGGTCGAAGTTCTCTTTATTATATGGAAAAGTCGGGCTACAATTGGTAACTACGAGCTAGAAAATGACGAAAAAAAAGAATTGACGAACTACGAGCTCGTCGAATCGATACTTCGAGAACATGTTCTCTCGTATAAATTCCCCCTCTCTTTTTCCGGTCCTTTGTCCGTACGCCGTACAATCACTATTTCTAGATTACTGTGTCGGTTCGTCATTCGAAAAGACCAAAATAGCCCTTCTTGGCCTATTGATTCCTTTGGGCCTTTTCTGGGCCTGGCCTATTGTAGGAGTGAGATCTACCCCTAACAGTATTCTCCCCATCTTCAGTTCGTAGTTATGCGGAGAACTCTATGTCGTCTAGTGATCTCCTGGCTGCTGCGTAAGCTTCGAGCCTTTGACTTTAACAACGAGCCAGATCCGAGATGGACAAACGATTGGCACTTGGAAGGTATGCAGACAAATATTGGGCAACTAGAGAGTCGCGCGTGAGCTTTCGCGTTTCCCGAAAAGCGCTGTCACATCGTCACACGTCTATCTTGGTGCGCGTGATGTCCGAAAGTTGTAACGTCGCTTCGATCCTCGAGTTGTAATGATGATTTCTTCGGGAATCTTCCTTTCCCCTCTATAAATACCCATCTCCTCTTCATTTTGGCTTCATTTCTCTCCATCGATTGTTTCCTCAGCTTGTCGTCCAGGTACTTTCTTCCCTCGTCTTCTAGCTCGTCTATATATTTGTTTCCTTGAGATTTTCAATGGCCTCCCCTGGGTCCACTTCATCTGACTCTTCTGCGGCGAGCCACCTTCGCCAGAACACCTCGCCTGATTCCAGCGGCTCGACTAGATTGGATCGTCGTGCGGCGAGATCTCCGACGGGTAGTCTCATTTCTTCAGGGTTGTCGACTAGTTCTGACGATACCAATTTGGCCGAACTCCAACGTCGTGTCTTCTCTAGTGTGGCCGTCCCGAGTTCGTTCGCCCTTCCATGCCAGATTCCTTCTCTTATCGACGAGAATTTAGACTATATGATCGTTCTGGCGGATCGCATCGTTAGGCATAGATCTCTCCCGTCGGTCGCCAACCCTTCAGGAGCCAGGGAGCATGTCCTTTCCTTCGTTCCCCGGTCTTCCTCTAAACGCGAATCGGCTCTCGAGGCGGTTCATCATTATCCCTGAACGCGATCAGCGTCCTTGGGATGTTCCTGAGGGGTTCATTTGTCTCTCAGAGAAACTCTTCTTCGAGTGTGGGATTACATTTCCCCTCCCCTCTTTTCTAGTGTCGTATTTTGCTAAGCGCAAGATGGCGATATCTCAGTTCGCTCCGGTTACATTTCGGAATGCGGTTGGTATTTCGATTTTGGCGAAGAGAGCAGGAATTCAACTTTCAGTTGATCATTTTGAAGAGCTTACCCGCCCAACAACGTCTAACAAAAATAAGAAACCCGACGTTTACTATGTCAGTTCGCGTCCCCCTCTGCTCGCTGAAGGGGCAAAAGGGAAGACCCACAATTGGGAAGGGTCCTATTTTTTCTTAAAAGTGGTTCCGGGGGTCGTCGAGGATCCTGCGATCCATTTATTTTCTGGGTGGAACCTTTCACTTGGTAGTTCATCTTTTCTTTGTAATTTGTTCACGTTTTTCATGTACTTTTCGTTACTTACTTCATTCGCTTCTTGCAGTTGTCATACCGAGGTGCCTTCTTCCTTATCCTCCTGCGTTTCGAGCTGATATTGTAACGATACGGGCAGCGGGTCCGTATATTTGGCCAGGGTCTGGACAGAAGAAAGGAGGTCGTCCAAGAAAGCAGAAGGTTCCTCGACCGACAGGTGACAGTTAAATTTTACTTTGGTTTGTCTAAGGCATCCTTTGACGACTTGTTAGAGGGTCGGAGTTTTTTCTAATAGAATCATCTGTACAGCTAGTACGATGGGGATGCTTAATTTAGATGTTTCCAATGTTTCGGCTCGCTATCGTCAAACATCTGGTCCCCCTGCGCCCTCTCCATCATCTCGCCCAAGGGTTCAATCCGAGACTCGCCCTTCTGGGGTTGACTCGTCACGGAAGTCCCCTCCGGCTTCTCGCGATTCTCGTTCGGCTGAGATTCGCGCTGGCGAAAGGCCGGCATCGCGATCGTCTCCTATCCCACCGAATCTTCTGGCTCTTCCTGCTGGAACTGACTCCAGCTGTCAGAAGGAGCATTCCTCGAACCCTTCGCAAAAGAGGGCGGATCGATCTTTGGATCGGTCAGACCCGTCAAAACGGCAGAAGACCGCGGACTATTGATGGGATTTTTCTCACACCTCGGCTACCCGAGCTTTTCCAAATGATTCGGAGGCATGCACTGAGCTGTTTCGCAAGATCCATTTTGGGTCTGGTCGTCTCATGCCGATCGAGAGGATGAAGGAGGGCGAAAAGATCATTGACCTGGCGAATACCGCCTTTGAGGTTCGCAGTTTGTTTTCCTATTTCTCACTTTCTCTATTAAGTTCCCATTCCTGACTTGTGGTTGTCGTAGCTCATCGGTCGCATCAATCGTCTCGCTTCCGGGTACGAAAGGCGTGTGTACGACCTGGAGACTACTGCTTCTACGTCCTCGGGTCCTTTGGTCAAGCAAGTCAAGAAGCTTGAGGGTCAGTTCGAAGAGGCAGTTCGTTCGAACATGACACTGAGTAGGAGGATTTCCGAACTGGAGCGTCAGCGAGAGGTGGCGAATTCTGAATGGGCTGCTCTTCTTTCGAAACTCAACGCTGCGGAGGCATCTTGCTCTCAACTTCGGGTCACCCTAGACTCCGAGACGACGAGACTAAGGGCTCGTCGTCGTGGGTTCAGTCGGTATCAAAAGATGACTGCCTATCGCAAGGTTGCCAACCGTGCACAGAAGATCTTAGATCGTCACAAGGTGCAAGCGGAGGCAGTTGAAGCGTCTCGTCCGAAGCTGCTTGAACATAACCAAGCCCTGGGGAACATGCATATGCTCGAGGCTCTAGTTGCTGATGGCCAGATCTCCCTTCTGGCTGATGGAGTAAAGGAGAGGGTTGCTGCTGTGGTATCTGGGCTAAAGGAGGAAATCCTTAAGGTTGATATCCCAGATCTCAATCTCGGGGATTTCAACAATTCCTCCATTTTTGCCGACCCTTTTCCTGAGTCTCCCGAGTGGGTTCCTTCCCCAGGTCTCGCAGACGATTCAGATTTGGAGTCTGAAGAAGAAGGCGAAGGTGATAGATCGGAGCATGCGTCCAGCGAGAAAGTCGAGGAAGAGGATATCGTTCCGCTACACCAAGCAACTCGGCGGCTGACCATCCTCCTCCTGCGCCGATCGACTCGACTGTCGTTCCTCCTCCTGAACCCAATGCCCCGGAGGTCAGCGTTAATTCTCCCGTGGATGGTCTTGTTGCCCCTTAACGAGTGATTTCTTTGAATTTTTTCGAACTTATCTCCGTGTTGTAGCGGATGCTGGGCCGTTAATGTAATGACCCTCACCAAGGGGTAAAATTTAAAATAAAAACCCCTGACCGAAGGACTGGAAAGGACATAAAGGGAAGGAAAGGAAGGAAGGTAGAAGAATCACGGAAGGATTGTCCAAGAAATTCTGGACAGATCGAGAGATGGCCGATGGTACCATGTACCATGTACCACGTCCCGTACCGGACGTACGTGCACCAGACGTACAGACGAACGTCGAAGGGAATTCGAGAAAATTTGAGCGGACTGAGAGATGGCCGTGTTGTTCGAGACGTACTGCCCGAGTCGACCGAGACGTATTAAGCGGATAGTACCCGAGGAGCCGAGAGAAATTGCCGAAAGGACCGATGGTACCCGAGGAGCCGAGAGAACTGTCCGAGTATTGCCGAGAGAGCCGATGGTGTCCGAGCGAAACCGAGAAATGTCGAGAACTGTCGAGAATTATCGAGAGCGTCGGACGAAGGGACGAGTTTTGCTGGAGAAAGCAAGAAATCGTGTGCCTTTGTAAACCTGACCAATAAGATTACATGCACACATGCAGAAAGAATTTTGGTGTTTTAAATGGAATGTCGTGAGGGGATTGAGCGGTGTAATCCATGCGCCACATGCAAACAAAGAGAGCGCCACTTGTCAAAACGCACTAAGGAAGAAGAAGGAGAAGTCGAGCCTATAAATAGAGAGCTTGCGATTTCATTTGTGGTTTTTCTCTCATTTTCTCTCATTCCTCCCAAACACTAAAACACTAAAGCTTTGTTCTCTCAAAGCCAAGAGAGAGAGAGAGAGATCATCGAGAGATATTGCTTGCGCCGAAAGAAAAACAAAGGAGAGATCATCGAGAAGGAGATGTTCTTGGTGTCAAAATCAAGTCGAGAAGGAGACAGTGTTTATGTCGAGGACAAGCCGAAAAGAGACGGTGGTTGTGGGTGAAAGCGGACGAAGAACGGGAAGCTGTTTGACGCGAAGGAGAAGATTGTCTGATCTGTGATGCAGTGGAGTCCGGTCATCATCGGTTGTGTAAGGGTGAGTTCTGTGGTTTTGTGTGCGGTGCTGCATGGATCGTTAGATCCTTGCGGTCACCATTTGCGTGTTGCATGTAGACTAGATTCATGTTAGAATCGGTTTAATTTGAAGCATGCGAAATATGGTAGGATTCATGCTAGATTCATGTTTAAATGCACATAGAATTTGAGCTAGGAATCACCATAAGAAAATGAACTTGGGTGCATGTTAAGTAATTGGAGTACTTAAAATTTGGATAAAAAGGTTGCATGCATGGTTAAATTGTGAAGATTTTACTTGCAATATTTCTTGCATAAAATCGGTTGCATGCATGAAGTAAATTGGTAAAATTTACTTGCAATATTTATTGCATAATTTGGTTGAGGTTAGTTGCATGCTTAATTAGACATAAATGATTTAAACGGTTAAATCAAACTGGCTTGCACGCGTAAAAGAACTTGTTGCATTAATTTGCTTATGTTGGATAAATCGGTTGCATGCATGTAGAATGATCATAAGTTGCTTGACTTATCATCCTCGTTGCTTGTTGATTGTTGCATGTTCTCTTGCTTGAAATTCGTTGCTTGTTTTGCTTGATTTCTTGCTTGAGTTGTTGTAAGTATTTTAGCAAAGTCTCTTGAATTTGTTTCTCGAGTCCTAGCTAGAATATAGTGTCGATCTTCTGTTCCAAATATGGTTCTGTCTCGCGAGAGTTCCCGATGACCACTCGCGCGGGACAATGTCACGGCTAGCTAGCTACTAGCGTGACTGTTACATGACGATGTAACCTTTGGGGGATCATGCTGGTTACCTTTGTGGTTTCAGCATGGGAAGTGTTGTGGAATGGAACAGATTATCGAGGGCCCATAGGTGAAGGAGTCTAGGGTATTTCAAGCGTCCCTTGTATTATTCTAGTCGTCCTTGCGAGTCGTGATAGAGTTAAGAGTCTATTGTGTCCAAGTGAGCATGCCTATGAGCAGTCCTTGTACCTCTAGTCATCTTTCTCTGTGTTTAGCGAGTATAGTTCGTCCGAGTAGAGTCGTGTCGTTCTAACTTCTCTCGCTTGTTTATTATTGTTGATTCCGCTTTGTTTCTGTTGCGTTGCTTTGATTACTTGCTTGCTAGTTGCCTTGCTTGTTTTAGTTGCTTGCTGGGGTAGTCGGGTTGGGAAGTAGAATCCTGTTTAGGAGAAAGGGGTGTCCAGGCTCACTGAGTAATCTTAGATTACTCATGATATTATTTTGTTTTGCAGGAAGCCTAAGTGAGTCTAGAGCTGGAGAAAACATTAGGGTACCGGATAGGGTTTTCTTGTGTTCTTTGTAAAACCCTATATTTTCATAAGCGATTTATGACAAGTTATCCGACTATCTTTATATATTGCTTTAATGATTTATTTTCAATGTAAGAAACTATTGAAGTAATATATTCGGTTTTCGGGAAAAGCATGGCAAGTTTGCAAATGGTACTCGGCCTTGTCCGGGTCAACACAACGCACCAGGCCACAAGGGTTGCAAAGCCTAAGTAGTCTCGGTTGCGGGTGGAATTGTGCTAGGGAGCACCGGTCGGGAAGTCTGCAGCTTCCGTCCCTCGACTGGATCACCTTGGTATAGTTCCCATAGTGGCGTTCCGTGGCTGTTCGATGGCCTGCATGGTCATAGAACGGTTCGGGGGCGTTACAACGGTGGTATCAGAGCGGTGTTTTCGAACCCGTGAGCACTTGTGCATTTCAAAATTTTATCGAGTAAATGTGTTGCAAAAACCCAAATTTTATCCGGTTGTTTGCTTGTCTAGTTTTAAGTTGAACCTTAGAATGGACTAAGCATCTCACCTTGTTTCTTGTGGGTTTTAGATGTCTTCAGGTGATTCAGGTTGCGGGGATGGTTCAGGAGATGAGGGGCCAAGACATGAGGGTTGTAATCATCACAATGGGTATTTTTCGACGGAGTCAGAGAGTAGTCATGAACCAATAGATCCAAACACTTGGAGTGTGGATTGGCGATTGATCGGAGAAGGGGACAGTATGTCTATTGAGACTGATCCATCTGAGTGTCTAGACAAAACGGAGGAGGTAGAAGTGGATCAGGATGAGCAGACAGTTGCGGGGATGGTTTAGGAGATGAGGGACCAAGACATAGGCTTCTCCTCGGAGACAACCGAGGTCGTTGCGACGCCTGTAACAACGAGGTCGGTGTTTTTGAGGAGAGCTCGTAAGTATCTCGCAGTGGGGAGTAATACATCATAATTTTGAACTTCATTTTCGAGTCCGAGATTCCGGTGGCGATGTTAGTGTTCTTGCCGGGGGGATGCTTGCTTTGGCGAAAGTAGATCTGCTCGTCCTGACTTTGACGAGCCAACCGATGCCGACCTCGGGGCTAAAGATAGAATTTGGATCGTTGTGAAGTTCTGTTTTTTTTTATGCCGAGGTGGTATTGGCGAGAATACTCAGGTGCGACACGCGATGGTTGGCTTACCCTTAAATTGCGAGTAGCGACTCGGTTTTTCCAGTTCGAGTGCGACGTGTAGAGGTCGGCTTATTTTCTCATTACGAGTAGCGACTCGGTTTTTCTATTATAAAGGTGCAACACGCGATGGTCGGCTTACCCTCAAATTGCGAGTAGTTGTGTCTCGTCAACGTGATTGCCTACGTACCCTCCGATCAGGATGGATCAAGCCGCTCGTAGTTCACATTACATATTTGACTGAAAATAAAAGTAAACGAATTGCATAGCGGACTATGGGTGGTCGAGCCCATCTTCTTTTTCCTTTTAGTAATAGAAACGCTTTAGATGCATTGAGTTCCGAGACCGAGAAACTGGCTCGCCACTCATGCTTAACAGCTCGTATACACCGTGATGAACGACTTTGGATACTTGGTACAGTCCTTCCCAGTTGGCTCTCATCTTTCCAGCGTTTGGCTCGGCGGTGTTTTCGAAGACTTTTCGGAGCACGAGATCTCCCTCGTCGAAATGCCGGCGAGTTGATAGTTCTGAATTCGTAAGAGAGCTTTGTCGCGCTCTTCTTCCAATTCGTCGAGGCGATCCATGATCATATGATTGTTGAGATTTGTGTTGGCGACTAGCATCGTTCGTCGAAGACTTGTGCTGCCGACCTCGGCGGGGACCATTGCTTCCATCCCATAGGCCAAAGAAAACGAGGTTTGGTTCGTGGCTTATCGCGGGGTTGTTCGGTAAGACCAGAGCACTCCGTCGAGCTCGTCGGCCCACGCATCCTTTTTGGCGTCCATTCTTTTTTTCAGGTCGTCGAGTATTGTTTTATTCGTTGCTTCTGCTTGCCCGTTCCCCTGGGGGTATCGCGGCGTTGATTTCCTTAGCTTGATTCTCCATTTGGCGCAGAAGTCTTCAAACTGGAGGGAGATGAACTGCGAGCCATTGTCGGTAACTATTTCATATGGCAATCCATGTCGGCAGATAATGAATTTCTAGACGAACATCTGCACGTCCTTGGCTTTGATCAAAGCGTAAGACTCGACTTCGACCAACTTGGAGAAATAATCGATGAGGACGAGGATGTAGCGCTTCTGTCTTGACGCGGGTAGCGGACCAATAATTTCCATCGCCCAATTAATAAAGAGGTACGGGGCTATGCCGGCTCGTAGCAGTTGGGTTGGTTGGTGAATAATTGGAGCATGACACTAGCATTTCTCGCCTTTGGCGACGAACTTCTCGCAGTCGGATATCATTGTTTGCCAGTAGTGTCCGTGCTTCTTGATTTGCAGTGCTAAGACCCGGCCTCCTGAATGGTTCCCTCCGGCCCCTTCATGTGTTTCCATCATGACTCGCTCTGTGTCGCCGCCGTGTAAACATAACAAGAGGGCGCCCGAAGCGGTCTATCGGAGCAAATGTTCCTTCATTAAGGTGTAGTGGGCGGCTTTCGTTTTCAATCGTCGCCTGACCCATTTGTTTGTTGGCACGTCGCCGTCCGCGAGATAGGCGCGTATTTTGACCCGCCAATCTTTCTTGTCATCGTTTGAGGGAAGTTCGAACTGTCGCTTCGAGGTGGCGGCTTGCCAGGTGGGCCTGATTTCGTTTGGGTGGTGAAGGGCGAGACAGATGTCTGTTCGAGTTTCTTCCATGCTCGGCGTATCAATACTTTCTATTGGTATGATTCATCGAAGGTCAGGATTCGATGTTGACGCGAGTGCTGCTAGGGCGTCGGCCAAAGCATTTTCCCTTCTTGGAATCTTAATGAGTTCGAACTCGTCGAAACGTTTGGACAAGATTCTGACGACATCAATTAAGCGATTGATTGTCGACGAGTTGAGAATCACAAAAAGCCCTCATTCGTTTGATTTGCATCCCGCTGGCGAGTTTGAATCCGGCGATGAGTGCTTCATACTCGGCGACATTAGTGGTTGCTTTGAACCGAAGCCGAAAGGACTGCTCCAAAATTTCTCCGGTTGGAGATGTTAGCCGAATGCCTACACCGGAGCCTAGATGAGAGGATACACCGTCGATATGCAGGGTCCACTGTCCATCTGTCGGGTCGGATGGCGTTGGTTCGGCACCGTCCAAAGGTAGTTCAATTAAGAAGTCAGCTAACACTTGGGATTTGGCGGCCGGGTGGGTACAGAATTCGATGTCGTATTCGCTGAGTTCGATTGCCCATTTTGTTAATTGTCCGGATTGGTTCGGACTGTGCAATATAGATCGCAACGGTTGATTGGATAGGACGGCGATGGTGTGCGACTAGAAATATGGTTGGGTAACGGGTTTCAGCGTCGTCGAGGGACTTGCTTACATAAAAGATAGGTCGTTGCTCTCCTCGGTCGTCTTTGACGAGCACTTCGCTGACTGCTGACGCGGAAACCGTAATATACAGGAATAAAATTTCGCTGAGTTCTGGCTTTGCAAGTAATGGAGGTGTTGACAAGTAACTCTTCAGTTTTCCAAACTCGTCGTGGCAAGCCTCATTCCATTCAAACTTTCCTTTGGTCTTGAGGAGTTGGTATAAGGGCAGGTACCTATCCGTCGACCTAGATATAAAGCGATTCAGGGCGGCGATTCACCTGGTTAGTCGCTGTACCTCTCTGGCATTCTTTGGCGAGGGGAGGTCAATGATCGCCTTGATTTGCTTTGGATTTGCTTCGATTCCCCGCCGAGTTACCAGGTAACCCAAAAACTCCCCTGACTTGACTGCGAAGGTACACTTGGCCGGATTCAATCTCATCCCGTACTTATTCAGAGTGTCGAAGCACTGTCAGAGATGAGTAATATGGTCGTCGGCACGCTACGACTTAACGAGCATGGCGTCTATGTATACCTCCATGGTCCTGCAGAGCTGCTCGGCGAACATCTTGTTAACTAGTCGCTAGTAAGTTGCTCCCGCATTTTTTAGGCCGAATGGCATGACCTTGTAACAGTAAGTGCCCCTATCTGTGATGAATGACATTTTTTCTTGGTCGTCCTTGTGCATTAAAATTTGGATGTATCCCGAGAAGGCGTCCATAAAGGTCAGAAGTTTGTTGCCCGCGGTTGCTTCGACGAGCTGATCGATCCGTGATAGTGGAAAGCTGTCCTTTGGAAAGACCTTGTTAAGGTTGATAAAGTCTACGCAGACTCGCCATTTTCCGTTTTTCTTTTTGACGACTATCGGGTTGGCTAACCACTCGGGATACTTTACTTCTATAATGGATCCTGCGCCGAGCAATTTTTTGACTTCGTCATTCACTGCTTGCGATCTTTCCGGGCCTAGCTTGCGTCGTTTCTGTTTGACTGGCTTATGCGTTGGGTCGGCATTGAGCTCGTGTGTTGTAACGGTTGGATCGATTCCTTTCATGTTGGTCACAGTCCACGCGAACGTCGAGATATTTGTCTTGAGAAAAAGGATCAGCTCGGTGCGCATGGCTTCAATGATTTATGTTCTGATATTCACACATCGTTTCTTGTCAGTCTCGTCGAGGCTTACTTCTTCTGTTGCGGTGACGCCTTGTTGGATTGGGGTCGGTTTTATGTCGGTCGGTGACGAGTCATCGTTGCCGACCCGCTGCTTTGATTGCTATAACTTCTTCGTTGTGCGAATCTTGTGTTCGATCAGGAAGCAGGCCCTTGCGCTCTGCTAGTTGCCGCGCAATGTGAACACACCTTTTGGGGTTGAAAATTTGACGCACTGATGGTACGTAGATAACGTTATAAATAGTAGGCTTGTTGATGATGATCTGTGCGAGGTCATTTTTCATGATTGACGTCATTTGGAACTTCTATCTCGTCATCACTTTGGTCAGCGAGTGCCTTGGAGTCTTTTACAAACTTTCGGGCGATGTTTTCTGCTCGTTTGGTATCACTTTTTCCGGGTCGGGCTGTCTTGCTTCTGTCAGACTCGACGACTATTGCCCCCTTTTTGTATCACTCCATCAGGATCGTTTGGAGGTAACGACACTCTTCAGTTGAGTGGGTGGTACTTTGATGGAAATCACAGTATTGAGTTGCACTATTTTCACCTCCTTCCTTCCTGATGTATTTATTCTCGCCGATCGCGAAGGTTCGACGAGTTCGATCTATGTTCCGGGAGAAGTGCTGGCGTGGCTCAACGTGTTCGAACTTTGGAGCTACGACTGTTGGTTGTTTGGTCGCGAAGCTTGTTTCTGCGGCATGCTTCTTAGCGTTGACCACTTTTTCTTCTTCGACTTCTTTATGCTTCGCAGCTCGCAGTAGCGCGTCGGCTATAGTTTCTACATGAGTCAAGGACAGCTCCTCTTTAAACCGAGATTCGTACCACAGCGCATTTTTCGAGCGCAACGATAGCTGCAGCGTCTGGAATCAAGACGTTAACGACGACCTCTTTAAAACGTCCGATAAAGGATCGAAGTGATTCATTTCGCTCTTGAGTTAGTGCGTACAGATCTGCGTGGGAGTTCTTGTTTTTCATTAGAACGGAGAACTGCTTTAAAAACTCGGTTATCAGATCCTTGATACTGTCAATCGATCCAGATGGAAGTCGCGAAAACAACCTCAAAGCTGCACCAGTCAAGTGCTCGACGAAGACTTGACACACTCCAACATCATATTCTACCGGACTGAACTGGAAGGACCGAGAGCTACCCCGAAGGTAAGCAAAAAGTCTCGTGGGTCGGCTGTCCCGCCGTAGTAACCCAGCCTCGGCTTGACCGCTCATTTCACTGGTGTGGTTGCAAGCCTTTTTGAAAATGGGGTTCGCTGAGTCGCTTCAAGCATGAGATCTACCTTTTGCCCTTTTCTGTGTAGAGGCACAAGCTTACCAGTTTTTTAAGATGTCCCCTGAAAACACCAAAATACAGTTTTAACGAAAGAATTAATACACGGAAAAGTAACCTTTCTTGCAGTTTATGAGAGCAAGATCTAAACTAGTCGGAATCATGAGTATAAAGAAGATAGATTCACAAGTTGCCTATGTTAAGTATTATTTGAACATCCTTCACAAATTCACCTACAAAATAATAAATTGTGCTATGTATAAATAAGATCATACTGACCACAACCTAAGTCTCAAAAGTTGACAACATATAACAGAGAATAATAACACAGTGATACAGGAGATATGATCTACTAACTATATGGCAGTGGTGTATGCATTCTTAATTCTCAGAAAAAACCTTTCCTAAACATTTACTTGTGGTATGAATCAAATATGAGACAATGAATGATTTCTAGAACTTGGTCTGAGAATGTGAACTCTTAGATGACACAAACCCAAAGTAAAGAATCAGCAACTAACAATCACACTAACACTGCTATTTTCTGAGACTTAAAACCCCAAAGTAACCATGGAACTCATATCTGTTTTTGTGCAAACCATTCAACAACTCTTATAGCTGACATTTTCACAAAATTCCAACAATTCTTTAACTCCTATTTTTCACAAACTCCATCAATCACACTAACAAGAATCAGCATCTAAACTAATCGAAATCTACCTATATAAGGACAAAAAAAAGAGAACATTTTACTTTTGTTGAAATGTCAGTTCTTCTTTCTAATGAAAATTTTATACATTCTCGTAATGCAACAACTTCACCGCACGTTAACGTATTAATTCAACAAAAGGAAGACATTCACATTTTCTTTTTGGGGGCACATGTGGTCCTTGGCGTAAGAAAATGACGCAGTTGTCACATATGGAACACTTGCCTAAACAATCTGGCATATTTTGGAAGTTTGTAAAAATTTCCCAATAATTGTAGCTCTATTGATAACTTATATTTAGAGTTGTTCTTCAATGAGAGAGAGAGGGAAACTAAGAAAAAGAGATAGATAGAGAGGTTAAGAAATGGAGAAAAAAGGGAAGAAAAGAATTGTGTTGGTTCCGGTTCCAGCACAAGGTCATATAACCCCAATGATGCAACTTGGGAAAGCCCTTTACTTGAAAGGCTTCTCAATTACAGTTGTTGAGGGACAGTGCAATCGAGTAAGCTCTCCTTCACAACATTTCCCTGGTTTTCAGTTTGTTACCATACCAGAGAGCTTACCAGAGTCTGAATTCGAGAGACTCGGGGCATTCAATTTCATACTGGAGACCAACAAAACAAGTGAGGCAAGCTTCAAGAACTGTTTAAACCAGTTGTTGCGGCAGCAAGGCAATGATATATCATGTATCATCTATGATGAGTACATGTACTTCTGTGGTACTGTAGCTACGGAATTAAAGCTTCCCAACGTCATTTTGTGCACTCAAAGTGCTACAAACCACGCTGCACGCTGTATTTTTAGCAAACTTAATGTCGAGAAGTTCTTGGTCGGCATGGAAGGTCCCCATTACTAGCTTAATAACCAATCTTGAAACCATTTATTTTCACTTAAAACGGATTTTTTTTTTCTTTGCAGATCTACAAGACAAGGTGGTGGAAAGTTTGTATCCTATAAGAAACAAAGATCTCTTGCCTTACGGACTTGGGCCATTTGAGCCACTTTTAGAGTTTCGTCGGGAAGCAATCAACAAAAGAACAGCTTCAGCTGTCATCTTTAACACGTCGAGATGTCTAGAGAGCACGTCTATGTCATGGTTGCAACAAGAACTTGGAATTCCAGTGTATCCATTAGGCCCTCTTCACATTACAGCTTCAGCGCCGGGATCTAGTTTAGCGGAAGATGACATGAGCTGCATTGAATGGCTCAACAAGAAGAAACCGAGGTCAGTCATATATGTAAGCGTGGGAACAGTAACTCAAATGGAATCCAAAGAAGTGTTGGAGATCGCTTGGGGGTTGTGTAATAGCAACCAACCGTTTTTATGGGTCATCCGACCAGGTTCGATCCTTGGCTTCGATGGGATAGATTCATTGCCCAAAGAAGTCAGTAAAATGGTCTTAGAAAGAGGATACATTGTGAAACGGGCACCGCAGATAGAAGTACTTGGACATCCTGCAGTGGGAGGCTTCTGGAGTCACTGTGGATGGAACTCGACGCTGGAGAGCATTGTGGAAGGAGTTCCAATGATTTGCAGACCTTTTACCAGCGAGCAGAAGATAAACGCAACGTATTTAGAAAGTGTTTGGCAAATAGGGATTCAACTTGAAGGTATAGTTTTAAGAGGAGCGGTCGAGAGAGCTGTGAATAGGTTGATTGTGGATGACGAAGGTGCAGAGATGAGGGAGAGAGCCTTGGGTTTGAGAGAGAAGCTCAAAGCCTCTGTAAGATGTGGAGGCTCCTCATACAGAGAATTGGAGGAACTTGTCAAGCACTTAAAGACAGAGTGAAGAAGTTGAACTTTAAGTATTATTAGAGATCATTGTATTGTTATGGAACATGCTTGATCTTGCAAATTTTACAAAGTACATGTGTTTTGTTTTATGGAAAATAAAAAGAAATTGGAATCAAATACGAAAATATTTTTTGGCAGTTTATTACTCAAGAGAATTAATGCGGCAGAAAGTGACAATTTTTTGGTCTGGACCATCTTTTGATATGAAGCCAAAGTCGGCAAGAGAGATATTACAATGTCTAACAAAACATAATATGTACGTTGTCACCTCATCATACTAGCATACACCATCTACCCACAAGCTTCACATGTGAGAATTAATGTCCAAAAGTCTGAGAATCTGATATCTATATCAGAAAGATAGTCCTTTTAATATATCTCATAGAACGGTCACAGTAAAGAAAAAAAATTGGAGGCTAAGCAGATTTTTTTTTAAGTTGTTCTTGTAGGTTTTCGAAATGGAGGAGAGGAGAAGGGTAGTTTTGGTTCCAGCACCAGCTCAAGGACATATAACTCCAATGATGCAACTTGCAAAAACCCTTCACTTGAAGGGTTTCTCAATCACAGTTGTTCAGACCAAGTTCAATCACTTAAGCCCTTCAGATGACTTCACTGATTTTCAGTTTGTCACTATTCCAGAAAGTTTACCAGAGTCTGCTTTTAAGGATTTCGGGCCAATAGAGTTTCTGCATAAGCTTAACAAAGAGTGTGAGGTAAGCTTCAAGGAATGCTTGAGTCAGTTTCTGCTGCAACAAAGTAATGAGATCTCATGCGTCATCTACGATGAGTTCATGTACTTTGCTGAAGCTGCAGCCAAAGAGTTTAAGCTTCCAAACGTTATTCTCAGCACAACTAGTGCCACAGCTTTTGTTTGCCGCTCTGTATTCGACAAACTCTATGAAAAAAATGTCCTGGCTCCCTTGGATGGTACTTTAGAATTCTCTGTTCCCATTTTTTAGCTAGTGTCTATAATCTGTATAACAGCATAGTTCTTGACCTTTTTTGCAGAACCTAAAGGAAAAGAAAACGAGCTAGTGCCAGAGTTTCATCCCCTGAGATACAAAGACTTTCCGGTTTCACGATTTGCATCACTAGAAAGCACAATGGAGCTGTACAGGAATACAGTTGACAAACGGACAGCATCCTCTGTGATAATCAACACAGCGAGCTGTCTAGAGAGCTCATCTCTTTCTTTGCTGCAACAACAGCTTAAAATTCCAGTGTATCCTATAGGCCCTCTTCACATGGTGGCCTCAGCTTCTACGAGTCTACTGGAAGAGAACAAGAGCTGTATCGAATGGTTGAACAAACAAAAAAAAAAATTCTGTGATATTTGTAAGCATGGGAAGCGTAGCTTTGATGGAAATCAAAGAGGTGATGGAAACTGCTTTGGGGTTGGATAGTAGCAACCAACAGTTCTTGTGGGTGATTCGTCCAGGGTCAGTACGTGGTTCGGAATGGATAGAGTACTTGCCTAAGGAGTTTAGTAATATAATTATGGGTCGAGGTTACATTGTTAAATGGGCTCCGCAGAAGCAAGTACTTTCTCATCCTGCAGTAGGAGGGTTTTGGAGCCATTGTGGATGGAACTCGACGCTAGAGAGCATCGGGGAAGGAGTTCCTATGATCTGCAAGCCGTTTTCCACTGATCAAAAGGTGAATGCGAGGTACTTGGAGTGTGTTTGGAAAATTGGGATTCAAGTAGAGGGTGATCTAGACAGAAGAGCGGTTGAGAGAGCGGTGAAGAGGTTAATGGTGGAAGAAGAAGGAGAGGAGATGAGGAAGAGAGCTGTCAGTTTGAAACAGCAGCTTAGAGCCTCTGTTAAAAGTGGAGGTTCTTCACATAACTCGCTAGAGAAGTTTGTACACTTCATGAGGACTCTGTGAAGAATGTTTTCTCTACTAAACACCCAAAGCATCAAGATTCCTTTTTAACTGAATGATTGATTACTAAGTGATGCTAAAATGTATTCGGATAATAACTGACTGAAAAGTCATGGAGGCCATTTTTAAACAAAACACATTTCATTTCTTCAGAGGTTTCACAATCACTCTAGTTTAAGCTAACATCGACCAATATAATCACTATAGAATGAACATAAACTCTTGCCTAACTCTTGAAAACTATTAAGATTCATGAACATAAAAGAAACAAAAGAAATGGATCAAGTCAACTCACTTCTTTAATAAGCTTTGCAGTCTGTTGACAAACCCACCATCTTCCCCATATTACTACTTGCGAGGACACTGTCTGCCAACTCACTGCAGAAGATTGTGACGAACCTCCTCCTCCGCGTGGGGCATGAATAGAAAAATATATGTACTTGGCGGTATCTTTGCTTTCATCTGCCAGAGAACTCACTTCCTCTCAATCACATAACGTATATGGTTAACACGTAAGAAAATAGAGGTTGCATCTACTTGTTGGTAATTATGAACATCCCTCACAAACTAACCTGCAGAAGAATAATAAAGTATAAAAGATTAATACTGACCCCAACCGAAGTGAGTTTTTAGCAGATGAAAACATATAAACGAGAATAACACAGCAGATTGACCATTATAGCCTATATGCAACTCACAGTTCCTCAGGCAATTGGAACTCAAATTGAGTATGCTTAGTATAATGAGTATGATTACTCACTTGTGCAGGATAGCATGGTTAGTATAGGTTAAGCTATTATTAGGCTCATGTTAGCATAAGCTTATGATGTATATAAACAGATAACACTGTACAGTTTACAATTAATGAGAATTAGAATCAATTCTTCAATCTTGTTCTTTCAGCTCAATCCTGAGTTAGTTAGACTAAGACTTAGACTAAGTTAAAGACAGATCACGAAGTTAAAGACAGATCACGAAGGCTCTTCGGCTCTTCAATACATAAACATTGCTAAGAACCAATCCATAGATTTTTACATGTTACGTATATGCAATCATCAGTCACTAAGTTCCAATTCCAAGAAAGTTCAAAACATTGTTCTGACTTTGATTGACTTCATAAAAAAAAAACTATAAAGTTACCTCTTTTATCTCTATGCGGGAGTCGTTGACTGAGTCTCTCTCTCTCTCTCTCTCTCTCTCTCTCTCTCTCTCTCCGGCTTGTTCTTCTTGCTACGGTGGTTCAAAACCACCGCGAATTGTGGCTGGTGGGTCTTGTTTAGTGCAAAACCGATAAAGGTGGGATTTTGTTTCGGATGAAGGCGATGAGATTCCTCGAACCGCAATGTCCCGGTTTATTAACCAGTTCCGGTTCGGTTTGTTTAAAAAAAACAAAATGGTCAAGATCCGAGGCATATTTTCTTAACTGAGCAGTATACAAAACTGGACAACACTTAATTGTATACTATCCTTTTACCATTGTATACCATGGAATAATATTATATATATATATATATATATAGATATCTTTTTTTACAACTATATATTTATATATATATATATATATTTGTAAAATAATTAATATTTTAATTTTTAATAATAATAATAATAATAATAAACTATAACTAGTGGTCTTATACCCACTAGCCACCTAACTACAAACACAACCAACAGCGGAATAACAAATACCAATATCCGATAATAATCAATAACCAATATCCAAAACATAATCATTCTAATAACAAACAACATGAAACAAAGAACCAGCAACCTAGCAAATTCTAAAGACCCAACTCTAGCAATCTAACAATGCCAGACAACATCCAATCGAGTCCCTAGAACATCCTCCTCTTCATTGCCTTGATTCCACGATCACACTTTGCCTTTACGTGCACCACAAATACAAATTGAGATGCATGAGTATTTGATAAACACTCAGTGACGCAATCCTCCCATCTACATGGCTATACACACAAGCAATAAGATCTCTCAGGCCACAAACAACAACAATAAAACAATCCAGGACCATGCACAAGCGACCCGACACAATCCGGTTACTGTCAGAAGGGTGTCGACAGATACCAGAAGGTGTCGACCGACACTGGACATCTGGTGTCGACTGACACCACTTGGGTGTCGACCGACACCTGCTCGACACTCCTGAAATCCTAACGGGGCGACCGATACCTCCTCATAGTGTCGACCAACGCACGCTAAGTCCTTAAGTCGTCCTCGCATTGGTGTCGACCGAACCACTGCCGAGCAGTGATTTGCTTCAAACAGAACCTCCGAATCTCGCCTCCAAACTTCTCCTTTTCGTCCCACACAATCCCAGGAACGAATCCAAGCCTCAGGAGCTACGAAAGACTCACAAACAACCAAAACAAACAACCAAACAACACACAATATCACAGAAACAAAGATCTTAGCTTAGATAAGTCATGGTCATGCACTCACCTTAGCCAAACAACGAGATCTAAGCCCAAACGACAAAGCTACCACCACAACAACCTTCCCACCACGTCCCTAGCCTTGGATCCACACTCTCCAGGAAGAAACTCTCTTACAGATCAAAAGAAACTCCCAAAAACCTCAAGAACAGGCTATGGAACACTATTTTCTTCTTTTCTCTCTAAAACTCACAGAAACGGCTAAAGGGACAAAGGAAGTCGAGTTTTCGCTTATAAACTTGAGTTTAGGGCTTTCTCTAAACCAACCACGCAAACCAAACGATTAAAATCGAACCGACCAAAATACCAAAAAAATGGTTTGCGGGTGTTACAATTCTCCCCCACCAACATAGATTCGTCCTCGAATCTCGAACAATTGTCAGTCAAGGACTCCCGTGCTACCATCTCCACGGCCCTCACTCCTCCGACCGATCTACGAAAGGTCACCTCTAGGTGATAGACTCACGTTCCAGGCGTTGGTTGCTCTCGACTTTTGGACTTTCCTTTACTCACAGGCCTAAACCTTGAGTTTTTATTGGCTCCTCATCAGGCCGAAGCCTGCATGCCATAATATATATAAGGAAATCCAATACTCTTCTCTCGGGTTGCCACCCTACAGCGGGTCCCCAGATCGTCATCTGAAGTCGATATACCAACCACACTCCTAAGCCACGAAGTCTTAGAATATGGCGGTACTAGGAGAACTGAAGTCCCCCAAGAGTCGCGAGCAAACAATTCTGAACACGTCTGAGTCCTATCCCTATCCAAGTTTCCTTCCCGTGGCTCGCGTAAGACAACAAAGTGTCCTACCAACCACATATCCCCTCACTGGAATACCTCATGACCACACAAGGATCATCTCACTGCCCCAAGGACCGCCACAAAGGCCAAACAAATGTCCTAAACAGGACCGCCACCAAGGCCAAACAAATGTCCTAAACAAGACCGCCACAAAGGCCAAACAAATTTCCTAAACAGGACCGCCACAAAGGCCAAACAAATGTCCTAAACAGGACCGCCACAAAGACCAAACAAATGTCCTAAACAGGACCGCCACAAAGGCCATCTGTCCCGAATGACCGTCACAAAGACCAACTGTCCCGAAGGACCGTCACAATGACCATCTGTCCCGAAGGACCGTCACAAAGACCATCTGTCCCAAAGGACCGTCACAAAGACCATCTGTCCCGAAGGACCGCCTAAACAGGCACTCTGGCTAAACAGCCCGCCACAAAGGCCAGACAAATGGTTAAAAAGCCCGCCACCAAGGCCACACAATGGCTAAATAACCCGCAACAAAGGCCACATAATGACTAAACAGCCCGACATAAAGGCCACACAATGTCTCAAAAGACCGCCACACTCGGCATAATGACTCAAAAGTCCGCCACTAAGGCCACACAAGCCCCTCCAAGGCTCTCTGCCACTAAAAATGAACAAATTATAACTCACATAAAACTTTCCATTTTTGGCACTTTCTATTTCTGGAAACTTTCCACTTTTAGAAACTTCTAACTCAGGAAACATTCCCTTAAACCACCACCTCACGGAAATTTTGTACCCCGAACACAACCTCATCTTATTACTTAGTCGCACAACCAACCACCCCAAGCGACCAAGTAAACAAGAGAGATGGGCTGGAATACTACATTCCCGCTCTAGCCACGAATTACAGATGGGACCAGGCTAGGCAAGCTCAAGTCGTGGCTTGCTTCTCATACCACTTCTTAAATCTTGCCTTCATCCTCGCCTCAGGCTCCCAAGTCTGCTCCTCAACACCATCACAGTCCCAAAGGACTCTCATCAAAGGAATCTTCTTCTTCCGAAGTTCCTTGATCCTCCTCTCGAGAACCCTCACTGGTCTCGCCTCCAAAGTCATGTTAGGCTGAAGATCCTCAGGAATCTTAGCCAACAACTGATCATCCTCGCGCAGACACTTCTGCAACATAGACACATCGAAAACCTTATGGAATACTCGCATAACCTCAGGTAACTCCGGTCTATATGCCACTGGTCCAACTCGCTCAATCACTCTGAACGGACCCATATACCTCGGACTCAACTTAGTCTCAGTCAATGACCTGTTCGGACCCCGCAACATGGCCATCTTGAGGTACACTCTATCTTCAACCTGAAACTCAAGATCTCTCCTCCTCCTATCGGCAAAACTCCTCTGCCGATCCTGAGCTTCCTTCATGTTCAGTTTGAGAAACCAAATCTTCTCCAAGGTCTCCTGAACAAAATCTGTCCCGTACATGCTCCTCTTCCCCACCTGAGTCCAGCATAACGGTGTATGACACGGCCTCCCATACAAAGCCTCATAAGGAGCAATGCCAATACTCGCCTGGTAACTGTTGTTATAATCAAACTCTACCAAGCTCAAATGATCTGCCCAATGGCCACCCCAATCCAACACACACATCCTCAATAAATCCTCCAATGTCTGGATCGTCCTCTCTGACTGTCCACCTGTCTGGGGATGATAAGATGTACTCATATGCACTTTAGTGCTCATCTCTGCCTGAAATTCCCTCCAGAACACCGAAGAGAACTTGGAATCCCTATCAGACACAATGCTCGTTGGCACCCCATGCAACCTGACTATTTCTTTCACATACTTCTTAGCCAAGACCGATGTACCATCAGTCTTCTTAATGGCCAGAAAATATGCCGACTTAGTCAACCGGTCCACAATGACCCATATAGCATCAAACGTCCTGGACACTAGCAAACCTACCACGAAATCCATAGTAATTATATCCCACTTCCACTCTGCAATGGGAAGACTCTTCAGCAAACCACTTGGTATCTGATGCTCAGCCTTCACTAGTTGACACACATCGCACCTCACAACCCAACTAGCAATGTCCTTCTTCATCCCTACCCATTGATAGTACCTCTTGAGATCACGGTACATCTTAGTCGCTCCTGGATGAATAGAGAACATGCTCGCATGAGCCTCTCTTAGGATCTCCTGCCTCAACTCCTCATCCTTAGGCGCACAAATCCGCCCATGCACCAGAATAGTACATTTAGCCGAAACCTGATAGTCTGAATCCACATCTTTTGAGGCATTCACCAGCCCCAAATCCTTCTCCTGAGCCAACCGCATTCTGCTCAACAAATCTGCTCTATCAGCTGCAACCAAACCCGACGGCTCCCAAAAAACCGCACACAAGATCAACGCACTGATCTCCCCTACCAGAGATTCCATATCCTGCTCCTGAGCCGAAGCCGCCCGCTTCTGACTCAAAGCATCTGCAACCAAGTTAGCCTTACCAGGATGATAGGCTATCTCCAGATCATAATCCACCACCAGCTCTATCCACCGCCTCTGCCTCAAGTTCAGCTCGGGCTGAGTGAATATATACTTCAGGCTCTTATGATCTGTAAACACTTGTACTTTTGCACCATAAAGTTCAGCTCGGGCTGAGTGAATATATACTTCAGGCTCTTATGATCTGTAAACACTTGTACTTTTGCACCTAATCTTCGTGGCATTCTGCGGTCTAGGCCAATCCCTGATAGCCTGAATCTTCTCCGGATCTACAGAAACCTCATATGCAAACACAATATGACCCAGAAAACCCATCTCACGCTGCCAGAAACTACACTTGCTCAGCTTAGCAAACAAGTTCTGCTCTCGCAGCTTCTCCAGAACTGCCCTCAAATGCACTGCATGCTCTTGAGGACTCTTAGAATAAACCAGGATGTCGTCGATGAAAATGATGACAGACACGTACAGAAACTCTTGAAATACGCTGTTCATCAATCTCATAACCACTGCTGGCGCGTTAGTCAACCCAAACGGCATCACCACAAACTCATAATGCCCATACCTCGTCGTGAATGCAGTCTTCCTCACATCTGCCTCATCTACCGGGATCTGATGATAACCGACACCAGATCTATCTTTGAGAACCAAGTAGCACCCCTCAACTGATCCAACAACTCATCGATCCTCGAAAGAGGGTACTTGTTCTTCATAGTGACCCAGTTGAGACCCCTGTAATCAATACACAAGCGGAAACTCCCACCCTTCTTCTTAACGAATAACACCGGCGCTCCCCATGGTGATACACTAGGACGGATGAATCTCTTGCTCAAAAAATCCTCTAGCTGCTTCTTCAGCTCTGCCATCTCTGCTGGAGCCATCCTGTAAGGAGACGTGGATAACGGTGTCGTCCCTGCTTCCAGTTCAATCGTAAAAGGATCAGACCGAGATGGTGGTAATCCCAACAATGACTGGAACACATCCTCAAACTCCTCCACAACCTGAATACCGCTAACCGTAGACTTTCCCACTGACTCTGGCATAGATATAGTAACCAAATAAGCCTCACAGCCCTTCTCGATCATCTTCCCAGCCTGAATGGCCGAGATCACGAGACTCCCTGAAGTCGGTCTAATCCCCTGAAAAGCCAACTTTCCTTCTGAGCGCTCAAACTCCACTCTACCTCGATGACAATCCAGATGAACCATATGCCGATGCAACCAATCCATCTCCAAGATAACGTCATACAACTCCACTAGGCTGATAAGCAAATCCGCAGGCCAAGACTCTCCCGCTATCTGAATATCAATACCCCTCGCTCGACCAATAACTCTCAGAAACTTGCCTCCAGCAACTCTGACAACTCCCGCATGCTCTCCAGGATCTCCTATGATACTCGCACTCTCTGCACACTCCGGGGAAATGAAGCTATGAGTAGCTCCAGAATCAAACATAACGTGGGACTTAAACCCACCCACCAACAAGGTCCCTACACAAACCTCATGTGTTGAGAACTGAACTTACTAAGTATTCACAAAGACAAGTACCAGAAATTATACCTGTGATCGCCCCGGCACTGGTTCCACCAGTCTTTGCAGTCGTGTAAACACGTGGCGCCTCCTCAATCCGTACCACCGGCTGCCCTCCCGGCTGCACCTGCTGCAACGCTGCCACTGCTACCGGCTGCAACTTAGGACACAAGGACCTGATGTGCCCTGGCTCCCTGCAATGATTGCAAACACGAGCTGCTGTCGACGGAGCACTCCTCTTGGGACAGCTAGCAATCTTATGATCCTTGCTCCCACACTTGAAGCAACTCACACCACTCGACGTCTGCATAGCCTCCCACCACCTCTTGGTTCCCTGCGTAGGCTTGCCGCCCTTGCTAGAACCTCCTTGATGCTGAGCCTTACTAGGCTGAACTGCTGGGCTAGCCGCCAATGATTGTGCCCTAATATCCTCCTCGATCCATGCTGCAGTCTCAACCAGTTCTGCACGCGAAGCATAACTCAGCCCTCTACAGTGAACCCTCAAGTCATCTCGTAGGGCCCTCAAAAAACACCTGATCTGAGCCTCCTCAGACTCCATATCCCGACCCTCATACCTCAAAAGTCGACTGAACTCCAAATCAAGCTCCCGCACTGATCGTGTCCCCTGAGCTAGCTGAAGGAACTGCACCTCCAACATATCCAGTGCCTCTCTAGGGAAATACTTGCGGTTGAACTCCAAGACGAAGTCAACTCAAGACATCTCCCTCTGCACTCTCCTGGCTGCCATAGAACTCCACCACAACTGAGCATCACCAGTCAAATGGTGGACCCCAATGTCCACCCAAAACTCCTTAGGACATCTCAGAGTATGGAAGTTACGTTCCACACTCGTCCTCCACGCATCCGCAGCGGTAAGATCTGTACCTCCCGAAAACTGCTCGGTACCAATACGGCCCATCTCTGTCAGCATGCTGATATAACGAGAATGGACCCCCACATCCGCAGCCACTGGCTGCCGCTCCGCCGCCACCACTGGTGGCACTACCTGAGCCTGAGATGGTGCCACTGGCGGCAACCGCGCTATCAACTGTTCCAGCAAACCCGCAAGGTCGACACCCGGGACTCCACCCACTAGGACTCCCACACCTGGGGCCTTAACATCACCGACTACTGGAGCATCAACACCGCCCCCTCCGGCCACACTCATGGAATCCCCCTGGACACCCTCCGACTCGCCAACACCCTCTGCTATCACACTCTGGTCCGCAGCCTCACTAACCGCTGGGACTCTGCCCCTAACACGACCACGTCTGCGTCTACGTCCACGACCACGACCAGCATCAGCATCCTCTCTAACCATATGCACTACCATGAACAGAAGGCTAAGCACACAATTAATATAACACAGAGTCATAAACTTACCGTGGAATCACACTGTAGGCTCGAAGAGGATGTTCTAGGACTCCATGCCACATACAATTTACTAACTCCCATAATCAATCAACACACGAAATCCCAACATCAACAACAGAAACCTAGTGAACCCAAACTTAGAACCGTAAGGGCTCTGATACCAAACTGAAACGACCTGACCCGTTTTTTTTTAATAATAATAATAATAATAATAATAATAAACTAAACCCTAGAATATCCTCCTCTTCATTGCCTTGATTCCACGAACACACTTTGCCTTTACCTGCTCGACACTCCCGAAACCCTAACGGTGTCGACCGATACCTCCTCATGGTGTCGACCGACGCTCGCTAAGCCCTTAGTCGTCCTCGCGTTGGTGTCAACCGACAACATATTGTTGTCGACCGACACTACTACTGAGCAGTGATTTCCTTCGAACAGAACCTCCGAATCTCGCCTCCAAACTTCTCCTTTTTGTCCCACACAATCCCAGAAACGAATCCAAGCCTCAGGAGCTACGAAAGACTCACAAACAACCAAAAAACACACAATATCACATAAACAGAGATCTTAGCTTAGATAAGCCATGGTCATGCACTCACCTTAGCCAAACAATGAGATCTAAGCCTAAACGACGAAGCTACCACCACAACAACCTTCCCACCACGTCCCTAGCCTTAGATCCACACTCTCCAAGAAGAAACTCTCTCACAGATCAAAGGAAACACCCAAAAACCTCAATAACAGGCTATGGAACACTCTTTTCTTCTTTTCTCTCTAAAAATCACAGAAACGGCTAAAGAAACGAAGGAAATCGAGTTTTCTCTTATAAACTCGAGTTTAGGGCTTTCCCTAAACTAACCACGCAAACCGGATGATTAAAATCAAACCGATCAAACCGTCTGAGAACGGTATCGATCGACACCGCTTGTGGGTGTTACAGAAGCAATTGATGTACTTGGTGAAAGAGGAAGCATATGCGCATACACATAATGATTACAACCGCTACATGGCTTCGCTCACTAACGTACTTTAATGAGGCATATCCAGCTTGATGGTCTCGAGTTTACTGTCCAGGATATAGATACAACATCAAGACTAGCAACATTGTGGAATCTATCACATATCTCATTGAATTTATTATGAAAAAGTTAGGTAGGTGGTATTGGAAAAGGCGAGAGGATGCACTAAGTCTAAATAATGCTTTGGTGAACTCTGAGTTGGTTAACAAATATGAGGAAGATAAGAAGCAGTTTGAGTGTGATGTTATGACAGCCAATGAGAGGGAAAAAATGCTTCGACAATTCATGGTTTTTTCTTGGATAGGTTTAATTATTGTCATCGCAATGTGTCTTGGGATGTGTACGAAGTCTCTAAGTTAACTTCAATCAGATTTCTATTAAGCTTTCAATGTACGCTATTGTTTTTAAAGAAGTCTCCAAGTTAACTTCAATCAAATGTCTAATCTACATTCATTGTACCTTTTCGTGAATCTCTAAATTCATTGTACCCTTTCGCTATCTCTACATTCATTGTACCCTTTCGATATCTCTACATTCATTGTATCGTTGCCTTCTCTTCATCTTCTTCTTCGATCATTGCACCTATAAATATCCTCTCAATTTCCACTCAATCTAATGTGTCTCCTTCTTCGATAACAAAAGAATAAGTTGGTTACGATTGTTTTCATTTTGATTCTCGAGCTATGGCCGGAGAGAGTTCCAGTAAACGTAAGAGAAGCAATTCCGATTTTGAGTGGGAAGAGGAAGTAATTGATGCCAGGAAAGACGCGTTTGAGAGGACAAGAGTCGTGGTTGAAGAAGAGACAACGGATCGCTTCAAAGCAATTCTTCATATGATGAAAGATCACATGAAGAAGAAGGAAGAGGTTATCGCCCTTGTGCATCAAGTGGATCTGATCGACGCTCAACTATCCCAATTGAATCAAATATTGGGTCAACAACTTGTCGCCTTCTCGGTAGAGCACAAGAGGTTAGAGGAGATGAGAGAGGTTGCAGAAGCTGATGTCAAACAATGTGTGGTTCCTCCTCCTATTGATTGGGGCAAACCTCATGTCCGTTTATATTTTATTTTATTTACTTAATGTATGCATACTGAATACCTATTTCTATTTTCTATTTTTCAATTCTACATGCCTAATGTTGTTACTTCTATTGGTCAACTCTACATGCCTATTGGACAACCAGATCAAAAAGAAGTATAAAAGTTAACTTCAGTCAGATGTCTACTAAGCTTTCGTTGAACGCTATAATTTAGAGAAGACTACAAGTAATTAATATTTTAATTACTAACTAATGAGAAACAGACAAGTGTAAAAATAAGCAGAGGAATGATTCTTCCCCAAGTACTTTATGCATCGGTTCTCTCTCTTTCTGTATTATTTTATTAATTTTTAATAAAAAAAATTAGGGAAGTAACCCTAGAGGAGACTTCCTAATGGATATCTATTTCGTACTAGTAGAATAAGAACAGTAATCCGTTTACATTCGAGTAATAAAGAGGATCCCACAAAAAATATATGGATAGCAGCCCATCATCAGAGTTAAACAAAAAATATAACCACGAGAACAAGAACTTTACATGCCTATTGGACAACCAGATAAAAAAGAAGTATAAAAGTTAACTTCAGTCAGATGTCTACTAAGCTTTCGCTGTACGCTATTGTTTAGAGAAGCCTACAAGTAATTAATATTTTAACAAGTAATTAATATTTTAATTACTAACTAATGAGAAACAAACAAGTGTAAAAATAAGCAAAGCAACGATTCTTCCACAAGTACTTTATGCATCGGTTCTCTCTCTTTCTCTCTCTTTCTGTATTATTTTATTAATTTTTAATAAAAAAAGGATTTTTGTTAAATGTACCACATTCTCCGTAAAACTTTCTAAATCTGTCACATTTTATATTATTTTATGTTGTTTCTCGGTTTCCGACAGCAGAAGAGAGAGAGTATCAGCGAGGTTGAAGAATACAGAGTTCGGCGAGATCTGGTACAAAAACGTTAAGCAAAGTAAGCAAAAAGACAATCTGAAAGATAGAGATTCAAGTTTAACACAAAAAGAAACGAGAAAATCAACCGTTATTGATAAGCGAAATAGATAAGCGGAAGAGGAAAGTTGACAAGAAAATGAGCAAGACGGAATTAGAGATAACAAATATTGTTATCTCGGTTTTTAGGTTGTATAAAATTATAATAATTATAATAATCCTGGTTTTATAAAACCAAAACCGTTTTTTCCAAAACAGTAACAAAAAATTATAAAGAACCCGATTAAAACCGCATCCCGTTTATCGGTAAACCAATTCCCGCTTATCAGTAAATTAAACATATATACTATCGCCAACTAACGTCAAATCAATTTATACCTTGTAATGATTATGTTGATGACTTCTCTGGCAGACTTCTCCACGGGAAACTGAACCGTCTGCAAACCCATCAAATCAAATTAAAACTTGTACTGATACTTGTAAACTTATCAAGAAGACGTCTTCTTGGGAAACTGAAACGTACTTTAAACTACAAATCTATCTAATCAACCAAATTAAAACATCGTTAACTTCGATGAACCCGTTTCTATGGTATATGTTCACTTATAAGCGTGAAATGAAGTTCAATAGAAATTTTCTAATAATTACCCAACCGTGAATGTTAGAATTCTACACTTATAAGTTAAATAAAACGAAGTGATATAGAGAAAGTTTCTATTATTACCCAACCGTGAACAGTCTCCAATTCCTCGTGGCTATGATGATTTATATTGACCGTTCCAATGAAACTAAAAGACTTTCAATCACCAATTCTCTGTCGTGAGGATGAAGTACTATTTTTTAAGAGAAAATAAATGATTTACTGATAACTTTTTTGGTTGCAGTTTTAAAATAATGACAAGGCCCAGGGCTTGGGTTATATATATGAGACGAAGCGGTTGCAATGAAAAGTTACATATAATTAATTAATAAGGCAAACCGTCGCGTCGAAAAAACCAACAAGCATACTTCATTGCCTGACTTCTTTACACAGATTAAGGAGTAGACTTCATAATCTTAATTTTTCGACAATATGTAAACAGTTATCAGTCTACTGTATAAGTCAACTGTAATTGAAATCAACAAAGTCATCCAAATATTACAGAATCTGAGGCAAGTTGACAGATTACAAACATAAATACGCCATTCAAACAAACATACACGATGAAGAAAGGTTCACAGATTTTAGAACTTAATTGAAAGATCTATGAAACGAAAGAGATTAATACAACAATGAGGATTATACCGGCGATTAAGACATTCTCGACCACCCCCTTACACGACGAACTGACAGACGTAATTCTTTCATATGATCTTTCACCTTGTCTAGCTCATGCTGAACCCATAGCATTTCCTCATTTTTCTGGATGGCTGTAATAGAATCCATTTGGTCAGCAAGTCCACCTCTCATTGTCTGAATTTCTTTCATAATAGCCTCATCCCACCATTTCATAATATGGTCATCTCCATCCTATACCATAGAAATAAATATACCATAAGAATATTATCTATACTCAAATAATAATTATACCAAACAAATAAACCACGTGACAATCTAACAACCTCATGGTTACTGCACCCAATGAAAATTTTTCCAGGATTGTCGGTTGTGGTGGAACATTTCATAACGGTTTCCCTTCCGCAGAAACATTTGTCAGGAATTCCAACTGTCAGGCCAAGAAAGTTTACTTCGGGTGGACCTTCACTCCATACATGCAAAGAACTAGAAGATGGCTGAGTGTAGCTGTGTAACCCCATATATGTGTGGAAAATGAACAAAAAACGATGAGAACATATATATTTACGAACAAAATTAATTACAGCGTTACAAAAGCAACTCGCCGACAATAAACCAAGAAATACTTATCTGAGATGTTCTTGAGATTCGAAGACGAGAAATGATGAGAATACAATCTGAATTTCCGAGAACAACAATATCGGAATTTTTGAGAGAGAAAATTTGGAGAGAGAAATTTTGGAGAGAGAGATCACGTAAAAACTAGGTTTGACCTACAAAAAGAAGTATATATATCGTTAAATTATCCGGTTAGGTTAAAAACAAGGAATCGGTACGCATTCGGTTAGGTTCAGCTATCGGTTTGGTTAAATTATCGGTATTAATATAATATTAATAGTTGATGGCATAACAAAGTCAACCACAAATAGTCCACAGAGAAGTCTACTTAAGAAAAACCCTAAATCATATAATTTTAACCTAATCAGCCTTTCCTCCCTTAATTTGACTCGTTTATAGGTAAATTTATTTTATTCCAATGCAGGAAGTCTATGTGGTTATTATTTGATCAATAGATTTACCAAATTATTCTTTATAATATTTTTAATTAAAATTTAAACTATAATTAAGGAGTAGACCAATTGTTATGTCTTCTAGTTGACGTTAATTTGTAATTTACTTTAAAGAAATCTATGGCAGACTTCCTCCGGGTTACATCTGTCATTTCGGCTTGTGTTTTTAGTTTGGTCGTAAGGGAGTCAACGGTAATTTCAGTACCCTTAGTGGTTATGTTTCTAAAATATTGAATATGGGGTCTACTATTGCATTCAAGGCCAAATAAAGGTATACAAAATGCAATTATCCCTAATATAATAGATCAATCTTGATTTTTTTTTTACCTAGCTGATCTTGAAAAGTTTACAAAAGTACATGGGTTGGGTTGTTATGCAAATAAAAAAACAATTCAAATCAAATACAAGTATTCTTTATGTAGTTCTGTAAAAAAAACGAATGATCCCTTGTGGCAGTAACGGGTTACAAAAATAATAATATAGAGATGAAATGAGATAGGGAGAAAGAGTAAGGGCATCTCTGACCCTACTTTATTTTAGAGTCAAATCTCTATTACGGAGCAATATTTGTTTCAATCCAACTCTATATCTTACTCTAAAATAAAAGAAATTATGAGATAGTTCTATATTTAGAGTAACTCTATTTTGAGCTCTATTTGTTTACACTAACTCTATTATAGAGTAATATATTGGAGAAAAACTATCTTATTATATAAAGTTGGGTTTTCAAAGTTAGCCATTAATAGAATTATCACACGTGTCAAGTATACTGATGAGATGTTGTCATGTGTCAAAAATTATTATTTTTAAAACAGTTAATTAAGATAATAGCATTTAATCTAAATAACATTTACATATTTATATCTAAAAAAAAATCATAAATCAAAAAGGAAAATTAACAAACTAATTATATTATACGTGTTTTCTTAATTAGATTTTGACATGTATAAACAAAAATAATTCATTAAACATTTATATTATTATTAATTAATAAATAGGAAATAAAAATCAAAACAAATAATATAAGTTGTCAAAAGAATTATTATTTTTGAAACGTAATAGGACAGCTTATTAAGAAGATAACATTATATCTACAGAAATTTACATGTTTATATCGAAAGCTTTGATCTTTGATTTTTTCCTGATATAATTTTGCATATCTATTGTGGGTGTTTGATTCGTCCAGGTTCTTCAATGGAAGCTATCATGTGCAATGAAATATAATCAAAATATTTAAAGCCCGCTAAATTAATCGAGGATTGAGACACTGATGGAGGTTCCAAAAGTGATTCTACAGTTAGTACCATTATAAGTTTCGAAGATTAGTCGATGGTTGATGTTTCTGGTCAAAACTAGAGTTTTCTCTTCTCGATAATATCAATGATTTCGGTACTAAAACAAAAGCTACTTGATCGAGTAATTGAGAAGCGATTTTGAAATTGGGAAGTTAGAACGGTAAACTGTTTTAAAATTGGTTTCAAACCGGATTTATGTGGTTCTTTATCGGATTTGGTTCGTAAACCGTTTAAACCCATGTATATAGAGAAATATATGAGAACTTTTGATTCGGGTAGAAATAAGTTGAGAACTTACGATTCGAGAATATTTGAGACTTACAATTTCTCAATTAAAAATTTTTCTTGGTTGGTCATAAAATCATTGTACTTGAGTAGATAATTTTCACCAGTTGTTCATCCAACATATCTTTGGAGTAAAAAAAATCATGGTTAAAAAAATTATGTCACAAAACAGTTTTAGTAATTATAAGAACTATTATTATGCCAAAATGAAAGTAAAGCAACATAAAATTTGTTTTAAGAGACATCTTAGGTGGTGATAAAGAACAAACTTTAACAATAAAATAATTTTGGGTGTAAGAGCATATTTTTAATGGTGAAACATACGGTAAAATTGTAAGTGGTTATTAATTATATGTTGTTTTGATGAATTCTTTGCATGTAAAATATTTTGTAATATTGTGAGATGTTCTTGAAATTTGAAAATGATAATATTTGTAATGATGAGTATTTGGAAAAAGTTTTGGTGAGATATAATTTAGCTTTAGATTATTGTAATAATTATTATAATATATTTAAAATATAGAAATATAAATTAGTGTATGAAGGAAAATACAAATATGATTTTTTCTCTAACTAAAATTATTAATATATTTACTTCAAGAAATTAAAAAAAAAAAATTGGTTAGGGTTAAGGAATTATTTTCTTCAACAATTTTAAAACCCGCACATCGTGCGGTCCCTTATCTAGTGCTCTATATTAGAGCAAAAAATAGAGACATACATTGGAGATGGTCTAAAACAACACATATAGTAATGTTTTCAAGATGAGAATGCCAAGAGCCTACACAATAGACATTTCTCTCACGTCTGATATATACCTTCCGCAGCCTCCCCAACATGTATGGTAGTGTTTTTGTAATCCATTGCATTATCTTGGTTTTTTTTTGTTAGATTTTAGTTACCTCGCCATTCACGCAAAGTGTTGGGATACAAACAAACGTTCCACATCTGAAAATTAAAAAATAAGTTTCTAATATATAAGTCAAATTCAAATCCAATTAGTATGAGGTCTTTTGGGAAGGAGTCCAATAAGAAATCCGTGAGGGCTGGACCACTTGGGCCCAAAGCGGACAATATCATAATAATAGGGGAGCTGGTTTAGGGTTTGTAAAGCCCAACAATTGGTATCAGAGCCTAGGTCGAAAAGTGAACCTAGGAGAGTAGGTGTGGGCTCTGAATTCGGTGTGGAAGGATCTCTCAAAAAGATGACATGATTAAGGGTGTCTCAAAAATACTTCAGGAATAAAGGGATACCGGAGCATGGGTACCTAGGTTTCGATGAAGGGGAGGCCATAGGATCGTGGTACATAGTTTCAGTGGAGGATTGTTGGGATATAAACAAACAACCCATATTGGAAAATTAAAAAATAAGTTATATGTGAAGACTCCAATTAGTACAAAGTCTTTTGGAAAGAAGTCTAATAGAAAATACTAGATAACTTGGATTCAAAGCGGACAGTATCATACTTACAAGGGTGTTGTCCAGCCCAAAACAAAGTTTTGTGGACATGAGATTGTTAAGTCGTTATCTCTCGTTTAAACTTGGTATATCTTTTCGACTGTGATATGTCAATCTCTTCATTAAACTGAAAGTTACATTATTAGCTGGTGTGCCCTCCAACACAATTGCCTTTTTTTTTTGTAGTAACATAGGAAATATATATATATATATATATATATATATATATATATGTGGTATCTTATTGTATATTTGTATGTAAGAAACATAGGAAATATATTTCACATACAAAAAGATATTGCTCATTTTACAACACAATAAGATAACTTACATTATATTTTAGATCCTATGTTTCTTACAGATTAATGTTTTTGTTTTTTACTTTTGCAATATTGTTTCATAAAGAATTATCTTTTGGTTTAATTTTAAAGAAAAAGAGAAAGAGGTTAAGCAATGGAGAAAAGGGAAGCTAAGAGAAGGATAGTGCTAGTTCCAGTTCCAGCACAAGGCCATATATCTCCAATGATGCAACTTGGGAAAGCCCTTAACATGAATGGCTTCTCAATTACCGTTGTTGAGGGACAGTTCAATAAAGTAAGCTCCCCTTCTCAACACTTCCCTGGTTTTCAATTTGTAACCATACCAGAGAGCTTACCAGAGTCTGAGAAACTAGGACCAATCGAGTTTCTCATAAAGGTCAACAAACTAGTGAGGCAAGTTTCAAGACAATGATATCGCATGTATCATCTATGACGAGTACATGTACTTTTGTGGAGCTGCAACCAAGGAGTTCAACCTTCCCACTGTCATCTTCAGCACGCAAAGTGCTATAAACTATGCTTCACGTTGTGTACTAAGCAAACTCAATGCCGAGAAGTTCTTGGTCGACATCGAAGGTGCCCAATACCATCTTAATAACCCATCTCGAAACTGTTGGCCGATAATTAAGTTTGGTCTAAACGTTGCAGTTTGTGATGTTTCACTGGAGAGTTATCAAATACGAAGAGATACCAGTCTTTGTGTTATCGTGTCTATTTGTTAACTATATAAACCAGTTTTGTCTTGATTGTAAACAACAAGTTTCATGTAAATATAATTTTTCAGTTTCGTTCTTTGTCTTCTCAAAAGAGAAGAGACAAAGGTCTCTTGCTCTGTTTTGCTCTGTTTTTTTTTCTTCTTCTTCTCAATATGTTAACAGAAACCACTCGTTTCACTTAACCTTGTTTTTTTTTTTTTTTACTTTGTAGATCCTGAAATGCAAGAACAGGTGGTGGAAAACTTGTTTCCATTAAGATAGAAAGACATACCCACTTCAGGATTTGGGCCTTTATATCGATTATTCGAGTTCTGTAGGGATGTAGCTAACAAAAGAACAGCTTCCACTGTTATCATCAACACCGTGAGCTCTCTAGAGAGTCTCTATCATGGCTAGAAAAAAAAATTGAACTTCCGATGTACCCTATAGGCCCTCTTCACATGACAGCTTCCCCACCTTCTTGTTTACTTGAAGAGGACACGGGCTGCATTGAATGGTTGTACAAGCAGAAACCAAGGTCAGTCATATACATAAGCATGGGAACAGTAGTTCAAATGGAAACCAAAGAAGTGCTGGAGATGGCTTGGGGGTTGTGTTATAGCAACCAACCTTTTTTATGGGTCATCCGACCAGTTCGATCCCTGGCTTCAGTGGGATAGAGTCATTGCCAAAAGAAGTCAGTAAGATGATCTTTGAAAGAGGATACATTGTAAAACGAGCACCGCAGATAGAAGTACTTGGACATACTGCAGTGGGAGGCTTCTGGACCAACTGTGGATGAAACTCAATACTCAAGAGCATAGCAGAAGGAGTTCCGATGATTTGTAGGCCCTTTCATGGCGAGCAGAAGTTGAACGCTATGTATGTTGAAAGTGTTTGGAGAATAGGGTTTCAGGTGGAAGGTAGTAAAGTGGATAGAAGAGAGGTTGAGAAGGTTGTGAAGAGATTGATGGTGTACGACGAAAGAGACGGGATGCAGGAGAGATCCCTCGTTCTAAAAGAGAAGCTCAAAGCCTCTGTCAAAAGTGGGGGTACCTCATACAACGCTTTGGATGATCTTGTCAAGTACTTGAAGACCCTGTGAAAATGTTGAACTTTATGTATTACTAGAAAGTTACCCCCGTGGGTTATAAAATCAAATATTTTATATCTAAAATAAAATTTTCCTTAAATTATGTATAAAATGTACATGATATTATTTATATATGCCTTGAAAAGAATTTAAATATATACATTTATAAGTTAATAATTATGAAGTGTGCATGTTAAAAGGACAATTTTCACAAATTGCATAAAAATAAGTTTTCGTTTTAAATTTAGCACATCATTTTAAAAATTCTAAAAATACTAAAACTGCATTATATTTTTAATCGTATACTCTAAATACTAAATCATATCTCTTCAAAATTATACCCTAAATGTAAAATAGAAATTCAAACCAAAAAAAATATAGATAACCATTGCATGTGGTGTAAGCTTTTTTGGCATAATGACGGATGTAGCAAGGGTTACAGAAAAATAGACATGAGGTATGATTAGTAACTCAAACAATACCAGTGCGATATAAAAGTAGTCTTGTTTTTGTACAAGTTAATCTACGTGTTAATTTATACCACTTTTAACGATTGACATATATCTATGATAAAAGTATTGAGATTACAATATGTACACATATATATATATATATATATATATATTAAATATTTTCAATAGGTCTCTGTAATGTTTTTCCGTATAATGCGAAAGGATGTTGTAAAATTTGGGAAGTGATTTCAAAGAGGCATAAAGAAGTACGTGATTTTTTTACCATGTATATATGGATTTTTTTACCATGTATATATGCATTACACGGTAAAATTAGGCAAAGTAAAATATTTTTTGTAATGGGGATAAAAAACTTTTAAAAATGAAAAAGAAAGCAAATTTACGAAACGTAAACTTAGAAATATATTGTAGTTGAAGCTCAGAGGACTTAAGAGAGAAATCTAAGGGACTTACAACTATAATATTATGAGTGAATGTTCAAAGCCAAAGAGATTGTACTTTAGCATTGGGCTCATCTTTATCACTGAAGACTTCCAACTATAGTTTGAAAATAAAATAAAATACATTACAAAACAATGCAAAAACTTTAAATCATGACTATCATAAAACATAATTTTTTGAAAGAGGCTAATAAATATTGACACGACTCTTATACCAAAAAAATAAAGTATGTGACTTCTTCAAATAGTCATCGATATATTAATCTGTTAATCATCATAGTGCAAGACATCATTATTTTTTAAAAAACTTTATAAGAAAAAAATAAAATAAAGTACCATGAAAAATGATGGGAAAAGAAAGACATATAGTGCATGATCGTTTTCTTCGTTATTAGTCATGTGAGCATTAGATCTTATATAATACACTAAACATTTTATGAAGTTTGTAAGAAATTCCATTAACACATTATTCTGAGTAACTACATTCATGACAATAAATACAATTATAAAGCATAATAATTGTAATTAATTCTGTCATACATTATTGCAACATGAATAGTTTGAACAAAAGAAAACGTCCACATATAATGTCTTAAAGGTTATTGATTGAGCGAAGTAAATGTAACCTAAAGAAACTGAACAAAAAAATGTCTCAAATTAAAAAATGTGTGTAGACAATTTAGTTTTAGATTAGCAATAATGTGTCTTTTATTTCATTAAAAATGAAAAAAAATGACACATGTTAATAAAATAGAGTGGTGCCAAATGACAATGTCTCAGAACTCTACTTTATTATAGTTTAATATATAGTATATATTGACATGTGAAACCGATAAAAATAGTTAATTAATAAAATTACGGTTGTGATAAAAAAATTAGTTACGATTTTATAAATCGTAAAAACAAAATAGAATAAATATATTCTTGTAAAGTAGATTACTTTTTCTTTAACAAAAGTAAACTATTAAAATTTTTATGAAATAATACTAAATAAAAAACCAAAAATAATTAAAGTTTTGGTAAACAAAGAGTAAAGAAATTTAAAAGAAAATTAGTGAATAATTTACAAATTGTACAAATTAAAATAGATATATTCTTGTAAGATGGATTACTTTTTTTTTACCAAAGTAACCTATATAGATTATTGCTATGAAATAATACTAAATAATACAAACCGAAAATAGTTAAAGATTTGGTAGAAGATAAAAGAAATGAACACTTTTCTAAGTAAATAAATTTTTATTTAAAAGATCAAACTTAAAATTAATGTAAATTACACATGTCGCAAAAATAGAACGCCATCCATAGGCAAAATTAGAAAAAAACCTTGTCATCTATATATATAAAGTTCACTTTCTTCACTCCTGGTGTTGTCACGTCAGCAGTTCCTTATTTAATTTTTTGGGCCTATTATTTCATAACACTTGAAAGACCCATATTAAAACCAAATGTTTTAGTTGCCCTAACAACAACTCTTTAGCCACGGATCTCCTAGCTGCTGTTTGTGCGACTTTCAAGCATCCCTCTCCTCCTTTATTCTATGTTCCTCGCGTTTCACATTCTCAAAGTTTCAATGGTTAGAAATCAATTATATGTTTCCCACTCCTCCACACCTTTTCATAGCCTGCCCTCTCTTCCATATCCATTGTAACGGATTTGTTTAAAACGGAAATTTGTGTCGTTCAAAGCTCTCTCATCTAATGCTTAACCCACTACTCATTTCTTCAATTGAGGTAAGTCGCAGTCTTATATAAAGCTACCACTTGCAACTTCATGATGCTCAGATTATACTCTGTCTTCCACTTCTTTTCTGACTAATATGAATTACTTTGTTGTTTCATTCGCTGACCTCAAAGTTGACCGTCTTCACCAACAGATTGTCGGAAGAATGCTCCGTCACTAGCCTGCCCGCAACGTCAAAAAAGGAGCCAACTCATGGGCGTCCACTTCCTTCATTGATGAGAATGTACAAATCAATCTCACATTAATTCATTTGTACATTCTAGAGTAAAAAAGGTCTTGTAACGCATATTTACAAAGGAGCCCTATTTATATATGATTAGCATCATCTTGAGCATGCCGGGTTTATCTGCACTAAATGCACATCATGCATTGTTGTTGGTGGATCACGTTCTGGGGCTAACAAAAATGTAAGTGTCTTGTGATGTGGCCATGTTTTCATATTTTAATTAAACTGTAGTGTCACCTTATCTAGAACGTTTCTACTCTAGGGTGGTGATTCTTTTCCAAGGTACGGAAATATGAAGGCGCATGTTCCAGTACACTCATCTCCAGGAAGATTTCAGCGCGACAGAGGCAGATATAATTGTATGCTCATATTTTTACTTTCTATATTGGTTATGAGTAAGAATACCTAAGGTTTTGTTTAGTTGATTTGTATTGTTTACTGGTCTGTTGCTCTTACCATTTCTCTAGAATAAGGCTCTGTTTTATACAATATATGACTACATTTTTTTTTGTAAAATAATGATTCATTGCTTCAAACCAATATTCTTTGCATATCTTTGGTGAAATTCATATACAGCTTATCGACGTAGGGTTTGGGCATATTCTTATTTGTATCTTTAAATGCAGCTGGAGGGAGGCATAGGGGTGGAAGAGGAGGGGGAGACGATTCTTTGTTGGGTACTATTGTTAAAATACGGCTAGGACCTTTCAAGGGTATAGGGGACTTGTAGTAGAATTGAAAGACAAGCCCTTGTATTTACTTCTCCGCATGTGGGTTTCTTTCTACATGTCGAAGGAGTTCTAACAATAGTTTGTATATGCAGTTGATCGGGATGCAATATCAGATAATGTTGCGACAACACCGTTTAGGTAATCTACTAATTTATATCTTATTTGTTATTTTGACTTCCAACTATAATGAAGGACATTCATTATATCATTTGAATTTTACAGAGATACAATCTCGGTATAGGATGGGAAGCGAAACACGCATCCTTCTCGGAATCCACTTCATCCTTATATGACTCCAATGCGGGACTCTGGAGGTTTGTTTTCTAGCCATGAATCCACTAGCAGCAATTAGCAAATACAAAAACTTCAGGGAAAAATATGCATTGCAAGTGGAAATGTTGAGGCACACTACATCAAAGGAACTAAACACCATTGAAATCCAAACCATAGAATCACTTACACGCAAAGAAAATCAAAGTCATAATTAAGTTCGACAAGCTGTCCGATAATTAATTATATAAACAAAGGTGCACATCATTTCACATATGTCGTCCGAAAAAACAAGTATACTAAGTAATTGAGATTTTAAACCATTTGTCATCAAAAACTACAAACTCATTACTCCAAACACAAAAGCCTTTAGAAAAAACACTACTCCCACGTGTTACTAAGTAAAAAAGCATATAATAAAAACATTACCTATAACAACATCTAATAAAACCAAATAACAATAGAACGACAAAATGAAAAATAATTTTAAAAAACCACAACTAACGACTAAAACAAGACAACAACAATTACTATACAAAACTTAACTTCTAATTCTATATTTTATCAAAACAAAAAAAAGATCATGATGATTTAAATAAATTAAAATAATTTAAAATAGAATATATTATACAAACTGGAAAAAGTACACCCAAAAAATAAAAAAATAAAAGCTCAAAGGACAAGATAAGAACAACGTAACCAGATAGAAAGAGAAAAAATATATAACCAAATGACAAACTACTAAAATAAAACAACTTCATCTAATTTGCGCGCGTAGCGCGAATCAAATGCTAGTATTATATAAGATTTGAGACTATTGAATTGTATTGATCAAGCTGGATCTTGCAACATTTACAAATTACGTGCTTTTATTTTTTTGTTTGCAAATAAGAAAAATCAATACGAATAACAAGTGTCACGTACGGCTTTTGCTTTTTCACTCTGTATTCGACAAAATCTATGCAAACATTGTCATGGCTACCTTGAAAGGTGGTATAAAATTCTGTTTCGGGTTTCTCCTAGGGTCTACAATGTTGTATCACTATGGTTTCAACCTTTTCGTTGAACACAAAGGACAACAGGATAAGCTACTTCCCGATTTCATCCCCTGGGAATGCAAAGGAGGAGCCTAGACATTGTTCCCACGTCCACCGCACGCACGGTCTCCAATCCTACTTTAATCCATATTGCAATTGTTGTATTAGATTAAAAAGTTTGATCAAAAATTTTATAAATAAAATATAAAAATCTTAAGGTTAATCAGACATTTTATCTTTTATTTACTATTTTTTTTTTCTTAATGTTGATCAGACTTGGATAATAATATCTTGTTAAACCTTTTTAGAAGGTTTTTTAAAGGTTTTACAAGGTTTTTCAAACTTTCTATCAAGAAAACATTAAAACCCTAAGAAACCTACTTTTCTTATGATAAGCCTAAAGAAAAAAACACAAAGGACCCTAAAGAAAAAACAAAAAAAAATAACACACACACACACAAATTTCTGCTAATTCAGTTGTCTTTCAATCTAACAACTATGAACAAAACATAAATAAACAAAGAGTAACCAAATAAATAAAACGCAAAACCTACAAGATTATAAGCTATTTCAAGGAAAATGATTCAATGAAGCATGGTGGTAGGACTAGGAGCCTCTGCCTTTTGGGTTTGCTCTTTTGCATGCTGGAATGATTTCACAAAGCCATACATGGTTGCTCTTTTGGGTTTTTTCTTACTGCTATTCTTTTTCTCTTTTCTGAATAACTAAGTGATTATATGCTTATGGCTATTGTTAATTAGGCCATATCAGTAAAATATATTTCTTTGCACTGGAAAATTATCTAAAATTGGAACTGGGAGCAAGTTTCTTTGTTCAAATTAAATTGAGAGCATCTGAGAGTTTATTAATATTATCTATGAGTGCCAGCACGAGTTATCAGTCTACTTTGGTATTTACAAAATAAGATCAAAGCCTCTATGAGTAGAAGAAATATTAAGATATCGAACTTCATGTATTATTGGAGATAGTTGAATTTACATATATCAAGCATGATCTAGCAAAATTTACAGGGTACGTAGTTTACTTTGTAAGCAAACAAAATTTAAAAATCAAATAACTAGTGTGCTCAAGATGGAATTGTTGCATCAACAAAAAAAAAAAAAAAAAAAACAATTATTTCCATTTTGGACCTCTAATTAAATGATACAATTAAGAGAAGGACCAAGCAAATATTTTACAAATTTTTAAAGTTTTTTTTGTCGATATCATAATTTACATCCACTACACACCGACACCAACAACGAAAATAATTAACAATATAACTAATTAATTAAATGACAGATAATTTTTTTAATTGTTATCTATGAGACTATGACTATGAGTGCCACCACGGGGTTATCAATCTACTTTAGTTTACAGAACAAGATCAAAGCCTCTATGAGTAGTAGAAGATAAAGAAAATATGTCAAACTTCATGTATTATTAGAGATAATTGAACTTGCATAAATCAAGTTTGATCTTGCAAATCTTACAGAGTACGTGGTTTACTTTGTAAGCAAACGAAATTTAAAAATCAAATACTAGTTTGCTCAAGATAAAATTGTTGCATCATCACAAAAAAAAAAAAAAAAAAAAGAAGATACTTATTTCTGTTTTGGACCTCTAATTAAATGATAGAAGAGGAGGACCAATTGAAGGAACTTTCTTTCATCGCTGGGCTGCTGGCTACTTTCCAGCAAGATAATTAAAGTGTTTTCGCCTCACCATACTCGTATAAATCATCATCTACCACAAGAGTTAACGTCCACAAGTCTGAGAATCTAATATTTATTTCACAAAGATACTTCTTTGTATATAAATCTCATAGACATTCAAAGAAACTGGACCAGAGTAACCAAAACTCGCAAAGCAAGCACGTAGCTGCTGCAGAGTAAAGTTAATAAACTCCATGTGACATAATAGACGAAGCTTGATTTTTGTTTAGATCTAGCTTGATCTTGAAAATTTTACAAAGTACATGGATTGTTATGCAAATAAAAAAGTGTGATTTACTCAAATGTTATCCAAATTAGTAATATTACCAGAATCCAAAAAAGAGATTTTATTACTAGAATATTTCGGGTATTTTCAAAATACCCAGCGTACCCTTGTTTTATGTTACCGGAAAAAACGTTATTACAAAAATGCAATTGCCACGTCAGATGCCACGTCAGAAATCGCTAACGTGTAACCATAACTCAGCCGTAACGCGTTACAGATGAATGTTGCGATTGAGTTACAGGTATGTTGCGGATGAGTTATGGAAAAAAACATTTGAGTAAGAGCGGACGGCTGACTTATAGCATAACTCAACCAAGCGTTACAGTTGACTTATTAAAATCTGGTTGAGATATGCTATAACTCAGCCGTCCTTACGGCTGAGTTTTCACCCGATGGTTGAGTTGTTAAAATTTTGGCTGAGTTATCACTACGACACGGCTGAATTACCATTTTCCGACTGGTTGAGTTATGAAAAACGGCTGACTTATGAGCAACTGTTACGGTTGAGTTATTGTACAACTCAACCGTGATAGGCTGACTTATCGTACAACTCAGTCGTGATAGGCTGACTTATCATACAACTCCACCATTTGACGGTTGACTTATTAACAAAAAATTAATTACTAGAATGTTATTCAGTTACGGCTGACTTATTAAACGATATGGCTGACTTATTAAACGATACAACTGAATTTGGCAGGAATTTTTTTGCTTTTTAATTACTGTAATGTTTTTTTAATTACTGTAATATTTTTCATGTTGTGGCTGAGTTTTATATAGGCTGAGTTATTAATTGTTTGATGGCTGACTTGCCACGTCGGACGCAACATCCATGCCAGCATTCCATGTCATCTTTTTTTTTTCTCCAGAAATACGAAACGTCGTTCGACTCTTGTTCTTATACTTCTTCTTCACTTTTCTTCTTCACCTAGTTCTTTCTACTTCTTCTTCACATTGTTCTTCACCTAGTTCTTTCTACTTCTTCTTCACATTGTTCTTTTCCTTGTTCTTCTACTTCTTCTTCACCTTGTTCTTCATTTTTCTTTCATGGATCCAGTTCCGGTTCTAATTGTTTCCGGTAATTGGGTAAAGACACAGAGATATGTATTTAACACCGACGATAGAGGTTGTATAGTTGTGCAGATAGATGGAGGCACAACACACGACAAACTTGTGAAGCTTGTTCTTGAAGACTATGGATTGGACGTGTTTAGCCATGAGCTAAAGTTGAGCTACATGTTCTCGAACAAGGCACTGAAACTAATGGCGCATGATACTCCACCAGTTTTTGTCTCCAATGATCGACAGTTGCAATGTTTTTTGGGGCTATGGAAAACCGATCAGCTATGTCTCTGTGTAGAGTTTTCGGCGAAAGAGTCTACAGAAACTAGTGGAGTCGACGAGACCTTTCGTCTTCCCGTAAATATTATAACTCAGCCGTAAAGTCATATATATCAGCCATTTACTTTCATATTGTTTCTCGTGATTACTCAGCCATAAAACACAATAACTCAGCCGTAACATGAATCGACGAGACCTTTTGTTTTCCTGTAAATATTATAATTTAGCCGTCAAGTCATATATATCATTCATTTACTTTCAAATTGTTTCTTGTGATAACTCAGCCATAACTCACTATAACTCAGCCGTCATATGACCTTTCGTTTTCCCATAAATATTATAACTCAGCCGTAAAGTCATATATATAATCCATTTACTTTCAGATTGTTACTTGTGATAACTCAGCCATAACTCACTCTAACTCAGCCGTCACATGACCTTTCGTTTTCCCGTAATGATTATAACTAAGCTGTAAAGCGATATTTTGGCGGGAAACCATCAGTTAACCTAATAATAGACATATTCCATTCTAAATTTAAATTTTGAGTTATAATAATTTTAATATTCAATTGTTGGAGAAATACTTTTAGAAAAATAAAATTCTAAATTCGAATAATAATTATTTAATTATTTGCAATAATATATTGTGATAAAAAGCTCACTTTATGAATTTATTATGCATGTGGATTTGAGCAGTCACAAAATTAGTGATTTTTCGCGCTTCCCTAACAACACTTTTTGTGACATCGAGAGACGTTTTAATACTTATTAGGAATCTGACAGAACAAAAGACCCAAGAAAGAAAGAAGAATACTTTTTCATATTATTGAGAAGACCCTAAACGATAACTCAGCCATAACTTTACCATAACTCAGCCAACCCTCAAATTAGAATGACTAAATAACCGACCAAACCGAACCGAACCGGAAACTATTTTTTCCATTATTTTCGCTTAATTACAGTTATATTCAGCTTGCTATCGGTAATATTAAGTTAACCGACCTAATTTGGATAACATTTGGATTATTTATGGTTATATATTCATCTAACCGGCCCATAAACGGAAATAACCGAAAAGTAATTTCAAAAATTTTTAAATTTTCAAATGGTTATCAAATTAGTATATCCAAATTACCACCATAAACAAAACACAATATAACCAAAACCAAATTGTTATATTAAAACTAATGTTAGAAATATGAACCGTAAACCTCAAACCCTAACCCTAAACCTAGCCCATAAATGTCATGTTTTGAATGTTTTACACATTTTGATCAGACTGTGTAAAAATCAATCTTTATCTATAATTATTACTTTTTATTGCTTATAATGATTGTAATATTCATTTTTTCATTTTATATTTTAATTTAGAGTTATAATAATTCTAATTTACACATATTTCATAAGTCAGCCGTTTATGTCGATAACTCAGCCATATCAGTCAATTGTTTGAGAAATACTTTTATTAAAAAAGAAAAATTTAAAAATTCAAATTCAAATTTTGAATTCTTTTTAAATAAAAAATCGCTAAAAACTCATTTATTACGCGTGTGGTTCTTAACAATAAACATAATAATTGTTTGCGTCTCCCCAACAACACTTTTTGTATTCTCGAGAGGGTATATAATAAATTAATATATATGTTGCATAACTCAACCATAACTTTACCATAACTCAGCCAACCCTCAAATTAGAATTACTAAATAACCGACCAAAATGAACCGAACCGGAAACTATTTTTTCCATTATTTTCGCTTAATTACAGTTATATTCGGCTTGCTATCAGTTATATTAAGTTAATCGACCTAATTTGGATAACATTTGGATTATTTATGGTTATATATTCATCTAACCGACCCATAAACGGAAATAACCGAAAAGTAATTTCAAAAATTTTTAAATTTTCAAATGGTTATCATATTAGTATATCCAAATTACCACCTCAAACCAAACACAATATAACCAAAACCAAACTGTTATATTAAAACCCATAATGTTGGAAATATGAACCGTAAACCTCAAACCCTAACTCTAACCCTAACCCCTAAATGTCATGTTTTGAATGTTTTACACATTTTGATCAGACTGTGTAAAAATCAATCTTTGTCTATAATTATTACTTTTTATTGCTTATAATGATTGTAATATTCATTTTTTCATTCTATATTTTAATTTAGAGTTATAATAATTCTAATTTACACATATTTCATAAGTCAGCTGTTTATGTCGATAACTCAGCCATATCAGTCAATTGTTTGAGAAATAATTTTATTAAAAAAAAGAAAAATTTAAAAATTCAAATTCAAATTTTGAATTCTTTTTAAATAAAAAATCGCTAAAAACTCATTTATTACGCGTGTGGTTCTTAACAATAAATATAATAATTGTTTGCGTTTCTCCAACAACACTTTTGTATTCTCGAGAGGGTATATAATAAATTAATATATATGTTGCATAACTCAACCATAACTTTACCATAACTCAGTCAACCCTCAAATTAGAATTACTAAATAACCGACCAAAACGAACCGAACCGGAAACTATTTTTTCCATTATTTTCGCTTAATTATAGTTATACTCGGCTTGCTATCGGTTATAGTAAGTAATCGACCTAATTTGGATAACATTTGGATTATTTATGGTTATATATGCATCTAACCGATCCATAAACGGAAATAACCGAAAAGTAATTTCAAAAATTTTTAAATTTTCAAATGGTTATCATATTAGTATATCCAAATTACCACCTTAAACCAAACACAATATAACCAAAACCAAACTGTTATATTAAAATCCATAATGTTGGAAATATGAACCCTAAACCTCAAACCCTAACCCTAACCCTAACCCCTAAATGTCATGTTTTGAATGTTTTACACATTTTGATCAGACTGTGTAAAAATCAATCTTTGTCTATAATTATTACTTTTTATTGCTTATAATGATTGTAATATTCATTTTTTCATTCTATATTTTAATTTAGAGTTATAATAATTCTAATTTACACATATTTCATAAGTCAGCTGTTTATGTCGATAACTCAGCCATATCAGTCAATTGTTTGAGAAATACTTTTATTAAAAAAAGAAAAATTTAAAAATTCAAATTCAAATTTTGAATTCTTTTTAAATAAAAAATCGCTAAAAACTCATTTATTATGCGTGTGGTTCTTAACAATAAATATAATAATTGTTTGCGTCTCCCCAACAACACTTTTTGTATTCTCGAGAGGGTATATAATAAATTAATATATCCGTTGCACAACTCAGCCATAACTTTACCATAACTCAGCCAACCCTCAAATTAGAATTACTAAATAACCGACTAAACCGAACCGAACCGGAAACTATTTTTTTCCATTATTTTCAGTTAATTACGGTTATATTCAGCTTGCTATCAGTTATATTAAGTTAATCTATCTAATTTGGATAACATTTGGGTTATTTATGGTTATATATTCATCTAACCGACCCATAACCGGAAATAACCGAAAAGTAATTTCAAAATTTTGTAAATTTTCAAATGGTTATTATATTAGTGTATCCAAATTATCACCTTAAACCAAACACAATATAACCAAAACCAAACTGTTATATTAAAACTCATAATGTTGGAAATATGAACCTTACACCTCAAACCCTAACCCTAACCCCTAAATGTCTTGTTTTTTTGAATGTTTTACACAAAATGATCAGAATGTGTAAAAATCAATCTTTGTCTATAATTATTACTTTTTATAGCTGATAATGATTGTAATATTCATTTTTCCATTCTATATTTTAATTTTGAGTTATAATAATTCTAATTTACACATATTTTATGTATATATAGATATAAAATGTTAAAGTTGTGAGTGTAGTCTAGTGGTTTGTGGCTTAATGGAAACTTTGTAAACCAGGATTCGACTCTAGGCAGTGGATTATTTGATTATTTTCTTAGAATTACACTCAACTAAAAATGAAATGTCGCATATACCCCTGTCTTCTTCTCTGGGTCTGCGACCTGTAACCCTAATCAGCGCCGTTTTTTTTTTTTTTTTTTGCGATTTTTGTTTGTTTTCTTGTAGATTTCGTCCCTACATCATAGATCTACAAAGAAAAACATATTTCCAACTTCAAAAACTTGAAAAATTGAATTATTTTAAAATTTCCGATTTTTTTGCCGCATAGGATGAAATCGCGGCGGTTGCCCTCCGCCAAGCGTATAATCGGCGATTAAACGGCCTCGGCGGCCGCGTTTTTGAACAGGATTATGACATAGAAATAGTAGATCCCCACATTTAACATCATATTTTGGTGAAAAATCAATCAAAATCGAGTTTTTTTTTTCCCGATTTACCTTCCGATTTGGCCATAATCGCGGCGGCGATCACTGTCTAGCGATTCCACGCTGTGTAATCGTTCAAATTGGCCGATTTTTAAAACAGGGGTTAAAACTGTTCACTTTCCAATTCATTGACATAAACAAAGAACTGTCGATTCTGGGTAAAAAACTGACTAGTGACATGAAAAATCGAAAATAATGTGTATTTTAATTTTCTGATGTATATTTTAATTTGCTTAGGTGTATTTTTTCTTTACTTTGGATAACATTTGAGTAATTGTTTCAATAAAAAAAATCATTCAAATCAAAATACAATTATTCTTTAAACATTTCCATTTTAAAGATGAAATGAGATAGGGAGAGACTATGAAAACATTCATAGTAGTGTTGTATTCCAAGATGGGAATGCAAAGGTGGTGCCTAGACATTGCTCTCAGGTCTGATATATATATTACTTTCGGGGCGTCCCAACCGTACCGTAATTCATTGCATCTTGTGTATTTTTTTGTGTTATATTCACGCAAAAACAATTTCTGGACATATGAGATTGTTAAGTCGTAATCTTGTTAAAAACGTTTGTAGATGTTTAGACTGTTATACGTCAATCTCTTCATTCAATTGAAAGTTACATTATTAGAGCATCTCCAATGGGAGAATTTTAATATTAAATTGTGTACTTTTTTTAAATAAGAACTTTTAAAAGGTTAATTAAAATTATCCCTCTCCAATAATAAAACTTTTATTGGGATTTTTATTTTTGAAAAAAAAATATCATTTTCAAAATAAAAATGTTTTAAGTATCACATAATTTTTACTCATTGTTGCAGGCTCTAGAAACCATAACGACCAGTAGGACCACAATAGAGAGGAGGACCGAGGTCATCAGCTTTTCCTCGACCCAATTGTTGAATTTCGTATCTTTCCCCTTCCTGTTAACACTATCGTCATTGTAACTATTGAAAAGCTCGCTCACAACCTTTGTAATCTTCAAAAACACTTTTGTGGCCTTAACCATTGTGTTGTCAAATACCCAATTTATAAAATCCATTGTTGCGTTATTCTCCCCATGAGTGTCATGTGAACTCTCCTCATCTATTTATACGAAATATAGAAAGATCAGACTACGCAATGTGTAGACTAGGTTAAACGAGAGTCTACACATGGATGGTCAAGATAAGAAGAATAAGAGAAACTCGTGAGACAAAGGGCTGGAGTCGTTAGCCGTTAACCATGCTAGTAAACGTTATAACTCTGTTTATGTTTTCACAGAGTATTTAGAGCACATGTTAGCTCTGCTTTCATTATGCAAATTATCTGAACTTGTTAGCTTTCTAGGATCTCTAGAATCTATCTTCCTCATCGTTTTGTTGGATCTCCATCGGAGACTCTTACAGATGAGATGATGATTCTGCGTCTCTTGTGAACGTTGTTTGATGTTTATCGGTTACTTGTTAATTTGAAGCTATTTGAATCGAATCTCTGTTTTACGTCATCAGCAGGAAGGCGCTTTGGCTCTTCAATCACCAATCCATATATTTTTACATGTTTTATGCAATCATCACCAAGTCCCAATTCCAAGAAAGTTCAAAACTTTATTCCGACTTTGATTGACCTCATAAAGTTACCTCTTTTAACTCTTCGTTGACTTAGACTATCTCTCTCCATCTTGTTCTTCTTGCTACGGCGGTCCCAAAACCACCAGATTTTTGGCAGGTGGGTCTGGTTTAGTGCAAAACCGATAAAGGTGGGATTTTGTTTCGGAGGAAGGGGAGTTGATTTCTCGAACCGAAAATGTCCCGGTTTTTCTAAACCGCTCCTCTAGATTATTAACCAGTTCTGGTTCGGTTTGTATAAAACAGAAAAACGGTCAAAATGCAAGGGTTATTTTCTTGAGGTATTTGTAATTTTAGTACGTTTTTGGAAAAGATGTTAAGTATTAAGAGCAAGGGCAGTGGAGTAACCCATATGGGTTACTCACAAATAAATTAATCATATAATTATTATTAATCTAATCAAATCAATCCACTAAGTACTTATCAAAATTCATTATTCCACTAGAGAAACCCACTAAGCAAAGAATCTTCTTTTTCAAATAGGACCAAAGCACCATTTTTTAAATCAAAATAAACAACAATCGCTTGCTCCCAAGCCGAGAACATGTGACAACATACATGAAAAGATCAGAATGTACCTGGATTTAAAATAGTCTCCACAATCTGGATGATCAATGAAATCAGCCAATGTCAGCCGCCTATTGTTCCTGGCAGAACACAGTGAACATCTTCAACTAGTTAGAATCGTTTCTAAGTTTTATGGAATCAAAAATTGTAAGTAAATAGAGATTAAAGTGATGCTTACTGTAACCATCATCTACCTAATTGTAATCGTCTCTTCCATCATCGAAGTTCTGACCGTATGCCATCATGTTTACCTACCAGCCTCTTTACTCTACAAAGGTTTAAGTCAAAGAAATCAGAAGAAAACAAAGAGGGAGACATATAGGAGACTGTAATAGAGAGAGAGAAAGAGCTCATGGACCTGTTGAAGACATCTTTCAAAGCAATCACCAATCAGTAGTCTATACTAACCTCATCTTATGCAAAATCAGAAGGATACTCCTCTAATGCTTTCCTATGTTGCTCTTCAATCTACCTAAAACAAAATCAAAACACATAAAATCCTAAATCACTTACCAAGTATATGGTATTGAAAAGTGAAAAAAAAACCTTACTTCTTCATCCTCCTCAAGGACAAAAAACGAAATCTTTCAACAATGTTGTTTGAGATACAAAATCGCTGCAAAAAAAAACTTATGAATGCTTGAGAATCTATCAAACTTGATTCATAATAAGATGATTAATGCACTGGATCCGATCATCATTGGCTTAGAGCCACAAGATATATCCTAATGTCGGAACTCAACGCAAGTCTCCCCAACAACTATATCCTAAAAGGAAACAAAACCAAACAAAACATATATAAAATCGAGCTACACATATCACCTAATCTCTAGCTTCTTCATCTTCTTGCAACCGGATACAATACAATTTGAAGAAATCAAATCTAACTACAGCAGCTACATCGATTCAAATCAAGTATAAAAAGTATCAACATGACCACACAGACACACAATTCAGGCTCAAAACTCAAGAGTTACCCAGAAACTCAAATTTAGGGGAAAAGAGAAAGGAAAAAATTACCTGATACCACCATCGCTGTTTCCCACGACCGCCACCACCACCGCCACGACTACCACCGCCGTCGCGCCCTCCACCAGGATGAGCACCACCGCGACCAGAGGAGAAACCTCCCACACAACGACCACCTTGAGAATTAGGACCGTAAAGAGGCATGACCTTCGTAATCGCCTTGAATCCAATGATTTTTATGGATTTGTTCAATGATTTCTATGGATTTGAGAGAGAGGGAAGTATCACAAGAGAAAAGAGAGAGAGAGTCGGGAAAGAGAAAAGAAGAAATTGGGAAAAAAAAAAAAATTTCTATTTACTCATTATCCAATGCAAAATTGACACGTATCATGTCTTATTGGGTTCTTCCGTTGCCTTCATAAGAATCGATTCTCTGAAAATTGGACATATTTTAAGGTTTTTGATTTATTTTTGGGCCTTAAAAAGATTGAGTAACGGTACTTGTTACTCCACTGGACTTGCTCTAAGTATGTTTACTATTTACAATATGATAATTAGACATGGGACCATGTGAGAGATAGAAAAAGAGCAACTTTGGTAGATGACTATGAAATAAAAATAAATTAAGTAACTAACCTTATGTCAGATTTCTTTGCAAACTAACTCTTTTGAAAGTGGGGTCAAGGTGATATAAATACCAAAATGTTCTTTAGAGTTATGGTAATTACCAAACTATATATTTGTGGAGAAAGAAATAAAGAGAAAAAAAAAACAATCCAATGAACAGAAGAGAAACATAAAAATAGCAGCGGTGGAGAAGATCATACTGGTGATACTGTCGGTGGTAGTGTTTGCGGTGGTGGATATGAAACATGTGAAAGAGGTTAGAACTCATGTGATTCTATGAAATAATATGACATATTGAAAAAATATTTTTTTTGGTCGTTCAAAATTGTTAAAACTCATGTGATTATATGAAATAACAGGATATATTGACAAAATAAAGATGTTGGTTGGGTAGAATTGCTAAAACTCATGTGATTCTGTGAAATAATATAATATATGGAGAAATATGTGTGCTGACTATGTAAAACTTTTAAAACTCACTTGATTATGTAAAATTACATGATATACGGACAAAAATATCATGTGATTTTCTTTCATAACATGAAATATTTATAGGCGTTTTGAAAGTCAGATCTAATCTCACATGTTACATCGGTGAGTGGTGGAGAAATCCGACGAGAAGAGGAAACAGAGAATGGACTATGGGTGAGAAAAGGAGAGATTTCTATAGAGAAAAAGGAGAAAATAAGAGGTAAAGAGATGAGAGGGAAAAAAAGGACATAGAAGAAAAAAAAAATGTTAAATTTGATGGTGGTGACAATAAGGAATTGAAAGAGAAAATTGAAAGGAATTGTAGAGTTTATAGATCTGGTGGTAGCTGGCCGTGGGAGAAAGAAAGAGGAGGTGAACAGAGAGGAGAGGTGAACAAAGAAGAGAGAAGAAAGAGAAAATTGATAAAAAAAAAAAAGAGGGAGAGCTACGTAATTTCAAGCGCATGGCCGACATACATACATGCCCCATGGTTAGTTTATTAATTATTTTCAATTATATAGTTAACTGTTATATATACTTATAGAAAAATGAGTTATGGGGCTATCATGGGTGAGAGAGATGTGAGTACTGGCACCATGTGTGAAAGTATGAGAAAAAAAAAAAGGTGAATCGTGTGTAGGTGTGCTGGAGGAGAGAGAGAGAAAAAATATATTATTTTTCTTTTATTTATATATTTTATCTTATTTAATTATTCAAATATTGTGTAATATATTTTTTTAAAAAGCATTTTTGTCAGATACAAAAAAAATCTATGTTTTTTTCTTTATAATTTGCATTTTGTTTTATTACTTTAAATATATTTTATATAACAACTGATGTATATGATTTTTCTGTACAGATTTATTGTTGGATGGTTTTTAATATGTACACTTTTATTGTTGGATAGTTTTAATCCGCACATGTTTATTGTTGGATTGTTTTGATATGTACATGTTTATGGCTGGATGGTTTTAATTAAACAGGTTTCTTTATAATTTGATATGTATTTTGTTTGATGATTTTATATAATCTATACTATTAAATGGGAAGCACACTTAGGGATTAAAAAAAATAAATAAATAACATATATCCATGTTGCCAAACAGACCCACTTGCTTACATTAAAAAAAAAGTTAAACTTCCCTAAAAGAATGGTAACAACTATTAATGTTTGGTTCGAGGTTTGTTAAGGACCTCTAAGGTGGCGAGTTCGATTCCCTGATCATGCATTATTCTAGATTAATGTTTGGTTGACAAAAAAAAAACTATTAAGAAATAAATGATTAACTTTTTTATAATTGGTTATAGATTTCTTATATATATTTTGATATGGATATAAATCATAAATAATTAATTTTGAATATATTAAGTTTTCCAAATATTTTTCTAAATTAAATATTAAACTAATGATTTTCTCCTTAAATTTAATTAGAACATACCATCACTATAAAAAAAATTAAAGCCAACAAGATTACAAAATGAAATTTAAAATATTAGAATAAAAACGAAATTATTTCTATTAATAATTCCTTGAATTTATATAGTTATTAAAATTTTATAAAATAATAAGAGATTTCCGCAATTAATAACATACCAAAAATGTAACTTATTATTTAACAAGATTTCCATAACAAATGAATCTAATTAATTTTGAATAGTATTTTTGAAATTAACTTAACTTAAATTTAAATAGATGATTTATTTTAAGAAATCTTAAAATAAAATCAGTAATTATTTACCAAATTTCTAAATTTAGGAATTATTTCTAAAACTAACCTTATATATTTACTCTCATTGGTTTAATAGGAAAATCTAGACAATTAATTCAAAATCCAAATCTGATTATCCATATAGATTCAAACATATTGTATATGCATTAACTGAAAACTAAATAAGTTTTTAAAAGATTTTATATAGATTTTTTAGTTTTAAACGTAAAAGTAAAAATGTTTACTCTTTCGAGCTTATAAATAGAGTAATCGACCTAACACTCACATATCATATACACCACTCTAGCACTATTTTTGTTTGTAACTTTGTATCTCTTTGTTTCTGCAAAAAAAAAAAAAAAAAAAAAAGTCTATGTATTAAGTTTGTGATTTATGATTTTATGTCCAGTTTATGATTTATGATTCTTATGATTTGTTAAATTTATAATTTTTTGTTGTGTATATAAGCATATACAAATGAAGATCTTTTCGAAAGCATATATTTTTCTACCTAGAGATTGTATATAAGAGAGGATTGTGGTATGAACGGGTGTTCATCTGCAAAACAAAAAAATTACATTTGATTGCTTAACAAAAGTCCACATTTTTTATATGAACCCAGTAAGTCACAAAATACTATATTAGTGTTTGTTTTCTTCAGTTTTTCTATAGATTTATTTAAGAAACCTCTTTAGGAAATTCATATTAGAGTATGTAGTTGAGCTTTGCATTAACATTAATTAACTTTTGAAACCAGCAAGGGGTACGTATACTTCAACTATATAAGTACAATTAATCTTCCATGACTATATTGTAATTAGTTGTATGTATTAAATTTTTTTTTTTTTGTCAAAAAATTTATATTATTTTCTTATTTTTCCAAATATATGATGTTAACAGTCATTATTAAAATGGCACTATAACTTGGGATATATATAGAAAAGAAAACAAAAAACACACATGGCAGTAAAATTTTATAACATAAGCACCTTGAAATTTTTTTTATAGTCTTTTAAGTCATGATTACCTTGAATTTCTAATGAAATTTTCAAGGTAACGATGACTCATAGTATAAAAATTTCTAATCCAAATCTTAAAGTACTGATTAACACTCAAACACCCAAATATTCATAAATCAAAATGACAAAATTTATTGTTAATGATGTTATACTATATAAATATGTTTACACATACTAAATAAATAATTCTTACTATTTTCAATTGAACTACCATAAGTTCAAAATAAAATAAAAACAAAAAATACATAAAATGTGTTCTGTAACAGTTAAAAATATATATAAAAAAAACATAATCTAATATAGGTGAAACATATATAAAATATTAAGAATAGAGAAGTTAATTAATTTTGTAATATTTTTATTAAAACATATGATATATAGATATACTATGAATTATATTTATGTTTACTTTATACGGGAGTTCGAGAATTTATGTATTCATGCGGTCCCCTCCGGTTTTCAATCGGAAATTTGTCCCATATCCGGAATGTCCCATATTGGGAATGCTTTCTGTTATGCAACGAAAATTTGAGAACGGGTGTAGGACATAATGGAACATGACAAAACGAAAAGAGAGTTACGACCATCCCTAATTATTTGTATATGTTTCAAACAGGTTTTCATCGTTGTTAGCGGTTATATATCCAATTTGATAGTTCACAAATTTAATAGAATCTAACCAATCATTTATTTGATTTAGTTTGTTACCAGTCCAACCGTTATGTTGTTCCAAATTTTAAGATACTAGTGAAATCATTATTATTTTAAATTTTCAAACATTAATAAACCAAACTAAATATCAAACTAAAATCGCAATTAGTATAAGTTTGATTATATATACAAAATTAATTTTGTTTATAAACATAACCCCGCACGTATGTGCGGGTCCGAACCTAGTAATGTTAAACCTGTATAACTAAAACCATCCAGCCATAAACATGTACAAATAAAAACAATCCAGCAATAAACGTGTGCGGCTTAAAACCATCCAACAATAAACCTGTACGAATTAAAATCTACCCAGAAATAAATATGTACAGAAAAATCATATACATTTGTTGTTGTATAAAATCTATTTAATATAATAAAAAAATGCATATCAAATTAATGAAAAACATAGATTTTTCGTATCTGACAAATTACATATGTACAAAACCATTGCATATATCACTTTTGATATGAAAATATATTTGAAATTACTAAAACAAAATGCATGTCAAATTATAAAAAAAAACATAGATATTTTGTATCTGAAAATATAATAATAAAATAATTTATATTAATAAATATTTGGATAACTAAATAAGAGTGGATGTGATTAGAGAAGAAAAAAAATATTTAAAAATAATTATTTCTTCTTCACTCTCACACCCACAACACACACATACGATCTCACTTTCTCATTATCTATCGAAAAATTCTTGAGTTCTCCCCCTATTAATTAACCAATCACAATACAACAATATGTCATGTCATATCATATTAAAAAAAAAATCAAAATTAAAATAAAAAGACAATACAAATTAAGGAAACAAATTTTTGGCAAAAAAAAAAATTAAGGAAACAAATTATGTAGATCTTTTATTAAGGAAATTATGTCGGTTTGGGTTATAAAAGAGGATTATAGTTTAAATTTGTAATTTAAAATTTTTATATCGGTTTGGTTTATAAAGAATGGTTAGGATTTAGATTTATAATTAAACAAAATTGTATGTCGGTTTGAGTTTGCAAAAGAGTGGTTAGGGTTTAGATTTTACAATTAAATGAAATTATATGTCGGTTTGGGTTTACAAAAGAGTGTTTAGGGTTTAGATTTACAATTAAACAAAATTATATGTCGATTTGGGTTTATAAAAGAATGTTTAGGGTTTAGATTTTACAATTAAACAAAATTATATGTCGGTTTGGGTTTATAAAAGAGTGGTTAGGGTTTAGATTTTACAATTAAACAAAATTATATGTCGATTTGGGTTTATAAAAAATAGTTAGGGTTTAGATGTAATAATTAAAAACTGTAATATAATATTTAAATTAATAATTTTAAAATTGATTGATCTACAGAATTTATTTCCTTAATTAAGATTTGTTTCTTTAATTTAAAGGGGTGGATAAGAATTGTCTTTATCTATCTCTCTCCCACACTCACAGATAACCAAACCCCACAAAACCACACACTCCCACTCAGACACTATCTCACTCTTTCTCTCACCACCCATTTTTGTTATTTTAAATATTAAACATATTAAAAACTTAATATCTTCCCAAAAACCTACTAAAACTGCAACACTCCCTATTTTCTTATAGTGAGCAATAACTTAGAGCAACTCCAACCATTAAACACCAAAACACCAAATTTTGAAACAAAACAAAACTTTAATATGAATTATGTTTAATAAAACTTAAACTTTTGATTATTATATTATTAAATTTAAAATTAAATATTTTTAATAAGCATTAAATTTTTTGTTTAGTTTTAATTTTGCAATATTATGTTTCCACTAGTTTATTAAACTTTAATATGAATTATTAATCTTAATAATTTTGGTATTTCTTTTAATTTTTTGTCTAAATTATTTATTTATATTATATCAAATATAGTTAATAGTTCATATTATCAATTGTAATAAGATAGTTTTAAAAATATTGATGGTATATTTGGCTTTCAATGGATAAACAATAGGTTAGATATATATTTAAATCAAAAATACAAATAAAAGAATCTTTTTTTTAGTGTTTCGTGAATAGTTTTACACCAAATATAGTGCAACACTGTTCACAAAACACTAAAAGAAATAGGATAGTGTTTGTTATGCCGTTGGGTTGGAGTGATTTTGCACTATAATTGATGTTTTCTGATGTTTTATGTTATTTTTTATATATTATAGAGATTTTACTTTGTTTTAAAAAAACCTTTTGATATAATTTTTGAAAACTAGTGTTGAGAAATCGTAAACTTTAAGAAAATAACTGTTAAAAAAAAATGAATTCACTGGATTTATTATTGGTTTATCGTTATGTAAAAATATTTATTGTGTGAACGTGGTTATGATTCGCGTAATTTTTTTTATTAATCTCAAGCAAACTCAGTGAAATTACAAAGAGTTTCTAACTAGCTTTGGATACAAGTTAGGGTTTTGCAAATATTGAGCTTAGGATCTTGAGATTTTTTTTGTCCTACCTTGCTTGGCCGTCGAACTCACTACTTATATTAAGAGAGTCGATCTTAGCTAAGTCTTTTTCTCTTTGGCTTTTGGTCTTTTCTCCGATTTGTTTCATATTCCCATAGATTCGATTCTTCTTCGCAGATTGTTAGGGGCTTGTTTATTTCGCAGATCCTTCTAGTGGTCGTACTGATCGGGCTTGTTTATTTCGGACTTGATTGGACTATTCTTGGTTTAATTCTGAGTTAATCGAGTGATGCTAACAGCATAATTAAACGTTAATTAATTACTTCATAATTTATGTCAAATCTCGTAAGTTACCTAAAAGTCGTTCTTCACAGAATTTACTATTGGTTGGTCGTTGGTTTTTTACCAGACGGAGTACTTAAATTAGTATACCTGTATACGTGTTGGAAATTCGAGAACCATACGTGTTAGTTGTTACTACTTAAAAAGGAAATATATTGTAATTGAGTATACCAACTCTTTGGACTGTAATGAAATAATTGCACCATATTAGGAGAACCACTTCTGAAGAAATTTTGCTATAAAGTAAAGCCTCATGACATCTTTAATTATTATTTAAAACTCGAAAACAGTACCTAATTTGGCTAAAAATTAAACCACCAACTCTAAATATGTCACATTAACGTGTAGAAAGAGTAGTTGCCACACGAGGAAGACTTAACTAATATAATATGGCATATTTGGAAGATTGCAACAACTTTTTCATGCAAATGGGATTTTATTAATAATTTGGATCAGTTATTTAGATATGTTCCGCATTGAGAGATGACAAGAGAGAAAGAGGGGTAAATAAGCAAATAAGCAATGGACAAAAGGGAAGCCAAGAGAAGGATAGTGTTAGTTCCAATTCCAGCACAAGGTCATGTAACTCCAATGCTGCAACTTGGGAAAGCCCTTCAGTCAAAGGGCTTCTCAATTACAGTTGTTGAGGGACACTTCAATCAAGTAAGGTCTTCTTCTCAACACTTCCCTGGCTTTCAGTTTGTAACCATTAAAGAAAGCTTATCAGAGTCTGAACTCCAAAAACTCGGAGGAATCGAGTTTATGATAAACCTCAACAAAACCAGTGAGGCAAGCTTCAAGGACTGTATCGCTCAGTTGCTTCTGCAACAAGGCAGTGATATTGCTTGTATCATCTACGACGAGTTCATGTATTTCTGTGGAGCTGCAGCTAAGGAGTTTAACCTTCCCAGTGTCATCTTCAGCACCGAAAGTGCTACAAATTACGTTTCACGCTATGTACTAAGTAAACTCAATGCTGACAAGATTTCGGTTGACATGGAAGGTGCTCAAAACAATATTAATAACACATCCGGAAACTATTCGTTTCAGTTAAACTTAGTATTTTTTATTTTTACTTTGTAGATCCTGAAATGCAAGAACAAGTGGTGGAAGATATTTATCCATTACGATACAAAGACCTACCGACTTCAGGATTGGGGCCACTAGAAGACCTTTTTGAGCTCTGTAGGGAAGTATCCAACAAAAGAACAGCTTGCGCTGCTATCATCAACACCGTGAGCTGTCTGGAGAGCTCATCTCTATCATGGCTAGAACAAGAAATTGAAATTCCGATGTACCCTATAGGTCCTCTTCACATAACAGCTTCTCCACCATCTAGTTTGCTTGAAGATGATAGGAGCTGCATTGAATGGTTGAACAAGCAGAAACCGAAGTCAGTGATATACGTAAGCGTGGGAACGGTAGTTCAAATGGAAACCAAGGAAGTGCTGGAGATGGCTTGGGGGTTGTGTAATAGCAACCAACCTTTTTTATGGGTCATCCGACCAGGTTCGATCCCTGGCCTCAATGGGATAAAGTCATTTCCACAAGAAGTTAGTAAGATGGTCTCGTATAGAGGATACATTGTGAAGCGGGCACCGCAAATAGAAGTACTTGGACATCCTGCGGTGGGAGGCTTCTGGAGCCACTGTGGATGGAACTCAATTCTCGAGAGCATAGCAGAAGGAGTTCCAATGATTTGTAGGCCTTTTCATGGCGAGCAGAAGTTGAACGCTATGTATGTAGAAAGTGTTTGGAGAATAGGGTTTCAGGTGGAAGGTAGTAAAGTGGATAGAGGAGAGGTTGAGAGAGCTGTGAAAAGGTTGATGGTGGACGAAGAAGGAGCTGGGATGGAGGAGAGAGCCCTTGGTCTAAAAGAGAAGCTCAAAGCCTCTGTGAAAAGTGGGGGTACCTCATACAACACTTTGGATGAGCTTGTCAAGTCCTTGAAGACAATGTGAAACTGTTCAACTTCATGTATTATTTGAGACAATTAAATTGTATTGATCAAGCTTGATCTTGCAACATTTACAAAGTGCGTGCTTTATATTTTTGTATGAAAAAGAGAAAAAAAAAATCAATGCGAGTATCAAATACGACTAATAAGTTTCACGGCTTTTGCCTTTCACTCTGTATTCGACAAAATTTATGCAAACAATGTCATGGCTACCTTGAAAGGTAGTCTAAAATCTATGCAAAAAATGTCATGGCTATCTATAATGTTGTATCACTATGTTTTAACCGTAGAAGATATCACAATGGGCCTCAACACAACCTCAACAAAGGCCCAGATTCAGTCAAGCCCACATGTTCAAACACAACAAAAGACGACAATGAAGACAATGACTCACCCTGTCGCAGTCACGCCTGCAAGCAAGAAGACCGTTAGTACGAAGGTGACAACGACGTCCTCAGATAAGAACAAATATGCACCTCTGCAATCTCTGCAAAGCATAGAGGATGACTCACCCTAGACAGCTGTATATTCTAGATTGTTCTCAAGTAGTGTATATAAGAAAGTGTAAACACTCAAAAGATAATTATCTAAAATACAAGTTTGTTTAACAAATTCACCTTTGTTCTCTCTGTTCTTTCATTAACCTTTTCGCAGAACAAAAAGGACAACAGGATGAGCTTGTTCCCGAGTTTCATTCCCTAAGATACAAAGCATTTCCGGTTTCACGATTTGCATCATTACAAAGCACAATCGAATACAGTTGACAAACGGACAACTTCCAACGTGATAATCAATACAGAAAGCTGTCTAGAGAGCTTCATCTCTGTATTTTTTGCAACAACAGCTAGAAATTCCTGTGTATCCTATAGGCACCTACAAGTCCTTGAAGAGAACAAGAGCTTAATGAAATGGTTGAACAAAACAAAAGGTAAACTGAGAGCCTGTGTTAAAAGTGGAGGTTCTTCATGCAACTCGCTAGAGGAATTTGTACACTTCATGAGAAGTCTGTGAAGACGGTTGTCTCTACTTTAAGTCCATGATTCCATCTTCTTAAGATACTTGTTCACTACGGAAACAAAATATATTTATCTTTACATTTTTACATTATAAGAAAACATCAAATTTAAGTAATATGATTGCACAAGACATATCAGTAGTAAGTACCTGTTGTGATGACAAAGAAAATTATTATATGTGAAGATGAACTCTTAGTAGATATGAAAACTATCAAGAAGTTTATGGATTTAGAGGTCAGAACGAAGAGGTCCACAAAAGTATAGAGTGAAGGTAAAATAAGAACTTTGAAAAACTTTGTTTCTTTATTATGATCTCAAGATGCTTTAACAATATTGAGTCACATTGTCTCTTATAGAGAGTTTAGAGACAAATCTAGAACTTCACTCATGATAATAGCTGTGATTAGATTAGTCATCATCCAAATTGGTTACTGCATCAGGTACGGTCAACTTTGTTTTGACTTGTGAGTGTTGACTTGGTTTCTTGTTGGGACCTTTTTCTTGCTGGACTGTTTTCTGACCCATTTTGCATATCTAATCACAACTGATATCATGAGTGATGAGTCATGTAATACCCGAACTCGATACCCGGAACTGGTCAACGGGTTGACTCCCTGGCCGGCCCAAAACACTCTTTAAATGCAAAACTACCAGCTAACAATGCAAACGAACTCTTAACTTAACTAACCTGCAAAAAAGAAAGAGAAATGAGCAATTGATAATTACTCAGTGAGGGAAAGCCTCAGGGCTCTCGAAGTCTCCACACCCAAACACGCTTAGACAATCACCAAGTCTAAACCTAAGCCAAGCAGCAATCACTGTGTCCTAAAACCTGTGACACAAACATACACACACATCACACAAATGGAACTACGTCCCATAACCATCAACAACAAGAGACTCAAGTCTCGAAATGCCCGTCTGCTCTTAGGGTTCACAAACTCTCCTCTCGTTCAACGAAGACGGTGATACGTTCATACACACATACATGCCAAACATAAACCCTCGTCGTTTGCAAGTTATTGGGCCTTAATGGGCTGAAAAGAAAATAAACCAGCCCAATTACCAATTAAAAACCGGGATGTTACAAGTCACCTATTTCTAGATTGTTCTCTAGAGTCTATAAAAGACAATGTGATTCAATATTGTAAAAGCATCTTGAGATCATAATCAAGGAACAAAGTTTTTCAAAATAAGAGGAGGTGACAAAAAAAACATGTTTTCTTTTGTATTTGATTAATCATTAACAAGATAAAAGAGATGTAATTACTTGCATACACCATCTACTACACATATGCTTCACAAGTGAAAAGGGGTCAACAAATCATAAAAAGGATGAACTAGTGTCCACAAGTGAGTCTGAGAATCACACAGACATTCAAAGAAGCTGAGTAACCCAAACTCGCAAAGCAGATAGCTGATGATGAGTTCATTGCTTTGCTGAAGCTGCAGCCAAAGAGTTTAATCTCCCAATCGTCATTTGTAGCACAACAAGTGCCACAGCTTTTAAAAGGCGCTCTGTATTTGAGAAACTCTATGAAAACGATGTTTTGGCTCCCTGGAAAGGTAATTCTATAATTCTCTGTTTCAGAGTTTCTGAAAGCGGCTATAATCTTGTAACACTATCGGTATCGGCTTTTCACCTACGCAGGACCAAAAGAAAAAAAGAAAAAAAAAGAGCTAGTGCCAGAGTTTTATCAAGTGATACAACAGCTTAGAGCCTCTGTTCGAAGTGAAGGTTCTTCATACAACTCGCTAGAGGAGTTTTGTACACTTCATAAGAAGTCTGTGCATACAGAAACATAAACATGGATAAAACATAACTAAGCACAGTCCCAAAATCTATGAATTTTACATGTTATTTCCATAATATGTCTGATCAGCAAGTTCCAGCTCTAAGAATGTTCATCACTGCAGAACCGGCTTTGACTGAGTTCATGAATTATAGAAACTGAACAGAAAGAGACTGAATGTTTTCTTGTGTTATTAACAAGCCACAAAGGCAAAGATATATACAAACCTAGACTTGGTGAAGAAGCTATAGACTTAAATGCCTAATTACAATAACGATATCAATTAGAGATATGTACAGCTATATGATCGTAAATGAATAGATAGCATTTCCTTATATAGCGAGGTTGTATTCATTCCAATACCCTCCCTCAAGTTGGAGACTGAGGATCGTGAAGGCCCAACTTGCCAATGAGACCTTCGAAATCCCGACGTCCTAAGGCTTTGGTGAAAACATCCGCAAGCTGAGACGCTGAACGAACAAAATGAAGTCGAATGAGTCGAGCTTTAGCTGCGTCACGCACGTTGTGAAAGTCGAGTTCGACATGCTTCGTACGCTCATGGAAGACTGGATTTGCAGCTATATGAATTGCTGCTTGACTGTCGCAATGCAGATCAATCGGTTGGGCTTGCTGGACGCCTAAATCTTCTAACAAACCTTTTAACCATTTGAGCTCACGAAGTGTTAAAGACATACTGTGATACTCTGCTTCCGCCGAGGACATGGAGACAACATTCTGTTTCTTTGATCTCCAAGATAAGGGCGAGTTGCCAAGGGAGACAAACCAGCCAGTGAGTGAGCGGCGATTAACAGGACAACCCGCCCAGTCTGCATCACACCAACCAGTGAGCTGCAGGTCATTATCTGAACTTAAAAGAATACCTTGGCCAGGGGAACCCTGTAGGTAGCGTACCACGCGAAGAGCAGCATCCCAATGAGCATGTGTTGGTAGTTGCATAAACTGAGACAGGATGTGAACTGAGTACGTCAGATCCGGTCTTGTGGCAAGAAGGTAGATCAGGCGTCCAACCAGGCGGCGATACCGCGCGGGTTCAGCTAACAGAGGGCTGTTGACGCGACCAAGACTGTGTTGCTGTTCCATGGGGAACTTTTCAGGTTGATAGTTGAGAAGACCAGTTTCTTGGAGAATATCGAGTGCATATTTCTTTTGGTTGAGGAAAATCCCATCGGTTCTCCTTGTGACCTCTATACCCAAAAAATATTTGAGAGCCCTGAGATCTTTCATGTGAAAACAAGTACTCAAATACTCTTTGAACTCTGAAATTGTTTCTAAGCAGCTTCCCGTAATGACTAATTCATCCACATAAACCAAAACGTAAAGCTGAATAGCACCTCGTTGTAATGTGAATAACGAGTAATCTCGATAAGATTGTTTGAAACCATACCGAATTAATGCTGTCTGCAGTTTCTCGAACCAGCATCGAGGCGCCTGTCGAAGGCCATAAAGAGATTTCCGAAGACGACAAGGTTGCGTTCATCATTCTCAAGATGAAAACCCGGAGGCAGTTTTATATAAATTTCCTCACTCAAACCCGTCGGCAAGATATTTGATTTGGTATACCCATTTGCATCCTAAACAACTTTTTTTTTTTATTGTCAAATTTACATCTTTTATGGGATTCGCTCCGGCTGATTTTGTTACAACGGTACAAAACCACGGCAAATTGCCGTCATATTAACTATAGTATTAAATTACTAGATTTCAAGCTATGCTTCCAAAGTCATAGCTTAACGTATATTGTAATAACATCTAAAATAAGATAGGAAGAGAGTAAGCAAATAATGGTAGTGATTTCTAGCGGTCGTGAGAAAATTTTGCTCTCATGTCCACAGCGCCCTCCAATCGTACCAATAATATACAAACTCTTTGGACTTTGATGCAATAATTGCACCAAGATTCGAGAACTCACTATTGAGGATATTTTTTTATATTTGGAGACTCCAAGTATATAATATAACCTCTTAATCCCAAAACAGAACCTACCTTAGGTGGCAATAACCACCAACTCTTACTGACTTACACGTTTTTCCTGGAATAAATGTCACATTCTTGCTATCTACTCAACAATAATGCAATTAGTTTTTGTTATAATCATTTGGATCAACTAAATAAAGATATGTTCCGCACTGCAACAAGAAAGAGAAAGACGTTAAGCAATGGAGAGAAGGGAAGCCAAGAGAAGGATAGTATTAGTTCCAATTCCTGCTCAAGGTCATGTTACTCCAATGCTGCAACTTGGGAAAGCCCTTTACTCGAAGGGCTTCTCGATTACGGTTGTTGAGGGACACTTCAATCAAGTAAGCTCTTCTTCTCAACACTTCCCTGGCTTTCAGTTTGTCACCCTGAAAGAAAGCTTACCAGAGTCTGAATTCCAAAGACTCGGAGGAATCGAGTTTATGATAAAGCTCAACAAAACTAGTGAGGCAAGCTTCAAGGACTGTATCGCTCAGTTGCTTCTGCAACAAGGCAGTGATATTGCTTGTATCATCTATGACGAGTTCATGTACTTCTGTGGAGCTGCAGCTAAGGCGTTCAACCTTCCAAGTATCATCTTTACCACTACTAGTGCTACAAATTATGTTTCACGTTGTGTACGAAGCAAACTCAATGCCGACAAGTTCTTGGTCGACATGGAAGGTACTGGAAACCAGCTTAACAACCCATCCCGAAATGGTTTAAGGTTGTTTTGAGGATTTAGATAATAACTAAACTGTTTTTTTTTTTTTAACTTAGATCCTGAAATGCAAGAACAGGTGGTGGAAAATTTGTATCCATTACGATACAAAGACCTACCGACTTCAGGATTGGGGCCTTTAGATCGATTATTCGAGTTCTGTAGGGAAGTAGCCAACAAAAGAACAGCTTCCGCTGTTACCATCAACACCGTGAGCTGTCTAGAGAGCTCGTCTTTGTCATGGCTGGAACAAAACATCGGAATTCCGATGTACCCTATAGGTCCTCTTCACATGACAACTTTCCCACCTTCTAGTTTACTTGACGAGGACAGGAGCTGCATCGAATGGTTAAAAAAGCAGAAACCGAGGTCAGTGATATACATAAGCTTGGGAAGCATATTTGACATGGGAACTAAGGAAGTTTCGGAGATGGCTTGGGGGTTGTGTGATGGTAACCAACCTTTCTTATGGGTCATCCGAGATGGCTCTGAGTCATTGCCAGAGGAAGTCAGTACGATGGTCTCAGAAAGAGGAGGATACATTGTGAAATGGGCACCGCAGATAGAAGTACTTGGACATCCTGCAGTAGGAGGCTTCTGGAGCCACTGTGGATGGAACTCAACGCTTGAAAGCATTGCAGAAGGAGTTCCAATGATATGCATGCCCTTTCATGGGGAGCAGATGTTGAACGCAATGTATATAGAAAGTGTTTGGAGAATAGGTTTTCAGGTGGAAGGTAGTAAAGTGGATAGAGGAGAGGTTGAGAGAGCTGTGAAGAGGTTGATGATGGACGATGAAGGAGCCGGGATGCAGGAGAGAGCCCTTGATCTAAAAGAGAAGCTCAAAGCCTCTGTGAAAAGTGGGGGTACCTCATACAACGCTTTGGATGAGCTTGTCAAATACTTGAAAACAATGTGAAAATGTTGAACTTCATGTATTATTAGAGATAAAGATCAAGTTTGATCTTGCAAAATGTAAAAGTATGTTGTTTTTCCTATTCAAATAAAAAAGCAGTACAAATAAACACGAGTATTTTTTTCTTCTTCGAATGAATATAAAATTTATCCAAACAAAAAAAAATCATGTTTATATGATATGCATCTTTTGTTATAATTACAACAAGCTAGTTCCAGAGTTTCATCCCCTGAGATACAAACACTTTCCCGGTTTCATGATTTGCATCATTAGAAAGCATAATGGATACGTACCAACGCACACATCTCATGGTGTCAGCTTGAAGGAGGAGCTGAGAGCCTCTGGTTATAAGTGGAGGTTCTTCACACAACTGGCTAGAGGAGTTTGAAACTTCATAAAGAAGTCTATGAAGACAGTTGTCTCTACTTCAACACCCAAAATATCACAATTCTTTTGTAAACTATTCAAGTTTTGTTTCTCTCTAGCCAAAGATATGCAGACTCCTTCCTAACGAGTGCAGTGATTAAAGAACCTAAACCCACACAAAGCCGACATATGTTTCAGAAAGTATCATATCCTAAAAATCGAATATGAATGAAGAAATAACATGTCATTTTTCTTGTTGTTCACACTCACTCTAGTTTACAAAATCAATTTAGTATAAATATAATTACCATAATCTCTTGCGTAACTCTAGAAACTGTATATATATATATATATAAAGATACCTGAACACAAAGGAACAAAACAAATGGATCAACAGCCTTTTGCCCTCCCAGATTCAGTCAGCGGTGGTCATGCTCTGTACATTCTAGTATATGTTAGAAGGCTTTTGCCACCTCCCTCAACAACCTGAGAGTACCAAGCCACTTTTTCTAATACGCTTTGCAGTCTCTTGCCAAACCCGTCTGCTTGCCACGTACCAGACACTGTCTGTCAGGTCATTGCAGAAGATTGTGACGAATCTCCTCCTCGCGTCCGGCGTGAGTCGAAAGATCTCTCTGCATTGCGGTGTCTTTGCTTTCGTCTAACAGAATACACAAGAAAGCAGTATATGATCTAACTCACATACTGGCTCATATTGCACTCCTACGGTAAGCCTTCCCATCCTGCTTACAAGCTATGTACTCCGAGAGATAAATTTTGTTGATTTCATATATCAAGTTCCATCTCTTCACATACTTGTTCACTAAAAAAACAAAATATTTTTGTCTTTTTCGTGTTACATCATTATAAGAAAACATCAAATCTAAGTAATATGAAAGCCTTTGCCCTTAAATGTAAATTAAGCAAAAGTAGGCTGCAAATGCTCTGACCCCATAAGTAGGCACTTAGTTAAAGACAGAAGCATAATCATGGATAAAACATAACTAAGCACAGCCCCAAAATTATAAAGTCCATTTCATACATATACAAATCCCAATTTTTTTTTTTGGTAACAGTATAAACACTATTTTTTTTTCGACAACAGTATAAACTCTATATATTATATCACTTTTTATTCTTATTTTATTAAGTTTTTAGAAAAACATGATTTTTAATTTTTTTTTTTTAAGGCACAATATTATTGCCTTGGGTCAAATTAATTTCTGGATTCGACACTGGAACTATATATACACATATTATAATTTAGTATGAGATTGATTGTAAGTAATCATTGTGTAAATTCTTTGGAGACTGAATTGACACTTTTATGTCAATTTCTTTATTTAAATGAAAATTACATTAGCTGGTCTGCTGTGCTCTCAACACACCAAAACAATTTCATGAAATATTAATAGAAAATGTTTCTAGTAGTAGAAAAATATCTAGTGTGGAAAATGGTCACGCGCCAATACGTATATATTATTTTTTTGATAGAAACGCACCAATACGTATATTATCAACTCTTTGGAGTCTCATGCAATAATTGAGTTAGCTTAGAGTATGTCCACCGGTAGTTTTATTAGGGGTACTCTCAGTAAAAAATAAAAAAAATAATAATAAAGAAAAACAAAAGTAAAGGAACGTTGCTTCATTAAGCATTTTGAGAATCGTTTCTTACTATGTGTCAGGTTACTATAAGCTGATTTTTTTTTTTAGATTTATTATTTAAATATTTATTAATATTAAAAGAAAATGATTAAAATATATTATTTTGAGTAACATGAGGCAGTTCTCCATTCGCCATGGTCTTAGGTGGCTTCCACCAACAAAAAAGAAACATACACGTTTTTCTTAAGAGTTAAATAAATGTCACTTTCTTCCTTTTACTAAACGCCCATGCAAATTATTTTTCAATAAGTGTAAGTTGGATCAATTATTTAAAGATGTTGCGCATTGCAACATGAAACGATAGAAAGAGCAAGAGAGAAATAGCCAAATAGATTAAGCAATGGGGAATAAGGAAGCTAAGAGAAGGATAGTGTTAGTTCCAGTTCCAGCACAAGGTCATGTAACTCCAATGATGCAACTTGGGAAAGCCCTTTACTCCAATGGCTTCTCGATTACAGTTGTTGAGGGACACTTCAATCAAGCAAGCTCTTCTTCTCAACACTTCCCTGGTTTTCAGTTCGTCACCATCAAAGAAAGCTTACCAGAGTCTGAATACGAGAAACTTGGACCACTCGAGTTTGGGATGAAGCTCAACAGAACCAGTGAGGCAAGCTTCAAGGACTTTATAGCTCAGTTGTTGCTGCAACAAGGCAATGATATTGCATGTATCATCTACGACGAGTTCATGTACTTCAGTGCAGCAGCAGCTAAGGAGTTCAACCTTCCGAGTGTCATCTTCAGCACTACTAGTGCTACAAATTACGCTTCCCGACGTGTACTAAGCGAACTCAATGCCGACAAGTTCTTGGTCGATATGGAAGGTGTCCAAAACCAGCTTAATAACCCATCCCGAAACCATTTGCTTCACTTAACCTTGGTTTTTTTTTTTTGTAGATCCTGAAATGCAAGACCAGGTGGTGGAAAGTTTGTATCCATTACGATACAAAGACCTAGCGATTTCAGGAATGGGGCCACTAGAACAAGTTCTTGAGGTCTGTAGGAAAGTAGCGAACAAAAGATCAGCTTCCGCTGTTATCATCAACACGGTGAGCTGTCTAGAGAGCTCGTCTCTATCATGCCTAGACACCTCTGTTAAAATTGGAATTCCGATGTACTCTATAGGCCCTCTGCACATGACACCTTCCCCACCTTCTAGTTTACTTGAAGAGGACAGGAGCTGCATTGAATGGCTGAACAAGCAGAAACCGAGGTCAGTGATATACATAAGCCTGGGAAGCATATATGAAATGGTCACCAAGGAACTTTTGGAGATGGCTTGGGGGTTGTGTGATAGTAACCAACCTTTTTTATGGGTCATCGGACATGGCTCCGAGTCATTGCCAGAGGAAGTCAGTACGATGGTCTCAGAAAGAGAAGGATACATTGTGAAATGGGCACCACAGATTAAAGTACTTGGACATCCAGCAGTGGGAGGCTTCTGGAGCCATTCTGGATGGAACTCAATACTCGAGAGCATAGCAGAAGGAGTTCCAATGATTTGTAGGCCCTTTCATGGCGAGCAGAAGTTGAACGCAATGTATATAGAAAGTGTTTGGAGAATAGGTTTTCAGGTGGAAGGTAGTAAAGTGGATAGAGGAGAGGTAGAGAGGGCTGTGAAGAGGTTGATGGTGGACGAGGAAGGAGCCGGGATGCAGGAGAGAGCCCTCGTTCTAAAAGAGAAGCTCAAAGCCTCTGTGAAAAGTGGTGGTACCTCATACAATGCTTTTGATGAGCTTGTCAAGTACTTGAAGACAAAATAAAATGTTGAACTACATGTATTATTAAAGATGGTTGAATTGTGTGGATCAAGTTAGATCTTGCAAAATTTTAAAGTATGTGGTTTCTTTATGCGAATAAAAAGCAATAGATAATTTGTTGCATCAAAGTATCAAACACAAGTATCTTTCTTGGCAGTTTGCTCAATATATAATTGTTGCATCACAAAAGAGCCAATTAAATGAAACAAGAGGACGAAATCATCTTTTCTTTTGTCTTTCATTACTCTCTAACAAAATAATTGAAGTGTTGAAACAAGAGGCGCACCGAGAAGATGAAGCATACACCATCTACCTTATGCTTCACATAACACAGATAAATTAATGTCCACGAGTATAATCTGTTATATATATCAGAAACATACTTCTTTGAATAAATCTCATAGGTACATTCAAGGAGCTCAGAGAACTGATTCTTAGTTTTTCTTGCAGTTTTCCGTAATGGAGGAGAAGCAGGCGAGGAAACCCTTCATTCTAAGGGTTTTTCAATCACAGTTGTTCAGACCAAGTTCAATCACTTTATCCCTTCAGATGACTTCACTGTTTTTCAGTTTGTCCCTATCCCAGAAAGCTTACCGGAGTCTTTGAAGGATCTCGGAGCACTACATTTTCTGCTTAAGCTCAACAAAGAGTGTCAGGTGAGCTTCAAGAACTGTTTGTGCCAGTTGCTGCTGCAACAAAGTAATGAGATCTCATGTGTTATCTACGATGAGTTCATGTACTTTGCTGAAGCTGCAGCCAAGGAATTTAAGCTTCCAACTGTCATTTTCAGCACAACATGTGCCACGGCTTTTGCTTGTCGCTCCGTATTTGAAAAACTCTATGCAAACAACGACCTGGCTGACTTGAAAGGTACTCTAAAAGTCTCTGTTTCAGGTTTTCCTAAGCCTCTAAAATGTTGTATCACTATGGTTTTAACTTTTTCGCTGAACCCAAAGGACAACATGATGAGCTAGTTCCAGAGTTTCATCCCCTGAGATATAAAGACTTTCCGGTTTCACGATTTGCGTCACTAGAAAGCACAATGAAGTTGTATACGAATTCTGTTGACAAACGTACAGCTTCCACTGTGATAATCAACACAGCGAGCTGTCTAGAGAGCTCATCTCTGTCTTTTCTGCAAAAACAGCTAGAGATTCCAGTGTATCCTATAGGCCCTTTTCACATGGTGGCCTCAGCTTCTACGAGTTTAATTGAAGAGAACAAGAGCTGTATCGAATGGTTGAACAAACAAAGTGCAAACTCGGTGATATACATAAGCATGGGAAGCTTAGCTTTGATGGAAATCAGTGAGGTGATGGAAACGGCTTTGGGATTGGCTGCTAGCAACCAACACTTTTTATAGGTGATCCCACCAGGGTCGATACATGGTTCAGAATGGACAGAGTCTTTGCCTGAAGAGTTTAGTAAGACGGTCTCGGATAGAGGTTACATTGTGAAATGGACTCCACAGAAGAAAGTACTTGCTCATCACGCAATAGGAGGATTTTGGAGCCATTGTGGATGGAACCCAACAATAGAAAGCATCAGCTAAGGAGTTCCTATGATCTGCTGGCCGATCAAAAGGTGAACGCGAGGTACTTGGAGTGTGTTTGGAAAATTGGGATTCAAGTGGAGGGTGAGCTAGACAGAGGAGTGGTCGAGAGAGCCGTGAAGAGGTTAATGGTGGACGAAGAAGGAGAGGATATGAGGAAGATAGCTTTCAGTTTGAAAGAGCAGCTTAGAGCCTCTGTTAGAAGTGGAGGTTCTTCATACAGCTCGCTGGAAGAGTTTGTACGCTTGATGAGGACTCTGAAGCAAAATAAGAAATTAGTCTCTGTTTTACTTCACCATATCTGACACTGAACACACAACGGTAAAAAGTAACGTTGAAGAGAATAATTACTTGTGTGGATATATTATGTAATAAATGCACCTTTATGTTCTAGAAGAATCTTGCTACTATATAAGAAATAAATCAAAGGGGAGACAAAAGTGATATGAGGATAAGGTTTGTCACTGAATGTATGATGCTCTGAGAATCATATATAAGTGATAAATAGATTACGATTTACGATCTTATATTGGAGACGAAGAGGGCTTAAAGTAGAACCCTACGTGGCTAAAACCAATATAACACTATGTCAGCAAGAAAAATAAAAATAAAAAAGGCTATTGCTTTTGTTGGAATGTCACTTTCTACTTTTTTTGTTGGAACTTTCATTGGTTTGTGGCTCTCCAATCAATCGTAAGGTTATCAGTAAAGAGAAAAGATCGTCATATGAATATGATTGTATTAAAAATGGCCTCTTTAGAAACATTTGATTGGTTTATAAAAAAATTAAAGTAAATAAAAAGTAAAAGGATTGTGTCTGACGCCACCTCAAAGAAATAAATAATTAACAACAATGCGAACCAGATGCTCTTTCAATTATCTTTACAAGAAGCCTACAGAAAAAGGGAGTTACCTCACAAGAAAGTAAACGAGTATATGAAACTTGTCAAGAAGTCTTCAAGTATGCATTGGTGCTCCAAGAGTACTGACTGCTTTAGCTTCAAAATGAAATGTTTGTTTGATCTCTCCTTGGAGTGGGAAAACTCGGCATAAGATAAGAAATTTCTAAAGATGTGACAAAGTGGAAAAAGTACGAGATGCCAACAACCTGTACCAACAATCAAAAATGATCAAGCCTTTGTAAAGACGCAGATAACTTCGAAAAGTATAACGATACCTACCTGAAGACATGGAATTTAACTGAGGAAAACGAAACATATGAGAGAAAACGATTCTATAATTGGACATAAACTTAACGATTTCGAAAGCTGAGAGATGCTCATTATACCTAGAAGCTCACTGGTAATATATCTTGTCTAAATGGAAAATCATCATAAGACTTTCCCAATGAGGAAAACCAAAACCAAATAACATGAAAGTATAAAACTACCACTTTGGTGACTATCTTTCTATAAGCAAACTATAAAAGTACACTTGTGCAGCACCCAACAATATCAAGCCACATTTACACATATCGCTCTCTTGGGTTAAGACTTAAGAGCATAACTCATTTACAGGTATTCAGTGTTAGTTACTTAATTCTGAAGAGTGAACTAAATAATAAATATACATAATTCTCAAGAAACAATCTGCAGAACGAGTTTATAATTCCAAAGATGAATCAAACCTGATCTGGATTTACATTAGGTCTCAAGTCACAAGAGAGCAATTTGAATACTATACTTCTCAAGAACAGTTCAACATAGTACGAGACTCTTAAAAATCAAATTCTACTTAGTTGATGATGTTAAATCCACCAAACAAAGTGATTAAAAAAGCCTGAAGACTTATATTATATACCATTAATAGTAAAAAAAAAAAAAACACGGAAACTTGATGAAATTTCGATCAAATCGTGTAAGAATCCAACTGTACTCAAAAGACACTATTTATCAGAGTTCCACGAGCAAAAACAAGCTCACCTATCATCTCTTCTTCCCCACATTGAATCCATCTTATAGACTTAAGTTTTTTTAATTCTCATTCGCGCTACCACCACCAACAGAAGGATAAGAAGCCATGGATCCAAACTTATTCTGCTGCATCATATAAGGATTTGATTCAAACGCACCAGATCCACCACCACCAGCTCCATGATGATGATGATGATGGTTCTGATGATAAGGATCATGACCTTGATTTTGATGATGATATCCTTGCATACCCATATGATGCGCATAAACTGGCATCTGCATCATCGGCTGCCCTCCATACGGTACCGGAATTGGCACTCTAACTTGTCCAGCCGATCCATTCCCCTGGCCGTTACCGTTACCGTTACCGTTACCGTTACTACCACCGATGTCTTGAAAGCTCTGTGGAGGCACAGGTGTTGAAGAGAAGAGCTTATCCGAAGCAGAGGGACCTTCGTTAGTCAATCCCTGCATCCGTTTAAGGTAAAGCCTATACTTCTGAAGATGAGAGGCAACGTTTTCTCGAGTTAATCCTTCGACGTTCATCAGCTGCATGATCGTCTTCGGAACAGCGTTTTTGATCCCTAAGTGAGCCACAACATCAACGAATCTCTTGTGCAGCTGCGGCGTCCACACTAAACGAGGTCGTTTCAGTGTTTTCCCAGATAGATCTTCAGTTCCTGAATCTCCTTCCTCCGCCGCCATCTCCGTATCCGGATCCAAACCGCCACCGCCGTCTCCATCTCCGTCCGATGTCTTCTGCTTCTTAGAATCCGATCCAGGACTACTCGATCCGACTCGATCTTCCTCCTCCTCCACCGCGTTGCTATTATTGTTAGACGACGATGTGTTGGGACCTGAAGATCCGCTTCGTAGAGACGAGAGCGTCGTCTCCGATGCGCGATTCACATCTTGAACCGTACGGCTCCGCTCCGGTGTGATACTAAACGCCATCGCCAGATTCGCCGGAATCAAAGAGTAAGAAAGCGATGCTAAATCATCGTCGCTTGGTAATCCCATCTCCCATTCAAGAACCCTATCTCCGTCGCCGGAAACATCGTAATCGCTCATCCTCACTTCTTCTCCCATTTTTTGTTTTACTCTCTAATTCCTCGAAATTCAGGTAGAGATTAAGCTCCTCTCGAAGCTCAGATTCGTCGGAGAAAAAAAAAAGCTTAAGATAGATATTTCGTGGAGAAGTTTGGTTTGTGAAGACGACGGACGATGAGAAGAAAAAAAGGTTCAAAAGAGAGAAATAAAAAAAAATTTAGTGGAAAAAAAAAAAAAAGCAAAAAGATAAGTGAAAAAGCGTAATATCTAATTCCAAATCGGCCTTTGTGTTAGTGCCAACGTGGACGAGTTAACAAGATATTTTAGATCTTCTAATAAATATCTCTCCAACCGTACATTTGACACGTGTGTTAAAATCAACGAATCTCTTGACGACACGTCTTGAGTTCACGTTCTATAACAGTAATCGCGTTGTAGGTGATTAGTTGCCAAGGGAAATTACCAAATTAGGCACAAAGGAGCAGTCACGTGGATTGAGAAGGACCAAGTCAGCTATCTTCGTGGGTATTTTTTAGTAATTTACTAAACGACTTAGCAAGTTGCGTTTCTGGGGCGAAGGAGAAAAAAGTGGGCAAAGCCCGGTGGGTTCGGCCAGCTGGAGAGTGAAAAGAGGAAAAAGATTCGGTGGTGACTAATGTATGGTACTGACACGCAGTGGCGTTTTCTGAGCCGTTGGATTGTTTGTTTTAGATATTTATAGAAGCATCTAAAGATCAATCTAACGGCACAGATTTGTCAGCAATTTTGGAAAAAGGAAAACAATTATTGTGGAAAAGCCGAGAGAATCTCTTTCGTCAGATGGTTTAGCCACTCTGTTGGTTTCTTTTAACGTCTCGGGTTCGATTCCAAATTTCATAATTTGAGATAAAATATCTGTAAAAACGTTATCTTCTTCCCAAATTTCTGATTTTTTGAGATTCTCTCCAACTCATCTTCTTCGAGTGACTTGTACAGATTAGGTTTTTTTACTCGTTATTGTTCTCTCCTTGATTGTGGTCGATGACCTCGCTACTCCTTCTCAGAACTCTTCCGCTACTCCGTAATGGTTTTTTAAACCACCGTAACGTAGCTGGTGGATTCCTCTCTCAGCGTCGGCGTTTATGGTGTTCGCTTGCTGAGAAACCACAGTTTTTTGAGGATGATTCTGCGGCGGAGCAATCCAGTGCGGCTATGAATACGGCGTCACCGGTTGTTGATAACAGCTGGCGTTTTGAAGATCCTGATTATCGGAAATGGAAGAATCTAGAAGCGGAGATACTCCGAGATATTGAACCTATTTCTCTTCTCGCTAAAGAAATTCTTCATTCGGATAGGTAATTCCGAATTTCACGGTGTATTTTGTGTCAATGTTAAGAATTACAATTCCAATCGAAGTTTTAGGTTGTGGTTGATCATCTCTGATTGTTCTACAGTAGCTGTTCCATGTTTAGATTCTTCCAATATACTTAATGAACATGGAGACACTATTTAGCCTTTGATGTAACCAAACTGCTGTGAGAGAAGTTTCCCCTGTTGCCGCTATTATTGCTTCGGAGCTTGATCGGATTGTAATGTTCATTGCATAATTAGTGACAGATGCTCTTGTATCTTCAGTATACTGGAACCATAACTGTTGTGTAGTGAACTGTTGAGATTTGAAGCTAGCTGCAGTGCATACTTGCCCTTTTGTGTAGATTAGTAGTATTACAGTCCGAGTGAACTGCTTTCCTTATTTGATAAACAGGTATTTTGATGGAGAACGGTTAGAATTTGAGGATGAGAAGGTTATAATAGAAAAGCTTCTTGCTTATCACCCCTACTCGAAAGATAAAATTGGCTGCGGTCTTGATTTTATAATGGTACGTAAATTCGAGAGAATCGATCTCTCTTTTTCTTTTAGCTCTACGCATGTAGAGTTATCTGGAGTTATTGTGCATATTCTTGGACCATCATGAGAGATAAATGATTCACATATATGCTTTATCTAAAGTTGTGAGAGAAATACATGTTTATACTGTATATCTCTTCATATGCTTTCTGTCTGTGCTTGGGAATACTTATGAGTGGGGCTACTTGTTAATGGCAGGTTGATCGGCATCCTCAATTCAGGCACTCGAGATGCCTCTTTGTTGTCAGAACAGATGGTGGATGGATAGATTTCTCGTACCAGAAGTGTCTTCGAGCCTATGTCCGAGATAGGTACCCTTCGCACGCTGAGAGGTTTATTCGTGAACATTTTAAACGTGCTAGTAGCTAAAATCTGTAATACCGCCCCTCTCATCATCACACAGCAACTTCTCATATAAATTTTGCTGAAATCACACAATCAGCTCTGAAGCATTGTTGTACAAAATTTATAATTGCTCAAATCTATTGGAAAGGCCTGAATCAGTTAGGAAAATATCAGAATAGTAGTAGTTGGTTGGTTCAGAACATTTCTGGATACTAAAAATTTCAGTCTTTGGAGAAAGAAACATTTGAATATTGTAAAAACTTCTTTTTTGTTTTTATCACAAACTCTTTCCGCAATATCGAAGTAAAAATATTTCAAAGTCAAATAAACTAGTTCAGACAAAAGCCCAAGATGGACAACCTCAAAAGGAAACACAAACCAGTATGCCTTTGTGTGTCCAAAGTCCAAATGTTGAGTCAGCCATAAGAGACGAATCTACCTTATTCCACAACCCATAATTGACTCCATCCATATTTATATATGCAACTCATAAAGTCATGTTTTGGTTAACAAACAAGCTACTAGCATTTAGTTGACAAAATAAAAGCTAAACCAAAAAAACAATTTAGTCCCTACCTTTATAAAATTTGATAAACATAAGAAAGAAAAATTCAACATTATGTTGATGATCAAGATGATAATAATATACAAGAACTGCACAATCACATGATTTCCAATATTCAAAGATACTTTTATATATTTCCACGTCAAGACAAACACAACCAGATCTTTTACCTTTTTTTTATTTTATTTTTTTCAAAATAGATCTTTTACCTTCTAAAACCAAAATATCTCTATACAAAATTACAAAATAAAACATACTTACCCCCAATAACGACGACGTTTAGTAACTTACCAAGAAAGAAACAAAAGGTGGGCCACACGCTGATTCTTCTGAAACTTCTTCGAAGGAAACACAGATTTCACATTTGGGTCAAATCTTTCGCACACGTCAATGACGCTCTTCACTACAAAAACACACACCGTTAATAACGCCGTCATCATCTCCCCCCCCTAGTCAAAACACTGTCACGTGTTATCACCGTCTAAATCTAACACCGTTAACACTAAACAAAACAACGCTATATAAACAAAAACTTGTTTTCTTCCTTCCTCTCATTAAACTTCAGATCCTTTTCACCAGCAACACAAGTTTTTTTTTCTCCCTTTTTCAAAAGATGATGCCAAATTCTACATCGGCGACGATAACTCCGGCGACCGAACCAACCACCACCACCACCACAACGACGGTTACGACGTCGTACTGGTGTTACAGTTGTACGCGATTCATCAGCGTTTGGGAAGACCAAGACGCAAACGCTGGAGTCTTATGTCCTTATTGCAACGGTGGATTCATCGAAGAGATTGAAGATTCTTCCTCTAATAATTCTTCCGTTGCGGCGATTCCGGCGACGACGACGAATCAGGAAGTTAGATCGGTTGGAGATAGTCATAGATCTGTAATTAGACGCCGTAGATCCAATCGCCGGACGTCGTTTAATCCGGTTATCGTTTTACACGGAGGAGGAGGAGGAGGAGGAGGAGCTGGTGAGAGAGTTGAGAACGAAGAAGGAGACGGAGCTGCTAGAGAACGACGCGCTTATGAGTTTTATTACGATGATGGATCTGGTTCAGGTCTTAGACCCCTTCCTGATTCTGTTTCCGAGATCTTGATGGGATCTGGATTTGAAAGGTTGCTTGAACAATTGAGTCAGATCGAAGCGTCTGGTAACGGAATCGGTAGATCTGGGAACCCGCCGGCGTCTAAATCGGCGATTGAGTCTTTGCCTAGAGTCGAGATCTCAGATTGTCATATGAAAGCGGAAGCTAATTGCGCCGTGTGCACGGAGGTGTTCGAAGCAGGTGTCGAAGGTCGTGAGATGCCGTGTAAACACATTTTTCACGGGGATTGTATCGTTCCATGGCTCTCGATTCGGAACTCGTGTCCGGTTTGTAGATTCGAGTTACCTTCGGATCCGATTCAACGGAGTAACGAGGAAGAAAACGCTGTTGGGATGACGATTTGGAGATTACCAGGCGGTGGTTTCGCTGTTGGGAGGTTTAACGCGGCGATGAGGGAAGGAGAGAGGGTTTTGCCTGTGGTGTTGACGGAGATGGATGGTGGTGGACTTGGTAGTAATGAAGGACCGAGACGTATCTCGTGGGTTAGAGCACATGAGACACCGGAGATGAGTAGAAACGGTGGGAGTTCAGGTAATGGTGGTAGATTGAGAAGAGCTGTTCGTGGAATGGTTTCGTTTATGAGAAGAGTGAGACCAAATCGTGGCTCTTCTTCTTCCAATTCGAATTCGAATGCGAATTCGAATCTTATTGATTTGGATAGTGATGGTGAAACTAGAGTAATGAATCGATCGACTTCGTTGATCAGAAGATTTTTCTGATAAGGTTGAAAAAAAAAAAGAAAACAAAGTTCAGATTTTTTGGTTTGTTGATTCAACAATGTAATGTATATATATTTATTCAGATTGGGAAATCTCTTTGTTACAATCAAAGTTTATTGGAAAACAAATTTCTAAGTAGTAGTATTGGTTTGCCTTTTGTTTTAGACCAAATTCTTTAAACTTTTTTTTTATTGGATTCTGAGAAAGTGAAAGGGTTGTGTTTGTTTTTGTGTTCCTCGGATGGTGAGACATGACATGAATGCACGGTTGTGAAATTGATTGTTTCAAAGTCACCAAATTCGAATTCAAATTCATTTTGGGAGTCAGTAGTTTCATTTTTGTGCAAATTGGGTAATGGTCTCTGGATCACTTTACGAAACATCAATTCCATCAGACTAGATTGAGTTACGTGGATACAACAAATTTCTCAAGAAATAAAAAAAGAGTTTCCCGATTTAACACATAATCCTTACATTGTTTATTTTTTGTTGTTGAAATGGATATGTATGTATGTAGTTGGCATTCGTCATGACATACATACATCATCAAGCTGATGATTTGAAATTATTGTAACATTTAATTTGACAAAAATAAACGAATGGATAGACTTCATTCATAGACAAGGTCTTATATATTAATAATATCTTTCTTTTTTTTATCTTGTGACAAAAACAATGTGTGAAAGGTTCTCATCTACTCTAAATGGGTGGTCCTATAATTGTTGGAACTATTCAAGAAATTTTGTGTTAGATATTTTGTAACAGTAAGTCCTTGTAAATATGTAACCAAAGAGATCTAGATGCTTGAATGTGAAGCTACGAGGAGTTGAGCTACGAGGAGTTGAGCGGACCACTTGTTCTCTATTTTACATTCTTTTGAAGTAACGTATTTCTTCTTTTTTTTTTTCTCCTCCACTAAGGAAAGTTATTTTTATACATGCGGTCCAATAAACTAGATTCGGATATTTATAAACCGATTATATCACTGTGTGGTCCTGTGGAAAGCATATAAAACAGTAAACATAACTCTGCTAGTTGCAACAAAAACAATGTAAATGTTGTTAATGCAAGAAAAGTTGCTATTGTTGGCCCAATTTTCTATAAGGACTCAAAAGCCAAATTACTCCAACGAAAATGCATCAATTCCCTCATTTCAATGAGAGACACTTGACAAAAAATTTCTCCTATATGGAGAGACTTTGTAAAGAACATGGCGATTCCACAGGAGATTTTACTATCATATTCTCTAAGGAATATGTAATCTCTAAGTTTACGGAGGTTGCATATTGGATATTCCCTCTTCTAAATCACTTGCTAATAAGGAAGTTGACGGGCCTAGTAGTATTTGTTACTTCTCATTGTGGACTACTGGAGTCTCACTGTGGGAGCGGCATTGTCTTTTGGACCACGAGTTTTCTACCTCGCCCTACTTGTGAGTCTGTGATCTATCTATCTCACAAATTTGTGATCATGTATCCAATACCCGGCAAAAGTTAAACGATATACATAAACATTCTGTAAATTCATATCAAAGTAACAATTGAAATCTAATTTTATCTAAAAACAGAATACTCTAAAAGTTACCAACACTCACTTAGAACTAGAAAAATACTCCGCAACCCATTCGGTTGTTTTTCTTTACAATCAAGTTCATTTATAACTAGTGTTTGAAGTTAATCGGTGGACAAATGTATATAGTGAATATAAAAAAAACAAGAACTTCAACATATATATGGCAATCCATATATATATATATATGTATTGTTTTTTGCTTCCACAAAGATTTTTCTTCAATATCTGGATCCAATGCAAATGAATCTCAAGAATGTTTGTGCCAGCAAACGAGCATGAAAACGCAGCGTTTGATTATGTAGAACCGGGACTTATGCTCTTTCGCCACTTTCAAGCATTTTCGCGTCACCGAAGCTCCTTTCTGGGACAAGCTTCCAGAGAGATCTAGAGAAGACTTGGAAGAGAAATGATCAGCTGAAGATTTCGTGGAACAGCTTCTAGACAAGAGCAAAGACTTCGAATCTTTAGGCTTTGCTAAGAAACTCCGTCTGAAAACGGGCTCCGAAGAACAAGAAGACGACGAAGACGAAGGTTTAGTTGAGAAGCTTCTCTTGAAATGGGATTTGGATGATGGAGGATGAGAAGCAGAAGCTTTTGTTGAGAAGCTTCTTGTGAAACATTTTTGTGAAAAAAAACAAAATAAAATATTGAAAAAAGAAATGTAATTATGATGCGAGTTTTGATCCAAAAAATCACACAATAATGGCTGGATGAATCCGAGAAAGTATTTATATTAGGGTTATTTGGGCAGGTTTGTTGGTAGGGGATCTGGAGTTCTACATATATCAAATTTGCCTCTTGACGTATGTTTGTTTTAGATAAGATAGTGAATTGTTCACAAAAATAATCAATAGAAAAATATATGACATATCTATTGCCACTATTTTTCAATAAACTATGCTTTGGGCATCAAGATTCCAACCAGCAGAATTTGGGTTTAGTAAGACAAATTATAATAATGTAGCACATTTTTTAGCTAAGCTTATATGGTTCATGGATTGTTTATATCATGATTTTATTAATTCATAAATAAATTTCTATTTTGTCGAAAAAAATATTAATTTTTTTGCATACTGTACATGTTAATGTATAGCTACTTAATTGGTAAACTAAAAAAATAGGTAACTTAGTAGTAGTAGTTAATTAAAGAAAAAAAAAATAGAAGACAAATAATTATGAATCGTAAAGGTTTTTTTTTTCTTTCTTTCTTTTTTTTTCCTCTTTTTGTAAGACAAATAACTAAGCTTGAAAATTCATAATAAGAAATATCAGATGCAAAAAAAAAACCCTCTCTCGAGAGCGACTCCCCCAAAGCGCCTCTTTAATAAAAAAAAAAACCTCCATTTTTTTGCTTTCACCGGCCGGCGCTGGTTTTCCGGCGTCGGTTGGGTTTCTCTTTCTATTTAATTTGTTTCAACTTCTTATTCATATAGTTTTTAGTAATAGTTACGGCAATTTCTAATCAAAATATGCTTTTGTTCTTCACGACGATGAATTTGAAAAGTCAGATTTTGATGTCTCTAATCTTTGGTGCGGACTGGATATTGTCCTCAATTGCATATTGGGTGGGTGTCGGGTTCATGCGAGGCAGGATTCGCCTTCTTTTGTCGATGTTGGGGTTGTACTCTTTCTCTAATTTGCGTCGGTTCGGTGTCGATTCAGTGGAATCGTGATATCTTCCTTTACATAAGGTTTGTTTCTGGTGGACTCTCTCACCGGCGTTATCAACCGATGAATCTTCTCCTAAGCAAAGATTTGAAGATTTCATTTGGGTTTTTGATCCCGGAATTATTATACTATCTTGTCCGCTTAAAAGAATTGAGTCACGCGATAATCCCCTCTTGTTAAGGCCACAGTCCGATGATGGTGATCTCGCTGTCCCTCTGTTTGAAATCACTGGTCTTATGAAAGGGGAATCCATGGTCGCTAACCGGCATTGTGTTTGGCGTTTCAAAAGGCATGTTTTAAAACCATCACAAACAACATATCAAATTTTTCGTTTAATTATGGTAATGCAGAAAGCATTTAGGAGTCTCATCTACAAGATGTTAGCCTTTGACGAGTCACGAGTGTATGAAGAGGTGATTTAACAGATTTTTTTCTGTTGTCCATAAGGCTTCTGTTTGGAAAGCAGGGTTACTTTCCACTTCTTCATCGATCGAAAGTGAAAGTGTGTTCAATTTCCAATATTTGTTCCAAATGGTTGTATTTGTTTGGTTTTATGTATTCATGTAATGATGTAAACGCTTTTCGTATAATATAATATTATAATTGATTTGCCGTTAAAAAAGGAAAACTAAGCTTGATTGAAGCCCAAAAAAGCCCAATAGCGACAAATTCTATCTCTTCTCCGCCTTTCATCACGATGAATCCGCCATTGAAGTCGTTTCTTCCTCACGAGATCTTTGAGCTTCCCATTTCGTAAAATTGGAAGCGATTGCTTCTTCCATCACGCTTCCACACAATTCCCTTTCCGCTTCTGAAGCGTGAATCTCGTGTGTCTTTTGACGCTTCCATGCTACATAGAGCTTGTGTAAGATTGGGTTGGAAAAAAAGATGCAAGCTTTAAGCATTTGGCCATTAAAGTCTGGTCTTTTGGTTGGTTCAAGATTTGAATTTGAGTTGGAGTGTTCTTGTTCTGTTGTAGTTAGCCCTAAGACTAGAAATAGACATTGTTTTCTTGAACAGGCTTGCTTTGGTAATACTAGTATCTCTAGCGGTTTTGCCATTAATCCTACTTCAAAAGTTCTGTTTTTGTGTGAGCCAAAGAGAAGTTTGTTGGGATCATCGGTTGGGGTAGGATGGGCCACGGAGCAACGAGAGCTCGGGGAAGAAGAAGAAGTTTCTACGGAAGATTCAAGTGCCGTAAATGGAGGAGAAAAGAACAGTTCAAGAGTTAATGTTAGAGAGTTAGCGTTTAGTTTACGAGCTGCTAAGACAGCTGATGATGTTGATGATGTTCTCAAGGATAAAGGAGAATTGCCTCTACAAGTCTTTTGTGCTATGATAAAGGGTTTTGGCAAGGACAAGAGATTGAAGCCTGCGGTAGCGGTAGTAGATTGGCTTAAGAGGAAGAAGATTGAATCAGGAGGTGTCATAGGTCCAAACCTTTTCATATATAACAGTCTTTTGGGTGCGATGAAACAGTTGAGGGAAGCAGAGAAGATACTGAGTGATATGGAGGAAGAAGGGATTGTTCCAAACATTGTTACTTACAATACTTTGATGGTTATTTACATGGAAGAAGGGGAGTTTCTCAAGTCCCTTGGGGTTCTTGATTTAGTCAAAGAAAAAGGTTTTGAGCCTAACCCGATAACATATTCAACGGCTTTGCTTGTCTACAGAAGAATGGAAGACGGTATGGGAGCTCTCGAGTTCTTTGTTGAGTTGAGAGAAAAATACTCAAAGAGGGAGATAGGGAACGACTCCAGTTACGATTGGGAATATGAATTTGTTAAGCTCGAAAACTTCATTGGTAGAATATGTTACCAAGTGATGAGGCGGTGGCTGGTGAAAGATGAAAACTGGAGTACTAGAGTGTTGAAGCTTTTGAATGCAATGGACAGTGCAGGGATTAAACCGAGTAGGGAAGAGCACGAGAGGCTTATATGGGCATGTACTCGTGAAGAGCATTATATTGTTGGTAAAGAGTTGTATAAAAGAATCAGAGAGAGGTTTCCTGAAATAAGTCTGTCTGTCTGCAACCATTTGATTTGGCTGATGGGAAAGGCTAAGAAATGGTGGGCAGCATTAGAGATTTATGAGAATCTTCTTGACGAAGGACCTGAACCTAACAATTTGTCTTACGAGTTAGTTGTCTCTCATTTCAGTATCTTGCTGAGTGCAGCTAGCAAGAGAGGGATATGGAGATGGGGAGTTAGGTTGCTTAACAAAATGGAAGATAAAGGATTGAAACCGCAGAGCAGACATTGGAACGCGGTTCTTGTAGCGTGTTCAAAAGCCTCTGAGACTGCAGCTGCGATCCAAGTCTTTAAAGCAATGGTTGACAACGGCGAAAAGCCAACGGTGATCTCATACGGTGCACTACTCAGTGCTCTTGAGAAAGGGAAGTTATATGATGAGGCGTTTCGGGTTTGGAACCATATGGTTAAGGTAGGGATTGAGCCAAATCTTTACGCGTACACGACAATGGCTTCAGTTTTGACAGGACAGCAAAAGTTCAATCTTTTGGATACCCTTCTCAAGGAAATGGCTTCAAAGGGTATTGAGCCGAGCGTTGTGACTTACAACGCGGTTATAAGTGGTTGCGCGAGGAACGGGTTAAGTGGTGTGGCTTATGAGTGGTTTCATAGAATGAAAAGCGAGAATGTTGAGCCTAATGAGATAACTTACGAGATGTTGATCGAGGCTCTTGCAAATGATGCAAAGCCAAGGCTTGCTTATGAGTTACATTTGAAGTCTCATAACGAAGGGCTTAAGCTCTCTTCTAAGCCATACGATGCGGTTGTTAAATCAGCTGAGACTTATGGAGCCACCATTGATCTTAATCTTTTGGGTCCTCGACCTGACAAAAAGAAGAAAGCTTAGTCTGATGAAACACATTGTACAAAATCTAATGTTACCGTGGGGTAAGGCACATCATCCAAGGATTGCCATGTCGGGGACAGAGAACAAAGAGCAATTGCAGGACTCTTGAAGGCAAGAAAATTCTCATTGCAGGGAAGAAGAAAGTGTCCAAGTAATCATCTTCATGATCTCCTTCTTGTTCTTTAATACTCTTTTTAGTTTGTCTAGTCTCACTGTTTAATTGTGATTTGTAATCTTCAAAACTTGTTTCCTAATCTTGGTTGGCATATATGTACTTTCAAGTTTCAAGAAAGTAGAGAGAGACTCATTCCATATATATGAGAGCAAACAGATTCTACAAACACTTTAAAACCAAAGAAAAAAACAAAGAAATGGAAAGCTAACGAAATTATACAAATGATTGCAAAATTGTTTACTACTTCTTAGCAGGTTTCCAGCAGGAAACAGCATAAAGGACTCTTCCTTTCCAGCCCTGAAGCATCCAGTGGTTATCATTGTCGATCACAAAATCTTTATGGTAACGTTGTTTCACTATCTCTTTCGCGTGCTTTATGATCTCTTTGTTTAGTTTCGCCGGTTTAAACCCGGCTCTTAAAATCCTAACCTGCCATTGCTTGTAAGTTTCAGGCCTTGCAAACCGTTCAGACCCTTCACATGCTATCACACTCATTGCATCTCTTACAATTAGCTCTCTCTCCACCAGGGTCCTGCAATCGTCTTCTTCTGGTAATGTGGCCTCATACATGTCAAAGAGAGCCGAGCAATGGAACAGAGCTTCTCGGAACCTTGTTAGGAAGAAGGGAGAATTGTACGTCCCGTTAATCTCTGCAAACACAAAGAGGTCAGGATTGATATCTCTGAATAGTTTCAGAACCTTGTCTCTCGGAGAGTTGAGGGACATGGTTTCATCAGGAGTATACTGTAGCCGGAGGATGCAGTTGACAACTGTTGTCTCTCCAGTGTTGATCACAAGCTCATCAAGAGTTATGTCCTCCCAGTTTTTGGCAATGTAACTGTACTCAAACGGGACTTTGAACTTGTCACAGAACCTCTTCAGTCTTCTCCCTGTCTCTTCGACCCGCTCTGATGGACGGAAACCTGACTGAGGCAGCTCGATACCAGTCACACGGAGCAGTGGTGGCCCGCCGTCACGGTTTGACAGGGCTTGTATCAGACAAGGCAACTGAAAACCATAGAGAATCCCAAAATCAATGATGTGAAGTGTGGTTGCTTTGGAAGCAAGCTCATAGATTGTTCTGTTTGCAGTGAAGTAACACATTCTTAAAGTGGGGCAAGCTTGAACAAACCCCTTGTAAGCCTTCAATATGTCCACCATAGATGTTCTGCTGTAAGTAGCAGATATTGGTGTAGCCATGGTTCCGGTGATACGTGCTTCAAGCGCCTCGGCTAAGTGATAACCAAGTCTCTGAGTTGCATCGCCGCGGATAGAAGAGTGTTGTCTTATCTCCTTCAGTTTCTCAGCAGCTCTAGACTGGTCAAAACTCGCCACTGCTTGCGCGCATTGCATCAGGAGATCTCGCATATCCACTGGCTGTTCTGACTTTTGTTGTTTGGATCGGTTCGATGAGCCCTTTGCTGGTTTGGTTTTGTTTGGTGATGCTTCTCCATGATTATTCTTTTGACATATCAACAACACTTCCTCGTACTTTTCAGCCAGCTCATCCATTGTAGATATTGCAGGGAGCTTCGATTTCCTTCCACCCTCAAGATCATCATCCCTATGGTGATACCTTCTCGTTGATTCCTCTGAAACTACTTCAGGCGATCCAATGATATCTGAGGTTGGTTGATGTAAGCTCGTTATAGAGCTGAAGTTTCCGAGAGAACCATCCTCTAAATCGTTGGAGATTTGATCAGAAGTAGGAGGAGATTGATCTTGAAGCACTTCGTAAAAAGATTTCTCGGCGGCTTGTAAAGCCAAACTGTCCACCAACATACAAGGCTGATCTTCAAGATCTTCCTCCATCAACATGTCATTGATGTACTTGAAGACAGGAAGGTAATCTGAACATACCTTAGACTCGGTAGGAGAAGAAGAGTCGCTCTGAGATTCAGATTCATCGAAACAAGTGAAGCAAGATTCATCAAGATTGTTCATTGGTTTGCAGCAAGATCCAGAACCGTTTTCGAATTTGAACCCGTCAACGGTTACTTGCAAAACAGCATCCATAAAGGATCAAAACTCCTGAGAGAATCTCAAGGAAGATTATAGAAGAAGAAGGAGAGGAGGAGAGAGACAAAGAAAGTGTAGAAATAAGTCAAATAACAGAAGAAATGAGATATTAAACTAGTGGGAAGATTCATGTGAACACACAGGTGGAGAGATGTTGATATATATAATAAGGTATTGTTATTTTGGTTATTTGTTTTATCTTGTCTTGGCAAAGAAGAAAAATGAAGGTTCGAGGAAACAGAGAAATGTGTGGGGGTTGAGATAAACACTAAGCCGCCGCCACAAAAGGTTAGTAATGATATGTCCAAAGACTTTATCTACTGTCGTGGGTCCAAGTGACTATAATGCTATTTGTTTTCTTGTTATTGTCTTCCTTTTTGGTCACTTTTCTGGTCAAAAATTTGACTTGGGTACTTTGAATATCTTTTTAACATAAGACCAGAACAACTTTTAGCGTATGGTTTGTGTATGTCATCGCCTAAACACTATATGTTGATCCTTTAATCGCTCTATCTCTCTGTTGGAGATAGTGAAGAGACATTCGTAGGAACGTGTTTTATGTAGGGAGACCAGATTTTAACTAGTTGGGTCAGGTTGCAATAGTTGTAAGATTCTAATTGCTAATCATAGAGAGAATAAAAATGTCACCAAAGATTTACAACCAAATCCTTCACATTGTTAGAAAAAAACTCAACCTTATTCCAATTACAAAACTTTACACTTGAAAGAAAGAAAAAGAAAAAAACCAAGGACTGAGACCAGGGCTTCAAGTATGTCAGAATCTTACAATATTGATGATCATAATAATACACAAAGGTTCTTTAGAACAAGAACCTGTTCAGATTAGAGCCTCTACCTGAGAGGATGGTGGTGGCTCAATCTGCAGTTGATGCATTAGGTGTTGTGACCAGTAAGCGTGTGCCTTCAGAACGCGGTCCAGAAGTTCCTGTGGCACCGGCTCTCCTCTCCGCTGCTGTGGGGATATCCTTGCCGTGTGGACCAGCGTCTTCCATTTATCCTACAAAAGGTAGAGACTCAATACCAACAACAATGATAGTAACTTTCCAATATGTCAAAACTAAGACAGTTAGTTTAAAAACTAACTAACCTTGAGATCAACGTAAGTACGGTGGTCTGCGTCCACAAAAGCATGAACCTTAACGTCTCTCCACCTGAAGTTAACAAAAACATACATACAAAACATGGTTACTATTTAAAGAAACATGAGAAAAGAATGCTATTTATTTGTGTCTTACCTTCCGGTTCCGAGATTCTCAACAGCTTGGACTAGTGCTTCTACTTCAGTAACTGAGAAAGGTCGACGAATTCTGCGATGTGCAGCTTGCTGCTGCTCAGTCCTTTTAAACTTACGGTTAGGAGTCCGAGGAGCCAACAACGCTGATGACGCAATAGGAACCAAAGCTCTAGAATCATCAGTTGATCCTAGTTTGCCAAATGAGTCAGATGGGGATGGTGTTGAGTCATCATGATTAGAATCCACCAACACATTGTCGCGGCATAACATCAAATCATCACAGGCATTCTCTGGCAGATAACTGGCAGAGAGAAAATGAGGCCCTTAAGCCGCAATAGACTGAGTTTTTTTTATCGATGTGGCATCTCTGAGAGTGAAGAGAAGAGTACTGAACCTGGATAAAAGCGGTTGAGAGGTGGTTCCTAAGCTAGGCTCAAGGCTGAAACCGAGAGAATCCAAGTGGGTGTTCTCCTCAGAGATCCCAGTCTGAAGAAGGGTTTTGCTATCATCTCGAACTTTCTTTCCTTGAACCATCAACCCGACTCGGAGTCCATCACCTAGTATGGTTGTCACTGCTTCCATCACCATCCGCTGACAATCCCAACATAAAACAAAAAAAAAGGGTAAGTTTGATCAAGATTTTCAGCAAAACAAGATTTGGGTATTGCACCTTCAAGGAGCCAACAGTAGCAGTTTCTGGAATCTCTATGAAAAGCTCAGGCACCCTGAAAGACTTGATCCGCAGCCTCACTAAAGACAAACAAAAGAAAATCATTTTTACATTATACACCTTTTTCAAAGAAACAATAATAGCCAACAAAAAATACAGATTGAGACACTATTACTTACCATGATGGTCCCTTGACACAAAAGATGCATTTCGACTTTTCATGGAAGATATTGTTCTGTTTCCTGCGCATAAATTTTGTGAAATCACGTTACTAACAGCAGAGCCTTACAAACATCTTAACAAGAGAATGAGAAGATGACAATATTTTGAACCTTTATGTGTCTTTCCTTGCAAACGGTAATCATCAGAGTTCGAATCAGAAACACTGTCAAAGTACTTCCTTTTCTTAATGGGATAACTGCTCTGATGATGGTGCATGTAATAACTCCTCTTTGAGCAATACCATGGCTTTGCATCTGCAAATACCAAATCACAATAATTAAGACAATCAAAACTAAGCAAAAACACCAGTTAGGCAATATTACCTGTGTTGCCTCCTTTCCAATGTCTAGAAGCCAATATCTTCCTGATTCTTCTGTCTCCAATACGAGGCACAGGCCTAGTCAGACGAGGGCGAATGTACCCAGAGAAGTTTTCATCATCATCATCATTATCATTTCTACTAAATAAATGTATATCATCATCCCGAGAATAATTGGGACTACCGCTCCCATATGCTCTTACCTCGGTACTACTGTTACTACCTATACTAGCTACAACATCAGGTTTTACATGCCCACCATTCACACCCGGATTATTAAGATTCTTACTAAAGTTTCTGACTTTACTAAAACCCTCAACAACCTCCTTCTCTACTTTGTCACTTACTACCAACAAGTGATTAGGATTTGTTGTTATCACAGAGCTAAATCCACACTTGCCATTGTCAAATAAGCTCGGGGATCTTGGTAACGCCGTCTTTACAGGGCTTTCTTCAGCCTGGACTTCCTTCTTTACAGTATTTTGTACAACTACACACTTATCTCCACCTGCATTCACCGAGCTTTCTCCCTCGAGCAGCAAGGTTCCAGCTACGGTGGCCAGTAAGTCAATCGCGCACAGTTTATTCTCGTAAATGCGCCTCTTCTGTCAACAAAAGTGAACATCATGTAAGCGGAAATGATCATCCATGTAACACACACACGCAACTCTACGAACCGAGAATAGCAAAAGACCCATTTTACCCGGAGTGATCTGGGAGCTCGAGCTTGAGGAGGCAATTTGTAACCATCGTCTCCAAATTCCAAGACTTTATGCGACACCATTACTTGGATGCATAACACAACACAATGATAGTGATTGCCACAAAGCGATAAAGCAATGAATGAAACTCACACCACGATCTGTGTAGATAAGAAACAGAAACAAGAACCATAAGAATTTGGGAATATAAAATTCACAGATCAGTAAGGATCTGGGTTCTGTCAAATCAAAAATCTGATAAACCATCCTAAAACCCTGATCAACTCAAGATCCAAATCAAGAACACAGAAAGCGTAATTCAAATAAAAGCTTCGATCTTTGAATTAAAAGAACATAACAGATCAAACGTTGAGCTAACAAAGAGAGACACTCACAGATCGATAGAATGAGAATTTCTTGGTTTGTATAAACAAAACGACAAAATATCAATCGATGAAGATGACGATAACTTCAAAAACAGATAACACAAAAACCCTTTCAAGATCCAAACCCAAAACCAACGAATTTGAAAATTGTAAGACCAAAACACAAAACTTTCGACAAAATCGAGAACACAAATACCCATCAAGAACAAAAGTCTTTCTCACCTTTCTATGAATCAATCTTCAGTTTTGCAAGAACTGTAAAGGAAATTGAAATTCTTCAGAGAAAATGAGAGGATCAGAGTTGAAGGAATCAGAATTCTTTAACACACAGTGAATCAAATCTCTAACCCATGTTTTTTAACCCCAAGAAAGTGATTGAAACTTTTTTTTTTTTATTTTTTTTTTACTTGTATCAAACGCTACCTATATGATTATGTTCTCTCTCACCACAAAAGGATTTGATGATTTGATCAAATCTCTCTTTTTTTTTTCTTTTTTTTTGCGATTACCAAATTATACAAAAACCCTTAAAAAGAAGTGAAGTGAAGTGAAGTGAACCACCACCACGTCTTTCTTGCTTAAACCCCTTCTCAATCTCATAGAGCCATATGTAAAAATAACTCAACCACCGGAGCTACCGGTATTACCAGTCCCGTTCTTACCGGGTTATTATAACCAGTGAAAAAAACATTCACCCTAAAGACTCGGTTCTTTACTTTTTACTCCATGGTCGAGATGGCCCATGACACACACACTCGTAAAGTCCTTAGATTTATGACACGTTGGTAAAGAACTAAAGATGATGGCTTTGGTCCGTAGCCTTTTTTGAGTGAATTACGTCTTGTCACTGATTTTATTAAAAACAAAACTCATTTCGGGCAAAGAAAATGTATATTTTTTTTTTTGGGTAATAAATATTTTAGTTTCTATTTGGAATATTCGTTTGTGCTTTTATATTTTTGGTAAGAGAAAATAATCAAATTTTCCTGAAATATTTATGTTTAGGAATCACGTATAAAGATAAGATGGTCCCTAGTTTGTTATATTGTAATTATGAGGTACTCGATTTCTATTAATTGGGAGTATAAATTAAAATTGAACATGGTACAGTACCTGATTCCAAATTTTTAACAGAAACAATATTTTAAAAAATTTATATTGAAAATCAATCATGAATGTAATCTATTTAGTATTTATAATATGTACCATTTTACATTGTACTCAATCCAATTTGCCATTAGTAAAGAGCAAACAACCCCATCAGTTTATGAACTTTTCTTTTAATAACAAGCAAAAATGGACTCAAACAAACCAATTAGAAAAAGAAGAGTTAACATAAGTAATTACATGCGGTTGAACAAAGATGAGATTATGAGAATGTTTATCTTTATCTAATCAGTCGACAAAAAAAAAAAAAAAAAAAAAAAATCTAATCCACTTGTGTTTTAAATTTGTTTTGTCAGCTTTAACTAAATATTTTCCATGTGTAATTCAATACACTCTCATAACTAATTAATTTCATACATCCATGTTTCTAACGTTTAACGAATTTTATCGTGTGTTGAGAAAAATAAATTAAAAAGTCAACATTTACGTACAACAAGTTCGACATATTTATAAATCCTTTGTTGGATACAATTACAAAATATTTCATTTAGCCCCACAATCATTATTTTTTTTTAAAAGAAAAATAAAAGGAAGGCCTACCTCTTTTCTTAAATTACAATAAAATAATAATGTCATCTTATCCTATCTCGAAAAAGTTCCAAAGGGATAAAAGGTGGGTGGTTTTGAATTTATATCATTCAAACACCACCGTTCAATATTAAATTTGTTTGGAAAATACTATTCTAACATACATATACAACCTAAACATATGCGCAATTTCATGCATATTTTAGTTTTAAAAGGCTAAGATCGATGGTATATTTCAACCCAAAAATGAGTGCATATAGACTATATAGTATACTTCAACTAAATACGTAATAACAAAGATACATTTATATGTGTTATGAGGATTTAGAGAACAGTGGTATACTAGATATTACTCAAACATTTCTAGATCATGATTGTGATAGACTTTTCATGAATTACTTTGAATAAGAATAAGTTCACTATGAAAACTAATCAAGTTCGTTTTCTCATTTGTGATATGGTCCGATCAACGTCGAACATTTCTTTCACCCAAAAAAAGCATCTGACATTTGTTGGTTTTTACATCTATTTGAACTTTGAATACTTAAGAGACATCAAATAGTCACTGCAGTTTTCTAAAAACTAAAATCGTTAAATAACTTTCTTTTTTTTTTTGCTTTGAGAATTCACTATTTCAGTCAAATACTAAGAGCACACACATTGTTCATCTTTTGGTAAGTATCAGAACAATAAAAAATATAAAAATAATAAAAAGTTGAGGAGAGAGATATTGTGTCTCTGCCCAGCATTTAACAGACCCTCTAAGACATTTCTCTCACTACCTGCATAAGCTGATTGGTTAATTTTTTAAAAGCAAACAAAATTAAATTAAATAGTATTATTATATCTATTTTCAACCAATGTGTATGCTCTAAAGGCCAATTCGTTTTATCTGTGGGCTCATATTCGTGGCAACACGAGCTTTTTACTCTTTGTTACGTTTTCCTTTGAAACACCGTTATTGTCGACGCATAATTGGTAAATTATTCAATGGATAATTTTAGGTACAGTAATATGACCAGTTTGTATCCCACACATAAGATAGGAAAAAACTATAGTGCGTGAATAAAAATGTTCTTAATTATATCTCTAGAAGCATATGGAATTAAAGGTGATACGCTTTTACAAAAAAAAAAAAAAAAATCCATCATATTTTTTTTTTACTTCTTCTCTAATTAATAAACTTGAAACTAGGCTTATCAGATTTTTTTTTTTTTTTTTTTTTTTTGTCGGTAGGCTTATCAGAATTTAGTTATGATTTATGCGATAGAAAGGTTTTGTGTTTTTATATATAAAGGGATTGATTAAAATATTGAACTTACTTATGTTCTTGACCTCTGGTTCAGATGGTTTTTACATTTCACATTTATTAGTGTTCTCGTTTTAATATGGTTTAATTGGACACATCTATTCTTGGCTCGATTTTGGCGTGGAAAAAAAAGGTAAAATGCGTCTGCCGGGAGTCGAACCCGGGTCTATTGCTTGGAAGGCAATTATCCTAACCGTTGGACTACAGACGCTTTTGTTGGGATTTTCATAATATCCATTATCAAACGTTAACGATTCCAAATGATATAGATAGGTAAAGTCTATGAACAAAGCTGATTCTTCTCTGATTTAAAGCAGAGACATAGAGTTAACTGAGAAAGTGAAGTAACATGGCTCATAACTTTGATAGATATGATTCTCTAGCGCTTGTGTTATTTGATTTGAGTTGCAGCGTCAGTAATCTTCTTCTAGAACGTTGTTTTCCAAGCGTTTTAGGTTGTGACAATAGTGAATGCTTTGTCCCAATCTTGGCTGGCAGATTCTTGAATATTGTACTCTCCAATTGAAGGCCACCATCAGTCCCCGTCCAAGTGACTTTCTCCCGTTCATTCATAAAATCAAAGTTCAAAGGCTTTGGCGGTGGCTCATTACTTTCTTTGTTGGACTTGGACTGCCGCCTACTACTGCTTCCTCGACCTTCAGAATGCTACAAAAAATGTGCAAAGACAAACAGTTCAAGTAAGGAAGAAGCAAACAAGGGGTTTGAACTTTTAAGGTGATGTCTGTCTACTAATAAAGTTGGGAAGAGAGAAACGTTTCTGACTCGCTTCGGGATGTAATTCTCTGTTTTTTTCTTTCTTAACAGCCTTTTTAGGCGTCCCGTATTCCAAGTAGTACAAAACCTCGTTCTTGGACCGGAACTTACGAACCAGTTATGGTTCGTAGCAAAACTACATTACAAAACCAGACATTTCAAACATTACAAAATCATATTCTTTTCGAAACAATGGGCATTCTTCACGACTTCACCTTTTGATACTAGAATTTTTACCCTAGAAGGTCTCAATTAACCCTTGCAGTACTAAGGTGTCAATCCAATTGGGAATTTTTCATCATCGTCGAAAGGAACCTCAATTCCTATGGATCTAATCTTGGAGGTACTCGTACGGCTTCCTGCAAAATCTGTTGGCAAGTCGCGCTGTGTGTCGAAGCTGTGTTCATCAGCCACCACTCTTCCATATTTCATTAGGTCGTTCGCAGCTCGATCGAAAAGTCCCTGTCTTGTCATCTTGTCAAGAGGAAACGACAAGCTGTTGGTTCTGTCCTTGTTAGAAAACCAGAGTTCGAAGGAGAAGAACCCTCTAGTAGTGGCAGACAGTTATTCGATAACATATCCTCAATTTGGTGTCTTTAAAAGCGGCGAGTCGGTCAATGGCCTGATCAGCCATAATATATCAGGACAACCCCAAATCTGGAACCCAACCACAAGACGTTTCTCGAGTTTACCCATACCCAACTGTCGCTGGATATTCTCGTTTAACTTTCTAGGATATGATCCGATAGGTGGTACATACAAAGTGTTGTCTGTCCCTGCTTGTCCTTTTCCTAAGTGTAACAATCATCAGCCTCGGGCTCTTACTCTTACACTGGGAGGAGGACCTCAAGAATCATGGAGAGTCATCCAAGGTACCCCTGAGCATTTCGCTTCTGGCTCTGGACGATGCATTGACGGGGTTTTCTACTATGTAGCCTCTCCTATAAATGATTGTCTTTCTCAGTTTTCGGTGAGCTTCCATGTCCGGTCAGAAAAATTGAGTGTAATAAAAGTACCATGGTCCTCCTATTCTTATAGTTTCCTCATTGTTTATGAGGGGAAGTTAGTTAGTGTTTCTTCAAAAGCTGATGATATTACCATGTGGATTCTCGAAGATGCCGAGAAAGAGGAGTGGTCTTGTAAACATCTTTGTTTACCTTTCACTCGTAATAATCCGATTTCAAAACCCCGATTACACTTGAAAGGTGTCAATGATGCCGGCGAGTTTATTTACGTACCATCATATTTGGAGAATCCGTTTCGGATTCTATATTTTGATCCCAAGGCTAACAGCTACAGAACGGTTGTGGTTGAAGGAGTTGTGGATGACCAATTTAGACGCCGGAATGGACTCGGAGACGGACTTCTCAGCACCATATCTACTTATGCAAATCACATGGAGAATTTCTTGTCATTTTAAAATTGCAAACGTTTCTTTTATTGTTTTTTGTTTTTGGCTTTGTGGATTTTTTTTCTTTGATAGACCGCCCACATAAGAAATTGGTTTAGTTAGATAGCCTTAGCACACGTTGTATACTTGTATTTTGGATTCAAAAATGTACAATGCGAAAACGATAGGTTCCTTAAAAGATCATGACTATCCACTTATCCATATTAAGGTCATCGTCAAACCAAACTATCTGGATCTTTCAATAATATATATGAACCTAGTAGTATCAGATAAATATTAAGAAATATTTGACTGAACCTCATTAGTGCAAATGTTATACAATTAGGCATTAAATTCATGAGAAATTCCTTTAAATACCACTAAAAAGTTTTTTTTTCCAAAAGTACCACATCTTAATTTTTTTTCCAAAAATACCACAAATTTTTTTTTCCCAAAATTACCACAAACACAATAAAAAATAATTTTTAAGGATGTAGAATTTTTTTTTTAGGTTTCGGTTGACACATTTAGTTTTAGGGTATAGTTTTTAGGGGTATGGTTTAGTATTTAGAATTTAGGAATTAATTTTTAGTATTAAAACTTTAATTCAATTATGTGGTATTTTTGGAAAAAAAAATTCATTTTAGTGGTATTTTTGGAAAAAAAAACTAAATTGTGGTATTTTTGGAATAAAAACATATTTTAGTGGTATTTATGACAAGTGCCCTAAATTCATTATGTTGTTAAAGTTTATATATCCCTAGGTTTTGAACACACGAGCGTGGGTTTAATTTGTTTTATATATTTTGGTGAAATATATACGATTAATGATTATTTTTAAAAATATTTTATATATATATTAGTTTTAGTAATAATATGCATCAAAGATACAAATTAATTTGTAACTGCTTCATTCTTTCAAATTTTCAAATTGCTATTGAGAGTCGAAATTTTTTTTTCAAATACAAAATTCAAAAAAATTAAGACAAAAATATCAACTACTACTTACTTAGGTTTTGAAGTCACATAACATAAGGTAAATAGTTTCATTGTGCAAAGATAAATATTAGTTCTTAATCAAATTAGTGATTACATAAAAATTGTTCAATCTCTTATATGCTAAAACTAAAAACTTAAAACTCCAAACATCTTAAAATTGCTACCAAAACGTTTCTATATTTTTAGTACATTATCTCACAATACAAAACCAAAGTATTTACAGTATTATGTTTCCTTATAAAAATCTTGTGTACATATTTTAATTGGCAAATAGTGGTATTTCTTTTGTTCAAGCAAGATAAAGAACTCATGTTTTGCTCAGCTTTTCCAACCGAGTTAATTATGAAAAAGCCACTTTTTTGTGGCATTTATGGATTTTGCCATTTTTCAAGATTTTTAAACATAATTTTACATATTATGTTTGGGTTTGTTTTGTTCCATTTTTTTGTAGGGTTTAGTATTTGTTATGAAGTATGTTTTTTAGCAAAAAAAATTCACAAATGTATAGATTTTAAAGTGATCAAAAGTGGCAAATCGAAAATATTTGAAGAAAATGGCAGATTCAAAATAATTGGCGTGAAAAAGTGGCAAAATCCATAATAATCCCTTTCCAACATGAAGAAAACATTATTTAGCTTTTAACGAGAATCATTGACATGCCATTTTTACATTACAACATTAGCATGTTTGTTACAGTTAACATATAATAATATAATCTACTGATAATTTTTTTAAATTGCTTGGATATCTATTATTCTTGGAAACTTAATATATATGTTATTTATTGGAAAATTATTCAATGGAAAAAATTTAAGTACAATAATGACCGGTTCCATCTGTATCATTATAGACATAGTCCTGGTTCAGATGGTTTTGGAGACATATGAATGCTTTGGTGGGGAAAATTAAAAATAAAAATGCGTCTGCCGGGAGTCGAACCCGGGTCTATTGCTTGGAAGGCAATTATCCTAACCGTTGGACTACAGACGCTTTTGTCTAGATTTTCATAATATCCTTTACCAAGCGTAAACATTTCTAAATGATATTAGATTTGAAGCAGCCTAGATAGGTAGAGTCTGTGCACAAAGCTGATGCTTCTCTGATTTAAAGCAGAGAGAACTGAGAAGTGAAGTAACATGGCTCGTCTAACTCCACCCATTAAATTTCAGATTTCATAACTTTGTTACTCAATGATTCTCTCAAAGGCAATAATATTGACATACCTTGCCTTCAAAATCTCTACGACAAACGTTAAAAAGTATATTACAACCCAAATTAAACTGTTGCTAAACTATCACATGAGTAATTATATTGACCTACATTACACATGTTAAACAAATGAAAGAAAAATCCAAAGTACTAAATAGATATGATTCTCTAGCGCTTCTGTTATTTGAGCTGCAGCAGCAATCTTCTTCTAAAACATTTGTTTCCAAGGGTTTTGGGTTGTGACAAGAGTGAATGCTTTATCCCAATCTTGGCTGACAGATTCTTGAATCTTGTAGTCCCCAATGGAAGGCCACCAAGCTTTATCTGAGCCATCAGTCCCCGTCCAAGTGACCTTCTCCGGCACATTCATAAAATCAAAGTTCACATGCTTTGGAGGTGGCTCATTAGCTTTTTTGTTGGACTTGGTCTGCCGCCTACTACTGCTTCCTCGACCTTCAGAATGCTACAAAAAAAAAATGTGCAAAGACAAACAGTTCAAGTAAAGGAAGAAGCAAACAAAGGGTTTAAACTTTAAACTAACAGAGAGAGAAACGTTTTCTGACTCACTTCAGGATGCAAGTCTCCGTTGTTATCCGCTTTCTTGACGGCCTTTTTAGGTGTCCCGTGTTCCAAGTAGTACAAAACCTCGTTCTTGGACCGGAACTTACGACCCGTAATAGGTTCGTAGTAGAACTACATTACAGAACCAGACATTCAAACATTACAAAATGGCCATCCTTCACACACACAGACACAGAGCAAAATCTTCATCAAACTAGCATGCATTTTAGGTAAGAACCCACTAAATCTACGTATCTATAATCTTCATTACAGCAACATTTCACTGAAGAGATCTCTAAAATACCCAAAATAATCAAATTTTCCCAATTTCAAATCAAGAAAGAACATATCAATCCATTTGTACAGACAATTCTCAATAAACTTTTTCATAAGATTCCATTCCTAAAGGACTAAGCAAATCTTGAAGAACACAGAGCTCAAGAAATGAAAGAGCCTGAGGATTTTTTTTATTACCTTATCGACAACACCAGCTTTAGTGCCGGAGGTTCGAACCCTAACTTCGGTTCTCCAATCAGGAGGAAGCCAATTATTATCATCCCCTGGCGTCGCACGCTTCCGTGACTTCGACGGATCTACCGGATTAGCAGTGTTCTCCGGCGGTGGTTGAGCCTGATCTGTGCCGTTCGACATTTCTCGAAAAGCAAAAGGGTTTCAATCCAAATCCGGATGAGAGAATCTGGTCGAGAGTTGAAGATTTAATTTGACTGAATCAGAGTTACTGAAAAAAAAAGACAAAAGTACAACAGCTTTGTGAGTTAGAAGAAGATGTAACGACGACAGCTAATTGAACGCAGCAGAGGTTATAATAATAAGACTTCGTAAAAACGTAAATGTCGTGTTTTGGTTTCTGTTTCAAAGTTTTGAGCTCCGAGGAATGGCTTTAATCAGCCACGTCGCCGTTTTCTCTTGTTGTTTTCTGGGTTTTTGGGCCTTTTTTTTTTTTTTTTATACATGTGTCCACTCCAGTTTAAAGGGTCATTTGGCAATTTTAATATCCTTCTTGTTGTTAACCGGAAAATCAAATTGGAATTTGTGTAACCGGAATATCAATGGGAAAGCAAATTGGAATTTGTTTAACCAAAACAAATTGCATATATTATTAATATTTTCAAGATTATATTATTACTAAAACCAACTCAAAACTATAAATTGCATCAACTAGACCTCAACCAAAAAAAAAAAAAAAAATTCCATCAACTAGAACCAAAACCAAACTAATCTACAAATTTTTTTTTTTATTTTTTTCTGAAGATAAGAATTTTTCTAACTGTAAAACCAACTAAGAAATATTAAAAATTAAAGACACTATCTAAAGTGTCTCTAGAGACACATATCTTTCCAATTCATCAATTAATTTGTTTTTAATTTTTTATTATTAGTTTTATATTTAAATACACCCACACAAATGATCAATAAGAGTGCTCTTAAACTTTGCAAATAGGAAGAGTAATTAAACGATAAAGAATAGTGAAAGTCTTATGGAATAATATTAGTCTTAAAATCAACTACAATAAAACCACCAATTCTTATTTTTTCCATTATTTAGTGGTTTGGTAAGTTAAAGTCAAAATTCTTGAAGTCAAATCTAATCATCATTCACTCTAGTGGGTTAGACAAGCTCTAAGATTTTGCAAAAGAAATTAAAATACCACGACACACTTTGGTTATGTAGATTTTTGACTCCTCCAACACATCTTAGACCACAATTATTATCGTTTGTTTCTAAAAATGTGTAAAAAAAAACCAACACACACATAAAAAAATTAAAAAAAAAAATCCAAGATTTGGTTTTAAAGATTTTGTTAGTTAAAAAAGCTCTACAATAAAACTGAAGAGCAAACAACTGTTATTAAAAGTCTTTGGGATCTATCAACAACTGATATTTAATGTTTTTTAATTGTTCATCAATATGTTGTCTCTTTCTCTCTTTGTCGTCATTTATTCTTGTTGCAGGTTTTAGGCGTTAACAAGACATAACAACATACACTTTAAAATATATATCTCAATCTACACATCAACCTGATCAAAATATATTATTTATTAAAGACTCAAAATCCAGATAAAATTTATATTTTGACAATAACCAATCCAAAAGCTAAAGAACATATGCAAAAGTAAAAAAACAATTACGTAAAATTACAAATCAAAAGCAAAAAGTTTACATCTTTGACACATAAAATATTATGACACTAACAAACTTGATCAGATGTCACAATTTATTTTATTTTGTTTAGAACAGATCGCAAGTTGATTGTTATAGAGATTTGGGACAAAAAGACCTTGAATTTTTACAAATGCTTCAGAGAGCAATCAGTTTCCGACCAGATAAATCAACTCGGTCCAGTGATGCTTCGAAATCTGAAGCTTGATGCAATGTACTCACAACTTTTTCCTTGATTCTCTCCTCCGCAACTTGCAAATAAACCCACCAAGAAGCTTCTTACTTCCTCTTTTCTTCGTCCTCAATTTTAATCTCCAAATATAATCTCCAAAACATATTTGGATTCCTAGTGTTTTTTTTTTCACGAATTTTTTTTAAAAATTAGGAAGCATATATATATATATATAATATATATATATGTTTTTATATAATTATGAATAATTCAAAATATCATATCTTAAATTGTAGAGTATGTACATATCATCAGACTCTCAACTATGAGAAAAAATTAGGGTTTTAAAAATCAATCATCATCGATTTCAACCAAACGATGCTTGAGTGTCAATCGATGATGGAGAAATTATCACCGTTCATGGACATGGCTTCACTAGAGATCGAGTCTTTGCGAAGGATCAAACGCAGCAAACGCGATGAAGCAGAAGAAGAAGAAAAAGAAGAATCGGAGGAGTCTACGACGTCGTCTTCGTCATCAAACGCGTATTTCGGATTCCCTCACTTACCCGAAGAACCGACGAATCACGATTTCGATCAAAGCGTTTTGTGTAGAATCCGCGTTCGGTTACCTGACGGGAGGATAACGCAGAGGAGTTTCTTGAAGAGTGAATCGGTTCAGCTTCTTTGGTCGTATTGTAATTCGCAGATTGATGAATCGGAGAGGAAGCTGTTTAAGTTGATCCAAGCGTTTCCTGGGGATTACAAGACTCTTCATTATGGATCTAATACGACTTTTGAACAATCTGGCCTTGCTAATTCTGTTGTTTCGGTTTCTTGGGTCTGAAGTGATTGATGGTTGTTTGGGTTCTTTTTTCTTTTTTTTTTTTTTTTATTTTGGATCTGTAATTAGCAAACAAACAAAAAAAAAAATGTCAAAATTGTAGCGATTTCTTGTTTTGTTTCTGTTGGAAAATTGCAAAATTTCATGGGGAATGATTTGGTTTCTTTTCTTACTGGATTCTTGATTTTGTTGGAATAGTGAAAAAAAAAAATTGTAGAGTATGTCATATAGTATATCTTTATTTCATTAATTTAAATGTAGATTTTTTTGTTCCCATCTCTTTTTAACACTAAGTTTTTTTGATATCAAATACATTACACAAAGCCAAAATACATAAGCAAAGAAAGACATCCTCGTTAGCTAAACAAAGAAGCCCAAACGAAAGGTCCAGAAAAACACAGCTCAATAATCAGTTTTTAATTTTAAAAAAATTTAAGCCACGTGTAACTAAAAAACAAAAAAAAAAACCTTATTGCTCTTCTTCTTCGTTAGTTTTTTAGGTTGCAGCGCCGCGTATAATTTTTTTGGTAAGATAAGATTCTGTTTTTCTCGGATTAACCTCAAAACACATATATTTCCATAGATTTTACTCAGCTCTAAACTAATTACACTCAGATTCAAGTGATTTGACAAAAATTTTAACGCTTCCAGTTCCTCTGTTGTACGCTTCCAAACCGAACCGTAAGTAAAGAAATCCAGGAGAAATAAAATACTCTCACGTTCGGTTCTCTTCTATTTAGTCCAAGTAAACATAAAATAAGATGAGTTATAATTTGATAGGGTAGAAATTTTTAGTGAGGTGTTGACACCTCATTTAATATTAAGCCTGAGATGTCATGTTTTGGTGAGACCTTCTTATTTTATTGTATTGATTGATGACCAAATAGGAGTATATCCTTTATTGAATCTTATTAATGCAAATCTTTTTGACCAAAATTAAAATAAATTAAATTCAAATTATAAAATATAGAATATTTCTTGTAAATTCAACGCCAAGTCTATAAACTGGGGTTTTAATAATTTCTTCGTAGAGTAAATTAGAGTAACAAATTTCTCTTTTTTTTTCTTTTCTTTTTTTTTTTGCTACAAAATCACTACAAAAGCAAAATCATATGAGAGTAGCAAGTCATGGTAAAAACCAAACATACCAAAAGAAAGATGATGATGATATTTCTCTCCAAATGCATTAGAACATGAAGTTCGGTTCTTCATCCATTGCCCAAGCGAATTTTGTCACAAGAGATTTGTTGAATAAGGGAATAAAAAGAATCATCTTGACAGTTTTATTCTATGAAGCTTTTTACCTATTTCAATTGGTATTCCATAACGTTTGCACCATTTAACGGTGAACCTAGGATCTATGTAATTCATCTTATACGTGATAAGCTCAATCTTCTTCCCAGCCAAAATTTTGACTTGTGCACCATGTGATTTTGAAAGTGTAAGCCAATGATAACAGATCACGGAAACCTAAACCAGTGTTTCATAAATTCTACATACCAGTTATGCAATCAACAACAAATATCCATAATTAAGAATGAAGAATCATTTACCTCATTGCTTGCTTGCTTGAATCAAATTCCCAACAAGTATATGGTTATGTCATTGAGTATAAAAGTGTTAATCCACGAGGAACAAAGACCAACACATTAAGAATTCATGCATTCATTCCATCTAATCAAACAAAATTGGTTATAAACTGTAACAAGCTTAATTAACAAGACGCAAAATAAGGCGCAAAATAAGCAAATGGATTAAACCAAGAAATAAAAGACGAACTCTTGGGATAAGGTAATTGACAAGAATGAATATTTTGCTCACTTGTGGAGTTCATGCAAATAAATGAAGCTAATCCTTAGTTTTAGATCACTAAACAATACTAATCCATCTCTATGATATTAATTCTTTCACTAATCATAAAAAATTTCCAAAGATAATCAAATGGTCAATCTATATATAATAGCAAACCCACTTTTTTGTGTCAACTTTAATCCAATGGATGATATTAGTTCTACTTTTCCATCTAACGGTTTAAAATTATTAATGACTCCAACTGTTGCAAATTATTAATCGTGTCTTTTCATTGCCCCCCCATCTTTCAAAAATCACACCTCTTAATTTTTGCATCTTTTTGTTATACCTCCATGTTTCACATCTATTAATTTTTACACATTTTTATTGTACACCTCAATGTTTTACACCTTTTTGTTTATTATATATATAAACTAATTATTAATGACTCCAACAGTTGCAAATTATTAATCGTGTATTTTTATCGCACCCCCATCTTTCAAAAATCACACCTCTTAATTTTGCATCTCTTTATTGTACCTCCATGTTTCAAAAATCACATCCATTAATTTTTACACCTTTTTATTTCACACATCTATGTCTTATACCTTTTTGTTTATTATATATAAAAAAATTTCTAGACTACATAAACAAATTTCAAAAAATTGTTTTGTGAGTATTTTCAAAACTTACAAGTTAATAAATAAAATCTAAATAATTGTTTTATTGAAGTGTTTTTTAACTAACAAGCATCAATCTCTAATTCAAGGTAATTTTATATTTTCGTTGTGAATGACCTGTTATTGTTTCTTCACCAAACCTGTTAATTTTTTTTAGTTAGATTATTATTACTGTTAGATACGGTGGAACAAAATATGAGTGTACGTGGCTTTCTTATTTTTTTTTGTTCAGTCACAATTTTGTTTTTTTTTTTAAATTAAGTTGGGAAAGAGTATAACATTCAAGCATATAAAGTTTATTACAGGACAATACCCTCCAGAAAGTCAAAAATATCAATAACGTCATCTTTTTCGCCTAGAGTACGACCCGACTCGTTGTCACTCAGCGACGATAACCGGAAAAACCAAAACCAAGATACGAGAGGCATGATGACATGTAGTGATGCTAGAGCTACGAATAAGCCAATTTTTTTTAAAAAACATGGTATAATTTTATATATGTTCTATTATTGACTTATTTAACCTATTTAATTTTTTTAACAAACGGTATAAATATAAAAATCTCATCCGTTGAACTATTTAAAAATAATAATAATAAGCATCTACATATAATAGCAAACTCACTTTTGGCCTTTCGGGGGTCAACTTTAATCTAACGTATGAGATTGTTTCTATTATCTCATCTAACGGTTTAGAATTATTAATGATCTCAATAGTTGCAAGTTTGTTTTCTGATATTCGTGTTTCTTCGTGTTACCCCCATCTTTTATAAATCGCACCTATTAAGTTTTACACATTTTTGTTTCACACTTCTATGTTTACACACCTCTTTGTTTATATATATATATATATATATATATATATATATATACAGATTTTTATGGACTTTGAAAAAAATTTGTTCTTTGAGTATTATTAATGATTTCACCCTTTGTTAATGATCTCAATAGTTGCAAATATTCGGTCCAACAATTGTGTTTCTTCGTCACACCCCCAACTTTCCATGTTGGCACCTGTTAATTTTCACACATTTTTGTTTTATACCTCTTTATTTATATAAAGTTGCAATGTTTGATCCTACAATTGTGTTTCTTCGTTGTACCCCTAACTTTCAATGTTTGCACTTGTTACTTTTCACACATTTTTGTTTCACACTTTTTTGTTTTCACACTCTTTGTTTTTATATATATATATACAGATTTTTATGGACTTTGAAAAGAGTTTTTGTTCTTTGAGTATTATTAATGATCACACCCTTTGTTAATGATCTCAAAAGTTGCAAAGTTTCGATCCAACAATTGTGTTTATTCGTCACACCCCCAGCTTTTCATGTTGGCACCCGTTAGTTTTCACACTTATTTGTTTTACACCTCTTTGTTTATATAAAGTTGCAATGTTTTGAGACAACAATTGTGTTTCTTCGTCGTACCTCTAGCTTTCAATATTTGCACATGTTAGTTTTCACACATTTTTGTTTCACACCTCTTTGTTTTCATATATTTTTGTTTATATATATATACAAATTCTTATGAACTTTCAAAAGAGTTTTTGTATATTAATGATATCACCCTTTGTTAATGATCTCAAAAGTTGCAAAGTTTCAATCCAACAATTGCGTTTCTTCGTCGCATCCCCAGTTTTCCATGTGGGCACGAGTTAGTTTTCACAACTTTTTGTTTTACACCTCTTTGTTTATATAAAGTTGCAATGTTTTGATCCAACAGTTGTGTTTCCATGTTTGCACTTGTTAGTTTTCACACATTTTTTCACACTTTTTTGTTTCAGACCTCTTTGTTTTCACACCTTTTTGTTTTTATATATACAGATTTTTTATGGACTTTGAAAAGAGTTTTTGTTCTTTGGGTATTCTTTCACACATCCAAGTTTTTAAAATTGTGAGTATTATTTTTTTAATTTATTAATCAACATTGCAGCTATGAACTTTTTCTCCCTGATTCTTTTCTTATTTTTTATAAATTTTGATAGAATAATGATTTAATTGTTTTATGTGAATATCTTTCAAAATTGATTATCTGAGTATGATTCAGTAAACCTAGATTTATATATCATTAACTTTATTATCTTATTGTCGCTGAATCGATTTTTCATTTTTATATATACAATAAATATTTTATTTAACTAATTTAGTTGATTCATCTTAGTCATTATTTATAACTTTTATATTATGCAGTTAAAGAATTACCATAATTTTTTCACTCGAAATGTGGAAAAAAAACAATGTTAGTCATTTCAAGTTTTCACTTTCCCTTGCGGTAACGCACGGACCGACATCCTAGTGAGCATTAATAACAAACCTAAATAATCGCTAATCACACGGTAGCGGTTAAACCAAAACTTACCAAAATAAATATAATACATAATTACGAAAATGTATAAAACATCAATACTATGAAAAATTATAACAAAATTTAAACATGATTAGCAAAGAAAAATCATAAATAATTACTAAATAAGTATTCAAATATTAAATAAATAGATTTTATAGTGAAACAAAAATAATTATTCATGTTGGAAAACTAAAGTTAAAGAATGATTCTTGTTTGAGAATTAACTTGAAAAAATGTATGACTTGATAATATATTTTAATTTGTTAATTTTCTTTATATTTTATGTTCTTTTCTTTTTTTACATACCCACTGTCAGCAAGTGTGAACTATTCAAATCTATCGATTTCGACCGGTTTAAAGTGGTATAAAGTGGTTTTGTGATTGGTTTAATCGCTAATTAACAACTTCAACCGTCCACTAACATTCGCGGGTGATAGCGGAAGAACCAATCAATACCTAAGTTAAGTATAACATAAAAATAAACTCCACAATTCAACTCTTAATCATCTTAAATCTACCATATACCCAAGAGGTTTTAAGGGACTACTCACTAAGAATCATGATAATACAAACAATATAGGTTTGATCTTTGATTTAACATGACTAAAAGGAAGTAGTTAAGAAATCTAAAAGAGAAAAAATGATATTAAAAAAAAAGTAAATGACAAAGATTCATACAAGTGTTTTTGAAGAAAAAACTTATGAGGCTATAAAAAAAATCTAAAACAAGCATATATAAATTCCCAAAAAAAACAAAACACTTTAGGCCTGGAATGGTTTTTCAAATTGGTTTTTAGCTTTTGATTTCAGTTGACCCAAGAAAATCGAGTCGGATTTGGTTTTAAAACTTGGATTTTAGAGAAATGCAATCCACACTGGAATAACAACGTCGGTGCCAGAGCCTGATTTACGGGTGGATCCAGAGTCTTCAGAGCAGTTCTCATATTTCTAAGCACCTACATATATACATCTCCGTTTTTAAAATAGCTTATGTAATTAACTAGATATTCACTCGCGGTATACCGCGGGCGGGGCTATTTTTTAAGAAAAATAAAATGTTATTTGTTTTGTAGATTAACTATATTAATAACTGATATTTAAAAAATGTACAACCTTACAAATACAAATATATATTATTTAGTGTAGAAAGTATTTTGTTTGAGGTTTATTGTTTTATATTATAGGAACTATAACATACAATTAAATACTGTGTGTTTACAGAATTAATTGATATTGTTTTTAAAATTAGAAATTAAAAATTAATAAAATTAATTATAAATTAACACTTAATGTTAAAGGAAGTGGTTCTTATTGTTTTGAAAATTTATTTGCTAAATGTTTCCAAAAATGTATATATAGATTTAAAATCACTAATTTTAATGATTAAAAAATCATCAATTAATCAGCCACTCGCTCACGTGGCTCTACAATCAAACCGAACATGACCTGCTCTTCAAAAAATAACTCCTAGTAGTAAGTTTGCTAAACGTGGAAGTTACTCTAATAAATCATTTCACGATAATTCATGATGAGAGGTCAAGTTGTTCATGTACTTCTCTTCCTGATTCTCTCGCTCATCCTTCCCTTCTCCGCCGCATATCACGTCGGCGTAAACTACGGCACGGTAGCCAACAACCTCCCACCGCCTCACCAAGTCGTCAACTTCATCAAAACAAAAACAAATATCAACCACGTCAAAATCTTCGACGCAAACCCCGGCATCCTCGCCGTATTTTCAGGCATCACCGGGATCTCTCTCACCGTCACGATCCCAAACTCCGACATCGTTTCCCTCTCCAAGCTTCCTAACGCACGTTCATGGCTCTCGTACAACCTCCTCCCTTTCCTACCAGCAACCTCGATCCGTTACATCGCTGTCGGAAACGAAGTCATCGCCACATCCGACAAAACAATTATCGGTCATCTCCTTCCCGCCATGGAGGCACTTACGTTAGCATTACACCTGGCTAACGTCACTGGGATCTTAGTCTCTACGCCTCACTCGCTAGGTGTCCTCTCAGGCTCCTCCGAACCACCTAGCTCCGGAAAGTTTCGTAGAGGCTACGACAAAGCCATCTTCGCTCCAATCCTCGACTTCCATAACCGCACGAAATCTCCCTTTATGGTTAATTCATACCCATATTTCGGGTTCGGACCCGAAACATTAAACTACGCACTCTTTAACTCAAACGACGTAGTCGTCGTTGACACAGTTACGAAGTTAAACTACACTAACATGTTCGACGCTCAGCTTGACGCTGTTTACTCCGCGATGAAACGAATCGGGTACGGAGACGTGGACATCGTTGTGGCTGAAACCGGTTGGCCCTCAGCTGGTGAACCGAACCAGACCGGCGTCGGTTTAGATTATGCCGCTACATACAACCGGAACCTTATAAAGCATGTGAGTTCGGGTAAGGGCACTCCATTGATGCCAAACCGTGTGATCGACACTTGCATTTTCGCTCTCTTCAACGAGAATCTCAAACCTTCGATTTCCGAGCAAAACTTTGGTTTGTTTAAACCGGACTTCACCCCGGTTTACGATGTAGGTATCATGAAAAACTGATATAAACGTCATCTAGGTGCTTCAGTACTAAGAATGTCAAAGTTCAACTTTTGTAATCTAAGATTCAAGATGTTTAACAATCTTTATGTATAAGAAACAAAAAGAGTATAATGAAAATTCGGAAAATGATCACTACAATTTAAAAATGATATGATATGGTTTTATGTAGACTCCAATGAAAATACAAATAAATTTCAATATCAGAATTTGGATTTAGTCAAAATAATTTCACAGTACAGGAGTTTAGTGTTCAAAGAAGAGTATCAGAGTAAAAACCTGAACAACTAACAACCGGTTTATTCTGGTTTCGGACTCATAAACCGTACCAAAAAACAAAAACTGAAGAAAGCAGAGTTTTTTTCAGTCTTGGGTTGGTGCGTTCTGATTGAGCTCAGCAAAACGCATAACAACAGACATAGTGTGCTTAAGGAACTTTTCAGCGCACCGCATAACACAAGTCTCCTCTTTTTTCTGTAGAGATTTGCGTGTAAAGCTATCAACACAGTACACAAAGCACCTCTCGACCAATGAATTGTACATCCTCAAGCTGAAAGTAATTGCAAAAAAAAAAACGCCATAACACAAAGCATAAGTTAAGGTCTAAACACAGAACAATGAACTCTCATTTCCAATAGACAGTGCATACGTTGTTATTTCTTAAACGTCCAGTTGCAACATTAATTGGCTGCACTGGTTTAAAGGAGATCACGCTTCAATGTCAGACAACAAGCGACAGAGTCAAAGCAGATTGCAAATTAAGAATAATTCTTGGTCTTGATAAGAGCAGACAACAATAACAATACCAACTAGAACAGAGCAGTTCGAGACTAAATAGATAATGTCACTACTCACTAGATACAGTTGGTGAAAACTTGGTCAATGATGCCTAAGAACTTGGTCAATGATGCATAAGAACTTGGTCAAAGATCTATCTAGTTCAAGAAAATTCAATACAACCTAATTTTTATGGGCCTGATGGGCTTTGTTTTTTATATCTCTATTAAAGCCTAATTTTTATACCAGGTGGGCCTAGTATAGTAATTGTACTTGGTTAGGAAGAATCGCCTTGATCAATATTTTGAAATACCAATTTTACTAATTCTTGATAGAACAATTCTTGGGTTCGGGTGAACCTCTCTTCTTCACCCCTCTTACTTAAGAAAACAAATTATTAATTAAAAAAACAAAATCTGTATATCATTCAATTTTAATTATAAACATTAAATTATAATTTTTAATTATAACATCTAAATCCAAATTACTTTTTTATTAATCCAAACAACATATAATTTTGTTTAATTGTGTAATCTAAACCTAACCACTCTTTTATAAACCCAAACTGAAATACAATTTTGTTTATTTGTAAAATCTAAATCCTAACCACTCTTTTATAAACCCAAACCAGCATATAATTTTCTTTAATTCTAAAATCTAAATCCTAACCACTATTTTATAAACTCAAACCGACGTATAAATTTGTTTGATTGTAAAATCTAAACCCTAAACCCCTAATCACTCTTTTGTAAACCCAAACCGACGTATAATTTCATTTACTTATAAAATATAAACCCTAACCACTATTTTATAAACCCAAACTAACATATAATTTTATTTAATTGTAAAATTTAAACCCTACTCACTCTTTTATAATCCTAAACCGACATATAATTTTGTTTAATTGTAAAATTTAGATTCTAATCATTCTTTTGTAAACCCAAACCGACATATTTTTTTTATTAAAAAATCTATATAATTTGTTTCCTTAATTTGTTTTGTCTTTTTATTTTATTTTGATTTATTTTATAATTATAATACAACACGACATTTTTTGTATTTTGATTGGTTAATTTAGAAAGATGAATAAAAGAGGTTCAGAGTGAAACGAAGAATTTTTCTTATTCATAGATGACATTTGATTGACAGATCCACCCAAACTATATATAATTGATCGTAAATATGATGTCGAAGTAGAAGCCAATATTTCATCATCAATGAGTTTTATCTGTCAAACAATCATTTGATCATTGCCGACGGACGTTGGATGACAAAATATAATATATCGACCACAAGCTCAAACAATTCGTCTAACTATACAAATTAATACTACAAACAAAATCAATTACTCCACTAAAAATGTTTGTAGTGGGAGATGAAGATTTTAACAGACTGCACAGCTATAAATAAACTTCACATGCAAACGAAAAAAACTTTAATGAATTATTAAAAAACTATACCCCACGTGGGTACCACCCAAAATTATATAAATAAATTTTTCATATCTAAATAATCTTGCTCACCAAAATCTAATCACTACAAGACTAGAAGTGTCTACAAAAGCATCTCTCTGACACAATGACATCTGTTTTGTCCTGCGCGTGAACTTTAACTCCCCTTAACACCGCGCGTCAGAAAATTCCCCAAAAATGTATCTCTAATTTTTATTTTCGTCTCCACCAAAACTCTTCACACCACTCCCTTCTCTCTCTCTATCCATCATCCACTCACTTCTCTGTTCTTCTCCTTTACTCAATCTCATGACCTAACTCGAAAAAAAAAAAATGGCGAACGTAATCTCAATTTCCCATTTTACCCTTCCCGCATTAGCTTATTTACTTCTCCTCCTATCCTCCACCGCCGCCGCTATCAACGTCACCGCCGTCCTCTCATCTTTTCCTAACCTCTCTTCTTTCTCCAACCTCCTCGTCTCCTCCGGCATCGCCGCCGAACTCTCCGGTAGAAACTCGCTAACCCTCCTCGCCGTTCCCAATTCTCAATTCTCCTCCGCTTCCGTCGACCTCACGCGCCGTTTACCTCCTTCGACGCTCGCGGATCTCCTCCGCTTCCATGTCCTCCTCCAGTTCCTCTCAGATTCCGATCTACGACGTATCCCACCCTCAGGCTCCGCCGTCACCACTCTCTACGAAGCTTCCGGCCGTACATTCTTCGGATCCGGATCCGTTAACGTAACCCGTGACCCGGCTTCAGGATCAGTCACGATCGGATCTCCGAGCACCAAAAACGTCACCGTTTTAAAGCTTCTCGAAACGAAACCTCCAAACATAACCGTCCTCTCCGTCGACTCACTCATCGTCCCCACCGGAATCGATATCACCGCATCGGAGACTCTCACTCCACCGCCGACATCGACGTCTCTCTCCCCTCCACCGGCGGGAATCAACCTCACTCAGATACTTATCAACGGACACAACTTCAACGTCGCGCTCTCCCTCCTCGTCGCCTCCGGAGTCATAACAGAATTTGAAAACGACGAACGCGGCGCCGGAATCACAGTCTTCGTCCCCACCGACTCCGCTTTCTCCGATCTCCCTTCCAACGTTAACCTCCAGTCTTTACCGGCGGAGCAAAAAGCCTTCGTGTTAAAGTTCCATGTGCTACATTCATACTACACTCTCGGTTCGCTAGAATCAATAACCAATCCGGTTCAACCGACATTAGCAACCGAAGAAATGGGAGCCGGTTCATACACGCTCAACATCTCCCGGGTTAACGGGTCAATCGTAACGATCAATTCGGGTGTGGTTTTAGCTGTCGTGACACAAACGGCATTTGATCAAAACCCGGTTTCTGTTTTCGGAGTATCCAAAGTTCTTTTGCCTAAAGAACTGTTTCCAAAATCGGGTCAACCCGTTGCCCGGGCTCCTCCACAAGAGATCTCTTTGTCGCCGGAGAGTTCTGATGAGCAACCGTCGCGATTAGTATCACCACCGCGTGAGATAGTTTCTTCCGGCGCGGTTAAAAGACCACTTGGTTCCTTAGCCTTGTGGTGGTGGTGGTGTTGTTGTTGGTGTATAGCATTTTGTTATCTTTTGGTATGATATATTTTTTTTAATCACATAAATGTTTTGCCTTCGATTAGGGCTTTTATTTATTTTTACTGGATTTTTTTTTTCACGAGGGTTTATATATTTATTCTACGTCATAATGTTGAGTCTGAGAAAAAAACAAATTCACTTTCCCATGTAAATTTGGATTTGATTGGGCAATTTTGGGTAAAAACCCATGTCTATATAAAAATCCTTTATTTTCTATTTTCTCTTTTGTCAACCTAAAATATTTGGTATTCTACTACCAATACAATTAGATTTTTATTTTATCAAGTGGTGAAATTTTCTACAGAACTACAGAAGTGAATAAGAATAAGAATGGAGGAATCTAAATAAATCAGTGAGTTAGCTCAGCAGGAATAATAAACAGTAAGTGCGTGACAGGTTGAGTTGTGTCTTGTGTGGGTCGTACCAAGTTGACACCGGACGGTCCAGATCTGCTATCTCTTCAGGTCAAGTTCTCGCTAGATTTACAGGTTATCCAGAGCCGTCGGATCTTGAGATCTAGTTCACTTAGCCGTGCGTGTGGGGTGTACGGTCAGATCTAACTCTAACCTTATTCACTTCACTGACTCGGTGAAAAGATGAGAGTCACAATACTCTACGGTTGTCCACACTCTACTACCGTGTTTTTATAATTCTTTTTTATAGACTTATATTTTATAGCCGACCAAAAACATCAGCATGAATTTTATAAACAGAAACTTTGTTCAAAAAAAAATATTTTATTAACAGAATAAATTATTGTATTCGTTTTCAAATGTTAATTTTTTTGGAACTTTTTTATTGTCTTACTACTATATATATATAAAAAATGATTCACTATCGAATCGGTTAGGGAAATTGATGTTAGAATTTATGGTAATATACTAATATGGTGGTACCATAGTGCTTGACTTTTCTGACGTAACAAATAAGTAAATGATCTTCCGAATTTTCAAACTTGAGGAATGAAGACCTTTTTGGATCACATATTTGGACTTTTCTTGATTAAATTTAAGTTTTTGTTGTCCCTATATTCAATGACCAATCTTGAATATATCTATGGTTTTTGAACTAACCCAACACTATGAAATAGTAGTTTCAAAAACATCTCTCCCGTCTCTCTTTCTCTCTCTCTCTCTCTTAAGGGATGTCGATGATGAGCAAAAACAGAAGCAGCAGCATCGCCATGGCAACACCATCGTTCCTTGAGTTGAAGAAACAAGCTTCTTTCTTCTTCAAAGAGAAGCTCAAAACGGCACGTTTAGCTCTCACTGATGTCACTCCTCTTCAACTGTTAGTTTTGTTTCTGTTCTTATCTCTTTTTTTAAGGATTCTTGATTTATGTGTAAGTTATTTATGATTTGAACAAATTTGGTTGAAGAATGACCGAGGAAGCTACGGATGGTGAGTCATGGGGGCCAAATACACAAACCTTAGGATCCATTTCTAAGGCTGCTTTCGAGTTTGAAGATTATTTGCGGATCGTCGAAGTTTTGCACAAAAGGTTTCATTATTCCTAATTCAGATCTCAAATCTAGCCAAATTTGGATCAAATCCGTGATTAGTCCATAATTTTTTACTTAATAGTAGGACAAGCTTTGTGTTATTACTGAGATATGGATCTGTTTGTTACTTTGTTGTTTGGTGTATATTAGATTGGCAAGGTTTGATAAGAGAAACTGGAGAATAGCTTATAACTCACTCATAGTTGTTGAGCATTTGCTCACTCACGGACCGGAGAGTGTCTCGGATGAGTTTCAAGGCGATATAGATGTTATCTCTCAAATGGAAACTTTCCAACACATCGATGAGAAAGGGTACTTGTTTTACTTAGAAGGTTTTAAGGCGGATCATGTTTGGTTTGAACAGAACTTCGTTTGCAGTGTCAATGTTCTTAAGACAATTGGTTTTGTTTTGTGGGGCAGGTTCAATTGGGGATTAGCTGTTAGAAAGAAAGCAGAGAAGGTGTTAAAGCTACTTGAGAAAGGGGAATTGCTCAAGGAAGAGAGGAAGCGTGCTCGTGAGTTATCTCGAGAGATTAAAGGTTTCGGTAGCTTTGACCACAAGTCTTCATCTCGTTGTATGTCAGATAATGAAGTCTTACAAGATTCTCCAGTCTATAGGAAATGCAATTCCAACTTTACCAAGTACAATGAGGATGATCAAGAGAACAACTCAATGGGTTCTTCTAATGAAACCAGTCTCTTTCCTCAGCCGCTGGTAACTGATCAGAACGAGGAGTCTAGGACAGGTATGAAAGAAAATATGGATCCTGAAGATGATGAGAACACAGAGGTAAACCCACTTTTGGGTTGTAATAAACGGGATGGTCAAGATCTAGCGGACGAAGACGAGAACCATCCATTTACGGATGGCGAAATTAAAGCTTACAGTAGTAGTCTCATTGCTTGATGAGAACGTAGATTGATAATTTTTTTAAATGAAATCGCGGTTGTGTAAAAGAGGGAAAACTCAAGAAGAAGATAATGTGTGTATACCAATATGCATACATATATATAATAATAACACTTCTGTTAATGACTGATCTGTTTTTAAGTTGATTTGCTTCAAAAGCAAGATTAAAATGAACAATGAGGGACAAGAATAAAAGAACACGAATAGAAAAGTCGTAAGTAGTTATTGCTCACACTTGTTTTACTTGGTATTTTGGTCTAAAAGCACTTCCTGTGGTCCATATCCGTTCATACTCGGCTTCCGCAATTCACAATCACATCTGCAAATTTGGATCACACACATTTTGTAACAATTTATCACAGAGTAATATTATACACAAAAGCACTAAGCTATAATATAATTAAGACAAGTATACTCACTCGTAGCTTTTGAACATTTTTCTCAGAGAAAAATGTTTCTCATGAGTTTCAAGGTGATAGAGATGTTATCTCAAAAAGCAAACTTTCCAACGGATCGATAAGAGTAGTTGTTTTAGAGTTGTAACTTTTAAGATTATATATGTTTGGTTTGAACAAAAATCTATAGACTCTAAATCCCTAAAGTATATACACTTTAACAGTTACATCTCAGGTAAAATGTGAGGTGGGAACATACATACGAAAAATTGAAACTTCCACGAAAGATAGTATGACAAGTTGAGAAATGAGAGATCACAAACGAGAAAATATGCATGATTGAAACTTCCACCCAGGTCTTCCACCCAGGTCTACTTGAATTATTCTGGACATAAACGACAAAATATGCATGATTGCAAAGATAAAATGTAGGAGACGAAGAAATTTCAAATTTCATTAAATGTCTACAAGTCAAGTATGAATGTTTCCGAAATCAAGTCGACGACACAAAGAAATAAAAAGCCATAAGGGTTAATTCTGTCTTTAAATTGTCGGTGCATCTCCTTTAGCAGCCAAAATTGACAAATTCCCAAAGTATTCTCGTTTGCTCTGTTCTTTTGTTAGTTTTAAAACTGAGTTGATTTTTTTTCATGCTCTTTAGAAAAATCTTCTCCAGTTTTTAGATAAATCTCACATTCAATAAAGTCTTGTGCTTACTGTGATATATCCGTGGATTGGATTCATTTCCATATAGTGAATATGGTAGATGCTATCACGGGATTCGTTGTGGGAAAGATAGGCAACTATCTCATTGAAGAAGCATCCATGTTGATGGGAGTCAAAGATGATCTAGAAGACCTAAAGACAGAGTTGACGTGCATCCAAGGTTTTCTCAAGGATGTTGAAGCGCGAGAACAAGAAGATGAGGTTTCGAAAGAGTGGACAAAACTGGTTTTAGATTTTGCTTATGACGTGGAGGATGTTTTGGATACCTATTTTCTGAAACTCGAGGAAAGATCACAAAGGCGTGGTTTGAAAAGATTGACCAACAAAATAGGCAGGAAGATAGATGCGTACAACATAGTTGATGATATCAGAATCCTCAAGAGAAGAATCTTGGATGTTACTCGCAAGCGGGAGACTTATGGCATAGGAAACTTCAGTGAGCGTCGAGGAGGAGAGAGTAATTTAAGTTTAAGGGTACGGGAGCTTCGGCGTGCTCGATCTATTGATCAAGAAGAGCTTGTTGTTGGTTTGGAAGATGATGCTAAGATTCTTTTGGCAAAGCTTCTCGATGAGAGAGAGTACAATAGATTTATTATCTCGATCTTCGGTATGGGAGGTCTCGGAAAGACTGCACTTGCTAGGAAGCTCTACAACTCAGAGGAAGTGAAGAGAAGATTCAAATACCGCGCTTGGACTTATGTTTCTCAAGAGTATAAAACTGGAGATATACTTATGAGGATCATTAGATCTTTGGGAGTGGCTTCTGCGAAAGAGTTGGAGAAGATTAGGAAGTTTACAGAGGAGGAATTAGAAGTTTACCTTCATGGTATTTTAGAAGGGAAAAAATATTTGGTGGTAGTAGATGATATATGGGAGCGAGAAGCGTGGGAGAGTTTAAAGAGAGCGTTACCTTGCAACCATGAAGAAGGAAGTATAGTAATCATCACTACCCGTATTAGAGCTGTTGCTGAAGGCGTGGACGGGAGATTCTATGCTCATAAGTTAAGATTCTTGACGTTTGAAGAAAGCTGGAAGTTGTTTGAACGGAAAGCATTCATAAATATGGAATGGGTTGATGAAGATCTGCGGAAAATCGGAAAAGAAATGGTTCAAAAATGCAGTGGATTACCACTTGCTATAGTCGTTCTTGCGGGGCTTTTGTCGAGGAAGAGTCCAAGCGAGTGGAATGATGTGTGTAACAGTTTATGGAGACGCCTAAAGGATAACTCCATTCATGTTTCCACTTTGTGTGATCTAAGCCTCAAGGAGATGCGACATGAGTTGAAACTTTGCTTTCTTTATCTTAGTATCTTCCCAGAGGACTATGAGATTGAGGTAGAGAAGTTGATACGGTTACTAGTGGCAGAAGGAATTATACAAGGGGATGAAGAGATGATGATGGAAGATGTGGTTCGGTATTACATCGAAGAGCTGATAGGCAGAAGCTTAGTGGAAGCAGTTAGAGTAGAAAGAGGAAAAGTGATGTCTTGTAGAATCCATGATCTTTTGAGAGACGTGGCTATCAAGAAATCTAAAGAGCTAAACTTTTTAAACGTTTATAACGATCATGTGGCGGCACAACATACTTGTTGCAGAAGGGAAGTGGTTCACCATCAGATCATCAACAAATACTTTTCTGAGAAACGTATGAACAAAAGGATGCGATCCTTCCTGTTCTTTGGAGAATCGAAGGTTAATGTTAAAACGACTACCTTGAACATGAAGCTACTTCGAGTGCTTAATCTTGGAGGGGTTCATTTTATTCAAAAAGGAGATATTACATTGAGTTTCCCAGATGTGGTCGGGGATTTAATCCACTTGAGGTACTTTGGGATTGCTGATACTCGTGTCAAAAATTTACCAGGTTTCATCTCCAATCTACGGTTTCTACAAACGCTAGATGCATCTGGCAATGATTCCTTCATACAAAAAATCGATCTCCGTAAGCTCACATCACTGAGGCATGTCATAGGAAAATTCTTGGGAGACTTTCTAATAGGCGACGCAATGAACCTTCAAACCTTGAGGTCTATCTCATCCTACAACTGGAGCAAACTAAAACATGAGTTGCTCATAAATCTTCGGGACTTGAAGATCTATGAAAATTACCCATGGGTAGATAATGGTCGGGTACGTACTTCTTATTTTTTGGGAACAGTTCCTGTGTACTGGGGTTCCATTACTAGACTGAGAAACCTTCGTGTTCTGAAGCTGGAGGCGACGGCCACCATCTATTTATCGTTGGAATCAGAAGAAGTGGTGAGGTCCATGGATGTGATATCACCCAGTCTTGAATCTGTAACACTTGTTGGAATAACTCTCAGGGAAGACCCAATGCCTTTTTTGCAGAAATTGCCGAGATTGGAAGATCTGATCTTGAAAGATTGTGATTTAGTGGGAGGGAAGATGAGCATCAGCGAACAAGGTTTTGGTCGGTTGAGGAAGCTTCAATTGTTCATAGAAAAATTAGATGAGTTGCAGATAGAAGAACAGGCCATGCCCAATTTGATCCAGCTGAAACTAAGCACCAAAGTACAATACTGCCACCTGGTAATTCCAAATCGATTCCGAGCGTTTATTCAAATCTACGAAACGTAACTGTTGATGAATTATGAGCTACAAGAAACAGGGGAACATGTGAACCAGCCTGGCCTTAAAGATTTATGTCTTTAAATAGTCATTTTCTCCTAGATGTCTTAACATATAAGTCTGCTACATAAAATGTCTTAGAGTTTTAATTTGAAGCTTTTGAATGATTAAATTTTAGTGTAATTGAAAATTTTATGATTTTAAACTTCTCCTCTATAGAATCCTATCTTTATATGATAATTACCTTTATTTAGAAATACCCTAATCTTGATCATGTCACTTGTGCTCTCTGGCTGAAGATTTATCAGGAAACAAATGATCACGATGTTTATATACAGCCTTTCGCAGAAGGAATCTCAGGTCAGAGTCTTTATGAGTTATATATCTACAGACTTTCTTACCTAATAGACAACAACATGTATGAGTGAATCTTAATTCTTAATAAAAAGCTTAAAGACTTTTATTCTACGCCTTCTTAATCTCCTTTTCAAGGTTTCTCAAGAACGAAATTATCATAATTTCGCTATGATAGAATCCGATGATAATGATGATCTTTGTTAGAAATTTCTTAATTGAGCCGGCTGTGGATTCTAATAGAAGTAATTTTCCTAATTCTGAAAGTTTGATTATTGCGAGTTTTTGTAGTGAGAAAAGAGTGCCATTGACTATTATCACAGTTTATTAAAGATGATGAGGATGCACAGAGATAATAAACCCACTTCTTGCTTGTTTCCAGAACTAGCCGAAGAAGACGGGAACCATCCATTTACGGATGGTGAGAGTAATTTATACAGCTCGTTTCATTGCTTGATGAGAACACATATTGAAAATTTTTTAATGGAATCGAGGTCCAAGCTTAGAAAAAATTGGCAGAGACAGAAAGGAAACTCAATAGGAGATATACATATATAGAATAATAACATTCTGTTAATGACTGATCTGTTTTGTTTAACTTGATTTGCTTCAAAAGCAAGATTAAAATGAACAATGAGGGAGAGAAGAATAAAAAAGAACACAAATAGAAAAGTTGCAAGTAAATTATAGAAACCGGCTTCAGGATGGAAAAATGATTATCAAAATTTTTACCGCACTTGTTTTACTTGGTGATATTTGATCAGAAGCACTTCCTGTGGACGATCGACGGTCCAGATTCATCATACTCGGCTTTCGCAATCCACATCTACAGATTTAGACACATTTTTGTAGCAATTTTATACATCAAAACATTAACAGATCTTATTAGTAAGATTTGTATGTATAAAGTAATTTACCTGCTGGAAAGTACTGAGGGAGGCCAAGATAGAGCCACCGATCCAAACACTGTACTTCCTTTCCGGTGGCGCAACCACTTTGATCTTCATACTGCTTGGAGCCAACGCGGTGATCTCTTTACTCATCCTGTCACCAATCCCGCCGAACATTGTGGTTCCACCACTGAGCACAATGTTTCCATAAAGATCCTTCCTGATATCCACATCACATTTCATGATTGAGTTGTAAGTAGTTTCATGTATTCCAGGATTTTCCATTCCGATCATGGATGGCTGGAACAGAACTTCAGGGCACCGGAAACGCTCTGCCCCGATGGTTATCACTTGACCATCAGGCAGCTCAAAGCTCTTCTCGACGGATGAGCTTGTTTTGGAAGTCTCGAGCTCTTGCTCGTAATCTAAGGCAATGTAGGAGAGCTTCTCCTTCATGTCTCTAACAATCTCACGCTCAGCAGTTGTGGTGAAGGAGTAACCACGCTCTGTCAGGATTTTCATGAGGTGGTCGGTTAGGTCACGACCTGCAAGATCAAGACGCAGGATTGCGTGTGGAAGCGCATAACCCTCGTAGATTGGAACCGTGTGGCTCACACCATCTCCAGAGTCCAAAACAATACCTAACCAACAAAATGAAAAAATAACGAGAGAAATTAATAGAGAATAACTAGGGATGTGAACATCGACCCAAACAGTAAAAATGAGTGTACTGACCAGTAGTACGACCACTGGCATAGAGGGAGAGAACAGCTTGAATGGCAACATACATAGCAGGAGTGTTAAAAGTTTCAAACATGATCTGTGTCATCTTCTCACGATTAGCCTTGGGATTAAGCGGCGCTTCGGTTAACAGAACCGGATGCTCTTCGGGCGCAACACGCAACTCGTTGTAGAAAGTGTGATGCCAAATCTTCTCCATGTCATCCCAATTGTTAACAATACCATGTTCGATTGGATACTTGAGAGTCAAGATACCACGTTTCGACTGTGCCTCGTCTCCAACGTATGCATCCTTTTGTCCCATTCCAACCATCACTCCCGTGTGACGTGGACGACCAACGATACTTGGGAATACAGCTCTTGGAGCATCATCACCTGCAAAACCAGCCTATATGCAAAGATTTGAATTGTATCACTTATGGCACACAATAACATTCAAATCTTGTTTTTGTTAATCATCTGGAGATGCTTTACCTTGACCATTCCAGTCCCATTATCACATACGAGCGGCTGAATATCTTCACCGTCTGCCATTTTTCAATCTCTAGACAAAATAACAAAAAAATCAATATGGTTAAAGCCTATTGCATATTTAGATCTAAATTATCACAATTAATCTAACACATTAACGTTACATTTTATTATGGTTATGCCTTGTTCAAGATATGAACGTTTCGACACCAAATAAACAAAGAAAATAGCATTATATTACCTGATGAATTTACGTTGAAGAAGAGAAAGAGGCTTCAGGAATATTTGAAACGCCCCGTCCTGAAATGGGTTTTCAAAAATTTCTGCAGAAGGGAAACAACTTAGCCCCTTAATATCGTTTGACCATAAACTAATCTGAGCCATTAGTTTTTTCTTCTAAAAACCAATATCTCAGCCACTATTGACACGTCTCCAGCTATTTTTGGCTTGAGAAAATTATAAAAGACCACCAATCTGACCGAAGAATATGGTTTCAGGCTCTGTTTTACCGGAAGAATCGGGTCACCGAACAAGCCATGAGCTCATTTGGGCCTTGGAAAAAAGAAATAAGTTAAAAAACCATCATCATAACAGTTTTGTGTTTCCTTCACTAAAAAAAGTCAGATTTCATTTTCTTTAAAAGTTTAGATAAACATCTCTTTCTTGTAATTATTCTTTCTTCCAATATTAAAGTGTTCTGAGTAAAAGAGTGCTATCCAAAATTCCAAAACTATAATTTAAAAAGTAAAAAGGATCTTAGTGGGTATGTGAAAATTGCTGAAAAGTTAGGGAAGACTGGGAGTAATGATGATAGCGGTCATTGACAAATGTGATAATGATGATGGAGATATGTGAAAGTAAAATAATTAAGCATGTGCATGAGATTTAATTATTTGACATGAGACCTTAGTGTGTGTTTGTTCAATTGCTATTGCTTCTTATAGTTTTGATTATTATAGTTTCTTACAAAAGAATCGAAGAAATCAATGAAAATAACAAATAACTGTGTCTGTTGATAATAATCTATTTTTCTTTTTACTATATAGAACTATTCTTAATGCTAATTTACTACATATTTTGTTTTATTAAAGATTACTTGACAACATAACACCATATAAAAACTTGCCTACATTAAATTTCTTTTTTGTCACTTCGAATCAGCTTAGCTTCTTTATTTGAGAAACACCATTGGCATATCGATATAATTAATATTCAACACTTTAATGAAAACGGTCACAAAATAAAATCTTTATTTCCAGATTGTGTGTCTTTTAGTGTTTCTATTCTGTGGCTTAACGATTTTTAGGAGAAAATAGTATTTATTTTAATTATATGGTGAATCAATCTCAATCAAGAAAATAAAGTTGACTTTTTGGTATAGGGGTTCGGGATTTTGGAGACAAGGGGGGGGGGATTTTGAGATTGGATTTTGACTTTTCTAGTGTATTTAACTTTTGTCAGCCCACAATCAAAGCGAACATTCATCCATGTTGTCATGTTGATCGATGCACTTATCTAAGTCTAACTAGTGTTTTCCCTTTTCGAGGTAATCACGTTTTTATAGATATCTTTTACAGAATTACACATTTTTTAAAAAGCTTACCTAATAAAAAGAAACATGTTAAAGAAAAGGTTTAAAAGAAGATGGATTAGATCAAAAGTATCGGGATTATTTCGTTTCAATGTTTTCATAACTATTTTTAGTTATAAAGAAAACATTTTCTTGCATGATTAGAGAGAGACAGAGAGAGGAGGTATTAGTTTTTTTTTTATTCTTCCATTATTGGTAAATCCAAAAGATTTAAATTCATTAACAGTTTTCTTCTTCTACGAAAACCAAAAAATAATTTGTTTACAATTTTAAAAATGCTAAATAAGAAACCCAAAATGATGAAACACTAACCCAATATGTGGTCCTATAATGAAAAATTAGAAACCCAAAATAATCGGGTTTACGATTTTGAAACTAATCAAACCAAAATTACTTTTTGATAATTTTGTAACCAAATTTTTTTGAAGAAAACCAAAACCGAACCAAATCACCCACGGTTTGGTTTTTTTAGTATGACCACAAATGGACTAAATAAACATACAATATATTCAATTCCATCTGTTTATTTTTTTTATAGAATTGAATAACTAAAAAGTATTCAATTTTTTCACAAGATCAATTGTAATATTTGTATAAAAATAATTTAAAAGATAGTACTTGATATATTTAATGACAAGAAATAAACATATACAATCTTAACCGATCCCGGTCTGAAACCTTAACTCCGGTTTAAGAGATTAAGTCGAGAGAGAGAGAAGCGCACAACTTGCAAATAAACCAAAAGCCGTCAGCTAAACAACGTCGTTTTGGAAAAGTCATAGTCTTCTCTCTCTCTGCTCTCATTCTCAGAAATCTCTCTCTTTCGCACTTCTGCAAATGGTTCTCTTCTTCGTCTAAGCTCGAATCTCTCCACTTAGATTCCAAAACGGGAAAGATCTCTCCACCATCTTTGGAAGAAGAAAGAAGAAAAGCTTCACCAATCTACACAGACTAGATCGGATCCGTTAATCGGAAGTTTTTTTTTTATAAAAAGAATCAATAAAAATGGAGGAAGAGAAAGCTACTGCTGCACAGAGCTTAATCGATGTAGTAAACGAGATTGCGGCGATTTCCGATTACAGGATTACGGTGAAGAAGCTTTGTTATAATCTAGCGAGGAGATTGAAGCTGCTTGTTCCTATGTTTGAGGAAATTAGAGAAAGCAACGAGCCGATCAGCGAAGTTACTTTGGCGAAATTGGTTGGTTTGAAAGAAGCGATGAGTTCTGCTAAGGATTATCTCAAATTCTGCAGCGAAGGGAGCAAGATTTATCTGGTTCGTCTTTGTGGTTTCCAATTTTTTTATTTTGGCATTTAGTTTTGATTAGATCTGCTGATTTGACGAATTTGGTGTTGTCATTGAATGAGCCTGAGCCATGTGCTTTGTTTTTTTTTTTTTTTTGCTTATGGTATAGTATTGAGTGATGATATCAATGCTTCTTGAATTTTTGATTAGATTGTTAGATTTGATCTGTGGAAGTTGTTGAGAATTTGTGGTTCTGATAGTGAAGATTTTGACACGAGAGATGTTTCTTGTAGGTCATGGAGAGGGAACAAGTGACAAGTAAATTGCTGGAGGTGTCTGTTAAGTTAGAACAGTCTTTGAGCCAGATTCAGTATGAGGATCTCGACATTTCTGATGAAGTTAGAGAACAGGTACGCCAGTGTCCTTATGATCAGTTCTGAAGATATGACTAGTACCTACGTAGAATGAGTTCTTGATATCAGTTTATTTACATGGTACAAAAATGAGCTGAGATGCTAGAAACTACCACCAATTAACACATGGATGTGTATTGAAATCAACTGTAGTTAGTATTGGATTGGAACTTTAGCGGGTTTCAAAAATTCGGATGTTTGCGTATTTCATAGCGTATTTGTTGTGTTGTAGGTTGAGCTGGTTCTCAGCCAGTTTAGGCGAGCGAAAGGAAGAGTAGATGTATCAGATGATGAACTATATGAAGATCTTCAGTTGCTGTGTAATAAAAGTAGTGATGTAGATTCTTATCAGCCTGCCCTAGAGCGGGTTGCAAAGAAGTTACATCTTATGGAGATTCCTGACCTAGCTCAAGAATCAGTGGCTCTGCATGAAATGGTTGCTTCGAGCGGTGGAGACGTTGGTGCAAACATTGAGGAGATGGCAATGATTCTGAAGATGATTAAGGATTTTGTGCAGACTGAGGATGACAACGGCGAGGAGCAAAAAGTTAACTTCAGAAGTAATGGACAAACTTCTACTGCAGCAAGTCAGAAGATACCCGTGATTCCTGATGATTTCCGCTGTCCGATATCGCTGGAAATGATGAGAGATCCAGTTATTGTTTCATCAGGGCAGGTATATAGTTCACTTCAACTTCAGCTTCTTCAAATTTATCCCTGCGATCTTCTAAGATTTAACTATAGAAGCATGTTCTCTTCTATGTACAGACGTACGAACGCACCTGCATTGAGAAGTGGATAGAAGGTGGACACTCAACATGTCCAAAAACACAGCAGGCGCTAACAAGCACAACCCTCACACCAAACTATGTTCTCCGTAGTCTCATAGCTCAGTGGTGCGAGGCCAACGATATTGAGCCTCCAAAGCCACCAAGCAGTTACAGACCCAGAAAAGTTTCGTCCTTCTCGTCTCCAGCAGAAGCAAACAAGATCGAAGATCTAATGTGGAGACTCGCTTACGGAAACCCCGAGGACCAACGTTCTGCCGCTGGAGAAATCCGCCTTCTTGCAAAACGAAATGCAGACAACCGCGTGGCCATAGCCGAAGCTGGTGCCATACCTCTTCTCGTAGGCCTCCTCTCAACTCCTGATTCTCGTATACAAGAACATTCAGTAACAGCCCTTTTAAACCTCTCCATATGTGAGAACAACAAAGGAGCCATTGTTTCTGCTGGAGCTATTCCTGGTATAGTTCAAGTACTCAAGAAAGGAAGCATGGAAGCCAGAGAGAATGCGGCGGCTACACTTTTCAGTCTATCAGTGATTGACGAAAACAAAGTGACTATTGGTGCCTTGGGAGCGATTCCCCCACTTGTTGTTCTGCTTAATGAAGGGACACAAAGAGGCAAGAAAGATGCCGCTACTGCACTCTTTAACCTCTGCATATACCAAGGAAACAAAGGAAAAGCCATACGTGCAGGAGTGATTCCCACGTTGACTAGACTCTTGACAGAGCCCGGAAGCGGAATGGTTGACGAGGCGCTTGCAATTTTGGCGATTCTCTCTAGCCATCCCGAAGGGAAAGCTATCATAGGATCCTCTGATGCAGTCCCGAGTCTAGTTCAGTTTATTAGAACTGGCTCGCCTAGAAACAAAGAGAACGCAGCTGCGGTTCTAGTCCACCTCTGTTCTGGAGACCCACAACATCTTGTCGAAGCACAGAAACTTGGCCTTATGGGTCCATTGATAGATTTAGCTGAAAATGGGACAGATAGAGGGAAACGAAAAGCAGCACAATTACTTGAACGCATCAGCCGTCTCGCTGAACAGCAGAAGGAAATGGCTCAGTCACAAACCGAAGAAGCTGCTGAACCAGCATCCACTACAGAAGCTACTGATACTTAAAAAAAGATTGTTCTTTGTTTTGGTGCTCTGGTCATCGCTTCTACGTACGTATGTTTATTATTCTCACTTTTCTTTTTTCCGCTACTCGATCCTCCCTCGAGGTAGGCTTCACTGTAGATGCAGAAGAGGAAAGATGGCCTCCTCCTCCGATCTATTTTTTTTTTTTTTTTTTTTTTAACTTTATGGTGATACCTTTGTGTGGACGGAGCAATCCGGTCCACAGGAGAGGAAAGCAAATATGCATACATACACGTCAACTTGTATCATTGTAACATTTTATGTTTGTAATCATTTCCACGAGGTTTTTTGTTTTCAATACAAGAAGATCTCTGTTCACACCTCTTAATAGCATTTGGAGATATTGATTGTATAAAATGCAGATTCTTGTTTTTCATGAACAGATTCAAAACCTCAATCCATTCAAATCGAAAAATTGTTTTAAAAACCTTCAAATCCGCCATTTGTTTTCTTTTCAAATGAACCTTCTACATTAAAAAAAAAACTCAATATTATACAGTTCAGTAGGCATGACCAAAATTAAACCGTAACCGGACCGTATCCGAACCGTAACCGTATAAAATGGTTTAAAACCGTAACCGTTATAAAATGGTTTAAAACCGTAACCGTTAACCGTAAATATATGGTTAAATTATATTAATTATAACCGTTAATTAACCGTAACCATATCAAAACCGTTGGTTAACCGCATAGCTAAACCATAATTTGTTAACCGTAATCATTTCAAAAACATAATAAAATATACTAATAATTGTTTATTTAATATGAATTATATAATATGAAGAAATATGAGTACACTAAAAGAACATATTAATTATAAATAAATAATATCAATTATATTATATCATCAAATAATATCAACTGTATCATATTATCAAATAACCGTAACCGTATATAACCGTATCCGCCTTAACCAAAACCATATTTAACCATAACTGTTTAACCATTTAATAGTTTAACCGTTTATTAAACGGTTATGGTTAAGGTTAAACAAAATTTCTAACCGTAACCGGTTGTTAATTAACTGTAACAGTGATAACCGTAACCGTGGTCATACCTTCTGCAACAAATTAAAACTCCCAAACATAGTCCAATTTTTTTTTTTTTTTTTTTTTTTTTTGGCGATTTGATTTCTCAACAAATTCAGATGATTTTGGATGAATCTATGGAAATTGTTATAAGATATGAAAAGCCTTTAGATTACAACTACGAGCTATACTAAGAAGCAAGAAATCAGAAAAATAAGAACGGAGGAAACGAAACTTACCTAGTAAAATGGAGAAAGCAGGCCAATCTGTAGAAGACTACACCACTGAGGTAATGTTTTAGCCATCCTCATAACTTGATGCTCATCAAAGATGGTATGGGTCGTGACGAACGCACATTGTGAAGCATGTACCTATCCGGTGTATTATGATTCATTCTACAGCTGTGCACCATGTGCGTTTTTCCTTCATGAATCATGCGCTAATTCTCTCCGAAAGAAGCGACATGTATGCCACAACCAATTGTTTAGTCTTCACACAACCAATGCTGATTCTCCCGGGGAATCTTCTATTTGTTATCTTTGTGATCAAAGTTTCACTGGTTTCAAGTACAAGTCTGGATATATCACTCTAGATGTCCGATGTGGTTCAATTTCACAGCCATTGATAAGAGTATTACTTGGACTTCAGATGTGCTCTTTTACCAAAAAAGGTTATGAAACTTAGGTGCGACATCATCCTCTTTACCTAGTTTTTGGTGATAACAATGTAAATGGTGAATACTGGTGTGATGTATGTGAAGAGAAAGTAGATCCAACGAAGTGGTTCTATACTTGTGACATGTGGTGTCACTTTACATGTTCCGTGTGTCGTAAGGAACTTCTCCCATCACCAGCCTGAACCCCTGCTACCTAGACCTCTCTGGATAGGCCTAGACGACGCCAGCCACCGCCCCTGCCAGGTGAGATTCGCCCATTTGAAGTAATTCCTAACACTTCTATATGTAGACCCCATTGCTCCAAGTGTCATTCTCGATGCACTCTCCCATTTCTTCAGAAATTTTCCAAGGATGGAGTTGATTTTAAATTTTGTTCGACAGAACGTTTTATAAGCTTCTCCAAATAATCTCTCTTACATTATTGCTCCAAGGCATGCGTTTCATGTTTTACTTACATCCTTCTCTACTTGAAAATGTAACTTTAATAAAGTAATGTTTTTGTTTAGTTATCACACTTGTTTACCCTTAAATAAAGCAATTATTTTATATTACAAATTTGTATCCTTAAGTTCATGTAATACTCCTTAGACCATCATTAACAGAGAACGTTCACCCGTTTCTCAGAAAACTGAAAAAAGTATTTTTATTATACATATTCATTATTTATTTAATTTTTTAATATATGCACCAATAAGTAAATAACACGTATCTGAGAAACGTTTCTTCCCATTCTTCCACAAGCAACGGTTCTTTCTGTTTTCTCTTCTCTCTCTTCTTTTTGCTATTTTTTTTAATTAAAGCAATTATATGAGTAACTCCCACTAACTATGCTTATCCATCAATATATATCCAGTTGCCAAAACAAAAAAGTTCATATATGAGTAAGTCAATCACGCGACACGATATATGGCACTTGCTCTCAATATTTCTTTTATCTATATCCGTGATGAGTGATGATACGATGGGTTCTTAAGTAACTACAAATTAAACTCAGTGTTGGTGTTTGCATAATAGTTGAAACACTCATCAATCAAACTGATTTTGGAGCAACTAACACAAACCACAACAAATTCTAACGCTTTAACCCTCTGTTCGTGTGGTTCTGTTCCTCTTAGGTATTCCATGCTGTACAGTGTACATTATCACATGTTAGCAGTTCGAAATTGACTATGCTAATTATTTGGTGAACCCGATGAATCTGAAGACCATTTGGTTTTGTCACCCTGTATACGTTGAATATCTAAAATATACATAATACATTTTCTTTTTCTAAAGTTAGATATGATTATGTTATATTATATGCCAAGGGCCCAAATCTTTTATACTTATTAATTATATAAGATTGCCAGTAAAAGATTATACAGGATTAGTATTTTCGTCTGGTTTTGTTTTTAGTCAACTTATTATGATGACACACTCAGTCGAGTATTATAAACTTTTTATTTTACTTAAAATGAAAAAGATTTTTAATATTTTATAAAATATAAAAGTACATGACTACATATAAAAAAGAAAAGACGATACAATCCAAACATTAAACGATGCCATTCGAGGTCCACAGATTTATGGTTTAGGGTTTGGAAAAGGGTTTGGAAAACATCGTGGAAAAGGGTTTGGAAAACCAAACTATAACCAAAAACTTATTATTATACTTAGGTCTGTTTTTGGTTGATGCTCAAATCCACTTGTGATTCCTGGTAACGTTGGGTTAGGTACGTTGAACATTTGATAGCTTGATATCTAAACACACATTACTAACGTTGTTAAGACATTGTTATATGTCCATTTAATGTAACAACTAACAAGGTAAAGAAGTTAAAAAGCCTTACTTGGGAGGGCTGTTTTCGGACTGGCATGTGGGAAGACATTCTACTAGACAGTCGTGACACGGTTGCAAGAATAATGCAATCTGCAGCGAGAACACATCAAATACATTTCCAGTGTTAGGTTAAATGTCTAACTAAAAAAAGTGGTCATGCGGAAAAATTTGTAAAGATAAACGCGGATAGGTTTTGCCAATTAGAGACTTACGGAATATCGGTCCTGACCATTCCCAAGCACCCGATGCAATGTGGATCTGTGTGTAAAAAAATAAAAACGTGTGCGAAAAATGTCAACTACAAAACTCTATTTGCAAATATCACAGTGATCAAAATGTCAGCTAGGGAACATAAGGACAAACAACAAGTATTTACTTAAAAATGCCGTTGCTCCAACGCTCCAGCAAGTCACCAATATTCACGATATATGCGCTGCAGAGGAAAACAAACCATACAAAATCAAAATTTGTTATGGGAGTTAGTATAGGAAACAAAAAAAAAAAAAAACAGAGCATGGACCCAAAAATACAAAATTCTTTGATTTTTACTCTTTGATCGGTGGTACATATTCCCACTTTCTAGGCTGCACTTCTTTATCCTTGCATATCTGCCATGAGAAGTCAGCAATTTCCATAGGTCACATCAAAAGTTATATAACTAGTGAAACTCGTGTAATACCTGGAGGCCCATTACATTATCGGTAGCTAAGAGAGTCATCATTCCGAAATCAGAATGTGGCCCACATCCATATATTCCTTTAGAGGGATCAGACATCCCTAAAAGGTAATAGAAGAAGAAAGAGAATTACTTGGGATGAGTATATATAGAATTGGGATAAAGCTTAATGTGATGAACACAATACATCACCTTCATAGTGAATCAAGCGCATAAATGCCAGCGGATTTCTCAACATTTCCGGTTTATCAAAGTAATCTTCTTCGACGTTGAGAGCCAATGCCAATACTCTAGCAATAGCCTTACAAACCCTCCTGACAATGCATAAGGTTTCATCATAGGTAATACGGTTTGAAAAACTTTATTGTCCAATAATTTCCAAAAAGTATCCATATATTTATTACAGCTGTATTGCAGTCAAACTGAATCTACCCTCAAAGTTATTTGTTACTTATGTAAGGAAGCAAACATGAAACAATAATTTAGAAGACGAAAACAAAAACTTACAATGCTTCTTGATGATACTTCTCCATGGTATCCCGCCATCCCGGCAAAACATCTGCAAGATTCACTAAAGTTTATTCAAAGAAAAAAACATTAAATTTACAAAAAGTGTTCACTAACCAGGGTTAGGCCAAATATTGGGGCGACAAAATGGTATATGAGAATGCAGACCACCATCTATGGAGCCTTCGATTCCAATGAAAAAACTTTCTTTGAAATCCCCTAAAATCCATGAGGTTACAACAAGATTGAGAACAATTAACAACAATTTTTTGATCAACCAAGTGAAAGCTTTTTGGTCAAGAAAGTGAAAGCTGGTCACACGAACCGTGGATTTGGTTGTCGGACATTTGACTAAGGACGGGTGAATAGCCTTGATGTTTTTCATTTCTCAAGACTTTCAACTTCTCCTCCAAAGGAAGAGCAAAGAACTTCTTGCTTTGCGCAAAAGCATTCTCCCTCAACTCCTCACTTATACCATGATTTGTGACATAGAAAAATCCACAATCTTGACATGCCTGGAACAAGAATAACCCACAACGAGCCAAACATAAGTAATTATAAAGAGGTCAGACCGTCATTATCATTGATGTTGAGGGAAAACGAAAAGAAGAAGAGACAAGCCTGCTTAAGCGAAGCAGCTGATTGATGAAAGTTAGGGTTGGCGAGATCTATGCAAGTAAGGGATGAAACGTTGATGATGGAAGCTTCTTCGTGAGTTTTGTTCTCCATCTTTCTCATTTCTCATGTGTTGACTCTTTCAGGATCGGATAAGAAGGAGAAATGGCCTTTTTCCAAGATTCTACTACCATAAATTCATATAATATGTTTGCTCCATAATTTAAAATATCAAGAGGACAAATTATCAAAATTCATATACTATTGAGTGCTCATCAATAATACTACCAATATAATAAGTGTTTTAATAATTGCTTTTGGTGTGAACAAGTGTTGAGTCGATCAAGTCTATTTCTAATGCTATATTCCATGTCTTTCAGTTTCATCTAACTTTTTTTTTTTAATCTATTGGTAAGTACAACAGTTTAATTAATTTTCTCAAGTTGACTTTCATTTCTAGAGCTTTATTTCTCTTAGATAGATATTATTTGTTTATTAATATATACGTGTATTGTCAAGTACTTTGTATTTTGTGGGTTTAAGAGCAAGATTAATGGGGGTTCATATATTGAGGATTTTATATACTGTTTGATTTTTTTAAGAATTAATTGTATACTGTTTAAATTCTAAGAACTCTTGCTCTTAATTAAAATTGTATTCTCCAATGGTAGTATATAATTATGGATCTGTTATTTTGAAAATATAGTTTTTTGAAATTTTAAAATTTTAAATAGATTAGAAGTAGTATAAATGATTAAACTATAATTACAAAAAGCTTGCATCTTGAAGAAAAAAAAGACAAAAATCTGAGTAAATTTACAATTACAGAACTAATATGAACATCTCCGTGTATGGTTCTACCTTCATACGCAAACCATTCACTTTCACAATGTTTCTTTCTTCTCTTCCAACCCTCACACATTAATCTCGATGGTCTGCATCAAAGAAACAGAGATATGTAATGTTACTTATACAGAAAGAAAAAAACAAAATCAATTAAGAGGAAGAAGACTACCTGAAGATGTAGCTCAGAGAAGACAACGATCCATCAGAACCATCACCCACAGAGCAAAGCATCCTCCACAATCTAAAATAACAGATCCACGAGGCAAAAATTACATGAACATAATCATAAGATCAAACGCTAGAAATATATGCAGCATGAAAGATTCAGAGAAATCTTAACCGCTTTCTCAATGATCCCACATTTTCAAGTACATATCAATCAAAGCAGAGCCAAGCACATCATCAATCCTGATACCGTTATTCACCGCATAACAATGCAACCATTCTCCTAACTCTAACTCTAACCATCAATCATAACATTCCGTAACACAAACTCACCATCTCTCTTTCTTCTACCAACCATCACCACCCTATCTTTTTCTATAATGTTCTTGTAAAACAACACACAAGCATCTTTCATCAAACCACAGATCACATACATTCTAACGAGATTACTCATCACGAAGCTCAACCCAAGCTTTAAAGCCAACCCATGAATCTGCTTACCTTGTTGAATCTTCCCTGTTTTCGCACAAGCCTTAAGCACAGAAGGAAACGTGAACCGGTTCGGTTCAACGAACTCATCGCTCATCATCTCACAGAACAATGCGATTGCGATTACAGCTTTGTCTTCTTCATCGCTCTCACTGAAACCTCTGATTATTGTATTCCAAGAGAAGCAATTTCGTTGAGGCATCTGATTGAAGATCTTATGTGCGTAATCGAGGTCACGGTGATGGAGATCGGAGGTAGCACAGAATCGGAGTATCTCCGCGGCGGCGAGAGTGTGTCGCCGGAGAGTTCCCGCCGGGAGAGTAAAGGGTCTGTGTTGGGTTCATTGAGAATCAAGAACAGGAAGGGATCATGTGGCTCTCGATGGCGAGAGAAAGAGAGAGAGATGAAAACAAATTTTTTTTCCCTTTTCTATTTTTTTGTCTGGCCAACAGAACGTTTGACACGTTTAGTCTATTAGAGCAAGAATGGGTATACTATATAAGAGGTTTTCTTTTGTTCTGATTTATTTTTTTTTACCAAAATGTTAAGGACTCCCCTATGAACCTGCCGATGGAGAAGGTCTAAGTAGTAGTAATTCACTCATTATTGTTACGCAGCAGTCACAGACTCTCTGAAATAAAACAGTAGGCCGAGTAAAACATGAACCAAATTAGCTAGAAAGCAAGAATATAAGCGTGAGTGTGATTTTTTATTCATGGTAACAAAGTGATTTATAAATTCAATAGGTCCCCATTAAACCTTGGTGAGAAAAAACAAACACAAAAGACTTTCGACAACGAACCCGACTCGAAAAACAAAAGCATTTACATATATTGTGGGATTTCCGGGGCTGGTAGTCCGCATGGACCATAAACTTCACCTAGGCTTTTTTTAGGTGCGCATGTGCTACTTTGTAACGTTGGGAGATGTACGTTGAACATTTGATCGCTGGAAATCTGATCATTAAATAAAACCATAAATATCTTTAAAAACATGGTCGGAGGTCTTAATGTAACGAGGTGGAAGATGTTCAAGACTTACTTGGGAAGGTTGTATTCGGACTGGCAGGTAGGAAGACACTCTATTATACAGTCGTGGCTCGGTTTCAAGAAGAATGGAATCTGTCAAAAGAAAACTTTAGTTAAATAAAAATGGTATGTAATTTTCCGAATTCACTTGCGAACATGTTCTATGAAACTAGATTTATGAGAAATGTTATCAATGGCATTTCGAATGTGCTTCCAGTTTACCAAGAGACTTACATAGTCTCTTGGTAAAGACTTACAGACTTTACCAAGAGAATTAGAGAGAATCATGACATATAACAAGATAAATGCACTTGCAAATTTTCTTTGATTAAAATGGAGAGAAGATGGAAGAAAATGAAGTTCTCATAGCATTGAGTGTTATTTAAGCTTACAAATTCAGGTTGTTAAAGCTTTAAGAGCTTCAAATTTGGTTGTTCATGGTTGTTGGAAAATTGATGGCGGTGGTACAACCGTAAATAAAAGAAGAAGATGAGGATATGAATGTAATAAACATTTTCACAAGAAATTCAAATAAATCAGAAATAATGGCAATTTTGTGAATACAATGAATGAACGAAGATTTAATAAAGAGAAAGTGGCAAATGTTGGAGAGAGAAAAAGAGAGGTCTAACATTGCAATTGACTCAAGTTAGAGGTCTATTTTTGCAAGTCTCCCATAAAAAAACATAATTCTTGTGGCGTAATGTGGATATACTCATCTAGTTTGGTTATAAATCTTATATCCTGACTCATATGGAGTTTTTTTTTAATACTCTGATTGATGTTTAACATTTTTTTATTTATCAGTACGTACTGACATATAGTGTAATTAGTTTTTGCAACATGCGTGTGTATATCTCGTTAACTTAAGTATCAATAGCTGTATTTCTTTTAACGTTTAAACAATCTCACTTCACACCACAAAAACAGAGTAAACAGAGGAAATAACTGAGTTTGATTAAACAACGCAAACCGATAAACTTGATATAACATTCAAGGAAAATGCAACATCAACTTCTCATCTACAAGAGTCTCAAGAGAGAAGCTCCAGCAAAGGATGAGGAACAAAGTCACCAAACCCAGAAAATAGAAACAACAATTCAGATTTTTGCATAATGAGAAATGTGAGCTAACATGTGCTCTTATACTAAGCTAACAAACACTGTTAATTAACATTATTCGTTTGCCGTTACGTTGACATCGCTTTCCCATTTCCACCAGCTCACCATCACACGTGATTCACTTCTTCTTATCCAAACTTCACACGTACGGCTGCTACTCTCATTTGCTACATCAAAGCTCCCCTCCTTAGAGAACCTTGACCACAAGGTTCAGATGTAGAAATGTCCATGGAGCTTGACCTGCAACTAATAACTCCATTGTAACTTCAGTTTGAATCAAAGATTATTGAAAATGAACCTCCAGGATCCCAAACTTGACGAAGAGTCTTCTCCACATGATATTTTTCAGTTGAAATTGCAACACTCTCCAAACTGAATACTAACTCTGAGATTATAAGTAAAAGCTTAAACCTCCACTTGTGCTTGTCTTGGAGCGTCACTTCACCAAGTGTGAACTGTTGCAGGTTTTGTAAAGTTGGTATTTGTTGTTCCCTGCAATCCTTTGTGTCAAATAAAAATGCCTCTGCTTGATATTCCCTTCTTGATAAGCTGTACGACACTACCTCCTGCAGCAGAACAGAGAGACAACACAAGCACATTCTGAACTTAAATCTCCAATGACACCACACCGCCAAATAGTAAGTCATGCCCAAATAGGAAGAAAACAGTTGCTTGACACCCTCTTGTACATATTTGTATTTGAACACCCATGTCTTATAACATATTCTCTTCTTCCTTTTCTTAGGCTCTGCAATTTTGTGCATGTTCAGAGAGTTGTTCTGCAGGCCTGCCCTCAAGAGAGGTTGTTTTGCAGCCACATTCAGAAATGGAAGACTCCCAGCCCCATCATTGCTTGAATTCTGCATCAATCCTAAGAATTCATACCCCTTACAATCCCAAGGACTGACCCAAATCAACAACACCAGCCCCAAAATTGACTGTAGGAACCCAAATCCCCCTTTGTTCGTCAACTGTAGCAGCATCACTCGGCACCCCAGCTGTTGTACTCCAAACTGTGCCAAAATCCTTTGCAAATTCAAATCTTTAAACCTGAATTTCCAAGTCTTATGAAACTTAGGTACCTTCCTCTGCAAATTCATATGGATGACACGAAGGAGCAACTGACAAGGCAGCTTGTGAACATTAAATTTCATTACACCAACAACAACACCAAAAGCAGTACGGGCAACGTCAATAACAGTTTGCTGTAACTTCACCAAGAGATGCACAAACTCTGTCAAGGAAACCACTTCTGATATATTCACTTCTCTAGTACTACATATATGCAATTTGTACGTACGTACAAACGTAAACGTAACTACACCAAACCTTAATGATATAGGAAGTGGGTGCAACTAGGACTTTTTCAATCCGGAAAACGGAATTGTCACCTAGGAGAGACATGGGCTGAGGAATCAGGTCATTACATATTGTTTTGTGGTTATGTACTGAAGACACTAGATTTATTAATTCTCTTAGCATGCGTGTTTGGTTTCGTTATACTTTAGATAGTATATCTCAAATTATGAGTTGAACCAGTTTTGTTCTCAATTAAAAGACGTTTTTTTAATTGTTTTTTTTTTGTCAACAAAGACGTTGTTTTTGTAATGAAGGTTGTAATTGTAATAAAAGAAAAAAATTGTAAATCAAATAGGTCCAATTTATAAAAGGGTATAAACTTATGTGAACAAGCGTTTATAATGGGAGGGGCGTTTATAATGGGAGGGGCGTTTAACCAAACTAGAAGAAACCAAAGACTTTCACTTAAATCTGTTTGTAGATGCTCAAATCCACATGTGATTGCTGGTAACGTTGGGTGAGGTACGTTGAACATTTGATAGCTGGATATCTGTTCATTAAAACAATCGTTGACGTTTTTAGGAGACTTTGATACATGTCCAAGGTCCCAATGTAACAAGATGAAGATATAAAGCCTTACTTAGGAGGCTTGTTTTCGGATTGGCAGGTAGGAAGACACTCTACTAGACAGTCGTGACTCGGTTCTACAAAGAATGGAATCTATAACAAGATCATATTGAAAATATGTCCAGTGTTATATAGTATCTCGAAGTCATTTGTGAACATTTTCAACAATAAGGGTAATAGTAAGAGACTTACGGAATATCTTTCCTGACCATTCCCAAGTACCCGATGCAATGTTGATCTGTATATATGTATGTGAAAAAAATGTCAGCTATATAGAAAACTTGCCAAAATCACAACGCAGAGGGTTAAACATGAATATCAGGGAGAGTAAACAAATCGAAATTACTTAAAAATGCCGTTGCTCCAACGCTCAAGCAAGTCACCAAGATTCACAATATATGCTCTGAAGATGTAAACATATATAAAAACAGAATTTTATTATATAAGACTTGATGTTTAATATATATCATGGATCCAAAAACGTTAAATTATATTCTCATTATACCCTTTAATAGATGGTACATATTCCCACTTCCTAGGCTTCGCTTCCTTATCCTTGCATATCTGCGGTCATACATTAGTAATTTCTCATTACCAAACTTGGTCACATCTTAAGTTATAGGACTAGAAAAATTGTGTTATACCTGGAGCCCCATTACACTATCAGTTCCTAAGAGAGTCATCATTCCGAAATCAGAATGTGCCCCGCATCCAAATATTCCTTTCGAGGGATCCGACACCCCTAAAAGATAATAGAAAGAAGAACACAATTATATTACTTGGGATCAGCATATCACGGACATACGAAGCTTAATTAAGAAAATACATCACCTTCGTAGTGCACTAATCGCATAACTGCGATGGGATTTCCCAGTATTTCCGGTTTATCAAAATAATCCGCTTCCAAGTCTAGCGCTAATGCCAATAATTTAGCAATAGTCTTGCAAACCCTCCTGACCATGTGGAAGGCTCATCATAATTAAGTATACAGTTTGGAAAATTTTCTCTAAATCTTTTCACAGAAAAAAATGTACGGTCTTATATAGTAAAAACATACTCACTAATGTGGTCTAGTAGAGTCAAGAATTTAATCTTGCCTAGAAGTTCTTTTGTTAATTAGTTGAATGAGACTTACAATGCTTCTTGATGATAATTTTCCATGGTCGCTTGCCATCCTGGCAAAACATCTGCCAAAAAAATCAAAGTATATATATATATATATAAAAGCTAACTAGAATATATAGAGAAAAAAAATAACTAACCAGAGTCAGGCCATAGGTTGGGGCCATAGAATGGTGTATCCCCATGTGGATCATCTTTGAAATCTTCGATTCCAATGAAAAAACTTTCTTTGTAATCCCCTGAATACCATCATTAGGTACGTCAAGATTGAGATAATCATCAACAGCAAATTTTTGATCAAGCAAGTAAAAGATGGTCATACAAACCATCGACTTGATTCTCAGGATCTAAGATTTGATCAAAGACAGGTGAATAGCCTCGATTGTTTTCGTTCCTCAAGACTTTCATCTTCTCCTCCAAAGGAAGAGCAAAGAACTTCTTGCTCTGCTCGAACGCCTCGTCCTTTAACTCCTCACTTATACCATGATTTTTGACATAGAAAAATCCACAATCTAGACATGCCTTGATTAAGTATAACCCACAGGTCAAAGTTTTTGACATATGTGAGTAATAAGGGTCATATCGTAATCATCTTTAACTTTGAGCAAAAAAAAAAAAAAAAAAAATCTTGACAGACCTGTTTAAGCGAAACCGCTGATTGATGAAGATTAGTATTGGCGAGATCTATGCAAGTAAGGGATGAAACTCTGATGGTCGAAGCTTCCTCCTGAGTTTTATTCTCCATCTCTCCCACTCTCTATGTTAATTCTTTGAGGATAATTAGAAGAACGGTTTTTTTCAAGAAAAGAGGCCAAATATTACGCAAAGAGCCACAAACGCTAGTCACCCTACCAACCACATCTTTTGAAAATAATATATCCAGTTAATAGTATGTTTGTTTAAGGTTATTTATTGTTACTCAAAAACTAAAGAGAAATAATAATTGAATACATGATTGCTTAAAACAGTTCAATTGGTTTTTTTTTTTTTTAACATGTCACGTTGGTCATGAATCATGATCATAGTACAGTCACATACTCACATATAACATTGATTGAAAATATCTCATTTGCACTCCAAATTTTAAGTAGAATATGTACGCATTTAATTAGTAAATCTTCGAATATGATTGAAACTCCAAATTTTAATTGATGTAATTAAAATGTTACTGAATCTCATTTGCCACAACATTCTGAAAGTGTGAAAACTTATGATCTGAACAATGAAAATATTGATTTCTTTAAACTCTCTTTTGATTGATAGAAAATCTGTTTACAAGTTTGTTCTAACCAATTTTCTAACCTCTCAAAATTTTCTTAAAGAAACCTCTTGCTTTCTCTAAGTTTTTAGCTCTTTTTTTTAAAGACTAAAACTTAATAGCTAGGTTAACTTTCTCTTGTTTGTGCTAAAGCTCAATCTTGCTTTAGCATCTATTTATAGATCTAGGTATTAGCTATTTAATTAGTAAACTATCTAATCTAATCCTAATAGGAATTGTACAATTTCCTTTTTCTTTATGGTTTAGGAAATTTCCCACTTTCTTCATGTTTACATTCCAATTGTAAACATGAAGCTCTTCAATCTTCTAGAAGCTTCTCGTGCCTTCTAAATCTGTATGAGTCTTGATAATAGCCGTCATAGATCACTCGATACTCTGTTTACGTATTAAAGTCATGTCCTTCTGGAGTATTTCAAACACTTGTTTAAATGCTTGCATCTTCAATCTCCCCCTTTTTAACTTTGTGCTTCTCAAGCATAAGAATTTTTGGCTTAGATATAAAACAAACATCTTTAAACGTTCATAACATAAACCAAAAACGATCATCAAGCCATAGTCAAATATCCAAACACAATGAACTAAAATGATCACCGAAAATCTTCCAAAGTTTGAATGAAAACACAAAGCTCCCCCAGAATCTCAGACTAGCTAGACTCCCCCAGAATCTCAGACCAGCTTCTTCTCCTTCTCCCCCTGCTTGAGAAAACAACAGTTAAAAACAACTCAAATCATCTTGGAAAGTGGATGATTCTGTATGAGCCTCTGAACTACTTCAGTAAGTCTCTGTAGAGCTTGTGCTGTGTCGACCAAAGCTGCATATGAACTCTCCTCATTTCCTTGACCAACCTGTGGCATACAAATGCTACCCAACTAAATTACCTCAGAAGTCGAAGAAGATCCCTCATCCATTTGTCTTCGAACTGGTGTGGGGTCTTCATTCACAGGAAGCAAATTGTGTTTAACCGCATAAGCTCGCCCAGTCCTAACATCTTTAGTATAAAACTCAGCAGCTACTTCTTCTTCTGCATACCTTTCTTGAGCTGCTTTGGACACAAAAACATCAGACCTAAACTTTTCCTGTGCACGAACACTCTTAGCACTAATAGTTGCAGATTTAGACCGCTTGGCAATGGAAGAAGTCCCTCGCTTCATCTTCCTCTTTTTAACCGTGTGATGCTCAGTCTGCTCTTGCACCGAGACTTCCTCAACCCTGAAATCCTCAGAATCCGAATCAACTCCGTTGCCCTTATCTCGAACCTCTTCTTCCACATTGTCAGATGCGATTTCATCATTACAAGATGATTCCGATTTGTCTTCTGCGGAATCTTCAACTCCTACTGAATTGGTTTGAACATCACCCCCCGATTTATCAAGAGCTGATCGATCATCATCACTGCTTGATTCGTCGATCAGATGAGGTCGTTGAGAATCACCATCTTGATTCACCTTCGATCTCCTTCCTCCTCTTACCAAACCTTGTCGAGTCGCTCTCACCATCGCTGTTTTTTTTTTTTTTTTTTTTTTTGTTTTTTTTAATCCGTCGATACCTAACATACCTTTAACCTAAAAATTAAAGTCCAACCAAAACCATAAATAACCCGGTTTAAATAACACACTTAATTCCTTACACTCGTTCTTGACCAACATCAACTCAGAATCACATTTCACACACCCCAATTGAATTCCTCAATGTTGCGAATCGATTAATATCCAAAGCCTTTGTGAATATATCTGCTAGCTGATCTTCAGTATTAACATGATCAATCTGAACTTGCTTTCTCTCAACCAGTTCTCTGATAAAGTGGTTTCTTACATCAATGTGTTTGGTTCTTGAGTGTTGAACTGGATTCTTAGAAATATCAATTGCACTTTTGTTATCACAATACACCTGTAAAACTCCTGAATCCATACCATAATCTGCTGACATCTGCTTCATCCATAACAATTGAGTACAACAACTTCCCATTGCTATATATTCTGATTCAGCTGTAGACATAGAAACTGAATTTTGTTTCTTGCTTAACCATGCAATGAGATTATTCCCCAGAAAGAAACATCCTCCACTAGTACTTTTTCGTTCTGTCACAATCCCTGCATAATCAACATCACAATATCCAACTAAACCTTGATTTGAGCCTTTAGAATACCAAATTCCAAAATCAACAGTCCCTTTTACATACTTAATGATCCGTTTGACTGCTTCTAGGTGTGATTGTTTTGGATTCGATTGATATCTTGCACACATTCCAACACTGAAACTCAAATCAGATCTACTAGCAGTGAGATACAACAAACTCCCAATCATCCCCTGTACGGCTTGACATCCACTTCCTTTCCATCAATGTCTTTTGACAATTTCAGAGATGTGCTCATAGGTATCTTGGCTTCTTTACACTTATCCATATGAAATTTCTTCAGAATATGTCTTGCATAAGTACTTTGTGAAATGAAAATTCCTTGATCAGACCGAGTACTCTGCAAACCAAGAAAATATTTGAGTTCACCAACCATACTCATTTCGAATTCTTGTGTCATATGACTCACAAAACCATCCACCAGCGTCTTAGATGTACTACCAAAAATAATGTCATCAACATAAATTTGAACCATCAAGATATCAACATCTTGTTCCAAGACAAACAAGGTCTTGTCAACACTTCCTCTAGCATAGCCCTTCTCCATAAGAAAACTAGTTAGTCTTTCATACCAAGCTCTTGCAGCTTGCTTCAATCCATAAAGAGCCTTCTTTAACTTGTACACATAGTCAGGCTTAACTGAATCTTCAAAACCCTTGGGTTGCTCAACATATACTTCTTCTTGTAAGATCCCATTTAAAAACGCACTTTTGACATCCATCTGGTATACTTTGAAATTCAGGATACAAGCCATTCCCAAAAACAATCTAATCGATTCAAGTCTTGATACCGGAGCAAATGTCTCTTCAAAGTCCACTCCTTCGATCTGAGTATAACCTTGTGCAACCAACCTTGCTTTATTTCGAATCACAATTCCACTCTCATCAATCTTGTTTTTGAAAATCCATTTAGTCCCAATGATATTCACATCTATTGGCCTACGAACCAGCTCCCAAACATCATTACGCTCAAACTGTTCTAGTTCTTCCTCCATGGCAATTATCCAGAAATCATCTTGAACAGCTTCTATGTGATTCTTGGGTTCAATCATTGACACAAAACACTCAAAGTAGACAGTTTCTAGTGCTGCATAATAACTAGTCATCTTTTTAAAATCAATCTGCACTCCTCTAGTCCTCATTCCTTCATTTATGTTACCAATAACATCTGATGCAGAATGATTCTTGTGTACTTGTTTTGTTTCTTCAGATTTTGGAACATGATTAGAGGTGTCTAGTCCAAAATCTTCTTCTTGTCCTTCAATAATATTTACTTGTTCTGCATCACTGTCTGAATCATCATTATCTCTTAAAGCAACAGACCGATCATCAAACACCACATTCACTGATTCCATAATAGTCCCTGTGCGTTTGTTAAATACCCTAAATGCTGTACTACTCTCAGCATAACCAAGAAACATCCCTTTATCACTTCTGGAATCAAATTTCCCAAGATAATCCTTGTCATTCAAGATATAACATTTGCATCCAAAAACATGAAAGTAGCTCAAATTAGGAGTTTTGCCTTTCCATAACTCATATGGAGTTTTTGATGTATCTCTTCGAACATACACCCTGTTTACTATGTAGCAAGCTGTATTGAGCGCCTCAGCCCAAAATTTCTTAGGCACATTATTCCCATGAATCATTGCTCTAGCCATTTCTTGAAGAGTCCTGTTTTTCCTCTCCACTACACCATTTTGTTGAGGAGTTCTGGGAGCTGAGAATTGATGTGAAATCCCAAGCTGTTCACAAAATTCTCTCATTGATTCGTTTTGAAATTCTCCACCATGATCACTTCGTATTTTCTTAATTCCACCTTTCTCATTAAGAAATTGCAAAGCCAAGATCTTGAAGCTATCCACTGTATCTGACTTCTCTCGAATGAAACGAACCCAAGTGTATCTAGAAAAATCATCTACCAACAGAAACACATATTTCTTCCCAGCTAAGCTCTCAACTTGCATTGGACCCATTGAGTCCATGTGAACCAGATCTAAAACTGACTTTGACTGAACTTCATGCACCTTCTTGTGCTGAATCTTGACTTATTTTCCTTGATTACAAGGTCCACAAACCATATTTTCTTCTCCTTTAAGCTTAGGTACTCCTCGAATGATCTCTTTATTAACAAGAGTAGTTAAGTTCCTTACATTCATATGACCCAGTCGTTGGTGCCAGAGATCTAGACTTCCTTGTGCACTAAAACATTTGAACGAATTTCTCTGCCACATGTAACAATTGTTCCCTGACCTTACACCATAGAGCTTGACACTGCCTGATTCATCAACCGCTTTGCAGTCTATCTTTGTAAACATAACTGTCAAGCCTTCATCACACAACTGACTGATACTTATCAAATTCGCTCGCAATCCTTGTACCACGTAGACATTTACTAGTGGTGGAAGTTCTGTATCACGTGTTGTGCCTTTACCTTGAATGTAACCATTACTTCCATCTCCAAAGGTTACTGTGCCTCCTTTCAGTTTCTTAATATTCTGCAAATTACTCTTAGTTCCTGTCATATGCCTTGAACACCCACTATCAAAGAACCAAGGCTCAGAATCTTCATGTTCCTCAGTAATCATAGCCATGTTGCATCTAAATCCTGATGATATTGCTTCTGTTTGATACATGTCATTCTTCTTCATCCAAACCTGTCTCCTAAACCCATTCCAGAAAAATCTCCCTTGTCGCTTTAAACCATAGACTCTTGCCCAGAATTTAGAGCAATAACGTTTATAATGTCCAAATTTTCCACAAAAATAGCAGCCTGAAAACTTCTCAGATGCGGATGTTGATGCTTTCAAATCAGATTGGTGCATTCTAGCAGTAACAAAGTTAGTTGTTGTTTTCTTGTCTCCTTGGTTCTCAATAAAACCCAACCCTCTATGAGTTTTCTCAGTTCTTCCATAGCTTAAAATCTTATCAAGTTGCTTTGTTCCTGCAAACATGTGAATTTTTCTGTACTGCTGATCAAGTTCAGATTGAAGTCCTGTGGATTTCTTCTTCTCTTTAATTAACTCTTCCTCTAGCTTGTCTGCTTTTGCAGATAACACCAATTTTTCTTTCATTAAATCCACAACTTCCTTAGCAATCTTCTTTTCGTCCACCAAATCATTCTGCAGTGATTTGATCACAGCTTCAAGATGAAGTTTTTCTTTGATTAAGTCTTGATTTTCCTTCCCTAAGGTAATGAGTGTTTCTCGAACTTCTTTGTAACTCTGAACAATATCAAGAACTTCCTCATCTTCCGATTCAGAATCAGTTACCTCTTCTCCATTCTCAAATTCTGTAATTCCCACCATCGCTACTAGATTTATGAGTTCTTCTTCACTACTGCTACCATCATCTGAATCATCTTCAATACTTATCATAGACTTCTCTTTCTTGTGTGTAAGGTTACTCACACATCCCTCCTGTGTATGTCCTGTACCTCTGCAAATAGTGCACTTTGCATCTCGAAGCTTAATCGTTGGACACTCACGAATGAAATGTCCAAACCATTTGCATTCATGACACTGCATATCAGCCTTCTTATCTTCACTGATTTTTTTGAAAACTCCAGTCTTCTTTTGTGAATTACCTTGTTCTATTCTTCTTAAAGCACGATCAAATGTTCTTACTAATAAACTCACAACATCTTCTTCTCCTTGATCTGATGTGTCTCTGCTAACCGTTAAGGCTATACCTTTTGGTTTCTTAATTCCATTAAGCTCCATCTCGTGAGCTTGAAGCATTCCAACCACTTCACCATAACTAAGACTGTCTAGATCATGTGAAACAGTTAGTGCAGTCTTGTATCCCATGAACCTTGAAGGTAGACAACTTAGAAACTTCTTGACCTAAAGTCTGATATTGATTCGTGTTCTTCCATCCTTAGATTTTCGAATCGTGAAGCCATCATGTCTTTTCTTGAGCTTTGCACTTTTGTGGTTCCTTCATACTAGATTTGCAGAATATCCCAAGCTTCCTTAGCAGTTTCACACCCCTGAATTAGAGCGAACTGCTTCCTTCCTACACTGAAATGAATAGCACTCAATGCTCTTGAATTGTACTTGGATTTCTTCTGTTCTTCATCAGTCCAGTCGGCTTCGGGTTTGGGAATTCGCTTGCCTGACTCGTCCTTGATCGTCGGTTCCTCCCACTTTTCCAGAACAGTCTTCCAAGCAAGACGATCAATACCTCCTATGATAGATTTGATTCTTGATTTCCAAAACCCATAGTTTCCATCATCCAAGACAACTTTGTTATTGTTGATCAGATCTCCGTAGCTCTCCATCTTGTCCGCAGAATCTCACCTATAATAATCCGAACAAGTGTTGCTCTGATACCAATTGAAAGTGTGAGAACTTATGATCTGAACAATGAAAATATTGATTTCTTTAAACTCTCTTTTGATTGATAGAAAATCTGTTTACAAGTTTGTTCTAACCAATTTTCTAACCTCTCAAAACTCTCTTAAAGAAACCTCTTGCGCTCTCTAAGTTTTTAGCTCCTTTTCTTAAAGACTAAAAACTTAATAGCTAGGTTAACTTTCTCTTGTTTGTGCGAAAGCTCAACCTTGCTTTAGCATCCCTATTTATAGATCTAGGTATTAGCTATTTAATTAGCAAACTACCTAATCTAATCCTAATAGGAATTGGACAATTTCCTTTTTCTTTATGGTTTAGGAAATTGTCCACTTTTTTCATGTTTACATTCCAATTGTAAACATGAAGCTCTTCAATCTTCTAGAAGCTTCTCGTGCCTTCTAAATCTGTATGAGTCTTGATAATAGCCGTCATAGATCATCGATACTCTGTTTACGTATTAAAGTCATGTCCTTCTGGAGTAGTTCAAACACTTGTTCAAATGATTGCATCTTCACATTCGAAATCAGTATTTCTCGAATAGATATATTCAAACACGATCCTTGGCTGTAAAAGTTCAAGTAGGAAAACTTCTTTAAACAGATTGTAACTTCTTGGAAAAAAAACAGATCGTTACTTTCTGAACAGGTTTCTAAAATTGTGAGTTGAAAATCCAAAAAAATAATTCGCTACCATGGGTTGTTTAGGGTTTAAAATTTTAGCCAACTGGTTGATAAAGATGCGTCCCCAAAATTTTGGGGATATTTTTATTAAGGGTTTGTTAGCATTTTAGTACATTTTAGAAACATAATTAGGAGAATGATACAATCACTATTTATAATTGGGAAAAGAGGGAGGTGTGAGATAGAGGTAGTAAGAGATAGCAAAGTGTGTGGGACATAGTGATTGAGAGAATATTACGAGAAGGGCATTGAGAGTTATGGGGAAGAAAGACAAGAGAGAGAGGGAAGGAAGAGAGTGGTTATGTGGGTATAAAAGTTTTTTTTTTACTTCGTTATTATATTTTATATAATCTAAAACCAAAAATACTAGCAAATTAAAATTGGTTTTCGAATTTTTTTCAGATATATAAAAATCTATGTTTTGTTCTTTATAATTTGATATGCATATTGTTTGATGGTTTTATTTGATAATGTTAATTATTTTTTACGAATTTTGTATCCATACACTTTATTGAATGTACAGATGTATGTACACATTATCTAGTGTACTGATGTAATTTGTTTAATCTGTACTTTTAATTATGTGTACAGACATATGTACACTTAATAAGATGTATAAACACTTGTACACTTAAAATAGTGTATGGATAATATAATATATTAAAAGAATTATTAAATAAAATTCATATTAAATTGTAAAGAAAAATATATATATATTTATGTATCTAAGAAATTTTCTAAAAAAAAGAAATATATTAACAATTATTTGAAAAATCAAGAAAATAGGAGAAAAGAAGAGTAATGGCATAAGATGTAATTAAGTAAGGTCTTGAATGGCAAAAAGACAATATAATTAGATGAAATAGTGGTCAAAGTTGTTTTTTCTAATTGTAAATAGTGAATGTATTGATTTGCCAATTTTGTTTCAAAAACGTATCATTCCCCAAATAACTCTATTTTTAAAAACATATACTGTACAATAATATAATCCTAATTAATAGAACTCACGAGGGGCTTAAACCCCTAAAACCCTAAAATATTGGCCTCTATATATATGGGAAGAATCTTCATAGACATTTTGCATCATATTGTATCTATGGATGACCTAAAACCCTCACAGTTCCACATGCACAGTGATACTAGGATTTTTGTGTCTCCTAGCAGGTTCAATTAACCTTATGCAATTGTAATACTTAAGGTGTCAATCCAGTTGGGAAACTTCGCTAACAATTAAGATGCAATCAAGAAATCACAAGTCAAGCCAATTCAAAGAGAGTGTTTGTCTAACAGTCCTAGAATGATTAGAATGCAAAACGGAAATGTGTTCTAGGATTAGAAACAAAAATGCATGACAAAAAGCGAAAATGAATAAAAACATAAACGATTCTAAGCATGAACTAAAAGGCAAGAAACGAAACAGTCTCAGGAATGTAATAAAAATCAGAAAGAAAGAGGTCCTAAGGATGGGATTAATTGATGTCGGTGAAGTCTCCTACCATACAAAGTGTTTAACATGCCACAAGAAATCTATCCCTAAACAACGAACAACAAAACTTAGCTAATCCAATCTCTTGGCAAAAGCTACTCAGACTCAACCACTTCCATACCCAGCTCTCACTAGAGAAACATGGTTGAGCAGGCATGACAAACAAGTTCGTTCATGTCAACAAACATCCTAGACAACTAATCTCTTAGGCTAGGAACGTAAGTCTCTGGAACTAGTTGGTCAGACATTTCATCAAACACCTTTTGGGTGTGGAAATGTCTCGAACCTAGTTCCAATTGATCAGAGCTAAACTAGCATTTCTAACACTACTCTAGAAGGGAATCATAAAAATCAAAGCTTAAACACTCTACATCCTAAGATCCTCCACCTAATATATCCCATCCTTAAGGACTACTACACTACTCAGATCCGAAAATCATTATCAAGGATGCAAACCCAGAAAATATAGAAACAAGCATTCTTAGATAGATTGAAAAGTAAATAACAACTTGTAAAAGAAATCAAATGAAAATACTGAATAAACTCAAACGTGTCGGAATACAAAGTCTGAAAACGTTTTTGGTGGCTAGGGTAAACCTTCAGGAAAAGAACGAGATAAAAGATAAGATGTCTCAGCAAGGACTTAACAAAATGTATATATAGTAGTCCAACATGGAAAGCCCTAAAACTTAAAACAACAAGGTAAGGAGTCGGTTTGGTAATCTCCTGAAGCGTGTGAAACCAAACGTCTTTCTTCCTAACATGTGCGTACGAGTCCGTGCGCGTCGAATGGAATGCAATGTCATCATGGCTCGGACGGATGGCTGGGGAGCATGGCTCAGACGGATGTGCTGGGGAGCATGGCTCGGACGGATGCGCTGGGGGGCATGGCTCGGACGAATGCGCTGGGGAGCATGGCTTGGACGGATGCGATGGGGAGCATGGCTCGGACGGATGCGCTGGGGAGCATGGCTTGGACGGATGCGCTGGGGAGCATGGCTCGGACGAATGCACTGGGCGGAAGCAACGAGAGTGGCTCGGTTGGTCAGTTCGACGGAAGCGACGAGAGTGGCTCGAACGTGTGAGTTCGGCGGAGGTGAGGGGAGGTTGGCTCGAGCTGGGTGTATACGCATCCACTAAAACAATGATAACTCTTTAACCACACCTCCGATTGGCTTGAAATAAACGGCATTGGAAAGCTAACTCAATTCCCTAAAACTTTGATGAAGACGTCAAAAGCTGAATCTCTCGACTGGTGGCTCGAATGGTGGCTCGAGTGGTGGCTCGAGTGGTGATGTTGGAGCATGGCTCGAGCGTTGATGACGTACATTCCGAGCATGCTTGGTCGAGCCGCATGTCTCAACCTCCACTCAGTTCCAATAGTCTGAACATCTCCTAAACACCTGAAATAACTCTAATATGCAAGATGTATGCAAGACCAATGCAAAGACTACCTAGATATGCATATTATGCAAAAGAGACTAAAAACAATGCAAAACAATGAGTTAAGAGACCAAAATGAATAACAAATGCATGATGAAAGAGTGTAAAATATATACATATCACACAGGCTTTACTTCAAGGGTTTGGTGAGTGAGGAAACGACAAGATTTGGAGTTGCAATTTGCGGCCAAGAAGATAATGTCTTGTTTCATGAAAAGGGTTCACGTCATCATGATTCCGCCGTAACAGTTTTGGAGGCTGAGCTTACTGCGTTGAAGCCAGTGCTAACCAAGCTTTGGGTTTGGGGATCAATCATATATCATTCTACTGTGATCATGATCAAATTTTCGAATTGGTAAGTTTTCCTTTGACTAATAAGGTTCAGATGCTTAATGAAATAGGTAATCTTTACTTTTACTTGTTTTGGAAGCTAACGTGTACGGACCTTTGATCAAAGTTCTGTATTCTTAAGTTTCGATTATATATTTTAAAGAGACAATAGACTGTGACTTATATATTTTTTTGTCATACTATATATTAATTTCAATGTGTTATTGTTTCATTACATGTATATCGTTCCTTGAATGTATGTAGGTCTTGGGGATATTGAAGCCTGAGCAAGATAACATTGCCATTCTTTTGGATGATGTGAAATGTATCAGACAACAAATGACGTCTAGCATCCCTGTTCTAATGACTAGAAATCAAGCTAAGTTTGCTTATAAGCTTACAATGGAAACAATAGTTTCTGAAATCAGCATACTCTTCAGAAGAAGACTTATTGTATCTGTTACAATGATTTTGAAGCTGAGAATATGTTTTCTTTGTCTTTATGCGGTCATGATGAATTCTGTGTGGAGTCCATGAAACGACATATAGAAGTGAGGCTACTCGAGGGAAGTGTACCAAGGTGTCCACATTATCAATGCAAGTCTAACGTAACTCTTACAACCTGTGCAAATATTTTGATGCCTAAACTAAGAGAGATGTGGGAATGAAGGAACAAAGAGGAACAAGTTCCTGTGGCAGACAGAGTTTATTGCCCAAATCCGAGGTGCTCGGCTTTAATGTCGATAACGGGAGATGAAACTATAAGATGCTGTTTTGAATGCGGTGAACCCTTTTGCGTCAACTGCAAAGTCACAGTTGTTATGAGCCAAAGCCTTAGCCTTAGCCCTAGTAATCACACCCGTTGCTTAAACTAAAGAACAATAGAGATTGAAAGCTAACTTCCCTTTAACCCAAGTCTCTCTTTGAGAATTAGGTTAATTGTTGGAAGCTTGAAATTCTCATTAGCATAAGAGGTTCTTATATAGAACCTTACAAACCGACCTATCTCTCCTATTAAAAGGAAATTATATAAAATCTTAAATCTAATTTAAAAAGGAATGAAACCATAGTTAGATAATTCTATCAAAACCCAATGATCGTATCATTACTCTCCTCTTCCACTTGAAGCTTGTCCTCAAGCTTCAGCTCATGGCATGTCCTCCTCTTCAATTGGTTAGTTGTCCTGATTAGCCCCATCATTGACTACTGTAATTTGAAAAAGGACTGGTTTGCAAACATGTCCTCTTGTGAAGATTTCATCACAATTGAAGCAGAGACCTTTTGCTCGTCGCTCCTCCATTTCTGTGGTGGTCAATTTCTTCAAATACAGTTGTTGAGGTGCTTGTTTCACTTCTGTTTGTTGAGGCAATAGAGATTCCTTCTCTTTTGCGCTTTGTCTATCTTGATACCCCGCCACCCTACGCTTCTCTAACAAGATTGATTGTTGAGCTGTTGGGGCCAAGTGTCCTCCAAAAGTTCGTGTTCGCTTGTCACCATCAATCTTATATTCATTATCTCTTGCATATTCCATAGCTTCAAAGATTGTCTCAGGACGTAGATATTCTACCTCTTTACATAAACTGTCGGTTACGTAAACTGGACGTAGATACTCTACCCCTATGACACACTTCTTGTCCATAGGGCACTTTTTGGCTGTAAGAAGACTGACATACCCTTTAACTAGTATCTTTGAAATCGTAACTAGAAGACTAAGCGACATCGTTTTTGTTGTTGAGGAGATAATTCCCTTATTTTTTTTTACAGACTTATTATTGGGATCGATTAATTTTTTTTTTGACCTCGAAGTAAAAAGTCTTTTATCTTCTTCCGTCACTTTGGAAACCTAGATCCGCCGCCGGCGATTATATGGAAATTCCTTCCGTCGTAGTCTTGAAAAATAGCAACCCGTGTTTCAGTCGACCTTGTCATCAGTGTTCGTGCATCTATTCCGATGACAGGTAATCTTCGTATCACTGGTTTTTTCAAACGTCCATCAATTGAGAAACCTTCGTCACCAACAAAAACTAGTGTAGAAATGGCGGAGGAAAGTAATTCGGAGTGGGACATTCGACTTCCTCCACGGTTATTTGCAACCGACCGCTACCCAGATGCAAGGCTTAAGATATACTCAAAACCCGACATTCTCAATTTAATACGCGATGTGCTGAAAGGGACACATGAAATGGATCAGATTTTGGATTCACCATTGGGAGCCTTGTTTAGTTTACCGGTTGCTGAATGTCCAATATCTTGCAAGTTACTTCACGCTCTACTATGCAGACAGGTAATATCCAAACAGAAGTATGAATTGTGGACAGTGTTCGGTGGACAACCACTTAGATCTTCTTTGGTTGAGCTTGGTGCTGTAACTGGTTTGGATTGCCGAGAGTTCCCTGAAGAATACGACCGAGATTACGACCATGTTCCTGAACCAGAGGAGAAAAGTTTCTGGGATGAGTTGATCGGAGAAGATCGGAAGAAGACATTGGAGAATGTTAGTGAAGTCTTCGAAGACCCATTAATCAAAGATGGGAACAAGAAACTTAGGCTTGCATTGCTTCTTATTGTTGATGGTATCCTAATAGCCAAAACCCAGACACATCGTCCGACTTTCAAGTATGTGGAGATGTTGCAAGACGTTGATGAATTCCTCGCTTTTCCTTGGGGGCGAGAAGCTTTCTTGAAGACAATAGCGTCGATGAGGCCAGAAAGTAGGTTGCCAATAACTCATGTTAACAAGAGATTGAGAGTTGTGGATAAAAGCAAGGACGTCGTTGCTACATTTACAAAGAAATTGCAGCAGAAGACTATCCGGTTGTCAGGTTTTCCCTTGGCACTACAGTTACTTGCTTATAGCAATATATCTGGCCTGCTGGAGAAGATACCAGGGGCTAATGACAGGAGGACCATATTGGACTGGGATTCACTTGTGTTTCCCAAAAACAACCTTAATTTGAGAGACATTCATGTTACGGAAAGAGCAGGCAAAGTAAGTATATTGGTTTTTCTTAGTTTTTTTGGAATCGTGGATAGTATATTTTTCAATAGGTGACCACGTGGATTGTATGATTACTAACATATCCGTGTCCACAGTTGGTGGTTAATCCGTATCGTGTTGTTGATCCACCGGAAGAGGGCTGGGGAGAGTGGGATGATGAAGTTAAAGACAGAAAGGTAATGTATTTGGAGGCACAGATAGTAAGAGGACATGTTTTATCGAAAAAGGAGTGGCCAGGAGGGGATATGTCATTGCCTTTACTTACCGTTAGATACAATAAAGAGAAGACTGTGCACAGAAAGCACATTGTCTCCCGCCAAAGAGTTCAGTCGCAAAAACTTTCCGTAAGGCGAGGGAGTTTCAAAAAGAAGAAAAGTCCTACAGTGGTGGACGACGTTGAAGGTACTGAGTTGTCTGAACTAAAGAGTTGGTTCGGGAAGCAGTTAGGTGATCTTAGGTCCGAATATGAAGTGAAGTTCAAAAAGTTAAAGGGGCAGTTCAAGAAAATGCAAAGGAAGTTGAAAGAGACAAAAAAGAAAAGATTTTTGGGCAGAAAGTTTCGTCAAGTTCACCGGAACAATAGGAAAAGTATTAGTTACTCCAGTCAAAAGCAAAGTGAAAGTATATCGGCGGACGAAGATATATCATTGAAGGGGGACAATGTTGATGGCGTTGGTGCTGATAATGTGGCTGATTCAACGGCGAAGGTCAATGATGGGGCAGAGGATGTTTTCGCGACAGAGGTCGACCAAAGTGGTGAGGATATTCTCGAAGGTCGTCACAATTGGCATCAATATGTTGCTGAATTACCACCAGAGGTTAGTAATAATTTCCCATAGTATGAATTAACCTAGTTGATTTGCTCATAAACTTTTTTGTTTAATTCATTTTGTTAGAATGAATCTGATTGGAAGTTTGGCGTAGATGTTTGTCCTGAACTGACGTTCAAGGCAATAGAGGTTTGTCCATAGTTATCCCATTTTTTTATTGGTATTGGGTAGACTAGCTGTAGTTTTCCTTACAGAATATAGTGTCATAGCAGACGGGAAGTCATATGAAAAAATGTTCGGGATCGAAGGTGGATGTGAATGATGAGAATGATATGCGAGCTAATGAGTTAGAGGTGAGATACATATTTATTTTTTAATTCTTGTTAGTATTGTTATGAAGAAATAAACTATGGTGTTAGTTGACATCGATCTGTAATAGCAGGTTGATAGCGGTTATGACTTTACAAAGGATAGCAACTGTGGTGGAGACAATGGTGTAGAAGACAGAGACGGTGAGACGAAAGACGAGTTTCAGGTTGACGTCATTTCTGTTTTGTTTCATGATACATGGTTAGAAGAGTTTTATTTGTTACATTGCTTAAATCCCCAACTGACTTTCACAGACGGAACAGGGAGACAATGTTCCTGTTGATATGATGGATGTGTTAAGGACTCCTTCGCCAGAAAGGGTTAGTGTGTTGTGGTTTTTTCAAATTTTATTTTAGTATCAATGTACGTATATTGATCAATCTGGTTGTAATACTTACATACAAATCGGGGCCAGTAGCATGGAGAGGTTGTGTTCGGTAGACATTCCCCGATATGACACCGAAAGCAAACCTCTATTCATTGTAAGGAGACAAACCATTTGAGATAAATTATGATTCGTTTTGTAATGGAAAAACGTCGTAGATATTATTGTATATGTCGCAGGACTCTCATGGTGTGTCCTATTTATCTGATGTAAAGCCTATCTATGATACAGAGGTGAAAGACATTGTAGATGAGGTAAAACAAGTATCACAATCATTCAATTTCTTAATTAAGCAAAATGTTACTAATTTTTTGGATGTTTAGTGTAGAAGAAAGCAAAGGATGATGGATCTGCAGCACAATCTACATTGGAAGATGGGCGCCAAAATATGAATACAATCCTTAGGTCATTATTTGATCCTAACAATGACACACAACAACATGAGAACATTGAGACGTCGCCGAGTGTGTATATTGAGGTAAATTTGTTGAACCAGTATGACTTGTTATATATGTAGTTTTGTTTAAATTCAACTGAACACATGGATACGATTCAGTGGTCAGGGAGAACGGAGAAAAGTTGCTGATCGAGAAACTTCCGATGAGGAGGTGAGGAATAGTTTTTCCGTAAATTTTCTCTATGTTGATAATGAATGATATGTATGGTTGTCTACATGGAGAAGATAATAAATTCGGAAGTTGTAGCAATAGCTGTAGATTAGATCTCATGAAATTGAACACATGGATAATGATTTGTGGACGGGGTGAAGGGTTACAAGACTGTGATGAAGAATTTGGTGAAGATAAGGTGGTAAGTAGTTGGTAAACAAGTGTTGTATTTTGTAGAGTAATCTAAATGTGGTTATATAGTTATGTTAGGAAACTAGGATGTGGGAAAAAGTTACATGTTGTAGCATTGATTGTGTGTTATATAGTTATGTTAGGAAACTATGATGTGGGAAAAAGTTACATGTTGTAGCTTGATTGTGTGTTACTGAACATATGGATATTTATTTGTGGATAGGTTAGAGGGTTAGTAGTAGTTGAAACTGGTCAGGAGAATGTGAATAGTTGGCTTTGAACCACATTTTGATTTGTTAAGTTAGCGGGGTTGATGTCCACATGGATGTGAGTAATAAATATGACAAGTTATAGCTTTGATTAATGTTATTGAACATATAGCTACATATTTGTTGGCAGATAAAAGGTGCAGCAGCCGTTGAAGCAGAAAGTGGTCAAGAGAAGGTGATTGGTAGTCATATAATATGATTTTATTAGTTGGTGTTAGCTTTATGGGTTCACATAATTATGGTTTTATTCATGGACAAGGGATAATCATTTTATTAGTTGAAGCATGAACACCTCATTCAGTTATAGTTAGTTTTTTTTACTGAACATATGGATACGAATTTTTGGTCAGGTTCATGCTTCAACGGCTGCTGCACCTTTGTCAAGAGAAGGTGTAGAAATGTCCTAAGGAACCTTATATTGTGGTTTTATTATCATTATGGTACCTTGTAATTGTGTTTTGTTATACCGTTTAAGTTTTATCTTTTATCAACTATTAGGTCATCGAAGCATCATAGACTATAATGAGCGTAGCCGCAGAGAATGTATGCAATGATGTATATCATGCAGCGTTGTATTTTAAAGAACGTTGTGTCATAGCATTAATCTGTCTATACGATTGTTTAGATATAATACGAAAATCAATTTTACTGTCCACATGGATATGGGTATGTGTATAGGTGAATCATGTATCAGACGTTGAAGGGGAGTTTGATGAAGATAAGGTGAATAATAGTTTGTAATGACATTTCTTCGGTACAGTAATCTTAATGTTTCAATATTTATAATGTTTAGTAAGTAACTATTGTGGGTGTTAATGGCAAAAACAATAAAACAATTAGGTGAGGGTAGCATCGGAGACCATACTGAGAATAGTGTCAGGAAAGCTCGACGATCAGGTACATTGTGTATGTTTGGCGCTGTACATGTGGATGTGTATGCGGATTAACTAAGGTTGTTTGATATTGTTGTTTTAGGGAGTTCCGGAAGTTCCATTGACACATCTTGAGGCAGTTGAAGGATCGTCCAGTGATGAAGCGGAGGTATAAATAATGGGCATATATCTCTGAATGCTTAGTTTGAGGGGATGATGCATGCTAACATATGTTGAATAATCCTACAGGAGAGAGAAGTTGGACCTGAAAATATTTTAGATGTAAGTGATTTTTCTCCGCCACAGGAGAGAAAGGTTGCTATATTGACCGAAGGGGAACAAAAACTTGTTGTTGAGTTCTTGAAGAAGGACCCTTACAGTCCTTCGAGAGGGCATGATTTGTTACCTCAACTGGACACCACTCTGTTTAAATGCTTTGAGAAAACGTTGAAGGAAGCACCTAACACATAATTCATGTTTTTCGTTGATTTTTTTGGGTATAATATTCTAATAGATACTAATGTATGGCGTATACTAATTAGACAACGCCTTGCAGTGAACACCTTAGACCTTGTAGTCACCTCATTGACAACAAGTTTTTTCTGGAACTTGCTGAACCACAGAAATGGGTGTCTACTTTGGTAATTCCTGCTCTATTTAGAAGGATTAGTCTGTATATCTAATGGTTTGAGATTATTTACATCTTGTTTTACTGTCTTAAACAGCATATTGAGGTCATGGTGTCTTTCTTAAGACAAAGACATAGATATGTGCAAGAGAAGGAGCGTTCGACGTTTGCCTCACCTTGGCTTGGGAACTACTTCTTGCAGAAGTACAAAAGTTTTTCAGTTGCGAAGAACAAGAATAGAGTGCAGTGGAGAGGATTATTGGACCGGTATTTCCCAGGTAGTCCTTCAGACTGGTTTGAGAATATCAAAACGATATATATGTCGATGATCTGGAAAAACGAGCATTGGGTAGGATTCGCCATAAGCCTACCAAATTGGTGCGTTTACATCCTTGTTCCAAATGTGGATTTGTATGATATCAGAAAGGTGCAGAAGTTCGTGGCTCCGGTTGTGGAGATGTTACCGTTCATCATTCACAAATTTTGCAAGCCACCCATGTCACAGACTCATGGATTTGAGAAGTTCAAGTGGGTTAGATTTGAAGGAATTTATGTGAACAACCGGTGCGGTGATTGTGGCCTGGTAACTATGAAGTTTCTCGAGATTCTTGCGAATGACAATGGACCAGAACAAATGACGGCCATCACAGACGAGATTCTTGATGAATTCAGGGCTCAATATGCAATGGACATCTACACTGAATTAGTTGCCCCTATCTATACATCACAGAACGAGTAAATGGCATTTGTTTTTGGGCTGTTCTGTGTAGTTTAATGTACATCATGTGTATCGTGTCTTTAGAGACAGTTAATTTGTGTGTTTATTTGTTATGATGTTCTACTCATAACATGTATGACTTGAATCAAATCTGTAAGCTTTATTTTTAGATTTGTAACTTCTATGTCGAAAAATCTGTAAAAGCAATATTTTGTTTTGTTAATTAACATGGAGAGGAATTTAGAAATGTTGGACTTATCCACACCATTGATGACCATACAGTACCGAGGTTGTGTGGATACGAGCTAAGAGTTTGTTGCGTGTTTACGAGAATATGTGTGGATAGATCTTAACGTTTAAGGTCCACGGAAATTTGGATAGGTTGTTTAACACAATGTGTGTGGACAGGGTATATATTACGGTATCCACAAAAATACGTGGCCATATCTACAGATCACATAAGTGAATTGTGTTCATAATTTTTCTAGATAGAAGTTCTTAATTAGGATTAGATTTTGTATATTTGATAATGAAACATTGGAAACATAACAAGGTTACACAATGGAAAGAACAAGGGAGAACCATCATTTTCATACTAATATCACATATAATAGTACAACGATGTGGTTTTCCTAAGGGGACTGTTGCTGACAGGTGTTTGGCTGGTGTGAGGGTCTTCTGCATCGTGGGCATCTAGGTTTACCCACTATCGGCTGCCTCTTAGGTGGGTGTAAGTCTTGTAGATCGATGTGGCTATCATGGATTGGTAGATTTGTTTCTGTGGGGAAGGCATAAGCTGGGGCCCATTGACCCGCCTTAGTGTATTGATGGACCAGAAAATCTAACGCTGACCCTTTGTTAAGCTCCGCCAACAGAGCGTACGGATTCCGTTTTTCAAGGCATTTTTGGAAAAAAGCATTGTAGCTTGACTGTGGCATGGTTTACCAGATGAAATGATCTGATTTGTCTAGACGAACTGTTGACATGGTTTCGTTGGAGAGGACTGCATCCTTGCATTCAGGCCCAGCCTGTATCAAATTTTTCAAAGCGTCTACCCCATCCTGAGCAACAAAGCTTACAATTTTTGCAAGCAAATGTGGAGGGATATAAAAGTCGGTGGTGGTCGTAACCTGCACCGATATTGAAATAGTTAAGGAAAAAATAATTGAAAGACGATATGAAAGAAGAAATAAGTTGTTGTTACCTCCATTTGAAACACAATTCTCTACGGTTTACGTAGAAGGTGAGAGACTGTCTAAATAAGTGAAGGTGAAAGACTGGACTTGACGGCTATGATTTTTGATGTAGGAGAGGAAGAGGAAGACATAAAGTATTATTAGTTTAAAAAGCTACTTATTTGCATCGAGGGTGGGATGTTTTCCGCCAGTAGTTTGAAAATGTTTGGAAAGTATAGTACATCAACTGTAGGGGAAGTAGGTGACAGCTTTGCATTTATGAGTTTCTTTCAGCAGTAGGGGAAGGTTATATCTGTAGGGGAAGGTGATATCTGTTTTGTCCAGTTTTGTGGATAACATTTTGAAAAACGTGTAGACAAGGTTTGTGTGGCTTCCGCTTTTAGGCTATTGTATAGAGGAAAACCCTAATGGTTATTATAAGAGTTAACATAGATAGCCAATAACATGGACATGAGGTAAATCTGTCCAAGTATATTTCCTTGTTCACAAATGTGTGGACAAAGAATATTTAATGTTGTCCACGAGGAGACTGGAGTAGTATATTATTTGAAGGAAAGTCAAACACTAAGTATTAATAGATCGCTAACAATGAACAAGAAGACCTAAACTGTATGAACCCTAAACCTTGAACTATATTAACCCTAAACAGTGATTGCATTAACCATAAGCTATAAATCCTAAACCCTAAACCCTAAACCCTAAACCCAAAAGGGTAAACCCTAGACCCTTAACCCTAACCCTAAACCATGGACACTTAAACGTAAACAAAAAAAACAAAACCCTAAACAGTTAACCCTAGACCCTAAACCCTAAACCATAAACCCTAAACCGTAAACCCTAAAACCTTTACACTAAACCCTAAACCATGGACACTTAAACGTAAACAAAAAAACAAAACACTAAACAGTTAACCCTACACCCTAAACCCTAAACCCTAAACCGTAAACCCTAAACCCAAAAGGGTAAACCCTAAACCCTTTACACTAAACCATAAACCATGGACACTTAAACGTAAACAAAAAAAACAAAACCCTAAACAGTTAACCCTAAACCCTAAACCCTAAACCCTAACCCCTAAACCCTAAATCCTAAACCCTAAACCCAAAAGGGTAAACCCTAAACCCTTAACCCTAAACACTAACCAATAACCCCAACACCTAGTAACTAAACACAAGACTGAATATTACCCACTTACTCTAAAGTGTAATACATAAATGTTGAAGATTGAGGATGTTGTAGAGTATTAATGCGAGGAAAGAGTATTGTGTTGAGGATGTGGACATATTAATTTGAGGATTGAGGATGTGGTAGTGTATGTTTGACTTAATTTAGCAATTTATTTTAAACTTATAGTGTGCAGCTATTGGGTGTGTATTGTACTAGCTTAAGAAAATCCTTTATAAGGTGATTAGTCGAACATTATCTAGTATCCACATGGATTCGTGGCATTCAACAATACATAATCCACGTGGAGATATCCATGGAAACATAACGATTTTGGGGGTATATTGGGTATTGTCTTAATAATGTATTTTGGTCTATATAAACGTAGATTGTATCTGTTAGTAAATTGCTGAAAATGGTTCCGACATACAAAATCGTTTGTGAGAACTGCTCTCATGGTAAATGCGGTCATGGTCGAATACTACCACGAAGACATTTCCCTCGTTCTCATAGTGCTCGGACACGTATGAGTGACCGCTACCCAACTGAATAACCTATCACTGAGCCTCTTGTCCGACTGAATCCTGAGGTTTGTTTTTTTGTTGGTTTTATTGTTTTTTAAAGATTTTAATTAATAGATCTGGTAGATATGCTGAATTTACTCGTTATTGCTTTTACAGATTCCTACACGTAAAGATCTTTACATTCCAGCATCAATTCTGGCGAAAATTGTGAGTTTGGTAGCTCAGGATGGCATCAAACATTTGAGGAGCTGGCTTGTCGCGAGGCGTGCAGGTAGAGTAGCAGTTCACTCTACGGAAACACTTTCCGCTGTTAGGCTGGATGGCGATTACGATTTTGTTAGTTGGTCAAGACCCGATTCTGTGTACTATGACTTTTTTGGGATGTGTTTATACGCCAAGAATCCTTATGCTTTGTATGTGAAAAGCTTATTCTTAGCTTTTCAATGCTGTAATTTGAAAGAGGCAATTGCAGTGGTAAGTACCATTAAACATGTGTACCCAGTTGCTGAGTTGTTGTGGATAATGTTGAAGAGCTGCGAAGGGACTTTGGATATGGATTTTTACTGGAACTACAAGAAGAAGTCTCGATTTGGGGATGTTGATAGGCTGGCTGACTCTCTAATGTACCACATCCACAAAATGCGGCCAAAGCGATGGGGGACATATTCTGATACTTGGCACTTTGAAGATGTGCCAATGTGCTGTTTTGACCACGAGGCACTGCAGGAATTCAATGGGGAGAGATGTATAGAGTGTATTTTCTTCTTCCTATCTAGAGATATACTGCTTTTGTCTTAGGATCAAATAATATTGGTTTTAGTATTATTTTGTATTTTGCATTATCATTCTCTGAAACTACTGAAATGTAAAATCTTTTTAAGATGTGGTAAGATCTCTATTTATGACCTGGCAAATATGCTAATCTCGTATGAAATTGTTATGTGTGAATATCCACAAGATAATAGTGGCTAGAACCCTAATTTGATAATTTAAAACTTGGAAAATTAGATGACCCGGTAAATGTATCCATCATTAAACGAGAAATCCAGTCGTAAGAGCAGAGAAGAAATGCGATGTTGTAAATGTCTTTTAGCCGTAAAAGATTGCTGTCTATGTGGATAGATTTTTGGTGATATTGTATATGGAGGTGTCCACGATTGTGATTTTTTGGGTTATTAGCTTGGATGTACTTTCTTAATTTACAGATATTGACCATACAGGTATTGAACATAAACAATTTAAACGAGAAAATGTATCCATTCATAGGAATCTGGAAATATTGCATATATTGAATATTAAAGTACATTACGTATCAACTGTTAAAAAATAGGAAATAAGTACATAAGTACATTAGGTATCCGTAGGAGTTTGGTGATGTGGTTATGCTATCATAGATAGCAAAAATGTGGTGTCATGATGACATTACAATAGGTATTCCCTAGGTGAATAGTAAAAGAAAATTAAACATCGGGGAAATGCACTTCCAGTTTACACCAATCAATCGGAGGTGGAACTTTGCACTGTTCGACATCAGCCGCCGCTAACTCTTGGGTCTCGAAATCAACTAGTTCTTGACCCAAAATCTGATTAAGGTGGGAGAGTTGAGCGTCAATTAATTCAACTTGATGCTGGAGTGCAGTTGCCTCCTCCTTCTTCTTCATATGCTCATGCAGCATATGGAGGATTGATGTGAAGCGATCTTTTGTCTCCGCCTCAACCACTGCTCTAGTCTTACTAAAGGCCTCAGAAATGGTCTCAAGTGCTTCTTCTTCCCACTCGAAGTCGGAATTGAGTTTTGGACGTTTATCGGGATTAGCGCCGTCCATGTCTTCCCACTCTGAATCGAAGGGCCGACGTCTACTGGAACTTTCACCGGCCATAACTTGATTCTGTAAATGAAACAACCGAAACCAACTTTGGTTAAAACAAGACGTGAAGTTAAATAAAAAAAAGGAACTAACAAATTGAAGAGAAGTTGGTTTATAGAAATAGGCGTGATTGCCTATAGAACTCGGCGTGAAGAGGTGGATGTTGAAGATGTAGGAAGAACTGATGATATTCAGTGATGAATGAGAGGATATTTATAGATAAAATGATCGAAGAAGGAGTTGTAGAGAAGGAAAATGAAGAAACGACACAATGAATGTACAGATAACCAAATGGTACAATGAAAGTAGTCGAACCAAACGATAACTTCTAGTTACAATGATTCTAGTCGAACAAAACCTGCAATGAGACTACATGAACGAAACGATACGTTTTTTTGGCAGATGAGTTTGGGCCACTTTACACAGAGCTATCCACCGATTTTTGGCAGATTATTTGTAATAAATGTATATGACGGTGGCCACAATTGTATTGTTTTGGGTTCGTAGCATTGGGTATCCTCATGGATGGACTATGGTAGAAACCTATTCCGCATATAGACGGTAATTAGAAGTTGACTAACAGCTATTGATGTCCATTGTTGAACGATCAATCCAGTATAAGCAGGGGTGTAAATAGTTGACCATCTCGAGCTGTCCACACTTAGGTATCCATATGGATTATACTATGCTGTCCATATGTAATAATGTAAAGAAGGGAAAAGAGATATATAGTGGAACGTTTCATAACTCATAACGTTTACAATAACATTAAGTAAGTACGCCATATGGATATGACAATGAAATACTTAAAGTGATACTAATATTGCTGACGACACTTATCCAGCACTCACCTGGAAGGGACCAAAAAATTGCTACTCAGCACATACCTAACTCTTATCGGTTACCGCAGCCTTGAAGGCAAAATAGATGTCAATTAAAATTGAGCAAAAGTAAGTGTCTGGTTAAGAAGGCCCCAAAAAATTACTCATAGCCCTCTAAACCTAATGTTCTTCACCAAAAGATGCAAAACACCATCAAATAGGATTGGTACACGTAGAAATGTTGTATCCTATCTGCTTGCATCTTGAACACCTATTAACCCTGGCAGTGCCATTTGAAGGTTTATGGGGGGAAAAAATATACAATTTAATACATGATCAATCGCATGAGAAACATTTGAATAAATAGATGAAGCTTAGCCCATTCTTACTGGATATTCACCAACAGATGGAATTCTGGTCTTGATTGGCCTACCAGATGGCCGTCAGGACTTTGGAGGGATTATGTTCCTCCTAACAACTTCATCGGCCATGCTAAGATCATTGGGGTTAACTTCAGGATTGATTACTCTTGCGTAAGTAGCTACCCATGTGGAAGTCCTATAGTACTCGTCTACTAGTGTTGTTGGTGGAATACCTTGGTAGTTGGCAGCGAACATTGCGTGTCCACAAGGGATCTTTACACGATCGTATTGTTTGCAAGTGCATTTTTTCAGGTCCAGAAGGATATGGTGCTTCCCGTTGAACAACCCCACAATTTCATAACTCCAACTTGAAACAGTTGCAACCTTGCTTCCTTGTGCTAGTAACATGTTCTTTTTCATTTGTTTATCAACCTTCGGAGTTACCAACCCGTTGTGTGTGGTAGACTTTTTCCTCATTGCACTGAACCAGCGTGTTAACATAGCCCTAATAAACTTAAGCAACTCCACTATTGGTGACGCCCTACCCTTCCATAATGCTTTGTTCAACGATTCAGCTATATTGCTGGTCATCATATTGTAACGGTCTCCCTGAAAATATGCGTGTGACCAATGAGCAGCGTCGATTTTGTCAAGCCATTTAGCACATACCATGTTTTTTCCTCTAATTTGTCCATACATCGTCCGGAAAGAGCCAACTGTGTAGGCATATGCAGCATTAGTGACCAGTTTTGCAAGACCTTTGTTGTAAAATTTGGCATTTACATTCCGCGCCAAGTGGACAATACAAGCGGCATGATGAGATAGGGGGAAAACCCTCTTTTTAGCAATGTAAATGGACTGACATCTATCAGAAATGATGGTTAAGGTATTGCTGTCAACGATTATCCGTTCAAGCTTTTCAAAAAACCAAGTCCACGCATCATCATTCTCGCTATCTACAACAACAAAAGCTAGAGGGAATACTTGAAAGTTACCATCTTGGCCACTTGCTGTCAACAACACTCCTTTGTACTTACCAGTTAGATGCATCCCGTCCACAACAAGAACACGTCTGAGCTTACTAAAACCTTGTATTGATGCACCAAACGCCAAAAACGTGTACAAGAACCTTTCACTACCATCTTCCTCGATTTCTGTTTTGATGTCTGTTACAGTACCGGGGTTTGCGAGCTTCAAAAGATGCAAATATTCAGCTAGTTGATCATATGAACCTTCATCAGAGCCAAAAAAATCGTCTGTAGCTATTCCCCTAGCCCTACGACACTTACTGTATGATGCTGACACCTTTAGGTCGTCAAGGACCAATTGCTGCAGGTCCATTGGTATTGGGGCTTTAGATGGGTCGATAAATTGTGCTTTGAAGACAGCAGCAATAACTCGAGATGACACCTTCCTCATGTAATTGCACCTTGTTTCAACTGGGCATGTATGTTCCAAACATGCTTTACGTATCTCATAGTATCCATTGTTCAGTTCTTTAGCCATAATCCTCCAGTCGCATCGCTCACAAGAACAATTAAGAACAAAGTAGTCTCGCTTCGTCCGGGTTTGTTTAAAATGGAACTGTTTCTTAATTGCATATATGGCTAAACCTATCTGGCAATCTTCTTTGCTGGCAAATTTTCTGCCCTTGTATATGCCTTTATCATCGTCGTCAATGTTAAGATCAGGAATCTCATCCCTCTCATATTCTATGTCATCAAACAGAGGAGGAATATCAAACTCCTCATCATCAACATCTTCTAACCTCCTTATCGATGTAGATGGAATCTGTTCCTGTCCACCATTATGTGTCCACGAGGTTATTGTACTATGGACAGGTTCACTGCCCGTTGGGACACCACTCAAACCGAAAACCCCACCTGAATCCATACCAAATCTCTCATCCTTTGGTAACGATGTCCCACCGTTGATGACAACCCTATGGTCAAAGCAGTCATTCGTGGTACACATAATTTCTACAGGATTAGCACGACCAAAATGATCTCCCACAAAGTTTCCCCAAAATTCTCGATCATAGCCTGTAGGAGTAAGAATCTCCTGAGTTGGTCCTTCTTCCTCTTCTTCTGCGTCTTCTTCTTCTTCAGAACTATGACCCCAGTCTTTAACATTACCCTCAGTCTTGTACCCAATACCTCTTCTCCAGTCTTCATTGTTACAACCTTGTTCCCAATACTTTGACTCTATTGCATCAACCTCAGCCAATAGCGATGGATCAACTTGGGTGGTAGGTATTATGGGGATAGTTGATTTCCTCCCAACAGTTCCTTCCATTTCAACATCAACATCAATTAAAGTGTTATTGGTATCAAAACTACACCTCCCACGCTTCCCACTATTATCGAAACTACAACCAGCTGAACTTCCAGCAGACACACCCTTCCCACCTTTACCATTAGAAACTCCAATTTTAAAAATTTCCCCCATTTTAGAAATACGTTCGAGGACGACATCATCCAGTTGGCTTCCAGGTGCCAACTCATCATCACTTGTTGGAAAAATACATCCAGGTGACTTACCGGAGAGAGGAATGCGACAACCAGAAATATCATAAACTGTATCCCATGTTTCAAACTCATCTGTGTTTGTATCTCTGTTTCTAGACTCTTGGAAGTTGACAAACATATTTAAATGACGGTTCTCCCTAAACAATTGCTTGAAGTAGTCTAAGCCAACATCAGTAGTAACAAGTACAGGAGGAGTTCTCTCACCCGTGGTGAAAAGCATGCTGTTAGGAGGAGAGAAGCTGAAAGAAGCCTTCTTCTTAAAAATGCCGAATTCGAGTTTTGCAGCCTCCTCAAGTTCAGCTAAAGTAACATTGTCGGATAGGGGAACGACCCTCAAAACCAGAAACTTGTCGACCTCAAACGTCCAAATGCCATCCACAGAAGAAGCCCACTCACCACATAGGAAAATACAATGGCCAACCTGCAACAAAGAACGGGTATTGGTTTTTCGTCAAACACATAATTGCAACCACAGAAAAGATACAAAAACAAAGATGCAATCCACGGTAAACAACCAAAAAACGGAAAAGACATTTATTACTAGGGCCGCCATGTTCTTTTCACCAAAACCCTATTCCTTTTGTGTTTCCCTTATCCACACAAAAGATTATATACGGATGCCAACATCAACTTGGAGGAACAATACACGTGAAAGTCATACAACCACAGGATCAAATATGTTTAGTTACCAATGGAAGGAGGAGATTCTTTTGGTCTAACAGTTTTAGTTAGAAAGTATAATTTGGTTAGAAGGAGTTGAGGGGTAAAATTGTATAGATAAGGGGTGAACAGTGTAAAAGCAAGGCAATAAATGCCTTGTGGACAACAATTGTGTTAGGATGCAATAAAATGTATGAAAAGTTTGCTAGAGTGCAATAATTCCTATTTTTATACCGAAAAATACAAGAGACAAAACATTACTGATTCTTTGTTTTTTTTTTTTTTGGGGTAGTCTTTTGGTAATCTCTTCCTTGTTGTGTTCTCCATAAACTAGTACAACAGTCGTTTTTTATTTTATGTGGAGGGTTTGTCAATTTTACGTTTCGTGGCTCATCTTCTCCATGTTGATTTGGATTATTCGGATTTATGTATGATAGTTTAATTACTAAAAGTTAGCGGCTTAACACAATTTTCACAAAAACTAAGTTAAAAGATGATGCTTATTCAGAATCTATAATGATAAGTTATCAACTACCCAATAAAAATGATTAAATCTTATTAAACCTTTTAATTCTACAAATGAACTTATGTAAATTCTTGTTTAATATATATATATATATATATATATATATATATATATATAGTTAAATCGTTTTAATTTGGTTTGATCTTTATATATACAGTGGTAGATCAAGTGAAATCACAACATAGAGACACATCAAATTGTTGGGAACGTCTCGCATTGGTAGATTAGAAAATAAGTTTCTAACATATAAGTCAAATTCAACTCCAATTAGTGTAAAATCTTTTGGTAAAGACCCCGATAACAAATTCATGCGGGTTTTGCCACATGAACCCAAAACGGACAATATAATACTAATAGGAGAGTTGGTTTGGGCTTGGAAAGCCCAACACAAATTACATGGAGCTTGTGGTTCCACCATCCACATAGTGTTACTTCTAATCATGGATATCCCCTCAATTAGTCCTGGGCATATTAACCGAATCCCAAACCCGAACCCGAACCTGACCTGAAGTGAGCAGTTCGGTTCAGCTTTAGATAGGGTAAAATACCCGATCGGGTTTAATGTTTCATAAGATCGGATACCCGATCGGGTTCGGGTAATATTCGATACCCAAATCAGATCCGAAGATACCCGAACATTATTTTGTAACCCATTAACCCCTTAATACCTAATCCCCTTTTCTTTTGTTTGTATTTGTCGATTTGAGAACTTGTTATAGCCTGCTCGACTACCAAGCTTCAAAATCGAGCTACTTTTTGCTTTTACCCAATAAAAGCAGAGTTTAATCTAATTTCTTCAAGTTGGAAATCGTAAACGTATAGCATCCTCCCCTCCTTCTGCGACTTCACGAAGGATATCACATGTTAGTTTTTTTTATTTGAAACTCATCGTCCTTTGATTTTTTGATCGTTTTCTGCAACTTTATACTTGTCTGAAACTGAAACAGTGCTTTAGTTTGATTAGAATTATAAATTGTAGAATCCGAAACTGCAATTGATTTGATTAGAATCTTAAATTGTAGAATCTTAAACTGAAACCGCAATTGGTTTGATTAGATGTTGTATGTTTCATCTTGTTTAATGTTTAGACTGTAGAATCTTAAAATTCCATTGTAATGATTAGATTGTAGACTCCAAAACCAATTTGATTCTTATATGGTGACACCGAAAGCAAGAGGTTCTTATATGGTTCATTGATAATACTTGTCTTAATTTGATTCTTAATGTTTAGACTCTGACTTAGCTTTCTCTGTTTATATGATTTGCAGATGGGTTCGTCATCACCAGTGAACGAAGGTTATATCGATGATGATTTAAACGATGAAGAAGAAATGGAGACAACGAAAGCAAGAGGAAAAAGGAAAAAAAATCATGGATCTGATGGTGGCACTAATGCTGAGCAAAACAAGACACCAAGGACACTAGACACAAGGTCTGGTGTATGGACCCATTTCACACGATTATCAGGCAGCCGTAACAGATGTAAGTGTAACTATTGTGGAAAGGATTTAGGATGTGATACAAAAGCAGGGACGAAGAAATTGTGGAATCATATGAAAATATGTAAGGCACACAAGACATGGAAAGAAGCTCAAGATGATACCGGAGGACAACAAATGATTAATAAGGAAGGAAATTTACAAAATGCAAAAGTCCCTGAGCATGTTTTCAGAGAAGCGTGTAATCAAATGTTGGTGATAGGAGAGTTGCCATTGTCTTTTGTTGAAGGGGTGACATTGAAATTCTTTTGCGAAAAGGTTAGCTAGTATTTTAGTTAGTATTTTCTTATGTGTTGTGGTTTAATACATGTTTCTTTTACACTTGATTTAATCAATTTTTTTTCTTATATATTATTCATTTAGGTAAACTTATATAAAACACATTCAAGAAGGACAGCAACAAGAGACATTGTTAAAATGTATGTTGAGAGGAAGGCAACTCTTAAACAATGGTTTCTGGCTAATAAGCAAAGAGTCTCAATCACCACTGACATTTGGGTTTCATCGGTAACATGCAATTTTTTTTAAACTAATATTCTGATCTTAGCTTTTTATTCTTATTTATGCTATACTTAATGCTATTTTTTAATCTTACAGGTTCAAGCTACATGGTTATCACAGCGCATTATATTGATAAACACTGGCGATTGAAGAAGCTGATCATTGGGTTTAAGAATGTGGTAGATCACAAAGGTAAGACAATCATAAATACACTACTAGAATGTCTTGCTGAATGGGGATAGAGAAGGTGTTTTGTCTCACTGTTGATAACACTACTGCTAATAGCAATGCTTTGAGTTAGTTTAAATGTAGCTTCTCTGAGATGTCAAAGGATTCTCTGGTTATGGATGGAGATTTTATGCATATGAGGTGTGCTGGCCATATTATAAACTAGGGTTGGGCACGAGACGGGTATCCTTGAATTTTTTCATACCCTTTACCCGACCCGACCCGACCCTAACGAGTAATAGAAAAAAGTTACTTGTACTCGACCCTTAAATAACGGGTACCTAGAAAAACAGGTACCCGGAAAAGAATAGTTGATCCTTTAAATACCCGATGATACACAGAGTTTTAAACCCTATTTTCCTACTGCAAGTGCACAGCAAAGAAGTAGTACTTAGGGGTCGAATCCCACGAAGACCAAGTTTTACTCTATGGTTCTATTGGTTCAATTTCAAGCTAAGACAATTCAAAGTTGGGTTTGTTTGGTAACAGTAACGCGATTAAAACGGTATAAAAAGGCAATAAGCAAAACTCTAGATCAGGGGTAATTCTCGGGAATTTCAGAGATAGCAACTAAACAACTATTCAGGGCATAGATTAAGTACCAGTCTAGAACTCAAACATAAATATAAACTGATCCACTGTCGTGGTATCAATAACTCTATCTGATCGATTCTGTGCGGAAACGCGGAGCACGTGCTCAGACATCCGGAGCACATGCTCGGCAGTCCATAAACCCTAAACTGTCGTTTGAGCCCAGAATCGCAGACAAGCATTAAAGAACAGGAATGATAAGTTCACAAATCACCTACACATCAACTTTCGCAGGTCTAGGATAATTTGCCCACTAATGTCTTTTCTAGCAACCTATTACACTTTTGATGAATAGATAAACCTAGAATCATAGATTGGGTGATCAAATCAACCTAAGCATTAAGTCTAACAATAGTGAAGACAATCGATTATATAAAGCCCTATTTGTGTTCTGTTGCTAACCCATGAAACCCCTTTTGAAACCCCTAATCTAGCAAAGAAAACTACTCAGACATAGAGAAATGAATAGCCAACATAGATGAGAAATTCAATAGCATAAAAATATAAAAATCACAAGGGTTCAGAATCGCTTCTCTAACGTAGCCGCTCTTCCTCTCCCTCACAAAACGTCGCTCCCCCAAAAACCAAAAGAAAAGGTAAGTATCTCTCCCCTAAAACCCTAGGTTAAATAGCATACAAGTAGAGAAAAATAAGGAAAAATTCCAAATTCAAATCTCCCTATTAAAAAGCGATCTCAGCCCTCTTTCTCTCACAAAGGATCGCCTAAAATAAGGGGAATTAGGCAGGGAATCGGCGCCTAGATGCTTGCCACGTGTCGTCATGAAACTGTAGAGTTGGGAGCATGTGCTTGGAAATCGGGAGCATGTGCTCCTGGGTCTAAAATCAGCTTTTATGCTCCAATTCAACTCCTTTCTACTCCGATTGCTCCTGCTTTTCCAATCCTTGCTTTTAGCTTCCTAGCCTCTTATTATAACCTGAAAAGGACTCAAACAACTACAAAACTATCAAATAAACGGGGTCAAAGTGAGTCAAAACCGTAACATATCAACTCCCCCAGACTTAGATCTTTGTTTGTCCTTAAACAAACTCAAACCAAGCGCCAAGAGAGCCTAGGTGGGAACTCGCAAAAATCTCAGAAACCGTGAGTAGACCATGACCTGCAGACCACATGTGTTAGAACAAGCTATACCGATTCTCACCAAAAACTTCTCCAGCAAACATCTCCAAAACCAGAACCATAATTGGCAATCAAACCCAGAAAAAGATCACTTTCCAGACAAAGACTCTTTACATTCAATTAAAATTGGCGTGAGCTTCTCATTAAGGGCATTAAGCTAGTGAAATCGAGGCTTGGTAGATAAAAGGCTGTTTTAATGGTGGAGCTATAGAGTGTTTAGGGGTTACCATTACTTTGAAAGAGATGCAGGATATCGCACAAAATGGTAAGGGAGAGTGGACTCATTGATGTCCACAACCTCTAATCACTCTCCTCTTCTTATCTTCTCAAACTCAGACTCTCTTTTCTCCTCAGGGTATAACGCATGCTCGGGGGTGTGTAACTCTAGCTCTGGTCCCTTTCCATCATCCTTAAACGTTTTTTTTTTTTTTTTAGACATATGAAGGATGATGGGGGATCTTCTTCTGATATTGCCCCTGGAGCATGCGGACCGTATCCTAGGCTCTCTCTCTGCTCAAAACAACTCGCGGACTCGGATGTATATAATTTCGGAGCAGGTGCTCGCTGGGTTGGAGCACGTGCTCTGTCCGTCCGGCTCTTTCCTCTTTGGTTCTCCAGCAAGAGCGAGTTAGAGATTGTGTCAGTCCTGCTCTCCCCGACCGTTTTGCACATAGCTGCACAGAATGAGAAAACAAAAATACAAGTGCAAGTGGTTTGAAAGGAGGTTAGGCTCGGGGTGGGTACTAACTTAAAACGAGCTAGCTATTCAGGATCAACAAGATTGGCAAAATGAATAAGAAGTCCTGAATATGTGACACGTTCCCTATCCTAATGCCCAAAACGAGAAGAATTTAAATCCGGTTAGGTTCCAATAAAGTAGAGTCTAAGTCTTTCCGGTGAAACCTTAATGGGATGAAGCTTTTCTGGCCAGGAGAAGGGTCCGAATGTGAAGAGGTATTAGCTCGTCTCTGTACTCTTAGTTCTGCAACAATGGTCACTAGGAAAAACGGTCAAACTCACAAATGGTTAAAAACATCACAGATTTCGGTCCTAATTCCCACAATTTTTGGTTCGACTCACATGACAAACTGACTCAATAAAAAGAAAAATAAAGAAAACAAATGTCATAGGTGACCCTCCCCCGGACTTACTTCACACCGTCTCCGGTGTGAAAATAAGCCAAAGAGAGACCTAGACAAGAAGAAAAATAAAGATAACAATAAAAATGAAAATAAAATAAGGCGGATAGGACAATGATGGTGTGTGTAACCGCGATCAGGCGTCGGAATCGCCTGGCCCAATCGCTCTTCTCTTTTTCTTTGGTTCTCAGTTCGCCGAGCATGTGCTCGGGTTGCTCGCGTCCTGCGAGCATGTGCTCCGCGTCTTCTTCCAATATTCCTAAAACCGAAAAGAGAAGAAACAAATCCTAAAAAGAAAAAGAAAAACTCAGCAATATATACCTGGTGGGTTGCCTCCCACCCAGCGATTTTTTTAAGTCATTAGCTTGACTCGAAAGCTCCTTAGGCAGTAGGAGGATCGCCTAGGGCGACGGTCTCACCCCTTGCGTGCTCAGAGGCAGCAAGATATGGCTTCAACCTCTGTCCATTCACCACAAATTCTCCTCCTTTTGTGTCCAGCAACACAACAGCCCCATATGGTCTAATCTCCTTGATGGTGAAGGGTCCGGACCATCGTGATCTTAGCTTTCCGGGAAACAGTTTCAGCCTAGAGTTGAACAACAAGACTTGATCATTAGGAGCAAAGGTCCTAGTGAGGATCCGCTTGTCATGGTAGGCTTTGGTACGCTCCTTGTAGAGTTTTGAGTTTTCATAGGCGAGGTGCCTAATCTCCTCTAGCTCATGCAGTTGCATCTTCCTCCTTTCATGGGCGCTCTTAGTGTCAAAGTTCAGCATTTTCACTGGCCAAGCAGCCATGTACTCTAGCTCAACAGGAAGGTGACACGCCTTACCATACACCAAGTGAAACGGTGTAGTCCCCAGGGGTGTTTTGTAGGCGGTTCTATAAGCCCATAGAGCCTCATCTAGCTTCTGAGACCAATCCTTCCTTGCTGTGTTCACTGTTTTTTGCAAAATGCTCTTAATCTCCCGGTTAGAGATCTCAACTTGGCCGCTTGTTTGTGGGTGGTAAGGGGTGGCAACCTTGTGCCTCACTCCATTCTTCTTGAGAAGACTCTCAAAGACCTTGTTAATGAAATGCGATCCACCATCGCTAATGACTACCCGTGGGACACCAAACCGTGGGAAAATAACCGACTTGAACATCTTGAGCACGGTCTTTGCATCATTATTGGGGCTGGCCAAAGCTTCTACCCACTTGGACACGTAATCGACAGCCACCAATATGTATTCATTGCCGAATGAGTTCGGGAAAGGTCCCATGAAGTTAATTCCCCAAACATCAAATACCTCAACCTCCAAGATGAAATTCTGAGGCATTTCATTCCTCCTGCTGATGTTCCCTTGTCTCTGACCATGAAGTGGCATTTCCAAAAATACCGCCTTATGTCTTTTAGGAACTTCTTCTTCTTGTTCCCCACAAACTCAGTAGGTTCTTTCTCTGCTGCTAGGTAGTTTGCATACTCTCCAAACCAAGGAAAACTCGGCTGTTTGTTGGTATCGATTGCCTTGCACGGGGTTTTCGGAGCATGTGCTCCCAGGCGGAGCATGTGCTCGGCGGGATCAAAGATGCCGATCGAGTAAACATGTTCTTCAGGAAGGCTATCATCTAAGGGTAGCTCTTCTTCTATCCTCATTCTTGACAAGTGATCTGCAACTCCGTTCTCAATACCCTTCTTGTCTTTAATCTCCAAGTCAAACTCTTGAAGCAACAAAATCCAACGGAGTAGCCTTGGTTTTGCATCCTTCTTGGTCAGTAGATACCTCAATGCTGCATGATCAGTGTGAACAACCACTTTGGAACCAACAAGGTATGATCGGAACTTCTCAAAAGCAAACACAACCGCTAAAAGTTCTTTCTCGGTTGTAGCGTACTTGCACTGAGCCTCATCCAAGGTGCGGCTGGCATAGTATATCACGTGCAGCTTCTTGTCTTTTCTCTGTCCCAGAACCGCTCCCACGGTATAATCACTCGCATCAGTCATAACCTCAAAGGGAAGGTCCCAATCAGGTGGTTGCACAACCGGAGCGCTAACCAAAGCTCCTTTGATCGTGTGAAAGGCTTCCAAGCAAGCAGAATCGAAATCAAACTTCACTTCCTTACACAACAGCTGGGTAAGTGGTCTTGCTATCTTGGAGAAATCCTTAATGAACCGTCTGTAGAAACCGGCGTGACCAAGGAAACTGCGGATCCCTTTTACCGAATTAGGCGGTTGTAAACTCATCATCACCTCAACCTTGGCTTTGTCAACCTCAATCCCCTTTTCAGAAATCTTGTGTCCCAGCACTATCCCATCTCTGACCATGAAGTGGCATTTCTCCCAATTCACACCGCTGCAACACCCTGCACAAATTAGACAAACAAACGGAAAAGGAGCTCCCATAGACGGAGAAATCGTCCATGAAAACTTCCATTATATCCTCAATCAGGTCAGTGAAAATGGACATCATGCATCGTTGGAAGGTCGCTGGTGCATTGCACAAGCCAAACGGCATTCTGCGGTAAGCAAAGGTGCCGTAAGGACATGTGAATGTGGTCTTCTCTTGATCGTCGGGATGGATTGGGATCTGAAAGAAACCTGAATAGCCATCTAAGAAACAGTAGTAAGGATGGTTAGCCAATCTCTCAAGCATTTGATCAATAAACGGCAAAGGAAAATGATCCTTACGGGTCGCAGCATTAAGTTTTCTATAGTCTATGCACATGTGATGTCCCGTAACTGTCCTAGTAGGAATCAACTCATCCTTATCATTCTTAACCACTGTAATTCCACCTTTCTTAGGGACTACATGAACTGGACTAATCCAGGAACTATCAGAAATAGCATAAATTACACCCGCATCTAGAAGTTTCATTATCTCTTTCTTAACAACATCCTTTAGATTCGGGTTCAACCTCCTCTGATGTTCTACCGAAGTCATTGATTCATCTTCTAGATGTATCCTATGCATGCAAAGATCTGGTGAGATTCCTGGGATGTCATCTAGTGAATACCCTAGAGCCTTTCTATACTTCCTAAGTTCACAAAGGAGCAAAGCGGTCTCTACATTGTTTAGTTCAGAGTTCACTATCACGGGGTATGTAGAGTTAGGACCTAGGAACGCGTACCTTATCCCGGCTGGAAGTGGTTTTAGCTCTACCTTTGGAGCTCTTAACTCGCTCCAAGGACTGTCCGCTGACTTTACTGGAGCATGTGCTCCGGAATCCGGAGCAGGTGCTCCCTCGGCGGATTCCTCCCCTGATTGGTTCTCATCGTCTAGGCTGGCGTAAGCTACCAGTTGCTGGAACCGTGTACCTGCATCCAAAATGCGTGTAAAACCATCAGGTTCCTCATTCAAGAATCCATACTTACCCTCTGCCTTTGTCAAGGCAACCTCCAACGGGTCGAGAGTGAGAACTTCATCGGTAACCTCATGTGCAACCTCTGAACCATCATCAACCACAAAAGTCTGACCATCTATCATAGGTTTCTTGAGCAGCTTATTCATCTCAAACCTTGCGATCATATCCCCCAGCTGGAGATCGATCGCTCCCCCTTGCACATCTATAATCGCACCAGCTGTGCATAAGAATGATCTACCTAAGATCAGGGGGTCACGTGGTTCTTCTTCAAGTTCCAGAACCACAAAGTCTGCTGGTATAAGCGTGTCCCCTATCTGGACATGTAAATCCTCCAACACTCCTATGGGGCGCTTGGTGGATCTATCCGCGAATACTAACGAAATCCGTGTAGACTTGAACTTCGTGTATCCCAGCCTTTTAGCCACTGAATATGGCATAAGGTTCACACTGGAACCTAGATCACAGAGGGAGTTTGCAAAAATCGTTTTACCGATTCTCACGGATAAGACAAATCGCCCTGGATCATCTCTCTTCTTTAGCACTTTGTTTTGCAGCACAGCACTGCACTCTCTTGAAACCATCATCACGTTCTCTTCCTCTGACACTCTCCCAGAAACTAACCCTTTCACATATCTCTTCAAAGAAGGTATCATCTGAACAGCATCAGCTAGGGGTAGTTTTACCGTCAATTCTCTCAACATCTCCTTGCACTTTGCATCCTCCAAATCCTTGCGAGATTTCTTAGGAGGAACAGGGTAAGGAACCCTAGGGGTGTACACGCGTGCAGGAGGTACCTCAGTAGGAACGGTCTGATCGGGAGTCGGGAGCACGTACTCGCTGGGTGGGAGCACATGCTCGCCGGATGCTTCGGCTTCTTTTTGACTCAACGGTGGAGTCTCAGCAGCATGTTGAGGAAGGTATTCTTCAGCAATACCCTTGCCCTTGTCAAGCCTAGCGGATGGTGCTTCTCTAGGGGGTAACTTCTTTCCTCCCCTTAGCTCAATCGCATTGACATACTCGTTCCGCGGGTTTGCTTCCCCTTTTCCGGGCAGAGTCCCAGAAGTTCTTTTCACGGCTTCAGCAGTCTGTGCAACCTGAACATCAAGCTTCTTCACATGTGACATTACTGCCTCATACTTCCCATTAAGGTCATTGTACATGGTATCGACCTTAGCGTTGATTTCCACTGAAGCTTTTTGTTGATTCACCAAGAGTTGTTGCATCATGTTTTTCAGCTCATCCTGAGAGCTGCTAGCAGATGAAGATCCCAACTGCTGGTTGGTGAAAGGCAGTGCTTGCTGAGCGCTTGTATATGCCTGCTGGTTCCCCCCTTGGAAACGGTTTTGAGTGGGCACAAACTGTTTGCCTTGGAAGTTGTTTGAGAAGGTTTTCTGATAACCCATCTGATTATGAGCTCCTTGCTGCGGATACACCTGATCCTGAGGATTCTCCACGTTGGTGCTTCTATAGGACAAATTCGGATGGCTTCTGTAGTTCGGGTTGAAACCCCTGTTCTGCACAAAACCTTGCCCACTCACATAATTAACCTCCATCGTTTCATCCTCTCCATCACAAATCTCCTGAGCTAGCGGCATGTCTCCAGTCTCATCGACAAAATGGACAGTTTTCTGGCTCCCCTTCAGAAGAAGGTTCACCTTGGCTGTCAACTCGTCAATCTTTTGCGTATCGACACTGTTGACCTTCACGGACCTGTCATACTCAGGAGCCTTGTTGCTGGAGCTTGCAGCTAGGTTCTCAATCAACTGATATGCTCCTTCCTTAGACTTTGTCATAAAATCCCCATTGCTGGCCGAGTTGAGAGCGTTTCTGTAGTCCCAGTTAACTCCATCATAGAAAATGCCCAGAATCTGTTCATCACTGAATCCATGGTGCGGACACTCTCTACGGTACTCTTTGTACCTCTCCCAAGCCTCGCAGAAGGCTTCTCCAGTGTGCTGTTGGAACGATGAAATCTTGTTCCTCAGGGCAGCGGTCTTAGCCTTGGTGTAGAAATGGTCCAGAAACGCTGATCTACACTGTTCCCATGATGTCAGACACCCAGGTGGCAATGACTTCAGCCAACGTGTAGCTCTATCCGCAAGAGAGAAGGGAAAGAGCTTGCACTTCAGAAAGTCTGGCGGTATCCCATTTGAACCAGTGGTGCTACATATCTCCTCAAAATTCTCGATGTGGTCCATCGGAATCTCAGCTGGGAGACCGTGAAATAGGTGCTGCTTCACTAGAGAGATCATCTGTGGCTTGATCTCAAAATCTTGTCTCTGGATGGTGGGAGGAACAATCGCCGCTCGGTTGGTGTAGAACACATGCGGGTTGTCCTTGTCCCCAATGGACGGTTGACCCGACCCGACCCGACCCTAACGAGTAATAGAAAAAAGTTACTTGTACTCGACCCTTAAATAACGAGTACCTGGAAAAACAGGTACCCGGAAAAGAATAGTTGATCCTTTAAATACCCGATGATACACAGAGTTTTAAACCCTATTTTCCTACTGCAAGTGCACAGCAAAGAAGTAGTACTTAGGGGTCGAATCCCACGAAGACCAAGTTTTACTCTATGGTTCTATTGGTTCAATTTCAAGCTAAGACAATTCAAAGTTGGGTTTGTTTGGTAACAGTAACGCGATTAAAACGGTATAAAAAGGCAATAAGCAAAACACTAGATCAGGGGTAATTCTCGGGAATTTCAGAGATAGCAACTAAACAACTATTCAGGGCATAGATTAAGTACCAGTCTAAAACTCAAACATAAATATAAACTGATCCACTGTCGTGGTATCAATAACTCTATCTGATCGATTCTGTGCGGAAACGCGGAGCACATGCTCAGACATCCGGAGCACATGCTCGGCGGTCCATAAACCCTAAACTGTCGTTTGAGCCCAGAATCGCAGACAAGCATTAAAGAACAGGAATGATAAGTTCACAAATCACCTACACATCAACTTTCACAGGTCTAGGATAATTTGCCCACTAATGTCTTTTCTAGCAACCTATTACACTTTTGATGAATAGATAAACCTAGAATCATAGATTGGGTGATCAAATCAACCTAAGCATTAAGTCTAACAATAGTGAAGACAATCGATTATATAAAGCCCTATTTGTGTTCTGTTGCTAACCCATGAAACCCCTTTTGAAACCCCAAATCTAGCAAAGAAAACTACTCAGACATAGAGAAATGAATAGCCAACATAGATGAGAAATTCAATAGCATAAAAATATAAAAATCACAAGGGTTCAGAATCGCTTCTCTAACGTAGCCGCTCTTCCTCTCCCTCACAAAACGTCGCTCCCCCAAAAACCAAAAGAAAAGGTAAGTATCTCTCCCCTAAAACCCTAGGTTAAATAGCATACAAGTAGAGAAAAATAAGGAAAGATTCCAAATTCAAATCTCCCTATTAAAAAGCGATCTCAGCCCTCTTTCTCTCACAAAGGATCGCCTAAAATAAGGGGAATTAGGCAGGAAATCGGCGCCTAGATGCTTGCCACGTGTCGTCATGAAACCGTAGAGTTGGGAGCATGTGCTCGGAAATCGGGAGCATGTGCTCCTGGGTCTAAAATCAGCTTTTCTGCTCCAATTCAACTCCTTTCTACTCTGATTGCTCCTGCTGTTCCAATCCTTGCTTTTAGCTTCCTAGCCTCTTATTATAACCTGAAAAGGACTCAAACAACTACAAAACTATCAAATAAACGGGGTCAAAGTGAGTCAAAACCGTAACATATCATCCGACCCTTTACTCTTACCCGGAAAAATGAATATCCGATAAAAAAATTGTCAATAATCGCAATAATAATTTCATATTCCAAAATCCTAAAAGAAAAAATTAGAAAATTACAAAATTACAAACTTAAAAAATAAAAATAAAATATTAATTCAATTGGACGTCGTATATATCATTTTCAGTTAGACTAAGTTGAACTTAGGCTTTAACTTTAACTCTATAATATATTTATAAATTAATAATAAATAATAATAATACAAAATATTAAAGGGTATTTACGGGTCGGGTAACAAAACGGGTAAAGGGACGAGTAACGGGACGGGTATTGAAAACTAGACTAATACTCTATATTCGTCCCTTATTCACAGGTAATATAATTATAATACCCTTTACTCGACCCTAAAGTTGTGGGTACCCTTTTTCGGGACGGGTACAAACCGAGTAACGGGTCGAATACGGGTAACGGGTATTAGTGCCCAGGCCTATTATAAACTTGATAGTGAAAGATTGGATGACTGAAATCGATGATAGTGTGACTACAGTCCGTAATGGCATCTCCTATGTCAGATCAGGACCAATCCGAAGAAAGGCGTTTCAGCGAAGAGTGGAAGGTGTTAGATTCACAAGGGGTAACATGCCACTAGATGTGCAAACAAGATGTAATTCAACGTATTTGATGCTGACAAGGGCAGTTAAGTTCAAAGACGCATTTGATAAAATGGAGTTTGAAGATAAGCCTTTTAATGATCATTTCTTGGAGTATGAGAACGGTGTAAAAAGGATTGGACCTCCTCAAACCTCGGATTGGCGTAAAATTGAGAGGTTAGTTAAGTTCCTTAATGTTTTCTGTAAGGCTACATTGGTAGTATCCACCTCTACAACTATGAATGCACATCAATGTTATGGTGAAATAGTTAACATAGCTATAAAGCTTCAGTTACTTTGTGCTACTGGGGATAAAGATGTGAAGATAAATATTGAGAAAATATTTCAAAAATTTGATAAGTATTGGGATGGCTTGAAGAACATTAATAGGATGTTGATCATTGTTAGTGTTTTTGATCCGAGAAAAAGATGCAGTTTGCAACCTTGTTGTATGGGGTAGATATTGTAGAAGATGTGGCGATGAAAGATTCAGTTAAGGCTATATTGCATGATATGTATCAGGAGTATAGTGAAAGATATGCAGAAGCAGCAACATCTACGGAACAAACTCAGTCTCAATGCTCATCTCAAAGTACTCGAGAGAGACATCAAGATGTATTTGACTCACTCGAAGATGAGTTTGATGGATACAACCCGATGGAGCAGAAATATGATACATTGCTTAGAACTATTGGAGTTAGAGATACTAATGAATTGGATACATATCTGAGAGAAGAAGTTGAGAATCCGGATTTGATGATGGGAGTTGAGTATGATGTACTCTCTTGGTGGAAAGTCAATAGTGCAAGGTACCCTGTTCTATCTCATATGGCTAAGGATTTATTTGCGATGCAAGTATCATCTATTGTTTCTGAAAGTGCTTTTAGTACTAGTGGTAGGATAATAGATACATATAGAAGTTTTCTAACGCAGTACATGGTGGAGGTTCTGATGTGTACTGAACAATGGTTATAACAAGACATTAAGAGGGGGTTATTGGTTCTATGATTTTAATGGATTTAGAAATCTAAACAAAAATCATGTGTTATTCAATCATTGATTTTAAAATACTTATCAAAATTATGTGTTATTGGTTCTATGATTTACAAATACTTATTAAATTCCAATGTTATTCATTTAATGATTTGTTCTTGGATTTCAAAATCTACATTATGTTTTAAATGGATTTGATAGTGTAAAATGGAAGGATTCAAATCCAAGGATAAAACATGTTATTTCAAAATCCATGTGTTTTGATTTCTAGAATTTACAATTCCATATGGATTTAGAAATTACATCTCCAATAACAGCCCATAAGTTTGAAGAAAAGGTGCTTACAAATGTACAAATTCTGGCAGAAGTTGAGTTTGAAGATGAGCTTCAAAAGGTAACTTTTATTATCTCTTTACTTACTGACAAGTTAGTTATTGTTTGTAATGTTTTCTTTGATTATTTTCAGAATTTGAATGTGAAGAAGTGGAGTAGAAGACTGGATTTGAGACTGGAGTGTGGAGTGTGGACTATGTGTTTTGGTCTATTTGGATATTTGAAGATGACTTTAGCTTTCTCTACTTGTTTCTCTCTTTCAAATTTCAGAATTTAGAACTTCAATCTTTATGTTATTCTACTTTCATTTCTATTCATTCTCATAAATTTTTGATATTCGATAGTTAAGTTAATTATGCTTCGGGTATTATACTATGAGTTCGGGTTTTTAGGCCAATTTCTTGGGTATTTTTATCAATTTCGGATAAAAATACCCGAGATACATCGGGTATCCGACATTCATTTCGAACTTCAGGTGTATCCGAAATTATCCGAAACTGATTGGATAAAATCCGAACCCGACCCGCTTCTATAAAATACCCGATTGGGTACTATTTCTAAAGATCCGAAAATCCGAAGATCCGAAACCGATCGGGTTCGGGTACCCGAACGCCGAGGGCTACCCTCAATTATCTCGGCTCTTGTTTGTTCTTTTCGTTTGTTCTTTTCGTTTGTTCAGAAAGCCTAAACACAAATCAAACAAACTATATATTTATAACGTGTATTTGCATGTCGGAGGAGAGAGAGCCATATATATCAATAAAGATGGAGACAATTAAAGACTGTATATGCACCAGACTTCTAGTTTGGAGTGACATTTCATGAGCAAAGTAATGGTGACTTCACCTTCATAGTTGGGAAGCGTAGAAACCTCAGGCTTGGTGGTACATAGATGTAAAACAGGAATATGTCTTCATCATCCCTGAGAAAAAGCAGGGAAACAATGAATGTCAAATTCAAAACCCATGGGAATGCTTTATGTTGGTACTACTAATACTTGTGACTTAGTAGTCTCATGTCAAGGGTTTAGGTTAATTTTCGAGGAGAAACTTGATTAAAACTTTGAATATTTTGTTTCATAATTTTCTTTGTTTGTGGTACCTAGCTAGCAAAAATATATATATAAACAACTAAACAAGGTATGAAATGAACGAAAAGAGAAGCAAGTTGTTCACGAAAGGTGAATGAAAGATTTTAGTCGGCCACTTTGGTTTTTTACCTTTGAACCAAAAAACATTACAATTTCTATTGGATAGAATCTTAAAAAGTAGACAAGACACGTCCGTAGCAGATCTCTGCACTCGCATGTGTTCCCCTTGATGAACATCGATGCCAACCAAAAAAAAGAAAAACAAATTAAAAAAAATCCCATCTTTTTTTTTTTTCTAAAACCTTTCTCTATCGATATAATAAAAAAAACTCTCAATTCAATTTTACCAATCTCTCTCATTCTCAGATCACTGGGGAAGCTCCAAGCTCGATTTCTAAAATCATCCACCATGACCTCACAAGCGTGTCTTCTTCTTCAGAAACAGCTCAAAGGTACCATCTCCTCCGCGAATCTTTCTTTAACCAAATCTGTTTCTTGTTGTTGTTCTCTGTTATTGAATTCGATTTGTGTGTTCCAGATCTTTGTAAGCATCCTGTAGATGGGTTCTCTGCTGGTCTAGTTGATGAAAAGAATATATTCGAATGGAGCGTTACTATCATCGGTCCTCCTGATACTCTCTAGTACGTTTTCTCTATCTTCTTGATTCGATGATCCATTTGTGATTTTGAGCTTTTGAATGGATCGATTTAGTTGTAAATACATTGGAGTAGTGTTGTTGTTGTTGTTGTTTTGTAATTGAAATTGAATTGCTTTATATATCTGTTTCTTTATTGAGTTTTATGTAACTTTTATGAATGCAGTGAAGGAGGTTTTTTCAATGCCATTATGTCATTCCCACAAAACTATCCTAATAGCCCACCTACTGTGCGGTTTACTTCAGATATTTGGCATCCGAATGGTTAGTTCTTTTTCTCTTGGACATTGATCTTGTTTTGAGATATAGCTAAGGTGTTTATTTGGAAATTTGTTTCTGTTATGGTTTTTTGTAGTTTATCCTGATGGGCGTGTTTGTATATCTATTCTACATCCTCCTGGTGATGATCCGAGCGGGTATGAGCTTGCTAGCGAGCGTTGGACACCTGTTCACACAGTACGTTTTAACAATGATCCAATATGATGATTGTTTGTAAATGCATATCTCACTTTCTAAAGAACAAGAATCATGTCATTTAGATTTGATGATGAGTTGAAAACACAATGCTTATTTCAGGTTGAGAGTATTATGTTGAGTATCATATCAATGCTCTCTGGTCCAAACGATGAATCTCCAGCAAACGTTGAAGCTGCTGTGAGTATATTTTTCTATCGGTTAGCTATAATCTCATGAGATTTATACACTGCGTCTCATTGGATTTGCATATGGTTTATGTACTAGAGGTTGCGCTCGTTTAACCATTCTCGCTGTGTTTTTCCTCTTGCAGAAAGAATGGAGAGAGAAGAGAGACGAGTTCAAGAAGAAAGTGAGCCGTTGTGTCAGAAAATCTCAAGAAATGTTGTGATCAACACAAAAACAACAATTTCACACTTTGAACTCCAATTTCTTCTGGAGTTCATAAAGTTCATTTAAAAACTGTCCAAACACTACTTGCAATAAACCCGTCTTTGCATCTTTTAATCGCGTTTCCTCAACGTGAAATGGAAGTGTTTGTTCGAAAAAAGGGTGTTGTTCTTGAGGAAACTGACATTAAAATTTATACTCCCTCCGTTTCATAATATATGATGTTTTTAGAGGTTTTTGCTTGTTTCATAATATAAGATGTTTTTAATTTTTGAAGCAATTTTTAGATTATTTTTATATTTTCTTATTATTTATTTTATGCAGTTTTGTTTCTGATTGGTTAAACTTTTTAAAAGTAAACATTTTTTATTATGCATGTTTTGGCTAAAACATCTTATATTTTGAAACGGAGAGAATATTATTCATACGTTTTCTACTGAAGAAGCTTTGTTGCACCTTTGTGTTTTACATTTTTTTGTTTTGTACGCTGAAAACTCCACGCCGTTCTTACGTTCCCGTAATAAAACTTCGTACAGTTTGTTCGTTTTTGTTTTTTGTAGAGTAATAAAGAAACAGCATGATGTTAGCCTCTCAAGGGTCTACGTTATTAAATAGGTTTGTGACGCAGTCGATCCTGGACCGTTGATTTACCTATCAATCGTTATCAAAACAGTTGAGCAGTACACGTGTCCCACACCGTATTGCTCTTGTTTAAGTGTTTATTTTTATTTTTTTTCTGTTTCGAAGCTTCGTTGAGCTTTGTGAAAACTTCGGAGAGAAAAATGAAATCTCTCTTTCGCCGGTGAGAATGTGATTCTCCGATCACTACATCGATTCCGCTTACCGATCTGATGCTCGTCGATTAATTCGAAGGTTGATGAAGAAATCACAGAGATTTCGTGGTTCGTTTTGTTTAATTTTTTATAATTGCGTCTTCAAATTAGTGATTTGGTTTCGTTTCATATGATCGGAATGTGTTTATTAATGCAGATTGATGTTGTTTTGAAATGGAATTGGTGTGATCTGAGTTATTTCTGAGTTTTCGTGTCGTATTGGTTCATCGTTGAAGTCAGTGTTGTGGGATTTGAATTTTATTATAATGGGAGATAATTCTGGTAGAAGTAGGAGCTCTATGATGGCAACTGGGAAAGAGTTGTTGTTACCTACGAGAAGCTTAGTAGCTGCTATTCCAAGAGCGGTTCAGCAGACGATTTGTAAGCATGTTTCGTTTGGGAATGATGGTAGAGGAGTAGGAAGTGGGGCTTTGGGTAATGCAGCTGTGTTTCTGCTTAAAGTTGCTGTTTTGGAAGTTGTTAGAAGGGTTTCGAAGGCTAAGTGTCCTCATTTGTGGACTAGTCTTCAGGCGTTGCAGTGTCTTTGTTATCCTCCTCTTAAGTGGATTCAGAGATGGGCTCCTTTCAAGGAGTTGATCAAGGCAATGCAGGTTTGCTACTGTGCTTTTTCTTCCGTTTGTCGCTTTTTATAACTAACTGTTTATAAAGCATGAAAATTTCGAAACGCATAGCATTGTTAAATGAATCGAAGGTCCTAAGTCTTTGGGCTTTTTTTCACTAGTCTCAACTTTATTATGTTAGACATGCTGAGTATAGGTACGCTTTAACTACATGTGTCACTTATAATATATTTTTCTGGATGAAATTAACATATATTGTCTTCTTCTCTGTGCTTCAAAGATCGTCCTTCTCACATTGTACTTTGCAACTTGATTGAATCAGAAGTTATTCCTACATCATGCTTTGGTGCCAACACATTGATTGGTGTTATAATCTAGTTTGATGAATCCTGTTCACAAGTAGTTATGTGATCTTTTTTACTCTTAACCTTGCTTATGTGTCATGCCAGATATCATCTCATATCACATGTGTAGGGTCCTTTGATGTGCTTGTTTTGTATTTCTTTCACCATACTGATCTGCCGTGAGTCTCAATAACTGTGTGTATTCTTCGTGCAGATGCTGTCTCGGCCATTATTGGTCCTCACGATAGCTGAGGCTCTCACAGACCAGTCAGAGTTAAAGCAAGATACCCCAGGTGGTAACACTTCTCATGCATCTTCAGAATCACTATCTGACCCACAGACGTCAAAGTCTCCATCAGATATAAGGTATGGGATCTAAAAGTCTTACATGTTGTATTGTACTATAATAGTCTGACCCTGTACAACTTTAATCTAAAGCACTTGAAGTGTTGCAGATCCCTTGAAATTATTAAAGCTCCATCGTCTTTTTTTAGTATTATCTACATATTTCTATCTTCCTACATATCTCGACTTTTTTTTTGTAAATGTAGAATTGAAGATGAGACTCCACTTCCTGTAACTTCACAAGACTGGCTTAGACAACTCTATGAAGAACTGGAAAAACAGAGACTTAACTTGCCCGAGAGGTACTCTCAAATCTAGTGTTATATGAAGAAGAGCTACCTTCTTTGAGTTTTAACTTTAAATTTTCCGCATTAAATCATAACCATCCAGTCTCATTTTAATGTAGAGTCAATGAAGACGAGCTCCATAGATTCTATAGAGTGTCAAATGGAGACTTCACATCCTTACTATCTTCTATAAAAAAAACAATCCAGTGGAGGGAGACTTACAGAATCCTATCTGAAGAAGAACTTGAGACGTGGTCAAGTTTAGTCTTTTGGCATGGATATGACAGGAACCAACGACCTTGCCTCATTGTCCGCTTGGGGCTTGCTTTCTTAAAGTTGCCATCTCATGAAAGACCTCGCTTTGCTCAAGCAATCAGTACGTCCTTAGTGGCTCTACTACATCTTCCAGTATTTTCTTTTCTGTGACATCCTTTTAATTTTCCAGTATTGCGATTGTTTCAGTATCTCAGGTAGAGCACGGCGTTTTGCATCTTCTGACCCCCGAGAATTCAGAACTGACAGTGTTAGTCGATTGTGAAGGATTATCTCCTCTGAGGATTCCCATGCAGATGATGAGATCTTGTTCATCCATTCTTCAAGATCACTTCCCTAACCGTCTTGGCTGTCTATTCATCATTCGCCTCCCTCCTGTTGTCCGAGTCATTTCCCAGACTTTCATCCAAGTAAAATATCTACCTGAGCTAACTTCAATTTTTCAGATTTCTTAGTCTCCGTTTTTGGATCTATAATTGGATCTATGATAGGTGCATATCCCCTGCCTAAAATTTTGTTCCTCTCTCATAGATTCTTAGACCAACCACACGCAAGAAGCTGAGAATTGAAGGGGAAACTTTCCATCGAGTTCTCTCTGAGTATCTTCAGACGCTTCCTTCATACCTTGGCAGCGACTGCAATTGCAAAAGATGCTCGAATCTCAACGGAAAAGATCCACCACAACCACAAACACAAACACACCAAAGAAGCAAGAGTAGAAGCTCGAGAGAAACAGAGAAGCTAGAAGACGGCCACTGGAGTTACAATGTCCAGACACCTGATTTAGCATATGAGGATGAATCGAGCCTGAACATATGTAACCAAGTTCTTCGAACAGCAGTAGTGTTCGTGCTCATGATTTGGGTCTTCGGTGCACTTCTAGCTGGATTCGCCGATCCTGAGAGCAGACCCTTTTAAGCTTCCATAAGGTAAAAACCATCGTCGTTAGTAGTGAATTTTAGGCAAATGCGTCTGTCTTCTGTATACATAGTGATAGTATATGTGTGATATGCGTTGTTATATACATATTCATTAGTGAATAAACCATCTACACTGGAGGGGTAATAAGAATCAATTGATTCAACTTAGTTATGGGTCTTGATTTAGGGATAATGGTTGTGGTTCAGTACATTTTTGCGTTTGGGAGAAAGTAAGTTAAGTAAACTATGGTTCAGTATCATGTTGAGACTTTGGTCACTGTTGGTAATGTTTTGTAAAAGTCAGATTTGTCCAAGATGAGAAATATGTATCTGAAAACTTTATAATGATAAATATATATAAGAAAAATAAATAGTAGTTTTGTAAAACTAGGAAAAGAATAATTGAAGATTATGTAAAACAGTAGATTAGCTCATGCTAACCCAAAGTCATGGATCATTTCATGATAGTTTTTCAATCCAAGATTATTTTCCTTTCCAAATTAGATTTTGTTTTTTTGCTTTCTGCAAATTATCATAGGTTAGTGCATAAACTTTGTTTAATCGATTATTTATTTTATTTTAACATTTGTCCTTTCTTAAAAGAAAAATGATTATTCATTGTTTACCTTGATTAAAAACGTTTACGTTTTCGATTTAAAATGATTAACCGAAGAACTGATGCAAAAATATTATTAAACTGGTAATGTACAAAACTGAAGTCATCAGTAGTGATTATGTCGCCAAGAAAACAAGCTTTTCTTAATTCTAAAAACAAAACAAAAATACTAAAATAGTAATAATTTTTTTATCTGAAGGATCATATCTCAAGATTTTTGTTTTTAGCTTAGGATCTTTTTACCAGGTTTCTTTGATAGATCAACAAGTTTATTATATTTCAAGTTAAATGTTAATAAAATAAATTATTGTATATTCAATAGTCAATAAATATATTTCTGATATTGAAAGAAAAATATTGAAAAAAATTGATAAATTGAAATGAAAAATGACAATGTTATCCAGATTATTTCTAATAAAGTAGAAATTTCGAATTACAAAACAAAATCAAAATAGTTAGATGATTGAATTTATTTTTTAGAATTTTTCAGTAATAATAATAATATGAACATGGTAGATTTCTCAATATGTAACTTTAAAAAACTTTTTTTTGATCAAAAAATCAATTTAAAAACTATTTCAGTCTTTTCACAAGTAAATTTTGAAATATGTAAGAATTCACCATATAACAAAAATAAATATTTCCCCAAAGTTCTAATTAATTTTGAACAAGTTTCGATTTATAAAAAAAAATAAATATCTAAAGAGATAATACGACTAATAAATATCCCAGCTTATACGTAACCCAAATCTTAAAAAATGGATATAAGACAGAAAAATTGGAACGTGTATAACAGAAAATCAATTTGTTTTTGCTAAAATTGGAAAATAAAATATAATTTCTTGACAAGTTTTAGAAACTGCCACATCAGATAATACGTTTGGGTCAAACGTTGTTATTGTAATCGAGTAAGCTAAACCACTCATTATTATTACTCTTTTGTATTTAATCCACGTTTCGTGTTTTTGAAGTCTGTTTTATAATCTTTATCTCATCCAACAAAAAAATTAAACAAATTCTAAAAAAAGGATTCATAAACAGAAAAAAACAAATATCTTAATTACAAGATATATTCAAACTTTGACATAAGAAAGAAGTTTCCGACACTTGTGTGAGAGTATTAATACGATCCTTCTCCCACTCTTCAGATCACAAAGTTTTCGTTTTTTTTTCTTTTTTTAGGGTTCATCGATTCGGTACCGATCTCCTCAATTCATCTCTTTCTCTTATTGAAAGATTTCATTTTTCTAAAATTTTAATGCGTTTTTTTTTTTTTTTTGTAATCTAAAAATTTCAGGGTTGTGTGGAGTGATCTCTCATCAATGGCGTCAAGTGATAAACAAACAAGCCCAAAGCCTCCACCTTCACCTTCACCTCTCCGTAATTCCAAGTTTTGTCCGGTAAAAGTTATGATTTTTATTCGATTCTGGCCATACCCATTTATATTTCATGCGTTGAATCATGTGAAAGGTGTTACTACTTTTATATGGTTGGAGAATGAATCACGTGTTTTGATCCTTGTTCAGTTTTGTTAATTGATCATTTGATCTCGTTGACATTGTATTGAATCAAACGGTTTTAGGGATCTTTTGATTAGTCACAAGGATCATTTGAGATTGAATTCCTTGGATAATATTTGACTTAGATCTGAGGTTGTCACAATCTTGTACTGAGAACAGGAAGAGTCTGTGAGAGAGCTTTGTTAAGTTGTATTGTACTATGTTCTGATTCTTCTATCTTCTACATCCGGATGACTATGATTTAGTTTGTATTGATAAGATGTGGTAACTGATTTAGTTTTTTTTTCATTTGTGCAGTCCAATGTGAGGATCTTGATCTCAGGAGGAGCTGGATTCATTGGCTCTCACCTTGTTGATAAGCTGATGGAAAATGAAAAGAATGAGGTTAGCATTGAAATGCATGTATCCATCCTATACATAAATAGTTTTTTGTGTGATTTGGGTTGATGTGTAAACCTTTTTTCCCCAGGTGATTGTTGCTGATAACTATTTCACTGGTTCAAAGGAAAACCTTAAGAAGTGGATCGGTCATCCGAGATTTGAGCTTATTCGTCACGGTATGGTCTCGAAACTCTCTGGCTTGTTGCTTCAGTTGAGAATGGAATATTCCTGTCATTTGTTGTCCTCGTTTATATTTGGCTTTGGGTTTAACAGATGTCACGGAGCCACTTTTGATCGAGGTTGATCAGATTTACCATCTCGCATGTCCTGCTTCTCCCATCTTCTACAAGTACAACCCTGTGAAGACAATCAAGACCAATGTGATTGGTACACTGAACATGCTAGGTCTTGCCAAACGTGTTGGAGCAAGGTTTGCAGATTGATCCATTGTTTATACCTTGTTTCTGTTGATCTTCACCTTTGTGACTAACTAACCCTTCTTCCGAACAGGATTTTGCTTACCTCAACCTCGGAAGTGTATGGAGATCCTCTGATCCATCCCCAGCCTGAAAGCTATTGGGGGAATGTCAACCCAATTGGTAGGCTCAAACACTCATTAGCTTTAAATAAATATATTATCTGTATCAATTCACTGTCTTATAACGTGGTTGCTATGATAAAAGGGGTTAGGAGCTGTTATGATGAAGGCAAGCGCGTGGCTGAGACCTTGATGTTTGACTACCACAGGCAACATGGAATTGGTTAGTTGTATTATCTCATGGCTCTTGAGTCAACATTGTTCTCATAATTTCATCAAGACTCTCTCCTTTATTGCTTACCTTGTATTTGTTGTTCGTTGTAGAAATCCGCATTGCCAGAATCTTCAACACTTATGGTCCACGCATGAACATCGATGATGGCCGTGTTGTAAGCAACTTCATTGCTCAAGCACTACGGTGAGCCCACTTTAACCAATCCATCTAACAAATTTTCCTTTGCGAGCTATAATCTGATTCATGAGTCATCTCTTGGCCTTGTTGTTGCCATGAATATGTAGGGGTGAGGCATTGACTGTTCAGAAACCAGGGACACAGACTCGCAGTTTCTGTTATGTATCTGACATGGTTGATGGACTTATGCGCCTCATGGAAGGAGATGACACTGGTCCCATCAACATTGGTAACCCAGGTAAATCCCCTAACGGTCCTCCATTACACAAAATACAACTCAACCCAACCTATCTCTTGAACTTATGCTTAGTTTCTGAATCTTTGGTTTCTCAGGTGAGTTTACCATGGTGGAACTAGCTGAGACAGTGAAGGAGGTGAGTGTCTTGGTCTCTTGATTGATATGAGTAGGTGCTTTGAAAATCTTGGGTGTCTGGTAATGACATGTTGCTTTGTTTTCAGCTGATTAACCCGAGCATAGAGATAAAGATGGTTGAGGACACACCAGATGATCCAAGACAGAGGAAGCCGGACATCACAAAGGCTAAAGAAGTGTTGGGATGGGAACCAAAGGTGAAACTCCGTGAAGGTCTTCCCCTTATGGAAGAAGACTTTAGGCTAAGGCTCGGAGTCCCCAAAGAATAAAACTTGGTCACGGATCAAAAGCAAACGTGGATGCCCTACAAGTCAGTTCTACTTTTCAGATTCCATTGCGCAGGTGACTGGTTTCATATAATATTTATCCACTTTCCACAGTGGAAAACTCCGTAGAGAAAAATAAAGATTATGAACGAATGCTTATTTTATTTTAAGGAAAAATATATATTTTCTTGCCATAGTGTTCGCTGTTAAAGTGAAGCCATTTCTTCATATCTTGAAATTCAAAACTTGAAATGAGGTAAACAACTTTGGTGAAGTCACTCATCTCTAGACATCAAAAAAACTTTGGTGAAACCACTCATCACCACAGCAAACCAGTAGAGACTATGTTACAAAAAAAAAAAACAATTTGCAATGTAATTGATCGTCAAAGGCCAAAGCTAAACCTGAATCTAGTTTATGCCACAACCTAAAGTCTACCTAAAAGCAAAGCATTTTGAAAGACAATGGTTAAGATTGGAACCACTGACAGGATTATTAGAACAAAAAGTTAATATTCATTGGGGGAGACAAAGCCTTATTGAATCCATTTCCAATGGGAAGAAGAAGATACAGTGAACAAAACCATAGCATCGCTAAGTTTCAGAAAAAGAACTGCAAAACTCAGAGAAAAGAAAAAGAGTATATCGAATGCTCTTTTTTTTTTTTTGTTATTGAACAAGTTTCTAAGCTAAAGCATCCAACAATATGCCTCTTAGCTTCTACACTTTCGTGAATCATCATCATCACCTGAAAATACAAAAACAAGTTGATAAAACCTTTAGAGTTTTGCTACGAGTTTAAGCATAGTCAATAAGCAATGTAACCAACCAAATGCTTCCACGATATCACGCAAAAACAACAGAACAAACCTAACAAACAAGACATAACTAGTGGTAAGAGATGCATTTCTCACTATGAATCAATCATAAGACAACCTAAATACGAAATAAATCATCCATTGATAACAACAACCCTAGAAACCTCAACAGCCCTTTTGATTCCAAAATGCTCTAAAGATCAAATCATCTAACCAAAAAAAAAACTAGTAATTCAAATTTGGTGTTAGTACCTCCTGTGTTGCTGAACGAACTTGGAGTTCTTGGCATCTTCCTCTGCATTATATAAAGCAAACATTTTTTTACGGGAAATTAGGGTTTTTCCAAAATCAAAATTTAAGATATGATGAACAAAAAGTAACCGCATAAATCTCGATCTGAATCCGTAAACACAGCTGAAATGGGAGAAATTTAATGGATCCGAGGAAGACGACTTTTACCAGTGAATCCGGCGGTTAACTTGGTGATAAGGACACCGGTGACGGCGAAACCGGTGAGGAATGGCCAGCAGCGTTTCCATTCTCTCTTGAAGAACACTGGCCATGGATCGAACAATCTCATCTCTCTCTCTGCAGAAGCGATTTCTCTCAGGTTGTTGTTGTTGTCTGATGACTGCTTCTCGCGTCAGGGAGAGAGGTCAAATCTGAATCAGTTTTTGTGTAAAAAGACTCGTTTCTTTAGTGGGCTTTGTAGCCCTATACCTAGCCCATGATAAGTTTTCAAATACAGAGGTATTTTAATCTTTCTCATGGTTTTGTTTTTTTTAATGAGAATTTAGTCTAATCTACCAAGTTTGTTATAAAACTTTCCAGCCATTTTCCATTATACCACAAGTGGCATTGCAAATCTTGAAAATATCCTTCTGTTTAGTAGATGGAAATTTAAAGAAAATGTGTTGCTTTATATGAGCACAAAATTGAACATACGGTTAGATTGTAATATATCTAACTTGGCATTTATTAATGTACTGTAGCGCTGGGCTGAGAAAAAGAAAAAAGTTTTGTAAAATGCGTCTGTAGACAAATTATTTTTTGGTTTATTCATGTAGATAAATTTCTTTGTTAATATGGATAGAGACAAGTTCCGATTTGTTAAGGTTGTAGATAAATTATTTTTGATGAATTTATAGAGAAGGTATTTTCTGTAGACAAGTTGAACATATAGACAAGTTATCAAGTTCATTGTGATGCACAAGTTCTAATTTGTTGGATCTATGGACACATCGTTATTGATTAGTATGTATACAAGTTCCTACTTGTCCGGATCTGTAGACAAGTTGATTTTTTTAGTAGATAAATTGGTTTTGTTGTTTGTGGACAAATTATACTTAATTACATTTAGATACTAAGTTTTATGACTTGTATAGTACTATCTTGAAATATAATTTAGATTCTCTTTTGGCATATTTCCCCCTAAATGAAACCAGAATAAAGAAGATAATTGGTCCACTGGAACTAGTTTACCGGATATGGTCCATCTACAGCCAAATGTGTGGTCCACAGTGTAAACCTGGTTAGATCGTGGACAATGTCTTTCATAGACGTATCACTTGTTTTATCTTCTGATCGATCACTTACGGCTTTAGAAGATATGCATGATGGACAAAATTAGTTAGTAAAGTGGACAAGTTGGGCGGTCCACCGGAATTGGTTTACCGGATCTGGTCCATCAGAACTTGTCGACTAGGGGGTGCATCACACAACCTCAAAATAAGAATATGCAGAGCAGATCTATACCCCTTTGCCGGGGCAGACAGCGGTGTGTTGCTCTGGGCGATCACCATCATTGGAATAGTCTCATTCGTAGCTAGCTATTGAACCAACTACCAAGTCTTATATGTTTTCTCTGTTCAAAAAAAAAAAATCTAGTTACTCAAAAAAATAAGAATCGGTTGACCGAGAACCGGACTGAACTGAATTTTTTGGTTAACCAAAATGTTTTTAATACTAATCGGTTCAAAACCTATAACTAAAACCAGCTTACGAATGTGGAAGATAACTAACTATGCAAATATCAATACAGCACACAAATATCAATACTGATCAAAAGAGAGTTTTGCTTTTTCGTTTAATTTTAGTTATGATGTCTCAAACAAAAACATTGACGAAAGATTATACAACAATTCATCAACGTGGGTTACCTGATGAATGAGGCTTCTTTTACAATAACTACCTTGCCCTAGGGACTTCAGTATCAAAGTTCATGGTCATTTCAAGGGAACTATCAGTGTACTCCATGTCTTGATTCTTATTTCTCATCAAGTTTTCTGAAGTTAGACACTCTTTTAGTACGCTAATAACTTGGGACATACTTGGTCGTTTTTCTGAAGAAGGGTTTGCGCATGACATAGCCAATTCAAGAGCTTTCCATACAGAGTTTGAGTTGTAATCTCCGTAAAGATTAGGATCCATGATCCGGGTGATATCTCCTCTGTTAAGCACAAGCGAAACCCATTTTGTTATATGTCGCTTTTCGCGGTTTTGTTCAATCACACGTTGGTTTGTCATCATCTCCAATAACACTATCCCAAAACTGTAGACATCGCTCATCTCGGCCAACCGACCTGTCCTATAATACCTGGCAGGCAAGAGAATATGCAGTATGATTCATATGTGATCAGTATACCAACTAATATGAATATGGACTTAAAATTCAACTTGGAATGGTGAGTTTCACATCTAGGATGGTTTAGCATCAACTAATATTCAACATGGAATGGTGAGTTTCACATCTAGGATGGTTAAGCATCGACTAAAAAATTTTGCTTATAAAGAAAAGTACGTAATCTAAAATACTTACTCAGGATCTAGATATCCAGGAGTACCAGCAACAACTGTTGAAATATGAGATTCATCTCCAAGTTTGAAGGATCTTGAAAGCCAAAAATCCGCAATTTTGGCAGTGAATCGCTTGTCCAACAATATATTCGTACTTTTGACATCTCTATGTACCATTGATGGTCGACAACCAATATGTAAGTATTCCAGTCCTAAAAATATTAGCAAACGCGCATATAACTAAGATTTACACAATGCAAATATTTTGAAACTCAACACTAACACCACAATAACAAAAATTTGAAATTGTGACTAACATTTGATTAATAAGAGTTTAGAAAATATTTCATTAGAAATGTTTTATATGGCTTGTTTAGGTTAGGTTAAGATGTATTAGTTGAATGTTCAATGGTTACAATAAACTTTTGGTTTAAATAAGGTAAGTGACTAAGAGCTATTTTGAGTTAGTAGAAACCTAGTGCGGCATCAATGGCTATTCTTAATCGAGTACTCCACTTCAAAATAGAGACATCATGTTTTCCTACAATAAATCATCAAAATAAGTTATTGTATATGATTCTTGTAATAACGAAGGAATAGTAATGTTATATATGCATATATGCATCTTTCACATGACAAATGATGTTTTAAGTCCACGTTGGACATATATTCGTAGATGAGAGCCAAGTGATCTCGTTCATCGCAATACCCAACAAGGCCAACCAAGTTAATGTGGTGAACTCTCAGCAGAAGTTCAACCTGGATACCAACAATTTAACAAATATATAAAACACATTAACTTAGCATGCATGATGCATAAAAATATACATATTTTTTGTTACAACTTTTGCAGAATGTTTAAAGGATTACATGCTTCTGCCTTGACTTGTTTATACCCTTGTGATGATGTTTGGGAGAGTATTTTAACAGCTACTTCCTCTGAACCATTCAAATAACCATGATAGACAATGCCAAAACCTCCTTCACCAAGAGCTCTTTGAAAGTTCTTTGTCATTTCTGTAACTTCTAAATAAGTAAACTTTTTCCTTTTTGTTTCGATCGAGTCGTCTGATTTACTACAAGTAGATGGAATTGGTGAAGGGGGTATGTCTGTAGAAAGAAATATTTAGTACAAAAACAATACATGTGATAACCTTGTAACATATAATTTGTTGATGAGAGTCTCTTAAAATTATACCTTTGACATGACTTGGTGTTTTTTTCTTTCTGCACACACAAATGAGAACTAGTAGAACGAGAATGATCACAATAGCAGAAGCAAGTACAATGAATTTCATTGGAATTTGGAGAACCGGAATTTCGAGACTTACTAACCCTGTTTAAGTTAAAAGATGTCAATGGTTATTGAAAATAACTATAGCTTGAATTTGGAGAAGCTAGTAAGTAAGCACACAATGTGTTAGATGATCTTAGCAAACATAATTTTTAACTACGACCACCCATAGGTCTCATAATCAGGGGGCGCCAAAGCGATATAACTATCTTTTTATAAGAAAAAAAGTTTTTCAAATTGAAATATAGAAGCGTCGGTACCTTCGGGATCTAGAGCTTGGACAAGGTGAATAAGAGAGAAAGCTGATATAAGTGCGAGCAGCAAACTTCCTTGGATACTCTCCATATTCTCGTAGTTCCGAAGCAAAATACATGCAATGGCCTAAGTTTTGAACAATCAATGATGTTTACATATAAGCAGTGGGGAGCACAAAAATATTTTTCGAGATATCAAAAAAAGACTTTCCCAAGTGAAGTCTGAAAACGTGAGAACATGATTAAAATGCAAAAATATATTTAAGGATTAAGTACGTTCTAGTGGCCGATAAGCCAGTTTTTGGTTAGTTTATACTTTATACAAGTGGTCTAGTTTATCACAAAGATACTATCATACTACTTATAACAAAAAAGTATATGCTATAATAGTACGGAACCACTAACTCAGAACCGTGCGAAGACTAATTAGTATAAGAAGCTAACAAAAATAAAATACCTTAGTTTTAAATAAATAAAAATGTCCACAAAAATTAATCACATCTTCGTATAACAAAACTAAAAAAAAAAATTAAAACAAATATTACAGTAAAACTTCTATAAATTAATAAGGTCGGAACCACAAAATTTTATTAATTTATAGAAGTTTTAATTTATTAATTTATCGATAAAATAATAAAATATTAATTTACGAAGAACTTTTCCATTTTCATATTTTTGAACAGTTTTTATTAAAAATAAGATACTTTGTTATAATTCACACTTTTATAAAGTTTTCTTAATTTATAATTTTGGCTATCGTAATATAATGGGTGTCAATAGTTTAATAGATTATGCAGGTGAAAATGATAATTGTGTAGAAGTTCAAAGTTTAGAATAAATCGCTGTTACTATCCTTCATGATGAATTACAAGAAGATATTGCGGTATCTTTAGAACCAATTATATGTAACGAAGAAACTATCGCATCTAGGACGCTCCACAATTTTTTTGATGCAATTTGAGAAAACCACACAAAATGTTTTTGATGTAATGGGAAAGATTATAGATAAGCTCAAACAAGAATGCAAATTCAAGAATAAACAAACAACAATAGAGTCACATTCACTAAATTTTCTTAGATATATATATATATATATATTTATTTTATATCATTATTAATTTATAATATTTATGGGACCATATTTTTACATAGGATTCCAAAAAAAATAATTATCTTATTATTTTATCGAATTGTATCATTTTTTACACCGGCCCAACCCGAAATCGGAAAAATTTATTAATTTATAGCGAGTATTAATTTATAGAGGTTCTACTGTAGTTCTTAAACATTTTTTTTATTACATTGCAATTTTAGGAAAAGAACATTAAACCAAACAGAATAAATAGAAAAGAAAAAAAATATATAACTACAGTTTAAGTTTGATAGAATCAATTTGGTGAGAAAATGTTGAAGGAAAATTTTGTTACTGTGTTATTTTAATTAGAATCAAAAGACGACGCTTAAGGACCAAAGACAAAGCTATCAAAACTGAATTTGTAACTATCGTCCCCCAACTTCCATATTTTCGCATCTATCCTATCCAACTTATTTTGCCTTTTCCGCGAGTTTCCATTTCTCTCGGGTTTCCTTTCCCGTGAGTCGGCTTAAATCTCCACAAAATTCCGAGGTCCCGGGCTACCCATCGGCCCATAAATCTAATCGGTTCATCCTCGTCCATCGGCCCAGTCCATCGTTCACCGATGCGACCATTTCCGGATAGTCCTACTTCACTATCACTCTCACTATTACTATCACCATCACTAGGACTTTCACTCCCACTATCACTCGGACTGTCACTCCGACTAAGTACAGAATTCTTCCCATTTTCATCCAGAAACTTGCATGCCTGCATCATCTACAAGGTAAGCCGAAGACTTCCTTTTCTTCAGTTCAAACATCTGTTCACTACTTTGGTAGTCTCAAACTCTCTATTTTATCCAAGTCCCAAGGACTAGCGATCCATGGCCATCGTCCTTTATGGACCATGATTCGTTCTATTTCTGGCCCGAGGTTCGTACCGTTATTGATCGCATTCGCGTACCGCTATCGATCCATATCGGCACTAGTTACCATACCTGTAACGCCCCCGAACCGTTCTATAACCACGCAGGTCATCGGACAGCCACGGGACGCTACTTTGGGAACTGTACCGAGGTGATCCAGTCGAGGGACGGAAGCTGCAGACTTCCCGACCGGTCCTCCCTGGCACAATTCCACCCGCAACCGAGACTACTTAGGCTTTGCAACCTTTGTGGCCTGGTGCGTTGTGTTGACCCGGACAAGGCCGAGTACCATCTGCAAACTTGCCATGCTTTTTCCGAAAACCGAATATATTACTTCAATAGTTTATTACATTTAAAATAAATCATTAAAGCAATACATAGAGATAGTCGGAAAATTAATCATAAATCACTTATGAAAATATAGGGTTTTTACAAAGAACACAAGAAAGACCCTATCCGGTACCCTAACGTTTGCTCCAGCTCTAGACTCACTTAGGCTTCCTGCAAAACAACAATATTATCATGAGTAATCTAAGTTTACTCAGTGAGCCTGGGTACCCTTTATCCTAAACAGGATTCTACTTCCCAACCCGACTATCCCAGCAAGGTAATAAACAAGCAAGCAAGCTATCACAGCAGCTAAACCAACTAGCAAATAAACACAGCCAAACATCAAAGCAACGCAACAGAAACAATAGCGGAAGCAAAAATAAACCATACACAAGCGAGAGGGATTAGATCACTACGACTCGACTCGAACGATCTAGACTCGCTACTCACAGAGAAAGATGACTAAAGGTGCAAGGACTGCTCGTAAGCATGCTCACTTGGACACAATAGACTCTTAGCTCTTACACGACTCGCAAGGACGACTAGTATAAACAAGAAACACTTGAAATACGCTAGACTCCTTAACCTTACCACCGTATAAAGACATCTAGAATACTACAAGGATCACTTGGAATACCCTAGACTCTTTTCACCTAAGGGCCCTCGATAATCTGTTCCGGTTCCATACCATCTCCCATGCCGAGACCACAAAGGTCACCAACAATGAGCCTACAATTATGCTACATCGTCATGTAGCGGTCACGCTAGTAGCGAGCTAGCCGTGACAGTGTCCCCGCGTGAGTGGTCGTCGGGAACTCACGCGTGACAACCGCATTTGGAAACAGATATCGACTTCTATTGTAGCTAAGACTCGAGAAACAGATTCAAGAGACTAAGCTAAAATAAAACACACAACAAATCAAGCAATGCTAGGTCAAGCAAACAAGCCTGAACTCAAGCAAGAATTACAGCATACATTAATCAACAAGAAGCAAGAATATAATCAAGCAACTTAAGATTATTCTACATGCATGCAACCAAATTAAGCGACTTAGGCAAAATAAATGCAACAAGTCCTAATACGCATGCAACCATTTGATTTAACCATTTAAAATCCTTAAGTCCCAATTTACACATGCAAGGCCAATTTTTAATTCAATCTACTGAATTCTTTTAGTCCGATTAAGCGTGCATGGCCATTTCGATTTAAACTCATAAATCTTCTTGTCCGGTTTAACATGCAAGTTCATTTCGGTTTAACCAATTTAATCCTTCATGATTCGCTAAGCCTTTAAGCTAACCTCTCGCGAAAATACGCAATAATAAAACAAATGAACTTCGCCGATTTCAATCATGCATGCAATCCTCTTAACCAGATTTTAAGTGTCCATCTTACTTAAAATGCAACCAATTCATTCGCATGGTGATTCATGTTAGATGTGCATTTAAACATTTCACCAACATGATTCCTACCATATTACGCATGCATCCTATTTAACCAGTTTTTCATGCATATAATCTACATGCATCACCGCAAAACTCGTCTACATGCACTACCGCAGGATTCACCTACATGCACTACCGCATAATTCACATGCACATGGTTATCTTCTCATAAAGTCTACCATGAACCGCATGCAACCAAATTAAACTAATCTTACATGCATGCAATACCGCAGTACTCACCTACATGCAGAACTTACCTACATGCATCACCACAGAACTCACCTTTTTACGCGTTGATGTTCGCCGGACTTCACCGCACCACTCGATCAGACAATCTTCGCGACGACCGCTTCTCGCTCTCGTCCTTACTCAACCGTACCGCGTCTCGCTTCGTGGTCTGGAACCGCCAACTCGTCCGCGGCCCTCTTCGATCACCAGATACACCTTGCTCTTAATCTTTCTTTCTTGTCACGAACTCCGGTTCTTTTCGACGATCTCTTCCACCAAACTCCGTCCTTTAACGATGGGTTTCTCGACAGGATCTCCTTCTTCTTCTCGAGATTTCTTTCGACAAGACTCCGTCTCTTGAACGTCTCGTTCTCGACACAACTCCTTCTCTCCTCGGTCTTCTCTCGGCGAACGGTTATGATCTCTTTCTCGATCTCTCCCTCGGTCTCCTCTCGACGATTACTCACGGTCTCTCTCTCGATTTTTAGAGAAAACACGACTTTGGATGCGTGAGAAATTTGAGAGCAAAAGGAAGAAAATGATCAAATGAAGTCGCAAACCACTTATTTATAGGCGCGATTCTTCCTCCTTTCTCCTTAGTGCGATTCGACAAGTGTCTCCTTCTTTGCTTGCATGTGGCGCGTGTAATTCACCGCCCAATGAGCTTTCGACACTCCATGCAAAACACCAAAATTATCTCTGCATGAATGCATGCAACGCGATTGGTCAGTTTTCGCAAAGCGTACGTCTCCTCCTTTTTCCGGCAGAATGCGTCCCTTCGTCCAGTGTCCTCGTCCATCCTCGACCTTTCTCGTCTCGCCCGGACGCTCCCTTTACGGCACTACTCGGACAGTTCTCTTGACTCCTCGGGTACTATCGCTCGGTACGTCCCGCTTGGGTCTGGCAGTACGTCTCGGACAACACGGCCTGTACGTCCCGGTCAACATGGCCAGTACGTCCGGTGCTCGGCCATCACTTGGTCCGTCCTTACTTCCTCAAATTTCCTTCGGCGTTCGTCTGGTACGTCCAGTACATGACGTCCGGTACAGTACATGGTACATGGCACATGGTACATGGTACCATCGGCCATTTTTCGATCTGTCCAGAATCTCTCGGACATTTCTTCTGTACTTTTTCTACCTCCCTTTCTTACCTTCCTTTTACGCCCTTTTTGATCCTTTGGCCATGGACTTTTATTTTTGAAATTCACTTCTTGGTGAGGGTCATTACAATATCACTCTTGGTACTTCTCGGCACTGATTGCCGTACCACTCTCGGTACTTCTCGGCATTGGTTGCCGTACCACTCTCATGTACCGCGTACGTACCATCTCATGTACCGCGTACGTACCATCTCATGTACTGCGTACGTACCTTCTCATGTACCGCGTACGTATCACGTCATGTACCGCGTACGTACCACCTCATGTACTGCGTATGTACCATCTCATGTACCGTCGGTACCGAGGGAGCCAGTCGTTACACCTTCCCCTAGAGCTTTTTGGAAATTTTTTGTCATTTCTACAAGTTCTGAATAAATGAACCTTCTCCTTTTTGTCTTGATCAGTTGTTCCGATATGTTCTTTGACGTAATATCCATTGTTGGCATAACTAGCGATGGGGATAAAGATGTGTAGAGAACAATCCAGTAAGACAACAATAACGATGACACCTTTGACCTTCCAGTACATAAATTAGTGTTTAGTAATTAATCTATGCAAATACCTTCCATTCCATATAAACTGATCGCTTATTCTATTTGAACACGTAAATGAAGATCACTACCACTATGATGACAACTACTGCAGAAGCAACTAATGCAACTATCATCATTGGATTTCTTTTTTTTGGGACACATGAATTGGATAAACACGTATTATCGCCATCAACACTACAAAATACAAAAATAAAATAAACATATGGATCTCTTAGTAATCTGAATGCACAAGGGAGATATTGACCGAAAAATATGTATAAATATGGATTTATTTCTAATAATTTTAGTCCTTTCTTCTCTCTATCACGAAGAGTCTTTGGAATTGGCCCACTCAGTTTGTACTTCCTCAAGTCTCTGTTAAAACCTAATAAATTTTCGTACTTAGGTGAACATGATCCATGAAAAAAACCTTTAGTAACATGTGGGAAAACTTACATGAACATCAATGTTTTCATGTTAGCTAGAAATTCGGGCACCAGTCCTGTTAAATTGTTATTTGACAAGTCCCTATAATGTTAGTAAGAAATCAATTAAAAAAAAAAATCATTGACATGTACAAACCATTTTCCTTTCAATTAATAATGATGATACTTACAACTTTTCGAGGTGAGTAAGATTTTAAATAACAGTTGATATGGTTCCCATTAGGCCACTTGAAGACAAGTTTCTATTTATAGGTTCAAAATAAAACAAGAAAAAGAAAAAAATCTAATGTCGTTAGAAATTATATTCTGACATATTTAACGAGGGTTGAGTAATAATAATAGATGTCTCACAAGGAAGTTATTCTTGGTGGAGTAGACACATTCATTTCGTTGCAACTTAGAACATCCCACAAAAACTGTCTTGGTACGCATGGGTCTCCTTGCCATGAGATTCTACTCAATCTGTGGGTGTCTTTGATGTTATTGATAGCAATCACTATCATAAACTTTTCTGACGTTAGTGTTAGATTGAGCATGTAAGAAGTTTTGAGTATTTCATCAAAAGAGCATACTACGTAATAAGTACTTAAATATACATTAAAAAAACAAAAAACTTACCATCATCTTCGTTTGTTATAGACTGTGGAAAGTCAATAACTGTGAAAACTTCAATGGCGGTAAGTAGAGGCGGGAGAGTTGAGTTTTGAGTTCTTTTCAGCTCTAATAAGCATTTCCCTACTTCACAAACAAATGGTGACACACTGTAAAGAGTGCTGGCCTTCAGATATTTAGGGCTCAGACTTGGAATAATAACTTCTCTGTTCCACAAAAGGCTAAACTCTCTAGTCTGGTAGGCTTGCAAGGCTTGCAAGGCTTGGATCTCAAGATCTTTGGTAAAAGTCAACGGTGCACTAGCATTGGCAGGTACTGCGGCCGTCATGAGCACATCTTGCGGTGCAAAAAAACCATTAATGGTGTTGTTCACTTTGAGAGTGGTGGAAATTTGCCTCCATTCCGACTCAAAGTCTGGAACCCATTTTCAATCATAGAAATCATCTGGGTACCTGCGGTAACCAAAATTCTGTGTATCATTAGCCTGCCAGTTCTGAGTTTAACAAGGTCACAAGGTAGGTGTAAAAAATTGACTGCATCATTTTTTATTTGTATGTAAATATTTGTAGGGCCGAATTTAACTCATATAATAAATGGCCACAACCCAATGCTTCATCATCTTGGGGTTTGGGTCGGTTCTAGACAAGAGAATAAGTAAAAAGTGTAACATAACTTTAATATAAATTTAAAGTTGATTTGCCTTATAAATTTTGTTGATTCACTTAGGTATGATCTTAGTATCGACTTCAAAGAACCTGATTATGTGATGTAAGTACTATTTGGTAGAGACCTTAGTTCCAATACCGATATGATAGGCGTTGATGTGCCTGTGTTTATAGGACAAACATCCAAAGAGTTTGACTTTGGGATGTGAATGATCTCCTCCCATGTATCACCATTTACATGCTTTTCCAAATCTATTGTTACCCAAAAGTTAGGGCCTATGTACAAATCAAATCTAGGCGAAATGTTAAGACCATCATAATTTCCGTAGTTACTTGTAGCCCTGATCAAATAATTTGTTCCCTGATGAACGCTAAGATTGTAACAGTTTCTTACTCCATCTGGAAAGTACCTCAACGTTATTTGTGATCTTAGGTACTTCGACTCAAGACTTGTATCAATTTTATCAGTTTTTCCACTTTGGATGAAGCTTGAATCTAATGAGAACTGTAATCCAGTTTCCAGCTTGAAATAATGAGATGCGTGCTAGATCTACATACTTTTATGACAGATCTGTATGTGTGATGCTTAACAGAGAGATGAAAGGATAGTGAAGAGACGACACAAGAGATTTGTTAACGAGGTTCAGATAACCTACATCTCCGGGACCAAGTCCAGAATCATTCACTAGAATTAGAACGCAAAAGTCACATTTGTCAATGATATCTAGCACACACTTGTGCCTACCACTCTAATCTACATAAACTAAAGGAACCATCACTCTTTGTCTTTTCTGACGAGTGTGAACCTCTACAAAAACCACCAGCAGATTCCCTATCTTGCTGGTGGGAGAACACTACACACAACATGTGTGCTTCTCTCAATTTTAGGTCTAGGGTGTGTGAACTGCTTCTTGTTACCACTTCTTCCTTTTATATCTCTTAGAGTTCTCCACAAACCCTAGGTTCCACAAGCTTCTTCTTATTGTCTTTTGGGTAAAAGCTTGTTCTCTTTTTGTCAACTTGACCCATGCTTTTGTTCCTGTCGCACCTAACACAAGCATGCCTTTCCTCTGACACAGCCGCTCCAATGTTTGCTGCAACTTAAAGCTTTTCCGCTCTATTTCACTACACGGCCACTACACAATGTCTGCTCTGTTATCAGCTCTGTTGCACTACACAGTCACTCCATGTTGTCTGTTATGTTTTCTTCTGCGTTGCGCTTCAAGTAAACTCAGCTGCTAAAACATATTTCTGCTCTATTGTATTATGCAGCTGCTACCTCCTTTCTGCTCTGTTGTGCTTTGAGGTTTACTCAGCTGCTAATGGAAGACTTGTTCTCATGAACTTAAAGCATGATTGGTTGAGCTCTCACTTCTTGGATCTTCTCAATAAGACTCCAAGGTTCAACACATCACTTCATTCCATGTGACTTTACATTGAGCTGTCTTGGCTGTGGTAGATTCTCTGATTCTCTATGAGGAATCATTGCATCTGTGTCTGTAGCTGGTTAAACATGCTCCAACTTGATCACTGCTTATGTGTCTCAACATATGTTTGTGTCAGACTTGTTCACTGCAACGTTCACTGCATCGTGTCAGACTTGTTTACTACAACGTTCACTGCATCTGTGTCTGTACTTTCAGTTGTATCAGGTTTACCCATTGCTTCTTTATCATCTCTCTTGAGTCTTATAACCAGTAACAACACCAATATATCTTCAATCTCTCCCTTTGTTACTGAGTTATAGAACTCAAGCTTTCTTTATACTTGCATTTGATGATCTTCAAGCTTTCATGTTGTAACTGAGACTTTGGCATCTTCATTACCTTGAGAGGATTCTGTCATCGTGGTCTTCTCTTATCTTTTTCACTAGTTTCTCTTTTACGCCTTGTTGTCAGTTTTACAATTCTGTCAACACAATGTATCTTCACAGCTCAATATAAGGAGATTGCTCATTAGGGGATAATCCGCAATCCAAACTGATGAATCCTGTTTTACAAGAATTGCCAATTAATACGATAGACATTTCACTCGTTTCAAAATGTATACAAAAATACTAAACGTTTGAGTTAAAATGTGGTTACCTGCTTGAGCTTGAACAAGACCAATAATAGAAAAAGCTACTATTAGTGCCACTAACAAAAACCTATGAGAACTCTTCATATTCTCTTAAATTCCCAAGCAAGATCTGAACGGTAGTTAACAAAAAAAGCTTATGTGCGGTCATTTCGACATTTTAAGTGGAAGAGCTGATTAAGTCATATCTCAGCTTTTATTACCAAGCCATCATGCCTTATAGCTTTTATTAGAAAAAAGGTTAAAGAAAAAAAGTCAAGCCTCATTGGAAACAACTATTATATTCCGATTTAAAAGAAAAAGTCAAGTTAATGTAACTTTTTCTTTGAAGTCTTATTAGTTTCCGATTTTGCAATAATTTGAATATGTTCCGAACAATTATTATATTCAGTTTTCAAAGGACATTGGCAAGAATAACACATTTTGTTTTAAAATTAATTTGTAAGGATGTGTATAAAATGCTGATTAGTATCTAGCATAAGTTAATCTGACACATATAAGCATTCTTTCATTGTCTTACGAAAACTAATCAAACTATTTGTGACAAAACAAAAATATGTTTTGATCTGAAACTACAGTTATCAACAAAAATATAAATGATGCATCATAAGTCATAACTAATATATCATTATTAAAAAATTAGATAACTATATTAGTAGAAATAGTTACTGTGCATCGGTTGAGTAAGTAGCCAAAACTTTGCTTTTGATATAAAGAAGCTAAGAAATGTGGAACGGTAACTCCTCAAATTTCAAATAATAACGTTAGATACATGAGAATATGAGATCAAAAGAATATTTGTCCTCTCATTAACGAATGTGTCTCTCTTGTAACGACGCATCAACTATTTTGTGTTATAAGAATAAGACGTTGACACCTCATTACAAAACTAAAGCCAATCAAAATATAACTATTAATACATATCATCGTTATTACATTTCACAACTTGACAACTCACTTGACATGAGGCTCATTGTTGTTTCATATTTAACTAAAGTTTCGACCTTAATTTATATTTCTAAGTTTTTTTTTTGTCATTTCAGCACAACACTTGTATATAAAAAACAACATATTTTGAAGTCGTGTGATACTCTCCCTGGCGCCAAAATGCTCCTCCAATCATACACAGATCACGACGATGAGTTTATCAAATTCAGTATACAGATTTGTGATGTCTAAAAAAAAGTTAAGCACTATAGTTATAAAAAACTAAAATTATGACACTTCCTGATAAGAGAGCACATGTGAGAGGCACATGTTAAAAGTGAGAAGAAGCATGTGAAGGATAGAGTATAAATAAAGGTAGAGAGGAAAAATATAGGATCATCCTGTGTGATCATTGTGTAAAGGTGTGTAACAAACCTGTGTGTTTGTTAGGGTTCAGAGCTGCGTCTCTGTTCAGAGGATAAGAGAGTGAGAACTGTAACTCACAATCTTATCAAATAATAACATGCATAAATACATCAAAGCGATTGTGAAGCGATTGGTCTAGCTTCCCCGAAGAAAGAACAATAACACAAGCATAAATACATCAAAGCGACGGAGGCTTCGTTGCACATGCTACTATGATAATCCATGTCATTCTTACTTCCCATTGAATTTTCAGTCCTAAGACATTCTTTTAGATGGATAACAACCTGTGACATGTTTGGTCGTTTTTCTGAAGATGGGTTTGCGCATGACATAGCCAATTCAAGAGCTCTCCATACAGAGCGAGAATTGTAATTTCCATGAAGGTTGGGATCAACAATTAATTCTAGTAATATCTCCTTTACTAAGCACAGATGCCGCCCATTCTGTTATGTGAGGCTTCAAACGAGTTTTATCAATCACAGGTTGGTTTGTAATAATTTCCGATAACACAATCCCAAAACTGTAGATATCGCTCGTCTCGGCCAACCGACTTGTTTTGTAGTACTGGCAAGGTAAGAAAATAGATAAAAGATTCACTCTTAAACGCTAAAAGTAAATGCGGACACAAATTTCAGTAATTTGTTACGTGTTATAGATTACATGGAGCATTAGTTTGACTTAGACGTCTATGTAAAAGTCCTAGTTATGGAAGAAAAAACATTAACATCTATGAGTAGAGTAACAATACTTACTCGGGATCAAGATATCTAGGAGTGCCAGCAACAACAGTCAAACTGTGAGACTCATCTGAGTCATCTCCAATTTGGAAAGACCTTGAAAGCCCAAAATCAGCCATCTTGGCTGTGAACTTCTCACCCAACAAAATATTCGTACTTTTGACATCTCTATGCACCATTGCCCGGCCCTACCATAAGGCAGGCAAAACCTATGCTTTAGGCCATACATTATTAAGTAAAAAATTTATACCACAATGTTGAATATGTTATTGGTCTAGTGACATTATTACCATTAGGTGCAGCTTTGAAGTCACCCAGTTTCGATTCCACATGGTTTCCATCTTCTATTTTGTTTTGTTTTTTTCTTTCTTTTCACCTCTTATTTTCCAAAATCTTCTCCCTCCACAAATTTAGTTTTTTTTTTGCCATTTTCTTCATTCTTTTATTAATCACATATACAACTTGAAAAATATTACTGAAACAATTTTTTTTTTATTTACTATGTTAAAGTTTTACAAGTTTTAACAATTAAACTTCTATAAATTTGCTTTAGGCCACATAAACTATAGGACCGGCCCTGGAGCCGATATGTAAGTATTCCAATCCTATCAATATTTGCAAATGTCCTTTTTATTTACGTATGAGTCCTCTCTACTTGTATATTTGAAAAATTTACATCTGGTGATCACATGAAAAAAATGTCACTAAAATCGTTATGAGGTGGCACAAACCTAATGCAGCATCGACAGCTATTTGTAGTCGAGTACTCCAACTCAAAACAGAACCACCTTGCATTCCTGTAACTGATCTTCATAATCAGTCATCAAAATAAACTGTTTCTAATAATAAAAATATTTGAAAGTTAATTAAAATGTTAATGTTATAGATCATGTTTCACCTGACAAATGATGTTTTAAGTCTCCATTGGACATGTATTCGTAGATGAGAGCCAACTGATTACGTTCATCGCAATATCCAACAAGGCTTACCAAATTGATATGGTGAACCCTCAGAAGAAGTTCAACCTAAAACAACAATGAATCAAGTGTTTAAAAAACCAAAAAATACAAATAAAAAAAATGAATCAGGTGTTTTTTTAAAATAATAATAATTAAGAAAAAAATGAATCAAGCACATTAGTCTAACAAATATAAAAATAATTATGTGTTTGAATTTTTTTAAGAAAAAAATTCATACCTCTGCCTTGAATTCTTTATAGCCATTCATTATGTGCTGATGATTGTGAAAGTAATTTGACAGCTACTTGCTCTGAACCATTCAAATAACCATGATAGACGACACCAAACCCTCCTTCACCTAGAGCTCTTTGGAAGTTATTTGTCATTTCCAAAACCTCCGAATGAGTAAATCTTTTTCTTTTTGTCGCAATAAATGTTTCTGATATACTGTTGGATGTATCATTTGCTTGTGGTGAATTGAATGTGAGGGTAGAGCTGTAGCTAGAGAGCCCAGTTTAGTGCATGAACAAATTTTGTGTACTTTAATTATGATGAGTGTGTGGGCAATACCTTTCACATTTGATGTCTTCTTTTTCTTAAACATACAAATGAAAACCAATACCACGGTAATGACAACGATCGAAGAAACAGCTAACGCAACAATCACCACAGGAAATTTATTTTTTTGGTTGCATGAACCAGATGAACAGTTGTTCACATTTTTGTTTACACTACAAAAAGAAAAAGATTTCAGATTTTTGTGGAAAAGATATTTAGTAAAATATTGAATGAAATTTTCAGGAGGGACAAGTTCCATCTTACAATAACTTAAGTCCTTCATTTTCTCTATCACGAAGAGCTTTAGGAATCAAACCATTCAGATTGTTCTTGCTCAAGTTTCTGTTCAACCGGAGGAATATTCATACATATATATATTAGGTAACCATGATCAAAAAGAATATCACCAATCAAAATATTGTTATATGTAGAGTAACTTGCATGAACAATATAAATTTAATGTTTGCTAAGAATTCGGGAACTTCTCCGGTCAAGTTGTTATTTGACAAATCCCTATAGTTTGGAAGAAATTAGAAGTTACTTCAATTAGTTACCTTCATAAAGTAGGTGGGTTTTTATTTTATTTTTTTGCCTAAGGCTCAAACCTCATACTTACAACTTTTCTAAATGGGTGAGATTTTGAATAACAACTGATATGCTTCCCGTTAACCCTCTTGAAGGAAGGTTCCTATAGAAACGTCATGGCACAAAAAACATGTAAGAATGCAGTTGGATAATGTTTTCTTATACTATGAAAATATCTTTAATAATCTCACAAAGAAGTGATTCTTGGAGGTGAAGTCGTTTCGTTGCAATTTAAACCGTTCCACAAAAACTGTCGAGGAACACATGGATCTCCTTGCCATGTGACTTCACCCAAACCATAGATGTCTTGATGTTTTTCATAGCAACCACTATCATAAATTCAACAATGTTTGAAAATTTAGATTTACCATATAAAAATATTGTAAAGCCACTAGTGAAAACTTACCATCATTATCATCTGTTTCCGGCTGAGGAAATTCAACCACTGTGAAAATTTCAACGGCGTTAAGCAGAGGCGGGAGGGTTGACCTCATAGTTTTGATCATCTCTAATGTGCATTCTCCCCCTACGCAAGTAACTGGAGACGTGTTGCGTAGAGTCTTGGTCGTCTGTAGATATGCAGGACTATAGGCGTTGTATACAAGCTTTTTATTCCAAAAGATTTCAAACTCTCTACTCTCTTTGTCCTTTAAGACTTGAATCTCAGAGAAGTGAAGGTACAAGTACAGTTTATCATTTGGTTTCTCTAGTGCACCGCTAATAGCTAATGGTGCACTAGCAGTGGCAGGAGATGCAGCAGTCATGAGTGCCCTTTGTGGAGGTAGAAATCCACTAGAGCTGTTCACTCCAAGTGTAGTAGAAATCTTCTTCCACTCCGGTTCAAAGTATGAACCCCATATACGATAAAAGACATCATCCGGATATCTACATGCAATTATTACGGTTTCGAATTAGTAGCCATAAAAGTTGCTAAGAGAAACGTTCAAGAGAGCATGCAACAATCGGTTGGTGACTCTCCTATTCCCCAACAACGTTTTTTTTTTTTTTGAAAGATGACTTTGTTGGAACTAAATTCTTTTAGAAGTGATGGAGAAAGTGTTTTGAGTATTTGAGAGAATAGTTTAGAAATAAAGCATTTATTACTTTGATTTTAACTTGGAACAACTTCACAACATCTTGGTTACAAATGAGAGTAGGAGGAGGTATTTATAGCCTCCATATTACAAAATATCTAGAATATTTTAATCCTTAATCTAGATTATTCTATCAAAATATTTAGATTATAATACTATAATTATCTATATAATTCTAATTAAATATCTAGATTTTTTTTTATGTTTAAGGAGGTGATACATTTTTCTAGAACTTCTAGATATTTTTTTAAGGAGGTGGAGATCTTGATATTTCTAGAGAAAACTCTAGAACTTGGATTTAATTAATTTTGATTAAAAATCAAGTTTAACTCTCAACAGACTTACCGTATGAAACCATTTGAGTCGTCGCTTAGATAAACCCGCATTGAAGTCTTCAACCAAACAGATTGAGTAATGTAAGTAGCATTTGCAAGAGGCCTTAACACTAAGGAGGATAATATCGGCGTGGACGTCCCTGTCTTGACGAGACACACGTCCAACATATTTGATTTTGGTATGTAGATGATCTCCTCCCATTTACCATTTACGTACTCTCCTAGGTCTATTGTTACCCAGAAATTAGGGCCTATGTACAAGTCAAATTTTAAAAAAATGTTAAGACCGTCGTAGTTTCCATACACAGCTCTAGCTCTAATCAGATAATTTGTTCCCTGCTGCACCGTAAGATTGTAACAGTTGCGTATTCCATCAGGAAAGTATCTCAAGGTCGTTTGCGACTTTAGGTACATGGGCTCTAGGCTTGCCTCAATTCTAACAAGTTTTCCAGTTTCAATGAAATTTGAATCCGTTGTGAATTGTAGTCCAGTAAATGGCTCAATATAAGGAGACACGTCATTCGGAGATAACCCGCAGTCCACACTAATAAATCCTGTTACGAAATAAAATTCTTATTACTATAACTAAAGAGATATTAAAGTCCTCATCAAACTTTAATCTATTACGTTGTATTCTGCCATTACTTTTTTTTTACAAATATGGTAACTGATATGTGCTAGCAACGCTGGTCAAAATATTCTATTCGCTTTACTATGTTTTTTTTTTGGAATTGATCCGAAAATTTGGATAACAGTAGTTCTGCGTAGTAAAGTAAAACGCACGTACTTTAATTTGAACGTAAATATATTAGTTGGATTCCATCTTAGTAGATCTATAATAGTGTTCAGAAAACGTTTATTAGCTCATGTAATTAGATATTTTAGCAAGTAAAAATTTGTCTAAATTTTTGTTTGTAACATCAATGTACATAAGCTGAGAGTTGTTTTCTCTATTTTTCATTTATGAAATATCAAATCTACTATCTTTTGATCTTTTCTGTTCACAAATTAATCTTTCCTTTATTTATTTTTCTTACATTTGAGTAAAGCTCTTTTTGACCTATCTAATTTCATATCTTCTCTACCTACCTTATTAAGCTGACAGAATTTTAAAATTTAAGAAAAAATTTGGTATGCATATTGCATTTATTTTTTTGGTTATTTTATCTCAGCTTCTTTTCCTACGTGTTTTGATTTTTTTTTTTTTTTACTTTTTTTTACGAACAGGTTGGATATACAGCTGAATATGTCGATTTTAACGTTTAGATACCGATCAGATCAATCCTGGCGGTGGCGGCACGGACGAATTACAAAAAGAAAAATGAAATATTTGTTCCGTATCCACCAGTAGTGTCTAAAGCTTATAAAAAGAATATCGTAAAAATTAAGAAACGAAACTAATGAAACATTGAGATATATAATAGTACCGTCTTGATCTTCAGCTTGAACAAGGTGAATGGCGGAAGTCGCTATTAGTGCGACCAGCAAAAGCTTCTTGAGTCTCTCCATATTCACTTTTGTTCGAACCAAAGTTAAGACAGTCCTCGTTTTATTGTTTATACATACATCGTCTGGAAAATTTTCCTCGAAACTATTTCAAGCAAAAAAAACCTTACGAGCAAGTCCAGTAGTGTTTTTTAAGGGGTGCTCATACAATTTCTCAGCCAAAAAGAAAAGAAAAACTAAAAAATTAGCCCACAAAAATTGAGAACCGTTGCTCTGAGAAGCATTGGAGGAACCCTTGAAGAAACGGTACGTGGCCACTTGTGGTTGGATGTTATTAAAATATAAAACATATTTTTTTTTCCCTTATTTTCTTCGTTCCTTTTCCCGACTCTCTCTTTTTCCTCCCTCGACGAGCCAACGAATCCGAATAGAACCAAATCGGAATCCTCTCGATAACTTCGTCTCTCTCTCTCGCTGCCTCGCAAAGAAGTTGTTCAACTTTGGCGACGGTGGCGGTTGATAAAGCTACCAACGATCTTGTGTGTTAGCTCATGATTGGACTACCAACTTGGAAATCTGTGATTCTGTCCATTGTCTTGATTGTTGTTTCATAGGTTCGATTTAGGTTTTAGATTGTTGTTTCATCCGCTTGCTTTTGTTTGGAATTGTTGATTGTTGTTACTGGATTATGTTGGATTGGTTGATGTTCTTATAAAAAGACTACAAGTACATGCAAAATTGGGATTTGGTGTTGTTTAGTTCTTGATTTGGAGTAGGAAGCTCTTACATTTTTTTGGGTTAGTTTCTTTGTTGGTTGTGATTTGTTTTGGGAACAGAGGTGATTTTTTTGTTGGAGATTGGAGCTCCTTTGTTGTTCAGCTTTAAGATACAAATGGCTGCTTTATTATGCCTTTGACTCTTTGGTTCGATCTCTGAAGGAGTTAATGCTTACTTAGAATTAATACTGCTTAGTGCTCATACTCATGTTCTTTGGCGGCAGTAACACCGGAGGAAGAGATATTCTACCTAGTGGCGATCCTAACATCGGCAGTTCTAGGCAAGGACGATGGAGTTGAACACATCTTGAAGCGGAACCAAAGAATACTAGAATTTTTAGTGAAGCAGCAGGTATAGGGTTGAAGCAGTATCTGCCACATTACACAACAAGAGAGGTGTGGAGATGGGTTCAACATTCAGACTAGATTCTAATAACAGGTACACACTAGATTCTAAGTTTTGCCTTTTTAGTTCTTATTTCTCAAATTTTCTTTTGTTGGTACTTCACAGGTCGCTCTGAGATGTCATCTGGTCGCTCTGGCCCTCTCAGAAATTCAGACTTTTGCACCCCGGAGGTACCCCATTCTCCATCACATAATTTTCTTAAGTGGTTCTTCCTATGTGTATTAGTTTTAACTTTTAAGTGATCTTGGTGACTTGACATATATCTTTCTAGAATTCATATGAATGGGAAAATCCCAAAGAGTCAGAATCACCACGTTATCAAGCCTTACTTCGTATGACAAGTGCTCCACGAAAGAGGTTTGTTGGTGACATCAAAAGCTTTTCTCATGAGTTGAACTCAAAAGAGGTTTGTACGGCCACGGATGGTATGTGGTATACTCGGAACTTCTTTCTAATTTTTTTTCTTGACCATATCATATTTGTATTTTGGATTCTTTGTTGTAAAATATTTTTTGATTTCTTTTTTTATGTAATATAAGTAATTGAATAATTGGTTATTTAATAACTTTTGAAATTTAATAATTAATAAACAATAATTTAAAAAATAAATATTTTAATGATTGAAAAACTTTGAAAGTTTCTCTAGTGCAGGAATGATTTTGGTTTAAGTACTTAGTAGGTTGCTATCATTAGTTTAGTGGGTTGCTCCATTGGAAACGTGAGAACATCAACATGTCTTACTTCGACAAGAGTTCAAAAATAATTTAATTGACGAATGAGTAAATACATTTTCTAATGCATAAGTTTTACACATAATATTTAAATTTCTAGTTTGTTTCTCAATAAGTATAAAGTAGGAGCTTGTCTTGTCACCAACGTGAAGGGCGCAAGAAATGTTCATATAGAAAGAAAAGTTAGGGTGTCTAGTTGTCGTTGACTTAAATAGTTCCCATGCATGTTTAAGTGCTTGTATTTACATTTGACTTTATTTGTTACAAAATAACAATAGGAAGCATCAGTTTCGAATTACCAAATAACTGTAGGACAATAACCTAAACCTGGTACATGTTAATAGAAATAAATATTATAAACCAATCAAATTACAAATTCATGTTCATTAATTCAAGTTTCCATAAAATTTTAGTGTTATTTTCTTCTTTACACCTTTTGGATCGATAAAACTCGATGCATGGCCCAATTTCTCTACTATGTAAAGTAATGTGATTTAGTGGATTCAAATTCTGGTGGGAAAGACCATTGAGTAAATCGTTACATGGTAAAATTTTAGTGTTATTCAATCTTGTACATTCTTTTAAATTCTAATCTTATCCAATAAATCAAGTTTTGAAATTTTGTTAAATATTGGTTCAATATTGATTTTTTCGATAATAATGTCATTTTTAAAAAAATTATAGAAAGTTCCCATGTGAAGTATCAATTCCGAGTCTTCCGACCATTTAACCTGTCATTTGGACAAAATTCATTAAATTCCTTTAAAATGTTTAAAACTATTATTTTCTTACTATTAATTTGAAAATCTGAAGTCTTTCATTGATAGTATCAATTTGATACCCTTGTTTACTCTCAACTTTATAATCGAAATTTTGCATATGCAACTGCTGGTAATCAAACCTACCAACAGAAAAGAAAAAAAAACCCTACTAAATTCGTTTAGATAACTCTCGTAAAAATACTCCATATTATATAAGTTGCATCCGAAGAGAACTTAAACTATGTGCAGTTCATATAGTCAGGTGAAACCCCATTTGATCGATTTCGTTGTATTTTTTTTGTATGAATGTTAAAATATATTCACCAAAAAAAGACTGTAGTCCAAAAGAGTTACATCTTAAAAGTTAAAGTAATTAGCTAAAACATTTGAAGAAAAACAGCCAGAGCTTGATTAAATGGGATGGGTTGGAAACCAATATTGAAGTCCACCCTCACAGCCAGAGGCAGTTACGAGAGTGAGCAAGCGATTACGGACGTGCTTTGCAATGAGCTTGGGGAGATTGAAAGGTGGTGTTGGAGCTTTGCCATGTCGTCGAGCGTTACGTTCTCGCCAAAGGTTATGCAGAGCAGCCTGAAAAACATACCGGAGGACAAATAGATGAAGCCGTGGAATGGACGAGTCAAGAAGCAGAGAGATCAAATCGGCCTAGTTCGTGGTAAACCGGACACCAAGTAACCCTTGAGCCAGCACAGACCAGACTTGAGAGGAGTGCGTGCAAGAGAAGAAAATATGATCCCTTGTTTCCCTATGCCCCTAACAGAGAACACAAGACCCGTTTGCAGTAGCGTTCCATTGAACCAATTTGTCACCAGTAGAGAGCCTGTTTTGGACAGCAAGCCAAGTTATAAAAGAGTACTTAGGCGTTAATTGGGGAAACCAAACACCAGCATCTCAGTCACAGGTGGGGTTTGGTTGCCTTATAAAAACCCAAGTATCGTGCGAGAGAAATTTGCTCTTAAAAGAGCCGTTCTTCTGTTTCCCAAGAGGCCGATCATAACATGTTGGTTGCACTGATACACGAAAGGAGTCAAGCACATCTTCAAGTTGGTTCAGAATGTCTAGCCGGTGTCGACGTCGCCGATATGAAAGTGCCTCTGCCAATGTACTCTGCTGCGGGATTCCCATATCAATACTACCACGTTGCCCGAGCTGCCCAAACAACTGACCAAGGGGGCTCCAATCATCGAACCAGAATGATGTACCATGGCATGTTGTAACCTCCTTCTTGTGTAAACTCGCAGAAATTGGTCGATATTTCAAAATCTTCCTCCACATCCATGAAGCCCCAACACCTTTCTCATTAACTGACCAGAAGGAACCAGTTCTAATCAAGTTTCGCCTGACCCAGTTTACCCAAACGGAGCTGCCAGCCGACACAAGTCGCCAAATGAGTTTCAAAATGGACATTGTACTTGTGTCTCGCAACCGACGAAGCCCCAAACCACCCTTAGACTTTGGTTTACACACATCAATCCAAGATATCTTAGCCTTCCTCGAGCTAAGGTCCGGTCCAGACCACAGGAAAGCCGAGAAAAGGCTATCAATCTCCTGAAGACATTTTTTTGGCAAAAGAAAAGCAGAAAGCCAGAAGTTGGTGAGACTTGAAAGCACAGATTTGATCAACTGAAGTCTACCCGCGAAAGACAAGAACCGACTCGTCCAAGAGGTGATTCGTAGGCGGATACGCTCAATGAGAGGTAAATAGTCTGAATGTGTCATAGAACATGTGAGGAGGGGAAGTCCCAAATACCTCACAGGAAGAGAGCCAACCGTAAACGGGAAATGCTGGAGGATGTCTTGTTGATGTTGTAGAGAAGAACCAGCCATAAAGAGGGTAGATTTCTCCAAGCTGATTTTGAGACCAGAGATGACTGCAAACTTGTTAAAAACAACTAAAATTTCTGCAACAGAGCGTGAGCTTCCATCGGAGAAAACGAGAATATCATCGGCAAAACAGAGAGATGAGTGAGACTCATAGTATTGCAGCGAGGATGGTAGCCAATGTATCGGTGAGCTGCAGCCTTATCGAGCATAAGAGACGGGACATTCATACAGATTACAAAGAGATATGGAGACAGCGAACAACCTTTTCTCAATCCTCTTGTACTTTGGAAATAACCCGTTAGCTCGCCATTCACTTGTACAGAGAATGAAGCCGTACCAGTGCAGAGCTCAATCCAGTGAATGAATTCATTAGGGAGATTAATTGCCTTGAGTATATTTATTAAAAAAGGCCATTGCACTGAGTCAAACTCCTTGGAGATATCAATCTTCATCATGCATCGCGGAGAAATAGAGTCCTTGTGATAGTCTTTAACCAACTCCGATGCTAGCAATAGGTTTTCCATCATAAGTCTATCCTTGATGAAAGCTGACTGATTTGGAGCAATGAAGGAAGGAAAAATAACCTTTAGACGATTAGCAAGGATCTTGGATACAACCTTGTATAACACATTACAACAAGAAATAGGGCGGTAGTCCTTCATTTCCTTAGAATCAGCCTTCTTAGGTATAAGAGGCAAGATAGTCGAATTGACACCTTTAGGAAGGAAACCTTTGAGGAAAAAAAGATTGAACAGTAGTGATAAAATCTGGTCTCAAGATCGGACATGCTTGCTTGAAGAATACAACCGTGTAACCGTCCGGTCCAGGTGCTTTACTCGCTGGCATCTTAAACAGTGTTTGACGAATCTCATCTGCTGAGACCACCTTCAGTAAGCCTTCGTGCTCAACTGTGGAGCAGCGAAATGTCACCAATTCCACTAGCTGATCAACACTCATACCCACATAATCTGGTGGTGTATGCCGTAGGAACTCCTCAAAGAAACGTACTGCCTCTGCTTTGAGCTCTGGCTGTGTTTTGACATTGGTACCATCACTACAGAGTATCTCACGGATTGCATTATGACATTGTCGAGACTTGACAGCATTGTGAAAAAACTTTTTGTTCTTGTCACCAACCAGTAGCCAATGCAACTTGGATCGTTGCTTCAGAAATCTCTCCTCCAAGTCAGAGACAAAATCCCATAGCTGGAAAGCCTGCTTCTTAGTTTCCTCCGCTGCAACCATTGGGTTGGTGAGTGTAGAGAGCTGACATTCGCAAAGGGTTTTATCCTCCACCTGCTCAGAAAGGTTACTAAGCCTTTGAAGACCGAGAGACCGCAAAAGTGGTTTTAGTGCTTTTAGTTTCTTAGAAAAAAGAAACATCGCAGATGTAGAATGGTATAGACTGCTTGTGTTGCCCCAAAAAGACTGCAACGTGGGCATAAACTCTAGAAATGACAGGATAGCATTTGAAACTTAAAAGGTCCCCTTGGCTTACCAATTTGATTCCCCACCAAAAATCTGCATCTTAGATGGTCGGAGCAGCCCCCAGATTCGAAGACCCCATATGCATCCACAAAAAGCCGACACCAAGCTTCACTAACCAATATACTATCCAGTTTCTTACAAACGAGACCCTCATCTCTCCTATTCTCCCAGGTGAACAGAGGACCGTGTGAATGCATATCCACTAGAGCACAATGTCGAACGACATTCTGAAAATCTCTCATGCCAGTCGTGACAGAGGGATCATTCTCGTAATTAGAGTGCTCATCACCATCAAGTATTTCATTAAAATCTCTTGCAATCAACCAAGCCTTATTAGCAAACAAGGGAGAATCAAAATGATGTCTGAGATCCTCCCAAAGCTATTTTCTTGCTTCAGCCAAATTGTATGCATAGACAAAAGAGACAAAAAAAATCCATAGTATTCCCATATAATAAGACAAAACAGGTTACAACCTGACCACTCTTAAAAATTGGGGTTACTCTCACATCATCCTTCCAGACCACCCAAATCCTCCCTAGAGGATTAAACTCATAATTTGTCATCGACGACCAGCCACGAAATACTGAAGAAATGATCCGAGGGGCCTTATCTTCCTGGACACGCGTTTCAAGCAAACATCCAAACTGCAGGGACTCTGTTTGCACCCAGTCACGAACAATAGAATGCTTTTTTGATTTATTAAAGCCACGTATGTTCCAGAAAAAACCTGACATTAATGACGATTGCGGGAGTTCTTCTTGCTCGATATGCCAGAAGGAAACCCCCTAGCTTGCTAAGAAGAAGACTCCGAAGTAGCCTTGTGTTGTTTCGATTGCCGCGGTAATGAAGCACGAATTGGGGCGTCCACCGCAGGAACCTGCTTGACGGGAACAAGAGCTGTTCCTGCAGTACCCAAGCCAGTAGCCAAGATCTGATGGTCAACCGTAGTCACTGCAACTGCAGTATCTGACTCACCAACATCCTCTGTATCACCCAAAACAGAGAATCTAGAAAAACCGAGTATAGGACCTTGACCTGCAGCAGACGGACTACGAGCTTTGTCAGCACCCTTACATCCCTTTCCTGGGGATACAACAGACCAACCTGCAGTACCATCCTCTTGAGGAGGAGTGGTTTAACTCGTTCCCTCGTGAGCAGGAGTTGTAGACGAATCAGCCGGAACCGAAGGTGTTACCTCTAGCTCTTGAACCTTTTTTGGAGAAGCTATTTCCCCATCTTCAAGAACAATTGCAGAAACCTTTTTTGGCGATACTGGAGCGGTCACACAACCATCATTAGCATGCCCCCACATGTGACAGTGAGAACATCGCGGTGGGAGCCATGGATACAGAAACTCCACAGTTACATCCTCCTCCTTTGTCGTTTGAAACTTAAACGTAGCAGGTAAGGTTTTGGTTAGATTGACTTCCACAAACACTTTTGCCTCATCGAACTTACGAAAAAGCTCAGTGTCTGGATGCAGCCGAATAGGAGTACCAATTGGACTATTTAAGAAGCCAAGGCCCTCCCATGAAAAAAGAGAGTGGGGAACTTTCTTCAAAGTTACCCACAAGGGCATCGAGGAGATCACTGGCTGCGCATCTTCTGGAAGGGGAGACCATTTAGCCAGCATCATAGGTACACCCGCAATATTCCACATTCCTCTACGCAAAACTCGCAGCCTCATAGTCTCATCACGAATGCGAAACCGGACCAAGGTTGCAGAGTTCTCGTAAACATCTATTCGAACAGACTTATCACCAAGAGGCCAGATCTTATTGACAATCACATGAATCTTCGCTACGTGTGGAGCCGCAGAAGGGAACCGACCCACCAGAAAATCATCCCATAAGGGAACCGAATCCTGAAGCACCGCATCAGGAACCGCAATTGTTAGAACAACATCATTCAAACTAACTTCATACTCGTGTTTTTTAAGCGATGGTCGCTTATTCACCACAGCTGCATAAGATTGTTGCTTATTTTGTGAAGAAGACTCATCTCCCGGTGGGGAACCCGAAGGATCTAACTCCGACATGTACGCACACCGGCTGTGGCCGTCACAGAAACTCTAGCGTGAAGGATACTCTCAAAACCCTAGAATTGCCTATTGTGTCGCACTTTTCTTATTTAGAATCACTCCCCCAAGGTTAAAAAAATGTCAACCACTAGAGAATGATTTCGTTGTATTGCACACAACTCCTGAAGATTATTAATTAAAACTTGAAATCATTGTCGGCTTTCTGCCCTTTACGATGTGTGCGAACACTTTTCTTTTTTGTGATGTTCAAGGGAATCATATTTTTTTCCCTTTGCTTAGTCATACACAAAACCATACATACAATTTGCTATTGACTCTGATTTCGTAATGATCATATTGTTAATGATTGTGGAAGATAAACTACTCAAATTCCAAACAACAAAAAAAATCAAATACAAAACCAAAGGAGTGGTGCATTTATCATCTCTTGTTTAGTAATGAAATTATGATGTCTGAAAAAAACAAAATTAAGCACTCCGATCCAAACCAAATAACAATACCACAAGCACAAATATATCAATGCAAGAAAGGTGTCTACGCAAAATACTATCTTGCACTAGGGACCACCTCAGTATCAAAGTTTGAACTTTGTTCGAGGGAACTATTAGAATTCATGTCGTGGTCCATACATTGCATCGGTTTTTCAGAAGAGATGCATTCTTTTAGATCGGTAACAACGTGTGACATGTTTGGTCGATGTTCTGAAGAAGGGTTTGCGCATGACATAGCCAATTCAAGAGCTCTCCAAACTGAACGAGAGTTGTATTCACCGTGAAGGTTAGGATCAACAATCTTAGCGACATCTCCTCCCTTAAGCACAAGTGCCACCCATTCTGTAATGTGAGCCTTTTCGCGTCCTTGGTCAATCACATTTTGGTTTGTGATAATCTCTAGTAATAAAATACCGAAACTGTAGACATCGCTCATCTCAGCCAACCGACATGTTCTATAATATCTGGAAAACAAAGAGATAAAGTAACCGACATGTTCTATAATATCTGGAAAACAAAGAGATAAAGTAGGATTTATATGTATACAAATATAAACGATGAAGATAAATGGAGACCTAAATTACAAATTATATATATCAAGGGAGTGAACTAATGGTACTTACTCGGGATCAAGATATCCAAGAGTACCAGCAACAACTGTCGAAGCTTGTGATTCTTCTCCGATTTGGAACGATCTTGAAAGCCCAAAATCAGCAATTTTGGCCATGAACTGATCGTCCAGCAGTATATTGGTACTTTTGACATCTCTATGCACTATCGATGGTCGACATCCATAATGTAAGTATTCCAATCCTATGTAGGAGACTCATTCATGTTAGCTGATGATGTCAGAAATTCGAGAGAGTAAAATTTGGTGGGAAATAATTTAAGTGTATAACAAATGTAAGTTGTGGATGCAATTACTTTATTATAAAAAGTTTATATAGATTCAATGTTTTAACTTATATTATGATGTATATACATATATGTATGTCGATATATTATTAATTAGTAGTAACAAGTAGTAGTGGGTATAAATGAAACTGTTTTCAGTTAGTACGAACCTAGCGCAGCATCGACAGCTATTCTTAGTCTAGTACTCCATTTCAGAACAGAGTTACCATGTTTTCCTGTATTATGTTGTCAAAATTAGTCGTCGTATATTTACAAATATATGTGTATATATGTATATATATATATATATATACATCTTTCACCTGACAAATGATCTTTTAAGTCTCCATTAGACATGCATTCGTAGATTAGAGCCAAGTGATCTCTTTCATCACAATATCCAACTAGGCTCACCAAGTTTATGTGGTGAACTCTTAGAAGAAGTTCGACCTACAAACAAACAATGACAAAACATATTGGTTTCACATCATGCTAAATATATAGATCATAATTGTTTTGTTTCTTTTTGTGCAATTTTCAAATACGATATGTGGCAAATCATACCTCTGCCTTAAAGTGTTTATAGCCCTGTGATGATGATTTTGAGAGTACTTTAACCGCTACCTGCTCTGAACCATTTAAATTACCATAATACACGGTTCCGAAACCTCCTTCACCTAAGGTTTTTTGGAATTTTTTTGTCATTTCCACAACTTCAGAATAAGTAAATCTTCTCCTCTTTGTCTCGATTGATTCTTCGGATATACTAGTTGACGTAATACCTATTTGTGGCATAACAAGAAAAGGGAATAGATATACAATAGATATAGAGAAAAATTTAGTAAAACAACAATATCAGTGACACTTTATAATCATATAGTTTGGTGATTAATTTTGGTTTCTTTGCAAATACCTAAACTTGATCGCTTTCCATTTCTGAACAGAAAAATGAGAATCATTACCACTGCAATGACCACAACCGCAGAAACAGATAATGCAACAGCCATTATTGGAAATTTCTTTTTTGGGAGACATGAACTGGATAAACACTTATTATCATCATCTCCATCAACACTACAAAAAGAATATATCGATCTTTGTGAATATTTTGAATAAAAAGCCTTGTCCGACACATAACCAAGGGATCTTATGAAAATCTGCGTGGATGAATTTCCTTCTTACAATAATTTTAGTCCTTTCTTTTCTCTATCAAGTAGAGCCTTTGGAATTGAACCAGTCAGTTTGTTCTTCCTCAAGTCTCTGTAAAAACCAGATAAATCTTCGTCCTTAAGTCAAGATGATCCGTTAGAAAAAGCACCAAAACATGTCAGGAAACTTACATGAACAGCAACGGTTTCATGTTAGCTAGAAATTCCGGCACTACTCCTGTCAAATTGTTATTTGACAAGTCCCTGAAGTTTGTAAGAAATCAATGAAAAAAGTCGCGGACGTGTATAATGTTTTTTCCTCAAATGATCATACTTACAGCCTTTGGAGATTGGTTAGATTTTGAATTCCAGTTGCTATGGTTCCTGTTAACCCACTTGAAGACAAGTTTCTGTTTATAAGTCCAAACAAGAAAAAAATTAACAAGTGTAGTTAGGAAAAGTTTAAAGTCTAAAGGGGGTTGTGTTATGGAGGTCTCACAACTCACAAGGAAGTGATTTTTGGTGGGCTAGACACATCTGTGTCGTTGCATCTTAGGCCATCCCACAAAAACTGTCGTGGGACGCATGGATCTCCTTGCCATGAAATTCTACTTAATCTGTGGGTGTCTTTGATGTTTGTTATAGCAATCACTGTCATAAAACTTTTCGACTTACATGTTGGATTTAGCATATAAAATGTTTTGAGTATTTCGTAAAGACCAAAAAAAAAAAACAAGTACCATCATCATCGTTTGTTTCAGACTGCGGAAAATTGATCACTGTGAAAACTTCAATGGCATTAAGAAGAGGCGGAAGAGTTGAGTTCTGAGTTCTTTGAAGCTCTAATAAGCATTTCCCTACTTCACAAAGAGATGGTGACGGGTTGAACATAGTGATGGCGTGAAGATATTCAGGGCTCAAAGGGCTGTAAATAACTATTCCGTTCCACAAAATGCTGAACTCTCTAGTCTGGTTGGCCTCTAAGGCTTGAACCTCAGAGAAGTGAAAGTTGAAGTAAAGTTCATCATTAGGGAACTCAAGATTCTCCGTAAAACTCATTGGAGCACTAGTATTCACAGGTATTGCGGCGGTCATGAGCACATCCTGCGGCACAAGATAACCATTGGAGTTGTTCACTTTGAGATTGGTAGAAATTTGCTTCCATTCCGTCTCAAAGTGTGGAACCCATATTCGATCGTAGAAATCATTTGGGTACCTGGGCTTCCCAAACTCTTGTATTATCAACAATGGCCTACGGAAATGAGTAAAAGAAAAAAAAAAGCCTCAATATCAATTTAAACGGTGACGTACCTTATAACTTTTGTTGATTCACTTAGAACTGCCCTCAATATCGACTTCAAAGAACCTGATCTTGTGTTGTAAGTGTCATTCGGTAGAGACCTTAGTTCCAAGGCCGATATGATTGGCGTTGATGTGCCCGTCTTTATAAGACACACATCTAAAGAGTTTGACTTTGGTATATGAATAATCTCCTTCCATGTATCACCATTTACATGCTTCCCCAAATCTATTGTTACCCAGAAATTAGGGCCTATGTACAAATCAAATCTAGGAGAAACGTTTTGACCATCGTAATTTCCATAGTTACTTGTGACCCTAATCAAATATTTTGTTTCTTGGTGCACGCTAAGATTATAACAATTTCGTATTCCGTCTGGAAAGTATCTCAGCGTTGTCCGTGACTTTGGGTACTTCCACGCCACACTGGCATCAATTTTACCAATCTTTCCACTTCGGATGAAGCTTGAATCTGATGAGAACTGTAATCCAGTTTCCAGCTCAATATAAGGAGACAGTTCATTCGGGGATAACCCGCAATCTAAACTGATGAACCCTGTTTAAAGTGATAAAAAGGGTTAATGGTAATTAACAGATGGTTAGGGTCACATATTTTCAGAACTGATGGTATCTAACCTCCTAAGTAGTGGTTTACAAATATGTTTTTTCAGTTTCTTCTCTTCTATCTCAAAATGAGAAAGAAAGATGCCATGAAATTAGGTCTGGGAATAATATCAGGATCCAAAGATCTGATTCAGTCTAAATCTAAATCCAACATTTTAAAACATCTGAACGGTTCCTAAACTTCAAAATCGGGTCCTGATCCGTATCTGAATCTGGACAGGTGCTCGAACATACCCAAAGACCAAAATATACATGTACATACTAATAATATGTTAGTAATAGCCTAACAGAATAGTATGGGGGGGGGGGGGGGTTTGGATATTTTTAGGTATTTCATTTACTTTTGGGTGAAGTCAGGAAAAGTTACTTGGTTATTTTTGGGAGATTTTAGGTATTTTCAAATAATTTTGCTTAGTACTAGATTAAAATTTTTTTGACCCGAGTGTTGAAAATATCTGAAGGGATCCTAAACTTCTAGATCCAATAATCATGAACCCGAAAAACCTTACATTACGACCTGCGACCAGTCGACCAAAATGGGTCAACTAAGGATACCGTTTGTGTTCAGTTCATTTTTTTGGGCTATTAGGACCCATTTGGATATGTAACTAGTTTGTTTGGTGCCGTTTTGATATTCACGGTTTTTGGTTATTTCAGTTAACCGAATAAAGCGTAATTATATTCACGGTTTGTTTGGTGCCGTAACTTAATTTGAAGTATTTCAAAATGAATGAAGATAGGTACACTAAAAATTCGTTGATAACAACTCCAAAATATAATCAATAAACCCTCTTTATCAAAAGAAGGTATATTCACGTATCCTTCTTTTCAAACGTTATATGAAAATTTGAAAATCCTATATGCTGAACATTAAAACTAGTGTCGGTACCTGCTTGAGCTTGAACACGGTGAATATCAGAGGAAAGCAGTACTAATATAAGTGCCACCGAAAGAAACCTATGAGGACTCTCCATGATTTCTTCAATCCCAAGAAAAAACTGATTAAACACTTAACCGCCGCTATAACTTATAAGCATTTTCCGCACAAAACTCATTTGGACATTTCAAGAAAAAGAGCTTACCCAGTCACGTCTACGAAAATGTGAAAACATGTCATGCCACTAAAAGCGTGAGAACATGTCTTTGTTCTATAAATATAATTCAGTTGGCGAATTTGTAAATACGTTATTTAGTTGGCAACATCTTTCCTTTGTTTTTCTTTCGGTCAAAACAATATTCAACTTGTCTTGTTTATTTGAAGAACTTATCAACTTGACGGGTGAAGATATTTTGAGAAAGAGAGATGGGAGTGGCCTTTCTATTGGTCATTGAATTAGACCGTTCTGATGTTTAAATACTTCAAAAGGGTGTCAAAAGCCCTTGGGTCAGTGCGTACGTAACTCACAGTCCAATAGTTTACACATTTGGCAAGTCCTTCACCACGTAGCAAAGTCAAATGATGAAAATTTCTCGGGTTTCGAATTTGGATTCAAATTATCCGACCCTCAGGAAAAAGATATATAAAGGCAAGAAATAAAAATAAATACGACTTATATTGGTTCATGTTCAACGTAAGAGTTACGTGACGTCTACTCCTTTCTACTGCTCCAATTTTTTTTTCTTTTAACTGTTCCAAAATTCATGATACATGTTTGGAGGTTTTACAATATTTGTTCTCCTTTTTGCTTCCTCGCTCTACAACAATAGAAAATGGTGATTAAAAAAAAAATATAGAAAATGGTGATTAAGTTCAAATGTAAGAAAAACAAACATGTTGGCAAATGAGAGCAACGGCCAAAAAAATTATAAAGCACTTTTGTGAAACAAAAGAAATTAATTCAAACAAAAATTAAAGTTTGGCTAATTTTCCAATTCAAACTTCAATTTAATTATGCACGGAAATCTTACTAAAATTGATTTGAATTAACCATTTAAGGTCCAAAAAAAATTAACTGTTATCAGCTTGTATAAAACAACGCTGAAGCTTTTGATGCACCGGAGTGAGACGGATACCATGACTGCAGCAGTGATTTGAGACGGTGATTAAGCTGGAAACTTAACCAGCCTGTTTTTTTTTTTGTTGTTATTATTGAATCGACAAATACCAATCCCTACTACAAGGGGTAATTCGACTTAGTGGAATCGAATTTTGGTGAAATCGGTCGCAGAAATAGTGCTATAACAACTTGACTAAAAACACTGAATCAAACCTCTTTTAAAAATAGTATAATAAACCTTCTATAAATTAATATTTACTATAAATTCATAATTTTTTCGATCCCTAGTTAAGTCTCATTTCTATACAGGATGAGTTGACATTATCTCCAAGATTTGTGATAAATTAATAAAAAATTATGGTTGTGCTTCTTTTGTAATATTTTTCTTTCTATTTGGATAATGTTATTTTTTTTTCTAGTTTTGAATTTGTTTTCTTAAACTGATTAAAACTTGCACATTTTTCACTTGCTTTGTTGATAAAAAAAAATTTCGTTATACTGAAGATGACGACTAAATCATCCGGAAAATAGAAGATCCTCTGTGAATATTGTAACTTCGTCACCGGCTCGGTGTAAGGGGACGGCTCGGTTGGAGATAACCCACAATCCAAACTGATGAATCCTGTTAAGTTATAGAGAAAATGTTAATTAATGGCAATTATAAATGTGTACTCCCATGTCGATTGTCTATTAGCCTACTCCACCTGGGGCTTTTATGATTTAAGTTTGGTTCTCAACTTCTGTAAAAGGCTACTTACTTACCCACTAGGCCTTAACAGAGTTTGTAAAGTTGATGTCTTATGCAATTCAACAGAAATATTTTACATGCATTCGGATTGGTTCTTTCTTTCTTTTCACCGGCACAATAACTAGAAAACGACTGGTGGACAAATAGATACAAAGGAAATATCTATTCATAACCAGGAGAAAATACTAAGAAGCGAGATACTAGAGAAATTCGGATTGGTTCATAACTCCGTGATATGCTCAAATTAAGCCCTAGAACTACTCTCTCAAATTAAGAGGTCACTGTAATATTTAGGGGTCGAATTCCACAAGTACTCAAGTCTACAAAATAAATTATAAAGTTTTATAATTAAGCTAAACAAGTGGATTTAAATAAAGAAAAGCAATGCAAAATATTAAATAAAACTGTTGCAAATTCAGAATATCAAAAAGCTATGTCCAGGGAATTTCTTAGGAAATTACAAAATATTAAATCAATAATTAAATAGGATTCAAACAATTAAAAATCAGATCTAGAATTCTAAACTCGTCTGTAAAATAAATCAGTTCTCACTGCAAATATTATCTAAATTTAAAACCAGAAAATCCAAATCTATTTGTAAAATTCTAGATTAAAAATCAGCTTTAAAAACAAGTTTACATTGTTCACAAAATTACTAAATCAAATCTCTTTCCAAGAAGTAATTTTGCTCATCAAAAGGTTTTATCAGGAAAATCAATTATATTCTTATATCAATTTATTTTCCTAGGTTATTAATTCTAGATGGCCAATCAAGGATTAATATGAAGAACAACCTATGATGAAGATCTAGAAAGATAATGAATCCTAAATAAACAGATCTAATAAATCATAAAATCTCGGTGAAAAACCCTGAACCTAACAAACAAACTACTCAGACATATTCAATGAAGAACAAAACATAATTCTGAATAATAAGCAATTGAGATTAAAAGAATAAAGAGGGAGTTTATGAATTCTTCTCTCAAAGCTGTTCAGATCTCTCTCTCCCAAAAGCTCTCAATATCTCTCTCTCTCAAAAAACTGCTAGAAAATAACTTGCTATAATAAAACTTAAGGGTTTCTAAAACCTAAAAATACTATTTATATGTCCAAAAACACGTCATGGACTAATGATGCAAATATGGAAAACTTTGGGGCTGATTTGTAAAATTTCCAAAACTTGCTTCTCTCTCGGCTAAACATGGTGTCGATCGATGCTAAGGCAGTGTCGATCGACACTCTCATCCTTCCTCGGCTCCAAGTTCTCTTTAACTGAATTGCTCCAAAATCCCTTCTAATTGCTCCATTTTGCTCATTTCATTGCCAAAATCCTAGAAAACCTGTTAAGACTTTAAAACATCCTACAAAACAAATCAAAAGGCTATAAAAGACTCCTAATATCATGGTTAAAAACCATAAAAATCATGATATATCACTCCCGAGAAATTATATATTTCATAACAAATCAATATATATATATATATATATTAATAATTAAGAGGTTATAGGTCTAGGGCCCGTACATCCCAGACTAGAGCAGTTGTATTGTCTCGTCCCACAAAGCACTCGAACTAACGATTTTCAGGCTTTTGGTAATCAATCATTATATGTTTGCATATTAATAATATGCAATCATATATCAATCGTTAGTTATGTATGCAACTTTGCATATTAACTAACGATTTACTAGTTGAGCTATGGCTCTTGGTAATCAATCGATATATGATTGCATATTAATAATAATAGATTCTTTTATGTATAATGATAAAATTGTCCTATACAAGTTAAAAACAAGATTTTCACTAATTAAATCTTAAGCCATGAAAGTTAAAAAGATTTAAATGGTTTTTGTATTATAGATTTTCGTTCTTAGATTCAAGATTTTTTTTTTGATTTTTTTTTGTTTTTAGATTTCGCAAATAAATAAAATCTCGTATCACTTTCAAAAACTCATAGAATATTTTTAAGGAATTTGTAAAAACTCTCAAAATCTAGATTTCCTATCTTTTTTTATGGAAATTACATTTTCTAAGAAGTTTATTGGAAAATAAACCAAAAACCATGCTAAAGTCTATTACTATTCAAGGCCTTAATAGTGCTATTAGCCCAAAAAATAAGTGTTAGTTTCTAGAAAATAAAATCTTCCTTTTCTCTAAAGCATACAACCATTCCAACATATATGTAACACCTCAACCGTCGATTCTTTTAGTGGGCCCCATATCCACTCCCGGCCTATGGACCCAACTCTTTTAGTCCCGGTCCGTGGCTCACCCATATCCGACGACTGGTTTGCTACGCGCGGAAGGTTTTAAATACTTGTTTACCGAGCCTACAAATCACCACATGTTCTTTTATTTGTTTTATTCTTACACACTTGCGCAGTTCCGATAATCACTTTCCAAAAGGTCACCAGTTCTGAAACTATTCCAGCATAAACAAGTTTAAATGTGAAGTTCTCTCAAGACCGTTGATCAAAAAGATAATTGCACTTTGGTGACATAGATAAACAAATCAATTCTTCTAAATGTCTCTGCAAACCAGGGTATATGATCCTATAGTCGTAGAAACATTTCAATTAACTACATCCATCCATAAGAAAACTAAGAACGCTAATTTAAAAAAGTAAAGACTATCAGGCAAAGCTTAGAGTTCGCCGATTTGAGTGGCATTTGAAAGAAGACTATATAAAGTTTTTTGGTCTCTAACATGAAAGGACGTACCGGTCTAGACTAAGAATCTCTTAATTATTAAAAAAAAAAACTGTAACGTTAATATGCTGATCTCCTTCTTGATTTTGAGCTTGAACAAGGTGAAAATTAGCAAAAGTTGCTATAAGTGCAGTTAACAAAAGCTCATGGGAACTCTTCATATTCTCTTACTTCCCAAACAAAATCCTTGCCCCAATTTTTTGAACCATAAATAAAGTTTATAACCAATGGAGCCACAAAAGTCCTTTGAACTATTCAAGCAAAGCACCTTACCAAGTCAGTCCTATGAAAACGTGAGCACATGTCCCAGTTTCTACAAAAAGAAATTCAATTTGAGGAATGAGTAAAGATGTTTTCTACGGGACAATTAATGCAATTTTTATTTGCTATTTCCTTGGTCAAAAAAATTCAACTTGTCTTTCATTAATTTTAAGAACGTTCACAAGAAATGATTTTCAGGTATTGCAAATATCAAAGATTTATGTTTTTTATGTGTGCTTCTCACTAGTCAGAAAAATTATTTTGGCAGAAAAAAATTGAATATTACTATTGGGAGCGATTTTGCAACTACGATCGCTAACTTACATGTGGACGACAATTTAACGGTTTCAAATGGTTGAGATAGGGTCCACAATCGTCCATGAGAAAGGCGAATGCGAATTCCCATTCGTTTTGAAAGCCAGTTTCTAGGTTTTACTTTTAGAGTTTGGAGCCGATTTATCCTTTGTGAGTTTGTATTTTTTTTTATAACGTTTGCCAATTTATCCTTTGTGACTATCATCATTGGAGATTTTTTCCTTCTACTACTGTTTCATCAGGTATGTTAATCTAATAATTACATATATTCAAGTGCGAGTTGTAGCCACTTTTCTTTTTATCGTGTTCAAGGGAATCATTTATTTTCCCTCTGTTTCATCATACACAAAACCATCCATACAGTTTGCTTTTGTAACCATAATTATTGGCTCTGATTTCATGATGATAGTCAATGAATGTGGAAGGTATACTACAAAATAATCAAATATACAAGATCAAAGGAGAGGTACATTCTTGGTTAGTAATTTTTGGTGTTGGGTTTCGACGATTGATAGGCCCGTAGGAGAAGCCCATTAGGAAGTGAATGCTGCATGCGGTAATGGGCCTGCTGCGAGCCCAGTAAGGAGATCCGACGGGGAAGAACGTCGAATCAAACCCGGGAAAAGATCACGGGATTGCGAGGCGAGATCTCCGAGTATACGGAGGAGATAGTTTCGAAACCATTCTCGTATAAATACTAGAGTTTTGGTTAAGAGAACACATGTGTAATTTCCTACTAAGCAACCAAGAATATATTAATCTCAATTCCAATTCGTTGTTTCTTCTTAGTTCATATCGATTTCTACCGAAAGCCTGCCCAGATCATATATGACACTTAAATACTTTAAATTGTTGTTTCTAATATCAACAATTTGACGCCGCCTCTGCCAACTTAGTTCTTCTATTCTCAAAAAAACTTTGAAGAAATCAAGGCGAAATGGATCCATCTGCAACAAACACAACCATGCTAGAAACCACTCGCGAACATGCCAGCGTAAAATCACATGTCGGCCGCGACGCGACCAGCGACATCGCACCACCAGTAACACACCAGGGGTTCGTCCCTAGCAACGCCCCCTCACAGGGTGAGCAAACTCAAATCCAGTCCGGGCATGAGGTCCCGAGTTCGATCAGATCCGGGACAGACCCGCTGCTTTGCGACACTCAAACACCGGACCTAGGTTCCTCGGGTTGCTCAGATCTCACCCGCCAGAGACCCGTCTCGCTTTGGGATCTCGGCAGCTCGAACCAAGGGGCCCTCATTGGGGTTACACCCACGTGTCTCGGGAATGGCCCCGTACCGAAAATAACAGAACAAATCGATCCGGGGGTGCACGGCGCAACCAATCTCTCCGAGATACGGGGAATGCTCGCCATCTTGATCGATAAGACTCAAATTCAGGACGTCACAAATCAAGCTCTTATGAGCAGGATCGAGTGGCATGAGCAAGAGCTCGTACTCCGCTCAAATCCTGATCTCTGCCAGGGAGACGCGTGTCCTTCAGACACTTTCTTCACTGATTCCACGGAAAGAGCGCTCCCTCGGACGCGTTTGGACTTTGCAGCGGTCCCCGTTACACCACCTGGGGTAAGAACGTTACCCGTTTTTGTCTCCTTTGGACATCCCCGAGCTCCAAGCTTGTCGGGATGAAACGATAATACGAGCACACGACCTACCGACCAGCCATCGTTTGGGTATGGGAGCTCAGCGGCACCAGATGCAACCATTCCCAGCGCGCCCAGGGATCCTTGGTCTGGGTAAACCCGACGTTAACTGTGGAACTCGTTAGCGGGACACCCCGTCTCGCGTTGACCAATAATCATGGCCTCCCCAACCCGCCAAGGAATGATGCGGTAAGCGCCCAATTTCTCATGGAGTACATGAACAAGACTGGCGCCAAAATGGCCCAAATACGCTCCAAAGTCCATCTGGCCACCAGCGCGGCCCCAGATATAGATCGCACAATCGCAGAAACGAGCCGTACCCCGTTTACCAATCGAATCGCAAAAGTTCACCTTCAGGACGTGGGCAAGCTGTGTTTTCCCGAATATGCGGGAGTCTTGGATCCCAGAGCACATCTACGCGCATTCAGATTGGCAATAACCAAAGCCTACCACACCGATGACGAGTGCGAGGCCGGCTATTGCGGCTATTTTGCCGAGAACCTTGTCGGACCTGCGTTGGAATGGTTCTCTTCTCTTGAATCTAACTCCATCGACAACTTTGACCAACTCGCCTCGGCATTTTTGAAACAGTACTATGTCTTCTTCCATGCGAAGGTAACCGAGTCGAACCTCTTGCTTCTAGTCCAGGGGAAGGACGAAGGCCAGGATAGCAAACTTAAACGACGAGGTTGCCCTGACGGCCGTCCGACACGGCCTGTGGTACACCTCAAAATTCCGAGAAGGACTCACTATTCGACAACCCTCGTCGCTCGACGACGCGCTTCATAGGTCCATCTATTTCGCCAGAGCCAAGGAAGAGAGAGCCGCTATGGCCGAACTCCTTAAGTCGGCATAGGCACCCTTTAACCTGTAACGACCCGCTGCAGCGGTACGAGAGATGGTACATACATGGTACGAGAGATGGTACGTACGCGGTACGAGAGTTGGTACGTACGCGGTACGAGAGATGGTACGTACGCGGTACGAGAGCTGGTACGTACGTGATACGTAAGGCGTGGTCGATCGCAGTACGCTAATGGATCGATAACAGTACGACCGGAGGGTCGAGAGCGGTACACTAATGGGTCGATAGCTGTACAACTAGAGGGTCGATAGCGGTATGCTAATTGGAAGTCACCATGATAGTATTAGAACGTCATCAAGACGGTATCAGGACGTACTTGGTACGAACCTCGGTATTGAGTAGGAGGATATTGGGACGGTATCCGGACGTACGTGGGACGGATAAATGGGATAGAAGGGCACTGACCATGAGTCCGAAGAATGGAGAGTTCGAGACTACCAAAGTAGTGAGCAGATGTTTGAATTGAAGAATAACGGGACCCTTGGCTTTCATGTAGATGATGCAGGCATGTAAGTTGCCGAATGGGAAGTGGGAACGGAAGTCCTAGAGATGATGATAGTGATAGTGAAAGTGATAGTGATAGTGATAGTGGAAGTGATAGTGAACTAGGACTATCCGGAAATGGTCGCGTCGGTGAACAACAGATTGGGCCGATGGACAAGGATGGATCGATTAGACTATGGGCCGATGGATGGCCCGGGAACTCAGAAATCTTGCGGAGATTTAAGCCGACTCACAGGAATGTAAATCCGAGAGAAATGGAAACTCACGAAAAAGGAAAAGTTGATCGGATAAGGATAGATGCGAAAAATATGGGAACTTAGGGAGCGATAGGGCTTATCGTTTCGAGGAAACTCGAGGCGGTAGTCGACCCTATATATATAGAATATACCCTAAACTCTCTCGAGAGTATTCGCAAAAACCTTTAAACCGCCGCAAAAAGAAGAGAAGAGTTTCCATAGACCTTGGCCGAGAGAATCCTAAGTCTAGATCGAGAAGAGAACTGTAAGTGTTCTCCCATCTTGAACCGTTGATAGTTTATGGTTGATACATCGGTTGATAACAATGTTGGTCTGTCCGTGTAGAGTTGGGGATCAGAATTGGGCGTAGGAACCAAGAGTTTAGCACCGAAGGTTAGTGCGTGACTGTGGCCGAGTTCCATGGTTGGACTGTTGACTTGCGGTTATTTTATCTTGTTTGATTGCTTGTCATGGTTAATGGTTAATGATTTCTATTGCAATATGAAAGGTGGTTGGTCTAAACGAATTAGGCGACTACCCAATGTGAATTTTTTGACTTGCATGACTCGATTGAATATGCCCTTTGTTAGATAAGATTGTAGAACTGAGCCTAGTGAGACGGGATGAGTGCTCCAATTAGCAAACATATTTGTTTACACCTCCTTTTATGGACGTAGGAAAGGATAGGTCTGATGACCAAGATTTTAGTGGCTGACCAGCTCGTGTGACGGAGGCAAGGGAGGGAGAGGATGGTGGCTTTTGGTAGTTTATTATGGTTTATTATTTTAAAGAATTTGTTAGGGGGATTTTTAAGTCTTTGGGTTTGGCATCTTGGATAATTTAACCTCTTATTATTAATGCATACACTACAAGAAAATACACGATTTGCAACTCCCAAAAACGTCAGAAAACAGTCGCAAACAGCTACTTTGCGACTATTTAATAACTATTATAGATGGTCGCTAAAAAATGGTCGCAAAATAAGTAAGTCTCAAAATAGTCCTAAATTTACAACCACTTTGTGACAGCATAATATGGTCATGTATTAGAGACTAAATTGTGACCATAATGATATCACAGATTAGCGACATTATTGAGAAAAATTACAAAAAATTAATTAAAATAATAAACAAAATATAATTCTTATATATATATATATATATTTTTTAAATTATTTCTTGACAAATTTCCTTTAAATTAATATATATATATATATATATATTGATATTTAATAAACCACCCAAACCAAGAATTGAATAATTGATACAGAATTGAACCGGCCACTAAATCACGGTTGAACCGGCTGCTAAAATCAACCAAAAAAAACCCTAATCACCATAGCGAGGCCTCAGCCGCCGCAACCAGATTCCATTTGCCAACGATTCCTGTTGCTTGCTATGCTTCTTCCGCCAAGGTTCCTCGGTGGTCTCGTGGCGTCGGATCTGTTTATGTTCTTCAATGACGAAACAAACGGCAGTGAGAATATTTTGTTGTCTAAAGCTTGTGAATCGGAGATACGGAGAGAAAACAGAGGCGGAGAAAGAAGGGCGGTTGAGTGGTTTGAATTAAACGCTTCCAATCTATACGACCTAAGAGAGAGGCAGTGGAAATGAAGAATGAATCTGATTGTAACTCCCCCGAACCGCTCGCACGGCCGGACTAACCGAGGACCGGCTCGGTGGTCGTCACACACTAGACAATTGCCTGCGATCTGGCCGAGGTTCCACCAACGAATTAGGTTCCCCAGCCAGTCCACTGGCATCCGTCTATCCGTTACGTACATTCCTTAGGCTTTGCAACCCTCGGTCCGTACGCGGCGTTGCTGGACCCAGAATATCTCCGAAAACAGCTCCACTTGTCCGAATTATATATGAAAATAAACGATTTATTATATATAGAATTAAGTTTACAAAATTCATAAAAACACAGACCAAAAATGTTTGATCCAACTTAACAAAGAAACAATGAATTTAAAAATAACAACAAGAAACAAGGACTTTGCAACACAGCATGAAAACATCCTATCTGATCCATTAAACTCGGTACTACCCTCCTAACTTTCCCTGCAAGAAAAACAATTGTGGAGAGGGGTGAGTAATCTAGTATTACCCAGTGAGTTGGGCAACCCTCTAACATGCTAACCCCTTAAAATGCTAACTTCCTATAACATGCTATCTCCCTATAACATGCTATCTTCCCGTAACATGCTATTTCCCTATAACATGCTATCTCAAATCTTCCAACTACCCCACAACTACTCCACAATCAAAGCATGCAATGCGGAAGCATAACAAGCAATCAAGTAACACCCAAATAATCAAGCAAGCAATCAAGGAACAAACAAGACCCGGCTCGCCTAGACCTTGACTCTAACTTGGCATCCACGTCACTTTACTTTGCAATGACTGCCAAATCTGAAAGAGCTAGCCATGCATCAAGATAACTTGATCATGCTTGACCCTAAAGTCAGGTAACCGCACCATGACTGACCCTCCAACTTCACATAGGGATATCACAATCACCTAGGGAAACAACCAATACAAATCCACAACCTTGGGCCCATCGATCCTCTGTCCTGTCCCAACACTCTTCCGCGTTGATACCACAAAGGCAACCAATCGGACACACCCCAAATCATCTGAATAATCAGCCATCCCAGGTACACAATCGGGTAAACCGTGCCGCATCGTCATGCGGTTAAGGCTAGTAGCTAGCTAGACCCAAATCTATCCTGCCAAGAGCTAGAGAGCTCACACACCTCCCATCCCCTTAAAACCACAACTCACCTTAGCTTTGAAGATCTTTGGCTTGATTAGAACTCCACCACACCACGCCGATCTGACAGCACCTCTCCTTGATCTTTAACTCCTCTCACCGCCGAGATCTTCTCTTCTTCTTCCTCTTCACTCGAAAATCTCTTGATTTTCTTTACAAAAGTTTGAGAGAAAATTTTGGCAAAGCTTTGGTGTTTAGAGAGGGTTTTGGTCGAAAATGAGAGAATAGAGGTGCTATTTATAAGCACTTCAATCTATCTCATGGACTAGCAAGTGGCAAAAATCGAGTGACAAGTGTCACATTTTTTGCATGTACTCTCCCCCACTCGCGCGTGCATCTCATTCGCTGGCGAAGGAGGCTTAATCCATCGACATGTGGCGTTTCTCTCCCATGGAGAGACTCTTCCACTTATTCGTCCTTCCCTCGTATCTCTTGCGTCCCAAGCTGCCGTGCTTGTCCGCAAAGACGACTCACTCGTCCGCGAGTCCAATTCCTCGGCAGTCCTCGGTCCTCCTGTCCGTGACTCCCGTATTTTTTGGCTCTCTTTGGACCTCTTGTCCATGCCATCAGTATTTCACGGCTCTCTTCAGACGTCCTGTCATGTACGTTCGATCCGTCCGTGATTCCATGGTACATCTTCCGTCCATCTGGTACAAGGCCATTCCGTTCCCATGGTCCATCTTACGTCCCACGTCCCATTTTTCCACGGCCATTACTTTCCTTTTTCCTTCCTTTGGTCTTTTCACCAAGTTTCTCGATCATTCATTCACCACTGGTCCGGATGTCCCAACAGTTCCCATCCGTTCTTTGGTTCTGGACCTTTTGTGTCTTGGTAACTTCAGGTACAAGTTACTTAGGCCATTCTCCGAAATTTCCTTTTCTCTGTCTGTCCGAGACATCTCCACGTACTTCGTACACGTCCGATACGTACTTTGTGATACGGGTCAATACATTGTACCCCCCTTAAAAGAATTTGTCCTCGAATTCCAGTGCCTCGATCACCTTACCGTGATGTCCATGACTTATCGCTACTTGCGTCTTCTCCTTTAAAAATCTCCCTGATTATTATAGCAATGATCATTCATTTGACAACATGACATTGACTTGTTTGTCTTGAATCATCTGAGCTTCTTCATCTTCAGCATTTTCTTCCTTGGATCCATACTTCTCTCATTTTCATAACCGAGTTTCTTCTCCATACTCCTTAGTCGCTATTAAGAATTCTTGAGAACTTCTTCCATTCTTTCCTCAAGTTGGTTCATCAGAACTTCCCTTGGTACTGGACTCCATATATAGGGTTTAAGTGCTCGATCCATGATCTTCTTGCACCCTCTTTTCTTTGCCACATTATTTTCTTGCACTCTCTTTCTTGACTTAGTCGATTATCGAATCCGACTGTGTCGCCACACCTTCTATTTTGAAACTACTCCACTAATTATCCTTCGTCTCTTGCCCATCACTTTCTTAGCATTCTCTCTTTCCCATCAGATTGTCCCTCCCGGATCAATCGTTCGACGTTTTACATTTTGCCCTTGCAACAATGTCTTCTCTCTTTTCTCTCTCCTAATCTGATCGTCCCTCCTGGATCAGTCATCTTGCCTTTAATAGATATTGTCATTGCAACAATTCTCCTTCTCTCTTTTTCCTTAACCCAATTCTCTTATCTTGTCTCAGCGTCTCCGAGTATCCTCCCGATGACTCTCATGCTGTCTTGCTTTTGTCAGATCGCATTTTTACGGTGTTTAGGTGAGTCCTTAATCAATCATGCCAAAACAACACAACTCAAACAATGGGTTAGTTATGCAACCAATATGCAATCTAAACCAACATGCATGCAAACACACAAATGCACAACCAAGCAATCACACAAAACCACAACCAAAAAAACGCAAGCAAGCAACACACGACCAGGTACAATATTTAGTCCTCACGACCTAGATAGAATATTACACACCAAAAGGAAATAAGTTCAAACATTCCCCAAAAGGTTTACACAAGACCCTATAACATGGCTAACAGGTGCCTAGGGTTCTCTCAAGAACTTACACATTCTACAGTTGCACTCGCATCTCTCAGACGGCTGGTCGGCACTTTGTTCAGCAGGCGGGTTCACAGAAGTCGAGGTCGCAGGCTCTGGGGCTCCACTCTCACTCGGTCTACCATCATCCGTCCTCACGGTTCTGGTCGGACAGTCTTGTAGTTGATGCCCAAATGCACCACACTCCCAACACACTACCACATATCCCGGTCCTGGAGCGCACAAGGCTGCTCTCCAGCAATAACGAGCTTGGTGTCCACTCTCACCGCATGCCGCGCAATGGACAGTGTTTCTCAGCTGCACTCGGGAAGGGTTAGTCACTCTCTTCCTAGCTTGTGCACGGGTTCTCACCAATCCCCTCCGTGGTTGTATCTCCTCACGCTCCATGGGTCCGATAATGTCACTCATCAACCTGGTCCGCTTCTCACTTGGCTGTCTTTGTTCCAAATGGACTACCTCTTTTCTCAACCGACCCTCTTCGGCTAACTTCTCCACTAAATCCATCATGAAGTCCTTAAGATCTTGGACCATTCCTCCCACTATCTCATCTCTTGATTCATGTTCATGTGCCACCTCTTGGCTCCTTGGTTCACCATTGGCCACACTTTCCTCACGTTATGTGGTTTCCTCATCACGCCCTTTGGGTTCACTCCCGATTCTTATCACACCACTTCTCGCGTTTGCATCATCTTGATCTTGGCTCGGCTCATCCTCGGCCATAGGTACACTTTCACTCTCGAGTACCGCCTCAGCCATACCCTCATGCTCATTCACCTTCTCGGTATCATCTAATCCCAATCGCCTCGTCAAGGCCTCGTTGTTGATTTCCACTTGATGTGTGTCAGGTTTTAACCTAGAATAACACAACGAAAAAGCTGCAAGTGCACAGTAAATCAATTGTAGTATTTAAGGTATTGATCCCACATAGACTAGTAAGTTACGCGACGAGTTTTATGAAGAAGAAATATGGCTAAGACAAAATAAAAGAGGGGGTTTGTTGTTGGTTTTCCTATGAACCAAAATAGAAAGCAAATAAGAAATAAAGCAATGTAAATAGCAATAGACAAAGTGTTGTGTAATAGGGAATTCTCAGGGTATCATGGATCGAATCATACTAATAAATTAAACAGGGTATTTTCGATTATTAACGTTCAAGAACTCAAATTTGGACTAAGCAACTGGCCTATTCCCATGTAACCTAATCACTATGTCTAGACAACCTAGATTACTCTATTTCCGTAGGTAAATAGGAGCTAAATACACATAAATAATCCAAGTTTGATAAGTTCACAAACAAAACTCCATAACTCAACTTTTGGTTGGTTATGACGCTTTGCTCATCTAAATTACTTTAGGCGATTTAAATCTATCCTAAAAGCAGTAGCTAGGGCGTCAATCAAGCAGTAAGCAACAAAGATTTATTTAGATGGAGAACAATAAACGAACAGACCCAAATCTAATCACCCTAGTCAACAATCCATGAATCCCCTTTTGAAACCCCTTAAACCCAACAAGAGAACTACTCAGACATACTCATGCAAATCAAAGTTATATGAATAAGATATTGCATAAAAGATTAAGAGTATGAGAAAAGGGCTAAGAAATCTTCTCTGGAATACAAAGTAGATGATTCTTCTTCCTTAAACAAGTAGAGAACACTAACGAAATAATTTAGAAAGAGTAGAAAGTGAGATGGTGACTTCAAAGATGAACGACGATGGCTTCCAAGAAGAGCTGAGAGAGAACAAGCTTTGACGGCTGTGTAGGGGTCTCTGGTCGTCTCTAGGGCTGCTGCTGGAGGCATGGATGGATGTAAAATGACCTGGTAATGGTACCGCTACAACTCTGGGTCACGTACCCTCTATAGCCGCTTCTCTTGGCCTTCTCTTTGTCTCCACAATGAGAGTTGGTACTCCCTCCTCAGCATTGGACAACATCTCAACCACTTCCAGATACTGCTCATGGTCACTATCATTTGAATTCGGGTTCTCATCACTCCCAGCTACGTTCGAACTAGCGTTGGCTCCATCTCCAACATTGGTCTCTGATCCGACATTGGTGTCACAACATTGTCCTTCTTCTTCGGAGTCTCCAACACGATCGTGGAGGATCCCCAACACGATCGAGGAGGATCCAAGAGCATGAAGAACAACCCGAGGATCTACCCGAGGACGAACTCGACCACATCCTCGTGTACCACATCGTGTAGACCCTCGGGCAGCACTGGGAAGCTAGGTCAAAGGGGTTTCCATATATAAACCCCTCCTCCTCTTCCTCGCAAAGGAGCATGCCGCAGACCCTCAAACCAGAGAGCGAGAGCTTCTGTGAGAGAACTGAGCGACTCAAACACTTTTCCATTTTGTTTTGGATTTTATTTCATAACTTTTAATCATTTTCTTTAGATTTCTTTCTTGTACTTTTATCCCTCTACTTTATCGTTTAATATAATGCAATTTTCCTTCATATTTGTTGTTTTGTTTCTTGCTATGATTTTCGAGTGGTGAAGTAAAGTTTTTAGGGATGGGATAGATGATTTTGTGTTCTTGATCGGTTAGGATGTCTTAGTTGATTGAATATGTTTAATACATTTCCTTCTAGATTGGTGTTCTTAATGCTGTCAACAAACCGAGAGGGTGAGATTAGATCTAAGTTGTTTTACCACCGAGAGGTGTAGATGAGATGCTTGAATCAATCAATGGTAGAGGTTTACTCACTTAGCCTAAGAGATTAGATGAGTAAGGGGTGACAATAATGAACCGGATCTTAATGCCTGCTTGGTCATGTTTCTCTAACGAGAGTTGGGTAGGGGAGTGATCAAGGTTGATTATTTCTATCACGAGAGTGTTTTAACAAGATTTTAGAGATTCATTGTCTAGGAAATATTTGCTTGACGCATGTAAGGCATCTGTACTGGTTAGGAACACTTAGGATTCGATTACCCCATCCTTAGAAGCTTTAGTATTTTAATTGCTTGCATTTTCATTCATCACTCGATTTGTTACCCGATGAGGTACACGATACCCTGCATCTAGTAACCCCTTGAGTTGTTCATATTTCATTTGCTTACTCGATCCCCCCCACCCGATCTTGTACTCGAATGCTTGCATCGAGTGCTTAGGTCGTGTGGTTCTTTGTTTATACTCTTTTCTTTTATTATTTTAGGATTGTTAGATAAAACCCATAATTGCTTGGCTTGACTTGCATTGTTCTTATTGCATCCTTCCTGCTAGCATAAACAACCATTTGGATTGATAACCATTTTTACTACAACTGCATAGGGAATTGATACCCTGGGTGAAAAACCTACTATCAATTTGGCGTCGTTGCCATTTGGTTGATTTTATTTTGCTACGTTTAGGATTTCAGCACTCGCTAGATCAAGTTCTTTTGTTTATATTGGTTCGGAGTCTGACTTGTTTGCTTTCGTTCTTGTTTGTTTTCAATCTCAAGTACAACCCGAGCACCCACCCGACCCGTCACTCGATCGCCTGGATCGAGTAGACCCTCGTGTACACACTCGGTTACTTTCCTGTGCATGCAAACACGATCCAAAGGTAGCCAAAACCTGAGTCTTTTCATTGATAACATCGACAGACCAAGGCTACTCAGACAACAACAAGTTCAACCGCAACCAGCAATCATTGACGAGACAATGAACAATCTAAACGGTCCACCAGCTCCTCAAGCAAGGACCAACATAGGAGCAGGAGATGCTCCATCTACTCACACTCAAAGGAATGACATTGTGCCACCTGCTGTCTAGAACAACAATTTTGAGATCAAGAGTAGTCTCATCCAGATGATACAGAGTAATAAGTTTCATGGATTGCCAATGGAGGACCCATTGGATCATCTGGATTAATTTGATAGGCTTTGTAGCCTCACAAAGATAAATGGAGTTAGTGAGGTTGGATTCAAACTCAGGCTTTTCCCATTCTCTTTGGGAGACAAAGCACACATCTGGGAGAAATCACTGCCCAAGGAATCCATCACCACTTGGGAAGCGTGCAAGAAGGCATTCCTGGCCAAATTCTTCTCCAACTCCAGAACCGCAAGGCTGCGAAATGACATTTCCAGCTTTGTTCAGAAGAACAATGAAACGTTCAGTGAAGCTTGGGAACGTTTCAAGGGATACACTACCAGATGTCCTCATCACGGTTTCAGCAATGCTTCATTTCTGAGTACACTTTACAGAGGATTGGTCCCCAAGATACGGATGTTGCTGGACACCACAAGCAATGGTAACTTCCTCAACAAGGATGTTGATGAAGGTTGGGACCTAGTGGAGAACTTGGCTTAATCTGATGGCAATAACAATGAGGAATATGATCGCTCTGTGCGATCTACGGGAGAGGAAATGCCAAGTACAAGAGGGACATGAAAGCCCTCAATGACAAGCTCGACAAGCTCCTCAACCAGCAGCAGCATGTTCATGCAATATCAGAGGAAGAGCAGTTACAACAAGATGGGGAGAGTGTACATATAGAGGATGTTCACTACATCAACAATCAGGGAGGTTACAATAAAGGGTACAACAACTACAAGCCCAATCCGAATCTGTCTTATCGGAACCCAAATGTTGCCAATCCTCAGGACCAAACTTACCCATCTGCGGTTCAAGGGAACCAGGTACAACAGAAGCCTTTCGTCCAGTACAATCAAGGCTATGTACCTAAGCAGCAGTACTCTGGCAACTACAACCAACCACATGGATTCCAACAACCTCAAGGTCCGCAAAACCAATCACAAGAAGCTGAGTTACGCGGCCTACTTCAGCAAATGATTCAGAATCAGGCTTCAGCATCTATGGACATTGCAAAACGGTTCGCAGAGATGAGCAACAAGATCGACTCAGGATACAATGATTTGAACGCAAAGTACGAATCGCTCAATACTAAGGTTAGATACCTAGAAGGCCACCGCAACAACCAACCGGCTCCAAAGATCAACCAACTCCCAGGAAAAGCAGTTCAAAACCCTAAGGATTACGCCACTGCCCAAGCCATCTTCCTTGATGATGACTATGAGGATTACCTCACTGAGGACAGTGATGTTCAAGATGGGAAGGATAGGGATCACTCAATGATAAATGAGGCCAAGTACTACATATCCGAGTATGAACCCGAGCCTTCACCCGAGGAGACTAATCGAGTTGATGATCGAGCACTGGTTGGGGGATCACAAATCGAAGAACCACCCGAAGCAGAACCCGATGACCTACCCGATGAGGGTGATTGGATGATTCATCGAGTAGATGTTGAAACGAGAGGTCAGCCTCAACCACCTGTAGCAGCAGAAGGGGAACTAGAGGAAAGTTTCAATGCTGCACTAACATCCAACTGGAGGAGCTTGCAGAGCGTATGGCCAAGCGTAGAACTCCACCTCCAAAGCTTATGCCACCACACCAACTTCGAGAGGAATCCGCCAAGGAGGCAGCTCGGCTGGAGAATGAGGTTAAGGAGGCTGTTAAGGAGATTGGGTTTGAAATTCTCAGGAGTGGAGTGTGCTTAGATCCTGATCTGCGAATCGAGGAAAAATTAGAGGATCCTGGCTCCTTTACTTTGCCATGCTCGATAGGACTCCGAATTTTCAAGAATTGCTTGTGCGACCTTGGAGCTTCAGTTAGCATTATGCCACTGTCAGTTGCCAACAAGATGGGATTCACCAGTTTTAAACCAAGTTGTCTGTATTTGGTTCTAGCTGATAAAACAGTCAGGCATCCTATTGGGATCATTAAAGACTTGCCACTCAGGATTGGCAAGGTGGAAGTTCCTACTGATTTCATGATCCTTGATATGGACAAGGAACCAGACGATCCACTAATTCTAGGAAGGCCATTTTTGGCAACAGTAGGCGCTGTGATTGAGGTGAAGCTAGGAAATATCAGAATTGAGCATGGTGAGCACTTCAAGATGGAGGTTGATGTGAAGAAGGGGATTAAGAGGCCAACCATTGATGGTCAAGCTTTTTCCACTAAGACAAAGCAGAGAAAAGTCAAAAACCGCATTTGCCTTGGAACCTGGACAAAACCTGGAGAATCAGTTGAACCAGCCTACTACAGTGGAGAGGATTCCAGAACCTCTCCCTGAAAGGATCCATGCTTAAGGAGCATGAAGAGTCAAGCTTAGTGACTTTAAACAAGCTCACTTGGGAGGAAGTCCCAAAGGTATCTTTTAATTCTAGTTTATTTTTTTATTTATTTTTCTCTTTTTACGAATTAAAAAAAAAAAAAAAAATGGAAAAGTTAGAAAGGGAAATTGAGGAACCCGAGGGTCAGCCCGACACCGTACTCGACGCGCCTGATCGTGTCCCTGCTCGGGTGGCGAGTGGAGTCCAAATTCCACAAGCAAGCCCACTCTCGGCAAAGCCCAACCACCAACCCTAGCTTATTTAAGGGTTTTGAAACCCTTCTCCCTCATTATCACCGATAAGTCTTCTCTCAACCCTAAAGCTTTAAGTTTCCATAGTTTCTACTCTCTCTCGATCTCAAGTCTCATTCGATTTCTTTGGGAACTAACCCTATTAACCTCGAGGCTTAGCTTTTTCTTCTCAAGGATTCAAACATGGAGTCAAACGCGAAAACCTACCAAAGGAAGAGGAGAAGATCAACCTCCACCGCTGCTACAATCGGAGTTGATACCGCTGAACCTCAAGAGTCCCAAGGGAGAGGAAACGTTCCGCATTCCCAACTGTAGGCTGGACATTTTGCTTCCCCAACCCGATGCTCAACCTGATCCGGTGCTCGAGCAACCGATCAAGTAGACCACCAAGTTCGCTCACCGAGTTCGCTCACCGAGTCCAATGGCGAGTGCTGTTCGCCGATCTCCTCGGCGTAGGGACCTGTCTACGTCCGAAAGAACCCTTACCGACCCCATGGAGGTCGATTCTAATGCTGGTGGAGAATAGAAAAGGGAGATCCAAACCTCTCAATCAAGGAGCAGACCTGCGGTTACAAGAGGGAAGAGACTGACTTCAAAGAAGGCTGAGAAGGTAGCTGAGAGAGCAGCTGAGGAAGAGGATCAACAAGAAGAGGACGAGAGAGAGAGAACAAGCCAAGCCTCGCGGAGGCTGAAGCAAAAGGAGGTGGAGACTCCGGCAAGACTCTTCAAAGTCTTCCGAAAGATGAGCTTTGTTGGTACCCGATACCCTCATCGTGAGACCATGAAGCAGTTGGGGATCGCTAGAGATGTTGAGTTCTTGTTTGACATGTGCCACCTGGGCCAAATGATGCGATCCCACCTTGAAGCCTATGAGGAGGAGACGGTTCACTTTCTCTCCACTTTGAAGCTGCACTACTTTGAGGACCACCCGACCTTGCTACCCGATGGGGGGATCGGGTTCATCACCTTCTCCGTGAGAAACAAGGAGTACCGGCTCACTTTCAAGGAGATGGAGAAGTTGTATGGTTTCAACGCTGGTAATGGAGAAGGAATGGAGGTTAGCAAGGAGGAAATGAGGTCCCTATGGTTGACAATAGGAGACAAGCTCCCCTACAAGTCCACAAGCTCCAAATCCGCTCAAATAAGGAGCCCTGTCTTGAGGTATTTTCACAAGTCCCTCGCATGCACTCTTTTTGCTAGAAAGGAGACTGGGAATGTGAATGACCACGAGCTCCAGCCGTTGTATGTTGCATTGTGTGGAGTTTTGGACAATGCTAGGGATGGTACACCGCTAGTTGGAGATGTTGCAGATACTAGCATGGTGTTTGTGCTGCTCGATCAGTTCCTCTACCTCAAGTCATGGGCCGTTAAGAGAAGAGAAGGAGGCTGAGAGATCTCCATTGGAGGATTGGTCACACCGATCTTGGTGGCATGCGATGTGCCCTTGAAAGGAGTGGTACACAATCCGAGATGGGTGGACATAGACTACCTCTTGCTGGCAAGATTTCTGGCCTATGAGAGGCCTAACGACATGACGCTCTTCAAGTTCGTCCACCCAACCGCCAGAGCCGCCCAAATGATCCTACCCAATGTAATATGCACCAAGGTTCGGCTAGGAGACAACATCGACTTTGCACCGCCTTTGGAGTAGTTGTACAACCCGGAGGAGGAGTCCGAAGCTGAGAAGAGCTCGGAAGATTTCGATTTTGAGGAGTATGTGTGCTCTCAAAAGCAACCAGTTGGGGTGAGGGAAGCCCACAAGAGAATCGGATGGCTGAAGAGGATGAACAAGTATTTGGTGAGAAAGGTGAAGGATCTCACCGGTTCGGTGAAGACTATGGGAGGTCAGATCAAGGAGCTGCAAGACAAGGCAAGTTGTGCCTCATCTCCTAACTCGGCATACGCACCAACTTGGATGGAGAGGAGCGGACCGCTAGGAGGAACTCGAGGACTGCCACCTCCAGAGCCCTACCGAGCATTATCATACGAACCCCAAGCAGAGGGAGATGTCACTCGACCAGAAGCATCACGGAAAAGCCATTTAGACGCCTATCCGACACCTAACTCGATGGGATACACGATGCACTACCCGATGCACCCATCGAGGACACAATCGGGTGATCACTCAGGATTTTTCCCTCCGCCTTACCAGATGCCATACACGATGCCTTATATGATGCACCCTGCGAGTGGCTATACGGGTGATCATTCTGGACCTCTTCCGCCATACCCATCATACTACTCGATGCCCTACCCGATGAGCTACGCGGTACCCCCCTCGATCAACCCTTCGGATGCTGGTCCGAGTAAGTCGTCCGTGCATATCATCGAGCTCTCTGACGAGCAAACACCGGCACCTGCTGAAGCTGGAGACGATCCTGGCTACACGTTGGCGAGTATGGAGGCTGCTGCAACCTCCTTCTTCACCAACCCATGAGGTACCCAATTCATCCGATCTTTGTAAATAACATTGCATTTAGTTTCTTTCATTTTGTGTGATTTTTGGATTCTCTTTCCAACTTTTATTTACACAGAGACTGTGTAATTTAAGTTTGGGGGAGAGTCCTAGAATATTTTTAACATTATATTTTATTTTCTTAATTTTCTTATTTCAAAATTTTGCATGCTAGTTTTATTCATTGGAGTCTGCATCTATGTGCATCGAAAAACCCAAAAAAAAAAAGAATAAAAAAAAAAGGTGTTCATGTAGTTGCATTTACATATTAGGATTGAGTCTAGTTTGCTTCATATAGGATTGTTGCATATGCATCTTAGGGGACAATGATTAAAATTACCTTGTTTAAAATCAAATCTTAGGATTGAAACTATAGCTCTTAATCACAGTTCATTGTTGCTAGATCAATCTTTGGAAAAAAATAAAAAATCTTTGCTTAGAACCTTGTGTTTTTTGAATGCTTCCTCCACTTGTTTGAACTCTGGAACATCTCTATATTATTGGATTAAATTTGAACTTTAATTGTCTTGCTTATGGAACTTGAATACTTGCTCATAGTAACTCTAAATTCGGGTTAGCACTCCATTTTACACATCTTTTTCGTTTAACTCGATTTATTTGTCCTACCCATGAACCCAAACCTTTCTTTCAAACCTTGTTATGAATTGTTGAGTGAGGCCTTTTTCATTGTGTTATAGGTTGTGAAACCTTGAGAGTATTGAGAACGACAAAGAACTGCCTCTTGATTTAGCTAAGTTAGAATTTGAACTAGCTAATAGATTCGATTTTGAAAGATAGGTGGTTAGTATGTTTATTTGGGGTTGGGTTGAGGAATATATAAAAAAAAAAAGAGAAGTCCCTAAGGTTAGAATCAATTAGCTCTAAGTCTCTAAGTAAAAAACAATATAATAAGAGAAAAAGTGTTTGTTATAGTCTCCTAGAAAGAAACAAAAAAAAAACATATATACATATTAGGAGTTTAGCAAAGGAAGAAAAAAAAAAGGAGAGAGCGAAGAGAGCTAGAAGTTTAAAGTTTAAACCTTAGGAAGTAAAAAAAAAAAAAAAGAAGAAGAGTTAAAGTCAAGGATGTGGGTAGTATAATTCTAGGGGTTTGATAAAAAAAAAAGAGAAAGAAAGTGAATGAGAAAAGGGTAGATTATCAAGAGTTAAGCTTTGTATGCCCAAATTGTTCTCAATCTTAGATAGTTTTCACAATTGTCTAGCATTCCTTCTTTTGAAAAAAAAAACACCCAAAGAATTTGTTTGAAACCACCTTACTAAAAAGCCTTACCCTTGAAACCGATTGAGTTTGATTCACCTTCCATTTGCAAGAATTCGCCAAACACTTAATTGAATGTGAAAGAGATGTTCTTTACTTTTAGATGGAGGTTGAACTAGATCGATGCATGGTAATAAGCATAGAAAAATATTTGTAAGTATGTTGATTGATCTTAGCACCATTAAACTATCTTCAAGTACTGTGAACCCTTTAGGGGAAGTTCAACCTGCAAAGTAATTATAATGTAACATATTACATACTAGTTTCCAAAAATAGATCACATTTCTGTGTTTTATGATTTTTTACAGAGGATTTAATCATTTCATACCTCTGCCTTAAAGTATTTATAGCCTTGTGATGATGATTCAGAAAGTACTTTAACAGCTACTTGCTGAGAACCGTTCAGATAACCATGATAAACGACACCAAACCCTCCTTCACCTAGAGCTCTTTCCAAGTTGTTTGTCATTTCCATTACCTCTGCATAACTAAACCTTCTGTTTTTCGTCTCGATCGATGTCTCAGTTGTATTAGTGGACGCGAAATTCTCCCGTGGAGTAACTACAGACCGGGGTATTGCTGTAGAGAGCAAAGGTTAATAAAAGAATGATACCTATTATAGTTGGTTGATTTAAACATGAGTTTATGTCTTTAGGTACCTTCCACATGATCTGATGTCTTTTTCTTTCTGAACACGAAAATGAAAACCAGTACCATAACTATGACCACAACCACCACTGAAGCAACTAGTGCAACAATCAACACCGGAAATTTCTTCTCTGAGATACATGAACCAGGTAGACATGATATAGCATGTCCATCAACACTACAAAAAAGGATAAGATTGTATAGGTTATCTGAATGCACAAGGCAAGGGAATTTTGAATGAACTGTGTAGGTGGGTAGAGTTCTTTGCTTACGATAACTTCAGTCCTTCCTTTTCTCTATCGCGGAGAGCTTGTGGAATTGAATCATTCAGATGGTTCTTGCTCAAATTTCTGTAGAAAAAAAAAAGTAGAAATGCTCATACATGAATAACTACGCCACAAAATTCCTTAAAAAAAAATTACTCGAAGGATTACCACGGCCAAAAAAAATTTGAAGAACCTTACATGATCATTAAGGATTTCATGTTAGCTAGAAATTCGGGGATTACACCAGTCAAACTATTATTTGACAAGTCCCTGAAATTTGGAAAATAACAAAATTCATTGAAATTGTTATGTAAGAGATTTTAGCATTGGAGGCAAAAATGATCATACGTATACTTACAACTTTTCTAGATGGGTAAGATTTTGAATTCCAGCGTCTATAGTTCCCGCCAACCCATTTGAAGACAAGTTTCTGTTTTAAATGTCAGAGATAAGAAAATTTAAACAAGTGAAGTATAAATACATTTTGAAAAAGTATTTTGTAAAAAATGAAAAGCTGGTGTCTTATTAAAAAAAAAAAAAAAAAAAAAAAAAAAAAAAAAAAAAAAAAAAAAAAAATCTCACAAGGAAGTGATTCTTGGTGGTGTAGACGCATCCGTGTTACTACAATTTAGACCGTCCCACATAAACTGCCTAGGAACACATGGATCACCTTGCCATGAGATTCTACTCACTCCATAAACAGCTTTAATGTTTTTGATAGCAATCACTGCCAACAATTTTAATGATACATTAGGTTTAGCATATTGTAATTTGTAATATACAAAAACATTCACTATAGCGTTTTTACGTACGTACCATCATTTTCATCAGTTTCAGACTGAAAAAAAAAATCGGCAACCGCAAAACCTTCAATGGCGTTAAGCAGAGGTGGGTGTGTAGACTTCCCCGATCTCGTCAGCTTTACGATGCATTTTTGGCCTGTACAGATAACTGGCGACGGGTTGCTTAACGTTTCGGACTGAAGATATAAAGGCTTGTACGAATCTTTTATGGATTCTCCGTTTAAAGAAATGTCAAACTCTCTAGTCTCATTGCCTTTTAAGGCTTGGACCTCAGCAAAGTGGAGGTAAATGTAAACTTTATCATTAGCAGATTCTGGAAACTCGATATCTATCAATGGCTCGCTGGCATTCGCAGATGTTGCAGCGGTTTTGATAGCATTTTGGGGAAGACGGAAACTATCGGAAGTGTTTACCGTAAGACTTGTGGATATCTCTTTCCAGTCTGTTTGATTGTATGAATTCCACATTCTATCATAGACATCCTCGGAGTACCTATTCTTTTCCACAATTTTAAATCTTTATAAGCCACCATTGAATGAACAATGATAAAAAGATATCAAAGACTTATATAATCTTAGTCAAAGTAAACTCACCTTAGTACGTCCTCTGAATTGCTAAAATAATACCGCGAAAACAATTTCAACGAACCCGATGTGGTGATATAACTGTTATTTGGTAGCGGCCTCATTTCTATGGCCGATATAAATGGCGTGGACGTGTCCGTCTTGACAAGGCACAGGTCCAACATGTTTGATCTTGGGATGTGAACGATCTCCTTCCGGACATACTCTTTAGTGTCTAGTGTTATCCAGAAATTAGGGCCTATGTACAAGTCAAATCTAGGATAAGTATTAAGACCGTCGTAATTCCCATATATTGCTCTAACTCTGATCATATACTTGGTTCCTTGCTTCACTGTAATATTGTAACAGTTGCGTATTCCGTCTGGAAAGTATCTAACCGTTGTTTGAGGCTGTAAGTGAGGTTCCTCAAGATCTCTCTGAATTCTAGCAATTTTTCCTGTTTGGATATAACTTGAATCTGATGAGTATTGTAATCCAGTTGCAGACTCAGTATAAGGAGACTGTTCACTCGGGGATAACCCGCAATCCAAACTTATAAACCCTGTTTCAATCTAAAACCACATTCATCAAAAGAAAGAATTATGGAAATATTACACAATCCCAAACATATCAAAGAAGCTAATTAAAAAAAAAACTGAGTGGTGATTATAATGAGATAAAACTATATATCAACATGAGTTTTGTCTCTTTAAAAATCTTATTTATATATCAAGAATTTTTATCTCATTAATGTTATTAGTTTCAAGCAACAGTTTTAATGAGATAAAAGTTAAAACTAGCCCTGGGCATATTATCCGAACCCGAATCCTGAACCCGAACCTGACCCGAAGTAGGTGGGTTGGTTTGAGTAATATCCAAACCCGAAATAAGACCCGAACTAATCCGAATTAAATGTAAATATTACACAATCCCAAACATATCAAAGAAGCTAATAAAAAAAAAACTGAGTGGTGGTTATAATGAGATAAAACTATATATCAACATGAGTTTTGTCTCTTTAAAAATCTTATTTATATATCAAGAATTTTTATCTCATTAATGTTATTAGTTTCAAGCAACAGTTTTAATGAGATAAAAGTTAAAACTAGCCCTGGGCATATTATCCGAACCCGAATCCTGAACCCGAACCTGACCCGAAGTAGGTGGGTCGGTTTGAGTAATATCCAAACCCGAAATAAGACCCGAACTAATCCGAATTAAATGTAAATATTACACAATCCCAAACATATCAAAGAAGCTAATTAAAAAAAAAAACTGAGTGGTGGTTATAATGAGATAAAACTATATATCAACATGAGTTTTGTCTCTTTAAAAATCTTACTTATATATCAAGAATTTTTATCTCATTAATGTTATTAGTTTCAAGCAACAGTTTTAATGAGATAAAAGTTAAAACTAGCCCTGGACATATTATCCGAACCCGAATCCTGAACCCGAACCTGACCTGAAGTAGGTGGGTCGGTTTGAGTAATATCCAAACCCGAAATAAGACCCGAACTAATCCGAATTAAATGTATAAATAAATCTAGGGGGAATCAAACCCAGTACCTTGGACAATTAAGGATGCATATTAAACCATTTTGCCATCTTAGTTTCTTTGTCTTAATGCAAAAAGTTAAATATTTATATGTATACATGTGTTCTGAAATTTATAAAAAAATTAAAAAAAAAAATCATGATTTGTTTGAATTCGGGTATACCCGAATAACCCGAACCCGAACGGGTAATACCCGAAACCGACCCGAAAGTACAAAAAACCCAAACAAGTTCTATATGCCTAAACCCGAAAATCCAAAAACCCGAACCCGATCGTATTCGGGAACCCGAATGCCCACAGCTAGTTAAAACTATATATCAAAATCATACCGTAAAACTACAAAACGTGCAATCACAAAATTCTCTAACTAATAATTACTTATATATTACTACTAGGCTAGATAAGGTATCCCGTATACACGGGATTAAATTGTAATATTTTAAAACTCTTGAAAGACTAAAAATTTAAAATATAGTTAAATTATTCATGCAAATATATAAATAATAATGAATACACTACCAACTCACCCACCAATAAAAAAAACTTAACAAAATTGCATTGTTACTTATATGTTTGAATATATTTGGTTTTATACTTGTCACATCTTATACACTTACTTACATTTAAAACTTTATCAAGAAAACAAATTTTCAAGGGTTTACATGTGTAATTATGTTACTTGTTACGATTGATTGATATATAGTACTTGTTCTGATTATGTTAATTACTAATTTAGAACATAATAATTTGTATATTAAAATTATATACTTCAATCACATCTTTCTAAAATATTTTCCGTGGGACAACACCTAGTTCTTGGTAATTTAAAAATACAATTTCTTTACTTGCACAAGAAAAAAGAAAAAAAAAACAGAATAATCTTGGGTTACTTCAAAGGGTTTATCCATCGTCTATATGATCCAAGAAACGTGTTCAAACTATTATAATCCATAGAACTCAAAATTCCTTCTCTTTATATATATATATATATATATATATATATATATTAAGATGACCATATATAGGAATGCGAAAAGAGACAAGTTTAATCTACTAGAAAAGAATACTTCCTAGAACATAAAAATGGTTATACATACCTTCGTCCTGAGCTTGAACAAAGTGAACTGTAGCGAAAGTTACAAGGGCAACCAACAAAAGCCTATATGAACTCTCCATATTCTCTTAATTTCCAAAGAAAATTCTGAAAGTCACGGCCTCCAACTTATGAACTATAAATCAAGTTTATAAGCGACGAGGGGAACAAAACTACACTAGACATTTCAAGCAAATGGCCCTATACCAAGTACCAAGTCAATCCTCTGAAAACGTGAATACATGTCATAGTTCAAACCCAAAAAGAAAAAAATTAACTGGCGAAATGAAATTTAGTAAATGGACAATATCTCAATCTAAATATACACATTAGTATAATACGTTTTGTAGTGGAAATTGTTTTTGTTAGTTGTTACTAGTTTCTTGGTCAGAAAAGATTCGACTTGTCATAATTAATTATATGAACCTATACTTAATTAATGGAATAATAGTATGTTTTAATAGAAGCGAGGGAGAGGGAAGGCTTTCAAGTGGTAATTGACTTTGATTGTTCAGCCTGGTTTATAGAAGTCTAAAGAAAACCAGCTTTTGCATGTCAACGACCACTTTGATACCACCTTCTTCTTCGGTACATATATTTAACTTATAATTAAGTATAACCCATAACTAGTCTATCTATTAATGTCTGTTTTCAGACTGGACTATATGGTAATAATATGTTTACGATACATTTAAAAGTTGATCGAGTATCGTTTATATCTCTATGGTTTGGTAACTTCTACTTATTTCCAACCCTCTTGATTTTTGAGCTTAGATTGTTAAATTCATGTATTTCGTTCATTTGCGTACTCTCCTTCTTCTCTTAGATACTTCAAAGTATATTACACTGCAAATGGTATTCATGTAAGAGAGAAAAAAGAAAAGAATACATAAAGAATATCTCACTTCACTTGTTAATAAAAAATACTAAGAAAAAGGTCGAAACACAAAAAATGCCGTTTCGGCTATGACATATTGACATGTTCCCTTGGCCCGAATGAAAATTTAAATGCAGAGACTGAAATAAGCCAACATCTTTATGTTTTCTCTAATGAATTACACAACTACAATCCAAGTATTGTATGATATTGGATATATGGCCAGTTGGCAGTCGTAACGAACAACTGCCAATTGTGCCAACCCTATAATGAATGTTTTCTAATTGGATGAGTAGACTGTTTGATCGACTTGTAGATTATATAAGTTATTTTTTTGTATTCTAATCTAATCTAATCATAATGCTCTTGATATTTTTTTAATATGGTATATATCCAAGTCTTGACAACCCTAATTAAAATCAAGTCGCTCTTAACGTTTCTTCATGCGTAATGGTGGTGAATATTAAAGCCCAAAAAGATTTCGCAGATTGTCAAGGTCTTTGGTAAAAAATCTATATGAGCAAGTTGCATTTTGTATAGTTAAGAATTAAGAAATAAATTTAATTGCACCAATGAAAATTCTCTACTCAAGGTTATGATAGGACCTGGTCGTATACGCACGTAAGACATGTATGAAGACTTTCCGCGTGCTTTGATTCAAAATATATTAATCTTGCGAAAGTGATGTTATAACTAGAAGACATCATTGCTCACTCCTTCACTTGGTTTTTCTTGAATCAAGAATTCATTCCATGGTCACTCAATTTCTCATATGGTTGACTTTAGCTCGGTTTAACTTAGTGTCCATATAAGAGAAGCTTAATTCGTGTGTCCTTACATATAGTGTACAAGTGAAACGTGAGTACATAAGTGTGCGTTGATCTTAATTTTTTGAGTGTATTGTGATCGGAATCATGAAGAGGCTTCGTTGGCTTCTAGTGGCGTATTGGTTTGGTGTTTTTCTCATTCTTCTTCTTGCTGAAGCACAAAGTCAAGAAGGTATGCGAGCCTCCTTCCCCGTCCGACCATAAGGCATAATAAACACTTTTCCGTCACCTAATAACAAATTTTGAGGCCACAAATATATTCTGATTTAAATGTGGTATTTTTAATCAATTATCATCTTTAGTTTTTCCCTATTTTTGTTAGTTAGTATTTGTTTTTCTACTAACACAACACATGAAGTGACATTTTAATTATTTTATTTTTGTCATATAAGCCCCTGAAAGGAGAGGGACCATATTCCAACATGGATTTATGATATGGAAGTAGAGAGTACTGAGCACCACTAACATAGCTAGTACCTGTTTCCCTATACGGCTATATACCCATGCATATACTCAACACTTTTTTTTTATTTTTATCATTCATATGTTTCATTTCTTAACAGGTTTTATCAGTTTAGATTGTGGCTTACCTATAGATGAGCCCCCTTATGTAGAATCCGAAACCGGAATACAGTTTTCATCGGATGAGAATTTCATCCAAAGTGGAAAGACCGGTAGAATCCCGAAAAATCTTGAACTGGAAAATTTAAAACAGTACGCAACCCTACGATACTTTCCAGATGGAATACGAAACTGCTATGATCTAAGGGTCGAAGAAGGTAGGAACTATCTCATTAGAGCTACGTTTTTCTATGGGAACTTTGACGGGCTTAACGTTAGCCCGGAATTTGATATGCATATCGGGCCTAATAAGTGGACAACAATAGATATGGAAATAGTGCCAGCTGGTACAGTGAAGGAGATCATTCACATCCCAAGATCAAACTCTTTACAAATTTGTCTTGTTAAGACAGGGGCAACTACACCAAAATCAGCTTTGGAACTACGACGTTTGGCGAGTGATACTTACATCGCTAGATCTGGTTCCCTGAAGCATTATTTTCGCATGTATCTTACCAATGCCTCAGTTCTTCTTCGGTACGTATTCAACTTTAAATATATCATAACTAGTCTATTATCTTAAATAATAATATGTGCATGATCACGATACATTTAAAATTTTAGATATAAAAGAAGGTTGGGGAAATTGAGATTCTTACTCATTTTACTCTTTGACAACCATGCTAAGAGAAAGATTGTGAGTTGTAATAGGTACCCGAAAGATGTTTATGATCGTTCATGGATTCCATATTTTCAACCCGAATGGACACAAATATCAACAACTGCAAATGTATCCAATAAAAATCACTATGATCCACCGCAAGCTGCGCTTAAGCAGGCCGCAACACCTACAAATCTTGATGCGCCACTAACGATGGTTTGGAGTTTGGAGAATCCTGACGATCAAATTTACTTTTACATGCACTTCTCCGAGATCCAAGTCCTAAAGGCTAATGAAACTAGAGAATTCGACTTTGTATTGAATGGAGAAACAATTAAAACCGGAGTTATTAGTCCTAAGTATCTTGAAATAACGACCAGGCTTACAACAAATCCTAGGCAATGCAAAGGAGGTATTTGCCGCATGCAGTTGATAAAAACCCAAAGATCGACACTTCCACCTCTACTTAATGCTTTTGAAGTTTACTCAGTTCTCCAGCTTCCACAATCTCAAACAACTGAAAGTGAAGGTATCAAAAATAGTTTAGTTATTTTTTTTCTTTGCTAGCTTGTTTTAAGGAAATTACCATTTAACTAAACATAACCATGAAATCTAATTCATTAAATATTTTTCTCGCTGTCCATGAAATGTTATGCTAGTGGTTGCTATCAAGAAAATCAAATCTACTTATCGACCGAGTCGAATCACTTGGCAAGGAGATCCATGTGCCCTGAAGCAATTCTTGTGGGATGGATTAAATTGTAGCATCACAGATGATATATCTTCACCACCAAGAATAATTTCTTTGTAAGTTATAATCTTGCTTTTACACTTACTCAAAGATCTTGTTTCTATATAATATGAACTTTTAATATGCTTTACAATAACCAGAAATTTATCTTCGAGTGGCTTGAGTGGCACCATAGTATCTGACCTTCAGAATCTGACTCATCTAGAAAGTTTGTAAGTATGATCATTACTGAATAATTAAAGACGTCCGTAAGTTTCTTTTCTCACAGATGTTTAATCTATATACGGATACCATCGTAGTTCTTCATACAAAGCAAATAATGGTTCATTTTTTAACATCTCAGGGATTTGTCAAATAACACTTTGAGTGGAATGGTACCCGAGTTTCTAGCCTCTATGAAATCATTGTTGGTCATGTACTAAAGTTTCTCAAGTTATCTACTAATTACATTTACATTCACACGAACTATTTTTGTGTATATGAAATTTTCTTCCTCTACTTCGACAGAAACTTGAGCAGGAACAATCTTAGTGGTTCAATTCCTCAAGCTCTTCGCGATAGAGAAAGGAAAGGACTAAAGTTATAGTAAGAAAGATTCTCACGTAATTTCTTTATACTGCCTAATATCTTATGAATTCTAACTTCTCTTTTTTAGTGTCCTTGGAAACAAACATTTTTGTCTATCCAATACATGCATAGATAAGCCAAAGAAGAAATTTCCAGTGAGGATTGTTGCACCGGTTGTTTCCGTTGCTACCATCGTTGTTGTAATGATCCTCCTTTTTGTGTTCAAAAAGAAAATGTCATCAAGTATGGAATGTTTGTAACCTCTTTAAATCAAGAAACACTCATATATATTAGCTTATATATATATATATATATATATATATATATATATATATACTTGAATTTGCTTTGCCTGCAGGAAATAAGTCTGAACCGTGGATCAAAACAAAAAAGAAAAGGTTCACTTATTCTGAGGTTATGGAAATGACTAAAAACTTACAAAGAACTCTTGGTGAAGGAGGGTTTGGCATTGTCTATCATGGTGATCTAAATGGCTCAGAACCAGTAGCTGTCAAACTACTTTCCCAAACATCAGCACAAGGTTACAAAGAATTTAAGGCAGAGGTATACGAAATGTTTTTACCGTTCCTCATGTTATGTTATGTTATACCAATGTTTGTATGTATGTGTGTGTGTTTGCTTTACATTGCCGCCAGGTTGAACTTCTTCTAAGGGTTCACCACATAAATTTGGTAAGCCTTGTCGGATATTGCGATGAACAAGATCATTTTGCTCTCATCTATGAATACATGTCTAATGGAGACTTACATCAGCATCTATCAGGTGAACACATATATAACTCATAGGAATCTATTATGGATCACCAAATGAAGATAATTATTTAAACAATAATTAAATTAGAATGGTATTTTTACAAGATTGTGTATTCTATGCTTAGTGTAGCTTTACGGTACTAATAAAAATCATTTGATGTAGGAAAACATGGTGGCTCTGTTTTAAACTGGGGTACTAGACTGCAAATAGCTATCGAAGCTGCATTAGGATTAGAATACTTGCATACTGGATGTAAACCAGCAATGGTGCATAGAGATGTCAAAAGTACAAATATACTGTTGGATGAAGAATTCAAGGCCAAACTTGCGGATTTTGGACTTTCTAGATCGTTTCAAGTTGGAGGTGATCAATCTCAAGTATCAACCAATGTTGCTGGTACTTTAGGATACCTTGATCCCGAGTAAGTAACCTACACCATGGCTTTACTATGTAATCATTTCTTGTAAGTGTTTCAAGAAGTGTAAACTATATATGAATCTCAATCCATTTTCTTGCCTTAACAGATATTACTTAACAAGTGAGTTGTCTGAGAAGAGTGACGTCTATAGCTTCGGGATATTACTACTAGAGATTATCACAAACCAAAGAGTGATTGATCAAACCCGAGAAAACCCTAACATAGCAGAATGGGTTTCATTTGTGATCACTAAAGGAGATACTAGCCAGATCGTGGATCCGAAACTTAACGGGAATTACGACACCCGCTCTGTATGGAAAGCTCTTGAAGTAGCAATGTCATGCGCAAATCCTTCTTCAGCCAAACGACCAACCATGTCTCAAGTTATCATCAATCTCAAAGAGTGTCTTGCTTCTGAAAACGCGAAGATAAATAGGAACCAAAACATGGAGTCTAGTCATAGCTCGGTTGACCTGAATGTGACTGTAACGTTTGATACCGACAACGTGAAGCCTATAGCAAGGTAGCATATATGAAATTTTCTCTAATGGGATATAAACCAAACGGTCGAAACCTATCAATGTATAACTCTGTTATAATTTTATTTTATTTTGTTTCTTCCAATGTAAAAAAGAATAAAATTAAATATGAATATTACCCGTTCGTAAAATATATACGTGAAATGTTAGATAAGGAAAAAAATTTCATATTATGATTTGTTTGTTACTAGAGTTTTATGAAAAAGCCATGAAAAAATATTGGCGCTATTCTCTCAGTCCATGGCGCTTAACTGAAAAGTCATAAATTTTCACTTACAAGCATCACGCGGATCGATAATACTAACCGTCGATTAAAATAAATCAACGGCTCATATGTAGTCTCACCTTTCACGCGGATCGATATTTATAACCGTCAGATCTAAAAAGACATCGAACGGCTCAGATTAATTAGATCCGTCTTGTATATAAAAGCCACCTCTCCTCTCACAGAATCTCACAATCTCAAACACTGTAAAATCAAATCCAAATCTTCTCGAGAAAATGTCAGGTCGTGGAAAGGGAGGCAAAGGTTTGGGCAAAGGAGGAGCCAAACGTCACAGGAAGGTTCTGAGAGACAACATCCAAGGAATCACTAAGCCGGCGATTCGGAGATTGGCTCGTCGAGGTGGCGTCAAGCGTATCAGCGGTCTGATCTACGAGGAGACACGTGGCGTTCTCAAGATCTTTTTGGAGAACGTTATCCGTGATGCTGTTACTTACACCGAGCACGCGAGGAGGAAGACGGTGACTGCTATGGATGTGGTTTATGCTCTCAAGAGACAAGGAAGGACCCTTTACGGATTCGGCGGCTAAGGATTTTAGCGTTTTGTTTTTTTTTTTTTTTTCTAGGAACGATTTAGCTGATATCATTTGGAATTTGCGTTTGCGTTTTGCTTTGTAGTGTTGTTTGGGATAAATATATGCGTTTGCGTTGTTACCTCTCTTCCAGTGAACTTTGGGAATTTTTTAGATTTAGCTATTGCTTCTTCCAGTTAGAGAGAAACGCTTCGAAATCCATTTTTTAAAGAGAACGACATGAAGTTTGCTTAAACAATGAAAGGATTTTAGTTAATTAATTTATGTTCAAACGGCACGCATGTAGTAGCTTCTACAAAGAGACTGAGTGAAGATTATCTAACTTACTAACAACGGCACACATGTTTTCGATTCTTGAAAGCGAGCTCGATTAATGGGCCAGTATAAGGCCCAATAATGACATAGAGCCTGATTCGTTTATAGGTTGAACATTTTATGTCCATTGGTAAAAAGAACATGCAAAAGGGATATCAATAGCCTAAAAGTTACACCAAAAAATTTAAATACGAAATATATGAAGATACATTTTAGGCTTTGACATAATTTTTAGCATAATTGCATCAATATTTTAGGCTTTGACATAATTTTTAGCATAATTGCATCAATATTGTTCGGTTGCAAACTTAGGATGCTCCATTATCATTCTACGGCACTATATGCAGGATAAATCGACTTAAATAAAATTATTACAAGTAAAATTATTATTTGGAATTTAAGTGTCATAATAATAATTTTACACATAATTTTTTTTTATTATTTTATTCAAATTTACATTTAATTATTTTGTGTAAAAATATATTTCACCCGTGAAATGTGGAATATAATGTTAATTATTGTGATAATTGTGATAATGTTATTTATTTTTAAGATTATTGTAATAATTAATTTTTAATATATATTCCATTTATTTCATAAAGAGTTTCATTTTAGAAATTTATTTTTGTTTCACAAAGAGTGTCATTTTAAATTTCCAATACACTATTTTATATTTTCAATGCATATTTTTCATTAGATTTTCTAAATTTACCCTTAATCTATGAATAAATTAACCCATTAAAAATTTATTAAATAAGGGCATATATTTATATTTTAATATTTTCTTAATTTGTGTGAAATGTGTCAAAATGACACTTATTGTGAAACATATGGAGTACTTGAATAGTCATTAATTTTTTTAAAAATCGGAGAATAAGTTTTGTATTTCAAAAAGTTAAATAGATGAATAAGTTTTTAATAGTTTATGAAATGTAATTTACTTTAAATCATTAAATTTGTTATGAAAATGATAATTAAATTATTAACTATATATATATTAATAATTGATGAAATCTTTCATTTTAAAAAACAAATAGAAAGAAACATTACCTTATATATTCTAATGACACACATTTATGTTAATAATAATGAAATAAAGATTTACTTATATATTTTAATGGCACATTTAATAAATCAAAAGACTCATTTTTGTAAATCTGTTTATCTTGAGATGCTTAATTGTAATTAAATCTCCAAATCGCTCTGGCGACGGCACATCAGCATTTTCAACAAAATGCTTCTCTATTAATATATAGGGGATGACACTTATTGTGAAACATATGGAGTACTTGAATAGTCATTAATTTTTTTAAAATCGGAGAATGAGTTTTGTATTTCAAAAAGTTAAATAGATGAATAAGTTTTTAAATAGTTTATGAAATGTAATTTACTTTAAATCATTAAATATGTTATGAAAATGATAATTAAATTATTAACTATATATATATATATATATATATTAATAGTTGATGAAAGCTTTCATTTTAAAAAACAAATAGAAAGAAACATTATCTTATATATTCTAATGACACACATTTATGTAAATAATAATAAAATAAAGATTTCCTTATATATTTTAATGACACATTTAATAAATCAAAAGACTCATTTTTGTAAATCTGTTTATCTTTAGATGCTTAATTATAATTAAATCTCCAAATCGCTCTATCGACGACACATCAGCATTTTCAACAAAATGCTTCTCTATTAATATATAGGGGATTGATGCACATAATAGCTATTTCCTAAATAGAAGGGCGAAGGTTCAGCCCCCTCGTTTTAGCGCCAAACTGTTTGGGGATTTTTTTCGCTGCCGGTTTATTGGTCACCGCTAACAATGAACTCTTGGGTAATGATGATTTTTGTTAACGATGATTATCTTTTTAAATAACAAATAATGATGATCTCGTTGATATTCTTTGAAAGTGGGGAGGGTTATCGCTCTTAGCCTATTCTTAGGCTGTTGTCTACTCTTGTCCTTTTTCTCTGTCTAATGACCTTTTTAATGTATATTCGTTGATTGAGAGATTGTCGAATAAGGAAATATTTAGCAATAAGGAGTCCCGTCTCAAATAAATTTTAGACCGTAGATAAACTGAATTTTTTGGACCTTTTCCCAAGAAATATTTTTTTTTTGTCCCCTCTATTCAAATGTTTTTACCAAATTTTGGAGTGGTTCCTAGGCTTTCGCCCCTCTCGCTGCCCCTTCTAGTCGGGACAGATAATAAGGGCTAAAAATTAAAACTGAGGACTTTTTATTACAACTATCAAGGATCGACAAAATTACAGCAATATCAATTAAAGTCGATCGGCTAATTACAAAACTGTAAATTCGCTAATCCAACTTAAGCACTTAGAATTAGAATCGGACTATATCCTGACTCCTATTCTAGTTAACTTCATGTCATTGCTTGTTCGGGCCCTCCTCTATTTATAGTTGATGGGGCATACCATTTCCTTTGCCTTGGGATTGATGTGGTACCGTTTCCCATTCTAACCATCTTGGCAGCGGTCATTTGTACTTGGGCCGTCGCTTAGGTCGGCCGATCGCTTAATGGGCCACTGGAGCATATTTGTCGGCCCCTGTGATTTTATTCGGCTAGTCAACTTTTCCATAAACTTCATTGACTGTTTTTTTATATGGGTCGAGCGGAAGCCTGTTAAGATTGGATAAAACCCATATCCAACATAATCGCTTCCAAAATCCAAAATCCAAATCCTAGTTGCCTTAGAACAGGGACACAACTTTTTTAGATATTCAATGTTTTAGATAGCTTTGTATGTCATATATCTGCTCTTTTGGTACTTGCCGACATTAGGAAATGGTATCTCCTATTAGACTGTTACTTTGTATCAATGCTATAGTTACAAATAGATCCGTCTAAGCATGGTAAATTGACAAATACTGAAATATTATCAACATTGGGCTACTGTAAATAAGAAAATGATCGATTTCTTACGGCAAATATCGTTAAAAATGTAGGAAACAATTTGTTTCTAGGAAATAACTTACCATTAGTAGTATCCATATACCCTCATAAATAACCACTTACCACCATTTATAGACTTGCCGTAATTAAATAATACTCTCTCTATTTCAATATATATTACAAAATGACGGTAAAATCAAAATAGCCATAAAATTTCAAATCATTTATAATTTGCATAAAAATTTGTAAAACATCTTGTATAATGAAACAAAATAAAATCTCTAAACCATCATATAGTTTGAAACATAGGAGTATCAGTTGACCATCAGAAATAACTATCTACCCTACAAAGACACTTGTTGGTTATTGATTAAGACGAGTATTTATTGATTATGTATGTATTGTATACTGATGGTTTATCTGTAACTTTGTAAACTTAGGTTCGAAGTGATAACAATAAATAGACGTTAGAGAAAACCGTTATTATCTAACGGCTACAAGTGACAAGTTAAATGTATTTTAGCCCTGTTCTTTTACCTAGTCGCTGCGACAATATTGAGCGACTGAAAAAATAACTGGTTTTCAACTTGGATCGGAAACAAGCGATTATATTCAGGTGAGAGACAAGGATCTGGGAGTCGATGCGACCGTTTAATTGATCGCCAGAATATCGAGCGACACCTGCAACTGAAAATCTAGGGAAATCTGGAGAAGATATTTTCTCAAACTAAAATCCAGCGATTAAAAAAAAAAAGAGAGTAATTATCGGTCACTGGTTGTGATCGCTAGCTACAAGAAAAAGAACAGGGCCTTTGTCCCAATTAACAACTTTTATTTCATTTTTTAGTATACATATTACATAACATACATAAGATTTAGATACATGGTTAAGAATCTAAAATCTTATCTATCCACTAAGTTTTCAAATCAATGTAATTATGCAGAATGAATATGTCATAAAAGTATTGTGTATGATGCTAGTCCAATTCTGACGAAACTAAGATAATTAACAGTCATAAATGAGTTCTAGTGTGATATCATCACTGATGCTTCTTTCAATTAGTGCTAAATACTAATCACGGTCATTGTGTAATTATGTTTCGGATGGACTGATAAGTTTAAGTTATATCATAACTAGGTCTTCGGGTTGACCGAGCAACTTCAGTAATCTGGTTGGGTAATAAGAATGTCTCTTATTGTGAGTCAGTGTACAGCACATATAGTATGGTTGTTGGATACTTTGTATTCAACAAAATATTAGCAGGACATAAATTTGTTGTCACATCTTTCCATTTCTGTTCGGAGTCAGTCAAATGTTTCCAATCTTTCCTTTAATATACCCAAAATTCTGATTATAATTAATAATTTTGAAAAAAACATCCTTGACTATGGATGACATGTAAATACACACAATTCTTGATTAAGGAGGATTGATTATGGAAGTCACTCTAATTGAGTCATACTTTTTCAGTCAACTAATTTTATTACCAAAAATATCTCGCCATTATTATAACATATATATATATATATATATATATATCCATCCATATGTCCCATTATACCAAAACATTACATCTTAATTATACAAAGCCAAACCTAACGTTAACAAAGAGAGAGAAAAAAAAAAGATTAGGCGGCCATGGCTTCCAAATGCACAAGTGACTGTGTAAACGTCGAAAATGATGCCATTTGGGTCCGGCCGGGTACAACTTTCGCCAAAATTCACAAATGGCCAGCTGCAGAGGCGGAGTTCATACAATCAATCAGCCACGGCGGTAGCCAGAGTCGTACCACAGCGATTGAGAGCATATCTTGTAGACAAATGTACCTTAGGAGCTATGAGTTCTCAAGAAAAGAGGAAAACGAGGACAATGATCGAAGATATTTTGGAGGGTGTAGGAAGAAGGTTGCGAAAAAATGTACGAGGAGGAGTAAAACCACATCGCGTAGGGCGTTGGTGGTCAGATTCTTAAAGAAATATTTGCCTTGTAGTTACCCTAATAAGATTAATGTTAATGAGTGAAGTAATTTTATCAATAAAGAGATGAATAATAACTAAGTTTTGGAAAATTTTATCAGTGATGGGTTTCAATATAAATGAAATCTTATAGCATTTTATACATGTATCATGAAGATTGTTCCAATACTATACATCCTTCATTTCTCTTCACAATATTCTGGTTTACTAATTTTTATCGTACACAACACACGTATAAGATATTAACCAATTTTCAACAGCAGCTTGCTTATGTATTATAAGAGCATGTGCAATGGGGATCTCTCACCATAATCTCTCATCTAATATAATCATTGTTGTTTAATTATTAGAATAAAAAAGTGGTTTTAGGGGGCTTTTAAAACACAAATCTAATAGCAAAATCAAAAACTAAGTTCTAAAATCTAAAAACTATAAAAACAAATCTTAAAACTTAATTAAAAATCAGCATCAATTCATGACCATATATTGAAAATGTTAAGGCTTTACAAGTGTAATAGACCTAAATATGATTCCTTGCCAAGAAAAGAAATTAAAAAAAAAAACAAGGGGAACAAGTGTATTGTTTGTTTGAGCAGTCACTTTTATCGAATCCTAAGAGCCATCAAGTAAGGAAAAGATTTTCGGTTCCTTCTAGCTGTCATAGTGTTCATATTTCCTCAATCCTCAAGATGGAAGGAGAAGACTGTTTTAATTTTTTTCCAAGCCAACAAAACTTCCCAAGTGAGGAAGATAACCGGAGAGAAGCAAAGTCTGTCAAAACATTTGGTATGCAGTATGTTCTTTACTTGTGAATTTGTGATGTCTAAAAGAATCAAGCACTCCTCTCACCAAAGAAAAAATACCACCAGCAGAAATACACGGACGCGAGCAAGGGGCCTATGCAAATACTACCTTGCACTATGGGCCACATCAGTATCGAAGCTCGAGCTAAGTTCCAGGGAACCATGGGAGTCTGAGTCATTGTTCTTACTTTTCATAGAATTTTCAGAAGTTATACACTATTTTAAGTCGATAACAACCTGGGACATGTTTGGCCGTTTTTCTGAAGAAGGGTTTGCGCATGACATACCCAATTCAAGAGCTCTCCAAACTGAACGAGAGTTGTATTCACCGTGAAGGTTAGGATCAACAATCCTAGTAATATCTCCTTCACTAAGCACAAATGCCACCCATTCTGTAGGCGTTTCCCGGGCTTGGTCAATCACATGGTTGTTTGTGATCATCTCTAGTAATACAATCCCAAAACTGTATACATCGCTCATTTCAGCCAACCGACATGTTCTATAATATCTGGAAACAAGAAGATGAAGTAGGATTTATATGTAAAAGCAGTAAAGAACTAAAGATGAATGTCAACTTAAATGACAACATGTATATATCAAGGGAGTGAACAAAGACCAAGTCCACTGGGAGTACTTATTGGGTTATTCATGTTTTTGTAGGGCCAAATTTTAACTAAAAAATTCAAAAGCTGGCCCACTAAAAAAAGAAACGTTTCTGGAATTGCTTACTGCAGCAACGTTTCTTTACTGTTTATAGGCTATAGACCATTTTCATTAGTTCAATTTTCATTGAAGCAACATTGCTTATTGTATGATTAAAGTATTATTATTATTTTTTTGAGAATCTCCAACCATTTCTCGGTTGGACATGCCCTAATAGTACTTACTCGGGATCAAGATATCCGTGAGTACCAGCAAGGACCGTTGAAACCTCAGATTCATCTCCAATTTGAAACAATTTTGAAAGCCAAAATCTGGGATTTTGGCCCTCAAGTGATCGTCCAACAATATATTTGTACTTTTGACATCTCTATGCACCATTGACGGTCGACATCCATAATGCAAATACTCCAATCCTATGCAAGACCCATTCATGTTAATTGATGTGAGAAATTTGGGTGAATGAAGACTTGGTAGGAAATTGTTAATCAGCATTATACTTTTTTTTGTAATATTAAGATGTATAATCATATATGTGAATCATTGATATCCACTAATGACATGAACGCTTTTGTAATGAAAACAAGTTAGTGAAACTGTTTTGAGTTAGCCCGAACCTAGTGCAGCATCCACACCTATTTGTAGTCTGGTGGTCCATTTCAAAACAGAGTCACCTTTTTTTCCTGTATTAGAATTAGTTATCGTATGAATCATATATTTTGATTCAAATGATTATTAGATATACGTGTGTGCATACTTCACCTGACAAATGATCTCTTAAATCTCCATTGGGCATGTATTCGTAAATGAGGGCCAAGTGATCTCTTTCATCGCAATATCCGACAAGGCTCACCAAATTTATATGGTGAACTCTTAGAAGAAGTTCGACCTAATGACCAACAATGAAAAAACACATTGATTGAACATGATGCTAAACATATACAAAAACTCTCTATAAATTAGTTAAGTTCGTTTAGTCCCAAACTGGGCCACTGTAAAAGTTAACAGAATTAGATAAAATAATAAGATAAATTTTTCTTTTGAAAATCATATGTAAATTGTATATGGTCTTATTATTAACATTAATTAATTATTATATAAACCAGGTATTGAGCCCCCGCGATATCGCAGGGAACTCATTTTAATAAAATAGTTATTACAAAATTTCTTTAATTATTTATCTTTATTAAGTTATTTAATAATAAACTCAAAAAATAAAAAAAAATTTGAAACTTTCTTCAAATATTTATCGATAAATATTCTTAAAAATAACTTTACCTTCACATGTAATTAAATAAATAATTAAAACTATAGACATATGATTGAAAACTCTTTAAGATTAAATAAATAATGATTAATACTATAAACATAATTGCATTTTTAAAATAAAAATTGATGTACTCAAATCCACATATCTAAATAAAAAAGAACATAAATAAGAGTTGTAATGAAAATATGACATTTTATAAAAGAAATGTTAGACGGTTATAAATATAAACAATCATAACATAAATATACGATAAAAACAAACCAAAAGTTGCATTTTTTTGACAAATAACTTTAATTTAACTAAATAATAACAAACAATTATTTAATTATATTTTAGTTTCATTGACACAACCATAAATATCAAATTTTCCAAAAGTTGCAACGGTTCAAAATAGAAATAGAAAGTTTTAATGGTTCATCAAATAAACTAAATTTTCTGAGGTTTAATTAAAAGGTTGTAATAATTTATTTAAATATATTTTTGTAATTAAAATCTAATAAATAATAATTTATGAAGATTTTATCCGAGTGATGTGATTTGAAATATTAAATATAGCAAATGTTGCAATGATTCAATTAAATAGGTTAGAATAATTTAGTTTAATATATTTTAATAAATAAAAATTCAGAATTTATGAAGAATTAAACTCAGATACTGAATATAATTAAAAATTACTTCTTCTGTCTCTAACAGATTGATGATTTAATATTTTTCTTGTTCCTAAAAAATTGATGTTGTACATTAAAAACCTAAAATAGTTTTTATTTAACTTTATAATTTTCTCCACATGGCATGTGATCTGAGGTTTATATTTTTCTTTCTACCAAAAAGTAATTAGAAATTAATTTATAGATAAAACTTTAACTTTTTCTTAATATATGAGAAATGGCCAAAACATCAATCTAGTAGAGACAGTGGGAGTACAACGATTCATAAAATAAATCAAAATTACAATATTTCTCACAGTGATGAGAAGTCATTTTTACATCATTGTTAAAATTATGTATGTTGATAAATAATTTATAGAGTAGAGAATGACCTTAAAAGTTGAATTTCAAATTATTGTGATTCATCATATTATGAAGAGATTCTTTTGTTTAAAGAGATGCAACCGTAGAAGTTTATGTGAAAAAATAAATACATAAAATATTTGATGAAAATGTACAACAAAAAGATGCAACTGTTTTTCACATTTATTCAGATTTATGAAAAAATATGTATTGAATAGAAAGTTTGAAAATTTTGTAAAGGAAAAACAAATATATAATTTTTTTAAGATGTGTATGTTTAAATTGAAAAGAAATTTTGAAAATTTCACAAAAGAATAAAATATGCATATATTTTTAAAGATTTCTCAAAAAACATATATATGGATTTCAAAATATGTGAACATTTGAATAAACACAACTGTTTGTAAGAGACACAACTTTACATTCAATAGACACAATTTTTTAAAGGGACCCAACCGTAGAAGTTTCTATCTAAAATTTTTTTATGAAAATGTGTAACAAAAAGAAGCAACTGTTCTTCGTATCTATTCAGATTTATGAAAAATCTTTGTTCAATAGGAAGTTTGAAAATTTTGTAAAAGAAAAATAAATATAAATTTCTAAAGATTTGTACCTTTGAATTGAAAAGAAAGTTTGAAAATTTCACAAAAGAAGAACATGTATATAGATTTTTTAATATTTCTCAAAAAAGGAAAAAATAGAGGTTTCTAAAGATGTGAACATCTGAATAGAAACAGCTGTTTGCAAGAAACACAACTTTACATTTAACAGGCGCAATTTTTTAAAGAGACGCAATCATAGAAGTTTCTGTCTAAAAAGAAATATATATATATATATATATATATATAATATTTTATGAAAGTGTATAACGAAGAGATGCAACTGTTCTTTGCAATTTATTCAGATTTATGAAATTTTTTTGTTGAATAGGAAGTTTGAAAATTTTGTAAAAGAGAAATAAATATATAAATTTCTAAAGATGTGTACCTTTGAATTGAAAAGAAAGTATGAAATTTTCACAAAAGAATAACATATATATAGATTTCTAAGGATGTGAATATTTGAATAGACACAACTGTTTGTAAAAGACACAACTTTAGATTCAACATATGTAATTTTTAAAGAGACACAACCATATAATTTAAAAAAAAAAAAAAAAAAATATTTTATGAAAAGGTATAACGAAAAGATACAACTGTTCTTCGTATTTATTCAGATTGCTATTATTATATAGATTATTCAGAGATAACTAAGACAATTAAGTAAACATGACTCTAGTGTTGTTTTTATTTATTTTAAAATTTGTATTCTTGTTGTAACTCATATTTATTCTTTTTTACTTCATCATAAACTTTTGGTGTTTTTATTTTGAATTACATCCAAAAATTGAGAAACTTTAGAAAAATACAAATTTTATCAGAGTTTCCTATTTTGATTAGATTTGTTTTAAAAAAATATATACAAAAATTAGGTTAATCTTTTAAAATTAATAATTATTAGTTTATCGATCATTTCTATTTCTATAAAATAATAAAAATAATGTGGTCTCGATATTATTAATTTATGAGGTTTTACGGTATATAGATCATACTTCATATATTGTGTGTGTTTTTTTTTGGCTATTTTGTTAGAAGATCTATGGCATATCATACCTCGGCCTTGAAGTGTTTATAGCCTTGTGATGATGACTGCGAGAGTACTTTAACCGCTACTTGATCTGAATCATTCAGATAACCATGATAGACGACGCCAAACCCTCCTTCCCCTAGAGCTATTTGGAAGTTTTTTGTTATTTCCATAACTTCTGAATAAGTAAACCTTCTCCTTTTTGTCTCAATCAACTGTTCCGATATAGCAACTAGCAAAGGGAACAAAGATAATGTATAGAGAAAACTTTAGTAAAAACAACCATATCATTGACACCTTATAGTTTATAGTTGTTGATTGATTGATGAGTCTCTGCCAAAACCTGGACTTGATTGCTTCTTCTTTCTGAACAAGATAATGAGAATCAGTACCACTCCGATGACCACAACTGCGGAAACAGCCAATGCAACCATCATCACTGGAAATTTCTTTTTTTGGGACACATGAACTGGATAAACATTTATTGCCATCGCCCTTCTTGTCATCTCGATCAACACTGCAAAAATAATATACTGATCTTTAAGTATTCTATATGCACAAGCCTTGTGCCACAAGTCAAGGGATCTTGAATGAAAATGTATGGACGGATTTGCTTTTACAATAGCTGTAGTCCTTTCTTTTCTCTATCACGTAGGGTCTTTGGTATTGAACCATTCAGTTTGTTCTTCCTTAAGTCTCTGTTTTTAAAAGAAAAATTCTCGTACTTAGGTGAACATGATCCATGAGAATACCCACTATAACATACTACAAACTTACATGAACAGCAAAGATTTCATGTCAGCTAGAAACTCTGGCACCAATCCGGTCAAATTGTTATTTGACAAGTCCCTGAAGTTTGTAATAAATCGAAAAAAAAAAATGTCACTGGCATGTCTAAATAGTTTTCCTTTCGGTATCTAATAAACATACTTACAGCTTTTGCAGATGGGTAAGATTTTAATTTCCAGTTGCTATATTCCCCGTTAAACCACTTGAAGACAAGTTTCTGTTTAAAAGTCCAAGTAAAAAAAAAATAAACAAGTGTGAGATAGTTAGAAAAATGTTTTCTATTATGTTATAGAGGTCTCACAAGGAAGTGATTCTTGGTGGCGTAGTCACATTCGTGTCGTTGCAACTTAGACCCTCCCATAGAAACTGCCGTGGTACGCATGGGTCTCCTTGCCATGAGATTCTACTCAATCTGTTGGCGTTTTTGATGTTTTTTATAGCAATCACTGTCATAAAGTTTTCCGACGCACATGTAAATTTTAGTATACACTATGTTTTGAGTAATTTAATTTTTAAAAAATGTACCATCATCTGCGTTTGTTTCAGACTGTGGTAACTTCATAACTGTCAAAACTTCAATGGCGTTAAGTAGAGGAGGGAGAGTTGAATTATGAGTTCTTTTAAGCTGTAACAAGCATTTTCCTACTTCACAAAGAGATGGTACCCGGGTGTAAACAGTGGTGACCCCTAGATATTGAGGCCTCATAGTGGGATAAATTTCTTCTCCATTCCACACAATGCTGAACTCTCTAGTCTGGTTGGCCTGTAAAGCTTGTACCTCACTGAAGTGGAAATATATGATTAATTTATCATTAGGGAACTCAAGATCCTTAGTAAAACTCAAAAGTGCACTGGCATTAGCAGGTATTGCGGCGGTCATGAGCAATTCTTTCGGCACAAAATAGCTATTAAGGGAGTTATCGACGTTGAGAGCTGTGGAAATCTGCTTCCATTCTGACTCAAAGTGTGGAACCCATATTCGGTCGTGTATATCATCTGGGAACCTGCAGTGCGGTTCATATAATCTCGCATTAGTAACCATCAACAACCGAATTAGTAACCATCAATATTTAAAGCTGATTTACCTTACAACTTTTGTTGATTCACTTAGGTAGGACCTCAGTATTGACTTCAAAGAACTTGACCCTGTGTTGTAAGTATCATTTGGTAGAGCCCTAAGTTCCAAGGCCGACATGATTGGCGTTGATGTGCCTGTCTTAATGAGACACACATCCAACGAGTTTGACTTTGGGATGTGAATGATCTCCTCCCATGTATCACCATTTACATGCTTCTCCAAATCTATTGTTACCCAGAAATTAGGGCCTATGTACAAATCAAATCTAGGAGAAACGTTTTGACCATCGTAATTTCCGTAGTTACTTGTAGCTCTGATCAAATAATTTGTTCCCTTGTGCACGCTCAGATTGTAGCAGTTTCGTAGACCGTCTGGAAAGTATCTCAACGTTGTCTGTGATTTTGGGTACTTCCACTCTAAGCTTGCATCAATTTTACCAATTTTCCCACTTTGGATGAAGCTTGAATCTGATGAGAAATTTAATCCAGTTTCCACCTCAATATAAGGAGACTGTTCACTTGGGGATAATCCGCAATCCAAACTGATGAACTCTGTTGAAAGAGATAGAGGAGATTAATTGTATTGTTCAAACCCATTGCATTAATTAGTTTACGTATCAGATTTTTTTTTGTAGATAGTTTACAAGCATTACCAATTAATACGACAGACCATGCAAATAATTTTACGGGTCTAATAACATATTTCTTCATTTCAAAAGGTATACGAAAATTATCCTAAACGTTTGAATTAAAATGTGGGGTTACCTGTTTGTGCTTGAACATGGTGAGCAAAAAAGGAGGCTAGTACTATTAGTGCCATCAACAAAAACCTATGGGAACTCTCCATATTCTCTGCGAAGAGAAAACCATAACAGAAAAGGTTATAAACAATGGGAGGACATTTCAAGAGAGCTTACCAAGTAACGCTTCGGAAAACGTGAAAACATGTCTTTGTTCAGGTGACGAATGAGTCAATACGTTATACGTCTCCTAGTCCTATAGTGGGTAACACTTTTTATTTGTTAGTTTTTTTTTGGTCAGAAAAATATTCAACTTGGCTTCTTTATTTATTTTAAAGAACTTTTCAATACGTGAATAAATTATGAGAAAGAGAGATGGAATCATGGAACTAGCTAGCCTTTCTAGTGGGAATCCAACGAATGAAGAGTTTAGCATAGTTACTCTTCTGAACCCGAGTATCAAGGAAAACGCCAAACTTTTGATGGTACACAGTAAGGTGTTATTTGTTGTGGATCTCATGGAATAAGCTGAACATCTAATTCACCAAAGTTTTGGTCATCTCAACATATCTCAATTTTTTCCCGAGTAACAGTCCTTTTTATCTTTGGTTTTAATTTTTTTGCCAATTCTAAACTACTATATATATACTTGATATAGAAAGATGCTTCTGAAGTGATTCAAAAATACAATTTGTAGTCTACTATTGATGCTTGTGAAGTGACTCATAAATACAATTGTAACGCCCCCAGACCGCCGTATGGCCGGGTGGACCACGGACCGCACCGGGACGCTACTATGGGAACATTCATCGACGGTCCGGCCGAGTACAAGAACAAATCAAGACCCTTTTGGCCAGTCCATCGGTGAGGTTCCCGACCACAAGGCCTATCCTTAAGGCTTTACAACCCTACAGACGTGCCGTGTGTTGAGCCGACTCGGACAAAGTCTATATCAGTACCACTCGCCCGATTAAAATAAAACCGATTACTTTGATTAAAAAAAAACATTAATTACAACCGATTAAACAGAAGGTCTTAAAGTTTTGCACCAGGCCTACAGCCAAAGTTTGATACAAAAAGAAAACGTACTTGTATTTTACAATAGACACCAAAAACAAAACTACTCCGGTTTTCCTATCGTTCACCACGGCCTCTAGTTCCCTCTAGGGTTACCTGCAGCACAAAAATTTATCATAAGTAATCAAAGATTACTTAGTGAGCTCAGGGTTCCTGCAGAGAGTTAATCCCCAACTCTATAACCCCATCAACAAACAACATGCACGCAAGCATACAACAACCACAACAACCAGAGATAGCATGCGGAAGACAATGAGCTAAACAAATAAGCTATCATGCAATTCTCACTAACATGCATAAACATGCATCAACAACAACACATAACTTGTACTAAAACACGCAAGTTTTAAACAAATTTATTTCTAGGGCCCGGTATGCTTCCTCTCCTTCACCCCATTTAGAACAACCGCGTTACAGCCACAAAAGCATGTAACCGGACTTCTCTCAAGTCACACCATCGTGTAGACAGCTTCGGCCAGGGTAGCGAACCCAATGACCTACGAGCTCTTCGTAACCAGCCCTACAACACACGCACATGGGTTACATGTCGCGGTTGCATGTGGTACGGAATAGGAAGGACAGCCATACCAAGTCTTACCATGCTTAGCCGGAATTTCACAAGGACAAATGCATTAAGACTTCACCAATTTTTGATACTTGAAATTTACATGGTTTTTAAACCCATAATTTCACAAGTATCCTATCATGTTACCACCCTGGTTATTAGAACATTTCGAACTAACAACCAGTGTAACCTCACCGCGCTTGTGTTTAAACAAGAAAATCACAAAGACATTCAAGTAAACATGCAACAACAATAACCATGCAATCCGCGTACTAAATGGAGGTATTTACTCCCCCATCTAAACCGGTAAAACATGCAACACAACCATCATGCAATCTGCGTACTAAATGGTGGTCTTTACTCCCCCATCTAAACCGGTAAAACATGCAACACAACCATCATGCGATCCGCGTACTAAATGGTGGTATTTAATCCCCCATCTAAACCGGTAAAACATGCAACTAAATAAACATGCAGATCCGCGCACTAGATAGGAGTTTCAACTCTCCATCTACGCCGGCAAGACATGTGCCTGAACTCACAGTAAACTGGCGATGATCGGCCTCCTTTGTTGAGTTCTTCTCACGGCATACCCTGATCCTTTCCTTGGTTTGAAAACGATTTCCTTATCGTTTCAACTTGCGGTCGATAGTCTTGTCTTGAACTCTCTCTTCTTCTCCTTAACAACTCGCCACCTTTTCTCTTCTCTCGCTCACTCTTTCTCTCAAAGTCTCTCCTTACCCCTTGTAACTTTGTGCGAAAATGAGAGAAGTGAGGTCCCTTAAATAGAGAATTTTGGGTGGTGGAAGCAACCAATGCATGCGAGTTCTTCTTCTCCTCTTAGTGCATGTGAGTTCACAAGTGTGAGCTTCTAACATCAACACTTGGCCACTAAACCCCATTATCTCTTCAAGATTTAAATAATCTTCCACTAAACTCCACTTGATTAAAATAATCTTAGTAGAGATTCCACTTTGATTAAAATAATCACTTCTCTTAGTGGATCCTCTTCCGTCTTTAGTCCACGTCCATACGCTTCCTAAACCGTTCGGCGTTCGTCCGCTATGTCCGTCCGTGTACATACGTACGGTACGGCACTTGATACATGGTACATGGTACCATCGGCCATCTCCCGATCCGTCTAGAATTTCTCGGACATTACTTCTGTAATTCCGCTACTCTCCTCATTTCCTTCCCATTCGTGTCCAATGCACGTCCTTGGCCCAAGAATTTTCATTCTAGATTTTACCCTTTGGCGAGGGTCATTACAACAAGTATATAGAAAGATTAAGAGAGAGAGAGATAGAGATTTTAAGCCGGAAGAGTGAACGGATTTGAGAATGCAAGAGGGATATGGGGAGATATTTTAGGGATGTTAGAGACGTTCTCTTTTTTGGGTAATGCTTCTTCTTATATAGTTGACAAGTATACAAGAATCAAGTTGAGAAAACTTCTCAAGTTTTTTCTCTGACTTGGTATTTTCTACAATAAAATAAAAGTTATACAGTATATATTTGATAAAGATAAGGATTTATGAATATATATAAAAGCTACATAAACCCAACACGTTCACAACAAAAATAACGAGTACACACTACAAGTTAGAAGTACCCTCCAAAAAGCAACCATGGCCTCCAAATGCATAGATGATTGTGTAACTATCACAAGCGACACCGTTGGCGTCCGGCCGCTTATGACTTACTGAAATGTTTACAAGTGGCCAATGGCGGAGGCAGAGTTCCTACGGTCAATCACACACGGCGGTAGCAAGCGTCGCTCCACGGTGGTTGACAGCATATCTTGTAGACAAATGTACCTTAGAAGCTACACTTTTACCACAAAAGAGACCGAAGAGGCCGGTGGTGAAGGTGGTGGCGAAGCCGTCGACCGAAGAAACAATCGGAGTTGTTTAGGAGGGAGAAAGAAGACGGCGAACAAAGCTATGAAGAAGAACCAAAGGTCGTCGTGTAGGGGGTTTGTTTTCAGACTAGTATGGAAATGTTTGTCTTGTGCGTCCACTACTAAGGTTACCAATATCGACGATTGATACAAAACTATCCATTAGAGATGAGAATAACATAGTAAATTAATCCTGTCTGGTTATATTATACTACGCGTTAAAACCAAGTAAACCAAATAATCATTTACGTGTTTCACAAATGTTATAATTCATGAAAATTTGCTTCAAAACATCAAGAAATTTGAATTAATTCATAATTTTGTTGTAGTGAATTGTGTTTAACGTAATCGGAAACTATCTTGGCTTTTGCTGAACTTGTTAAAATTAGAATTCATTGACCCGCGGTTAAACCAAGTCGGCTTGGTAACCCATTGATTTCCCGGATGAACAGAGTTTGTTACTAGCTAAACTCTGAAACTGGAGAAGAAGAAACCGTAGTTCAAGACGTGGTCGTGGTTGAATGAAACAAACAAACCAACGGAACCGGACCTATGCTGTTCCAAGACAAACCCTAATCTATATAATATTAACAATCTGAATAAATGCCAACAACAGTTGCGTTTTTTCGTCGTACTTTTTCGTAAAAATATATATATTTTTTCAGCGGTTGTAACTCTAAAAAGTTTCATCGGTTAAATGTAGAGTTGTGTCTCTTACAAACAGTTGTGTCTATGCAAATGTTCACATCTTTATAAATTTATATATAAGTGACTTCTCATCATTGTATTCAAATTTTCTTTATTTTAATTTTTTGATAGAAAATTTGTACAGTTGCGTCTCTCTAAAAAGTTGTGTCTGTTGAATATAGAATTGTGTATTTTACAAACAGTTGTGTCTATTCAAATGTTCACATCTTTAGAAGTTTATATATAAATAACCTCTCATCATTGTATTCAAATTTTCTTTATATTTGTATTAGTTAAAAGAGAATTTGTTAGAAATGACGTATTATCACTGGGAGAAATTTATTACAGTTTGATATATTTTGGTAATCGTTTTTATATTTAATTATATTCAGTCTCTAGGTATATATCTTCATAAATTATTAATTTTAATATATTAAAAATATATTTTAGCCGTTTAACTGAACCATTACAACATTGGTATATTTAATATTTAAGATCACATCACTTGGATAAACTCTTAATAAATTATTATTTATTAGTTTTAAATAACTAAAATATATTTAAATGAATTGTTGCAACCTTTTAATTACACCACGGCAAATTTTGTTTATTTGATGAACCATTAAAACTTTTGATTTATCTTATTAACCGTTGCAATTTTTTTGGTAAATTTGATATTTATGGTTGTGTGTACAATACAAAAATATATTTAAATAATTTTTTGTTTTCGTTTAAGTAACCTTAAGATACGCTCTTTAACCATCTATTCATCGAGGGTTATCATTCTATTGGTATGAATCCAAACGAAAATTTTTGTGTTTAGCTGTTAAAAAATGTGATTCAAGTTGATTTTTTTCAGAAAATGAGAGCATATTGGCTCGTATATTTTTTGTCACAAGTATACATTTGTCTACTCCATGCTTTTTGATTAGAAAACTAATTGTATTATAGAAAACAATATGGATTTCTATATTTTTTTTTTTTAATATATGATTATGAAATATCAAGGTAAAAGTAAAAATAAAATATCACATTCGTTCTATTATATTTTATACTGTTGGGAATATTCAGTTTATTGGGAGATGGAAAACCAGTGATCAACAGAAAGATTGACGGTTGAGATGATTGTCCAATAAATTATCTTGATGACAAAGACTTATCTACAACTTCATATAGGTTAAGAGAATTTGTATATATAGTTCTAGTCATAATACACTCAAATTGAAATCTTAACAACAAAAGATACTGAATATGAAATATTTTAAAAGTTTGAAAATGTTTTGGATTCTCACTGCCAAAAAAAGAGGAGCGTGTGAGAGCAATGAACCCGGCCGTCGTTGACCGACCATCTTCTTTAGACGCACACATTGTGATGCTACATCATACACCTAAATATTATTGTTACAAGTTCTAACTATTATTGTTTTTTTTTTGAATTACTAAGAGGTTCCGAGCCTAGACCCGTATATACCCTCAGGCCATAGACAAGAGCATTTTATATTGTCCCCTCCCAAGTGCCGTCCCTCGAACCGGTGACCTCTAAACTTTGCCAGAGAGTCTTTACCAATTGAGCTATCGACGCTTGATTCTAACTATTATTGTTCCCCTCTATTTATTATATTATTTATTTATGTATGACTCAGGATAATTAACTAGCATCTTATGCGGAGAAAAATAAGTAATAAGTACATTCAATATTGGATTAACCATATATATATATAATCTATTATAATTGCCAAAATGTTTATTGACTATAGGTTGTATTATATAAAAATATGTTTCATCTATAAAACGATAGTTGTTTGTATTATATATTCATTTACAATACTACCTTTATGGTTGTCAAAAAAAAAAATACTACAAATATGAAAATAGATATATTCTTTTTTATATGAATATATAAATGAGTTTTGATTTAAATAAATAAAATATGTGATAATTTTCTGTTTAGTTATATTCAAATTAGAGAGGATTGGTAATTTTCTTACTGACTGACTGAATAGTAATATTTATATTCATTTTTTATGAAGTAAAAATTGATTTTGGAAATAGAAATATGTTTGAGTTATGCTAAAAAATATTAAAATAATTAATTGAAATGAATTTAAACCAATCATTATGTCATTTTAAGAATGGTCCTCAATTAATATTTTTAATATTTGTAATTTATGATATGATTATTTCAGAAATTTATAGTGTCTTATACAATGTATTAATAATTTTATCATTTAAAACAAAACAAAAATAAAAGAAATTTACAAATATAATCATTTACATATCATATTTGACAACAAGAGAACAAGTTGTAATGGTTCACAAAATATACAAAAATATGACTGTAAGGTTAAGAAGAGAAGACACGACTGTAGATTGCATTTATTCATTTTTCAGAAATAAAAAAAATATTTTACGAAAAGTTACGATGAAAAGACACAGATAAAAAGTTACATTAAAAAGATGCAAACGAAAGATTACGAATAAAAGCGAACGAAATAACATGACTGCAATGTAATTTCATGGCAGTTAATCGTAAAAATTTGTTTAACTTGATGTGTGTAGCATTGATAAATATTTATTTAATCATATGTGAAGGTAAGATTATTTTTTAAAGAATATTTTTCAAATGAAATATAAAGAATGTTTCAAACATTTGTATGTTTTTGAAATTTTTATTAAATAGTTTAAGAATCCCAATAGTTTAATAAATAATTTTTGTAATAAATATTTTACTAAAATGAGTTATCCCAAGATATTGATAAAAGATGAAAGAACCAGTCTTTTCAAACCAAACAAGAACATGAAAGGACTAGATTTTGACTTCTCTAAAATTACAATACAATTGAAACAACAAAGAGTGCTAAAAACAAAAGAACAAACAAATCTCAGACAATTTCAAATAAACATCAATAAAATACAAACTCGGGATAAAGGGAGAGAGAGAGAGGAATAAAAATGAAACAGAGGAAACTTTTTTCACTGATTTAGAACAGAACAGAACAGGTCGAGCAGAGAACAAAAATCCTATCTGAGAAAAAAACTGATGCTTTTCCTGGTTTACATTAATTTGCTTCCTTCTGCTTCTGTATGTAAGAATCACACACTACATTCGCCAAAATCCCCTCACTAGCTTCCCTCAGATTTCACCAGTTGAGAGAACACTTTACTCATGGAAACACCAGAGAGATCATCAATGCTCGATTCCTCGAATTGTCCCGTTGTCCCTGGAACGTTAACACTAGTGTCTCCACGACTGAAGTTGTTGATCTGTGGAGGCAATTCACCAATCATATTCGTGCTGTTATCTTCTGGTTCGCCATCTATAACTGCTTCTTGAAGCTGCAGAGCATATTCAAGATTCCACAACACATCTCCCATAGATGGTCTATCTACTCCGTAATCCGCCAAACATTTCTCACCTGTCTCCGCAAATTTCCTTAACGAATCAGGTCTGATGTTACCGCGAAGCGACTGGTCGATGATCTGATCCAGCTGCCCTTTCTTCTGCCATTTCATTGCCCATTCAGCAAGATTCACCATCTCTCTTGGAAGTGTTGGATCTATAACAGGTCTAGCACAAAGAACCTCAAAGAGAACAACCCCGAAGGAGTAAACATCGGATTTCTCAGTGAGCTGTTGCCTTCTGAAGTACTCAGGATCAAGATACCCGAAACTTCCTTTCACAGCAGTACTTACATGAGTCTGATCAAGCTCAGGTCCAGTCTTGGACAGTCCAAAGTCTGCAACTTTAGCCATGAAGTTCTCGTCTAGCAATATGTTTGCAGACTTCACGTCTCTGTGAATGACCGGTTTCGAGTCACCCGTGTGAAGGTAATGCAACCCTCTAGCCGCGCCAATGCAGATCTCAAGCCGTTGCTTCCACGTTAAGCTAGGGTTACCTGACCCGTAAAGATGACCCTTTACTGTTCCATTCTCCATATACTCATATATCAGTATCATCTCATTGTTCTCATCACAGTAACCAATCAGAGAAACCAAATGACGATGACGAAACTGCGATAACATCTCGATCTCTGTCCTGAACTCCGCAAGCCCTTGCTGAGATTTTGGATTCCCTCTTTTCACAGCTACCTTTGTGCCATCATTAAGCTCTCCTTTGTAGACTTTACCAAAACCTCCCACCCCAATGTTACGACTCTCGTCGAAGTTATTCGTAGCGTCTTTCACAGCAGCAAAGGGAATACGGTAGTTGGCATTGGTAGTTATACTTGTAAGCGTAGTACCATTAGAGTATTTGCTTCCCATTGTAGCTGAAGTTCCATTTATCGAAAACGGCATCCAAGTCTTTGAGTGACCATCTTGGCCACGTTTCCTCTTCTTATACAACACAAAGCAACATCCCAAGAAGACTAACGCAATCAACGAACCAATGGTTGAACCTATAATCATCCCAACATGATTCTGCTTAGGGCTTGAACTACTACTACCGGGCACAAAAGCCCCTGTACTTAGCTGACCTTTAGAGTTATTCATCTTCATGATCTCTAATCCATTCACAATCGCGTTTGGATAATCCGTGTGAACAGTCGATGGACCGATGCTCACACGGATTTTATTAGAACTCTTAGGCGACTGCGTGACAAAATCCATCGAGTATGCACCAGCCAATGTGCTATCCACAAGAGTGCTAAGATCAATATCAGTAGCAGCAGTCATTGAGTCAACATACAGATTGAAGTAAAGCTGGTTTAGAGACAAACTAACGATATCACAGAAGTGGAAGCGGAAGTAGTACTGAAAGCCTGGCTCAACATCGAACTCCCATGTGACATTGAAGTTGCTATTGGGGTTATCCGCGGAGTTCATCTCAGTGCAACTACCGTAAACAACTCTTGGAGCAGAGTCCTCTGTAGCGTAACCGTTAACATAGTTAACAGTTGCAACCTTAGAGACAGTCTTAGCTAAGTTCTTCTCAAGGAGAAAACTCGAGTCAGGCACCCAAGTTCTCGTAAGAGTATCGTTGTTAGCCGATACAAGCGGACCTCCCATGTTCACTCTATGAATCGTTTCAAGAGCTTGTAAAGATATATCTTGACTCTGCGCAGGGTTGCCTATCAACTTTGGTGTACCAGTGATCAATGTATCAGGAACTGAGATAACTTCAATAGCATTCACAAACGCAAACGAACCACCGGAGGGAGTAAACGTGAGGACTAAATCATCTTTGTCAACATTCAAAGAGTACTCTTTCACAAGTCTAGCACTACTAACACTGAAATCACTCAAAAGCACATGAGACTGAGACGAAACTGCGAATTTAGCTGAACTCATTTTGAAGCTTTGGTAATCGAAAGGATTGAAATGGAGACGAACCCAATGACGACCAGGAGAAACAGAGAATTTGTAAGTAGAGACTCCGGTGAAGACTCTTGCCGTCTGGTAAACGTCTGAGCCTTCGCCAGCGAGGATCTCTTTGGGAGAAGTAAGCAAGTTCGAAGAGAGCTTATCAGACATGAAGACTCGACTCATTAAGGTTCCATTGCTTGATGAGCCACAGTTGATTAGGTAATTGTCTTGAGGTTTGAATCCATGGCAGATGCAAATCAAGATCGAAATCGTTGAAATCAAGATGAAAGCTCCGAACTTTACATTACCCATTTTGATTCAACAGAGGAAAACAAAACCTGAAAATGGAACAGATCCGGAAGAAAGAAATCACAAAATTAGGGTTTTTGTATTTGTTATATGAAGTTGGAAACAAAGTAAAGATGGAAACTTTCTAAGATCAAGAAAAGACCAAACTACAGAAAAAGTGAGAGAGAAACAATAAAATTTATTTACCTTTAAGACAAGAAATCTAGTAGAAGTAACGGTCCCATGAAAGACTGATCAAGGTAATGAATAGATCAAGAAACTGATTTTTTTCTTTTTCAGATTTTGAGTGTTGGGGTTTGGGTTTGGGTTTGGGTTTGGTTTGAATAAAATATAGCAAAAACTATACTCATAAAAAGAGAATAGTTTACAGCAAAGACCAGACTGGTTACAGGATATTTTTGATTCTTTGTGTACTCTGCAAAATATGAACTCAGGACTATGAGAACAGAGAGATGAAGAAGAAAGAAGATGAAAGAAAAAAAAAATCGAATTTTTTCTGGTTGTATTTGTTTTTCTTTTTTTTGACTTTTTTTTTTCCTTTCTAATGGCTAAGGAAGGAAGAGAAATAAGGAATTTTGAGAAAATGATTAGAAACGTAAATTATTCGTCGCATTTAATATGTCAAATGCATAAAGCTGTTTTTTATTTGTGGTCGAAAATAGTAAAATACAAAAAAAAAAAATTGAAAATGGTTAGATATTTGTTTTTTATTTTATTTCAGGTGCTTTGGCTATGGTGGTGGTTTACAACAAAGTCTTTGTTTGTTATTATTTTTATTTTTCTTTGTAAATTTTTAAGATATTTTAAAAATTCCGACAATATCGATGAAGAGATCACTTGAATTCATGGAAACCTTTTTTGGGTTGTCTTCACTTTTGATAGTGAATTAAATTCTTGTCGATCTATACTTTTATAGCATTTGTTTACCTTATTCTAGAATATAACAATATTACTAATTTATATTGCATAAAAATTCTTTTTATGGTACGTTTTCCGTTTCTGAAATGTTTCGGTAGCAGAAACTCGTGGAAACACGGAAACAAACCATGGAAAAACGATTCCTAAAAATTTATGTTTGGAAATACGATAGAAATTCAGTTTCCGTTTTGGAAACACGATAAAAACTTTTTTTTAGCTTAGGAACTTAATAAATAAAATAATTTGAAAATATATATTCATAATACATATGAATATATAATATTATTAGTGTTTTAATTCAACTATTTTGATATTTATGTTTCGAATTTGTGTTGTTATAGATATTCCTTTTGGTATAGGTTTTATGTTTGTGTTTTATTATGTATATACATATATATCAAGATATATACACATACGTTTCCAAAACATTTCCATTTCTTAATTATAGAAAAAAATCGTTTTTTGTTTTCAAAACGTTTCGTCCGTTTCAGTTTCTATGTAACCTAGTTACTAATTACGTCTTTAATCTTTAGAAATCTTGGTTTTTTTTGTATTTATGCAGATCTTTTTGGGTTTGTAAGATTTTAAGAGAATGACAACATTTTAGTTTAACCACTCCATTATATATAAACCATACGGGACATGAAACATGTTATCAATTAATTAATAGGAAATAATAAGATCCCACTAATGCACCTTGTGACATTATTCTTAAATAGAATTATTACCCAACAAGACACCGCAACCAAATATATTAATATTGTTTTTAGTGGCTGGCAAAAATTGATAGATGCAATAGTGAAGTTTGAGAAATGATTTCATTTTTTTTTGGATTAAATAAGTAAACCAAGATTGGTGGAAGCCCATAGTAAGCATAGTAGTTGTTAGACCACGTCTATGTACATGGTTTTATCTTAGTCTTCCTCACATCTAACTAAAGCATGAATGTTAAAAATGAAAGGTTTCTACTTAGCTTTTTTATAGGTTGGGTTTGTCGGCAGCTTTGACTGTTTTCTCCTTTTTATCTTAAGATAGAGTAAAGGTAATTATACTTTCCATTTATCGGTTTCAACAGCCTGTGACCAATTTGGTATACAAATTACATAGTAGTAATCATATAAGGGCCAAAAGACTCCAAACCACAAGTTTGGAGGCCTATTTGATCCGCCACCCTGTTACAAGCTCGTGGAGAGCCGTTCTGTTCAAGAAACACTAACACTTTATATATATATTGATGTATTAAAATTTTCAAATAATGTTATATATGTCATATAGTGTATCTGTTTCTATCTTATGGTTGTATAGCGCGATACAATTAGGGCTCAGTCTATATCATACTTATCTTGGTTAAGTGGAATGTAACGGGTAAAGCTGTATACTCATAACCTTGTTGGCATATTGGCATTAGAACTACGTTACAGACGCAAAGACTAAAAATGAGTTCAGGGATAAAAATCTGGTACTTTTACGAACATGACATAACCGATAGTAATGTTGATAAAATCTGTCACTTTCATCGTTTCTCGGTTACGCGCATGCATTTCTGGAATATGAAGCATCATAATGATGGTGTGCAACTAAAAGGCGAAAATTATGAAAACTAGACGAATTCGTATGTGCGGAATGCCTTGTCGTTGAGATTGAACAGTGGGAGCTAGCTGAGGTCGTATCCATCACTGTGGCATGAATCATGAATAGTATACCATTGAATCAAAGCCTATCGACCACCAGATGTTTTGTTGAAGAGACAACCATGTCGTGTGGGATCATTTAAAAGTTTTTTTATGGACCACATTTGGAACATTACGTAGCGCCATTTAGTTAATTTATAGACCTTTATGACCACTATAAATACTAGTTATCGGTAACTATTATGTATACATTCCCATATATTTTATATTTATTTTAAAGATTATTGAGTTTTGTTTAATTTATTGACCTTTATGAGCACTAAACTAGTTATCGCCTTATCGATTACTATTATGCATGTTACTCATTGATGAATTTTCGAATTTTGAATTTTAAGTAACTGAACCATTATACCGATCGATAGATCAGGATAGACAGGGCAAATGAAGGTCCCGATCGAGTTCTATGTTCAGTCTCTTTAGGAATTAAAAAATCCGTGAACAACTTAAGAAAAGACAAAACTGCGACATTCTCCTAATATTTCTTAGTCGACGTTCGAATCCCTACACCAATTTCAACCTATGATTACCACTAATATGCGAGCAAGTCGGCTAAACACATAAAATTCCAACCATACAGATTTAAATATTCATGAATGATGACTACATTGGTATTGTACAGACGTATTTACGTGTATATATACAGTAGAACCTCTATAAATTAATATTCGGTAAATTAATAACTTCTATAAATTAATAAATTTCTCCGGTCCCAAGTTGGGACTAGTGTAATTTTGGACACTATTCGATAAAATAATAAATTAATAATTTTTTGAAAATCCCATGTAAAAATATGATCCCATCAATATCATAAATTAATAATCAAATAAACTAGTATATATATATCTAAGAAATATTAGGAGAAAATATGAATCTATTGTTGTTTGAAATATGAATCTATTGTTGTTTGTTTGTTCTTGAATAGGTTGAAATTGGTGTAGAAATATGAATCTATTGTTGTCTAATCTATTGTTGTTTGAAATATGAATCAATGCAAATATGAATCTATTGTTGTTTGAAATATGAATCTATAGTCTGGAGAAAATATGAATCTATTTCAATCTATTGAAATATGAATCTATTGTTGTCTGATTTATCCACAGTATGTACGGGTTGTTACCTAATATATATATCTAAGAAAATCTATTGAAATATGAATCTATTGTTGTTTGTTTGTTCTTGAATTTGCATTCTTGTTGGAGAGCATCTCTAATCTTTATGATTGCATCAAAAACTTCTGGTGTTGTCTTTTCAAATCGCATCTAAAAATTGTAGAGAGTTTTTGCCGCGATAATTGCTTCCTTACGTATAACTGGTTCTAAAGGTACCGTCGTATCTTCTTCAACTACATCATCACCTTGAAAAATAGTAGTATCAAATTCTTCTAAACTCTGAATTTCTGATAAAAAGTTCTCTTCATAAATTAATATTTTATTAATTTATCGATAAATTAAAACCTCTATAAATTAATAAAATTTCATGGTCCCGACCTTATCAATTTATAGAGAATCTACAATATATCAATTATAAATCGGATGAATCTGATATAAAAAACAACAACAAGAACAAAATATTGGATGAATGTGAGCTGTTTACTTTCAAAGTTTCTATTAATGGGCCCATAACAATACAAACTAACAAAATATCCACTCCACACGAAGTCAACCCCAAAATATTAGACCAAATTCACTCAATCAGATAAGTTGGACCAAACTGATCAAGTGTGAATTATTTCTTCACAAACTCAAGTTTGAATTCATTTGATATTCTCTTTTTTTTTTTTTTTTTTTTCTCTTTACCATTTATTGCTGTTAAAAAAAAAAAATCAAATCTCCGACAAATTAGTTATCACTTGTACCTTTCCGAAAATGCATGTATTTAATAGCTAAACAGTATAGTTAAAGAGAAATACCCTAAAAATTAAATCTTTTTCAACTGAAAGCTATTAAAATGAATTTTAATTAGAGCACCAGTAAATCAATAATTATAAAGGTCAGTGACCTTCTTCGTTTCCTTACCTCATAATCATAGCATGATAAAACCAAAATTTCAGAAATCATATAGTCCATTTAGTCGTAGTCAACTATAAACACATTGTGCGAATAGACGCGTATAATAATATCACAATAAGTCAATACGTTAAGTCAACCATATATATAAATATGCAATTATAAATGATATATATAGATGCATTCGTGTATTACGCTAAGTAGCTCATTTTATATCATGGCTACGCTTCTTCTTCTCACTCTCCTCTCTCTGACCACTCATAACATTTTCTCTCGCAGAGAGTACGTACCAATTACACTAGTCTCTCCATGCATTAATCTTCGTTTTATCTTAAACTAAAGATCTCATTCGATTGTATTTTTTGGTCTCTAATCGTGTTTTTTTCTTTCTTATCTCTGGATTATTATTAGATATAAGCATCGACTGTGGAGCTTCGAGATCCTACGTGGACGCTGACAATGTAACATGGCTCGGAGACAAAGGCTTCGTCACTACGGGTGCGTCGTTCCAAATTCCGGGTAACCTTACAGAGCCGATCAACAACCTCAGATACTTCTCTTCCGGTCAAACCAACTGCTACACCAACATTCCGGCTACGAAAGGCGGGAAAACTCTCGTGAGAACGCTGTTTTACTACGGGAACTACGACAAAAAGTCGTCGCCACCGTCGTTTAACGTTGTTTACGATGGGAAACACCTTGACAATGTTGTTACTGATTCACTGTTTGTCTCGGAGGTGATATATGCTCCGGCGAGTGAGAATATCAGCGTTTGCCTTATCCGTACATCGCCTTCGGATGATCCTTTTATATCATCTATTGAAGTTTATAGTTTGGACGCTGGGATGTATGAAGATCTTGGACCTGACGAAGGTCTCATTCTCCGACAAAGATATGCGTATGGTGCCAAAGAGCTTATAGGGTAATCCAGTTAACTCTAACTAATTCAAATTAAGTTAAATCTGTTTATTGACATTTTTAAAAACCTAAAATAAAATTTTGTTTGTTTTATTTAAAGTAGACTAACATTTTGTGTGTGATACTTGTGGAGGTTTTTCTGAATTTAGTTTACGTTTATTTATATTTTAAGTTCTTAATATAGTATATGAATTATATAAAAAAAAATCATTTACATTCTCATTTGACTATTGAGTTTTCTCCCTTTTGTTGGTTTCTTGCAAATATATTGTAGCTACCCTTTAGACCCGTACGGTAGGCTATGGTTCCAGTCAAGTTCCAACGACCCAACAATCAGCGAATTAACGACCTCAGCCCCATCCATCGACAATTCTGGCGCGTCAAACAAGCCGCCCGAGATTGTAATGTCAAAGGCTTTGTCAGCAGCCAGCTTAATTCTATCAGACGACACACTACCCTTAGCGGGCTTACCGGTTTACTTGGCTCTATACTTCTCGGAGCCTCAGAGTCTAGGTCGGACTCAAACACGGTCGTTCAACATTTTCTTAGATACCAACGAAGTGGGTTCAGGTCCCATCGTACCGGTGTTCGGGAAAGTGACTCAAGTTGTCGTAAGAGATGTGGTGGCCACGTCAGTTTCCCAAGTGGTCCTTCAGTCTACAGATGACTCTACTTTACCTCCTATTATCAATGCTTTGGAGCTATATTCGATAAGTTATTGCCAAGACGGTGGCGATAATGGAGGAGGAGAAAGTGGCAGTGGTGGTGGAGGAGAAAGCGGCGATAGCAATGATAATTCGAAAGGTAAGTTTACTTTCTGACTTATAGATTATAGATATATTTAAGCATTGAAGCCTACCAGATATTATATACTTTTGAAATAAATAACTAAACTTGAACATGAAGATCTTGGTATTATCAATGTATATGTTTGGACTATGGTTTAATGGAATGAAATGAGACAAAACAAAATTACTGTATATTTTATTATATATTAAATACTACAATGTTGTTATTTGATTACAGTTATAGGTTCTGGAGGAACGGAAACACGAACGAACAATGCAGTGGGAGGTTTGTACTCGCGAACTATATCCATTTTTATCTGATGGTTATTTTTAATTGATTGGTTCAATTTGTTTCGATGAAAGATTATACTAACTACTGATTTGTTGACACTATCACTATTAACCAGACATTTAAATAGATATTATCCCTTTTGTTTTGTTTGCAGTGATTTTGAATATAAATACAATTGTTGGTTAATAAAAACCATTTTGACTCCTTGGCATCACGACGTTTTAGGTGGGGGAAACAATGTTAGACGGAAGAAGAAAAACAAATTACCACTCATTCTTGGCCTTACGTTCGCCTCCGTTTTTGTGGCTCTCTCGTCAGCGTTTGCGGCTATTTTCTTAAGAAAACGTACACACGCTAAGCCACAGTCCAACACGCTACCAACCACGTCCCGAGGTACATAATCTTGATGGGAAAAAATTATACATATTTATCTATTGTATTTGACCACTTAAGTATATTTTTGGGGCTGTCTTATTTCTTAAGGGCCTGGAAAAGTGACAGGGATATCACCTTTAGTTGGACAGCAATTGGAGAGGGATGCAAGCCAACCAGGACATGATGACCCGGGTATGTATGATATCGATGAGCTAATTGGCGTAAACGATTCATATGTCGTTCATCAAGATGATCATCATCAACATGGACCAGTTTAGTCGCTGACGACCTGGAATATATGATACTTAAAAGTTTAAATTTGTCGATGCTAAATTGTCACGTGAATATCTCTCAATCCCAAAGAAACACTGTAGTCATATATATATATATATATATATATATAGGAGTGTCAAAATGGGTAACCCGACCCGACCCATACCATATGGGTTGGAGGTTTTCGTGGGCGGGTTCAACCCGACCCATTTATTATAATGGGTTGAATTTATATACCCAAACCCAATAATATAAAACCAATGGCTAAATGGGTTATATGGGTTACCTATATATAAAGAAAATAAAATAAAATAATTAATATTAAATTCATAACATATTATATAAAATAGAATTATAGAACCAACCAAAGTTTTCAAGCTTAAAAAAATAATATATAGATATTAAAATAGAAAAAACATACTAAAATCCGAAAGCCAAAAATCCATAAGACCAAAATAATAAGTCATTTTTAATTTAAAATAAAAACCATTCTTAATTTAAAATTAAAAAAACACTTGAATCTTCTTTAGATGATCCAATCAGATTCTACATATTAATATCTACATATTAGTTGCAAAAAGAAGATATTTTACATATTAATATATACATATTATATTATATATTATATATATATATATTAATTTTGTTTTTTTCTGATTAACCCATGGGTAACCCATAACCCTAATGGGATTACCCCGTTAAACCCACAAACCCATTGGACGAACCCATCAATACCCATTTATTTATATGGGTATAAAAACTTAACTCATACCCGTTAAAATAATAGACAAACAGGGTAAACCCATGGGTTTCTACCCATTTTGACATCCCTATATATATATATATATATTCTTTTTTTTCAATTTAAATGATGAATTTGAAATCTTCCATCTCCTCCTCGTCAATCTTTATTGTATCCTTATTTTAAAAATTTATTCAAATATGTGCAGTATTACTATTTGGAAAGGATACAATAATTAAAAATAATATCAAAACGGAAAATAAAATTAACAATAAAAAATAATAAAAAAAGAGGGGAAAGAAAAATTAACAAAGAAAATTTGACAAAAAAAAAGACCCCAAGAAAACTTAGGAAGGAAATAAAATTAGATTGTTAAATGTTAATTTACTACTCTTGTTTATATATTAGTGCAGCTCCATCCTTCAATATATAAAATTAGGGGCTCTGTCGCTTAAGAGCCTATGACAATGTCTACCAAGAAGGCACCATATCTTTGTTTTTTCTCATTGCCAAAAGGTTTGGATTTGGATTGTTCTATCTATACAATTAATTGGGAAGCACATTTAGAAAAAAAAAAAAAACATAACATATATCCATGTTGCCAAACAAACCACTTACCTACACAATTAAAAAAAAAAACAAAAACAAAAAATATATCTTTACTTATCCTATTAAACACGTTGTGACTAAGAAGATGAATTCTAAATCCATATCCAAACATATATATTCCAGTAATTGAGGTTTGCGTATAGGGATAATATAAAATTGAATAAATAATTTAAGGAAAATAGAATTAATTCTACAAAACACAAAAATAGGAACTAATCTGTGCCAGCAATTATAATGTTACGAATCTTTAAATTCAATAATAACAATAATTAATTACACATTCCACATAATTAGTACTTACCATAACAATAACAACAATAATTATATGTAATTCCTTAAATCTTTCATATGGCGATTTTAAAAATCTAATCATATATAAATTCGTTTAGATACTAATCATAAACTCAAAATTCCAAATTAAAAAAGAATATTACCTAATATGCAAATCAAGATTGTATCATTATCTACATATACTTCGATTAACTTTACGATATTCCTATTTTTACTAAATATATTAATTACGAACACGTTAAAATCTAAAATTTGAAATTTAGTTTAGAAAATCTTCAAAGTAGTTATTCACATAATATTCAAATCATCCTAAATTTAGGAACTTACAAAAATTTGTTGTTAAGAATTTTATTCAGAAAATATAGGGTTTCATTTGAATATATAAAAAAATTAGGATAATAAATTCTAAAGAAAATTCTGAAACCGACGAACCTATCCTATAAATATGGTCATCGTGTGAATTAATGATCTATATAATGTATCACTATCAATTCACACAAAACTATCAGATCCCTTCTCAAGAACCAAAAAATACTCTCAATAGAGATATAATATGAAATATGAAGGACCAGCAACTAGCAGTAAAATCGTCAAACATTTCAATACATCTTCACGTGTTAGAAGATACTCCATATGCAGAAACAATACACTACACATTTCGGTGAACCCTTTCTAAATTGTATGTTTCTTATAATAACTTACTAACGCTATATATTTTTATGTTGTTTGTTTACAGGGAATAAAAATGAATCTTGAAGTGAAAAAGACAATTGATTACAGCTTGTGAAGGTTAATTACACTTATGCAATATCTTACGAACCAACAACATAATTAGTTTTTAATTATTTTTCTTCATTACTACTGTGGTTTTAATTAGTTTTTGTTCTTTGTGTTTAGTTTATAACTCATCCATCATTATCATTTGCGATTAGAACTGATTGCTAAATCATTTGTTAAAACACTACTTATTATAACTTAATCATGTCATATGATATGTATTTAGATCTGTATTTAGCAATCACAACTATGGTAACAATCTTTTGAGATCTTGAAGAAGAATGGAGTGACGGACTCGCAACAGAGAAGAGTAAGTTAATTACTCAATTCTTTCTTCTTACCATGCATCAATTTTTATGTAAACCATTATCTTTCTTTTTTAATTCAAGAATTTGTGTCTTCTTTGGTGTTGAACAACAGAGGTGTTAACATCAACATAAGGATGGTTCATAAGGTAAACGTGAGTTTTGTTATTTTAATATGAGGTTTCATAAACTGCATACTTTTATTGACATTCTTTTGGGTTGGAAATCATACAAGTGACACCAAAGACCAACGACGAAACTAATGAGGCCGCTTCGGAAGCACACAAATTTACTGCCACCGAGGTCTAAGATGCAGCCGGTTCCTAGAGGCTGATGCCAATCAAAAAGAAAGAACGATTTCTCCTTTACTCTCTTTGTTTTTTTTTTTTTTTTTTTTTTTTTTTTTTTTTTTTGTGGCATATCAAACATAATTGATAATACGATAAAATATGAAAGTAAATGTTTGTTTAGCCAAACTTAGAATTCTTCACTTCTACTCCATTTAGTACGCGTGGGTTTGAATGCTTACATATTTCCTTCTTCTTATTTTTTTTTGGAAGAAACATATTTCCTTATCTATGGGAATAAAATATATAATCTAAAATATATAAATTAATTTGTATCAAAATAGACATATCCAATTATTCTTTTTGTCTATAAACATATAAATGATTTTGTCTCAAAATAGACATATTTCCTTATCTATGTGAATAAAATATATCCACATTTTCGTTACTATTTTTTTTCTTTTTAATATTCTTATTTATAACAAAAACATATCCAATTATTCTTTTTGTCTAACATGAACCAAAAACAAATTCAAAACTAAACTAATATAAGTTTGAATTATAAAAGTTAATAATATTATAGGCAATTCTCATAAGTTCAAATCACAATATCTCTCTTACTAGGCCTGGGTATATGAATAATCTGTTCGGGCTAGGATATTAACCGTTCGGATTCGGATAAACCGGTTTAGGAAAATATAATCCATTGGATAATTTTAGAGTTTCGGTTTGAGTTCGGTTTGGACACTCTCGGGTTTTTGTTGGTTTGGATTACAAATTTTAGAACCCGATTACTACCCGAACTACCGGGTACCAAAAAAAATTCTTAAATTAGTTAAATTTAAATAATTTTAACTAAATTATCACATATGTAACAAATATTTTTTTGGATATTTTAATTATTTTAGGTATTTAGGTATAAAACTAATTGATATATTCAAAATGATAAAATTTTGGATAATTAAATTATATCAGTGCTAAATATTATTAATATTGTAGATAATTCTATATTTTTGGGTTTTATGGGTACCTGTTTGGATAGCGGATATTACCCTAACCCGAACCCAAACCCATGGGTTTAGCAATATAGAACCCAAAAGAATTATTTAGGTATACCTGAACCCAACCCTGAACCGGTCATTTGGGGTCGGGTTTTGAATTGCGTATCCGAGTACGATTTTTTTTCCAGCCGTATCTTTTACATATTTCTTTATATGTTGGACTAAAATATATAATCTCAAATGGGAATTAAAACCAGGATTATGAGATGTAAAAACATTTCATATATGGGACGAAATGAGTTTCTGTCCCGAAATAGTCATACCACCTTTCTGTTACTATATTTGTTTTTTTTTTCATGTAGTGTTCTTTACTTAACTGCTACGAATTATGAATATGAATTTAATAACATTATTAAAAAATACATTTATAAACATATGTAATATAATGCAAATTTAACTTTTAAAACGTATGTAATATAATGCAAATTTAATATAATAACAAATTTAACTTTTAAAATTAACACCCGCACATATGTGCGGGTCGGTCACTAGTTTTAAACTAAACTAGGAGATATCCCGTGTTTAAAGCACGGATCAACATTTATAAAAAAAAACTATTATAATAATAAAAACTATTGTTATATATTTTTTTAAAAGTTATGTTGTTTGAGAGAATATTTATTTTTAATTGTTCTGTAAATCGATTAGTCTTTTTGAATACTAATTATTTTAGAATTTCATAGTATTTTATTTTTGACGTATATTACAGTTTTATATTGTTTGTTTGTTGTATTTGCATCATTATTTTGGAAAATATGAAGTAAAAATTTTAATATTATAATTGGTAAAAATTATTGATTTATCATCTATATAAATTTATTTTTACTAACCGGCAATGTAGAAATTAAAACACACATTTTTTATAGATTGAGTAATATATCTCCGTTTTAAAAAATTCAAATCACAACATATGCAGAAAAAATCAGCATTTTATTAATCATAAGTATTATATGAAAATTCCAAACAATTTGTAAATAAAAGAAAATAAAGATGATAGGAGTATCATAATTTGAAATCTTAACAAAATCTTCGAAATTTAGTTATTAAAAATAATTTTATTGTGTACTTAGATAGAAAATCCTACTTTTTGAAATTCTGATTGGTTTATATTTTTTTTTTAAAATATTTAGTAATTTTCGTCCATAATTTATTATAGAGAGAAAATATTTTTTTTCTAGATTTTTTTTATATTTGATCTGTCAGCGTTTTTGAGTTTTTTTTTTTAAATTATATTTATTTAATTGATTAACTAAGCTTAATTAAGTTTTCCTAATGGCAATTGAATGTAATTTTTTACACATTTTAAGGTTATTTTCATATTTGTACTTCCCAATTAATATAGTAGGATAAATTATTTAAAATTTAATGATATAAAATGTTTCTAATAACAGTGGATTTTAAAATATTTTTCTAAATTATTAATTTAATAGGATTAAAATTTTGGTGAACACATAGAGGTTTATGTAAGAGGGAGTATAATTTTTTAATAAGTGTCATTGTCTCAACTCTCCTAATCTAATACTTTAAAAATATTTTATTACATTTTTTTTTTCATTTATATGGAATCATTGTTGCAACTTGTAAATGTTTGTTAAAGTTAACATATTATTTTGCTTGGTAGAGAAAAATATTAAATTGTATGCTCGGATATGAATTATTCTCAAAATTTATTCTGTTTATATGACAGTTTGATCAAATCAACAATATCATAATATAGTCCTTAAACGCATTTTACTTTTACGTAAATTTTACAATTGGTATTCCTCGATAATAGGTACTAGATTAGTACCCGTGCTATAGCACGGGTTAAAATTTATTTTATACAACAAATTTAAATATTTTTATTTGATATATTTTTTAGCATTAAACAATATCATCATATAACCTTGATATTTTACATTTAAACCGAATTATAAGTTTATAACTTATTTTATTATAAAACTAACTACATTTTAATTGGTAAATAATAATAGAATATGTAAATAAGATATGCATCTGTTTCTGAGGAAAGAAGTACATATAACTTTAAATTGTGATATGATATTTAAATTGTACATATTATAAATAATAAATTTTAGATATGATATTTATTAAAATGGCAAGGGTTTATTATTAAACCCTATAAATTTTGATTACCAAGTGAACCCTATAAATCTCGATTATCAAGCGAACCCTATCAATAGATCTCGAATCTCGATTATCAAGCAAACTCGTAAAGGTAAATTACACAAATGATACACTTAAATACAACTACAATGATTAATGTTTTAATTTTATAACCAATTAATGACTCATATATCTATTATATAGACTAAAAAAATTATGTACTGACTGGACTCATATATTTATTATAAAAAATTGTGTAGACTATGTGTAAGCGGTATTTTTAATTTTAAATATTTTTGGCTGTCGAAGGGGTCTACAGAGTTAATCCTATTTAAAGCGGGAGATATTTAAATTTGTTAAATCTCCTTAAACATTATATAGAAGTAGGGGTATATATTGTTAGGTAAGATCGAAATATTGTTTAGTTTAACAAAAATTACAGTTTTTATGTTTAGGGTTACCGAACTCGGAAGATTTCTCGAGTTAAAATATTTTGTTTCATTTGTGTATATCATCTTTTATTCCTTCAAATGGTATTATTATTCCCAATTAGGCTTAAAGTGGATTCATTGCCATTGCTATTATTAATAATTAATAATTAATTATGAATAATTGAATAAATAAGCGATATAGGATCTAACAGTAATCAAAGTAGACCCGTAAATATCAAAAGATTATCAAATGTTATACTTCAATTATTAATATGTCAATTCTATAACCAACTAATGACCCATATAACTATTATATGGTCTACCAAAAATAAGTCATGTACTTCCCAAATATTAAAGAGGGGATGTACTAAACGGACCTGGAATATTGAAAAATATCACAACTGAAGAAGATATTATAATTATAAGCCTAAATCTCACTTGAATGAATGTTGTGTTGATTTTGTAACAACAATTACCTAACTAAAGATGAATATCACGAGAACCATTTGATATGAATAAAACTGTTAGTTTGAGTTCCTTAACACATAATTTTGCATTCAAAAAATAGGAACACCAAAGATAGATTATTAGGATGGAGCATCCATCTGGCTCCCAGTTGCCTTATTTATCTTCTTTTTAGTTTATACTTCAGCCCTTCACCAGCTCCAACCTATGAATAGTACTGAATTTGATATACACAAAAATCGACTAAGCACATGAAATTATCCAAACATTTTATTCCCACTATGTTGAATATCTTTTTTTTTTACTTTATTAAAACATAGACATACATTTACTAATATAATGAACTTATAAATAAAAGTGTATAAATTTGAGCCGTTTACTTTTAAAGTCTTTGCGCCATATGAGAAAACAAATGTCGTTGACTTCAGTCTCCCCACTGTATGCTAAGTCAACCAAATGAGTTGGATAAAACTTAAGCTTCAATCATTTTTATCAAATAATGAAGTTCCCTTCAATTTTCATGACTTCTACATTTCTAATTTGTAATTAATATAAGGCTGGTCACTTTTTAGAAATCTACCATAAAAAAAAACATAATGACATTCTGGTGTATAAATATATTGTAACAAGGTATTTTTTTGGTAATTTTTACATGATTGTATCTCTATATTCATATGACTGTATGTTATATATATATATATATATATATATAGCTCTCTATATTCACATGACTGTATGTTTTATAATATATCTGCAAGTAGTTATCATAGAAATAATTAGTCGGTTTTGAGTATTTTGTCAATCTACCAAGACGCTTTCTTGAATTCACAATTGTCTAAAACCAAATCAAGATCTGCACGATGCAAATATTCTATGAGCTGTGCATTTTAAATAAGTCAAGTCAACTAAAAATTATATGAGTTTTACAATCTCAATACCTCAATTCAACAAGATATGAACATACTTAATTTCATCTATATATTACGTATGCATTTGTGCATGTAATGAAGTTAAATTAGCTCGTTGATGATGGCGGCACTTCTTTATCTCATCACCCTTTTTTTCTCTCCCAGCCATAATGGTTACATTAGCAGAAAGTACGTTACAAGTATAAAGCCCCTCCGACATAATGTTTTCTTAATTTGACCCTGTACACTTTTGTTTAACTCGTTTTTCTCTTGTCTTTTGCGCTATCATTAGGTATAAGAATTGACTGTGGATCAACGGGATCTTACATTGAGTCCAACAATGTAACATGGGTCGGAGATAAAGGCTTTGTCACCACTGGTGAGCCTATGAAGATTCCAGACGTTGTCACAAAGCCGATGAACACTCTCCGGTACTTCCCAACCGGTCAAACCAACTGCTACTCCAACATTCCGGTGACCAAAGGCAAGAAAACCCTCGTGAGGACGAGCTTTAAATACGAAAACTACGATGGGAAGTTCTCGCCACCATCTTTTGACGTTATTTATGACCGCAAACACCGTGACCTTATTAAAATTACTTAGTCGTTGCTCAACGACGAAGAAAATTTCTATTTCTCGGAGGTGATATTTGCTCCGGCAAATGAGAATATCAGTGTATGCTTCTTCCGGACGTCTCCATCCTATAACCCTTTTATATCTTCTATTGAGGTTTATGGTATGGACGCTGGCATGTACAACGATCTTGGTCCTAACGAAGGTCTCCTTCTACAAGAAAGAACGGCGTACGGTACCGAAGAGATTATAAGGTAAACTTTTTTCTATATGCATCTAATAATCGTACTAGTAAAGCTTTTATGATGTGTTTTCCTTGACATTACTTTTCTTAAAGCTTTATATCAGCGACTCTTTTACCCTAGGTTTAGACAAAATTTATTAATTCATAAATAAACAGTTTGTACGTCAAGTGAATTTTTTAGAATTGTGTTAATTAATATTTAATAATGATTACTTTCTTTCAAGGTAATATTTTTACGTACGTACCTATGTAATTAATTTTTATTTTATTGGTTTCTTGGAAATTTATATAGCTACCCGTTCGACCCTTACGGTAGGCTATGGTCCGCGTCAGGATCCCAAGACAACCCAACACTGACCGATCTATCGACCTCTGCCCCATCAATAGACATCACCCGAGCCTCGAACAAGCCGCCCGGGATTGTTATGTCAAAGGCAGGGTCAGGAGACGGCTTAAAAATTTCTTATGAGGCTCTACCCTCAACTGGGATAACGGTATACTTGGTTCTTTACTTCTCAGAACCTCAGAGTCTAGGTCGGACCCAAAGAAGGTCTTTCAACGTTTTCTTGGACACGACTCAAGTGGGTTCGCGTCCCATTGTACCGGTGTTTGGGAAAGCGACTCAATTTGTTTTGAGAGATGTAGTGGCCACGTCGATGTCCGAGATAATCTTTCAGTCAACCGATGACTCGGAGTTGCCGCCCCTCATCAATGGGTTTGAGATGTACTCAATAAGTAACAGCAACCAAGACACACAAGGTTAGTTAATTATTTGGTAAATTTAAATTACCAAAAGTTTCTCAAATTTTAAGTAAATAACCAAACTTGACCATGCGTTTACGTATGAACACTTCGAACTCTGGTTTATGGAATTTAAATTTCATTGCTTCCAACTTAAGATTCAATTGACATTGAGTATATAGAATGAATGATTGATGTTAATCTATAAGAAATATATCATAATATGAAATGTTTTCAATGATATTCTCTAATTTCATTTGGTATTTGATTAAGGTCCTGGAGATACGGAACCACACAAAAACAATGCCGTAAAAGGTTTGTACTCAGTACTCACAATCTGTACCCATTTTATTCTTTCTATGTTTGGGGTAATAAATTATTGTTACATTTTTTGTTAATGCAAACACAAATTTTTGAATTTATTATTATGTTTTAAAAAAAAATATATTATTAAGTTGAAAGGAAAAGAAAAGCGCTTAGTCATTTTTATCACTATATATAGTAATTTATTATTACATATATGTTTTTGAACTGAAAACTCATATACAGCATACAATACTTTTCATATCTATGAACTTCAATTTTTCAGGTAATAATTGAATGATCGGTAAGTCCAACCATTTAATTATTTAAGAAAATATCGAAGCTTCATAAGATATCATTAAAACTTGATTAACAAATTTATGAATTTTGAATATGAAAGCGTACATATTTTATTTTATATAGGTTATTATATTAAATCTATAAGAAATCGTATAGTGACAATAATCTAACCATGTCTATATAATTTAATTTTAAAAAGTAAAACCTCGTTATTTCCTTATTAATATAAATTAAAAAAAAATGGTCTTGTATTATTACGAATACCTTAATTTGTTACCATATTATTAAAGAAAATAATATGACACCTTTTCTATACATAGAACCTTTAGATGTGACAAAAACAAAGGCAGGAAAGAAGAAGAAAAACAAATTACCACAGATTTTTGGTGTTACGTTTGCCTCCGCGTTTGCAATTCTCGCATCCGGTTTTGGGGCTATTTTCTTGAGAAAGCGTCAAAACGCACGACCACACTCCAACACAACACCGACTATGTCCACAGGCATAACTATATTGTTGCTTAATCACTGTGTATATATAATGAGATTGAATATTCGAATATAGATGACAAACAATATTATTAATTGGTGTTGGTCTCTGGAAACTTTTCAAGGGCATGGAACAGGCACGGGGATGTCACCACTAGTTGAACAGCAATTCGTCAGCGACACGAATGACTCGTATGTTGTTTAAGATGAACATCATTGACGTGGAGTCGCGAGAAGCTATTCTACATTTATTTTCTTATTTCTGATTTTTATTTATTTTATAAATAAATATTCTATACAATTTTATATCCGACCAACAATTGTTATAAATCACTAGTGGGAATGGTAGTATCATATAAATGCTTCCGTGGTTTTGTAAGAAGTGAACAAGGTCTATACAAAGATTACTTCCGTGGTTTTGATCCGAGAATACTACAATCAACACAAGGTATTGAAACAAAGTAGATTCAATTTAAAAATTTGATAATATGGAGTCTGTCAATTTAATACGGAGAAAAATTAATCCTGCAAAGTTATATATTCTCGACTAATTTGACTGGTTTTAAAAATTGATTTAAAAAAAAATAACTAGCCGAAATTAGACTTGTAATCTATATATAATAGCAAACCCACTTTTTTATGTCATCTTTAATTCAACGGATGAGAATTGTTCTATTATTCCATCTAACGGTTGATACTTATTAATGATCTAAGAGTTGCAAGTCTTTTTCCTTCAAATAAAGTGTCTTTTCGTATTTTTTAATTATTGCATCTATTCATCGTACCTTCATCTTTTAAAAATCCTACCTATTTATTTTTGCATCTCTTGGTTTCACACCTATAAGTTTTGCACCTTTTTATTTTACACCTTTTTATTTATTATATATCAACTTCTATGGAATACAAAAACAAGTTTCAAATTTATGGTTTTCAGAGTATTTTTAAAAGTTAAAAATAAAATCAAAGAATTGTTTTATTAGAGTGCTTTTAAATTAACCTGCATCAATCTCTATATCAAAGTATGTTTATAAACTTGTTAGTGTCCATTCTGAAAAATTGGTTTTGTTCCCTTTTCTGTTTCATTCTCATATATAGATTATAGATTAAGGGAAATTTGGTTTTTCTTAAGTGATTTGTTTGTCTATATGTTGTCGGTTAGATAATTTTATAATAGCAACCCCATTTTTAGACACTGCTGACGTCATTTTTTTAATCCAACAAATAAAATTATTTTATTTTCTCATTCAACCGTTTAGATCTAAGATGATGTCATTAATTTATTAAATGAAAAGATACTTCTCTTTCTTCCCCAAATCATCGATTCTCTTTGTTTAGCCCTCCGAATCAACGCTTCTCTATCTAAAAAACATGTTCAATTGCCTCTTTTCAGATCTATATATTTGGAATTTGTTCAATCATTTTAGTTGTTATGGTTCACATTTTATCTATATATTGTCTTATTGTCGTGAATTTACTGCAAGGAGTAGTTTACTCTCTCTTCTCTTTGAATAACTGAACAGTTTGTCTGGTATACTTTGTTGCAAGGAGTAGTTTACTGGAAACTTTGTTGTATACTTTTCTGTATTTGGCAGATAAAAATCCATGTCAATGGTAACTTAATAAGTAATATTGCTTTATATGCGTCTTGGTTTGGTTACTACCCTAATTGTGTCTACTAAGTTGCTACATGATTTCTCTTGCAGCATATGCATCTTCATATCATAAGAATATAGTGGAGTATATATAGGGAAATTTAGGCTAAAGTGTCAATTTCATCATTTTAAAATTTGTAACTACGAAATATAAAAGAGACCAAGAAATAAATTATCATTGTTCCTTTTGACTCAAAAAAAAAAGAAATTAACTGGTGAGCATCTTAAAATTTAAGTGAACATATTTCATACATCTTTTATATATATATATATATATATATATATATATATATATTTTTTTTTTCCTCTTGATTGATGAAACACTAAAAGAAATTTTAGATTTTCTTTTTGCTTTATTGAAATAAATTTCTAATAAGTACATATGTATACTATTAATTTAGATTTTTATTTTAACGTATAAGAGTTTAATTAGTTGGACAACATGCACTACTATCATGGCATTGTATTGGCAATATGTTCGAATTGAGTATGTATATGGCTACATAGTATATATACTATAACATCAATTGTAACTTAAAACGAGCAGTAGAGCATATATATACATATCTGTTTATGTTTCTATTTTTTCTCACATATGATTTATGTTTTGTTCACATTGTACACTTTATATGGATCTTGATTTAAAGTTGATAAATGAGATCATGACTTTGGAAATTTCTATTTTTACTGATAAATGTCCCTATATATTGGGCTAAAACATAATTAACAATAGAGTTTGTAGTTTTCTTTTGGGTGCAAGATATAGTTATAACATATTTAAGATGTGGTTATAACAACACAAATTAAGATCTCTTTGCCAAGCTAACAACTGCAGTGTGGAGAAAGGTAGGAAAAAATGTTAGATACTCCCAATTTATATACAGTAGAACCTCTATAAATTAATATTTGGTAAATTAATAATTTTTATAAATTAATAAAAAACTTCGGTCTCAAGATGGGACTAGTTGATTTAAGAAACATTATATTTATTTGCTGATAAATAATACATAACTAAATGATTTGATAACAAGTTGGGGAAGGAGCCAGGCTGCGTGGGGCTGGAAAGATCATTGGAGTTGATCTCAATCCTGATAAATTCGAGCTAGGTAGTCTAGTACTCGTTGTATTTCAATTAAATGTTTTTTTCTGTCTTTTAATGTCACTAATTTTTTGGCTTATTCTGACCACGTTGGGTTTGGTTTATATCTTATAAAACACTAAAAGCTAGTACTAGTCTATATATAATAGCAAACCCACTTTTTGTGTAAATTTTAATCCAACGGATGAGATTAGTTCTGTTATTCCATCTAACGGTTCAAAATTATTAATGATTCCAACAGTTGCAAGTTTTTTTTTCCAAATAATCGTGTGTCTTCATCGTAGCCCCATTTTTCAAAAATCGCACCTATTAATTTTTGCATCTCTTAGTCGTACCCTCATCTTTAAAAAATTGCACCTATTAATCTTTGCACCTTTTTGTTTCATACCTCTATGTTTTACACTTTTATATTTCACACATCTTTGTTTATTATATATAAACTTTTATGGACTACAAAAACAAGTTTCGAATTTATTGTTTTCAGAGTATTTTTTAAAATTACAAGTTAATAATAAAAAAAAAGAATTGCTTTATTGGAGAGTTTTTTAATTAACCTGCATCAATCTTCAATTCAAGGTATTTTTATATTTGCGTTGCGTTGTAATAGATATAGATAGATTTATGAACTCAACGAACCAATGACAAAATCTTACGAATGAACCTGTTAGTGTCTACTTAATGTCCATTTGGTTAAATAAGAATAAATTTAGTTTATTCTCTATTAGATTATTATTATTATACGTGTGGTCGTATAGTTCGCAAAAAGTATAACACTAATGATCTATAAAGACATAAACCTTCAGGCATACAAAGTTTATTTTATTCTTTTTTGTATTGTTCTATTTCTAATAAACCCAATTTTGGGGGTCAAATTTAATCTAACGGATGAGATTATTTTTATTATATCATCTAACGGTTTAGAATTATTAATAATCCCACAATTGTAAGTTTTTTTCTTCCAATAATCGTGTTTCTTCGTCGTACCCCCATCTTTCAAAAATCGCACGTAATTTTTACATATTTTTGTTTCACACCTCTATGTTTTACAACTCTTTATTTTACACCTCTTTGTTTATTATATATAGATTTTTATGGACTATTAATACAAGTTTCGATTTTACTGTTTTCTGAGTATTATTTTAATTTTAAACTTACAAGTTAAGAAATAAAAATCAAAGAATTGATTTATTGGAGTGTTTTTTCTTTAATTTTTATATATAATATCAAACCCGCTTTTAAGGGTCAATTTAAATCAAATGGATGGGATTTTTTTTATTCTCTCATCTAATGGTTTGGATTTGTTAATGATCTCAAAGTTGCAATGTTTTGATCCAACAATTGTGTTTCTTCGTCTTACTCCTAGCTTTCAATGTTTCCACTTGTTAGTTTTCGCACCTTTTTGTTTCACACCTTTTTATTTCACACCTCTTTATTTTTATAAATATACAGATTTTTATGGACTTTGAAAAGAGTTTTTGTTTTTTCGAGTACTGTTTTGCACCTCCAAGTTTTAAAAATTCTGAGTATTATTTTCTTTCAATTTATTAATTAATATTGATTCAGTCATCTTCGTTAAAATTTGGATTGTTTTATTTATTGATTTCATCATCTAACTTTTGTTTGGTGTCGTTTTCCATTTATACTGTATGAATCATCTCTTCCAAGTTTTAATCTAGGTAATTGACTGTGATTTCTAATTTTTCATAGATTTATATGTTTATATATTATAGCAAACCCACTTTTAGGGGTCAATTTAAATCTAACAGATGAAATTGTTTTTATTATTTCATCTAACTGTTTAGATTTGTTAATAATCTCAAAAGTTGCAATGTTTTGATCCAATAATTGTGTTTCTTCGTCGTACTCCCAGCTTTCAATGTTCGCAGTTGTTTGTTTCGCACATTTTTGTTTCACACCTCTTTATTTATATATATAGATTTTTATGGACTTTGAAAGAGTTTTGTTCTTTGATAACACATCCAAATTTAAAAATTTTGAGTATTATTTTCTTTCAATTTATTAATCAACATTGATTCACTCATCTTTGTTAAAATTTGAATTTTTTTATTTATTGATTCATTCATCTAACTTTTGTTCGTTGTCATTTTCATCTAATACCTACATCGATCAAATCTTGCAGCTATGAGCTCTTTCTCTATGTTTTTCTTATTATTTTTTGTAAATTTTGATAGAATAATGATTAAAAAATTTTTTAATGTGAATATCTTTCAAAATTGATTATCTGAGTATGATTCAGCAAGCCTTGATTCATGTATCTTTAACATTATTCTCTTATTGTCACTGAATCAATTTTTATATATACAACAAAAATTTTATTTAATCAATTTGGTGGATTAATCTTAGTCATTATTTCTTACTTTTATACTATACAGTTAAACAATTACCAAACAGTTTCCACTCGAAATGTGAAATTAACAATGTTAGTCATTTCAAGTTTTCAATTTTCCCTGCGGCAACGCACGGGCCGACATCGTAGTATTAATTAATGGCAAACGATAACATTTAATCTTCTCAGACTATAAAGTATCTCTACATCTTGTTTTGGCCGATACGTAGTTTAAGATGACAAAACCGTTATTAAATTCACCTTTTAGCAATGGAATTAGTCCATATGATCTCAAGCTAAATGGTTTATTCGGTCTTTGTTACATAGTCGAGTTCCTAACATGGAAGATGAAATAATGTGGTCTAAATGAAGCATTTGACTAAAAAAAAATGAATTTATAATCTGATCAAGTGGTTATAAATGGTTTGCGACTTACCGCACTAAACATTCGTGTCTCAAGTTGTTTTATTTTTGGTACTGCATGTATAATCGTTATCAAAAGACATTGACTGATAAAAGTCAAAAGAAAATTTTCTTAATAATATCGGCATTTAAAATGATTAGATCCAATACCAATCTGCAGTTGACTGATAAAAGAAATGATTAATGGGCAATTGACAGTTTAATTATGCATGTTATTGGATTTTTTGCAATTGACAGATGACGTATATATATATATAGAGTGTATGTATAGAGCATTAGTTGAAGTTGTAGCTCCCGTAATGGCTGCTGTTTTGCTTTCAATTCTCTTCTTTCTTTCCATCATAACCCTCTCTCTAGCCAGTAAGTAATTATTTAATAATTAGTTTATCTAAACTCGTTGGCCTCAGAGTTGTATACGTATAACTAGAAAAAAATTTAAAAATATAACATATATATCTTCCTTAGCTGTCATTATTAACTATCATCATAATTAACCATCATGAATCATGATTCATGCATGCATGATCGATTTCAGGCGTAAACATAGACTGCGGAACGTCATTGCCGGGGATAGACAAGAACAACATAAAATGGGTCGGCGAAAACGACTTCATCACATCTGGATCGTCTGCTACGGTTTCGTCCACCACTGTTGAGAAATACCTCACCACACTTCGATACTTTCCGACAGGAGACTCCAATTGCTACTCCAACATTCCGGTTACAAAAGGCGGAAAAGTCTTAGTGAGAACGATGTTTTACTATGGTAACTACGATGGCAAGTCCTCATCCCCAGCCTTCAACGTATTGTTTGAAGGGAAACACCGAGGCACCGTATCTATATCCTCTGCGTTCAAACCTTACCTTTTGGAACTGATATTTTCTCCGGCCAGCGAGGAGACTAATATTTGTTTTGTGCGAACATCTTCGTCATCAAATCCTTTTGTATCTTCCATTGAAGTTGTCGACTTGGACGATGGTATGTATGACGAGCTCGGTCCTGGTGAAGGTTTATTTTACCATCAACGAGTTGCGTACGGCACAACGGAAATCGTAAGGTAGCATCTATATCCAAGTTCGTCGTGTATAAGTAACACAAAAATAGGCCTAATCAAATTTATTTTTAGATGTCTTCATCATTATGTATTTTATTTTTAATCTAGCGTTTTTAGACAAACCACCAGATGTCTCCATCAACGTTTACAATATGCAAAAGTATTGACAAGAAAATAAAAACTACGAAATAAATTTACGTGATAAATATTAAAAAAAATTTGAACACAAAGAGATTAATATATAATAAGAAGGAATATTTTTTTGGTTGGCTAGGTCGGATCTTCAAGGTAGGTTCTGGCTTCCTTCGGAGATAAACATATTGTTGACAGGAATACCATCTACGGCTGCATCAATCGATACATCTGGTGCATCAAACAAACCGCCTGAGTCCGTCCTCCGTAACTCTTGGACCGGGGAAGGCTTATCATTAGTCGACCCCACTCTCCCTTCTGGAGGAGTTCCGGTTTACTTGGCTATGTATTTTTCTGAGCCTCTTGACTTAAGTGCACGATCGTTCAACATTTTATGTGGCGGTAAGAAAGTTGGTAAAGGACCAATAGTTCCTGTGTATGGAAAAGCCACGCAAGTGGTCGTGAGAGATGTGGTGGCTAGCTCAAGCTCCCAGCTGGTGTTCCAGTCCACCACTAGTGCGCTTTTACCGCCCATGATAAATGCGTTGGAGCTTTATGTGATAAGTACGGGTACAAGCGGAAGTGGAGGTGGAAACAGATCAGGGACAGGTGGAGGTGGTGGCGGTGGAGGAGGAGGGTCTGGTAGTGGCGGATCTGGAGGTTTGTTTTTTTTGTAGATGCATTTTTAGAGATTAGTCTAGGTTTCCAAGTAGAATTTTTGAATCACTAAAATATCAAACTTATAAGTATATTTTGATCATTTGGTTCCCTAGGTACTATATACGCATAAATTTATTTCGTTGTTTAGGTTCCGGTGGGTCTAGCAATAATAGAGGGACTGGAGGGAGAAATGATGTGAGCTCAGGTTTGTATATGGACTTATGTATACATTTTGATTTTTTTTTACAAATCGAACATTCTTTTAACTTAATTACATTTGATATATTGGGTCAGGGGGGTCAACCAGTGAAGGAAAGAACAATAAACTGCCAACTATACTAGGTTCGGTATCCGCGGTAGCATTTGTCCTCATTGCATATGTGTTCATCGCAATTATCTTAGCCAATCGTCGCAAGGCAAGGCTGCAAGCCTTGGCTATACCTACGTCAGGTATATATACATTGGTTCCTTAAAGTGTTTGTTGTAATTTGTTTTTATATCTAGTGATTATATTTGATCCATTCGTTCTAATTAACAATATAAATTATTGGTTATTGACTATTATCTATCTACCCTAGAGATGTGACCAGTTAAATTTTTTGATTATAGTGGCTCATATGGGGACGGGAGCGTCTCCTCTATTCGGACAACAAATGGGTAACGACTCAAACCAGCCTGCATATGAGTCAGACATGGGAGATATCAACGACTTGATTGGAGTGAACCAGTCGTATGTAGCCCAATGACACTGAACATCATATGAAATAGATGTTTTTACCGTTGAATTGTACATGTTTACATTGATTACTATTACTTTTTATTCGTTTTTTATTTGCAAGTTTTTGATTTTATGAATCTAAAATCCTCATTTATCCGCAGTTAGGTAAACATATATATAATTCCTTGTCATAAATTGTTTAATCCGGGTTAAAGATTAATGATACAAAGAAAGAAGTAACATAAGAAAAAAGGTTTTATATATATATAACAAACAAAAATCCGCATAATTGGTTAGTAGGATTCCATAAAATTTTATATTCCACCCAATTTTGTTCTGCTAAGAAAAATTCTAGTCACACCCATATATACATTATTATATAGCAAATTAAATGAATTATCATTAACATATATATCAAGTCTTGAAAGATAAATCTTTTGGAAGCACTTCATGTTGAATTAATCATTATAAATTTAATAAAATCTACTGAACTAAGATTTAAGAGCTGGTGTAACCCAATTATAGCGTAACTATAAAATATAAGGAAAAAAAATTAAAACTGAGTTTCTTACACAATGCATAATATGTATTTTTATACAAGTGAAGTTGTTCTTCGAGAGAGATGCATGTTTTATGCTCTTGTTGGAGACATTAGTTATTAACAGCTCGGCCAAATCCTATTAATTGTGTTTGATTATTTGAGTATCTTTGATACAAATGAAGTCAATGTATTTATTTATACATCACAATATGACAACTAGTAAGTCGATGACCAACTACATCTATATGAGATAGGGAAAAATATATAAAGTATAGCAAGTGTTATGTGAATATAGTTGTAGTTATCCCAATAAACTCATCTTAGACCAAGAAGGAATGAAAGATTGAAGAATAAAAATCAACTTTATCCTCGTTATAAATATAGGGAGTGTTTTAAAGATCATTGATATAAAGAAAAACAAAGAAATGTTTAACGATTATTTGAAATTTTTTTTGTTAAATTTTGTATTAAATTCGCTGACGAAATTAAAAAGACTATACTTAATTTATCAAAATATTCACTCTTACTTACGAGCTCCAATTTTATTTAATATTATAATACTTTAAAAGAAATATGTTTTTAAATCGGCATCTTTGTTTCGAATAATGGAGAACTTAACGGGCCACGATAGTAAAACCCATTAACAAAGCTCATGTAAACAAAAACGGCATGGCGTTCAGTCGTCTACTTGATGAATTGCACGTCGGCTCAACCCTCACCATCGAAACTTCTTGAAAGCACCTATTCGTTACAAGGAAGATTCTTGAGTTTTATAGAAACTTGCAGAACTTTTCTTCTCTTATCCTCTACTCTATTCTTCTCTCTCCCTATATATACGCTAGGGCACGTATGTGTTTGAATTAACAAAGAGCTTAGAGTCCATAGAAAAGCAAAATTACAAAAAAAAACAGAACACTATCAAAACAGAGTTAAGGAAGTGTAGCAATGTCTCTAATTCCGAGCACTTTTGGAGGCCGAAGAACAAACGTGTTCGACCCTTTCTCGCTAGACGTATGGGATCCGTTCGAAGGGTTCTTGTCGCAGGCAAACGCACAGGCTAATAAGGACGTGGCAGCGTTCACAAACGCTAAGGTGGATTGGAGGGAGACACCTGAGGCGCACGTGTTCAAGGCGGACTTGCCGGGGATTAAGAAGGAAGAGGTAAAAGTGGAGGTTGAAGATGGGAACATACTTCAGATCAGCGGAGAGAGGAGCAGTGAGAATGAAGAGAAGAGTGACAAGTGGCATCGTGTGGAGAGGTCGAGTGGGAAGTTTATGAGGAGGTTTAGGCTGCCGGAGAATGCGAAGGTGGATGAAGTGAAGGCCAGTATGGAGAATGGTGTGTTGTCTGTTACGGTGCCGAAAGTGCCGGAGAAGAAGCCTGAAGTGAAGTGCATTGATATTTCCGGTTAAGGGGAACTTTAAAGTTCAAGCATTGAAGAGGAAAAATGTGTTGTGTGTGAAAGTAATAATAATGTGACTTTCTTTTTTCCTGTAATCATGAAAATGTTGTGTCAATGTAAGTAACAAATCTTAATAAGAGAGGTGTTTTTGGGACATAAGAGCAAGTATGAAGTATGGTCTTCTTGATACGTACTCTTCATGCCATCGATATCTTCCAATATTAAAGCACATATAACTTTATAGTCTTCCTGATAAATTAAATTTACCTACCTATAGGCTATATAATTTATTCAGGTCAGGAAATAAAAACTGTGAAAATCGAAGGGTGGGTGGCTATACGGAAACTTGCTAGAGACAAACTTGTTGAATTATATGTAGTCTAAGGATTTACTTTAATACTTGGATATTATTTGATGACTCTTTTATTGGCAACCAGTATACACATTATTAGTCTTTTTCGTCCCATTTGGTTACTAATTTGGAGACTAGAGTAGTGAGGAAAAAGGACGGAGAACTTACTTGAAAACAATCAAACATAGTTCGTATTAGTTAAAATATTACGTCTAAGTCATTGTTTACTAGATATGAAGAATCAATTAATCTATCAATTCACACCGATTATAAGAAGAAAAGAAAAACCTCAAGTAAAATACAAGATACAATATTTAACAAACATATTTATGATATATTACAATAAAAATTATTATTTTATAACATTAAAATATAATTTTTAATTTTATTCGTTTTGAAAATGTTAAAACTATAAAAGTAAATTATAGATAAAATACACACACAAATACACACATATATATATATATATATTTATTTATTTATTTAAGATAAACTAACATTTGTAAGTTTTGTTTTGTTTAAATTACTTCATAAACCTACAAAATATTGTAAACCCATGTGATTTTACGAAAAAAATACATGTCACAAAAACGTTAAATACATGATAAACACACAAATTAGGGAAATATTTGCATTAAAATGATTATAAAATGTACAAAACACACACACTAAACCACCATTATTTAAAAATATATATTTTATAATTCCAAAAATGGCCACAAAAATCGTTTGTGTCAAAAGCCAAACACAATTTAAATCACTAATAGCTGCAAGACTAATTATCAGTTGACATTCACCCATTTACATCTTTGCTTCACTCACACTTACAAATAAAGGTTTGTTTCTATCATCTCTCAAAACAAACAGATGACTCATTAAACAAAACCTCAAAATCCTAAATCGCTTACTGTGGGTTGTGGCTCTTCTTTTTCCTTCATCACACTAATTCATTATCACACTCAATATTATCATTGAAAGTGCAGAAGCAGTCTTGGTCTCTGAATCATTCTTGGCTTCCAAGAGAACTTTTTTGACATACTGCACATATAGAGGTGCAGCCATGCCACAAAAAGTTATATTAGCACTAACAATGTTGGAGACCATTGTGAGAAAAATAGTTTATTATCCAAACACAATACAAAAGAGTCATGCATACATTTTGTAAAAAAATTGCTCTTATTGACACAATTTAAACAGTAAAAAAATTTTGGGACGCAAGATTCATATGAAATCAACAAAGAGCTGACAGGTATATAAGGATTACTATAGGAGAAAATTTGATTACTGATTTGTGGTAGTATTTGATAAACGTTTATTTTTTCTCAATTGTCTTGGAATTTTATCACCGGTTACCAATTTCGTATTTCAACGGCTGTTATGTCATGTTTTAAATCTACTTTTAGTTTGAAGACGAGGTATTATTAAACCACATAATCAAATGTGATATTCTTTTCTTAAACCTTTGGATATTCAATGTACAAAAAAAATAGCCTTGTCGAGTTCACTATTTTTTACTTCAAATTTTGTACTTAGCAGGATAATAATATTTTCTATGTCATCATCAAAAAGAAAATAAAAAGTAGCAAACATACCAATATTAGTTAATATATTATAAAACTTTTTTTAAAAAATTGTTTTTAAATTGGTATCTTAGTTCTAACAACTAGAGATCTTAAATGGGCCACAATAGTAAAGCCCATTAACAAAGCTTATTTAAACTTAAACGGCATGGCGTTCAGCCGTCTACTTGGTGAATTGCACGTCGGCTCAACCCTCAGCACCGAAACTAGGTCTGGGCATAAAAACCATACCCGAATACCCAACCCTGAACCCGACCTGAAAAACCAGGTTCGGGTTGGATACGGGTTTGCCTATAAAACTCTATTGGGTTCTATTTTCTAATACCCGTGGGTTCAGGTTAGAGTCGGGCAATACCCATTACCCGTTTGGGTACCCATCAAACCCGAACATATAAACATATTTATAATATGTATCATTAATATAATGCAATTACCCCAAAATTATGATTATAATTTTGAATATTTCATTTAGTTTTATACCTAAATATCAAAAATAATCAAAATATCTAAAATATTTTGTTATGTAAGTCAAAATTTAACTAAATTTATTTAAATTTAATTATATTTTTTTGGGTACCCGGTAGTTCGGGTACTAATCAGGTTCTAAAATTTGTAACCTAAACCGACCCGAACCCGATAGTACCTAAACCGAACCGAACCCATATATCTAAAAATACCCAATGAGTTCTATTTTTCTAAACCCGTTTACCCGAACTCGAATGGGTAATACCCGAACCCGAGCGGGTTACCCGAATGCCCAGCCCTAACCGAAACTTCGTGAAAGCACCTGAAATTCTTGTAGTTGTAGGCTTCTAAAGAAGATTCTTGATTTTTGAAGAAACTTGCAGAACATTTCTCTCTTATCACTCTACCCTCTTCTTCTCTCTCTCTCCCTCCCTATATATACACTAGGGCACGTATGTGTTTGAATCAACACAAAAGCAAAGAGTTTAAAGCAAAGCAAAATCTGAAAACAGAACACTATCAAAACAGAGTTAAGGAAGTCAAGCAATGTCTCTAATTCCGAGCATTTTTAGAGGCCGAAGAACAAACGTGTTCGACCCATTCTCGCTAGACGTATGGGATCCGTTCGAAGGGTTCTTGTCGCAGGCAAACGCACTGGCTAATAAGGACGTGGCAGCGTTCACAAACGCTAAAGTGGACTGGAGGGAAACACCTGAGGCACACGTGTTCAAGGCGGACTTGCCGGGGCTTAAGAAGGAAGAGGTGAAAGTGGAGGTTGAAGATGGGAACATACTTCAGATCAGCGGAGAGAGGAGCAGTGAGAATGAAGAGAAGAGTGGCAAGTGGCACCGTGTGAAGAGGTCAAGTGGGAAGTTCATGAGGAGGTTTAGGCTGCCGGAGAATGCCAAGGTGGAGGAAGTGAAGGCCAGTATGGAGAATGGTGTCTTGTCGGTCACGGTGCCGAAAGTGCCGGAGAAGAAGCCTGAGGTCAAATCCATTAATATCTCCGGTTAAGCGCCTAACCTTATAGTTTGAGAATTGAAGATAATAATGTGTGATTGTGTAGGCGTCGCATAGGCGCTGGGCGTGAGGGGTCCGCCACGCTTTCTCTTTAATTGGCAGTACTAAGCAGGACAAGCTATTTGGCGGTCTCGGCAGCGTTTAATCAGATTCGGCGGTTTTAGGCGGTTGCAAAAACATGTTCTTAACATAAATCCTAATTTACAAACGCTTTTACTTGTGAATGGAGTCATGTGAACAATTTAACTCTTTATTGGGCTTTAAAAATTGGCATGGCTTTTCTTATTTAGCCATTTTGTCCTCACATTTCTTGTTATTTTTATTCATTATAATAGGTTTTATTTAATAACTTCACCAAATGTTACAATGAAATATATTTGTCTTCATCCCTGTTTAAATTTTGGTTATATATACATATACATATTATATATTATATATAATATTTTTGCATAAATGTATATATCTGCCTAGAACGCTTTAAAAACGCTTAAACTCCGATTAATTCTTCTAGGCGCTAGGCGTTAGGTTACCGCCTGGATTCCGCCTAGCACTTTCTTGAACAATCGATTTCTCTTTTTCCTTTTAATAAAAGAGTGTTTTGAAATATTAAAAAAAAAACATAAATTCTTTATTCCAAAACACGTAGTATTGAGCTAGAAGCGGTTATTTTTTGTCTTCAGTTCTGTTTTAGAAGAGTGTTTTGAGCATTGATTCTGTTTCTGTTTTGGTTCTGTTTTTGTTTTCAGTTCTTCTTCCACGCTTACAGTTCCGTGGCACTGTATTCTCTGTCTTGTTTGATAACGAACCGTCTCCGGCTTCAGTACAAAGATGTTATTAGTGTTGCAGTTGCAACTGAGGTATGGTGCAACTGCACTTGATACACCTCAGTTGAGAGAGAGAGATCCTTATGGGGAAGTACGGAGAAGAGTCCAAACTGGTTTATGATAATTGCTGATCAAGGTGGAGAGCTTTGCTCTCTACGATATGATTATATGTTCCATATGCACAGTATGTGGCTCTGAATGGACTCACATATATCATTCAAAAGATACCAAATTGCAAAATCAGACAGAAGGGAAAATGGACAATCCATCTAAAGGGAGAAATATAGAGTTTTATCAGTCTGATTTTGATATCGCTGGTTCGTTCGAGCTAATGGGACCAGATTTTGAAGTTGTCAAGATTCTGACTGAAGTCCTCGATGAATTGGAGACTATGAGATGAAACTGAATAACCGGAAGTTGCTTGGTGGAACGTTTGGGATAGGTACACCGTACACCGTACACAACACGTCAACACCACATGATAGAAGAAGCATGCGACTAGAGAAGTCAAAAAAAAAAAATGTTGGAAATAAGTTGCTATAATATATATGATCAAGGAGTTAATTGATTTGCGCTTTCCTGCTCACATTAGCGATCACACAAGTCAACTAACCCACTAGGCTTCGAGTTGTTATTTTTTTATTTTTTATTTTGGTAAAATAAGATCTCAAATTGCATATAATTTTTTCAGTGTCAGATATTAAAACTAAGATTTCTATATTACATTGAAAGTAAATTTTCTTACATGGTTGCATGAACAAGAATTATCATAAATTAAATGCATGTTGGAATATTTTGTAATTGGCCGTTCTTGAATAACCAACTCAAGGAATTTGTTCTCATGTTTTATAATGTTTGGTCGATGTCAATTTGGTTTTAAAATACTAATTGACAGCTCAACTAGATACATATAACACTTTATACACAGATTATGTATTTATATTCGGGTGTCTCTATAAATTTTGTATAGAACATTAGTTCAAAAGTAGCTCCGGCCATGGCTGCTGACTTGCTTTTTCTTATCTTCTTTCTTTGCACCATAACCCTCCAGTAAGTATTTTTGATTACACGTAATTCAAAATTTTCTTTCTTTAGTAGCCGCAGGAAGAGTCTTGGATTTGGCCGTAAACTCTAGCATCTTGGTCCGGATGGATTCACATAATTAAGGGATTCTGTTTATAATTCAAATTTTGCTTAGTGTTTTCTATGTGACGAGGATGCATACAAAAATGTTAGCAGATGACTTTTCTTGTCCTCTGGTTGGTCAGAAAATTCATTGCGGCCTGTAATGTAGTTTTACCAAAAACCATCACACATTAAGCGTTAAAAAAATGTCCATTAATCATGTGGATCGAGTCAAATGACTTTTGTTTACTGTGTTGTAAAATCACATGATCCACAATGGCAATTCATAGCAACTATATGGAAACATAACAATTGTTCAAGATATCAATAAGTTGTATTTATCAATTATCAAGTGGGGGTATATATTTTGAATTATACGATGCTTTTATTATGTCAGTAATAGTATGCAAATTAACTGGGGGTAAAGTTGGATGACTAAAACTAATTTTAGGAACAAAAAAAAAAAAGACTTCATAACCATCAATGATTCATGCATGCAAAATCAATTATTACAGGCGTAAACATAGACTGTGGAACGTCATTGCCGGGCGTAGACAACAACAACCTAAAATGGGTTGGAGACAACGACTTCATCACATCCGGAGAGTCGGCCACCATTTCGTCCACCACGGTCGAGAAATCTCTCACCACACTCCGGTACTTTCCTACTGGCGACACCAATTGCTACTCCGCCATTCCGGTTACAAAAGGTGGAAAAGTTCTGGTGAGAACGATGTATTACTACGGGAACTACGACGGGAAGTCGTCAACTCCAACCTTCAGCGTAGTGTTTGAAGGGAAACACCGAGGCATTGTATCGATATCCTCGGCATTTGAACCGTACATTTTGGAGCTGATATTTTCTCCGACCAGCGGAGAAACCAGCGTTTGCTTTGTGCGTACGTCTTCCTCATCGAACCCTTTTGTATCATCCATTGAAGTTGTCGATTTGGCCGCTGGCATGTATGATGAGCTTGGTCCTGGTGAAGGTTTATTTTACCAACAACGACGTGCGTATGGTGCAACAGAAGTTCTAAGGTAACCATCGATATCCTATCACTTAGTATATTTAGTTTTGGTGTTCAAGATTAAAATGTGTATAATTTTAAATGAAACAGCAATTTCTAGCGTTTAAATCAGAAAATTTGGTAAATTAATTGTTAATGAAATCAAAAAATTAGAACTATGTTACCTCAACACAAACATAAATGCCAAGTTTTAACTACAACCATCATCGAATTGTAATAATAATTATTATTATTTTTGCTAGATCGGATCTTCAAGGTAGGTTTTGGCTTCCGACCATAAACTTATTGGTCACAGGAATACCGTCCACGGCCGTAACGATCGATACATCTGGTGCATCAAACAAGCCGCCTGAGTCCGTCCTCCGTAATTCTTGGACCGGGGAAGGCTTAGCATTAGTCGACCCCACTCTTCCTTCAGAAGGAGTTCCGATTTACTTGGCTATGTATTTCTCCGAGCCTCTCCAGTCGAGTTTACGATCGTTCAACATTTTCTTTGGTGGTAAGCAAGTTGGAAAGGGTCCAGTTGTGCCTGTGTTTGGAAAAACTACGCAAGTGGTCGTGAGAGATGTGCTGGCCAGCTCAAGCACCCTACTCGTGCTCCACTCCACCGCTAGTGCGCTTTTACCGCCCATGATAAATGCAGCCGAGCTTTATGTGATAAGTAAGGGTACAAGCGAAGGCGGAAGCGGATCAGGATCAGGTGGAAGCGGAGGAGGAGGAGGAGGAGGAGGAGGATCTGGGGGCAGTGGATCCGGATCTGGTTAGTTTTGGGAAATGGAATTTTTTTTGTGATTAGTCTATATTTGTGTATAATCAAGAATTGCCAAAAAACATAAACTTGGATTATATAGTCACTTATGTAATGTGATGTACGTTTGTTTTTTTTAATGTGTTAATTAAGGCTCCGGTGGAACTAGCAAAGAAGGAACTGGACGGAGCAATGGAGTGAGCTCAGGTTAGTATTTAGATTTTTTAATTCATTTTTAACTTGTTTTCTTTATTAATTTGATGAAAGCTCACAGTGATCATAACATGCGAAATTATGCCGAAATAACAAATTAAACACTTATTTATGCGTATTATGTAATTTACAAAATTTATATTTGATCTCGGATCAGGTGGATCAACTAATGATAATAGCAGTAAACTGCCAATAATAATCGGTGTGGTATCTGCGGTAGCATTTGTTCTTGGTGCATATGTGTTCATCGCTATAATCTTAGCGAATCGTCGCAAAGCTAAGCTGCAAGCCTTGGTTATGCCTACGTCTACAGGTATATTAATACATGAAGTCTCTTGATGTGTTTGGTATAATTTGATTATATTTTGATCCATTCATGAACTTTTGGTCATGGCTAATTCTACCTAGTTTAGAGATGTGAAAAAGTTAACTGTTTTGATGATAGTGCCTAATATAGGGACTGGAGTGTCAACTCTGATAGGACAACAGATGGGCAACGACACAAACCAGCTTACAAATGAAGCGCAGACATGGGAGAGATCGAGGATCTGATTGGAATGATTAGTGAACCAATCTTATGTAGCGCAACGACATTGAACATCATGTGAAATAAATGTTTTTACCTTGAATTGTATATGTTTCCAGTAATTGATTTTGTCGGGTAGGATTTTGATTCTTCTGATCCTGATTGGTCATGTATCCGCACTTATTCGTTAGCCTAAGTTATTCTCCACTAGTAAAAAGTTATGAACATAAGAAAGTTTTTTAGGATGTTGGATTTGTTTAAATTTAGATGAAAATTTGCGGGAAAAAATGTGAGTTGACAATTAAAATTTATAGTGACTTATTGGCATTTGGCTTGACAAGAGTTCAGGTCAGGAAAGCAATGGCCAACGGTGGTTTTCATACAATGAACTAATAAATCAACATAGGCTGAATTGGTCGTCACTTAAAGCAGTTCAAACTAACACCCCCACAAAGTTTCATAATTTGATCAATTTCTCTCTCTTCAAAAACTTCTGTTTCTTTAACTTACGTATATATACTTCTTCCCATATGTATTCATAATATTTACGTCTTGTATGCTATAATTATGAGTGTGTGTGGCTTCTAAGATTTCGAAGTTTCAGTTACAAACGAAGATATGCTTGAAAAAAATTCTAAATACTAAATAAAGTCTTCCATCAAATCTATACTATTAATTGAAGATACTATTAATTGGAGAGTACAAAAATAGGAAAAAAAAAAAGCTTTACGAAAATTCCATATAATACCTTTGCGCTTAAAAAAACAAATGAAGAAGGAAAAAAACAATGAGGATAAAGTGGTAATCTAAATAGAGCAACAAGATGCGGATCCTTAGTCATAGGAGTAACCTTATTCGGATCCTGTTTACCATATAATTGTTTCCAAACAGATACTTCTACAGCGACCTTTGAACAAATTGAGTAAATAATTTTGGGGATAAATATGCTTATTTATCATCATAAATTATGATTCACGGAGAATTAGGAACCAACCATATCAGCAAATTCATTATCGAATCAAAGAAAAATCTTAAATGGTTCTTGCGTTGAATCCATTGAGATATTAGAAGCATATTCCTTATAATCATCCTAAATCCTACTCACACATTCCACAAATCTTAGATCTTCAAGATATTATTAGCTTGGTCAACAAGATTATCTCTTCTCTCACATTAAACTCTATCGTCTCCTCTAAACTCTATAAATACGGCTCATCACCGCAGCTCATAACACTAACACCAAGAAACACAATATTACAAGCTTAATTACTAAAAAAGCTAAACTCTCTTATAGATTTTTAATATGTTTCAATTCAAACAAAGAGGACACAAATACTTCCAAGTTCCACTCCTCATAGTCATAATAATCAGTCTAATGGATTTGTTCCTCTTACTTCAACATTTAATAGAGTTTTTAGAGACATTACCAACTTTCCTGCTAGGAATGATGGAAATTACCTAACATTGGCAAACATACACCTATCTTCTGCAAAACAGACACCATATGAAAAGGTTAAGTATCACTGACATTACATTCTAGTCTCTATTGTATAACTAAATATAATATTTTTTAAACATTACAAGAAGCAAAGATGTTAACAGAAGCAGCCTCTCAAGAAGAGATTTTGTTTTCATTACACCTCCAGGTATTGAGTGATTCCTCGATGTTGATCTTATTCATATAGTTTTTCATAATTTATATCTACATGAGATTATTAAAATAAAACCTCTGTTAACTTACATTCTTTTTGTTTTATTTAGGTTCATAAACCAAATCTAGGACTACTTCAATATTCCATAACAGCACAAAAGACATGCTATACTTCCGATGAAGCCACCTCCTTCTGCGAATCAAGCCTCTAAACGTTAGTTTTAACTATTAGATGATAAAATACGTTTTCATGTATATGTTAAAACATATGTATCAACAATTAATTTATCTACACTTTTTTCATAGAGAAACACTGTTAGAATTCAGCTTCATGTATAAGCACACATAAACATCGAGCTATGTTTTACAAGACAAAAACATGCATTTTCTCGCAAATTTTACAAGGTAAGCTTTTAACATTTGGGAGACTCCCACCTTAATATCTGAATCTTTAAATTTGCAAGGTCAAGCTTGCTTACTTAGTTACTTTTGAACAAATCAACATTGATAGCAACAATGACGATGAAACTTTGAAACACAACTACAACCACAATTTAAGTGACGCTGAACCAATAGAACAAACATACTGCTTTAGTAGCACCGACGATAAAAATACACCTTCTAATTCAAATCATGAACCAGAACGTTTAGATGAACAAAGAGTTAACGGTGAAAAACAATTTCAATTCCTCTCTATACTTGATGCAAGTTTGAAACAGACTTTTGAAAATTTAGCTGCAAAATCAAAATAACCTGACCCAAAGAAATCAGTAGGACAGACTTTATCAACCAAAGCGACCAAATCATATAAACTTCGTTGCACATTCTTCAAATTGGATCTGGCTAAAAAATACACAAAGTGATAAAATTAGAATTATATATCTCAATCAAAACATTCACACAACGGAAACAAAGCATATATTGTAAATTCGATCTCACCAAAGTTATAGAAGGTAGACGACGAAGACGACAACGTAAGACCAAGTGTCTCCGGAAGTCGAACTATCCCTCATGTACGCTCCCATGGCGGTAATCATACTTGGAAAGATTCCTTGGTGGTCGTGAAACCCGATTTCTTTGCGGATCACAGGAGAATAAGAAGAAGACGAATGTAGGGAATCAGGAAGAGACATGCATGTCGTGAATCAAATGATTTGATCCAAATCGATGAGATTCAGAAGAAATACAGAAGAAAGAAGGGGAAAAGAGACGAAGGAAGAGATAAATGTCTCTGTTTTTTTAATTTTTTTTAAAAATGTCTCTGTTTTAGTTTTTTAAATAACGTTATCTCTTTTTTCTTTTTTTGTCCCATTTACTACTCAATATTGTCATTTTTCCTTTTTTTTAAGAAAATTTGTTTCTTCATAATAATTTGCACTGATATAATTTTGAAATTTATAATAAATTGTGTGATAATAATTAATTCAATTAATTTTGTAATATTTTTATTACATCATATGATATATAAATATACTATAATTTATATTTGTATTTTTGCAAAATGCGGGACTTCTGTAATTTTTTGCTTTCGTCCCCATCCCCTTTTCAATCGTAAATAAAAGGTTGTCTTATATGAGAAATGTCCTATATCAAGAATTTTCCATATTGGAAATGAGTTTTATTTAACTATTTTCAATTCTCAAAACCTAACTAATTTGATTAAGCGTCAACTTGGAAAAAGGTAAATATCTATTTTATGATAATATATCGAAACGAAAATACTGAGTTTTCTGTTTGAATTTTTTATCCAATCCTTTTAAATGTTTTATATAAATTAGAAAAAATATATATGTGATGACCTAAATTATCAAGCTGCGCAAACACACCTAGATAGTTATGTCTGCGCACACCTAGATAATTGTGTCCCACATTACTCATGTGGGTTTCACGAAATGGGCTTTATATGGGTAAAAAAATAATAAATCAGTTGCGAGATACACCTATTAAGGTGTGTTTGCGCAGCTTGATATTTTAGGTCATTCCATTCGGAAATTTAATTTTTTTCTGATTTGTTTCTGATTTAATAGTATACGGGTTTAATAAAAATTCTAACGGTTACTAATTTGGTTCAAGTTTGATCCGGTTATACCGTCATGTGGATAAAAAATTTTTGTAGTGAAATCATAATTATTTCAAATATTCACAAACTTACTAAAACCAAACCAATTTAAATTTGAGTTATATTGACAGATATAACTCCGCAAGTACGTGCGGGTCTTAACCTAGTAATAATTACAAGAGATTCATTGAAATATTAGATTTTTTAGAAATAGTTACTCAGGAAGATTGTTATTTAGAAATATTTAAATAATTCTAAATATTTTTTTGTTAGCAATTTTAGTTTAATCTTTTTGCAAGAACCATACTTTGTTGTTTATTCAACCTTGCTATTTATAATACAAGTTATAGGGAATATTACATATAATATTCCTTAAAATATTTTTATACTTTATTTTACAATCTTTCATTTATTCAACTTTCTCATAACCATATACTTTACCATCATATTTTATATTTTATTTATCACATATGTTTTTATTATTCATCACACAATTGTGTCACACTCGTTATTTATTTGACTTGTTGTTGTCCCAAAAATAATTATTTTCTATTGCTTTCAAAAACAAATTTCGAAAACTCCTAATTAAGATATACGAATTTAACCACTGCGGCACTGATTCCATGCTAAGTAGGTCTATTGATTCCTCTATTCATTTTCATCTTCTTCCTATGATCGATCCTTCCGGTTTAATAAACACATTTTCTTTAGCATCAAAACACACGTGTTCATTGTATGTAATAGACGTCTGACTAATTGCATGTCATATCGTAGTTAAGGCCCATTAACGAAGCCCATGTACAATAAAACGGCATAGCGTTCACTGGCCGAGCTACTGAATTGCAAGTCGTCTAAACCCTCTCAACGTCGAAACTTCTTGAAAGCACCTGAGAGATCTGGTAGCCGAAGACGAACGTTATAAAATATAAAGAAAAGAAAAAGACAAAACCTGAATTTTCAAGAACCTTGCAGAACTTTCTCTCTCTCTTATCCTCTACCCTCCCATCTTTTCCCTATAAATATGCCACGACACATATCGGTGTTTGTATCAACAAAGAGTTAAAAGAGTTTCCATAGCTAAGCAAAACAAAACAGAGCAAATCGTCAAGAGTATAAGTGAAACAATGTCTCTAATTCCGAGCATTTTTGGAGGCCGCAGAACAAACGTGTTCGACCCTTTCTCGCTAGACGTATGGGATCCGTTCGAAGGATTCATGACGCCGTCAGGGTTGACAAACGCACCGGCCAAGGACGTTGCCGCTTTCACAAACGCTAAAGTGGACTGGAGGGAGACACCTGAGGCGCACGTGTTCAAGGCGGACTTGCCGGGGCTTAAGAAGGAAGAGGTGAAGGTAGAGGTTGAAGATGGGAACATACTTCAGATCAGCGGAGAGAGGAGCAGTGAGAATGAAGAGAAGAGTGACAAGTGGCACCGTGTGGAGAGGTCGAGTGGGAAGTTTATGAGGAGGTTTAGGCTGCCAGAGAATGCAAAGGTGGAGGAAGTGAAGGCATGTATGGAGAATGGTGTGTTGTCCGTTACGGTGCCAAAAGTTCCTGAGAGGAAGCCTGAGGTCAAGTCTATTGATATCTCTGGTTAAGGGTTACTTGGGAGGTTGAAAGACAATAATAATGTGTGATTGTGTAAAATAAACGGTGTGAGTCCTTAATCCTTCTTTTTCTTGTAATCATCAATCTCGTTGTATCATGATAATATAAGTAAATCTTAATAAAAAGAGTGTTTTGAAATATAAAAGCCTTCATTTATAGATAGTTAAGGTCAAACCATGCAAATCTTTTGTATATTGAAGTTTCAACGGAATTCTCCGAACATGAGTCGATTTTTCCTACTCCTAATAAGTTTTAGCAGAGTGACCTAGGTCTTAACAGCAGAATACTAAGGGAACTTTCCGACCTGACTCTGTTGGATTAGGATTGTTGTTGTGGCTGTGACTCGCCAAGGACGAGGGTTCTAAGCAATGGCATCTGGCTCTCGAGAAATTCCCGTTTGGTCAAGATTCTATCTGAGGAGCAGTCATGTTCCTGTACATGTGAATGAACAGCTTAAAGAGATCATTCGCTACAGAGAGTTAATTGGTTGTATTTCAAATGAACATTTGTTGCCAACGAAATTAGAGGAGTATATGAACCTCGCCGGATGAAGCTGACATTAGAGCAAGAAGAGTTACAGTTGCTGTTTGGTAATCTGTCAAAGTCTTGTACGCAGATTCATCAAGTTTATCCTACAAGGTTTGAAATAGACATGTTGGCGACGAAAAAATAAGACCACGATATAATACAGAGTAACCAGACACCTGTGACTGCGGAAGAAAAATGGAATGATCGAGAGAAAAGATTATAGGATTAGTGTGAATCTCTCTTAAGATGTAATACCTTCAAGTGAGAAATAGCCGCAGCAATGGCTCTACCAGGGGCTTGTAGAGCTTTACTGTGAATCTGTCGAATTCCAACCATAAGTTAATTCCGGATTCTAAGCACAGAGTAGTTACACGAACATGGATATGTACCTTAATAAAAAGGAGAGAGACAACTTTAGCGAGAAGTGCAACAGGGTCTGATTCGGTAGAAACTTGAGATGTAAGATCCTGCAAGCAGAGATAACATCATCACTGAAGGGATAAAAAGCAATGATGGGAGATCATAAAATTAGAAAAAACGATCTGGTCTGGTACATACCTTACGATATGAATGTAGGAGTGTCCTTTCCAGTTTTTTGTCAAGCTTCTTCAAGACTAATCCACTGCACAAATATAGTTAACATGCAGTTCAAATCCAGTGAAAAGTGAAAACCAATTAAGCAGACTTGCTTCAGATATTCCTCGAAAAATAAGAATTATAATACCTTTCTTCTGCCAGGTCTCTGAAGGTGACCATGAAAGTGTCTACACGCTGCAACAAAAATAATCCCATCAAATGGCGCTTAGGATGTATTCATTAGAAGAGCCAAAGTGAAACCACCCTATAAGAGGATTATTAACTAGGTAGCGGAATATAGATCAGGCGGGCCTAAGTTTTAATAAAGTTTTTTCTATTGAGCCTATAGCTATATATATGTGCACCACCATATTTTTGTTAAGATCCCCGACTCCCATTAAAATTTTATCAGAACAGAAACTTTGGCTGTACATAAGCATGGTTAGCCACAGGAGAAGAGGAATCGAGATGGCAGAACAAAAAAGAAACAGGCAACCACTTGTTCAACAAGCCAGGCGTTATGTTAACAACTAAGGAAAAAAGATATATATCCATAAAGGAAGGTCTAACCTTTCCCTCCAATGCCTCAACTAATGCAAGAGCCTTTTTCGGAAGAGAACCGTTGAGATTCTTAGCCTGCACCAAAAAAAAAGGAAATATGGGAGAGTTAAACATCGGCTAGCAACATAGACAATAAGAAAAAGTGCAACAATACAGTACTAAGTTAGATTAGTGCTCAAAATTGCATTACAAGGGCAGTTCTCTCAGAAGAATCAAGCAAAACTGGATCTTGTGTTTTGGATTCTCCAACTTCAATACCATTCTTCAGTTTGTTGTGGATGTCCTGTGTTGATAACCGAACCTTGATTAGTTAAACCAAAAATACGAAGATGATCTTAGAAACACTATATTATTTTTGACCTACCAACCCATGAAGAAGTGTATCAGCAATCGTAGCTGCTGTTGTTCTCAGTAGATGCCTATGTAAAACAACCTAGGACCAGAAGACAAGAAAGTGTTACACACTAGCTTCTTTGAGTAGTAAGAGCGTCGCTTGCAAAATGACTGAAAGTACTTACTGAAGTCGATTGGTCATCTTCGAAAAGCTCTAGCGCTTTTTCGTACAGCTGCATATTTAGGAAAGACTGCCAAAAGGAAACCCAAGAAAAATAATGTCACAAAATACTATCAGGCTGGGTGCTAGTGGTGAGTAACAGCTCCAAGATGAGAAACAGAGGGAAGACATTGGTTATTGGTAGTCAAGCGAATGATAAAACTATAATTAAAGCAGTTGGTTATACCTCATCAAGCTTTTTCTGCAGATCATCAATCAAGCGCCTCAATCTATCTGCGTTTTCTGTGAAGATTTTCTTTCTTCTCTCCTTTAGTGAATTAATGAGCATAGGTTTCATATGATCAGCTAAATGCTTAAGAATCGAATCTGGGTTCTCCATACCTGCAAGAAACACCAGAATTTATGTCACATGCACTCAATATTCATAGCTACATTTTTTTTTATTCATACATAAGAAAAAGTTCTCAGGTGTACCATCATCGTCAAATTCAGGCACAGAGTCAACAATTTTTTTCATCACCCATTCGTCGGGCGGAATAATATTATTACTTTCTTGTGCTTTCACCGACTCTTTCTTGCCTCCTGCTTTAGAATCCAACTTCTGTGATGACGATGAATCCCTGCCTTTCTTATGGTTTCTTTTAGATTTTGGACGCGCGTCCTCTTCCTCCTCTGGAACAGTTTCTACGGTGGCTGCCTTCGTGCTGACAGACTTTCCTTTTTTCTTCCTTGACCCTTTATCTGTATTAGCAGGTATGCTTTCTGTCGACTCTGATGATTTTCTTGAAGAATCTATCAAACTAGCAGTAGAAGATTGGATGCTAAACGCTTCTGCCTCTTTCTCAATTTGATCATATATGCCCTAAACATTAGTAGGTAAACCAAAGCATAGTTCAGATGGAGAAAACCAAATGGGAAAGACAGCAGCTCGTAACGAAACTACTAATAATACCCTTCATTTCATCTGTTTACCTTGATAAACCCACTGCTTAGGACGTAGGATTCGCCCAAGATAAGTGCTTTGTCAGCCTGAAAGGCTAAATAAATCAGCAATTTATTACAAAAGAGTGTTGACTACTTATCAAATTTGATAAAAAAATTCCACCTTGAGAGCTGATTGGACAGAGCGACAAAGAAGCAACATCTTGTTTGCATCCTGTGACGTGAATGATGAAGGTAATACAGAGAGAGAATCAATCCTGAACCCAATATCAAGGGTGTCAGTAACAACGGATCTAGTGATATAAGCATCATAGCATAAAAGAAAACGAACGTCATAGATAACCGGAAAAAGACTACGAGAAATTTATTCTCACCAGCTGTTTTGTTCAATAGCATCCTCGGTTGCAGAATCCAGCATCTCAATCATTGACGAATGAATAAATACAGCAGCTAACGGTCTACCATCTGGATATCTAGCCTATACATGTCATAAAACACAACTTATAATGGGAATAAAGTGAAGGAGGCAACATAACACTCATTCTAGCTATCATTCCATAACTTAGATTTTCCCAAACTACGGAAAAATTACGCTAAACTAACATGATACAATACCTGTAAGAACTGCACAGCTTGAGAAATCCCAAGCTTCTGCATGGTCTCATAAGAGATGTAGGAATTCTGCAGGAAAACGGAACAAAAGAAACCATAAAACTGTTGATTCACCATTTTTTCAAGAACGAATAATATACAAAAAATACTAAAACTGCAGTCTGATGAATTTTAAATTTTAGTCATTTTCCAAAACCAACTGATAAATAGACGGACTATGGACATTTCAGAGAAAATGATCACCAAACCTGTGAAAAAGAAGAGTCTACGCAGTCCTTTTGTGCAATTGCAAAAGCCTGTCACCAAAATCAAACAAGTTACTCTGATGAATGGTAACTGAACAAGGAAAACAGCAAGCATAGACAAGAGTGCTCTCATGAAATTTTAAAGACTGTCGTTATTTAGTGACTGTAACTCCATTAGTGCCAGAATCCCGAAAGATAAGAATTTTTTGACATACGCTAGTAGTCCAATGGGTTCCAGCACGTAGTGATCCAAGCATCTCCTCTTCTTTCAACAGTCGGTTGAATATAGACTGGAAAAACGAATTCTCAACAGCAACTCCACTGGATCCATTCATTTCTTGTACCAACTGTTGCAATGGTGCCCACAATGCCGACAAGCTGGAGGGAACAAATATACCCCTGGAAGCACCTCGAACCATAGCAGTCGCACGTGCTACATAAGCAGGCGTATATAACTGTCCACCTTCTAGCTTAGCGTTCACCTTAAAAATATTAAAACATAAAATAAATAAAAATCCAAAAATCTAAAAGCTCACATTCACTTAAACACAAACTGGAAAGATCAAGAGTAGATAGAAAGCACAATTACCAAAGTTCCAAGTCGAGGCTCCAAAACTGATTGCACCAACTCAGAGCCAACCTGTAACTGACCAGCAAGTTCAGCCACAGCAATTTGACTGCATTCTTGAAGCCTCTCGTTAATTTCTTCAGCAATCGAATCCCAATAATTCTGTGATATTATTTCTCCCTGGACAAGCATTAGCCCTGGATCACTCAACACCACATCTTGTGCTTGCTTCTCCACATGATACAAATCAACCCCAATCGTATCTGCCAGATCAATTACAGATACACGTCCCAATTTACTAATCTCACGAGTAATTTCATTCCTCAATTGCTCCTGCAACAAACCAAGACACAATTTACAAACCAAAACCTTCGCAATGTTCAGCAAAACCTCGATCAAGCAATTTAACTTCATTTTTTTCCGATTAAATTCCTCATGCAACAAGCAGAGCTATCGTTTTCTCACTCCATCAACACATAACTCACATCATGATACCAAAACTGTACGCAAAACCATTTGGCGATTCTCTCGTAGAGTCTAAATTCACACCGGAAACGAAATAGAATCAAGTACCTGAGTGATGTATTCTTTTCCGGTGACGGTATGAAGCAGATCGAAGTCTATAACGCCAAGCTCCTGAAGCTTTTGAACCAATTCGACGACATTTCGATCCGATAATCTCACGCTTGACTTCACCTGTTGAGCGAACTCGAACTGACGCTGCAATTCCAACAATTCATCATCCATCTTCTTCGCGTAATCGCCGGAATTTGAATCTCAGATCAAATTTGAATATCGTCGATTCAAAGGAATCAATCGTCAGTTATACTGAAGATTTTTTTTTTCTCCGGACGATTGTTTTATGTTCAAACGCCGCATTGAGTATCTTTCCTCGTCGAGTTTACTGGTTAAAGTTAAACCAATGATTTAATAACCGGACCGACCGGTTTATCTTGGTACACTATAATTGATTTGAAATTGAGGGTTTTGTAACTTAAACCCAAATAAACCCTAATTCCTCAGAACGATTCTTCTTCTCTTCCAGCTTCCAGTTCCGTAGCTGTGTATTATTCTCTCTTTGGTTAGTCTTCTTGTTTGATAAGGATCGTGTCTCGTCTTCTAGCTTCCTCGAAATTAGGTTTTTTACTATAGCTCTATGTTGATTCGTGTTGCATCGTTGTTTCTTATTTGTTTATACTTTGTGTAACGAGTATTGTAGGATTGAAAGAACCAGTTTTTGTTTTCAGTGGTACAATTCGTAGGTATAGCTTATGAGAATTTGAATTTTGGGACCAAAGATGCTTACTTTATGAAACCCTTGTTATGTGAAGAAGTATTGGAGCAATGGAGATTGATAGAGAAGATGGAAGAACACCTAATCAGCTGAGGCCACTTGCTTGTTCTCGTAACATCCTTCATCGTCCTCATGGCTCTGCTAGCTGGTCGCAAGGTATTTGTTTCAATCTCCATGTATCCTTGTTTTGTTTGATTGCATATAATCTAGCTTTGTCAATATCTCTTATGTGGTATGAAATATTTTAACTCCTTTTTGAATGGGATTGATGGAACTTTCTAATGGGTGTGCTTCTCGTTTTTATTTCAGGAGATACAAAAGTTCTAGCTGCAGTTTATGGACCTAAAGCAGGAACAAAGAAGAATGAAAATGCTGAGAAGGCTTGTTTTGAAGTCATATGGAAGCCTAAAACCGGGCAGATTGGTACTCGTTAAATTCAGTTGTAGTTCAATCATTTCTTGATGTTTCTTTGTTGCTTGAGTATGTGGTACAAGTGATTCTTGGTTTTAAGATTCTGACTGACTTTTACTTTGCATAATGATAGGGAAAGTAGAAAAGGAGTATGAGATGATACTGAAAAGGACGATACAGAGTATTTGTGTTTTGACAGTCAATCCAAATACCACCACCTCAGTGATAATTCAGGTGAATAGCTTTTAAGTGTTGTGTATATCGATTCTTCATCCATTTCAGCACCTCTCCACTCCCTTGTAATAATTGTCCTGCCGTGTATGATTCTCAATTTATCAATTTGAGTTGTTTTGATGTTTTCATTTTTTGATTCCCGTGTAGGTTGTACATGATGATGGTTCTGTATCCTTTTTCTGGTCCTTGCCCCTTGGAAACCATTTACTGTTGCTGTATCAAACACATAATCCGGTATATGCAATGCCGATTTGAGCATTTATATAGTTTTTAGTAGTGAAAGCTTGTAATCCTATAAGCTGGGAGTGTGAATATGTGTTAGTGAAATAATTGGTACATTAATATAGAAGATAGTATTGGCTGCTTGTTCCTTGATTCAATTCTGTGTAGCTTCTACCGTGTGCGATAAATGCAGCATGTGCAGCGCTTGTCGATGCAGGAATCCCTATGAAGCATCTTGCTGGTACTTCTTTGCAACTTTATACTCTTCTCTAATTGACTTTGTGAACTTTGTGTGTTTTCTTCTTACTATTTTATCGGCGTTTCTACTTTTCAGTTGCTATATGCTGTTGCCTGGCTGATAATGGATACGTTGTACTCGATCCGAACAAGCTTGAAGAAAAGGTTATTTGAAAAACCTTGTTGTACATTACTGTTATCTTTTCTTTTGGAGTATTGATTGTACTCACTTAAATTGCAATGGACAGAAAATGTCGGCCTTTGCGTATTTAGTCTTTCCAAATACAACTCTCTCTGTTCTTCCGGAAGGATCATTAGTAGCGGAAGGCGAGCCAGTAGAGCATGGGATCATTACATCAGTTACCCATGGAGTAATGTCTGGTACTGTTTTAACTTCTATTTCTTGAATATAATTCACTATGTTGAAGCAGTTTTATATGGACTATATGTTTTCATGAACTTGTTTATCAGTCACTGCATCATGTGTAATTCTGAATTCACTTTTGTTTCTGTGTTGTTTCAGTGGACGATTATTTCCTGTGTGTAGAGAACGGTCGCGCTGCTACGGCTAGCTTATCTGCATTTTTTAGAAAGAACTTCCAACAAAGCCAAAGAGATTCATCCAAAGCCGGGTAAAAAGCACGAATCCATAATGATTCCTTGAGATTTTGAACGGTTTCATAATTCTCCTGTTGTAGCTTTTATAGAACCCTTATCGTCCATGTGTCTAATCAGAAAAGATTTGCTAGAGGCCTAGGATCTTGTATTGTTTAGATATGTTGCGAACAGGTGAACCTCGTATCTTTAATACAAATGGCAGCCATGATTGGTCAGAGCTAATGATGTCTGAATCTGAATTACTTGTTTCCTTACGAATCATCATCTCTTGACATTCTTTCTTTATATCAAAGCACCCAATCTAATTTGGCTAGGAATTAGCAATTTACTCATCTTCATGGTCCACTGTAAATTGTAAGTTTATTTTTAAGTTTCTAATAACTAAAGCAATTGATTTCAATTATCCAAGATACATACGGTAGATAAGAGTAGCAAGCTTAAAAGATACAAATTGGCCTATTTGATTAAACACTCTCGATATGAGACACAAAAAGCGGTTTATACAAAACATACATTATTCATTACTACTAAAGTACTTATACAAGAAGTTGTGATTATATTATGATCAAATTTGTAAGTGTTTCAAGAGACCCTCTACTTGCACTCGATCTTTCTTGGCTTTGGCTTTAGCTTTCTTTGCATTACGTTTAGTCCTCAAAGCTTCGACCATCATCAAGTTCAAAAGCTGCGGTTGATCTACGACAAAATACTCGTCTCCAAATTCCAACTGTCCAGGCCCTTTAACTCGTTTAAAGCCATGAGAACGAAGCTTGGAGACAAAACTTGAGAAGTTGACACCAAATTCAACGCACGTCGGCATAATCTTTCTGCGAAACTCTCCCACGTCGGGATAATGAAACTGTTGTTGCTACTCCACGAGATGATTGAATCCGTTGAAGGATCATCAACAACCTGATAGACTCTGACGTAGAACGAAGACAATCCCCTTGAAAAACAATTGTGAACCATCCTTCCAAGTCACAAAATTGATTTTTTAGGGTTTGAGAATTATTAACAAACGATATGGGAACTGGGAACTTGGGAAGCATTATTTTTTATTTATAGATGGAGGCATGGAGCTATAAAATAATTGACGGTTTAAGATATGATCATCATGTAACTTTCAGCGGTCAGGATTAAAAGTTACAAAATTTCCTCTTTTCCTTTTCCTATTTTCCTTTTTTGCTCTTTCCTTTCCATTTTTCCGATTTTGCAAAGTTCTACCGTATTGGACCGAAAAAATTGATTCGGTTCGGTTGTAAACCAAATTGTTTTCTTCTAATTCAGTGAGTTAATTAAAACCAAATTCGACCAAAATAAAGAATACAAAACCTAAAATAACAAGCCCAATTAACAAAGTTGGCTCGGTCGGTTCGGTTCGGTTAATTCAGTAGACTGATTTGTCTTCGAATAGTTGTGATTTGAAAGACTCACTCACACTGTTGAAGTTTGAGAGAATGACGATAATGTCGGATCTGTCGGAGGAATTGCTAGAGGAGATACTCTCTAAGGTAACATCTCTGAAACTTGCAAAAAGTGGAATCCTTTATCGAAAAATCAGATTTTTGGTAAAACAGAGAAGCAGCAGTTTCTGGGATTCATGATGATTGATTTATAGATTTTGTTACGTGAGACTCAACCTGGCAAGGAATCCAAAACGAAGAAGACTTGGTTGACCCATTAATAAAGCAGGTAGCTTTACTTGATCGAGTGAAGATGTCTAAAGTGTTTCACTGTGACGGCTTGTTGCTATGTGTTGTTAAGGGCTTTTGGTGTATGGAACCCGTATTTGGGTCAAACGAAGTGGATACAACCCAGAAACAGTTTCCAAAGCTCAGACAGGTATGCTCTTGGTTATGACAAGAACTGTAACCACAAAATTCTGAGGATTTGATGTTTTAGGTAATATACGCCTTTAGCTCTGATTTATGGAAGGTTTACTGTGTGTCTGTGTTACTCACGGTTGTATCTGATGTTTTCTCATCAATTTTAGTTGTATTTGATGTTTTTAGCCTTTGATTGCCATATAGCTTGTACATGATGATGAATTATAGAGTTTGTTCTGTGAGGTTCAATATCAACGGAATCCAAAACGAAGACGACGACGAAGACTTGGTATGGAAGATAACACAGGGCTTGTGGCATGGAGACTGTCCATGAGCTAAAGCTAAGCTAAGCTAAGCATATCCGTGTTTTAGTAGAAACTATTGAAATTAAAAATACGAGTTAATGATTCCTTGAACAAAATAAATTAATTTCATTTATCTACTTATGTTTTGTCAACTATATATTATATGACTCTTATGCTTTTGTTATGTATGGTCATAATTTTCAATGCAACTTACTTACATCTTTTGAGATCGAGAAGTTCGTAGCATAATCACTGCTCGAAGACGCAGACGCCGATTCACCACTTTAATGTCACTTTGGCTAAGAATGATTCTATATCCCCAGCTTTTGTTTCCTTGTTTTTTCCTTTTTTTTTGGCAGGGTTTCAAATTTTAGGCTATCCTTCATGTATATCCTACTCTGTTCATTTTGATTAATGATATTAACATTATTATCAAAAAAAAAAAAAAATCAATTGTGTTGTTTAGCTTATATGATTTTTTAAAAACGAATTTGAAATTCACCATATCTATTTCTAATACAATTTAACTATTTGTACCATCATAATAAACCATATTTTAATTTTTACATATTTTATCTTAAACAGTTACAAACTTATATTAAACACAATCTATGCATCTTAGTCTATATCATAATAAGAATTATAATATTTAAAACTTAACATAAAATAATTGTTAAAAAAAAGGAAAACCATTAAATTTTTTAGAAAACCAACATTGGCTAAGATATTTTTATATATATCGTTTTCCTAAGTAATAATTTACTTTATGTCAAAAAAGTTAAAAAAATATATATATGCATAATACGCTAACATATGCTTTGAGTTACATAAACACACACATATATATAGATTAGCTTGGTCTCATAAGAAAAATGTTGAAAATATGGGATCGTTTATACAATTTTTGTGTAGTTTTACTTCATAATATGAAACATCATCATAAGAATAATACAACCTCGTAAGAAAAAAAGCAATAGCTTTACCAATATAACAAATTTGAAGAAATTACATCGTTAGGTGAGAAAATATTAGATAGTTTAGTTGTTGGATATAGATGAGTCTTTATAATCCTTTTTCTTTTAGGAAAAATAATAAACTATTAAATATTCTATGAATTAACTGTATATCCTTAATCCATTTTCTCATTTTAAGAATAAAGGTAATCCTTTTCCTTGTAGAATTAGTAACTTAATAATAATTACTACCTTATCTTTTAATTTTTTTTGAAAGTATATATTTACTATAAAAAGTTACAATTTTAAATTTTTTAAACACATATTTTTTGTTTTATATGTATTAAAATGAGAATTTGTTAGAAATGTCCTTTTTGAGATACCTCTTTTCAATAATACCATTTTCTTGAATATTTTCATTTTTGTTCATTTTTACACAATTACAATATGTTAAATTAATTTTTAGACTATTTTGGGTTTGGATTCTCTATTTTACATTAAGGGTATAGTTTTGAGGGAGTAGGGTTTAGTGTTTGATGTTAGGGATTAGAATTTAATCATTTTATACATAGAAAATAATATTTTTGAAAATGGACAACATGAAAGAGTATTTTTGAAAAATAATATAGGAAAAGAATCAAAATAAACGCTTTACATGTTAAAATTACATATTCAAAAGCAAACTTATACATATTAGAATTATGTTTTTATATTTTAAAAATGTTTAAATTTATATTTTTTTATAATTATATTTTTAAAATATAAAACATTAATTTTCTTATATACATTATATATTTTAATTTTAACGTTTTAAGAGTTTTTAATTTTATGATTTTTTGTAATAACCCTTTCACTTTTAAAAATTTATTAAAAACGAATTTTGTTGTTTTTATACGTATTAGAGTTATCTTTTTAAAAACTTGTAGAAAATAATTATTTTCTAATAACTATCTTTATACTTTTAAACAAATTATTAAAACTAAGTTTTTGTTTTCTTCATAACAAAATCTCTAATCGTTAAAATTGAAACATGTCACAATCTTGTGAGTTACTAATTTTGAAAACCAAACTTTATATAATAAGATATTTCGAGATTGATAATTGATAAAAATTTTGTGAGACCAAAAAGATCTAATGTTGTAATTTCAGCTATTGGTTTTAGAACTTCAAAACAGAGTTCTTTTCTTTTGGTGTAGATGTAGTTGATTTCTCTTTTTGTAATCTTATTATATAAAGTATGGTTTCAAAAGTTAGTAACTCATAAGATCGTGAACGTGTCAATTTTTCAAAAGTGAGTAACTCATAAGATCGTGACACATGTCAATTTTTCAAAAGTTAGTAACTCATAAGATCGTGACACGTGTCAGTTTAACACAAACTTCTAATTCTGTGATGTGATCATGAGACCATCCAAGACGACGCTTGAGTCTTACTCAACACGAACGAAGTAAAAAATCAATTCTTCCAGCCAAACGACTATTTGGGATACATTCTTACCTCATTTGCAGCATATCTCGAGGTCGAATCAGTCCAATCAGAGTTCGTTTGAAGGAGTTATTCATTTTACAAATCAGGTGAATTCATGGCTACGCGATTTGGACCTACGAGCATTGTCGGAGGATTCCAACCAGGTCAGAAGGATTCAAGGTATAAACCAAACTGTTCTGGAATCTTGATCCATTGCATAACCACGGAGAATTGGAATCACCTTAATATTAGTTCATATGTGAAAGATATGGATATTTCAAGTCAGTGGATCTATCCCAATCCCAGTTTCTTGTCTAAGCCAAAGATCGTGTCGCACAGACCAACTCAGAAACAATTTCGACATGAAAGCACTTGGAGGAAGTTAATGGATCTCTTATGTTTCCAACAAGCTCAAAAACAGAAGATTTGGCCCACGGAATACAAGGATACACTTCATTTGCCACTGGGGGTCAATCTAGTTCTTAACCTGAAGAGTGTTAGGTCCAATTGGTTTAGGTGCTTCCAGAATTATGTTTGGCAACCAGGAAGTGTTTCTACTAAGCCCAAGGTGAAGAAATGGTACAGCCCATGTTGTTTCTCATCAGCAAGTTGGCCAATGACTAGAGCAAAAGCTAAGAGGCTAAGAAATGCAATAAATAGGCTTATTCAAGAGCTTATGGCCAAAGAGAGCATGGGAAGAACTATTGGGGATGATACCTATCAATTCCAGCCCACTTTGATCCTAATTCAAGTCCAAGAAAGTCCAAAATAATCACTTTTTTTTGTGGTCAAAGAGGAGTGACGAAAATAGAGTTCAACTCACCTTGGGAAGACAAACTTCAAGAGTTGAATCTTCATTCAACTATCTATCTTTATTGTGTTTTAGTTTCAAGAATAATACTTGGCTTTGTGACCAAGTTTTCTATCTCTATATAAACTCATGTAATCTCATTTGAGAATCATCAACCAATTTTCCTTTTCATTTTAGAGTCTATATCTTTGTTCTTTGTCTAGAACATTTCTTTGTTTCTTGGTGTGTAATATCCAAGCAACAACCTCCTTTTGCTGGACTAGTGTGTCATATCTAGTAGTGATTGGAGTTGGGAATATCAGCAGCCTTCCGCAACTGCTGTGCGACCCCTCAATCCATCAAATCTCCCTTGTTGCACTTTGCACCTTGGTGAGTTTCTACCATTTTTAGTCCGGCTGAGTGATCTTCGAATTTTGGGCGTATCATTCTGAAAAAAAATTAATTCGCAAAATTAAAAAAATTTAACAAATTAAAAAATTATTAATGATAAAATAAATGATAAAGATAATTTTACAATAAAGATAAACGTAGTTCTAGGCCTAACCCTAAAAGAAAAAGGATATGTAGTATCTTCTATCTTTGTCATATATATAGAGAGGGAGAGGTCATTCCAATGTATCAAACTCAATTAAATTTTTAAACATAAGCACTAAAGATGGAAACCGAAACTTTGAAAAGAATGAAAAATCAGCCAATAAAAGGAACATAACTGTTATGAATAATGTTCAGATTGTTATGATGGAGAAGACGCTTATAGATGAACTTCATATGCGGCTAAAACTAGCTACACTTGAGGCATGGGTCAACAAACTAAATCAATGGGTAAGTATAAAACTCATATTCACCTTCACTTACATATTTCTATTCATTGACTAATATTATTTTACAAAATATAGGAACCCCAGCTTACCACTATGCAGCTAAGAAATTGGTAACAAATTCAGCTTTTTTTTTTTAATTATTTTTTTCAAAAACAATTTCATCTAAAAAACAGATATTACATGATTTATAACAAAAAACAAAAGAGGTTACATTCAAACCCATCAAATTTAACCACATATATCTTGGAAGGGAATCTTACAGAAAAAAGGAAAATTGAAAATATTTTTGATGTCAATTCATCTACTAGAGGATGTATTGATAACATTCAAGATAATCATGTTCTAAACCAAAAACGAAGATGTTTACGAAATAGAACGGCAAATAAGCAAGGTAATAATTCTATTCTATTATGTCATTCAATATCCTTTACTATTATAATTCCAATTTCAAAATTACGAGGGATTTGTTAAGTTATAAGATCACACAATTGACTTATATACATAATTTTCAAAATTTAATAGTATTTTTAAATACATATGCAATCAGATATAATAAGCATATGGACAAAACTGATGTTCGTACTACTACTACACCCACTTTGAGAAATGTCACTCTGACTCTATTACTAGAAGAGTAAGTTCGATGCATATATCATTATTATTTTACGTAACTATATATTTTATGAATTTTAAATAAGTTCATGAATTAATATTAATTTTTCTTACATGATTAAGTGGAAAAGAAATACATGCAACATTATGGGCAGAACAAGCAGAACTCTTGGAAGACAAATATCGTGGAGTGGAAAATAATAATATTGTACTCATCATGACGAGCATCTTGGCCAAGATATATCAAGGCGAAATATATTTGTCAGCATTCTCATGCACTAAATTTTACTTGAATCATGATTCTGATTCGGTTTATGCGTTTCGAAAGAGGTATTCTCTCAAATCTTAAATTATATTATATTTATTAAATATATTTAATTTATGTTATAAACTAATTTTTCAATGTAACTTTAATAGTTTGAAGCATGATGGTGAATGTATAGTTAATTTGGGTGGTATAACTAAACAAAATATACGTCCAGAAAACCAATCAATTAATGATATTTGGGAAAATCAACAAAAACCACTCCAAAAAATGGTTTTCTCATAATTGATTCATTTTAGATTTGACTAGATGACGAAAAGTATTATACAACCAAAATATTAAACTGTATTTAATATCAGACTGCCATATAGGCTCGTGTTGCCCAATCAATAATAATATAGCCATATAGGCTGATAAGCCACATCGTCCAACAAATCCCACCATTTGGATCACATCAGCGTTACAAATGTTCGCCGTTGCAAAGACCTTCAACGTTAACCGGTTAGTAATGGATCCAAATTATATATACCAAACTAAATTAACTAGTATTGAACCGAATCCACAAATATTTACGAATGGTTCACAAATACTCTAACTCCTTTTGTCAACTGTTGTTGTTGATTTCAGATGTTGTCTCTCTCCTTTTTCAACATTTTGCTAATAAGGTTTACAGTTTGAGCTTTATGTATTGTGAAGTAATATTTTAGATTGTGATACATTAAGGCAAAACATAAGATAGGTAGTCTAATTATAATTTAGGAAAGACTTCTTGACATTTAGGAAGAAGTCACTGGCGTTTAGAAAGATCTTCCTGAATCATCATGTTGGATATTCCAATTTGCTACATTTATTGTAAAACACCAATATGTACACAACATCAAATTCATATACATCACTAATGGAGTAATATGTGATAAAATAAGGCAAAACACATAAAAAAAAAATTTAAAAAAGTTTATGAAGAATTCCATAGCTTTTAAGAAGATATTCTTAAATTTTAGGAAGACCTTCCATAATGATCTGTTTTGGCACTTTATTGAAGCTTCACTTGATCGATTTGGCACTTAATTGACAAGATCTGAGATTGAAAATGAAGATCTTAGATCAGAATTTTCATCGCAAGCTTCGCTGGAGTTATGAAATATAAAATCGTGAGTTTTATTTTAAAAAACTGAATTTTGCTATTTAAATTAAATAATAATTTTTGGATATACAAATGCTACTTTTGAAAAATGTGATCATGTATGCTAACTTTGGAAGAAAAACTTAGATGAGCGCTAATTTCTGTTTTTCTAATCCAAAAATAATTCATAATGGCAATTATGTAATAAGATTATAAAAGTGGTTTAAGGTCTTGTGGCAACAAATTAGTACTACTCTAGTCATAATATTAAATCTTGCATATCATGAGTCAACAAGACGTAATACAGCAAAAAGACCAATACAATTTTTTTTATAAGGATAGTATAACCATTTTTCTGTTTCACATGTTTGAGAACTTAGACGAGAATTATATTGGCTAAACGATATCTTCATATTTTAACGCTACTAGATTATAGACATAGTAAGATGAGTTTTCAATGTTAGTCTTTGAACAGAAAAAAAATAAGAATAAATGCTAATCTAATTATATAAGAGCTTATTCAAAGTTGTAACTCATATAATAGTAACACGTGTCAAAGTGTCAAGTATATCGATAATATTTTGACACGAGTGAAAAAGTTCTATTAAAAAATTATATGAAAAATTTTAAAAATTTAAAAGAAAATGTTTCAAAATTATAAAAAATGTAAAGTAAGATAATATTTTACTAATTTTAATAGGGAAATATGTGCAACTAATAGGAAAATATGTGCAACTGATAGGGAAAATATATGCAACTAATAGGGAAAACATATGCAATTTAATTGAAATTATTAATTATTGTAAATTATGTAGTAAAAATAAATTTATAAAGAAAAGTGATTAAAGTCTACAAATTTTGATGTGTTAAAATGAGTAATTAACATAATATAAAAAATAAGAGAATCAAAATAAGAAATTAATATAATTTTCTTAAGATTTTAAATTGGTGAATGATTTGATAGCGTATTCAATATTATTTCATATATCTTTATGGATGATTTAACTTAATTTTCAAATTTTATATTTTATCAAATTTAAATAAAATTATATCATAGCCCACATATATGTGAGATCTAACAGTAGATTATGTATGATCTTAATGATTTTTCAATGTTTTCTTTTGTTGGTAGTTTAAATATGCTATAGATTATGTATCATGATCTTAATGATTTTTCAATGTTTTCTTTTGTTGGTAGTTTAAATATGCTAACTTTTGACCAAAAAGAAAAGATATGATAATTTTTTTTCAAAAACATAATTAGCTTAAAGGACGTTACTTAGTTTTCTCAATTTCTCATTATAATATTTTATTACTTCAAAAATAACAGAAAATACAAAATCTATATTTTACCAGTTTTTATATCGCAAATGACTTACATTTATTTACTAAACATAATATAAACACAAGTCATGGACGTCCTAAGAAAGATTTTACTGTTCATTTGCTCGGAGCAAGATCCAAGCTCGCTGTTATATTACACTTTTAAAGCGAGAAGACAGAGTTTTGGTTGGGTCAGTGCGTCCTTGAGCCGTCTGCACGTTGCTCTGTCCGTTCATATGCTATCGCGCCACAATCTCACAATTTTGAAACATTGTTGCAGCATCTCCAAAGATAAAGTCAACTGTTCGTGTGATGTAACAATCACGATAGAACTGTCGATGTTTGTCAGCAAAAAATGTTTCCTGGTAGCCATCTATTCAACAGCGATATATGACCGAAACATCGGCAGTTACACAGAGAGCAACCACATGTTCCTTAGCGGGCCCAAACATGTTTTGGAACCAAATGTCTAGCGCCATAAATCCGTTGGCGTTAGTAGCTGTAATTTGTATCAAGAATTTCCATTTCACCATGATATATAAAGAACAAAAACAAATAATATTCTACTAATAGAGAAAACATATATTTTACCATGCATGACATATTTCTTGATGGAGTTATCCATATATCCTTGGTGTTTAAACTGCAAGTGAGAATGGTTATGTCTCTACGGTCGCCTATGAGCATTAAATTCGTTTTCATTTCCCCACTTTCAATGTTTCCTTGTAAACACTTTATTTACATAGACGATAAATCTTCTCTTGTTGTTCTCAAGTACGACAAATATCGCTTCATTTAGCGTCGTATACTATGCCCGCGTTCATCTTGAGGACCTATAGATATGTTATTAAAAAAAAACATAAGAAACTTAACAAATATTTGGCAATACTTAATATTATTGTATTATATAGCTAGAAAATAATTTATCCATTGTAACAATTTATATAACCTTTTCTTTCTACTAGAAAAACATAGTTTAAATAACAATTTATGTAACAGTTAATTATCTAATAATAATTACCAATAAAATAAATGTGTAGATATCTATTAACAATAATTGTTTAAATGCATATATCATAAATACTTTATGGAACCAATTATTTATGACGATACTTTGTGACCCATATGATCTCTACATCAACCCAATGACCCTGTACATCATTATGCGACTTCATACATTCTCCGAACACTGATTTAGAACACTACAACAAATATGTGTATTGATAGCACCACGAAAACACTATTATTGGCATAAGGTAGCGTTTCCATCTAATATAGCGTTAATTTACGTGCTATGATAATCAATATACGATAGCACTACTATTGATGCTATAGTATTATCTATAGTAGCGTCGAATTTGTGCCATGTGATAGGTTATTATGGCAGTTTTTTGTGCAATTATAAAATTTATGATGACAATATAGTAGCGTTGTTTTATACTTTATATCATCGTTTTTAAGCTATAATAATGTTGGTAGTAGTGTTATGTTTTTGCAGTATTATAACGTTTATTTGTGCCATTTTAGCTATTGTATTTTAATCATATGGTATTATTAATATTTATATATTATTGTATTGCAAATTGTGGAAATAATCCATACATAATACTTAAAGATCTTGACAAACCCAAGTTCAAACTCGTATATAAACTTAAAAATCATGTCTGAAAACATTCATAATAAAGTGAATAGAGATAGAAAGAGAAGAACAGTTAATCACTAGGACTTCAATCTTAGGGGCAAATAATCACTCTGTTCTCTGGCCATGCAATAGAAGTGCCAACTACATCTTCCATTGTTTCGATTTGAGAAGTTTCCCTCCACACTGCTGCATCGTTGATCTTCACAACATCTACCCAAATTCGAACTATATTTGGATTCAAAGGTATTAAGTGGACAATGTAGTATAGATCATTTGAAGCTCATCATCTTTCAGCAACAACCCGGTTACTTTCACTAATATTCATAAGCTTATATTTTTTATTAATTTTGACGACATTTAGCTGCAGAGTTGAGAAAGACTACATAACAAAATATTAAACCAATACCACTTAACATTTGAGAATTCCAACATTCGAATATATATAACTAAAAGTTACAAAATTTCCTTTTTTCTTTTTCCAATTTCTCCTTTTTCTCTTTTTGTTTCTATAGTTCTACCGTATTGAACCAAAAAAATTTGATTCGGTTCGGTTGTAAAGTTTAAAATCAATTCCAAGATAAGACCAAATTGTTTTCTTCTAATTCGGTTAGTTAATTAAAACCCAAATTCGACAAAAATAAAGAAAATGGACTAAAACATTCTAATACAAAACCTAATAACAAGCCCAATTAACAAAGTTGTGTTCGGTCGGTTCGGTTGATTCAGTAGGCAGATTTAAACTTGGAAAAGTTGAGATTTGAGAGACACACTGTAGAAGTTTGAGAGAATGACGACAATGTCGGATCTGTGGGATGAATTGGTAGAGGAGATACTCTCAAGTGTTCTGAAGTTAACTCACCTCTGTTTTGCGGATGACCTACTAATCTTCATAGATGGATCGGTTTCCTCGTTGCAAAGTGTCCTCCATGTTTTAAAAGAGTTTGAAGAAGTCTCTGGTCTAGCTATTAGTCTTCCCAAGACTAGTTTCTTCACTTCAGGTCTGTCTCCGGCTGAAATTGATCAGATTGTTACTATAACTGGAATTACTCATGGTCAATTACCTATTAGATACCTTGGATTATCTTTATGTACGAAGAAGCTAAGTCTCCTGGATTGTGCGCCGCTGATACAAAAGATTAAGGGTTGTTTTAACGCCTGGTCCACGAAGTCACTCTCATTTGCTGGCAGGTTACAAATGTTGAACTTGGTGATTGCTGGCATTTCAAATTTCTGGTGTTCTAGCTTTGTCCTGCCTAAGAAATGTATAAAGATCCTGAATTCACTTTCAAGTGTTTTTCTCTGGAAAGGAACAACTGAGGGTCATCATACGGCTAGAGTGGCGTGGGATACAGTTTTACTTGACAAGAAAGAAGGAGGACTGGGGATTAGGGATTTGTGTGTGTGGAACAAAGCATGTATGATAAAACTTATCTGGCTACTCTTCTTTTGCTCTGACTCAGTTTGGGTAGCTTGGTTTTGGAGAGCAATCTTGGCCGACAATATAAGCATCTTCTAGACTCGCAAGCCTAATAACAAATACTCTTGGTTAGCTAATAAGCTGTTGAAGTTAAGGGAAGATGTTTATCCATGAATCAAGTTAAAATTGGGAAATGGTAAATCCTGTCAATTCTGAACGAATCATTGGAGTAGTCTAGGCAGGATGGAAACATACCTTCAAGGAGATGGACTCTACAAGATAGGTATCCGCAGAGGTACTCGGCTCTCTGACCTATGGCGACAAGTAGTGTGGCGACTTCCGCCTGCAAGATCAGAAGCTCAGGTTAATCTTCAAATCGAATTATCAACCCTATCACTAACAGATAAGCCGAACTCTTACCTTTGGTGGATTGACGATCAATGTAGAGATCGCCATAACACGGGCACCATCTGCTCAGCACTAAGAGAAAGGCTCCCCAATGTCTCATGGCATAGTGTGGTTTGGTTCTCAGGAGGAATCCCAAAACATTTGTTCTTGACTTGGCTGTTTGTGCTGAATCGTTGCCCGACGAGAGATCATCTCATTCACTGGGGCCTGCAGGTGGATCCACTCTGCCTGCTATGTGCAACCATGCCTGAATCGCGGGATCACCTCCTCTTTGAGTGCCCTTACAGTTGGTCAATCTGGTCAGCATTAGCGAGACGTTGTGCCTTCCCTTCCTCAAACAACTGGTCTATGATCCTTGCTGATCTTCCACAATAAAGAGCCACTCGAGTTGCAAAGAAGATGCTTTTGATAGCTTGGCAAGAGGCAATTTACACGATCTGGATGGAGAGGAACAATCGTCTCCATCGCAACACCTTTAAGTCTCCTGATCTTCTTCTTCGACAAATCAATTTGATAGTCCGGAACAGAGCTTCAAGTTTCCGTGAGACTAATCCTCAACTCTCTCTCTCTCTCTCTCTTCTCCATCACTGGTTCGTTGGAGCTCTATAGAGGGCGTCACTCAAATGACCTAACTCTTGATGCGATCTGGAAATTTTCACTTTCCTCTATTGGACGTACTCGACATCAATTATCGGAGGTGGTTAGGCGGTTAAATTCTCAACAATATTTCTGGTTCGATTCTAACTATTGGTTCAATCTCAACTTGGTTCAAGTTCTGTTTCTCTAACTATGAGTTTCTGTAATGGGTTTTGGTTCCGTATTGGGCTTCTAGCCTTAAAACTCTTTTGTTTCTTTTTGCATAATTAATTGAAAGCCTCTTAACAAAAAATAATAATAAGTGTTCCGGTAACATCTCTGAAAGCTATACGAACTACTTGCAAAAAGTGGAATGCTTTATCGAAAAATCAGATTTTTGGTAAAACAGAGAAGCAGCAGTTTTTGGGATTCATGATGATGGATTATAGAGTTTGTTCTGTGAGATTCAATCTCAACGGAATCCAAAACGAAGAATACTTGGTCGATATATCTATAAAGCAGGTAGCTTTACTTGATCAAGTGAAGATATCTAAACTGTTTCACTGTGACGGCTTGTTGCTATGTGTTGTTAAGGACAACGCAGGGCTTTTGGTATGGAACCCGTATCTGGGTCAAACGAAGTGGATCCAACCCAGAAACAGTTTCCACAGCTCAGACAGGTATGCTCTTGGTTATGACAAGAACCGTAACCACAAAATTCTGAGGATTTGCTGTCTTGGTTACGAAATATATGATTTAAGCTCTGATTCATGGAAGGTTTACTGTGTTACTCACGATTGGGAGATACCTTTTCATCAACGTGGTGTGTCTTTGAAAGGGAATAGTTAGTTTTTGGGTCTAAAGAGGATTAAAGTGAGTGGAGGAGAAGGAGGGAGAAGAAAGATTGAAGATAGTTTACTCTGTTTTGATTTTATAAGTGAGAGATTTGGACCGCGTCTGCCTCTGCCTCTGCAGTTTCACTCTTATCGTTCACAGACTTTGACTTTGTCTTGTGTTGGAGAAGAGAAGCTTGCTGTGTTTATTTACCTCCGGAGTATATCTAGTGTATATGAGTTTTGGGTTACGAATAAGATTGATCCCAATGCAGTGTCTTGGAGCAAGTTTTTGAGATCGTTCCGTGGTTCTGATGTTGTCATTGGAGCTGGGAGGTTTTTCATTGACGAGGAGGAGAAAGTTGCTGTGGTTTTCGATCTTGATTACAAATATAAACAGACTCGTTACCAAACAGCTCGCATCTTTGGGGAAGGTGGATACTACAAATCTGCGGATTTTGGAGAAGCTCCTAATCTTTCAAAACCTGACAAATCATACATGCTTGAATATGTTTGGAAGGAATACTGTTACCCAGTTGTGTGCTCTTCTTATGTTCCAAGCTTAGTGCAACTGCACATCAACCAACCAGGCAAAAGGAAAATTAGAGATTATTAACTTTTGAACAAGACAGCTGATTAGTTTCTGGTTTTCTGTTTATAATCTAATTGACAAGTTACAATTCTGGCTCTTACTTTTTATGGTAGTTAGTCTCCACTCAAGCTGCTTATACGTTTATGTCTAGTATGTGAACAAGTTGTGCTATTTAGTCTCATTCATTTACCGATGGTTTGACTTTGACGGAATCTACACCATTGGAACAAAAAAAATTGTGGGAGCACTTATGAGCTATGAGAGTAAGTTTTTGTGTTGATGATGATGCAGGAAAATTTGGTGAGTTATTTATTCCAAACAGGAAAATTTGCTTAGTATTTTCTGTACATCACATAAGCTAGGGTTGGAATCTAGGTATTAACTCCGGATATGGGTCAGCAATTTATGGAGGTGGAACATATAAACTAGTAGTGTGGCATATGTTTAAGGGTTGATATAGTGGTCTCGTTTAAGGTTCAGGCATGTACGGTAAGTTGCAGTATCTTCCCATGATTTGAGGTTTTGTTTTGGTTTAGTGACTTCTGTAATATTGTTGCTATCTCTATCTTTTGAGGATAGTCTTGCAATGTACGGTGGCTCATGTTTTGTGTAAGTAAGGAGCGGATAAAGAAACATGTGTAGGAGTGAAGATGCCATACCACTGGGAAGTCAGCTATCACATCGTGGAGTAACGGTTTATACATGATTCAGAAGACCTGTTCTACTCTTTTTCGAATGGGATTCGTGGAAGTTTCGAATGGGGTATGCTTCTCATTTTTATTTCAGGGGATACCAAAGTTCTAGGTACGGACCTAAAGCTGGAACGATGAAGAACAAATTGCTGAGAAGGTTTGCTTTGAAGTCATATGGAAGCCGAGAACCGGGCAGACTGGTATCGAAATGGAATTTAATCATATGACTTGCTCATTTTAGTTTTTCACTATTGTTGGATATGGGCTACGCCCAATATGCCACTCGGCCCAACAAGATTCATTAATCACGATCTCGGCCCGACAAGATTGGGAGCAAGTCCACTAATTCCCGCGAAAGGGCAATCTCGGGAATTCACGACGAAAACCCTAGACATCCCTAGGTCAACAGTCCCCTATAAAAGGAGAAAGCATTTATTGGGATCACCATCCTGACCCGCGGACAATACCTATAGAGCAATACTTTGCATCGAAAACTGCTATTGTCTTTCGTATAATTCGTTCTTGTTTTCAGTTCGTCACTTTAAGCTCGCTAGTTCGCTTGTGAACTAACAAGCTCTACCCCGACTTGTTTTAAGTGACGATCTCACGTTTTCCCCGATTAATAAAAGAACTTGCTTGCTCTTTCCCACAAAATCTTTATTTGTTTAAATTCTGCAATCCCCGGTACAAACAACTATGAACAATCTATAGGAATAGGTAGAAAAAGAGTGTGAGATGATTGATATAGGACAATACAGAGTATTTGCGTTTTGACATTTAATCCAAGTGATTTGCTATTCAATGATGCAAGTAGACCGTATAACATTCACAGATACTATATGCAAGATTTGACATTTAATCCAAGTGATTTGCTATTCAATCATAACTAGATTTTAACCCGCTGACAATTTTTTAAAACTATTTTAAAAAAATTTCAAGTTACATTTATTTGTTAATTATGTTTGTTTTATATAGTGTTTAAAATTGTATAAATGTATTTTGATTGTTAGTTTTAGGATTTAACCCACAATATTTTACAGAAGTAAATTATTTTTATTTAACCGTAATTTAATCAACTTAATTAAATATGTTTAATATTTTATTATTGATAGTAATAACACAATAATGAACTTATGATTCAACATGTATAACAGTTAATGATAATTTTAAATTAATATTAATATTAACTCAAACTATTTCCGCCATATAAATATATAACTCTGTATGTGATATTTTTTTTAAATAAGTGTAAGTATTTATAATATTTTGAACTTTTTGAAATTCAAAATTTATTATATCTAGAATAACTAACTGTTCATCTAAAGAAGGAAGACAAAGAACCAGATAAAATCTTGCTTGTTAAGTTAAACTCACTTTTCATTCAGATTTATATTCATTTTTTTCTCATTTATGATATGATATGACTTTAATATTTCAGATTTATATTCATTTTTGTTCAGTCAGATGTGAGAGGTTAAACACAATTTTATTATTTACTTGAGTAAGACATGCCCGTTTTCTCAAAATTCAAATAACAACAAATGCAGGAAAAAATATTGTTACATTAATGTTATATCATGAAAGAGCAAACAAATATGATAGAAGAATCATAATTTAAAATCTTAACAAATTCTTTAAATATATAAACTATTAATTATTAAAAGTTATATGAAAAACTGTATTTCGTAGTGAAAAATAAATCATGTTTGGTTATAATTGTAAAGACTGTTTAGATACATGTATATATAAGTATTGTTCATATTTAGTTATCTTTAAAAGGCTGTCCTACCAAATCCGATTAGGTAATATTCTTTTATGTGTGGTGATTTGATTTAGGCAATGTTCTAATCGTGGAATATATGGAAAATATGTCATTAATTTGTTTCTTACTTAACGATTCAACCAAAAATATTTCCATATCCATTGTTAATATCAAAGATTTACTTTTAATATATTAATTATTGTTAGCATTTTTTAATTCAGTTGTATGGATAATAAATGCTAATGGCATTGAGTTGTAAATATTTTCAAACTCCAAGACTACTTTGATAAAACTGCTGCAAAAATGTTAATATTGATATATAATTTTTTTTTACGGATATAACCAATTTTCTGTTTAAGAACTTAGAAGATATTTATATAGCCTAAAAGATATCTTCAGATTTAAATGCTAATAAATTATCTACCATAATAAGATAGGTTTTCGATATAATGTTAATCTTATTACATAAAGTTTAGTTTTGAAAGTTGGTAACTCATATAATTGTGACACATGTCAAAGTGTCAAGTATATCAAGTACATATGATAATGTTTTGAAAAATTTGAAAAAATTCTATGTTATTATTCAAAGCCTAGCCAATATTTGTGAAGGCCAATAAATATATAATTTCTATATATAAAAAAAAAGTTGAAATCCATGAAGAGAAAGATAATCAGATATTCAGATTATTTTCTTCTTTAATAATTTAGTTTAAAACAAAAAAAAAATAGTTCTCATGAGAATAAAGTACATTTAGTTTATATATATCAATATATATATATTTTTAAATAGTAATTTTGTATAAGATGATAAAAATATATATATAAAAAAGAAGAAATATATATATATATATATATATATATATGTATAAATTAAAGCTAAAGTGATTTGAATATCATTAATTCATTAGACAATGCATAACATATATTTACATCAATAAATAACTGATTTTGGTGAATTTTTATTATTTCTTCAATTAGAAATATATATATATATATATATATATATATGTTAAATTTTCTTCTTTTTTAAAAAAAAAATTCTTCTCTCAGATGCACATATATTATTTTTTATAAGTTTTACTGAATTTTTTTTGACAAATGTTACAATTTATATAATATTGTCACGATCTCTTTACTATTAGATTCACTTAAAAGTTAAAACATATGTTATCACTAAATTAGATATGACATGTATTTTAATATTAGATATAATAGACACATGTCATGATCTGCAAAGTTGGGTATGTGAACCCAATGTTAAGATCTCTTTGATTATAAAATACCACTTTTTATATTGCTATGAGTACTTCCAACTTTAAGATATATAAATAATAAGATTCATAACACACACAAAACTACACAAGAAACACATAAACAATTGTTAGTGAGAAGAACAAGTAAGTGAAAATGGATATGGTAATGTTGATTCTGATAGGCATCCTTGCCGTGATTGTTATAATAGGCGTGGCGGGTCTTGTGGTATGGTTCCTCCTACCCAAAAAGCGTAATCATGAATAAACAACTGACTAGAAATTGTATTTCTTGAACAAGACATTTTAGAAAGTATAGAGGAAAAAATAAATGTCGATTTATTGCTACAATAATTTGAAATGTGTTTGGACTTTGGAGCATGCGTATAGTCTTTCTCTTATTTTTTGTGCGTGTATTTTTTACTAACATGAGATGAGACAGTTCTGAAATAATTTTGTCATATAGATGCATTTTCCAAATCAGATTTTCTATTTTGTTTACTCCGTTTTTTTATAACGCAGTGGTCGCAGCTTCGCAGACACTAATTATGGATCCGAGGAAGTTATGTTAAATTGCTAGAAACCTTGGTGGTCACGCTTACTCCATTTTATTTAATAAGCCATATATATATATATATATATATATATTGATAATTATTACATCATTTAAGTGTCGTTATGACGATTTTCACAATTGATAATGATAAGTTTGTGTTGTTTTAAAAAAATTATAATGAAAGTGAATTAATTATTTTTTTGATAATGATAAGCTCCAAGCAATTGATAATGACAATTTTTATAATTGATAATGAAAGTGAATTAATTAATATTTTGTCTATTTATTTTTAAGTGAAAGTGAATTTTTTTTTTTCAAAAGCTAATAATTATTTAAAATATTTTATTAGTTACAACTTCATTTACATATTTTACCCTTAATACAAAAAATTAAAGATTTGCCTTGAAACCTTTAGCTTTGGTTGCTAATACGGCTCCCTCCGGTTGATAGGCTAGTCCAAAACCAAACTAAATTAGCAGTCTGGAGTAGCGTTCCTAATGTTTCAAGGTTGGGCTAAGAGAATATTGTTTTCTGTCTTGCTTAGATAGACAAGAGTCCCTGCAAAGCTGCCTTGTGACTCTTGATATTACCATCAAATTTGTTGGTTCATCTGCATGGTATACTCCCCAGTAAAAAATGGCCACGGTAAACGGAATGTATTTAAATCCTGATACTAACTAGAAAAATATAACTAAGTAATAGAGAACGAGTGCTAGCTAGGGTTTTAAGTGAATGAATGTAATTAACCTTGGCCTTTAAGCTTGATGTTGGCAGATTCAAACTCTTCTTCATTGATCTGCTTATCATTACAATAAGCAAAGATCGAAACCTTACCAGTGTAACTCATATTCTTGAGAGTTAATTTCGGTAAAGATAAAGCTTAATAGATATTGAGTGCTATATGTTCGACTAAATATTTGAATGAGATTTTTGTTTTCAACATTTATAATAACCATTTGTAAAACAATCTTTTAAATTTTAAAATCTCTTTTTGATTTAAAGACAATTTGTTAAGAATTATATTAGTTTATCTATCATAATTTTATTTTTAATATGGATGTAAGTTACATATATCATTAATCTATGAATCTAGTTCAAGAAATGCTTATATATTATTATCAATCATATAAATGGGCTTGTTCGCTTAGTTGCTACAGATACATGCGGCTACGGCAGAGGCAGGTATGTTTGTTTGTTTATTTGTCGTAGGTACTTGCGTCATGACGCTGTAGCAAACGCTGCAACCTGCGTCTAACATTTTTAAACGTTATTTCAATTTAGGGGCCAAAAATATAGACGCAGTCGCAGCTACCTGCGTCTGACGCAAACGAACAAGCCCAATAAATTAAGTTAATGTAAAAGAAAACTGAAAATAGAAAATAATATAACTAAAGGTTAATTTGATACTTTTGTTGTCTAATCATACTCAAGCCGTATCCGAATCTGATTTTCATTCATAATTATACCTAATTGCATCGCTCCCAAATCACATTGCACCCGCAATTGAATCGCGATCGCACCCAAAACGGACTGCCATTTGGGGCTATAGTAAACAACACAAACAAAAAAACACAGTCAGGTTGTGGGTGATGATAAGAGAAGCATCCTATTATACGGAAAATAAAGAAGTCGGTTTGATTGAAAAACATATGGTAATATACTTACTTTGTATGAGAGATATTCTTCAGTTTCTTGGTGGTCTGACGTTTGATCTTCTTCTTAAAGGCAAGCCTTTCAGGACAAGAGCTTTTTTGGTTGTCGATAGGGCTCCTTCCAGTTGATAGGCTGATCCAAAGCCAAACCAAGCTTGCAGTAGAGAGCAGGACGCCTGATGTGTTTTATGGGTGAAACAAGAGGAGATTATTATCTCCCTCGCTCAAAGAAAGAAGGGCTGAGATAACGACGTCATCCCGTGAGATGTCTTCCGTGATGACCATCAAATTTGTGGGTTCATATCTTTGAGAGATTCCCCACATGCAGACATCTCTAAACATGAAAATATGATGAGAATCTGTAAGGAATTAAATGAAGCATAAACGTAGGTTACAAAGGGGTAGGTTCTAAGTAAAAGAGAATGAACTTGGCTATATAAGGGTGATGTTGACAGATTTAAACTCTTCCTTACTAATCTGCTCCCCACTAGAATAAGCAACGATCGAAATCCTACCATTGTAACCCATATTCTTAAGAGCTGATTTGATTTTAGCATAGATGGAAGCAGGTGTGAGATCATTAGGGATTGGGCAACCAACTAGAACCTTGAGTACTAATACAAGAACACCAAAGATATAGATAAACTGAGCTTTATTAAAGATTCCTCAAACAACTATTTTATAAGCTTGTTTGATAAGTTTCATGCAACACCACAACATGTGGTTTGACACTGAATCGATCCTAATCTACCCAACTTTACTTGCACAGCAACAGCTATGCTCACTCGTTTATTCACTCACCAACAAAACCCTCAAGCAATATCTTTTCTTTTGCTTAATTCTTGACTCACACTTTTCTACTGTTAACCCTAATAAGATGTGTTTCCTTCTCTTATATAGACTTCAACAATCTTCACTCGCCATGGGCGTTCGGCGGGTTCGGGTTATTCGGGTCGGTTTTGAGAAAATTTGATTTTTGAAAAATCCTGCCGAATTGAACCGAAATTAAATTCGGTTTGGGTCGATTGGTACTCAGTTAGTTTGGGTCAGTTATTAAATTTTAAATCAGTTCCGAATTAAAACTGATTTTTTTCTAATTCGGTTAATTTGAACCGAATAAACATAAAAAATTAAGATAATGGCCTAAACTAACAAAAAAAGTTTACAACACGCCAAAATAACAATGGACCTCATATACACGGCCCAAAAAAAATCTAAATCAATCTGAAAACTAGTCCAATAGTTACAAGTCCAAATGGACAAATCCATTAGGGTTTTCCAAAAAATGCGACGAGCTGAGATGAGATGGCAAAGATGGACAGCTCTTGGGCATGAATTTTTTCCCCTACCATCATGAAAATCGATTTCATAAAACAGTAGAACTAAAATCATCAATCAGCAAAGAACAACAATTTAGATCTTATAACAACGAAAATAGAGAAGTTTAATAAATGATGAATATATCTATTTAGGACCTACAACGACAAGAAAACAAAAACAACAAAGTAAAAAAAAATCCAGAAGATTAATGGGTAATCTCTGATTTGAAAGTTGAAACTCAAACCTTAAAATTGTCTAAATCAAATAAGAGGTTACTAAGCAAAGAATCAAACGTAGAATCAATTAAATACCAAGAAGAAGAGCTTACCCTAAGGAAATTTTACAGGTTTATCTCTGATAAGTCTTCTTTCTTAACCGCGAAAGAGGAGATTTGAGAGAATTAAAGAGGATGTAGAAGAGATGAATTGATAAAACAGAAAGAGAAATGATGATGATTATTGATTAGATCGGAGAAAAAAACTTGAATTTATTCTCTCTCGGAATCGCAGGAGGCAGTCAAAGAAGAAGAGAAACAAAATTAGGGTTAATGGTTTAGGGTTAGGCTTATATATGGCTGCAGATTCAAATAAACCGATCAGTTCGATTACCAACCGAACCAGACCGAACCAAAATCCAATTACCCAAAACAATTGCGCCGAACGGTTTAACTTACTCTCTTCGGTTTGTCCCGATAACCAAAATTTTCGGGTTGTTCGGTTCGTTTTCTTCGGTTTTAACCGAACGCCCAAGGTGAATCTTCACCATACTCTTCTTTATCCAGCAAATCCTCCAATGCTTCATGTCCGTCACAACACCTCTCTTTATCCAGTAGGTCATGAGAGGTTCTTCATCATTGTAACATACGCGAACCGAAATCCCGATTTAGGGATTGCATCGGTCGATGCACTGGTTGCATCGGTCGATGCATGTTCGGTTTTCTCGGTTGAGTTTTAAGTTAAACGCTGCGTTTTGGGTAAAGGAAAACCCTTAAGTCGTGTTTCTGTCTCATTAGGCGAGTTTAGCCGTTTTTGAGGGAAAAGAGAAGAGAGAAAAGGTTCTTGAGTGTTCTTGGGGGTTTTGGGAGATTTGAGGCTGTTCCTGTAGAGATCTGTAGCTGGGATCGTTGTAGGAGCTTCCTAGGAGCGTTTTTTTCTTGTGTTTGGGTCGGATTTCTTCTGTAGCAAAGGTAAGTGTAGGACCATGGCTTATCTAAGTTAGAGCTTCTCTGATCTGCTTGTTTATGTGTTGTTAGGCTTGTTAGATTGTTGTTTGGGACGTTGTGAAGCTTTCTTGTGGCTTGGGATCAAGTTTTGTGGTTGTAGGAACGAAGATCCGGCGAGAAGCTTCAGGGGAAAACGATGCTCGGCATTGCATCGGTCGATGCAAATGCGAGGACGGCGCGTAAACTTTAGGGTTTTCGTGCTATGTCGAGCATGCGTCGATCGATGTAAGTTAGCCTTGCATTGGTCGATGCAGATCTTGCGTCGGTCGATGCAGATCTTGCGTCGGTCGACGCAACCTCCAACTGGTGTCGGTCGATGCATGTTGGTATCGATCGTTGCTGAGTCCCGGTTTGTTATTGTTGATTGTTGATTGTTTATTGATGGTTAGAGATGTCTCTATTGCTTGTGTGTATAGCCCAGTAGATGGGAGGATTGACTTACTGAGTGTTTATAAAATACTTATGCATTGCAATTTGCGTTTGTGGTGCAGGTAAAGGCAAAGTGTGATCGTGGAATCAAGGCAATGAAGAGGTGGCTGTTCTAGTGGTTCAATTGGTTGTCTGGCTTCTATTAGGTTGCTAGATTTGAGTCCTAGAATGTTGTTTAGGATTGCTGGTTCTATGGTTTATGCTGTTTGGATCATTAGTTTATGATTTGGAATTAATATCGGTTATTGGATTATGATTGGATTATTTTTTGGTATTGGTATGTGTTATTTCCGCTGTTGGTTGTGTTTGTGGTTAGGTGGCTAGTGGGTATGGGACCACTTGATGTAGTGTATTTATTATTATTATTTATTAATTATTAATTAAAAAAAAACGGGTTAGGTCGTTTCAGTTTGGTATCAGAGCCCTTACGGTTCTAGGTTTGGGTTCACTAGGTTTATGTTGTTGATGTCGGGATTGCATGTCTTGATTGATTATGTGAGTTAGTCAATTGTGTGTGGCATGGAGTCCTAGAACATCCTCTTCGAGCCTACAGTGTGATTCCACGGTGAGTTTATGTTTCTGTGTTATGATAATTGTGTGTTTAGCCTTCTGTTCACGGTAGTGCAGATGGTTAGAGAGGATGCTGTCGCTGGTCGTGGTCATGGTCGAAGATGCGGACGTGGTTGTGGACGCGGACGTGGTCGTGGTAGGGGCAAAGTCCCAGTGGTTACTAAGACCGAGTGTGACAGCAGAGGATGTCGGCGAGTCGCAAGGTGTGCAGGGGGATTCCGTAAGTGTGGCCGGAGGGGGCGGTGTTGATGCTCTAGTAGCCGGTGATGTGAGGGCCCCAAGTGCGGGTGTCCCTGTGGGTGGAGTCCTGGGTGTCGACCTTGCGGGTTTGCTGGCACAGTTGATAGCGCGGTTGCCGCCAGTGGCACCGGCTCAGGCTCAGGTTGTGCCACCAGTGGTGGCGGAGGAGCGGCAGCTAGTGGCTGCGGATGTGGGGGTCCATTCTCGTTATATCAGCATGTTGACAAAGATGGGTCGTATTCGTACCGAGCGGTTTTCGGGAGGTACAGATCCTTCAGCTAGCTCAGGGAACTCGGTCAGTGCGGGAGCTTGACTTGGAGTTCTGTCGACTTCTGAGGTATGGGGGTCGGGATATGGAGTCTGAGGAGGCTCAGATCACGAGGTTTTTGAGGGCCCTACGTGATGACTTGAGGGTTCACTGTAGAGTGCGGAGGTACGCTACGCGTGCGGAGCTGGTTGAGACTGCAGCAGGGATTAAGGAGGATATCCGGGCACAATCAGTGGCGGTTAGCCTAGCAGTCCAGCCTAGCAAGGCACAACATCAGGGAGGTTCTAGCAAGGGCGGCAAGCCTGCACAGAGAACCAAGAGGAGATTGTAGGCTACACAGAGGTCGGGTGGTCCGAGTTGCTTCGGGTGTGGGGGCAAGGATCACACGGTTGCTAGCTTTCCCAAGAGGAGTGCTCAGACGGCAGCAGATCGTGTGTGCTATTATTGCAAGGAGCCAGGGCACATCAGGCCCTATTGTCCCAAGTTGCAGCTGGTAGCAGTGGCAGCATTGCAGAAGATGCATACGAGAGGGTAGCAGATGGCACGGATTGAGCAGGCGCCACGGGTTTACATGACAGCAGAGACTGGTGGAACCAGTGCCGGAGCGATCACATGTATAATTTCTGGTACTTTGTCTTTGTGAATTCTTAGTAAGTTCAGATTTTATGTTGTCCTGTGATAAACTGTTAGGTTCTCAACACATGAGGTTTGTGTAGGGACCTTGTTGGTGGGAGGGTTTAAGTCCCATGTTATGTTTGACTCTAGAGCTATTCATAGCTTCATTACCCCGGAGTGTGCAGAGAGCGCAAGTATCGTAGGAGATCCGGGAGAGCGTGCAGGAGTTGTCAAAGTTGATGGAGGCAAGTTTCTGAGGGTCATTGGTCGAGCAAGGGGTATTGATATTCAGATCGCGGGAGAGTCTTGGCCTGCAGATTTGCTTATCAGCCTAGTGGAGCTTTATGACGTTATCTTGGGGATGGACTGGTTGCATCGACATATGGTTCATATGGATTGTCATCGGGGTAGAGTGGAGTTTGAGCGCTCAGGAGGGAAGTTGGTTTATCAGGGGATTAGACTGACTTCGGGGAGTCTCGTGAGCTCGGCCATTTAGGCTGGGAAGATGATCGAGAAGGGCCGTGAGGCTTATTTGGTTATTATATCTATGATAGAGTCAGTGGGGAAGTCTACGATTAGCGGTATTCAGGTTGTAGAGGAGTTTAAGGACGTGTTCCAGTCATTGGAGGGATTACCACCTCTCAGTCTGATCCTTTTACGATTAAACTGGAACCAGGGACGACACCGTTATCCAAAGCTCCTTACAGGATGGCTCCAGCAGAGATTGCAGAGCTAAAGAAGCAGCTAGAGGATTTGTTGAGAAAGGGATTCATCCATCCTAGTGTATCATCGTGGGGAGCGCAGGTGTTATTCATTAAGAAGAAGGATGAGAGTTGGCGCTTCTGTATTGATTACAGGGGTTTGAACCGGGTCACTGTGAAGAACAAGTATCCCTCTTCCAAGGATCGATGAGTTTTTGGATAAGTTGAGAGGTGCTACTTGGTTCTCTAAGATAGATCTGGCGTCGGGTTATCATCAGATCCCTATAGATGAGGCAGATGTGAGGAAGACCGCTTTCCGGACGAGGTATGGGCATTATGAGTTTGTAGTGATGTCGTTTGGGTTGACTAACGCACCAGCTGCATTTATGAGATTGATGAACAACGTGTTTCAGGAGTTTCTGGACGTGTCTGTCATCATTTTCATCGACGACATCCTGGTTTATTCTAAGAGTCCTGAAGAGCATGTAGTGCATTTGAGGGCACTTCTGGAGCAGAAGTTGTTTGCTAAGCTGAGCAAGTATAGTTTCTGGCAGCGTGAGATGGGTTCTCTGGGTCATATTGTGTCTACAGATGGGGTTTCTGTAGATCCAGAGAAGATTCAGGCTATCAGGGATTGGCCTAGACTGCAAAATGCCACGGAGATCAGGAGTTTTCTCGGGTTGGCAGGGTATTACATAAGATTTGTGCAGGGGTTTGCGAGCAGAGCACGTCCTATGACTAAGTTGACGGGGAAGGATGTTCCTTTTTTCTGGTCACAGGAGTGTGAGGAGGGCTTTGCAAGCCTGAAGGAGATGTTGACTACTGCTCCGGTGTTGGCTTTGCTTGAGTAGGGAGAACCCTATGTGGTTTATACAGATGCATCTAGAGTGGGTTTGGGATGTGTGTTGATGCAACATGGGAAGGTGATTGCCTATGCTTCGCAGCAGTTGCGGAAGCATGAGGACAACTATCCTACTCATGACCTGGAGATGGGTGTTGTAGTGTTTGCCCTGAAGATTTGGAGATCTTATCTTTATGGTGCAAAAGTACAGGTGTTTACAGATCATAAGAGCCTGAAGTATATATTCACTCAGCCCGAGCTGAACTTGAGGCAGAGGCGGTGGATGGAGCTGGTTGCAGATTATGATCTGGAGATAGCCTATCATCCTCGTAAGGCTAACTTGGTTGCAGATGCTTTGAGTCAGAAGCGGGCGGTTTCGGCTCAGGAGCAGGATATGGAGTTTCTGGTAGGGGAGATCAGTGCGTTGAGCTTGTGTGCGGTTTCTCAGGAGCCTTTGGGTTTGGTTGCAGCTGATAGAGCAGATTTGTTGACCTGAGTGCGGTTGGCTCAGGAGTCGGATTTGGGACTGGTGAATATCTTAAAGGATGTTGACTTAGAGTATCAGGTTTCGGCTAATGGTAATATTCTGGTGCATGGGCGGATCCGTGTGCCCAAGGATGAGGAGTTGAGGCAGGAGATTCTGAGAGAGGCTCATGCTAGGATGTTCACTATTCATCCATGAGCGACTAAGATGTACCGAGATCTCAAGAGGTAATATCACTGGGTCGGGATGAAGAAGGACGTGGCTAGTTGGGTTGCGAGGTGCGATGTGTGTCAGCTAGTGAAGGCTGAGCATCAGGTACTAGGTGGTTTGCTGAAGAGTCTTCCCATTCCAAAGTGGAAGTGGGATATGATTACTATGGACTTCGTGGTGGGTTTGCCAGTGTACAGGACGTTTGATGCTATTTGGGTCATTGTGGACCGGTTGACTAAGTCGGCACATTTTCTGGCAATTAAGAAGACTAATGGAGCAGCGGTCTTGGCTAAGAACTATGTGAAAGAGATAGTCAGGTGGCATGGGGTGCCAGCGAGCATTGTGACTGATAGGGATTCCAAGTTCACTTCGTTATTCTGGAGGGCATTTCAGGCAGAGATGGGCACTAATGTGCATATGAGTACAACGTATCATTCCCAAACAGATGGACAGTCAGAGGGGACGATCCAGACGTTGGAGGATTTGCTAAGGATGTGTGTGCTGGATTAGGGTGGCCATTAGGTAGATCATTTGAACTTGGTAGAGTTTGATTTCAACAACAATTACCAGGCGAGTATTGGCATGGCTCCTTATGAGGCTTTGTATGGGAGGCCGTGTCGTACACCGCTATGCTGGACTCAGGTGGGGGAGAGGAACATGTACGGGGCAGATTTTGTTTAGGAGAATTCGGAGAAGATTCGGGTTCTCAAACTGAACATGAAGGAAGCTTAGGATCGGCAGAGGAGTTATGCCGATAGGAGGAGGAGAGATCTTCAGTTTCAAGTTAGAGATAGAGTGTACCTCAAGATGGCCATGTTGCAGAGTCCGAACAGGTCATTGACTAAGACTAAGTTGAGTCCGAGGTATATGTGTCCGTTCAGAGTGATTGAGCGAGTTGGACCAATGGCATATAGACTGGATTTACCTGAGGTTATGCGTGCATTCCATAAGTTTTTCCATGTGTCTATGTTGCGGAAGTGTCTCCGCGAAGATGATCAGTTGTTGGCTAAGATTCCTGAGGATCTCCAGCCTAACATGACTTTGGAGCCGAGACCAGTGAGGGTTCTCGAGAGGAGGATCAAGGAACTTCGGAAGAAGAAGATTCTTTTGATGAGAGTCCTTTGGGACTGTGATGGTGTTGAGGAGCAGAATTGGGAGTCTGAGGCGAGGATGAAGGCAAGGTTTAAGAAGTGGTATGAGAAGCAAGTCGCGACTTGAGCTTGCCTAGCCTGGTCCCATCTATAATTCATGGCTGGAGCGGGAATGGAGTATTCCAGCCCATCTCTCTTGTTTACTTGGTCGCTTGGGATGGTTGGTTTTGCGACTAAGTAACAAGATGAGGTGGTGTTTGGGGTACAAAGTTTCCGCGAGGCAGTGTGTTGGAGGAAAGGTTCCTATTTTAGAAGTTTCTATAAGTTACAAGTTTCCAGAAGTGGAAAGTGCTAAAAATGGAAAGTTTTATGTGAGTTAGAATTGGTCCATTTTTAGTGGCGGAGAGCCTTGGAGAGGGCTTGTGTGGCCTTTGTGGCGGGCTGTTTAGCCATTGTGTGGCCTTTGTGGCGGGTTGTTTAGCCAAAGTGTGGCCTTTGTGGCGGGCTGTTTAGCTAGAGTGCTTGTTGAGGCGGTCCTTCGGGACAGATGGTCTTTGTGACGGTCCTTCGGGACGAGTGGCCTTGGTGGCGGTCCTTTTTAGGACATTTGTTTGGTCTTGGTGGCGGTGCTTTTTAGGACATTTGTTTGGCCTTGGTGGCAGTCCTGTTTAGGACATTTGTTTGGCCTTGGTGGTGGTCCTGTTTAGGACATGTGTGTGGCCTTTGTGGTTGCCCGTTGGGCAGTGGGATGATCCTTGTGTGGTCATAAGGTATTCCAGTGAGGGGATATGTGGTTGGTAGGGCATCGTGTTGTCTTACGCGAGCCACGGAAAGGAAACTTGGATAGGGATAGGACTCAGACGTGTTCAGAATTGTTTGCTCGACTCTTGGGGAACTTAGGTTCTCCTAGTACCGTCATATTCTAAGACTTTGTGGCTTGGGAGTATGGCTGGTTCTCCCCGGCAACGGCGCCAAATTGATACTAAGATTTTTGTGTGTCCTAGCAGGTTCAATTAACCTTATGCAGTTGTAGTACTTAAGGTGTCAATCCAGTTGGGAAACTTTACTATCACTCAAGATGCAATCAAGGAATCACAAGTTAAGCCAATATAAAAGAGTGTTTGTCTAACAGTCTTAGAATTATGACAATACAAAACGAAATTGAGTCACAGAACTAGAAACGAGACTGCATGACAAGAAGCGAAAGAGAATAAGTAAAACCGAAAACAATTCTAAGCATGAACAAACGAAACAGTCTCAGGAATGTAATATCAAGCAAAAAGATAAAAGTCCTAAGGATGGGAGTAATTGATGTCGGTGGAGTATCCTACAGAGTGTTTAACATGCCACAAGCAAACTATCCCTAAACAATGAACATCACAACTTAGCTAATCCAATCTCTTGGCAAAATCTACTCAAACTCAACCAGTTCCATACCTAGCTCTCGCTAGAGAAACATGGTCGAGCAGGCATGACAAACAAGTTCATTCACGTCAACAAACATCCTAGACAACTAATTTCTTAGGCTAGGAACGTAAGTCTCTAGCACTAGTTGGTCAGACATTTCATCAAACACCTTTTGGGTGTGGAAATGTCTCAAACCTAGTTCCAATTGATCAGAGAGAAACTAGCATTTCTAACACTAGTCCAGAAGGGAATCATAAAAATCAAAGCTTAAACACTCTGCATCCTAAGATCCTCCACCTAATCTATCCCATCCTCAAGGACTACTACACTACTCAGATCCGGAAATCATCACCAAAGATACAAATCCAGAAAACATTGAACAAAGCATAATAAGATTGTTTATTGATGGTTAGAGATGTCTCTATTGCTTGTGTGTATAGCCCAGTAGATGGGAGGATCGCCTGACTGAGTGTTTATAAAATACTCATGCATTGCAATTTGCGTTTGTGGTGTAAAGGCAAAGTGTGATCGTGGAATCAAGGCAATGAAGATGAGGATGTTCTAGTGGTTTGCTTGGTTGTATGGCTTCTGTTAGGTTGCTAGAGTTGAGTCCTAGAATGTTGTTTAGGATTGATGCTTCTATGGTTTATGCTGTTTGGATCATTAGTTTATGATTTGGAATTAATATCGGTTATTGGATTATGATTGGATTATTTATTGGTATTAGTATGTGTTATTTCCGCTGTTGGTTGTGTTTGTGGTTAGGTGGCTAGTGGGTATGGGACCACTAGCTGTAGTGTATTTATTATTATTATTTATTATTTATTAATTAACAAAAAAATGGGTCAGGTCGTTTCAGTCATCATGTTGACTTTACCAACCCACTTGTTTGTAGCTTCGGACGAACACCTTTTAGGTTGACACCTTTTTCACCATGCTCCCCTTCTCTACACTCGATGTGCTGCACTGTCTCCAGTGTGTTGTGCTGGCAGATATCACTTGACACTTTCCCGCTTCGTCTGAAGTCCTTCAGGTACGTTCAGCCACAAATTGTAACTATTACACGTACTCTGGTTCTTCAATCTCCCCCTTTTTATCTGATTATGTGCCTCAAGCTTCCTATAACAAGTTAGTAGTACAAAAAAAAAACAAAAGGACAAGACTAAACTCAAGTACTATCAATACAATAGAGATTACTTCAAATTACTTCAGTGCAGAATTAGGTTCAATACATAACCAAGTAAAACAAAAGACAAGAGTGCTTCAGCCATAGGTTCAATACGTATTCGTTAGAGAGCTTAGACTAAAAACAGTCAATAAGTCTTACTCCTACTTATACTACTCCCCCTTCCCAAGTGCATACACTACACTTCTTCAGCCACTATCAGTCTCATCACCTTCTTGATCGTCTTCAGGGTCACCCTCCCCCTTTGAGTAGATGATATCAAGATAATCCCCTCCTGCTTGAGTGCACAGACTCATATAAAAACTGTTGGTAATGATATAGAGAGAGTAAGAATGGAGAGAGAGACTTACATGCAAGATGCTCGAGCCTAAGCTTGGTGAATTCATGCAGATGGCGGATGTCAGAAATCAGTGTGAGAGTGGACTGAGAGGACAAAAGCTCCTTTGGTTCAATCTTGAACTTGGGAGGCGCGGCAGAGGAGACATCACCGGAGTGAGCTGGAACAATGCGCTGAAAACGCAGGAGCTGATTGATCTGAATGAGAAGGATATGACGAAAATTGGACGAAGCATTTGCAATCACCGTGCCGCAGGGACAAATCTCATCAAAGACCAACTTCCCAAAATTAAAAGGACGGCCCTTGAGAATCATGAACAGGAGTGTAAACCATTCAGCGGACATAGAGCTGAGGTTCATGGTTGGCATCCAATTCTGACAGCAGATCTTCTGAAGCATCGCCACCGTATCTCCTATCTCTTTTTTGCTGCGAAGATCCAAACACAAACCTGGCCATCAGTCAAGAGAGTGACAATATCATCAAGACTTTTGTGAACTTGGATCTTAGTCACATTCAGAGGGTAGGGCTCATTAGGAAGCTGATACAGCTGATTGATGATGGGGAGAACTCATACATAGACCCACGAACAAAGACCTTAAGAGAGTCGGGCCCTTCCGATTCAGCTTCAGCAAAGTTCGCATAGAACTCCTTGACAATATTATTACCAACAAAGGAGTCAACTTCAGTGACCGTAGGAAGGAGACCAACGTCAGAGAGGATTTTGTACGCATCAAAACCGTGGGTGTTATCGACAGCAAGGAACCCCATCTTGTTAAAGAGCCAACCCGAGATAGTCTGAAAGCGACGCATGGTCTGTTCAGAGATGAACTTAGAAGAATATGGAGCAGAGGAAGGAAGCTTCAGTTCAGGATAATTTTGATCACGAATGGCAGTCTGACGGTGGCGTTCAACATAGCGGGAGAGAAATGTCGGTGAGGGAACCTCTGCAACATCCTCTGTAGTGAGATGGGGCTTGGTAGAAAGTGAACCGTCAGTGACATCTTCAAGGTCATCGTGAGTAGATGAACGAGTGGAACCACGGCGAGGCATGCGACGAGTGGTAGCCGACGACGGCTTAGCCTTCCCTTTAGAAAAATACCCAATTATTCCAACTGAAAACAATTGGGTATTAAACGTCCAAATAAAAAATAACATCGAATTTTATTTTGGCATTTTTCCCGTATTGTCATTGATAAATTCTTTTTTTTTTAACTAAAGAAAAATTCATTGATAAATTCTTGTATATTGCTATTTTTTTAACGGAATAAAAAAAATTTGTAGTATTTCTTTTATTTTCTTAAAATTTTGTCATTTTTAACTATAGTTAATATTCTTTTATAGGCAAATTATGTCTATCAAATTTGCTTTACTTTATCAATTTAAGTTTTATTTTATATATATATATATATATATAATCTCTTCATGACTTCTAAAATCTTTCTTCACTTCTCTTAACAACAATAACAGTACATACGAAAAATTAGTTAATGAGAAGAACCAACGATTTGTCAAAATAATGTAATGCTAGCAATTGAGTATTTTTATTTTTGGTTTGTCTACTTGAATACTTTTATGTTTAAAATAGTTAACACAGATAAATCCATACATACTATACTGTATATACATAAAACGTTTGTGTGTGACAGATTAATCAATTTAAGTATAATGAAAGTGCAAGCATGAGAATAATAAAATTTGCTTTACTTTATCAATTTAATTCAAGCTCTCTTTCCTGGCGTTCAGAAATGGTTTAGTAGTTAGTTCTTTGCATTCAGAAGACCCAAACATTTTAATGCGGATGTGAAGCGATGATTCTTGCAAATTAAATTGTGTTAGTTTTCACTATCCACAAAGGAAAAATATCCTTTCATAAGGTGTCATATGGTTTTAATTATTTAAACTTCAAGATATTATACATGCATGTGCATATGAAAGTAAATCTGCATTTGTTTACCTATCTAAAGATAGCACACGAGGAGTCTCGCTAGTTGCTAGGACTAAGAACAAAAGTGATATTCAATAGAGTAGTTGATTGCAATTCTGAACCGAACTGTACTATCAAACAAAATAATGAAATATGTATATGTTGAAAGAAAGAAGTAAACGATTTTGCATGCATCACAATACATTTTCAAGAAAACAGTCTTACGATCGATTTATCATCTATACTTTCTCTTTATACAATTTTTTTTTTGGGCTTTTACTTACAAGAATTAAATTATTATTTTTAGTGACCGCAAGAAAAGAAAAGAAAATCTTGAGTATGCAAGCTTTTGTTTAATTTATTGTTTTTTTTGTAAATTTGTTCAGAAATATTTCAATTTGATAAGAAGTCACAGTTACATTATATGGAGCAAGATTATGGCCTTGAAGGATGGGTCATTTCACCTTTAATGGTCACGAAGCTCCTATTTACTTAGTTTTTTTTTTTTTTTTCTTTTTTGTCATACCGAAGCTTTCATTTAAGCTGAAGCCTAATAAGAGGTGATTTCTTACAACAAGATTTAACATAATCAAAGAAGCAACAAAAGGATTAGAGTTCCATGAGCTTAACAAAGGGATTTTCAACTTGGACAAGTTTTACAATATTTGAAAGGTCTACTGTAACCAATGGGGATTCGTCTTTGAAGCCAAACTTCACGAGATCCTTGACCAACAGGTGATCATGAACGGCTCTAGCGGATAGCGCATCTCGAGCTTGTAAAAGAGTGTTCCACAGAGGGAACAGATGTAGGGCTTCTCGCCAACAGTAGAGGGATCAGGAGCATAAGAGCGAAGTCTTTCAATCTTTTAGGAACATAACTCATTATTCTAGCTGAATTTACAACCGGGGTTCGCAGGAAATGGGCTTCAACCCATAACAAAGCAGGTGGGTCCTCCCTCACATGAAACTCAAAGGGGTTAAGGAAATCTACATAAAGCTTGTAGTCGGTTTGGCTTTGAAAATTATCAACAGACCCAAGCTTACAGTCTAGTGGCGCTAGGTGGGGACAGGGGGCAAGGGGCATAAACATCGGGTTCAAATCCACAGTCAGGTCAGGATCATACGTATAGCTAAACATTGCAACCATCTGACCAACGTTAATATACTGGCCTCGACACACATATCTAACAAACCATTCTAAAGACACCAATGTTCTGCTACCGAGGGTTACTCGACTTGACCAAGCAGAGGTAATGGGTGCTAAAGAGGTTGATCTTGATATAGACTTATCAACAACGGATCTGGGAGGGTTCATACTCAGTTCAAGGTCAGGGAGTAAGACAGTGTCTTGGAAGGCAACACAACACATAATGTTCGAGAAAGAAACGACTCCACATAAATTCAACATTAAGTTTTCATCTGATGACAAGTAAAGTGCAATATCCATACAGTTTTGAGAAAGGAGTAAGCTAGTCTTCTCTAAGGATAGTGTTCCTATGACATAATGGTAGAGCAATATCGCCGTTATCAAGCAAACACGATTCAAAGTAAGGCTAAGGAGAGCAATTAAGAAATCAGACCTGGATATGGGCCACAGTGGCGTTAATGGGCTACAAAGATAAGCAAAGCCTATCTTAATAAACCCTAGGTTTGCTGGTGTTGGGTGATGGGAGAAAAGGTCGCTGCCGTTCTGCAAGATCGGAGTGACGTACGGCGGTAGCACACTTAAGGGAACCAGCCGCCAGCTTTTGAGCTCTCCGTGTGTCGTCGGTGCTCTAACTGGAAAAGACACATCTGATGGTCCAAGAGAAGCTCTTGCCATCAACGAAATCCAGTGGAAAGGGAACAGTGGTGGTGCCGGTGCTAGTCCAGATCTAGAGCCAATTGGTGTAACGATGAAGTCGTGCTCGGGTGTAAGAGATGAGGAGCAGCTGGACTGTTGTGAAGCTTCTGTCATCGGGTTCACGAGCGGGACCGCATCCGAGATCTGAAGTAGATCGGAGCTTTTAGAGCAGAAATGTGCTCTTCCGTCGGTAAAACAACCCTTCGAGTAGAAGACTTCTTGGAAAGTTGTACTTGGATTTTTAGGGGAAAAAAACTTAGAAGTAGAACAAACAACCAGGGAGAAGCTTATATAGATTAGAGAGAGATTAGAAAGGTTTGTCACCCCCCGACGCCGGCGATCAGAGGTCTCACCGGCGCCGGAAGGCATGGTTGGTAAGAGAATATCGAGTCTCGTGTCTGAGAGCTTTCTAGGGCGAACTCGTGCTCCTATTTACTTAGTATGTCCTCATCAAAAAGGAAATTCAAACGTAGGAAGACGTACTTATAATAGTTTACTAGGATCTACCCCTTAGTACATCACGGGGCAATTATTTTATTTTTTGTTTCTAAATTATTCTTGCACTTTTAGTTTATTTAAATTGGCATGGTTATATTGTAGTTTTGTAATAATATTATAGGTTACTTTGGTATTTATACATTATATGTTTTTTTTAATGAAACTAATTATATATATTTATGAATATATATAGGAGATGGTATAGATTAACTCAAAATTGTAGATAAAATTAACAATTCTATAGTGCTATATATATAATTGTTATAGTGTTGTATTTGTAATTTAATATATATATATATATATTAAAATGTGATTTATTTAGTATTTATTTGGTTTAAAATGAGAACTTAATTTATGATTGTAAGTTATATTATTTGTTTTTAATATATGCCGAACTACAATACATTTAGAGATGCCATCGTTATTAGTTTCTTTATGTAAATACACTTAATATAATATTTGGAGTACCGATGGTTTAAAAAAAATTATATTTGGAGTCCTTAAATTAAAGAATCCCACTTCATAGCTTACATCGAATAAATTTTAATATGCTAAGATATATAAAATATATAATGTTACCGTTAAAAAAAAAATACAGATATAATATTTTAAGGACTCTAGATCTGCGACATATAAAGAACAATCGAGAAAATTGACCGTTTTGTTTTGTTTCAAAAACGATTCATTCCCACAAAATCGCTTAACAATTTATTGTCTCTTCTTGTACGCTCTAGCAACTTAAATTGTGGTTTTTAGCATCTACAATAATAATACTTTGTATATTCCAAATAATTATCCTTATAATGTGTTTTCAAAATTACAAATACTATAACCCAGCAAACTTAAAATAACCCGTTAATATAATTTGAGTGCTTCAAATAAAATAAAAAAGAGTGTTATTAAAAATAAAGAGAAATACCCTAAACTAGCACCATTATAGGTTTTTCTTTCAAAGTTAGCACACGCGCTCAAGTTTTCCAAAACTAGCATTTTTCTAAAATTAATTATTATGTTAATTAATGACAAAAGAGAAAAAAAGTAATAATAATCAGAGTCTTACAAGAAACTTAGGGTCGTACTAAATCGGCAAAATCTCTGACGAATCCACAAGGTTTGTTTTTGAGGAAAGAGCATGTGTTTGGAGCTTGGGTTTTCACAACGAAAGCTAGATTTGGAGGGAAGAACCGATAGATTTCGATTTGATTGTGGTGTTGATGAAGACGATGAGCTCGATTTTTTGCATACAACAAATCCACCGCCACCGTCGTTTCAGTCCCGCAAATTCCCACGGCCACGAAACGGACTCATCGACGGCGAGCTTCAGTGAGAGAATCTTGTTCGCTGTTCTCGAATCTGTTAATCGAGATAAGAATTGAAGTAAGGATTGGGTTTTTGGAATTTTCATTATCAGATGTTGAAATTGTTCTTTGTAAATTCTGACTTGTTGTTGTGTGTAGGGATGTTAAAAGTGCAAATGAGGAACATGTGAGAGAGTAACCAATGATGAATGGGATCAAATAAGATATCAAATCAATTGGAGTTTTGGACTTTGGGATTTGTTCATAAGCTCTCTGTAGTCTTGCTTCTCGTTTAAAATCATTGCAAGTCAGTTAACTAACAAAAAACACCAATATTTAAACTTTTTTTTGTATGTTATTGTAATGTTTGAGTGAGCTTTTTGTTTGTCAAAAACAGATGATGTGTAGAGCACATTTTTCAGAAATGGGGAAAGAGAAGCATAAGAAACGATGAATCAAGGCTTTGAAGCTTCTATATGTATGTTATAGTGAAGCTTGTAAGGAGATGGAGATTAAAGGACTGATTTGAATTGGTAGATATCTAGCTTGCTATGAGTTTTTGAATCGTTTTGCTAATGGCATAGATCAACTTGGTAGTGTTTCTTGGGGTTTTAAGGTTAATTAATCTGGTAGTGTTGCAGAACTAGTTTAAATGTGGGGTGGTGATATATAAAATATATCTTGAAGTAATGTTAAAACAAAATTTGAATTCATGGACTGATCATGTTGTTGAATAAGGTTTTCAGCTCTAACTCAAGTGATTGATGATATACATGATGACAAATATTTCAAGAACAAAGCAGAGAGTTGATGATAAAGATGGGAAAATGGGCACTTGAGTGGAAGTTTGAGTTCGTCATTATGGAAGGTTTTCCTAAAATTCAAGAACACCTTCCTAAAAGCTATGGAATCCTTCCTAAATTTTTTAAAAATGTGTTTTTAAATCTCTTTATATGTGTTTTGCTTTATTGTATCACATGTTACTTCATTAGTGATGTATAATGATTTGATTATGTGCACATATTGGTGTTTTACAATAAAGGTAACAAATAGAAATATCTAACATGATGTTTTAGGAAGATCTTCCTAAACATCAATGACGTCTTCCTAAATTTCAAGGAGTTTTTCCAAAACGTCAATGACTCCTTCCTAATGCTCTTTGTTTTTTTTTTCATGAAGGTCTTCCTGAAATTCAAGAAATCATTCATAAATATATGAGAATCCTTCTTGAATGTTACATTCAAATCCTTCTTATATGTTTACCAGTGAAAACATAGCTATCTACCAAAATATCGAGATAATTAATACAAAACCTTCCTGGATATGTTTTCAAACAAGTCTTGTGGTGAAAACCATCCAAACTATCTTTCATAACCAAAATCCTAATGCTAAAACAAAGACCATGTGAATACAAAGAATCAAACTGTAAATACTTCAATCATATATGGCAATTGAAGCCTTCAATGAGCACCGTTCGTCTTTGATTCGGAGTGTTATTGCAGCTCCAATTCTTCCTAAACTTTTTATGAAGGTCATCCTGAAGTTCAAGGAAACTTTCCTGAATTTCAAGGAAACTTTCCTGAATTTCGTTCAATCCTTCCTGACTTTTCATAAGATGGAAATAAGAACCTATTTCATGTGTTCCTTTTCTCAGCAATTTAATAAATTTCTTCACAAGAAAAAACAAAACAGAACAAGAGTTACATGGTTTGGAATAGATCCTAAACATTTAGCTATGGCCAAACATATAAAAAAAATGATAACTTTTAAGTCATTTCATACATTTGCTAGTAACATTTTACAAATTGTGGCTTAAACATTTCACAAAATTGTATCTAAAGACAATAGACCTTACGTACCCATCTCTTCAAGAACCAAACCCATCAAACTGTCTAGTCTTTGCTACAATACTGACCATGTAATTTCTATGCAGCCTAACAGATAATACAACATAAAAATTGTAGGTTCTTGAATCATGAGCTAACCCTGGTTTCTTTGCAGCCCAACAAAAGAAAATAATTGCAGGTTTCCGAGTATGTCGAAACTGTTCTAAAACCACATGAGGCTGATAACATCAATAACATCATTATAATCTTCAGATTCAATTTCACCATCACTAACATCAGAATTAACACTAGAGAAAGCTCTAAAACCAAGACTCACATCAGAACTAACACTAGAGAAAGCTCTAAAACCAAGACTCACATCAAACAAAAGTGTAGAGGATTATGGCAATGGAGGGTGATAAATAGAAGAATGAAACAGGCAATAGAAAGGAAAAGACCTAGCACCGAAAAACCAAACTTGCTCTTCTCCTCTCCCATCGATTATGCAACTTTTACATGAATTAAATTCATCCAAATTGAATATTATCGATGCTTGGGCTCCTCTGCAGTGTCTCAATCATTGACTTCAATTTATGAATCACCTTCAATTCAGATCCGATTGGGTTCATCGGTGGAACACCATCATCGGTTAGGTTTGGAATCGGAGAGAAGTAAGAGTGAGAGAGAACAGGCGGTGGTTTCAATGTCACGATCTGGAATTCGACACTGTTTTAGTTTTATTAATATTTTTTTTTAATAAGATATAATTTTGTGCTAGTTTTGAAACATTTGAAAACATGTGCTAATTGTGGAAGAAAAACTTAAAATTGTGCTATTTTTGTCAATTGCCCAAAAATAAAAGTAGGTTATTGATTAGTCATTATATCGAAATGTAAGACATTTTGTTAGTGATAGCATCTTCGGAATATATGTTTTATGATTTTTTTTTTGTTTTGATTTAGGGAATATTATTAAATATTAATGCATATCCTTATCTTTATTCTAGTTAGGGTTTGATTTTCTGTAATCTATCATCAAGAATATACGTACTCATCGTGATTGATTAATATTGATACTAAATTTAATAGTGCATATATTTAGGAAAGAATAATTTACCAAAATGTGTATGTGATTTATCTATTTTAATTATATATTGCCTAACATGTTACTGTCTTTAATTATTTGCTATGTTATAGGGATGTTGAAAGTGTAATACGTGTAAGATAGATATGTATGTGCAAATGTAATTAGTTACTATATATTGGGAAATCTCTAATTAATGTTTTGAAGAAATCAAAGCACATATATTTGAAATGATCCGATCTTTGTAATCGGTTAAGAATTAAATTTATCCATGTAACATGAAAATTAAATTTATATTTATATTGGTTATCGATTAATTTTAAAATATATATTCGTTTATAAAAATTCAACTCACATCATATGCTGAAAAAATCCATAATTTTATTAAATATATGTATTAAATAGTAATTCAAATTATTAAAGATAAGATTAAATAAAAGTGAAAGGAGAATTACAATTTAATCTAACATTGTGATTTAAATTAGGTAGATAGATTTTAGGAAATTTGAAATTAAGGAAATGATTGTGTTTGGTTGTAAGGATTGTAGAGAATTAATTGGGACTTGTTTGGATACAAAGATAAAAATAGATGACACAAAAATGTACTTCAAAAATGTTAAGATAGATTGGTTCTTGCAACTGCCTAACTTTAAGACTATTAATTTCAACGACTAAGGATTTACGACTATATGTTTTAGTCGTTATTTGATGGTAAAATACTATTTAGCGACTAATAGTGCAGTTGTTATTTTCATGTTTTTACAGTGTTGTATGAGTGAAATTAATATTCTTTTCCTCTCTTATTTTCAGTTTATTCTTTCAACTGACACCAATGGGAACATTTTTATTTTTTTTGTTTTTTTGGCAAATACACCAATGGGAACATTAAGACATGGTTTTATGATAAATAGAGTTCAGTGGCAAACTATAACGCTCCAATTGGCTGGTGTAACATGTAAGATTTGTGATTAATATGATTTAAACTCTTTCAACGCACCTATCAGATTCTACTTCATTAATAATAACTATTATTCATTTTTTTGGGTAGGATTTAGCCAGTTGAAACGTAACCCCGCCGCCACCGTACTCTCTATCTCACTTTTTGTTTCAGCTTTGGCAACAATGGTAATGGTTATCGGACCATTATATCCATTTTCCTCAAATAACCGCTCAATGGATAGCAGAATCCGCAGTGGGGCAAACCCCCGAGGTACGGGCAGCGAATCCAGATCCAAATAGAAGAAGATTGGCTGGTTCAGGTTATCGGTAAGGGATCTGGAAGTGGGGGCAAAGTTGGAGGGAAAATGAGGGGTATGGTTAGATCTATCCTAGCAAGCAAAACGCTCCAGGTGGCTGGTGTAACATGTAAGATTTGTGATTTATAAAATTTCTCACTTTAAACTCTTTCAACGCACCTATCAGATTCTAGTTTCATTAACTATAACTATTATTCATTTTTTTGGTAGGATTTTTTGCTGTGGAACCAACAAATTTGGAAATTGTTGATAGATGCTTTGAAATAGTTGAAGTGATGAAAATATATACTCAAGAAGAATTTGCTGATGGTGATGAACATGATAGTGATAAACAAGTACATGTGCATCTTAATCTCCTAAATGAAGAATTAAAATCAGAAGATGAATAATGACTAATTTCCCAAAAAAAAAATCATTACATAGTTTCACAAGTAGGTATTACATAATCATATATATAAAAGTAAGGTTTCACTCACTCCTTATTGGTCCACTTGGCAATGCAATTTTAACAAAAAAAAAATATTTATATTAAAACAAAATTTAAAAACAATTAATTTCACATTTAACTCACATAATATAAAACTGAAATCATATAAATTCCCCCTATGCATTAATTTTATTTCTCCACTAAGTTGTATTAATCAATTGTATTAAAACAAAACAATACATTAGAATTGTAACTCTCATTTTTCTAAATGCAATTTTTCATCATTTCTCTTCCTATAAATACTCATTATCTTATTCTCTTAGTCTATCACTCTTTCATTCTCTCATCTTCTTCCACTACTCTCAAATCTCTTTTTTTTTTTTTTTGTATTTTTTTGTTATTGTTGTTGTATGGGTTATAAAAAATTAAATCAAATATCATTGTAAAAGCTTAGTTTTAAAGTTTGGATGATATGTATATCTTATATATATATATATATATATATTAATCTTTTAAAAGGTTTATCTCCATTTTCTATTTTATATTAACATCTTATAAGTTATTATTTTCATACTTTCTTACAATATTCACCACATAATAAGATCATGAAGTTGAAATGATCCATATCTAATTATCTAATATGTCTCTGGTATCTCACATAATCATGTATCATTTTTAATAATTTATAAAGATCAATATAATATTTAAAGATCAATATAATTATCCATTTATAAAGTCTATTTATAAAGATCAATAGACTTTACTAAAGTCTATCAACTCTATTTATAAAGACTATGTTCTTTTGTGATCCAATTGATAAATCTGCAAATATCAATAAAATATATATTTTTTTTTATGATTTGAGGTTTTTGAAAACAAAAAGAACATAATTAAACAATAGGTTTTTGTGTGTTTAATCAAAATAAAAAATGATCCAAAAAAGAAATCATATTCAACTGGAACTTAAATATAAAAATAAAATATAATTTTAAATATACCATTTAACTAAATTCTCTAAAGATGAAACCATTAGTATAAAATCTAGCACTATAAATTAAATTGATGAGTGAAAAACAAAAAAAAACCAAAAAAATATAAGTTATCCTTGGGGTTTTAAAAATCATTGAGATTGAAGAATTCATATAATTTTATAAGAAAACTAATTTAGTTTGTCACTTCAAAAGTAATATTTTTTTATTTTGAAATATTATGTGTAAGTGTTGAGTTTATATCAAAAAACAACCAAATCATGTGAATTTTGATTCAGCCACTTGGTATTCCTTTTATTTTAGGTTATAAAAAAATAAAATATTTATTTATAATTAAAGGCATGTAACTCCATTTAACTCAAATGTAACTCCTATCCAATAATTGTATATTAATTCATTCCTCATACTAACTTATTTATCTTTCAAGAGAAAATATTTTTGGTTAAATTTTAATATATTTTTAATTATTTTGGTTGGCTAAACTTATATTCATATTTTGGTTGGCTAAATTAATATATTTCTTATGTAAAATTATTGTTTATAATATATTTCTCATTTCAAAGTTTAAAGCAATATATCATATATATAAAAGTAAGGTTTTGGTCTCTCCTTATTGGTTGATTTTCATTTAATGTTTTCTATTTTTTTTTATTTTTTTATTTGCATTATAATTACTTTAAACAATATTTAAGACCCAATAAACACAATACATTTAACTCACACATTAAAATAAAATTATAACTGAAAATAAAATAAGTTATGCATTAATCATATTCTACCACTCAATTTTATTCAAACACAATAAATTACTATTGTAACTCAATAATTCTAAATGTAACTTCCATCATTTCTTATCATATAAATAAGCATTCTCTCAATCTCTCATTCTCTCATATTGGCATTCTTTTACTATCTCATTTTCAGATTCTCTCATTCTCTTCTACAATACCTCAAATCATTTTTCGTTTTTTTTTTTATTTTTTATTTCTTATTTTTGTTGTATGGGTTGTAAAACATAAATGAAATATCATTGTAAAATTTTAATGCTAAATTTTAATTTTAGAGACTAAATGATATATATTTTACATTGTTCTTATTTTAAAAGATTTATCTCCATTATCTAATTTGGATTATTATCTTATAAGTAATCATTCTCTCCTCCTCTCCCACCAATATCAAATGTTGTTATATCTCATATGTGTTGTAAGAGTTTGATTCTATATTTTAATTTAGAAAGGACTAAACGATATATATTTTACATTGTTCTTGTTTTTTAAAGATTCATCTCCATTATCTAATTTGGATTACCATCTTATAGTAATCATTCTCTCCTCCTCTCCCACCAATATCAAATGTTGTTATATCTCATATGTGTTGTAACTTGTAAGAGTTTGATTCTATATTTTAATTTAGAAAGTATTACATATATTTAACATTGTTTTCAATTTTTATTTTATTTATATAAAAATAAAATATTTCTTTTATATTTCTTGCCTTTCTAATCTATTCATATTTATTTTTAAAATTTGCATATTTATATTTAAATTCACATATGTTAGTTTTAACAAAAAAATCAACTTTATTTGAGAATTAGATGTTCCTATTCATTTTTGAACAATCAATAACATAATATATATAAGCATTTTGTCTTGCAATCACAAGTTCCATTTCCATTGCTTAACTCCATGGTTAAACTATAATATATGTTGTCCTATTTGTAGGAACAACAACATATTTATTTATTATATTTAAAAGAGCAGATGATTAATCGAAATAAACATTTCTCCAAGTTTTATAATTCGTTCAGTGTGAGTGTACTTATTACTTTGAAAAACCTTTACATTGAAGTTCATAAAATCATATAAGAAAACTAAAATACTATGTCACTTCAAATTTGGAAGGAAACACTTGGTATTCCTTTTTTAAAAAGTCAAGACACATATAAAAATTTATTAATATTAAACTCACTTTAAAGGCATAAAAGGTTATTTAACTCAAAAATAATTTTTATCCAATAATTCCATACATTCCTCCCACAAATATAAATATATATATATATATATGTTCAAGATTATCTTTAAATATTACAGAATATTTTTGTTAGCTAAACTTATAGTCACATATATACAATATATATACATAAGAATTTATATTACTTATTAACACCATAATTCGACCCATTATTTGCTTAACTCAAAATTGGTTTCAAAGCCAGCTAAAGAAAAACAGAAACGATCTTATTGATATTAGACTAAAACATAGGCATACAAACAGAATCACCTACACGGAAGATAATTATTTTTTAAAAATAACTTATTATTGCAACATTAACGTAGGAAGGGTTTACATAAGCAGTTAATTAGAAAATCTAAAATACAATAAATGTATTAGGAACAATATCAGTCAATGATAAGATTGGATCCTCAAAAGCAAGAAACAAAATCCTCATAATTCATAAAAAATAAACGTCACAGTTGTACACATCTAAACGAAATGGTATAAACATATAGTGTATAAGTACAAGTGACTGCGAAGCGCCTAATTAAAACGAAATAATACAAAAGACAAAACGAAAAAGACAAAAAAAAAAACAAAAAAGTGCCAACTGCACCACAACCCACGCGTTGCGTGGCGAAGCATCTAGAATGGCTTTGAATTTAGTGTTTAAAAAGTCATGAGATTATTATATTTATTAATCACATTTTGGATTCATATTTTTAATATAAGATTAGGTTTTGATTTATTATAGTTTAGTATTGTACAAAATCTGAACTTCACAACAATTTGTATAATCAAAACATATATACAGTAGTCCATGTAGGGAATTATTATGGATTTGGCCACTTTTCACTCCAACTATTTTGTGTATGTCATTTTCTTCACATATTTTAAATTTGTCACTTTAATTTGGTCACTTTAAAAGCTATACATTTGTGATTTTTTTTGTTGCTAAAATACATACTTCATAACAAATACTAAATCTTACAAAAAAAAGAACATCAATTAAATTGTATCAAAAAATTAAGTGATATTAATTTGTATTGCTTATTTATGATTGATACAAAAGATAAAATTTAGCATCGCTTGTAATAATTGATATCCTTATTGACTTGTACGGCATCAATCAACTAAAGCTGATGCAAACGGATATAAATTTGCATCACTTTAAGATACTGATAGAAACATAAATACATCACTTAAAAAATCGATATATTAATTCATTTATATTAACAGCACTTTGCAAATGATTAAAAAATTACATCAATAAAAAATGATGCAAATAAGATTATACTAATTATGTCAAAACTAATTTTGTGATTTAGTTCAATTGTTAAAAGTTAAAATCAATGGATTTATCTACTTAATTTACATCAAAGAAAATAAAATATTTTATTATAATTTGAATCAGGTTAAAACAATGATATAATAGCATAACCAATATACATTAACAAACAATCTATATAGTTTAATTTGTAAATAATAACCGACCCATTTTTAATTCATATTACATACGTGACAAAAATAGGTTGAAACTGACATAAAATATTATTGAAATTAATGTGAAACATATAACGGCGTACTTTTTTAGTCTTATATGTCGATCGCTTCTTAAAATCTGGTATCATGTCTTTCATTTGATGTCAAATTCCTTAAAATTTTACAGCAGTTTTTTTTGAAAGAAAATAAGCGATTATTATTTTTAGTTTTCTTATTATTCTTCTTTTTCATTTTAAAATCTAAACTTTAAACACTATTTTGTAAACCCAAACCGACATATAATTTCATTTAATTGTATAATCTAAACCCTAAACTCTAACAACTCTTTTGTAAACCCAAACCGACATATAATTTCATTTAATTGTCAAATCTAAACCCTAAACTCTAACCACTTTTTTGTAAACCCAAACCGACATATAATTTTGTTTAATTGTAAAAACTAAACTCTAACTACTCTTTTGTAAACCCAAACCGACATATGATTTCGTTTAATTGTAAAATCTAAACTCTAATTATTATTTTTATAAACCTAAACCAACATAATTTCCTTAATAAAAAATCTACAGAATTAGTTTCCTTAATTTGTTTTGTCTTTTTATTTTAATTTTGATTTATTTTATAAATATAATATGATATGGCAGTTTGATTGGTTGATTAAGAGGGGATGAATAAGAGTGGTTCACCCTTAAAGGTGAACCCAATAATTTTTCTTTTAACTATTTTCTTTTTTCCTGGTTAATTGTTTTTGTTTTGAATTAGAATATTTACTTTTCAGATTTCCCTAGAATTAAGTAAATCAAGTACAAATATCCAGAAATCTTATTAGATACTTCTGTTTCCTTTGCTAAACTGTTTCGTTTATTCAATAATTATTACCGATAAGAGTCCAAAACAGATCTCTTTTGCAGTTCATAGTTCATGTGTGAATCTTGAAGATTTGTGTTCATCTTTCTTTTTTTTTTTTTTTTTTTTTGTCAAACATACACTTCATTAACATAAGTTACAAGGTTTTTGGTACTCCACTCTAAGAGGAGTATAATACAACCAACTAACTTATACAGGAGGAGAGAAAGTCATAGTGTGTTGCTTAAACAGAAGCACAACACCCGGAGCAAGCTACAACAAAGGGTAAAACAAGCTTGCGAGCATCTACAGGAAAAAGAACAAAAGATACAATAAATATTGAAACTAAGATAAAGAGGTCTTAAGACCCTATAGATAGTGAGAACCACCAGGAAGATAGGCCACATGAAGTGACAGTAGGCTGTCCAAGACCTATTCATTGGCCGCGAAACGATGATATGCTACAGTGGAATGCTGAGATTCCGACGGGTTCTTATAAACCTAGCTCGCATTAAAGATGATAAGTCTTCAGCTCCCTGAAAAGCGAGAGTAGGTTGGGAACAAGTTCCCAGAAATCGAGTGACGGAGAAAAGATCTGAGATAAGACCATCTTGCCACACGCCTGTGAAAGAGCTTAACCGAATGAATAGCAAAAAGGATGAATCAAGACAGAATTGTGTAGTTAAGGGAATGGACTGGTCGGGAAAGTTGCTCTCCAATTGGGAGGAAATAAATAAGAAATGGATATTAAGTAATTGGGATGATATTTTTCTTATTCGATGAACACAAAAGTCTCTTTTCTCTGAAAGGAAGGTGCTCTCCCCTAAGGAGGAATTAGACATCACATTCAATAGATCTAGATCTCCAACGTATAGATGGGACAATGACAACGGCGAAAACAAATTGCGGTTACACATAGACGTCATCGGCAACGACACCGGATCTGGAAGACCCGAACAAGGGCCATCGGAGCAGCCAACAGAGCAAAAAACCATGCCCTCAAGACTTCTCACCTCCTCAAGATTGAAGGATCTAGGGTTTTGCGGAGGAAGGAGGAGGCATAACTGTTCGATGACCAGAACGTGCAGAGGAATGAGGGAACAGACGACTGACATGGCGATATTTCGATTTCCGGCCACCAGATCTTGAAATCCAAGCACTGCCTCGACGGAAAATGACCCAACAAATATCACAGCAATAGAGATCGAGATGCGGGTTTGGTCCTTGCAGAAAACGGAATAGCATCCATCGATGAGACTCGAACTCCACCCAAAAGAATCAGAAGCAGCGAGATCTTCTGTAGATCCATGTGAAAAGGCTCTTCGGCTAAACACCAAGACACAATCTCGACCACCGTAGGTCGGAGTAGCAACTAGTGGGGATAAAAAATAGAGTAGCCGTGTAATGGTTTGGGTAAAAGGGTAGTTTTGGAAGAGAACAAAGAAACTCAAAACCAAAGATATTTGTTTGGGATTCGAGGCGGCGAGGGATATTGCAGACGGTTGTTGCAGATGAATGCCTACAAGATCTCTGGCCGCCAGGTCTGTAAAAAGAGATGAAACACGGTGGTCGGGAAATGAACTTCGGTTATATACCGAAAAAGAACTAACTCCAAAAGAGATTAGTGAGCCGCTGAAGTGCAAGCCGGAGCATAGAAGTCTCAGCGAGGAAGCTGGAAATAGACAGTGGACAGAGGAGAAACTGGAAGAAGGAGATTCAGTCCAACGCCGGTGAGCAAAGGCTCCATCCACCGGCGTTGGAGAATGGAGAAGTTTTGGTTGTCTCGTTAATAGTGCCCGAGAGAGTTTTGACTTAAATATAAACTATTTTAGTGTTACGCTTTCGTCTTGCTTTTTCATTTCGTTTTTGTTGTTTTTTGTGTTCATCTTTCTAGATCACAAAAACAACAAACTGATTCATAATCTAAAGCATAATACCTTCGTCAAAGAACACAATGCAAGCCAACTACAAATAGCGATGTAACGGAGTTACGGAGTGATATACAAGGCTGTCCCGTCGCAAAAATATAAACTAAAAACCCTAAGGATTACAAGACGGGCGAACCCAATGGATGAGATTTCAGACGCAAACCTGTGAAATGCTAAGTTGAATAATAATGATGTCGAACAAGGAGGATCACTATACCGTAAAGAAAACTACAATGTTCAACACAAGGGAATAAGTATGTCTGTAGCATTAAAACTAAACACTAAAAGACTACAAAACTTGAGAACCCAATGGGTGAGATATAAGAGGCAAGCTAATGAAAGCGAATGAAGTAAATTCAATAACGCGAAAAACTAAATTGCTTAGATGCAAAAGAAAAACTAAAATCTCGTCTCTAAATTCAATAATGATGGTTTGCATGAGATTTTGTCTGCTTTCATATCTCCCATGTAGTAAATTCTATAGAACCTTTACCATTTATGTTTGTAATAAAAGTTAAATGCTAGAATCTAGTGTGTTACACATGTGAACAAATGAACCTTTGTAACTTTCGAGATTTCGATTTCAGAATTACATGATATACATATACTCAGCGCCATGGATTTCAAAAAAAAATTATTGTGCTAACCATAAAACTTACTTGAAATTCAAGTAATAACATAAACACAAAAGAACCAATGAACTACCACACAACTAATTGTAAGATTTAAGCATCGTCCTCTTTGGCTAATACAGACGTTTCCTTAATGTTCTTGAGACGTTGAAGCATCAGTTCGTAGAGAGCGTATCCACCATGATGGCAACCCGGCATTCTCGATGTCATCATCTTCAGCTCATCCTGATCGATTAATTAAAAGCGAAACTAGAGTTATTCGTTACCGGATCACAACATTCAGAGAGTAAACCTTGATGGATTACAGGATTAGAGAACTAACCAATGAGACAGTGTGGAGCTGTGTTGACTCGAACCCATCTTCAGCGCTAGAGTATAATCTTGGAATGTCATCTGAATGATGACTACACTTGACGAAGAAAAACATAGTAGGTCTTACATTCAACTCCCTACGAGATATTCCGATGAACAGAGGAGGGCTCTGTAATAAAAAATATACAAAGATCGATCAGTTATCTCTTGGGATTCCCCAAGTGAGAGACCAAAAGAAATCCTTCTGGCTTACAAGTGATGATGCTGGTATTCCAGTTTCTTCAACAACTTCACAGATAATGCTGTCAAACATTTCTTGAGTCACCTTCTTGTTTAAAAGCTCGCCGGTTCGAACATTACTTTCAAGCTGGTGGTAATCAATACCTACTGCTGTTGGCTACAATGTTCAAAATTGATAAACCAAAAGAGTTAGGAACAGAGAAAAAATGCTTTACGTAAATACAAGATGTTTCATGTGAATACCTCTGGATGGCCCCCAGGGAATACATAGTGACCTGGAAACTCTCCAACATTATTACTCCGGCGTAACACAATAATCTTCTTGTCAGAAGTTTCGATAACTGCTCCATTACCCAATGGACTTGAGGTATGTCTACATCTTATTGAGTCATCTGTGAGAGAACAAAACTATTAACTATAAGAAACCTTGATCAAAAGCTCTCTCCAGTTGCCCCAACACAAAACTAGAGACAATGATATACCTTGTGATGTAACAAGGAACTTCTCCCACAGAGAACTCAAATTAGTTCCTACAAAAGTCCTTGGTAAAACCATGTCCAAGATTAAACAATTCTCTCCACAAAACCAAACAATTGAAACACTGAAGAAGGTTAGATAAAATGAGAAACCTGTAATCAGTCAAGCCAAGGCGAAGACAAACGTGTTGCACTTCATTGGTACTACCACTACCACCATCACCATCTAAACTATATGATCCATACTGAAACTTAAAAGACATCATAATGAAGTAACTGATTTGATTAGTGACTAAGTAGTAACAGAACAGCTTCAAAGATCATACATACCCTGAACTTTTGGCCATTGAACAATGATGAATTGCCCTGTATTCTCTTCTCCCAAACCTAACATTAATTAACCAAAAGCCATCAAAACACCAATCACGCCATGAAAAAAAAAAAAGTATGATCTAACACGAGTAGTGAGTAAGAAATTGCAATTGAGATTTCGAGGTCTCACCTGAGAAATAGAATCTTCGAGATCAGGATCGGGATGAGGAACCCGATCGTGCGATTTCGAGAAATCCACCGAGAGCTTTAGTATCATTGAAACAACATAAACAGATGATTACGTATAAATTCGATTAATAGAGAAGAAAAAAAGAAAGAAGAAGGGGATTGAAGAGAAACAAAAACCTGAGATGGAGAGAGTCCAAAAGGACATGAGAGAAGAATCTGGTATTGTGAACCTTCAGGATTCATCTCTTCTGCTAGTTTCGCCATGGAAGAAGAGAAGCTCGAACACAGAAAAGAGAACGAAAAATGAGAAGAAAAAAAAACCACTAAATGGGCCGAAGGCCCAAATAAATCATTATATATTTGGGTTCACCTGACTTGTTCATTCACCTCTCATATATAAAGCCAATACATGTCATATTAATTTTTATTTGTCAATCCAAAATAGATATATAATTTTTTTTAATCGTAAAATCTAAAATTTAATTTATATTTGTCAATCTAAACCAACATATAATCCTTTTTAATTGTAATATTTAAACTCGAATTCTCATTTGTTAATCCAAACCGATATGTAATATATTTTACTTGTAAAATCTAAACTTTGATTTTCATTTGTTAACCCAAACCGACATATAATATCTTTAAATTATAAAATTTAAACCCTATTGATAAACCTAAACCAACATATAACCTTGTAAATTAAAATTCAATAATATTATTAGTCTTTTAGAAATATAAAAGATATTAATTTTTGGATCTTCTTCTCTCATACCCTTATATCTAAATTTATTTTCTACACTATCCACACTTTTTCTTCATACCTTTCTACATGTACTATAATATTCATTCTCAACTTTACCCTTCATTTTTAACTAATTTGTTTATTATTATAAAAATCAAAGAAATGATTTTAAATTTTGAATAAAAAGAACAAAACGAACAAGACAACCAATCACAATTCACCTTTCTTTCTCCATCCCAAACTCATTCGTACAACCCGCACAAGAAGAAAACTCAGCAGAAATAGGTACAACTGATATTACTAATACAACTAATACAACTGAAATAACACAACAACTATTTTATGTTAGTTATTATTATATTTCAGTGGATAATGAATTATAATGCTAGCATATTCAAACACTGACATAAAATTGAGTTATAAGACATTTTTAGTGAATCCTAAGAAACCAACATATATCTTCCATGGTTATGATTGTTTGTGTTATTTGGAATGGACTCAATATGGATTCAATGTGGGAAAATGCGCTTGTATTCGTGATTTCAGATTGGTTATAATTATTTGTTAAACTCATTTGTTTTGTCTCAGTACAACTATGTGCAACTAGTACAACTAAGTTTATGACTAAAACAACCAAAAAAAGTAAAAACAAAATAATGTTGTCTGGTATTCATTTCTATACAAATAACTACAACAATCATATTATTTATGTTGAAATCAAAATTATTTAAATCTCTATTAGTAACCACCTTGTTTTCATACTTTTACATTAATTACCTTATACTTTTATGATTACTTTGTAAATAGTCACCACATTATTATTTAAAACAAACAAATGAAGTAATTTAACAAATATTTTGATGTGAAAGTATAGTAAATGTACTTTTATTACATAATATCAAAAGTACAACTAAAAAAAATGAACTTATAATAAGGTACTATTGATAATAAGTTTAAACTACAAAAGTACAACTGTGTTTATGCTTGTACAATTATATGCTTGAGTACAACTACTTGAAAATTTTATTAATATTTCATATTTTTAATTTTTATCACCTGATTCATTTATTAAAATATGTTATCCTTTATTTTAATTCATTTTAATTTAATATCTAATTCTGAACTTCATTTTTAGCTTAATTTCAAAATTCATTTATTTTTTTTAGTAGATCTAAGATATCATTTGTACCGTTTGAATTAGTTGTATTTCATAAATCCAGTTGTACTAAAATCTTTGTTCCACGATATATCACAAGCCAATATATGTTGGTACACTTCAAGAGCTTCCGCAACATGCCCTTCGTGACAATAAGAGTTGATTATGTGATTATAGACGTTATCACATAGAATCAAGAAATTATGTTGTAAAGGTTAAGCCTTTGGCACGAGTGCAAAGGTTAAATCTGGAAGCCTTGGCGCGCTGGGATCACGTTTTAGAGGAGCTGTGGGATCTCGTCAGAGAGCGTGGGAGATGACAATAGTCTTTACTCGTTACCTCTACGTAATAGAAGCATTGGAATCTTAAAAAAACTATGTTCACTAAACCAAATTACGATCAAACACCTTCATTATACAAGAAGACGGCGTGGACTCTTTCTTGGCGGTTTGTAGTGGGTGTGATAGTGGCTTAGTGGCACTTACCTCAAATCTGATCAAGCATGAGACAGAGATGACACTTGCCATTGCTGACGAAATATATTTCGGTTACGGACGACACGACCATGCTCTACGACGAAGAGATACGAGAGAAGAAAGTCATAGAAGAAAGAGGTGGCGTGAGGATACTATAATTGTCTTAAACTTTGATGAAAGATGTGATTTGAGGTATTGGAAGAGAAAGAGATGAAATGAAGGAGTGGAAAAAACAGAGGCGTGAATAAGAAGATGAGTTTTACTAAAAATAATAAAAATATTAGGGATGACTTAGATTAGGGTTGGGTCGGGTGGGCAACCTAAATAAAAAGAAGTTGGATCTGTAAATAACAAAAATTATGAAGGGTTCAGGAGTCTTTCTCCAATTTTTAAATTAAAAGAAAACATAAAACAAAATATTTTTTAATACAAGTGCATATGACAAATGTTTTTCTGGTCAAAGGGTATAATAGAACTAAATCCATTAATTTTTCTTCTTTTATTAGGTGGCATAATTAGATTGGTTGAAAAAGAGAAGGTGAATGAAGGATAACCCCAATTAAATGATATTTACATTTCTCTCTTTTCAGTTTGAATGATACTTATATTACTAAAAATTGAGATACAGTAATCAATGTATCTATATAACTTAAATAAATTAATTTTCCAAAATAATATATTTTTTTTTTGGTCGGATCCAAAATAATTTTTATTGTCAAACTTATCATTTAATAAAGTACCAAACTCTTTTCTATTGATACACCAAAACAAAAATCTCAACTACCATCCATACAGTCATTTAAATGAAATTCAAAATGAAACTAGAATATACCAAAATGATAATTTTTTTTGTTTTTCCTGATGTTGGCAATGATTAGCCGATCATCGAAAGTAGCATCACCTCCTCCGTCGTATGTTAATTATTGTTTGACAAAGTGGATAGACCAAGTGCCAGATTGTTACACTCGGTTGAGATTTTATGAAGGCACCAAAGATATTAGATTTTTAAATCTAGGGTGTTGCAAAGCAGTATACCCAACACTTCCTGGTTTTTGCTTTTTGAAAATCAAGCCTCACCTAAATGTACAAATGACTGTTTTCAAATCGGCTTGTAAGGATGTTCATTCAGCTGTAAGCCCATATTAATGAATTTTATGTATCTTTAAATGATTTGAAATACAATTATACTATTTTGAATTTTATTGCATCATCGTCATTCAAAACCAGTGTTTTCACGACCCGGACCGGATGGTCAGACAAGTTGATCCACGACCGGTACAATTCTTCGATCTGAATTTTCTGCTTATAACCGGAAATTATAAATCTAGAAAAGCCCAAAAAAACTCGCTATAAACACGCAACCCGGTGAACCAGTCAGATCAATCGGGTCAAGGTTCAAGAAAATCTCTTTGATTTCAATGATTTTTGAGTAAATATAGGGTTTCATAATTCAGTAATTCTTTGAACCTCTTAAACTTTTAATTCCTCTCGAAAGGGGAGTTAAGACAAAAATACCTGAGATGGAAAGATCCCAAAAGGACATGAGAAAAGAATATGGTATCGTGAACCTTTAGGATTCATCTCTTCTGCTAGTTTCCCCATGGAAGAAGAAGTTCAAACACAGAAAGAGAAATGAGAAATGAGAATTAAATTACTAAATGGGCCAATAAAAAATTATTATATTGTAGAAAATGTAATTTATGTTTGTTTTTTTTTCATTTTGAATGATAGTTATATTAGTCAAAATAGAGATACAATAATCAATAAATCTATATGACTTAAATAAATGAACTTTCCAAAATAGTTTTTATAGTCAAAATTATCATTTAATAAAATACCAAACTCTTTTCTATTTATACACCAAAAAACAATCTCAACTTCCATCCAGTCATTTAAATCAAATTCAAAATGAAGCTAAAAGCAATTGAAGTAATAATTTTCTAGTTTTCCCTAATGTTGGCAATGATTAGCCAACCATCAAAAACAGCAATAGATCCTCTGCAAGATGTTGATTATTGTTCGAAAAGGTGGCTAGACCAAGAGTCATCTTGTTACACTCAGTTGCAATATTATGAACGCACCAAAGATATTAGATGGTTAACCCCTGAGTATTGCAAAGCATTATTCGCAACACTTCCTTATAATTGCACCTTGATAATCCAGCCTGGCTTAAATGTAGAAATGACTTTCTTCAGAAGTGGTTGTATTAATGTTAATTCAGAAGTGGTTGTATTAATGTTAATTCAGCTGCAACCCATATTAATGATTTTTATGTATCTTTATATATGAAATAAAATTATGCTTTTCTAAATTTTCTTGAATCTTCATTATTCAATATATATTTTTTTTCCTTCCAATAACTTTATTAAAAAGAATAAGCATAATCATAGTTTACAGCAGATAGTAGAAATTGCGGACAAGAGTAGTATATATTATACATTTGAGGACTATTAAGTGTTGTTTTAGCAAGTAGATCTGCGCAGATGTTCTGTTCCCGGTGGTGAAAGGTGAACCGTATGGCATTAAACTTGTGGCACCAACTTCGTATTGTCTCCAAATAATGCTGTAATCGTGGATATGCTTTATGGGTATTGATGATTTTATTCACCAATTCATTATCACCTTCAAATACGACCGAGCAATATCCCAGCGCCCAGGTTGATTGAATAGCCCAGATTAGAGTTGTACATTCTGCTTCCTCAATTGTAGCTCGACCTTGATACTTTCCCATTCCTCCAACAAGGAAAATACCGTTAGTGTTGCGGATTATCCAACCAATACCCGAGTCTCTGTCCCCTGCGTGATGTGAAACATCATAATTACATTTTACCCATCCATGATTGGGTTTTTTCCACTTATCTTGTCGAGGGTGTAATTGTTGTTGATTATTAGATGGACCTGTCAAAGACTGCTCCTCTGGTTGCATGATATTCAGCCATTCCTCTGTATCACCAATAGCTTGCCTAGCTATTTCAGTGATGTCTACCATTCTGTGATTGAACACTAAGTCATTTCTGCTTTTCCATATTCTCCACATTACCCAAAAAGGAGCATATCGATGTAGTTTATTAGTACCATCATGTTCATGAATAGTGAACAAATATCAAAGTTTTGTCCTCAATGGTTATATGTGGGTCTCCAAGCATATGGGTCAGGATTCCAATCACTCGCCATATTGAGATCACTTGAGGGCACGAAAAAAAAGTATGGTCAGTGGACTCGAAGGCCATACATCATCGAGAACAGTAAGGGTATACGTTGACATTACGCCATCTCAAATTATCCGCCACACCTAGCGCGTGCGATGCAAGGCGCCAAATGAAGTGTTTGAGTTTAGGCATGATGTCCAATCTCCATATTTGGGAAGCAATATCTGGGTTAGTTGCAAGTGGCGCCTTAGGAGATTCTTTGTCTCTATCCAAATGAGGTGCTTTCCAATAACCTGATTTTACCGTATACATCCCATTTTTTGTTCCACTCCAGATATAGTTGTCCATTGTTGGCATTTGTGGTAGGTAGGTCTTATATATCAAATGATGGTCTCTTGTATCAGTAAGCCTCTGAACTTGAATCTGATCCCATTGTGAAGACATTGGATCGATAAGAGTACTCACTGGAAGTTCCATATCACTTTCTAGGATCATTCGAGGTGGTCGGGGGGATTAGTTGATAACCAAGGATCAAGGCCGATCTTAGTGTGCTGACCATTACCAATGCTGAATTGTATACCATTCTTTAGGAGTTCCCACCCAAATCTTACGGAGTTCAATCCATATGATGGTTTAGTACCTCGTGATGCTGAGAAGAAATTCGTATCGTGAAAGTATCTTGATTTGAGCAGGCGGTTTGAGGCTGTTCGGCCGTTGGAGTATCTTCCAAGCCTGGTTAGCTAACAAAGCCTGATTAAAACTATGAAACTCTTTAAAGCCAAGACCTCCTTCAGTCTTTGGTGTAACCAACTTTTTCCAAGCTATCCAAGATAGTTTTCTTTTTTCTTGTGTTGAACCCCACCAAAATCGTGCTATTAAGCTATCCAGTTCAGAGCATAACTCTTTTGGCAACTCAAAGCAATTCATAGAGTACACTGGCATCGCAGATGAAACAGACTTTATGAGTATTTCTTTCCCTGCTGTAGAGAGAAACTTGGTTTGCCATCCATCTATTTTCTGTTGGACTTGTGTATGAACATATTGTAACATTTCCTTTTTTCTTCTGCCAAACTGTTATGGGAGTCCCAAATACTTGCCACCACCTCCCACATTAGGTATCTTAAGGATATGTTTGATTCGATCTCCTGTGCATTGATACACTCTACTCCCAAATGTGATTGAGGATTTTTCAAAGTTGATAATCTGACCCGACGTTTCACCATAATCATTGAATATTTGTAGAAGATTTACACTATTGCGGTGATTGGCTTTGAGAAAAAATAAGGAATCATCAGCAAATAAGAGATGGGACACTCTAGGACCGCCATTACTGATTTGTATTCCTTGGATGCGCCCTGAACGTGTAGCTTGTGATAACAACGAACTAAGTACATCAGCGCAGAGGATGAATAAAGATGGAGATAACGAACCCCCTTGGCGTATTCCTCTACTCGGCCTAAAATATCCATATGGACTCCCATTTATCAAAACAGAGAAAGAGACTGAACCAACACATTCCATTATCCATTTGATCCATCTTGGGTGAAACCCTTTTTTAACCAGCACTGCTTCCAAAAAAATCTATTATACTCTATCATAGGCCTTACTAATGTCAGTTTTCACTGCCATATAAGAATTAGCACACCTTTTTCGAACCTTGAGGGAGTGTAATACTTCATGAGCAAGAAGGACATTATCTGTGATATATCTACCAGGAATGAACGCTGCTTGGGTCTTAGATACAACTTGTGAAAGGACCTGCTTCAGTCGTTTGGTTAAAATTTTGGATATTATCTTGTATATGACATTGCATAAAGCAATGGGACGAAAGTCTTTCATCGTTTTTGGATCTTTCTTGGGGATTAGACACAGGTTAGTGTGATTCCATTCTCGCTGCATCTCGCCTGTGATGAAAAATTTTTTGACCTCCGCTATGACGGTAGGACCAACTACTTCCCAGTAATGTTGGAAAAAAGCTGCATTAAACCCATATGGGCCTGGTGCTCGTGTCGCTCCAATGGAGAATAAAGCTGACCGTATTTCCTCAGTGGTGACTTTAGATACAAGATAGGTATTCATCTCTGCTGATACTACTGATTGGATGTTCTGTAATGTCTTTGTGATGTCCGTTGTAGTAGTACTAGTAAACAGATTACTGAAGTAACTGATTGCCTCTGTTGCTATCTCCCGATTCCCATATATTCTTGTACCGTTTTCATCAAGGATTGATGTTAAACGATTCCTCGCTATTCGATTCTTCGTCGAAGCATGGAAGTACCGAGTATTACGATCACCATAATGGAGCCACAGGTTACGGCTTTTTAATTGCCAATATTTTTCTTCCTCTCCAAATGCATTACTGAGACGTCTTTGAAGTTCATGTAGTTGGTCTAAGGAGATAGCCGGATTGGTGTGTGCTACATCGATTTCCTGGGTCAATTCTTTGATCTGTATATCAGAGTTGGTATTATGGTTTCGTTTCCATTGCGAAATGTCTTTCCTACAGTGACAGATTCGTTCATAAAGAGACCTATCTTGTGAGTCACAATCGGACCAGCTGTGCTGTACTACATCGTGAAACTCTTGGAGTTGGCAGAGTCGAGTATCAAATTGAAAAGGTTTCATACCTCTGTCCATTGTACGTTTGATCTTGATTACTGCTGGGCGATGATCAGATTCCACCATTTCCAGATAAATAACTTCAGATGCAGAGAAAGTAGCTTTTCATTAATCATTAGCCAATGCACGATCAAGCCAACATTGAAATGTATGATTCCATCGTTTTCCAGACCATGTCATATTATTGCCTTTGAAAGGTAAATCATAAACTTTGCAGATATTAACCATGTTTCTGAAATCTGTGAAGCTCTAATTTCCTCTTACACAACCAACCTGTTTCTCATTGTTATTGAGTATCTCATTGAAGTCACCACACATTAACCAAGGACCATTTCTGTTTGCTGATATTCGTTGTAAATGTTCCCAAAGGTGATGTCTCAGTTCACGTATTGGGTGACCATAAACACATGAGAAATAGAAAGAAACATCTTTATTATTGATTTTGCAGTCAATGATCCTTTCGTTTACATCATAAAAACAAACAGAAACAGTCTTCTTCCATCACATAGCTAAACCACCCCCTATACCCAAAGGAGATACACACTTCACACAATCATATCCCAACTGAGCTGCAACGTCGTGAACGATATCATCTGGGTTCTTAGTCTCGATCAAAAAAGAGTATGTCCGAGGAATAATTTTCCTTAATCCCTTTGAGGCGTCGAACTACCAGGGACCCTTTCAAGCCCCGTTAGTTCTAAAAGGCTGTATTCATGGCGCCTCCGGTGGCTTATGGCCCACCGTACCATCACCTTGGTTGATCGGGAATCCTCCTTCCATGTCGACTGGTGCCTACTCTGTTGGTACCGCTTGCATCAGAAACCAATTGCATGTCTCGAGTGTCTCAGATTGTCGTACATTCATCTTTGCATAACATTGTTGAGTGTCTTCAGAAGCAATGGTATGGCGTGTATCACAGCAAAGTAGTGGAAAGATCACATTGTATTCAGGAGTAGATGAATCAGTCTTTCGCTTCTTAGACGCAGCAAGGTTGTTATCATTCTTTGTTTTGACATGAGCAGGTGCACTGACGTTTTATGGCAGTTCTTCAGGCTGGTCATCAACCGGATCCTCTGGATTATAGTCAGGGTCATCATTATCTTCATCCGTTGGTGGTGGAGGGGGGTTGTTCCCAGAAGGGCATTCAACAACATCATGAGTTATCAAGCTACAGTGTGTGCAAAAGTTGCGGAGTTTCTCATATCGAAACTTAAGAGTACAAGTGTGATTTCCAAACTGGAATTGGCATTGGAACCGTAGAGGAGTGTTGACATTCCATAGTAGTCGTATTCGCACATTGTCAATCAAGACCGCCCCATCGCCGCCAAAATCAGTCTCCAGGAAATTTCCAATCGTTTCTCCGATGAAGGTCATCATACGAAGGGTGAGGAAATGGACCGAAATTCCGCAAATTTGAACCCAAAAAGGAATGGAAGTCAAATCTGCATCAATTTGGTTAGGATGCCATCGTTGTGTAACACAAATCCATTCATTAAAGGACCAAGGTCCTATTCGCTCAACAGCCACCATGGATTCCTTAGAGGGAAATATGAATTGAATCTTCTTATTCTCCAAGATTCGACCAGAAACCTCATCATTACTCCCCCAAAGCCTTGGTAAAGTACTCAGCATCGCACAGAGGTTCTGCTTCCTAGGGTTGACCGGTTTCACCATTAGACTGAATTGTGTCGCTTGAATTGCTTCTGCATATAGATCGGCTGGGAGATGAACCGTAGCATCCTCAATACCCAAAGCAGTTTCTTGCATTTGGCGTCTGATTCGATCCGCCATCAGTAATATGAACAAAGGAAAATGATTAATTTCACTCTGATCAACCTGAGGAAACCAGAGACCAATGCAAGGATTATATAGGTTTCGATGAAGGGCGGTTACAACATTGGTAACCGTTACCAACCCCTGAAAAAATTGCCAAAAACCGGCGAGTTCGGCACTTAGAAGAGAAGAGACACAAAGAAATGATGAACCGGTGTAAAAACAAAAATCGCCTCCCTCTCGTCTTTTTGGACATCCGTATTTTTTTTGTTTTTCATTCAATATATATATATATATCCTTTCACTTGCTCTCGTTCATTGAATCTGTCAAATGTCATTTTCTTTGTTTGAAGTCTCATAATATTAATCTTGTTCCTTTTGGCAACGAGATCAATTTTTTTTTTTTTTTTTTGAGAAAACGTTAAACCAAAACACATAACTTGACTGATTTAGTGAAAAATTTGGTACGTATAAAACTGAAAATCAACCCAGAGATCACCTTGAGATCACAAAAGGAAATCAACCAAAATCCACCTTTCAAATCGGTGGATAAAAATTTAGAGAGCTCAAATACGCAAAAAAATATTTATTTGTCATATTGGTAGGGTATGGGTAGCCGAATTTACCATTTTTACTACTAAAATTTTATGCAATTACATATAAAAAACGTATTTATTTAGTTTATCCAGGTCAAACGACACTCCTTCTTTCTTAGTAGGTCCGCCGTTGTTTCAAGTGATTTTCCAGATGATCTTTTGAAAATTTCTCTATCCAAAACATTTTCCTTTATCTCTAATTTTTTCTTTTTCTGTCAATGGTCACAAAAAGTTGTATTATATCTTATTCTACATTAATCTTTTTAGAGACAAATGTAGTGGATCAAGAAATATATATGATTGTATCATATCACCTATGATTACTCTTTTTCATATATTAATCTAATTATATTATTCTATGTAATTCCTTTTATTATGCCATTTGATTATAATTTATAATTATGTATAAGTTGTATCGTTTCAGTCAATAAAACCATAACAATAGTAATAATACAATCCTATTTTTTTCTATTTATATGGCAGTAGAGCAGGTTTCAATCATGAGTTTTGATCTAACAATCAAACTCATTTTCTTTTTAAATTTTATTCATTGGTCTTCTTAATTCTTTTTGTTCTCTTTCTGTCACAAAAAAAAAAAAAAAAAAAAAAACATAAACAAAAAAATCACCACGTCTTCCTTCATTGTCATCACCAAAACTCAACATTATATCTCGCCATCCAAAATCTCATCCCAATAATGATCAATTATATCCTCCTTCAAATCCTGTTAGAACTCCGACAAAACACCAACGTCTCCGTCTTGAGTCTTGAGAGAACTTCATAATTAAATATGTTTGAGCTAAACAATCATCAGTTTTAATCTAACAATCAAACTCATTTTCTTTTAAAATTTTATTCATTTGTCTTCTTATTTATTTTTGTTCTCTTTCTATCACAAAAAAAAAAAACAGAAATAAAAAAAATCACAACGTCTTCCTTCATTGTCATCACTCATCACCAAAACTCAACGTCATCTCTCGCGATCCAAAGTCTCATGCCAAAAACCAGCTACACTAATGTACATGACTAAGTAATCTTCTCAAACGATCAGAGGGAGATAGATAGATCTCAAGTAACTGAATCTTACTCTTTTGCAACTTAACTATTTTTACAAAACAAAATCGATTTAATTAGTGAATACCAAAGCAAAGTTGAATTGGTTAACAAACGTAAAAAGAAAACTATACATCATAATGGAAAAAAGTTTGAAGAAAATAAAATTAGGAAACATAAGCTTATTGGACAGCTTAATAATATATGTCGAAGTTTATATATATATATCAAATTTAAGTAGCTGCTTTGATTACTGACAAATAGAAAACAACTTCAAAGACAATGTAATTAAATGCAAAGAAACATAATGAAAAATCTCAAACATAACTTAATCGTCTGGCCGTTTGGCAAATATATGCATCATTTCATACCCTGAATTTTTTGGAGAACAATGATATGAATTGGCCTGTGTTCTCTGCTTCCGAACCTAAAAAAGCCAAAAGTCATCAGCAAAAGCACGCACTACACTAGAGATCACAGAGTGAGAATCAAATTACGCAATGAAAAGGTATGTGTTAAAAGATTTTTTGGTAAAATTTCACAAGTTGTTTCACAAGTCATGATTATATGCATCCCCACAAATCTTGGATGTCATATCCAAAAATCGAATATTTGTTTGGTATAAAAGCGAATAAAGTCCACTTTACATTATTGCAAGGAAAAAAAAAGTGGATAAAAACCACAACTTTATGATTAGGCACAGCTAATCAAGTAGGGTAAAAGACAAAAAATAGTAATCAATCACTCCACTACAACAACAAACTTCATGCAAAAATAAATATTTCTAAAATGAAATAAAAGATAACAATTTACAAAAGTAATTACCACAAAATCAAAAGTTCTCCAAACGGGAGTTCATCATTTTGATGAAACACTTACTGAGTCCTTGCCTCCTTGGTCACAAAGTAAAGATCCGAGAGATAATTTCCCAAATCATCAGGGGTATATCTAACAATTAACTCACTAAACATCTCTTTGTCCTTAAACAAACCAACCCGGTTATAGAGCTCAGCGTAAACCGGAATAATCTTCCGAGACAACCCGATTTTAATCTTATCCCTGAGTTTCGAATCCGGTACAACCCACGAAATTTGTCTCCGGTACGCCAATTCAGACTTAATGTTAAAACTCACTAAATGACCACTTGCTTCCTCCGATGACATCTCCGCCGTCGGATCCTCTGGGAGTGACGTCAACACTTTCCCCCATGCAAGCTTCTCAAACTTTACAATAAACTGTTTCACCTTAGCCTCATGACTCGCCACCCACTCAACACCGAGGAGAAGCTTCAGTTTCGAAGCTCGAACCTTAACGACAACGTAGTTGAGGTTGTTAACGAGGAAGAGATAAGACAAAGCAATATGCTTAAACGGCTGAGCCTTGCCGTCTATTTTACACAGAGTAAGAAGAATCACCCAAGCCATGCGTACGGAGACCGGAGAGGAGTACACATCCTCCGGTTTAGCTTCATAACCTCTGCCGCAAGGAAACAGAGTTTTAGGCAACGGAGATGATACACTAATCTTCCAGTTCTCGAAGATCACAGCTATGGAGTCACTGTAATCAGCGAGGAAGGTGAGATAATTCATAACGTAGCGTGTGAGCGGGTGTATACCACCGCCGTTTACTGGTTTTTTGGATGATTCTTTCTCAATCGCCGTTTCAAAGTCTGACATCATTGACCTAACGGCTTCGCTGAGCTTCGTGAGGGATCCAGTGACTTGAGATTTGATGACGGAGTTTGAATCGAAGGTAAAGATCGATTCGATGTCTGAAGATAGATTGGTTAGGGTTTCGTACATATCAAGAATGCGAAACATTTTCTCAGAGGTTAGTTTCTTGAGTTTTCCTACATTTTCAGGGAAAACAAACAAGGTCAAAGCACCTTCTTGAGTGATATCAGTGAAAGAGGACTCCAAGATGGAGGAGTTAGAGAAAACGTGTTCAGCAAGAATCTTTTCGCCGTAAAACAGAGACCGAACCGCTAATTTCACTCCCCGGAGCCATGGCTTGATCTTAGTTTCAAGAACCTCCCAGTTCAGTTTTTGTATCTGACGTAGAGTCAACCTCTCCACTCCCAAACTGTGTAGCGTCTCATCTACAATAGATTTACGTACGGATTTGTAAACCCTAACGCATTCCTTGACGTGTCCTGTTGAAATCATACACTCAGCGATAGTTTTTCGATCATCCATCGCGTTAGGGTCTCCTCCGGAGAATCTATGCTCGTCGGCGAAGTAACCTTCGTCGGTACCATTGGAATCAGAAACAGTACTCGGAGTAGAAACGCTGAACCGTGATGAGTTCCATGAACGAATAGTGACGCATTCAGGATCTAGATACTCTCTATTCTCCTTTAGTACGCGGCAGAACTCTGATTCGAGAAGCTTCATCGCCGTCTTCATCACGTCTTGTCCACGGTTAAGATTTATTGACTCCGGTGTAACGGAAACTAGACGGTGCATTGAGTTATGCAAGTTCTTTACGGCCCGTACGAACTGCTCTGCTTCTTGGTGGCTACTTGAGGAGAAGAGAAACTGATCAGTGGACTCTGGCGAAGTCCATTTGGTTATTAGAGACTGGACTTCGATCTCGTACTCCTCCATTGCTGAGTCTGCGAGTGTGTGGTGGGGCTTTTGTTTCGCCGTTGGAGGAGGAGACGATGATCGGAATAAATGTTTTACCATTTCTCTTTCCTAATCAGTGAAGACACATTTGATTTAACTGAAGAAGATAAGGTGAGAGGAAGATTACAAAATATGTATAGACAAACTAAGATATCAGGATATCATATAAAATGAAATGTATATGTTACTATACAAGTGGAATGATGGGTTTCTTCATTATTAAGTAAAATGGGGCATTTCAGAAACAAATGCTCCTTGAATCCTTTTTTTAGTAGTGGAGTGTGACCAAGTACAACTAGATTTTATATTTCTTTAACGTCAACTATTGTATTACGATATTACTAAATATTACAAATATCGATATTACAAATTCGCACGTGTAAAGTGTTTACAGTTAGCTGTTTTATTCTTTCTTTTTCATTTATAAAAAAAGAAAAGGAAAATTAGAGTGATTCAAACATTGCACTTAAGTACTTAACAAATCACGGACCACACTTGTAAAGTGAAGTCGTTCACAATCACAAGGTTGTTGTCGTGTAGGTAAGTCAAGGGGACCGGTAAGTAGTAAGTGTATAGCAAGTTGACAACGGCATCATCTTTAACCAACTCTCTCTTAAAAGATACACATCCATGTTTTCACAACCAACATGTCTTTTAAAACATATGAGAGAACTAGAGTTTCAACAGTTTTGAATTTTAAAAGTTCATTTTCAGTGAATTACACCATTTTGAAGTTACCAAGTAGATTCTTTGTGAGTATATATCGTTGGTTCAGTACATTTTTGAAAAAAAATACAAAAATAATTCGTACATTTTTGCTGTAAGCTGAAACTCACTGATAGATGTACTTTTGATCTTAAATTGTGGTCATTTTAGAAACTCGTAATTTCTATGTTCTTACAATTGGAGTAGATCCACGAATTGTGAGGTACAAAGAAATATCAAATCTTGAGTTTTGATCAAGTCGAAATTGTAACTGAAAATTGATTGTAGAAAGAAAACACCTTAAAAAAATTTAAAATTTAACCATAATGGTCCCGAACAAGAGCTGGTGGATTTAGTCGGCGGATTTACACCTCCGATCTATAGAAATTGGAAATCTTCAACTAAAACTCCTGTTTCACCACTTTCAAATTTCACCAAATAAAGAACACAAATTAAGTATCTCGTTTAATCAATTTATTTGACCCATCGACGATTCATTTTATATCATCAAATAATATATATTGCATAACTGATCGTAAATACTAGTCTTTCTACACTATTATTTGAATAAAATTGTAGAAAAGTTAGTTTAATGGTGTAAAATTAAAGAAAACCCTATTATATATCAATCCTATAATGTGTATTTACTATAATGTAACATAAACAATCCTATAATTTATATTTTGTATATATTAATCCACAATTTTACGGTGTTGTATTGTACCTTCGAGATTATCATCTGATTATGTTGGACGTTTGTACGACGGCTCTCGATTGATCCGACGTCATTTCGTTACTGGTCAAAGGGACGGTGTAACCTAACGAAAGGTCAGTGTCCAATGGGGTGCTGGCAGATGACGGAACAGGGTCGAAATCGATTAGGAAACGGCCGGAAGTAACGGAAGTGAGGAGCAGAGTTAATAAGAGAAGTGAGAGTGGTTGCAAAATCCTTTTGAGAGAAGTCATTTCTATATCTGATTAAAATTCGTGAGCCATGTAATATATAGATACGGAAGGAAAAATGTTTATTAATGCGTGTACATTATGAACGATATAATATGTATGTCTGGTTAGGATTTATGTAGTTGTTGAGAAATTTTGGTGAGGGGAGTAGATCATATGTGTGTATACTCTATACAATATTGGGAGAAAATGACACCCACACCCACTTTCTCCTAAAGTATTGACACTTACACCCACTTTCTACTATCCCTATACTTTTCTTATGTCAAATTACAATTTACACCCTTTAACTAAACTAACTTTTTCTTTCTACTTTTTTTTTCCTTCTCATCTCTCTCTCTAACTTTTCTCTTTCTTTTCTAATATTTTTTTTCTTTAACATTTATTTTTTACTTTCATTACTAAATTTTAAGTTTAGTAACTTTAGTTGGTGATAAACATACTAAATTTTAAGTTTAGTAACTTTAGTTGTTGACAAACAAAAAAAAGTTAACCTTATATCCTAAATATTAAATCCTAACACCACATACACACTAAATCCATATAAGCCCAAAAACGTAAACCTTATACCCTAAATCTTAAATCCTAAACCCTAAACCATACACCTTGAACCCTAAATCCTAAACCATGAATTAAAAATATAGACACATCATCCACATACCTAAACCTAAACTTTTAACCTTAACCCCTAAATCCTACACCTTGAACCTTAGACAATACAACTTGAACTCAAAACATAGACATTGAATCTATATACCATCTAAAGTCTAAACCCTAAACTATGGTGATGTTTGAACATGCAACAAACTTGTCAATAAATTTCATCTGGATTGCTTGTCCACGTGGTCAGAGTTTGGTGGATAGGCTTAGAGATTAATAATGACCATGTTTGTTGTGTAGTATGCTTCTAGTGACACTTCTAAGTTCTAATATCTCTAATTCTAGCTTAAAAATAGTACAAAAACATTTGGCTAAAAGACATCTAAGTGGCTAAACTATAGTGATGTTTGAACATGCAACAAACTTGTCAATAAATTTCATCTGGATTGTTTGTCCACGTGGTCAGAATTTGGTGGATAGGCTTTGAGATTAATAATGACCATGTTTATTGTGTAGTATGCTTCTAGTGACACTTCTAAGTTCTAATATACCTACTTCTAGCTGAAAAATAGTACAAAAACATTTAGCTAAAAGAAATCTATGTGGCTAATTTATCTTGGACAAATTTCTGCTCATGTAAAGAATGAGCAAGATATTATAAGATAAGTATCCATAACTACTAATCCACATGATTGATATTCAATGTTCTAAATAAATCAATGTTGTTAATTTTTATTTTGTTTATTAACCACTTATGAGTATATATGTTTCTAGACCAACACAAAATATGAAGCAAGGAGCTCATGGTGTCTATGGATTTAATTGTGTGGATGTTGTATGATGATTCTTTGGTCTGTCTACATTGGTATCCACAAAAAAATATCCACATGATCACATCCATAGCCACCATTCAACTGCTATTCTTCAGCTTAATGTCTAGATATGCTTTGTAAATCCATGGAGACCTATCCACAATTTTTCTATCCACTAAACTTTGTTTTTTTTTTTTTAAAGTGAATAGTTTTGGTTTTAGGTTCAAGGGTTTATGTTCTAGGATTTAAAATTTAGAATTAAAGGGTTTTGTACTTATTTGGTCTATGTTGTGTTATGGATAATATGCTATGGATAAAGATCTAACCAAATTTATGTATGTATATTTTGTATGAATAAACACAAGTAACTATCTATTAACAATACTGCAATTGATTATCTACTTATAATTGAACAAATGTTCAACGACTGATGGATACTGTATAATCTAAAAATTCATAAAAATATAGCAATATGTATCTTAAAATGTAGAAAATATATAATCATAACATATTTTATATAAATAAATAGAAAATTTGTTTTATGATAACAAATAAATATATTTTACTTTGTTAAATTGTTAACAACAAAAAAGAAGAGAAAAAGAGAGAAAAGAATGAGAGAAAGAGGAGAGGGGCAAAATCGTCCAAAATGTGTGTGTATCCTTACAAAAAACTTGTAAAAGTATAGGAAGGAAGGAAAGTTGGTTTTGGTGTCACAACTCAACACCAAAGTGGGTTTTAGTGAACAAACAATCCAGATGAAATTTATTGACTAACGTATAATACATTATGATTTTTAACAGACTAAAATGTGTATATCTTTTCTCTTTTTCGTTAGTCATATTATCATTACAAAAATTTTAAAAATCATAATGTTACACAACCGGGAACATTAATGTTACACAACCGGGAACATTAATGTTACACAACCGGGAAAAAAAAAACAGACTAAAATGTGTATATCTTTTCTCTTTTTCGTTAGTCATATTATCATTACAAAAATTTTAAAAATCATAATGTATGTCTATCACCAAGGATAACCACCCAATGTGGAAATGAGTTTCAAAACTCTTTATTATTTTGGACACACATGGAGTATAAACAAAAGAGTACTTTTTTTATTTTGGTAAAAAGAAGAGTAGATTGTGGGGAAAGATTTCTAGAAACCTTTCTTATTTTGGACATAAAAACAAAAGAGTGGTAGCTACGGGTCTCGCATCACATGGCTCCGGCGATCCACTAATGATAAAACGTCTCGAGCAGGTTCAAGAGATCTCCGGTTTGAGCCTTCCACGAAAGACATTGTTAAGAAAATACACAAAACTAAAAAAGCGAAAGAGGTTAGATAAGTTGTTTTTGGGCGCACCATAGATCCTAGTTAATCGGAGTGTGTTTAGAGAAGGCTGTGATCTCGACTTGAACTTGAAGCATATCGCTCACAACGAATCCTTTGGATTTATCTTGAAGATCTGCAAGAGTTATGAACTCCTGGAAACCCCATCCATTTTCTGCTGCATTGGGCCATCCCTCAACTTAACATAAGAAAAAAAAAAAAGCAACACAATTAAAATTAAAATTATAATAACTATTAGTTTCATAATAACAAAGATAAATATGTTTTAAAGATCCAGTTTGCAGGACCCGAAACGAAACTATGCGAACTCAATGATTATAGGAAATAAATTACAAAAAAAATCTTAAAAATTAATATTTGCAATGATAATTATTGAATATATACCTTTCATAATGACTATTTCTTTGATATAACTTTGTAATAATATATTTTGTGAAATATTAAATAAATGTATCAGTTTTCGTTTATTTTATCTCTTAATGGGGGGGGGGGGGGGGGTTGAACATGATAATTTGAATGAATTGAAGTTTCCATATAATTCTAGTGTTATTCAAGTTTGTATTTTATAGTATCTATTAAATTCTACTGTTACTCAATTGATTGATTAATAAATTCTAGTGTAGAATAAAAATTTAGGTAGAAGTATGATTAATTAAACTCTTTAAAAACACTTGAAAATCATTTTCCATTCTCGGATATATCACATTATACTTGTTGTCACAATAGCATGAAAGAACATATTAAGAGAACCATGCACTCACCTTGCTTCACCACATTGCGGGATGTGATTTGGTTTAGAACTCGTAGCGTGGCTTTAACGTAATTGATTTCGTTGTTCTCACTCAACAGGAAGAGTGACAAGTAGTTATCCTTTCCAACACCATATCCATTTGGATACACTTTCAAAACCCTAATAATTAATCATTAAACCCATCAAATCAACAAACATTTAGCTAATATATCAATCAGAGAGTGTGTACGTGTAAAGAGAGAAAGAGAGAGTCACCAGTTTCTGTTTCCAGAAGAAAACGTATTGGATGTGTAAGAGTAATTATAGAGGGTAGAGAAATTGGTGAGGTTCCAAGTGAAAATGGGGTTGGTGACGTTTTCATCATAAGAGAAAACTTCCCTCTGGTAACTTTGATCAACGAAGATATCTATTCCAAACTGACATTTCCCACCGTCGTAAATAAATACCGACGATCCCTCGACGAAACATGTCTTGATCAGAAAATTCGCCACTCCCCACTCCGAATTTTCATTATCAAACCTTACTGGCTCACTTTCTATAGCCAAAAAAAAAAAAAAAAAAAAACTATTTTGAGAAACTTTCCTATGTAGGAGCCTTAAATCGATAAATTCCTCATTAGCCAAAGAGACTATTCATTAATTGTATGTGGTCTTGACCAATATAATTTAGAACAACATAGTAACGGCCACTAGCTAAACTTGCATCACTTGGATATATTTTGCGCAAAAGAACAATTAGTTTTCCGTACCAATGTATCGATCCTTATAAATCATGTCCCAACCAACGTACCTTGGTGTGTATAATAGATTTTATTGAAACCGTCGAAGACGAAGAACTTGATATCCGCATACACATCTTGTGGGTTTGTGACGAAGATTGAGGTATCGATTTTTGTGTAAACCGAAACCCATCCTGGCACTGCGCCGTCCCCCTTGTTTCCGTTTGGGTAGATTTTGTACGTCCTTTTAATATTTATTTAAAACCATTACAAAAGAGTAGGGATACAATTATAGACATATATATATATATATATATATAATATACCAAAATTTGAATTTGTAAATTTGTAATGGTTTTGACGTGAATGACGTACCAAGTATATCCACCGGAAGTGAAAGGAAGGGACTCGTAATATCCATCCTTGACAAGCTCCGCCATTTTGGCATAAGTGTCGAACGTGATGCTGTAAGTTGCTGGACGACGTACTCTCCAATATGCATGTAAAGGTATCTTGAGCTTCTCGTGTTTTTGCAACCCTTTAACACTTATTTTCGTTGTTAGTTAAGATTTTCCCGTGGTTAATTATAAAGTTTGGCAGATCTTACAACTTTAATTACCATTCTATTTATCTATATATAATATTTTCTTATGATACTTAAAAAAACTATGATGGTAATTTAGAGTTGTAGTTAAACAAAAAAAAAACTTTTAAAACAAAGACTTAATAGTTACACACGTCTACATTTCATATAATATCCAAATAACATTACAATTTTTACACAACAGTTTTGACGACTAATACTATCAACAATAACAATACAGTTCTTGCTTGAACAAAAAATTAATGTAGAAAAGGGAAAAAAAGAAAGAAACTATAGTTGCATACATTAATAGGCTCTATGAATGAATACACGTCATATTTGAAATACAGTCTCATATTTCTAAAGCCAATATTTCGGGTTTTAAAAATATTTTTGTTTGAGTCTGATATTAAGCAATAGTCTCAGTTCAAAAAGACATTTGTTTGTGTCTGGTATTTACTAAGCAGTAGTTTCAGTTTAAAATAGTTTTTGATTAAGTCGTTCCATGACTTTAGCGCCAGAATTTTTTTAATATAAAAGTGTTTTACCAAAAATAAAGTTTTAAAAAAAAGAGAAATTGATAATTAGACGTCTTGTTTACGACATATAATACCCAAACCCCATTACAATTTTACACAACAGTTTTAACAACTCTACAGTCTACAATAAACAGTAAAGTTCTTGTTTGCACAAAAAAAAAAAATAGAAAACAAATACAGTAAAACTAAAGTTGCATACATTAATTAGGCTATACGAACGAACACACGAATATCAGAACAATTTTATTATTTCGTCTTGGGGAATATCACAAATTCCTATTCTTTGAGTCTCATATTTATTAGTAGTTTCAGTTTTAAAAAAGACTTTTGATTGAGAGTCTATATTAGTTAAGTAGCAGATTTAGTTTATAAGAGACTTTTGTTTGTGTCTGACATTTACTAAGCTATAGTTTCAGTTTTAGAAAAGACTTATACTATAGATTTATTAATCAATAGTTTAACTTTAATAAAAAACAGACTTTTGTTTGTGTCTTATTTTCACTAACCAATAGTTTCAGTTTAAAAGGACATTTGTTTGTGTATGATATTAATTAAGCACTAGTTTCTGTTTTAAAAAGACTTTTGCTTGAGTCCACTCTATGATTTTGCCGGTTTTGATTTTATAAATATAAAGCCTTTTACTAAAAATAAAGCTTTTAAAACAAATTGTTTTGATAGTCACACATCTAGTTTTCATATAATACTCAATTCCCATTACAATTTTAGAGAACAAATTTTATAACTCTATATAATAAACAGTAAAATTTTGGCTTGTAGAAAAAATAAAAATGGAAACAAGAGACTACAATTGCATACATTAGGCTCTATGTAGAAAACAAGTCTCGTATGAAAAATCACAACAGTTTTACTCCATCTTAGGAAATATCACAAAGTCGCCTTCTTTGAGTGTAATATTTATTAAGTAATAGTTTTAGTTTACAAAAAAAAATTGATTGAGTATGATATTTATTAAGCAATATTTTTCGGTTTTAAAAAGAACTTTGTTTGTGTCTTATATTTATTAAGCAATAATTTCAGTTTATAAAAAACTTTTGTTTGTGTCCGATATTTATTAAGCAATAGTTTTAGTTCAACTAGAAAATTTGTTTGAGTCGTTTCTATGACTTTGAGGCATTTTTGAATTTTTAAATAAAAAGTCTTTTACCAAAAATACAGCTTTTATACCAAATAATTTGATAGACACACGTCTAGTTTTCATATATATAATACTCAAATCTCATTACAATTTCTCTACAATAAACAGTTGAAACTTCTCAAATTCAAAATATGTTGGATGTTGAACAATACTGAAAGTAGTCATGGGCATAATATCCTGTATCAAAGAACCGTACCGGAACCGAACCGATAAAAGCGGTATCGGATAGGGTTCGGGTTAAGCAGAATTACCGAATGGGCTAAGAGGTTTTGGTAAAATAGACTTCGGGCCGGGTTTGGTTTATAACTTAAGTATATTGGGCCACCGTTTTAGATCCGTTTAACATAAAGGCCTAATAAGACCTCGACCCACTAAGCATCATACGACAGCTAACCCTAAAGCCTAAGTCACCACCTTACCCTATTGCGCAGGCAGCACCGCGCAGCTATCTCTTCTGTTCCTAGTACAGAACCGTTCATGGAAGATTGCTTTTCGTTTCGTCTTCTACACGAGATGAAGCATGCTTTGTCTATCTGCAATCATTCAAGTAAACTTTTCGATTCGTTTTCTCATTGTACCTTTCCTCCATTCCGAGAATAGAACCGTTATATAAACCCCTAATCCCTCATGGAAAGAACCATAAATTTCAACCCTCCATCATCTCCTCCATCATCTCCTCCTTCACTACTCTCTGCAATTAAATCACAGGTTCGTCCTTAGTCTTCCTAAATCATGTAATTCTATTATGTCTTAGGATGTTCTTAATAGCTTTTAGTTGACAATTGATAGTTGGTTTTGGTTACAGTAACTTATAGTGACGAATTGATAGTGTAATACGATTGTAGTTGTGTCTTATTTGTTTACGGTAACTTATTTTCTTGCTTGATCGTAGTTGTGTCTATCTTAATTTTAGAACTGTCTCTGTGAACAATATTATGATCTTATTTGTGTTATGTTAAGGTCATTTTAAGTCTTCTTCTATTTAATATGATCTTAGTTGTGTTATGATTTTTGATGATCTTATATATGTTCTTCTTAGTTACTGATTTGTTTCTTTTATGTGTGTGTTCAGATGGGTTCTTCATGCTTTCCAGTTGAAGACGATTTCGGTGAAGAGATGAATCATGAAGAAGAGCAAGACATTGATAGTACTGGACAACAAGCTGCTGCAAATGCCGAAGTTCTTGGAACTCCTGATTGTGCTGGAAAGAGGAAGGACATTCCAGAATCAAGTGCAGCTAATGAAAAGCCAGCTAAAGAGCTCAAAGTCATCCTTCCAAGATCTCCTGTTTGGGACCACATCACAAGGAATAAAGAAGATAGAAACAAGTGTATCTGCCACTACTGCAAGAAGGAATACTGCTGCAAGTCTAAGTCAGGAACTTCTAATTTGACAAAGCATATGACAACCTGCAAACAGTACCAAGCCTATAAGGAAAACAAGTCTCAGCAAGTGATCAAAGGCAATGGAACAGTGCAAGCTGGAAAGATAAGTGAGCCAATGTTCAGAGAGGCAACAAATGAGATGCTTGTGTTAGGGGAGTTCCACTGTCTTTTGTGAACAGTGTTGCCTGGAGACACTTCTCCTCTCGTGCCAACCTCTACTAGACTCATTCAAGGAGAACAGCAAGCAGAGACATAGTGCAGATGTATGTGAAGAAGAAAGCTTTGCTAAAGAACTGGATTAATTCAAACAAGCAAAGTGTGTCCCTAACTACGGACATATGAGTTGCTCCAAATACAGGTTTGTTTGCTCTTTCTTTCTTATTTCATAGATTGATTCTTTAATTACATTCTCATATCTCATTATTATTTGATATATGTAAAACAGGTGCAAGCTACATGGTGATCACAGCTCACTTCATTGATGCATTTTGGCTGCTGAAGAAACTGATAATAGGCTTCAAGTATGTCTCAGATCACAAATCATCAACAATTGCAACTACTTTTCTAGATTGTCTGGCTGAATGGGGGATTCAGAAGGTGTTTTGTGTCACTGTCGACAATGCAACAGCCAACACTTTGGCTCTGAAGAGGTTTCAAAGAGAGTTCAGCTTGGTTAGCAATGACGCATTTGTCTTGGATGGAGACTACATGCATGTCAGATGCAGTGCTCACATCATCAACTTGATTGTGAGAGATGGATTCCAGGAGCTAGGAAAGAATTTGGGGGCTATACGCAATGGTGTATCATATGTTAGGTCATCTCATGTTAGGCATAAGTCATTTGAGCTGAGGGTTGATTCAGGGAAGCTGAAAAGAGGAAGTCTCACATTGGATGTGAAGACCAGATGGAATTCAACATATACGATGTTGACAAATGCCCTAAAGTATAGAGTTGCTTTTGACAAGATGCTTTTAGAAGATAGGTTGTACCACGACTACTTTCTGGAATTAGACAATGGGAACAGACGTGTTGGACCTCCTGAATCAACTGACTGGAATGCAATTGAAAGGTAATATACTGGACCTATCTTTATACTAACCTGTTTATTGCACTAAACCAATGTTTACACTTATTTACACTCTCATGTTTTTGTCGTAGGTTGGTGAAGTTTCTGGTGATTTTCTACAACTCCACTTTGGTTGTCTCTGCTTCCACCAACTTGAATGCGCATAAGTGTTATGGTGAGATTGTTACAATAGAGAGGAACCTCTCATTTCTGAGTAATAGCAGAGATGATGAATTGAAGAACATGGCTGATGAAATGTTGAAGAAGTTTGTGAAGTATTGGGATGGAATGAAGAATATCAACAAGATGCTGATCATTGCAACTGTGTTCGATCCAACAAAGAAAATGAAGTTTGCCAAGATGTGTTTTGAGAAGCTGTATGGTGAAAATACTGTCGACTCCAAGGCTATGTGTGATTCAGTTTTCTATGTCCTCGACTTGATGTATAAGGAGTATGCTGCTTTTTACAGCCATACAAATGGTGCATCTTCTCAGACTACCAAGGTGAAACAACATCAATCAATTGTGATTCCTGAGAAGATGGATTTGGTTGATGATTCGGGTTATGAGAGAATGGATATGGCTTATAAAGAGATGGTTGATGACAACGCAGATGAAGAAGTAAGACATGAGTTAGAGATTTATCTCACAGATCCTGTTGAGAATCCAAAGTTTATTAGGGGTGCAGAATTTGATGTGCTGTCTTGGTGGAGAGTGAATTCTTTCAAGTATCCTGCCTTGGCTGAGATGGCTAAAGATGTACTTGCTATGCAAGTTTCATCTGTTGCATCAGAGAGTGCTTTTAGCACTAGTGGTCGGATTTTAGACCCTCATAGGTCCTGTCTGACTCATTACATGGTTGAAGTCCTCATGTGTACTGAGCAATGGATGAGGCAAGATATCAAGAGTGGTGCTGACCCGACAGCGATCACAAGTGCTCAACTGCTCTCAGAGTTTGAAATGTTTGATCAGCTTGAGAAAGGTAATCTTTAACAAATTTTGATATTCGTAAATGATAATACTTTGTTCTATAATTCTGTTTCTAACTTAATTTTAAAACTGTTTTGCAGAGTTTGGTATTGGAGATGAAAATAATCTTGAGGCTTAGCTTATGTGGTGTTTTTTTAAGGCATGGATTGCGGCAATAGTAAAGGTATATTGAAACTTTGCTGAATCATTCAAGTTAAACAATAGATGTCCTATGGTTTTTTATCAAAAGATAGAGACTCATTCAATTTTCATTTGTTTCACAGGGACATGTAGCAGCACTGCAGCAGGGACCTTTTTGTTAGTGTGGATGCTTCTTCATTGTTCCCAATTTTCATCGGCTATTTGAACTTGTTCTATCTTTTGTTTTAAGTTAGTTGTGAGTTTATTGAACTTAATGTTATGGTATTTGGTTGTGTTATGGTGAAACTTAATGTTACGGTTTTAATTTATGGTTTAATCTTTATGGTTTTAATTTATGGTTTAATCGGTTATTTTGGTTATTTACATTAGTATTTATAATTTGATTCGGGTACCTCGGATTTTCTTTGGTTATTTGAGTAATTTGGTTACTGAAAATAACCGAACCGATTATAACCCGGAAAAATTTCGAGTTATTTTGGATTTTGTATTGGAGTAGAAAACCGCTCCAAACCCGGCCAGTTACTAACCGTACCTAACCAAATTTTTTGTAAATTACCAAATGGGATCTATAGGTCTTATACCGATTTACCCAAAACCCGGTTGGGTAGAACCGAAACCCGATTGCCCGGGACTAACTGAAAGAGTGTTGGTTGATACCATTTTTTGTGTGCTTGTTTCGTTTATTTTAAAATCGACCGATTTAGTTGATTTGGTTTAAAAAATCCTAGTTTCTCTTTTAAAAATTTGACCTAGCCTCTCTCTTCTTTTCTAATGTATTTTGTCCCTTCGAGAGATAAAGAGAACAAGAGAGTTGAAAAAAGACTTTTATTTGTGTCTGATATTTATTAGGCAATAGTTTAAGTTTTAAAAAACTTATGTTTGTGTCGTTTGTATTACTTTGGCCTGTTTATATGTTTATTAAATATAAAGTCGTTTGGCAAAGATAAAGCATTTAGAACACAAAGTTTGATAGTTAGATGTCTACTTTTCATAAATACCCAAATTTGATTAAAATTTTACACAACTGTTTTAATAACTCTACAATAAACAGTAAAGATATTTAATTTCTTAAACAAGAAAAAGTAAAGAAGGCAAACAAAAACTTGAGTTGCATACATTAGGCTTTATGAATGAATACACGTTATGTGTAAATATCACAATTGTTCTAATCTACCTTGGGAAATACCACAAAGTCTCTTTGTTTGAGACTGATAAGTAATAGTTTCAGTTTTAAAAAGACTTTTGTTTGTGCGTGATATTTATTTGGGTGATATTAATTTGTTGTCTTCAATAACAGATTAATTAAATATATATCCTTGATAATTTAAAAATTAAGTATTTAGGAAAGAGAAGAAAACAAAAACTAAAAATCTCCTTCTTTCAATTGATTACAGAAATACCATTGATATTTTTTTTTTACTTCAGAATGTCGATGACATTCTTTATTTCAACAATAGAAACACTGTTCATTCCAGATCAACAACACTGTTCACCAAATGATATAATAAATTATTTTCTTATAATAGTGTATAATATTTGTTTAGCATGCTAAATAACATTGTATCTGAAAACTTTACATCTTATATGTTTTTTTACTTCAGTATATCGATGACATTCTTTATTTCAACAATAGAAACACTGTTCATTCGAGATCAACAATACTGTTCACCAAATGATATAGTAGATTATTTTCTTATTTTAGTGTATAATCATTTGTTTAGCATGCTAAATAATATTGTATCGGAAAACTTTACATCTTATATGTTAAATGCATGTTAATAATCTAAAAATGTGAATTATTGTTTTTATTATTCATGTATATAGCAGTTCAATGAAACGGATTAGTCTTTTTGTTACATGATTAACGTGATAACAATTATTATAACATGTTAAATAGAATGATAACGTGCTAACATATTATATACCCAAATAATATTGTATAAATATGGTAAGATATTCATTAAATGGATATTAGTTATATTATCATGTAACTTATACAATATATGCTAATACATATCGTATTAAATTATTTATTATACAATTTGCATATGCAACCTACATATTAATCTGTTTATTTAAACTAATGATTTAATGATTACTTACTGGTAACTTCTATATTTATATATTTAGTTAGAATGATAATTTAGTTATCACTGATAAGATATAAGTTGTTAGCACTTTAAATAGATTGCGAAGTAAATTGGTACCCATACCCATAAAACTGAATCATCACCAGAAGAACGTGACAATGGTTTTTTCCATCAAGGATTCCCATTACCCCATTTCAATCAATAAACCGCTTCACGAGATCATGACTTATTTGATGATGGTGAATTGCTGATAAATAGATAAGAAAAACACATAAAATAAAGAAAAACTAATAAAATGTGTATGGGGTATAGTTGTTTTATATTTATGTATATTTATGTCAAATAGTGTGAATCAAGAAAGGAAAGATAACTTTGAAAGAATAAAAGACTTGTATTGAACTTTCGTTAATGTTTACAATGGGTAACGGTTCATTCTTATACTACAAGGAAGAATATTCTAGATCTCTAATGCAATGCAGGATCTTATTACAAGTGTCAATCATCTAGCCACTCTCTTCTAATAGGATGGGACCGAAAGGGTTTGATAGTACAATAGTCAGAGGACTTGCCATTTCTGTCTTTGGTTCCTTTTGTGTAACCTGCAATTTCGTCTCATATGGTTGCAGAGGGGACATAGTAGGTTGCATAGATTTCAGAGGGGAGCATGTCTCATTTGTCTTGTTATGGATATGAGTTGGGGCTTGGGTCTTGACTTGTTGGACCTGGGGCCTTACACTTTCATTCCCCCGCAAACTGAGTGTGGGTGGAAGTCGAACATTCAGTTTGAACCGTAGCTGTTGGAAGGGCAGGCGTGGTAAAGACTTAGTGAAGATATCAGCAAGTTGGAGACTGGCGGGAACATGCTGAACTTCAAGAAGTCCAAGTACAACCCGTTCTTGAACGTAATGGTAATCAACATCAAAGTTCTTGGAGCGATTGTGAAGAACCGGATTGGCGGAAAGGTGGACTGCAGACAGATTATCACAGCGGAGAATTGCAGCGTGGGGTTGAGAGATGGCTAAGTCACGTAAAACAGAGGCAGTCCATGTGAGTTCAGAGGCAGTGGAGGCAAGAGCACGATATTCTGCTTCCGTTGAAGAGCGAGATACAGTAGGTTGCCGCTTAGCGGACCAAGAAACAACATTGGAGCATAACAGAACACAGAAGCCAGATGTGGAACGACAGGTATCTTTACAGCCAGCATAATCATTGTCACTGTAAGAAACAAGAGACAAGTCGGTGTTGCAGGAAACGAGCGACAAATTTTTGTTGCGGTATAGGTGCAAACCCATGGTTGACGTGCCACGAAGATATCGGAGGATGCGTTTGAGAAGACCAAAATCAGATTCAGTTGGAGAATGCATCCGCTGACAAATAAAGTTAACTGCAAATTGAATGTCAGGATTGAGTGATGGTTAAATACTGAAGTTTGCCTGCAAGACTCCGAAAGTAGGAAGGATCAGAGAAGAGTTTGGTATCTCGATAGATATAATCAAGACGTTGTGGTAGAGGAGTGTGAACGGGATTGCACATTGTCATATTGGCATGATGGAGAATTTCTTCAGTAAATTTCGTCTGATGCAGAAACAGACCTTGAGGATGGGAGTGTGCTTGAATGCCCAAGAAGTAGTGAAGATTACCTAAATCCTTCATAGCAAACCGAGAACTGAGATCAGAAATCAGAGACTTGAATAATGTAGGATTTGAGCCAGCGAGGAGGATATCATCCACTTATAGCAACAAGACCATGGAGTCACCATTGCAGTGATAAGTGAACAAGGAGGGATCAGCCTTACTATACACAAAACCAAACTCAAGAAGATAATTGCTGAATTTGTCAAACCAGGCACGAGGAGCCTGTTTTAAACCATTGAGAGCCTTCTTCAAAGAGCAAACATGATCGGGTTTATTTAGATCTCCAAATCTTGGTGGCTGAACCATGTAGGTGCAAACCCATGTGTGTGATACTCCACTCCTTATCCGTGGCAACAGTGAGGACAATCCGAATAGTAGAGGTTCAGACAACTGGACTGTAGGTCTCAGTAAAGTTGACACCAACTTCTTGATTAAACCCTTTGGCAACTAGTTGGGTCTTCAACTTGTTCATTGTACCATCAGCATTCAACTTGACTGTAAAAACCCATCTACAGCCCAAGATATTCATATATGTGGTAGCAGGGATCAACTTCCATGTTTTATTCTCATAGATGGAATTGAGTTCTTCTAGCATAGCCTGACACCAGCCAGGATGATTCAACGCTTCCTCAATACTTTGCGGAAGAGAAGGTATTGTTTTGCTAGCAACAAGAGCATACCGTGGATTTGGTTTGTGAATGCCATCCTTAGACCTTGTCTGCATCGTATGTAGTGAGGATGGATTAGTAGTGGGATCTGCAGTGTGAACCGGTTCATGAGAGGCAGTTTCTTCACTGGTAACCGTAGAATGATCCATCGATGGTGAGGAGGGTGAACTGTGCGAGAGATTAGGACTTGGAGTCGCACAACTTGTGTCTGGTTGAGGATATTCCACCACATGATCAAGCCATTGTGAGTCCTAATAAGGATTTGTGACATGGAGAGGCAGAGTAGGAAGAACACGAAATGGTGTTAAATCATCAGCAGCCTGCCAAGCACCAAGAATCCCAGTTTTATGTCTTCGCACCAAATCTATGTATCGCTCTGTAAAGGGAAAGCAAGCTTCATCAAAAATAACATGACAACTGATATAAACTCTGTCAGTGGGAGGATAAAGACACTGATAGCCTTTGTATTGGGAGTGATAACCAAGAAAAACACACTGAATGGATCGTGGCTCGAACTTATGCAGAGTATAAGACCGAAGGCATGGATAACATGCAGATCCAAACACACGAAGGAAAGAGTAGTCGGGTTTACTCTTCAGCAAAAGCTCATGTGGACTTTTCTGATTAAGAGATGGAGAAGGAAGTAAATTGCTAATGAAGTTAGCAGAGTAAAATGCTTCAACCCAGAATTTGAGGGGAGTCTTGCTCTGAAACAACATGGACAGTCCCAGTTCTGTTAGATGTCGATGTTTACGTTCGGCAATTCCATTTTGCTCCGGTGTCGAGGGACAAGAAATTAGATGTTTTACTCCATGACTCTGTAGATGATTTTTGAAACGACTACTCATAAACTCCCCACCACCATCACTTTGAAATACTTTAATCTTCTTACCAAACTGATTCTCAACTTGTTTTTGAAACCCCACAAACACATCACAAAAATCAGATTTTGACTTGAGAGGGAAGAACCAAGTATAACGAGAGAAATTATCGACAATAACAGCATAATATTTGAAACCTTGAAGTGATACAACTGGTGATGGACCCCATAGATCACAGTATAATCGATCAAGAGGTTCTTGAACAATAGAAGTAGAAGAATAAAACGGAAGCTTAGTGCTCTTTCCCATTTGGCAAGGTTCACAAACGGAATTAGTGCTGCTCTTATTCACTAAAATTGCCTTTCTTGTTTGTAGGAGTTGAAGAATCTGGAGGTTCGCATGACCGAGACGTTGATGCCACACCATATCACTTGCTGCAACTTGTCGATTTGAATAGAAAGCTGCAAACTCCAGAGTTTTCAACACATAAAGCCCTTCATGGCGTGGTCCTTTTGTCACAACCTTCTGAGTGTGTAAATCAATAATATACACATGATTAGAATCAAAGAAGACTCCACAAGGATAATCATCACACAGTTTTGAAACAGACAACAAGGATTTTTCTATTGTCGGGCACACAAGGACATCATTAAGAGGAATACTACTTGTGGAGGTTGTGATAGTAGTGGAACCAACATGAGTAATGGGCTGTAAGCTGCCATCTGCAACCATCACATTCTCAGGACCATTATATGGTGTTGCAGTTTGGAGAGAATTTGTGGTTGGAGTGATGTGAGCAGTAGCGCCGGAGTAGGTAAGCCATTCTCGACCACTACTGTCTGAAACGTGTAGTGCAGCAAGAGCTTGTGGAACATCATCACTTTGGTAGGAATTGTCAAACCGGTTCCAACACTTATGAGCAATATGACCAACACGACCACAAATTTGACACACATGACGAGTAGTAGAGGAGGTACCAGACTGATTTTGAGTCCAACCAGAAGAGTTTACGTGCTGAGAGAAACCTCTAGCACGAGTGGAGTATCCTCCGCGTCCTCGGTAACTGCCACGACCTCGCTGACCAGAACCATGGTAGCCACCTCTCTGAGTTTGGAAAGCAAGATGAGGTGAAACATCAGCAGAGGTCTCGTACGACTAGAACTTGGAATTAAAACCAGAGATCTCCAGGACGACGTCGTTGAACATTGGGGATGGTGTGCGAGACATCGAGCTTTGGAGAATCGTTAAGATGGGGTCGTACTCACGGCTCAGTCCATTAAGGAACGTGAAGATCTTCATATTCTCATCGACCAGCTTGCCAATGGAGCTCAAATTGTCACAAACAGCTCGGAACTCCCGATAATAAGCAGTAAAGGTTTTACCCTTGATGTTCAAGAGCTGCAACCGACGTCGAAGGTCAAATTCACGAGCAACAGAGCTTTTGTTAAAGTTTGCATCAAGAGACAACCAAACATCTTGAGATGTAGACAGAGCATGAACGAGACCTAACACCTCTTCAGTAAGAGTACCGAAAATCCAAGACTTGACGAGCTCGTCTGTGCAGATCCAAGCTTCATAGTCTGGATTTGGAGCTTCAACAGCGTTAGTGACAGTAGTGGGACTTGGTTTTGCAATGCTCCCATTGACGAAGCCTAGAAGTTTCTGACAACGAAGAAGGGATTCAAACTGGGTTTTCCAAAGAAGATAATTGTTGTCGCTCAGTTTGATTGTAACTGAGCTAGCAATGTGAAGAGAAGATGGAAAAGGGTAAGAACTCTGATACCATGTGAATCAACAAAGGAAAGATAACTTTGAAAGAATAAAAGACTTGTATTGAACTTTCGTTAATGTTTACAATGGGCAACGGTTCATTCTTATACTACAAGGAAGAACATTCTAGATCTATAATGCAATGCAGGATCTGATTACAAGTGTCAATCATCTAGCCACTCTCTTCTGATAGGATGGGACAGAAACGGTTTGATAGTACGATGGTCAGAGGACCTGCCATTTCTATCTTTGGTTCCTTTTGTGTAACCTGCAATTTCGTCTCATATGGTTGCAGAGAGGACAGAGTAGGTTGCAGAGATTGCAGAGGGAAGCGTATCTCATTTGTCTTGTTATGGATATGATTTGGGGTTTGGGCCTTGACTTGTTGAACCTGAGGCCTCTATTTATTAATTATTAAAATAATAGTTTCAGTAAAAAAAAAATTGTTTGTCATTGATATTTATTATTATTTATCAACCATTACTATCATCATTTTTAAAAAGTTATTTGTTTGAGTCGTCTTTATTACTTTGACGCGTCTTGGATTTTTACAGATATAAAGCTTTTTACTGAGAACAAAACTTTTAAAACAAAGAATATCATAGTCATTTAATCAAAAGTATTTAGATAAAGAACTAGGAAGTTGGTTTTTTTTTTGTCATCTATTACATCATTATTAAAGATATTTGATCTAATCTTATTATGATGATATTCAATTATCTGCAACATATGCGGTTATGATGAACAGCTCTCACGAATAATGTATTTCACTAGACCTCAGCATTCGGTTAACCGTTTGGTTTCAGTTAACTCGGATCTGGTAATATAATAATCATTTGGTTATCGGGTCCCTTTGGTTATCTTAGTAATTCGAATAATACATATCATATGTGAAATATCACAGCAATTCGAATGCGTCTTCGAGGGTTTAGTTGCACAAACCCTTTAATTAAATATATAAAGATCGGTGATAAACATACACTTATGACTTAAAAAAATAAAATAGATCTTCACATTTGACTAACAAAAGAGAAAAAAGGATATACATTAATTTAACATTAATTTGTAACATTAATTTGTAGATGAAGTATTTACTCAATTGTTTTTTTCCGGTTCTATAACATTAATTTGTAGATGAAGTATTTAGGGGGGTTATTGAATCCTTGATTTTAATGGATTTAGAAATCCAAGTTAAATCATGTGTTATTCAATCATTCATTTTAAAATCTTTACTAAAATTATGTGTTATTGGATTTATGAATTCTAAATCCTAATTAAAATCACCCCTTATTCATTATTAAAGATTTGAGTATGGATTTGATTTCATATTGGATTTGGATGGATTTGAAAATATGTTTTACTTATAAAAATAGAGATTGAAATCCTTGGTCTCCACCTAGTTATTTGGGTGGATTTGGAAAAAAAAACTAACAATACGTAACAATAACAATACGTAACAATACTCGTAACAATTCATGCATGATCTCCATAATATGGTTGGTTTGCAAAGAGTGTTCATGCACGAACATAACAATACGTATCAATACGTAAATGTCGGACATGATAAAGAATGAGAAATAATTCAACCTATAATATCGGACATAACAATACGTAACAGCAAACCAACCATATTAGAAGACAAAAAATCATGAAGCATCTAATAAAAATAATTCAACTTATAAAGAGAAAGCAGAAAGGGTGTTTCCCTAATAATAATTAGCACTCCATCACGTTACGCTTAATCCAACCATAACGCTCATCAGTGGACATGCTAACAATGACTCCTTTCATTCCTAATTGGTGAATCACTTTGCCTGCATCCCTAACGAACGTTTTCTTCCAAATTAGGAACTTCTTTGATAGCTTCCCATACATTATTTCTTTTCTTCTCGACCTCTCTTTGTTCAGCTTCTCTTTGTTGTCTTGTTTCTCTTTCTTGTATTAGATCGAAGAGTTTATGAGTTACTGTTGTCAATGAATTCATCTCTGCATGGACATCTGGTGAACCTTCAGATTGACTTGATGGTTCACTTACATTGTTAGTATTGCTTCTATGCTTCTTTCTTAAAGGTAGTTTGTTTAGAGAGCCCCTTGCATTGCTGCTTACAAAAGACAAAGGTGTTTCATGGTCTTCCTCAACATCCATAGAAAAATCTTCAGTAGAACTTGTTTGCTTTGTTCCTGCAGTTCTACTTGTTTGAGCATCCGTACCATCACCTAATCCAATAGCATTTCCACCAGTTGCTAGGTTGTCCTCAAATATGATTTTGAGATCGTCAAATTCTTCAAATGTTTCATTTTGGAATTTTTTGAAATTCGGATGCCCCTAAATAAAAAGAAAAATAATTTAGCATAATTACAAATTTCAAAGTTTATTTGCTTATTATCTTAAAATTTTCACCATAAATAAATCCAAATAATTAAAAAATTGATACAACCTTCCATATTCTTTTGAAGGTTGTATTAGAAAAACATAAGAAAAGCTAAAGTTTATATACTTTACCTTTACATAATTAGCCCACACCTCAGCTGAAGCTGTAAACCTTTTTGTGCTTGGATCTCATCCAAACGCGGAACTGCAACGAAGAAGATCAAGACCACTATTGTATTTTCCCTTCAAGGTCTTCATTCTGTTTAGGTAGTGTTTATGAAGTTTGTCACCCCCATGTTTTTCATTAATAACAGGCAGTATTTTTCTTTCCACTGTAAACTTGCTAAATGCACCACTTGAATCACGCCAACCCACAGCAACACCGTCTACTAGTAATTCTATTAACGTTTTTGTTTCTTGTGGAGTCCATGGAAGGTAAAGATTTTTTTCTCGATCTTCTTGTGATTCACTCAGTGTTTTTTTTGGGTTAAAGTTTTGTGCTACACCTGTGACACAAAAAAACATAACTAGTAAATCTTTTCTTGCAAGTAAATAACATGATAATTAAAAATAATCAAGCAACGAACGGTCGAGACGTAAGTGAGCATGCACTACATGAAAATTTAAAAGAATAAGTAATATAAAAACTAAAAAGTTAATAAAGACACTTACAAACTAAAAAGTTAAGAACTATATGGTCGAGACATAGGTGCTCCAACTCTTTCTTATAATAATGAAGAAGTATTGATGGTGATCCAATAATATATAGTGTTTTTCTTTACCATATATTTCATATGAAAAATTGGTGATTTGACAAATATTTTTAGTTACAAAATTAGAAATATTACAATTCCTTGACTCACAAAAAAATTCGTAATATATCACCACTGAATCTTTGATTAAAAATTTGGAGATCTTACACTTTTTAACTTACATCGTAAAATACACTTTCTCGATAAATATTCGTATCTTTGAAAAACGCAAAATGTACATAAAACAAAAAGTTATGTGCCTTTGTAAAACGTAAAACTTACATAAAATAAAAATGTACATAAAACAAAAAATCCAGAACTATATGAACAAACTGTTACTTTCTCACTACGGCACCGTTCATATCCTCGATTTCCTGGGGACGCTACACGAAGAAAGAGCACCATCCATAAAGTAATGCGTCTTTTCTAACTTATTAGTTTTCTGTTAATTATTCTTTCAAACTTCTTTTTTTTTTGTCACAGGTGTACATCAAACATGTATCAAGAAGTCCATGATGAAAGAGAAAAAGATGCATTACATGATGACGCATTAGATAGTGATATTATTTTCTTGGTGCTCTTGATTTTCATTCAAATGCTATATTTGAGAAAATGTCAACGACCTCAATTGCAATATTCTATTCGACGTGCGATCACAAGAGAAGGTGAAATATATATAGAAAATATGCAAAAGAAAAAAGATTCGGATTTTAAACAGTTGTATCGAATGTATCACGAGACTTTTCTAAAATTATGTGTTCATATCCGAGAGCATACAGATCTATGTGATACAAAATATATTAGTGTTGAAGAAATGGTTGCAACTTTTCTTCTTATAGTTGGCCAAAATTGAAGGTATTGTCGTACAAAAGACACTTTTCATAGGTCATCGTTTGCAACAAGTGTAAACTGTCACAAAGTTTTACGGGCTCTAAATCAAATTGCTCCAAGTTTAATGGCTAAGCCTGAGATTACAGTGCCTACAAAAATTAGAGAAAGTACAACATTTTATCCGTATTTTAAGGTAAATTTTCCATACAATTATGTTTTTGCTTTTTTCATTATCTTTCATAGAATATAACTTTTTTTTTTTTAGGATTGTGTTGGAGCTATTGATGGTACACATACCCTTGCAATGGTACCAACAAAAAAAGCGCCTTCTTTTCGTAACAGAAAAGGTGTATATCGCAAAATGTGTTGGCTGCTTGTAATTTTGATCTTGAATTCATGTATGTGCTTAGTGGATGGGAAGGTTCAGCTCATGACTCAAAAGTATTAAATGATGCTTTGACAAGGAACACTAATCGACTACCAGTTCCAGAAGGTATTTACATGTCTTCCTATTGTAAATATGTTTTCTTAACATGACAAGTGACTGTATATTATTATTGTACTTCAGGAAAGTTTTATGTAGTAGATTGTGGATTTCCAAATCGTCGAAACTTTTTAGCTCCTTATCGTGGTGTCAGATATCATCTACAAGAGTTTTCTGGTCAAAATTCACAACCAGCAAATGCAAAAGAGTTGTTTAACCATCGTCATGCATCCCTAAGGAACGTGGTTGAAAGAATATTTGGTATTTTAAAATCTCGATTTGCAATCTTTAAGCACGCACCTCCTTTTCCTTATAAGACACAAACAAAGATTGTACTTGCATGTGTTGGTTTACATAATTTTCTGCGAACGTTTTGTCGAACGGATATTTTTCCAGAAGAAATCGAGAGTGCAGAAGAAGTTGTCGAAGAAATTAATGACGATGATAATGATGAAGTACTTACAACCCAAAAACAACAAAGAGAATATGCGAATGAGTGGAGAGAGACAATAGCATCAAACATGTGGACTGATTCAGTTGAGAATATTACATGAGAGATTATTTTTATAAGTTCTATTTCTTTTATAACTTTTGAATTTTATTCTCTAGAATTTTCAAATCCATTTTCTTTGACTTTCAAATCCACATTAATTGATTTTCAAAGCCATATTATTTGATTTTAAAATCCATAGAATTCCATGTGTATTTCCAAATCTTATAAGGATTTCAAATCCATTAAAATCAAGGATGCAATAACCCCCTTACTTTATTTTGTCGAATATACATTTTTTAAAAGGGCACTCATTTATTCAGAGTTAAACAGTGAAGCTCATTTGCTATAATCTTATATATACTCTTATTATATATACAGTACTACCATTTAGAAACAAGGATAATCACACAATGTGGAAAAGAGTACAAAACTCATTATTATTTTGGACACACATGGAGTATAAACAAAAGAGTAGATTTATTATTATTTTTTTTTTTTTTTTTGATAAAAAGAAGGGTAGATTGCGATGAAAGAGTTATAGAAACCTTTCTTATTTTGGACACATAAACAAAAGAGAGGTAGGGGATATAGGGATGTTGTTTTTGGGCTCACCATAGACCCTAGTTAATTTAATTGGAGTGTGTTTAGAGAAGGCCATGATCTCGACTTGAACTTGAAGTATATCGTTCACAACAAAACCTTTGGATTTATCTTGAAGATCTGCAAGAGTTATGAACTCCTGGAAACCCCATCCATTTTCTACTGCATTGGGCCATCCCTCAACTTACCATAATAAGAAAAGAAAAAACAAATTATAACCGCCACAATAACAAAGATAAACATGTTTTAAAGATATCATTAAATTTGTAACGATTTGAAAATCCAGTTTTGCAGGATCCGAAACGAAACTATGCGAACTCAGATCTTGGGATATTACTTCAATTACTAAAAATATTAAGAGAAATATGCACTCACCTTGCTTCGCCATATTCTGGGATGTGATTTGGTTTAGAACTCGTAGCGTGGCTTTCATGTAATTGATTTCTTTATTCTCACTCAACAGGAAGAGTGACAGATATTTATCCTTTCCAACACCATATCCCTTTGGATAAACTTTCAAAACCCTAATAATCATTAAAACCAATCATATAACAAACAGTTAGTGAAAGAGAGTGTGTGTGTAAAGAGAGTGAAGAGAGAGAGAGAGAGAGAGAGAGAGAGAGAGAGAGAGAGAGAGAGAGAGAGAGAGAGTCACCAGTTTCTGTTTCCAGAAGAAAACGTATTGGATGTGTAAGAGTAATTATAGAGGGTAGAGAAATTGGTGAGGTTCCAAGTGAAAATGGGGTTGGTGACGTTTTCATCATAAGAGAAAACTTCCCTCTGGTAACTTTGATCAACAAAGATATCTATTCCAAACTTACATTCCCCTCCGTCGTAAATAAATACCGACGATCCCTCGACGAAACATGCCGTGGACAGAAAGTACGGCATTCCCCACTCCGTTTTTAAACTATGAAACCTTACTGGCTCACTTTCTATAGCCAGAAAAAAAAACTATTTTGAGAAACTTTCCAATCAATTCCTCATTAACCAAAAAGAATAAAATTTTAATTGTATGTGGTCTTGACCAGTACAGTTGAGAACAACATAGTAACGGCCACTAGCTAGACTTGCATCACTTAGTTATGTTTTAAGGTAAAAAAAAAAATAGTCTTACGTACCAATGTATCGATCCTTCTATAAATTAAGTACCTACGTACCTTGGTGTATAGAGTAGAAACGATTGAAACCGTCGTAGACGAAGAACTTGATATCTGCATACACATCTTGTGGGTTGGTGATGAAGATCGAGTTATCGATTTTTATATAAACCGAAACCCATCCTGGCAGTACTCCTTCCTTCGTGTTTCCGTTCGGGTAGATTTTAAACGTCCTTGTAACATTTATTTAAACAAAAACAAATGAATAGGGATACAGTTAATGACATGTAATATAATATAAGCTACCAAAATTTGAAGTTGCAATGGTCTTGACGTGAATGACGTACCACGTATATCCACCGGAAGTGAAAGGAAGGGACTCGTAATATCCATCCTTGACCAGCTCCACCATTTTCGCATAAGAGTCGAACGCGATGTTGTAAGTTGTTGGATGACGTACTCTCAAATATTGTTCTAAACGTACCTCGAGCTTCTCGTGTTTTTGCGACCCTTTAAAAGTTATTATTTTATTTTCGTTATTAAGATTTTCCCGTGGTTTGGCAGATCTTACAACTTCATTTACGAAAGTACTCTAACTCTAAACATGTTATATAATTTATGATTCTATTAATACATAAGATTTTTTTATGATATCTATTTAATAATAATGTTGGTTTAGACTAGAGTTGTAATTAGACCAAAAAAAAAATGATATATAATTTTCATTTTCAACGCGATTGAGGTTGTCCAAACTTTTGGTAATCACATCAACGAGACCTAACCTTTTACTACATCAGAAACATGATCCTCCTGTATTCAAATGGAAAATCAGAAAAAGGAAAGAAAAGAACAGTCAAATTACACCACTGATCAATATATATGAGTTCATATTGTTATTAATTTCTTTTTCACTTGTAGTGACAAAATTTGCATACAAATCATTGGCAATTTCAGAACAAACGACTCAAAGACTCACAGGACGTTGTGTACTTGTGTTTATACACTTTGACCACGTATCATACATCGCAATAATTACGAAAACAAAAAATCCACCCTATGAAAAATACATGGATCATCTAAAATTTACGAATATAGAAAGCTCAGTTAGGTAATTTGAACCTGATGTGAAGAGTTGTCAGAACTAGGATCGATCTCGGAGCTTATCCCTTTCGTCTCTTCTTCTTTGATTGCACTGACCATGGTAAGGAAAAAAAAACAGAACAAATGGTGGGAAAAATAAAAGACTCACAATAAGTATTATTTAAATCCGTCTTACGATGTATCTCAAAGCTCATTTTGTTTGTGTCTGATAATTATTAAGCAATATTTTCAATTTAAAAATGACTTTTATTTGAGTCTGTTTTCTATTAACCAATTGTAGTTTCAGTTTAAAAAAAGACTTTTGTTTGAGTCTGATATTTATCAAGCAATAGTTTTAATTTAAAAAAACAATTTTGGTAAGTATGATATTTATTAGTGAAAATAGACCAGATTGACACAAAATTGAAAAAATATTGCTAGATTGACACCCTCCCTTAGAAGAAAACTAGATTGACACAATGTTATGTTTAAATTACCAAAAGGCCAACTAAAATTGAAATAGGAAATAAAAAATATCAAATTAAATACTAAATAAAATCTAATAATACTGATCGTCAAAAAAAAAATCTAATAATACAAAAAACATAAAAACAAAACCCGACCCTCAATTATTTTTTTCCTTCGTTACCACCGAGAACTTGTTTCTTCCGCCGGGGAAGAAACAGTTTTACAGTCAATATAAAAAAAAATCGGCCACTTTGGGTGATTGATTTTCGGATTCGGTGGTTGTTGATATTCGGATTCGGTGGGTGGTAGATTTTAGAGAGTAGTTGGCTCTCGTTTTCCGCCAGCGAAATAAGAACCGTTTTCGGTTCCGGTGGCGTTCGATTTTGTCCGGCGGTAAGTGTTGTGTTTTTTTCCTTTATAGAATCGATTACTCAGTTGATTGAAATTGTAGATTAACCTTGATTTTGTTTTGGGTCTTGTTATTCAATAGTTTTGGTTTCCACTTCAAGCTCGTTTTTTGAAGTCTGATTTGATTTTGTCGTGGAACCAATAGCTTTGGTCGGTGGTTCTTCATAAATCCGGTATGTTTTCAGTTCTCTTCCTCCTCCCCCTGTTTCATTCATCATAGCTGTTTATTCAAAACTTAGAGCGCCAATAGGAGGCGCCAATTCTTTCGGTTAATTCCGCTTAGACCCACACTGATTTCTTTTCTATTGTTGGATTGAATACGGATGAGTCCATCAACCCGACACCTAGGAGTACTAAAATTTTGAATTGTTTGGTTTTCTAGTAATCTTGAAGTCAACAGTTCGAATAGTTTGCTTTTCGTCAAATCTTTTTTCCAAAACATAACAGAGACATGATAGGCTAGGTCCAGTGAACATGATAAGTGTTTGTCTTCACTGTTTAATTTCTCTATTGTATTTTTGATGATTCAGATCTTCAGTTCCAAGCACAATTTAAAGGAAACCCAGTTTAGCATTCGTCCAGCTTTTTTTAGGTTCATTTAGCTTTTTATTTGGTATGCTGTTCTTTTCTGATTGTTTTCATCGGTAATATATAATAATAACTCACATTGTGAATGATGCATTGTACTTTTTTGGGTCCCCTTTCGTTACTTCCTCTTATGTTTTAGCTTCTTTCATATTATATAAGTATTGTGTGTGTGTGTCTTTTTAAAACTGCCAACTTGTGAATGATTTAGTTTTATCCTAACTGTTTTTTTTTTGTATGTTTAGGAATGGCATCATCAAGCAATATCATCAAATATCCTCCTCTACTTTATGAAGAAGGGAAATCGCCTCTCCAACATAGGAGCATGAACCACAATTGTTTTGTGTCCAAAATTGGAATTTTGAGAGAAGGATTAGGGGTGGATGTGTGTGATAAACTCAAGGACTCATCTCTTGGAGTGTTTATAAAGTTTGCTGAATTGGAATACACCTGGGCTGCGCAGAGAGTTCACTTTCTACTCACGCATCAGCTGAGAATCAACAACATTCATGAGGTTTGGTCTTTGATCGATAATAGGCCAATTAGATTTTCTTTAAATGAGTTTGCAGAGATAACAAGGTTAAATTGTGATGCATTTGACCCTTTAGAGAACTTTGATATTGATCACCATGATTTCTGGAAAGAAATGAAAATACCAACAACCCTTGATGGTCCTATATGGAGTGAGTTGGTAAAAGTTATTGATTCTAGCAAAACATGGCATCTTGATAAGAGGATGATGGTTGGTAGGTTATGTTTGTTGTCAGTATGCGTACATGGAATTCATCATACATCTAGAATCCCGTTGGCGACCGCTAAGAGAGTTTTAGATCCAGTTGCTTTTGAAAAACATCAATGGGGTTGGGTTGCTTGTAGTAGTCTAGTGAATTCTATGAAGATGGTTGACTATCACAGAGATTCATACACCATACACGGGTGTGTTCATGCTTTGTTAATTTGGTTGTATGAGAGTGTTACTGGAATAGGAGAAAGTTATGAGTTTAGAAGGATAGAAACCACTAGTGTTCCACTTCTTGATTGGCGATCATCTCGAAAACGTATCAACTTCACAAACTTCATCCAAAACGAGAAGAAGTTGCATGGACAGGTTAGTAGTGGTGCTAGTTTGTTACTATCTTTAAAAAAAAATACTTTTGACATCAACAAATAATTTGTGTGAATTTAAAGTTATTACTAGTGTTAATCACTTTATTCATGGCGTGTAGGTTCGTGTTAGGCATATGGTTCATGTTTCAGAGGAAAACATGTATCCTCTATGGTCTGACACAGATGAGCATACGGATCTACACCTAGACGAGCTACTTAAAGATCTCATTCATAACCGTTTGTCTCTAGATGCTTGGAGTTGTATCAAAACAGTTGGTATAAGTTCAAAAAAGAAGAAAAGAAGTGCTGAAGCTAATAAGGTGAATGACAACAGAGGGTGCAATCCTAAGAAAAAAAGATTGACAGATAGTGATCCTAAATGTGAACAAGGAGAAAATGTAACCAACATGGAGGTAAGGTTTCGTTTTCCTTTACCGTAATTGATTAACACTTTTTGTCTTCTCTATTATGATATTAATGAACATGTTATTGTAGGATGGTAAGGATGACAAGTCAATTTCTTTGGATATTTGGAGGGCGATTGAGAAAATGAATGAGACTATTTCTAACTTGGGAAAAACACTCAACAGTCGAATATATGCTTTGGAGAGTAAATTTGAAACATTCGTTGAAAAAAAAATGACGGTGTTCAAAGAGGAGATGGGTGAGAGGATTAAAGCATTGGAGAAAGAAAGAAAAGAGCCAAAAGACGCTGATGTACAGAATGATGCCACTTCGCACACCATTAACGATGATGAGGGAACAAGTAAAGCACCTGTAAGTTACATTTTCCTTTACTTCTCATGTTCTGTTGTTGTCTAAAACTTCTCATGTTCTGTTTTTAAAAAACTCTCGTTTTATTTTTTTACTTCTCATGTTCTGTTTTTTTAAAGCTTCTCATGTTCTGAATTTTTAAAGCTTCTAATGTTCTGTTTTTTTTAAACTTCCCATGTTCTGTTTTTTTTAAACTTCCCATGTTCTGTTTTTTTAAAACTTCTCATGTTCTGTTTTTTTTAAACTTCCCATGTTCTGTTTTTTTAAAACTTCTCATGTTCTGTTTTTTTTTTAAACTTCTCATGTTCTGTTTTTTTAAAACTTCTCATGTTCTGTTTTTTTTTACTTCTCATGTTCTGTTTGTTAAAGCTTCTCATGTTCTGAATTTTTAAAACTTCTCATGTTCTGTTTTTTTTAAACTTCTCATGTTCTGTTTTTTTAAACTTCTCATGTTCTGTTTGTTAAAGCTTATCATGTTTCGTTACTTCTCATGTTCTTTTTTTTTTGTTATAAACTTATACGCTTCTCATCTTAATATCAAACTTCTAATGTTCTGTTTTTTTTTTCTTAAACATATCATTTCTCGATTTTCTTACCTCCTTCTTGGAATGTTCTGTTTGGTTGTAGTCATGGATTGTTGAGATGAAGCAGACATCACAAGATGAATTTCCAGTTCAAAGGGTGGTGAGGAAGGAATCTGTGAAGGTTGAGAAGAAGTAAACTTCCAAGAAGAAGAAGATTATTGGTCTTGCTTCTGACGATGTTAAGGATATTACTACCCAAGTTCAGAAAGCTAAATTGAAAATAGCTTCCAATTCTGAAGATACATGGTCCAACAAGGAGGATCAGTTGGTATATAAAAAACTTGAGGTGACATTAAACCTCCTTGGAGAGGCTTTGACGAAGTTGGATGGACCTGGACCTTCGGAGACTTCTAGACGCGTGCCCCAGTTGGCAGAATCGCAGAAGTATCCTTACCTTGGTAACTCGACAGTCAAGCGGATCATTACAGAGGGTGATAATGTGTTAGGCGATCATCTTAAGCCTGCAGATGATGAGAAACATCAGAGACTTCTGGATTTTCTCAGCCTTGATAAGTATACATCAACAACTCTGAATAGTTTATAAAAGTTACTATCATTATCTATATATGTACTAACTCTTTCTTATATTCACAGGGAAGAGCCACTTAGCACCAGCAACGCAGCTGTGAGATTCTATTGGCAAATTATGACTCCAAGGAAACATTGGCCAAGCTATGACTATGGATGGTTGACAGACCATGTAAGTTTATTTTTGATAATTTAGTATGGGCGTTTATTCAATACTATATTTTCGCTTATTCTAGTTTTTATTTTTTTGAATGTAGCACATGGGTTGTGCAATGGCTAAGTTCCGGCGAAGATATATGCGTGAGCCTTGTCCGTATCCTAAAGAGCGCATAGCTTTCTTAGACCAAGATCTGATCACTACATTGAAGAATGACTACATGCAGTTTGATATGGGGCCTAAGAATTTTGTGTTTCGGGATTCCTATGTGAAACACGTTTTTGGTGAATATCTTGAGGAGTCAGCTACGAACAAGAAGTGGTGGATTGATGTGGATAACTTATACGCTTGTCTTTTTGTCAATGGGAACCATTGGGTGGCTTTGGATATTGACTTGCGGGGTAAGAAGATTCACGTCTATGATAGCATACCAACCATGGTGAGTGACGATCAAATGGCCATTGCATGTTTGCCTTTAAGGCGAATGATTCCAGCGATGTTAAGTGACATGATTCCTGAGACAAACCGTAAGAAGAGCAGAGCAATGTTGGAATTGAGAAGGGTGAAGAAAAATGTTCCTCGGAATGAAAATCCAGGTGATTGTGGTGTGTATGCTCTTAAGTACATTGAATGTTTAGCTCTTTGGAAAACATTTGATGGGCTTTGCGATGAGAACATGTTGGCTCTTCGGATTAAACTTGCAGCGGAATTATACGACGAAGTCAGAGAATTAGCCATACCAGCTAATATGACTGATTCACATCCTCGAGCTAAAGCTATTATCATCCCTTCCCTAGTTGATGAGTCCTTGTAGACTATTTTGTTTCATTGTCTTACGTTTTGTAATAAGATGATAATTGTAGACTATTCTTCTTTTGCATGTGAATTTGAACGTGAATGATGATAATATAACTTGAAGATTATTTCTCTTATTTTTCCCACGAGTAATGCATATACTCATTATAAAATTTTAAATTTGAACGTAAATGATGATAATATAACTTGAAGACTTGTAGACTATTTCTCTTATTTTTACCACGAGTAAAGCATATACTCATTTTAAATTTTAAATTGTTACTAACAAAAGAAGTGGAGAATATAAAAGAACATTGAACTAAAAAGAGTTCTATGTCAATGAAAGCATCGTCATTTTAAACAAAAATATAAAGAGAACTTGGGAAGATAACAAAAACTAGGAAATTATAGAGTACATGTCTTGCGATTATTTCCTACTTGGTTGCAATTACCACATGTGTATTGTTTTCTTGGCTTCTTCTTTTCCATTGCAATTTCCAATGCTGATTTGATTCTTGAATTCTTTGGTCTACCTGGTTGTTGTTTTGGAATCGGTGGTCTACATACCTTCGTTATCACATGTCCAGGAACAGATGTATCAAGCTCCCTTGGCATGATGGCATTCTGGTAGGAAGTGTAAACGTAGTGTTTCCGATAATAAGGATGACTCATTGAAATGCGAGAAATGTTTATGAATTCACCGGCCGCAATTGCATGTGCACAAGGGAGTTTCTCCAAGTCAAACCTGCGACACGTACACTTTTTATCTTTCAAATTGACAACATGCAGAGATGTTCTACTTGTTACTTGTACTTGGTGTGCATCGATATCTTGGAGAGTAAGTAACTTAGCATAGTCCACACGGCCCTATAAAATAATAGCAACATTATATTAGAAACTTAGTTGTATAACATACACACTTGCTAAGAAAGGATAAAAACGAACAGACCTGGAGAATTTTCTCTACACCACGACTCAAGTCTGTTGTCATCTTCAATGCATCAGTCCTTCTATCTGAAAACCACCTAGTCATCATGGACCTTATTTCTTCCAATAGTTGTACAATAGGAAAGCTCCTAGCATGTGATATGACCTTATTCATTGATTCTGCAATGTTGCTTGTAAGCAAGTTGTACCTATCACCAGGGAAATGTACACGAGTCCACATACGCACATCACCCTTACGAGGTACTCATGTAGTGCTGGATTCATGGCTTCTATCTGATCAAATGTGGTTTGAAAGTCGATAAGTCTAAAAGCATTTGCCGCCTTTTTAACCAAAGCAAATTCTGCTCGACCTTTAAACCGAACCAAAATATTCTTGTACATAGTGGTATGTGCATATTCCCCTACTAGACTTCGGATAAACCTTTTTAATAGCTTTCCCAATTGATTTGTGCCTATCAGAAATAATGGAAAGGCTGTCATCATCAGGTATCACACAGCTGAGTTTCTTGAAAAACCATTCCCATGATTCATCATTCTCTGTATCAACCACGGCGAAAGCAATTGGAAAAATCTGAAAATTGCCATCTTGAGTTGTCGCTGTCAGTGGTGTCCCTAAGTATTTTCCCTGTAAAAAAGTACCATCCACAACAACCACTTTCCTCAAAAACGGAAATCCCTGTATGCTTGCACCAAATGCTAGAAAACAGTACTTACATCTTTGAGCTCATCAATATCGAGCTGTGTAAAAGTTCCATGATTTGCCCTTTTTATCATATACAAATATGTAGGAAGCTGCTCATAACCACTCTCTGGACTACCCCTGACAAACTCGCGAGCATGCCTTAACGTTCGATATGCTTTCCAATAATCCATCTATCATCAACAAATATTTTTTTTCATTGTTGTGAAACATTGTTGTGAAAAAAAAACGGAATAACGCTAAAGCTAAACAAAATAATCGAAATAATGCTAAATAAATGGAAAAATTATACCTTGATTTGAAAGCGTTTATTTAACGCTTCAGCAACATGCATTGGCAGTACCTTGGGACCAACTCCACCAACAAAATCTTTGTACAACTCTCCTAGAATATGATGATCTGCTTGTCGGGCACGTGTAGAGCGCTCTGTTACAGAACATGTATATGCTGAAATAAACACACGCACCTCAAACTTTGGAAAGTGATTTAATGTTGCAGCTCTTACCCTCCACTTGCATCCTTTAACCCAACACTTGACAATCAATAGTGTTGGTCTCGATTTGTAAACAAAATAATCAAACCTTTGTACCAAGGTTAGTATCTTCAACCGTGTTTTTAGGTGCTCCTTTGTATCATACATTTGCCCAACAGCCAAATTCACAGAAGACAAGTCTACCTTTGAGACATCAACAAGTTCCTTATTTTCTTCAATATAAAAAGATGAACTCCTTTTCTTCATTGGCAATTTATGATCCTCTTCTTCTGGTGGAATTCCGTCATAATCATCACAATAATCAAATCTACTATCATCTTCATCCATCTCTTCTTCATTTGTGTCGCTGGCCATATCAAGATACTCTTCTCCAACCTGATCATTTTCATATCTTCCTCGTTTCTTACCTTTGTGATTCAAATCAGTCTGTATTTTCTTCTTCACTTCAACACAAAGTCGACCTGTAACCCTTTCCAATTGTCCCAGAAAAGTGTGCAACTAACGAGAATTATCGATAATAACTGGTGGTGTATCACTGGGTAAATCCTGCAATAACCTCTTCGAGATCTTGTAACTCAAGACAACATCAAATACCTTGTTATCCAGCCTGTAATCCTCATATACCATTTCAATGCAATCATCAAATCTGCTTTGATTGTTACATTGTAGAATTCGTGAACCCCTTTCATTATCAACAACAAACAACCATTTGTTGTTGTCAAAGATCCAATTACCACAAACGAGAATCACCTGCTTCATATTTTCTTGGTTGTGTAACAATCACTCTAAAACGTGAAGGAAGGGATGAAAAAAAAAACCACCTTAAAAGGAAAATAATAGAGAAGTCGATTATGAACCCAAAAAGAAAAGAAAGCATGATTAAATCCATATTGGAGAGGAGGAAGAAGGAATTTATGGAAAGAAATAAGATGAACTCAAAAGAGAAAAAAAATTTCAGTCGATATAGGGGGAGGGGAGGCACGATACAAAAGAGAAAAAATAAGGTAAACCCTAGATTCTCGCCATATATGGCAACTGCTACAAAAGTCTGTCGCTTAACTTAAAAAAAAATCTGTCACAAAAGACACTAATAAATCTGTCATTACCCTGAAAAAAATCTGTTATAAAAAAATATGTTATCAAACTCGAAATAATAGATTTGTCATTACAGATAACAAATCTGCTGTCACTATATCAACAAAAAAACAAATCTGTTATCATTGTATTCATATATAATAAATCTGTTATCAAGTAACAGATTTTTTAGTAGGAAAAAAAACTGTCATAACATAAGAAAATCTGCCATAACGTATATTGTGCATGTGGGTCAATATAGCAATTTTAAAAAGACTTTCGAAAATCTGTTATCAAACAACAGATTTTTCTTTCAATCCAAAAATCAGTCATAACTTCAAAAAAATCTGTCACCACTAGATGTCAAACTAGCAATTATTTTTACGTTTATAAATCTGTCGCAATGTGACAGATTTTTTAAGTGAAAAATAAAACTGTTACAACAATCATAAAAAATCTGCTACAAAATTCCAAAAAATTTGACTAAAACAATGAAAATCTGTCGTGACTTTATAAATAAGTCTGTCGCGTTAAGAAAATCTGTTGTTCACAAAAAATCTGTCGTTACACACTTCAAATAAATCTGCCATAGAAAACAAATCTGCCGTCAAACTCTGCAAATTAATCTGTCATCTAAAATAAGCCTGCCAAAAAAAAACTGCCATCGACAATAAATATGCCACTTACAAATTAATCTGCCATTACTTATATGGCAGACTTTTATATTAAAAGAATGGAAGGAATATGCCATCGACAATAAAATGCCACTTACTCTGCAAATTGAAAGAATTTTTAACCAAGGGTAATATTGACTTTTTCCTAACAAAGCAAAAAAGGGTATTGTCGGTATGAAACTAACCCAACTGACCCTCAAATTATAGGAGCTAATCTAGCAATTAATTGCTCAATTTGGGTCAAACTAGTAATTTTCCCTATTTATTAAGCAACTAGATAAGACCCGTATATAGTTACACCGGTTAAAAATAAATATATAAATAATATATGAAATCTAAGAGATAATTTAAACAATTTTTAGTGATTTTTTCAAACCGAATTTGAATCTCCTTTTACTATTTTTTTAATATAATTTAAATATTTATACCCCCATAATTAATAAACTAAACTTCAGTTTTTGCTCACTTCACTTAAATGGTTTAGAGCTAAATTTTTCTATCAAACACACAATCTATGCATCATATCAAATCTATACCCTAGTTAGAATTAAAAATAATTAAAACCTGAAAAAAATTAATTAAAAATGAAAAACCATTAAAATTTTGGAAACCCAAAATTGTTGAAGATATTTTTTATATGCTGTAATCTCGAATGTAATAATTTTACATCACAGGAAAATGAAAATGTTAAAATATATAAATTAAACATAATTAAATATATACAAACATTCTCATTAAAAATGAAATTTTATTCCTATAAATCTAATTTTTCAAGTTATAAATTCATGTATCCATTAAAAATATAATATTGTACGTTAAAATTTATAAATGAATTAGCTATACTACTATTTTCATCATGTAATTGAAATTTATTCCAATAAAATTAATACTTTTTATTATGTTTTCACTTACAAATAAAAGAAACTATATTGCAATGATAAAGACACTATTTACAACAATAATTTTTTTTTGATGATAGCTATCATTAAATATATTTTATCTTGTTAATTTGAATTTTTGTGTTCATGTTTTTTTGATGATAGCTATCTTGAAAATTAGAAGAAAAAACTGATCTTAGAGGTAAATTTAATAATCTAAATAAACTAAAAAAACGAGATGCATAATACGTAATGTTTTTAATCTAAATAAACTAAAAAAACTGATGTACATATGTTTTTTGTTATGTAATCAAATGATTTTTTTAATGTAATTAGATGAAATTTATCAGCCAATAGGATTAGTTTTAAAAAGACTTTGTTTGAATCGTCTCTATGACTTTGGCGCATCTTAGATTTTGTAGATATAAAGCCGTTTACCAAAAATTAAACTTTTAAACAAAGAATTTGATAGTCAAACGTCTAGGTTTTATATAATATCCAAACACCATTACAATTTTACACAACAGTTTTAACAATATAATAGATTAAAAAAAAGTTCTTGCTTGCACAAAAAAATTTGTAAAACGCAAACAAGATACTACGGTTGCATACATTAGTCTCTATGAATGACACTTCACATGTGAAATATTAAAACATCACAACAGTTTGAATCCGTCTTCGGAACTGTCACAAAGTCCCTTTGTTGGAGTTTTATATTTATTAGGCAATAGATTCAATTTAAAAATAACTTTTATTTTGAGTGTATCTATAATTTTGGCGTGTTTTTGATATTTTAAATATAAAACCTTTTACCAAAAATAAAGGATTTCAAACCAAAAAAAATTGATAATGAGACATCTAGATCTCATATAATACATGGGACATTTTACATAACAGTTTTAGCAACTCTACCAAATTATTGGTTGCACAAAAATATAAAAAATGGAAACAAGAAACTACAGTTGCACACATTCCGCTCTATTAATGAATACATTATACATGTCATATGTGATCTATATGATTTCTTCTTCTTGACAAATAAAAAAAAACAAAAACAATTGAGTTGACTTAAATAAATATATTGTTTAAAAGACAAAAGTGTGTATACTTTATATAATTCTTAATACTAAAATTTAATAAAATATACAAAGATAGATGATAGATGTACACATTTGACTAACGAAAACGAAAAAAATGTACACGTTTTAGTCTTTTTTTTTTTTTCTCGGTTCCATAACATTAATTTGTAGATGAAATATTTACTTTGTCGAATATACATTTATAAAAAGGGAACTCAATCATTCAGAGTTAAACAGTGAAGTTCATTTCCAATAGTCATATTTCTTTATATTACAATTTAGAAGCACGCATAAACTCACAATGTAGAAAATAGTTCGAAACTCATAATTAATTTGGACACACATGCATGGAGTATAAACAAAAGAGGTAGAGGTCTTGCATCGCATGGCTTCAGCGATCCACTGATGATAAATTGTCTCGGAGTAGATTCAAGAGGATAGGGAGGTTGTTTTTGGGCTCACCATAAACCCTAGGTAGATGAAGTCCGTGTATGGAAGGCCGTGATCTCGACTTGAACTTGAAGCAAATCGTTCACAACAAAACCTTTGGGTTTATCATGAAGATCTGCAAGAGCTATAAACTCCTGGAAACCCCATCCATTTTCTGCTGCATTAGGCCATCCCTCAACTTACCATAAGAAAAAAAAAGCAACAAAATGAAAAATGAAACTATAATAATTAACTAACCTCTACAATAACAAAAGCAAACATGTATTAGATATGTGTCACTAAATATGAAAGGATTTGAAAATCCTGTGCGGGATCCGAAACGAAATTTCGTTTCGTTTAAACTGTGCGAACTGAGATCTTGGGATATTAGTTCAATAAAAATGATTGTAGAAAACAATTACAATAGAAAAATAATTGAAATTAATATTAGCTACCGATGAGATATGTTAAATAAATATTTTTCATATTGATTACTTCTTTGATATAAGTTTGTAATAATATATTTTGTAAAATATTAGATAAAAGTTTAATTGGTTTTTTATTTGATCTCTTTACATTCTCAGATATATCAGATTATAATTGTTGTCACAATATATATATCGCCATGAAAGATTTTTATACTAGAACATATTAACTACTAAGAGAACCATACACTCACCTTGCTTCGCCACATTACCGGATGTAATTTGGTTTAGAACTCGTAGCGTGGCTTTAACGCAATTGATTTCTTTATTCTCACTCAACAGGTAGAGTGACAAATATCTATCCTTTCCAACACCATATCCATTTGGATACACTTTCAAAACCCTAATAATCATTAAACCCATCATATAACAAACAGTTAGCTACATATCGGAGAGTGTGTGTGTGTGTGTAAAGAGAGAGAGAGAGAGAGGGAGTCACCAGTTTCTGTCTCCAGAAGAAAACGTATTGGATGTGTAAGAATGATGATAGAGGGTAGAGAAATTGGTGATGTTCCACGTGAAAATGGGTTTGGTGACGTTTTCGACATAAGAGAAAAGTTCCCTCTGGTAGCGTTGATCAACTAAGATATCTATTCCAAACTCACATTTCCCTTCGTTGTAAATAAATCCCGACCGTCCCTTGTCGAAACATGCCGTGGACAGAAATTTCGGCATTCCCCACTCCGATTTTACTTTGTCAAACCTTACAGGCTCACTTTCTATAATCAAACAAAATAAAATAATATTTGAGAAACTTTCCAATAAGAGCCTTCAATCGATAAATTCCTCATTAATTAAAGAGAATAGACATTAATCTTGACCAATAGAGTTGAGAACAACATAGTAACGGCCACTAGCTACACTTGCATCACTTAGTTATGTTTTAAGGAAAAAAAAAATTAATCTTACGTACCAATATTGATGAACTGATCCTCCTAAATTAAGTACCTACGTACCTTGGTGTGTAGAGTAGAAACGATTGACACCGTCGAAGACGAAGAACTTGATATCTGCATACACATCTTGTGGGTGGGTGACGAAGATTGAGGTATCGATTTTTGTGTAAACCGAAACCCATCCTGGCCCTCCTACTTCCTTCTTGTTTCCGTTTGGGTAGATTTTGAACGTCCTTTTAATATTTATTATTCTATTTAAACAAAAACAAAAGAGTAGGGATACAATTATAGACATAATATAATATAAGCTACCAAAACAAGAAGTTGTAATGGTCTTGACGTGAATGACGTACCAAGTATATCCACCGGAAGTGAAAGGAAGGGACTCATAATATCCATCATTGACCAGGGCCACCATTTTCGCATAAGTGTCGAACGTGATGCTGTAAGTTGTTGGATGACGTACTCTAAAATATGGTAGAAAACGTACCTCGAGCTTCTCTTGTTTTTGCGACCCTTTAAAAATTATTTTTATTTGTCGTTATTAAGATTTTCCAGTGGTTATAATGTTTGGCAGATCTTACAAATTCAATTACGAAGTACTCTTAACATGTTATATAATATAATTTGTGATTCTATTTATCTGTACATAAGATTTTTTTTTTCTATGTACCTTTTAATAATAATGTTGGTTTAGACTTTAGAGTTGTAATTAGATAAAAAAACAATGATATATAATTTTCAATTTCAACGCGATTGCGGTTGTCCAATGGTTTGGTAATCACATCAACGATAGCGTACCTTTTTTTACATCAGAAACAGAATCCTCCTGTATTCAAATGGAAAATCAGAAAAAGGAAAGAAAAGACAAGTCAAACACTTCTGATCAATACATATGATTTCATATTGAGTTAATGACATTAATTTATTTTTCACTTATAATTACAAAACTGAAGATATCCCTAACCCGTGATCAACATTTTTTTCCTAAAACAAGAATATAATAATAAAAACTATTGTTATACTTTTTAGAAAATCATTTTGTTTGAGAGAGCATTTACTTTAATATTACATGTAAATCTACATATATCATTTTAGATATACTAATTATTTTAGAATGTTATTTTTAATTTGTATGATGTATATTCCAGTTTTATATTATTTATTAGTTCTATTTGCATCATTATTTTATGAAATATATTAAAATAGTAATTATAATATTGTAATTGTGAAAAAAAATAAAATTTATTAATTATCAACCATGAACATAAGTTTAGGTTTACCAACCCGCCTTTGTGGAACATTAACCAACATTTTTTCTTCATAGATTGAGCAATATATCTACAATTTTAAAACTTCAAATCACAACATATAAAAAAATTCTACATTTTTATTAATCATATATATTATATAATAATTGAAAAACAAATTTTAAATGAAATAAAAGAAAGATAATAGAAAAATATAATTTAAAATCTTAACAAAAAAATTCTAATATAGTTATTAAAATAATCATATTGTATACTTAGATATAAAATTTTAGTTTTAAATTCTGATTGGTTTACAATTTTTAAAATGTAGTTAGTAATTTTCATCCTTAACTAACTAGTGAGAGAAAGTAATTTTTAAAATAAAATTAATAAATATTTCAAAGATTTTATTAGTCCAATATTTAAATTATATATTTACCCTTACTAAAAAATTAAAAAGTTTCTTTAAAACCAAAAGCACCAAGATATAAATTTTTTACGCTTTATAAGATTTGTTTTATATTTGTAATTCTCAAACTAATATCAATGTAGTAGAATTTGCATACAAATCATTGGCCATTTCGGAACAAACGACTCAAAGACTCATAGGATGTTGTCTACTTATGTTTATACACATTGCAATAATTACGAAAAAAGGAAAAGAAAAAAGTCCACCCTATGAAAAATACATGGATCATCTCCAAATTTATAAATATAGAAAGCTCAGTTAAGTAATTTGAACCTGATGTGAAGTGTTGTCAGAACTAGATTCGATCTCGGAGGTCATCGCTTTCGTCTCTTCTTCTTCTTTGATTGCACTGTTTTTCATGATTAGAAGGAAAAATAAAACCCACACAATAAGTCAATAACCACGTTTTGATCCGTCTTGGGTCTGATATTTATTAAGCAATAGGTTTCAGTTTGAGTCATTTTTTTATTCTAAGCAATAGTTTCAATATTAAAAAGACTTTTGTTTGAGTCTGATATTTATTAAGCAATAATTTCAGCTTGAAAAAAAAATACTTTTGTTTGAATCTGTTATTTATTAAGCAGTAGTATCAGTTTTAAAAAAAAAGACTTTTGTTTCAGTCTGATATTTATTAAGCAGTAGTTTCAGTTAAAAAAAAAAGACTTTTGTTTGAGTATAATATCTATTAAGCAATAGTTTTAAAAAGACTTTTGTTCAGAGTCTAATATTTATTCAGCAATAATTTCAGATTAAAAAATATTTTTGTTTGAGTAGTCTCTATGACTTTGCCTTGTTTTGGATTTTTAAAATTTAAAGTTTTTTACCAAAAAAAATAAACCTTTTAAAACAAACAAAGGGGTTTTAAAAAATATCTTTTTTCCTATGTTACTTTTCAAAAATATCCTTTTATGTTGTCTTTTTTCAAAAATACCTAAAATAACTAAATTCTAAACCCTAAACTCCAAATACTAAATCTTCCCCCTCAAAACTAGATCATAAAATGTAAAATGAATAACTCAAATTTTTTTTAAAAAAAAAAAAGAGCATTTCCCGACTTTATGTTCCTCCTTGAGACCAAGAACTCCAGCAATCACGTGATGAACCTACAAAGATCTCTCGGATATGATCACTCACATATTGTGGATCTGGTTGGTCTGAGTGGAGGGTTGGCTTTCTTCTGGAAGTCAGCTTATGAGGTAGAGGTATTAGGATCGGATGGAAGGATTATAAATGTTAAAGTCACTCTTGGTACTCTTGGTTTCTACATTTCATGTGTGTATGGAGACCCAGTATCTTCGCAACGTCAAGTGGTGTGGGATAGGCTTATCAATGTTAGTGTATCCAGAGATGATCCCTGGCTAGTGTTAGGTGATTTGAATGAAATTCTGAACAATGCAGAGAAAATTGGTGGACCAGCACGGGCGGAATCAACTCTTTTCCCTTTCGGGAACATGATACGTGATTGTCGCTTACGGGAGATCCTAAGCATTGGTAACAAGTTTTCATGGGCTGGAGAGCGTAATCAGATGTGGATCCAGTGTAGATTAGATAGGGCATTGGGGGAACTCAGCTTGGTTTCAGTTATTCCCGCGAGTGCAAGCTGAATACATTGAGGGGATAAGATCAGATCATCGACCTCTGTTTGTGAGATTTACGACTGAGAACATGTCAAGGCAAGGTCGGTTTATTTTCAATAAAATATGGATCTCCAAACCAAATTTTTTCAATGTCATAAAGGATGGTTGGACTTGGGGAGAAACAACTGGTGAAACATCCTTGTTGCAAAGAATTGCTCACTGTCGGCGGTCAATTGCAACGTGGAAGCGAGCCACTAACCAGAACTCCAAAAAACGAATCTCACAGCTACGTCATCGATTGGACGAGGAGGGTGACAAGGTTCAACCGGATTTTCATTACATGAAAACTCTATGGTGTGATCTTGAAGCAGCTTATAGGGAAGAGGAGTTGTTTTGGAAGCAACAGAGCAAGGAGAAGTGGTTAAGAGAAGGAGATCCGAACACTTGGTTCTTTCATGGGAGAGTCCAAAATCGTATTTTGTCTCTATTGGATAGCAATGGTATTGAGCAATTCACAGAAGGTTCGAAGGGGGATATAGCTGTGGAGTATTTTCGTAGACTCTTTACTAGCACAAACCCTGATATGATTGCAGAAGCATTGTATGGACTACTCCCAAGAGTTACGAACCAGACGAATGATGATCTAACCCGAGATGTGACGGCGGAAGAGATCAGATTGGCGGCTTTTAGTATCAGAGGTGATAGTACCCCGGGAGCAGATGGAATGTCGGGTCACTTTTATCAACATTAATGGGATACGGTGGGTGCACAAGTTGTTGCTGAGGTGCAGAACTTTTTTCATACGGGGTCTCTTCCCTCTGAATGGAACTTTACACAAATATGTTTGATTCCAAAAAAGCCAAATCCGATTCAGATGACTGACTTAAGGCCGATCAACTTATGCTCCGTATTGTATAAGATAGTCTCTAAAGTGATGTGCAACAGACTTAAGAGATTTCTACCGGAGATAGTATCGGCTACTCAGGGAGCTTTTGTATCGGGGAGGCTGATATCTGATAATATTTTGCTTGCGCATGAAATGGTTCATGCCTTGCGGAAAAACCCTGCCTGAGATGTCGAAGGCTTATGACAGAGTGGAGTGGAGATTTGTAGAGGAACTGCTTCTGAGGTTGGGTTTTAACATTAAGTGGGTGCAGTGGATCATGAGTTGTGTGACATCGGTCTCCTATTCAGTTTTGGTGAATGGAGCATCTTATGGTTTCATTAAACCGGAGAGAGGACTCCGTCAGGGTGATCCTTAGTCCCCATTCTTATTTATATTATGTGCGGAGGCTCTTGTCCACATTATGAATAGAGCATAGTTGGAGGGACGGTTAACAGGACTTAGACTGACACCATCAAGTCCCTCTATACAACATCTTCTATTTGCTGACGATAGCTTGTTCTTTTGTCAAGCCACTTTTAATGAATTTTCTGAAATGTCTTCAGCTGTATGGGAAGGCATCAGGTCAAGAAATCAACTTTCAGAAGTCTGCGATTACCTTTGGGAAGAGATTGGATCCATATATGAAGCGACTATTGGGGTTATTTACTGGTATTGAGCAAGAAGGAGGTACTGGTAATTATCTGGGTTTACCAGAATGCTTTAGTGGATCCAAAGGAGACCTACTTAACTTCATAACAAATAGGTTGAAGTCAAGATTGGGGAGGGGGTGGTACGAGAAAACTCTCTCTCTTGAGGAGGTAAAGAGGTGTTGTTGAAGTCAGTAGCTTTGGCTCTACTAGTTTATGCCATGTCTTGTTTCAGGTTGACGAAACATCAATGTCGCCTAATAACAAGTGTTATGGCAAGCTTCTGGTGGCATGCCAGTGAGGAGACACATAAAATGCATTGGGTGTCGTGGGAAAAGATGGGTGCGTCTATGGAATGTGGGGGACTTGGATTTAAAGATATTGGATGGTTTAATCAAGCTCTCTTGGCAAAACAGAGGGATCTTTGATGAGTTTCTCAGGCGTCCTTTTAATCGAGAAATGCAGATAGATCTAAACATGAAGGTATCCGCCCTCATAACTTCAGTAAGCGAGTGGAACAACGAGATGCTCCATAGGCTATTTCCACCGAGTGATGTCATTAAGATACAGTCATATCCTCCGGAGCCGAGCCTTATGGATAAATATGTGTGGGGGTATACAAAAGATGGTAAGTATTTGGTGAAGAGTGGGACTTGGCTTCTTAATTCTGAGGCATCAGCTGGAGTGCAAATCACTGATGAGGTTAGAGCAGTGAATGATATCAAGACTAAGATATGGCATACTCGAACAGAACCGAAGCTTCGAATGTTCTTATGGAGAGCCTTATCTGGTGCTCTAGCGGTAGCTGAACGTTTGAGAAAACATGGAGTGCAAATGAACCCATTATGTGAGGAGTGTCATATCGAGGAGGAGACAATTGCACATGTGCTTTTTGGGTGTACATTGGCAACTATAGTGTGGGAGGCTACGTTGTTACCATTGCCATCACTTGGTTTCTCCTTATCTGTTTCAGATAATGTGAATTACCTTTTGCAGTTAATGACTCGAGGAGACATACGAGTAGATTATCGGAGTGCCATCCCTTGGTTCCTTTGGGATATTTGGAAAGCACGAAATGGTCTTTTCTTTTCAGGTCGTATTCAGGATCCTCATGTGTTGATAGCTGGGGCGTTGGAGAACTCTGATTTATGGCTTCGACACTGTACCAATCCTATACAAGATAACACATGAATCGAACAAAGAGGAGTGGCGCGACTAGAACGATGGAGTAAGCCTGCTCATGGAGGTTTAAAATGCAATATTCATTCTGCCTAGGTTAATGAATCGTATTATTGTGGTGGAGCTTGGATCTTACGGGATGATGCAGGCGATGTTCGTTTTCATGCTAGGGATGCATTTCCCCCTCGGGTAAATAGGATCTCAGCAGAGTTGAGTTGTCTTCTTTGGTGCTTACAAAGTCTTTGTACTCTCCAGATAAACTCGTGTGAGGTGTGGTTGGACTGTCAAGCTGCTTTATCGGCTTTGGAGAACCCATTGAGTTGGCCAAAGTATCGTTCTCAGGTGGAAAAGATTACTCGAGTAATACAGGGGATGTGAGAGATATCGTTTAAACTCTCTTCGCCGAAAGCTAACTTGTTGGCTAGGGATATTGCTCATAGAATCACCAGAGATGGGAGATTGTCTTCGTATCTGACCCTAGATGGTCTTCGTGGTTGCACGACAGGGTAGAAGAGGAAAGAGTTGGACGACGAGGTTTATGGTGAAGAAGAGTATGGAAATGATGTCCAGAGGATGGAGTAGAGAACCCATTTGGAATCGATATGTTTATTTTTACCTTCTTTGCTGTTGAGCTTGTTTGACTCTGTGTTTTTTTGGTTTCTATCAACATTAATATCAATCAGAAGTTCAGTGTTAAAAAAAAAAAAAAAAACCAAAAAAAAATTGGATAGTCAGACACTAGTTTTCATATAATACCAAAATCCTATTACAATTTTACACAATTGTTTTTAACCACTCTACAATAACAGTTTAAGTTTTTGCTTGCACAAACAAAAGGTACAAAACGGAAGCAAGAAACTAGAGTTGCATACATTAGGCTCTATGAGTACTCGTCATATGTGATCTATGACTTCTTCTTCTTGACAAAAACAAAAACAATTGAGTCCATCTCAACCGCTTGGTTTTGTTAGTTAGGTGCCTCAAAGTTAGAGGGATCATTTAAATTTGGTTGGTAACTGTTTACGTATCAGGGAAGAAAAAAAAAAAACTCTCGCTGTGCTTTAAGGGTTTCCCTTCAGAGGTTGAGCCTCTTCGTCCGGTGGAGGATCTTGAGCTGCCTGCGGCTTTTCTGATCTCTTCTTCACCAAGTTTTTAGCATATAGAGATCCAAAAACAATTACCTGGCACCAGTGAGAAATGAGTTTAGCTTTGGGAACAAGGAGAGATCACAAGAGAAGGAAGCCAAAGTACAGAGAGACTTAAAGGAGCTTACAGATCCAATACACTGCTCCCAGCTAAGCGGATGTGAGAACCAGATGCAGGAGAGCATGATGCTAACAAGCTTTTTTGTTTTTCAGACAACGAAGAAGGAATTAGAGAGAACATATTTTGCTGAGGAATCAAAGAGTTGACACCACCAGAGTAACTAACTATCTACCTGTCTTGTAGTCATTATGGCAGCAAACGTTAGAGCACCAAATGTCCTAATAGTGTAAGAAATGAAAAATTGGCTGGCTGTTGCCACCTGCAGAACACCGGTTTCATCTCTGATAAGTTTTATACTACATATTAGTTTTCGCATTACTAGGGCTTCTGTTTCAATACTCAACTCTAGTTTATCTCTAACTATAGCAGCTGTGACCACTGCTGCAATGCAATCATACTCTACTTTGATATATTTCTGGAACATGATAATTGTAATGACAAAACAAGAAGACTTACGGTGGAAAGCAAAGCAATGTCAAATAGACAATCTCTATGCCGAGAAACAAAGTCCACAGCTGGGAGTAAATGCCCTTGCAGTATAAGGCCTATATCAAGCAAGAAATTTCACATATGAGTAGCAAAAGACATGGTTGACCTGATTTGTAACATTTTTTGAGGTCCACACATTGAGGTTTATGCAAGGCAGATGAATTCTATGTCGAAAAGCACTGATGGACTCGAAAATCATAGTCAGAGAGATACACAAAGCGTAAGAATGGTTCATACTAACTACAGGGTTTAACATCACTAACATATGATCTCAGTTGCAACTTAATTCAGAAAATATAACCAAGAGATTGGGACATGGAAAGACACAGGACAAACTTACCAAAGTGATTAATGAGAGAATCGGGAAAAAATGAGGTAAAAGAGAGAAAATAACTGCAAAGAGAAGTTCTGACCAGTGAAACTGAGAATGGATGAACAAATTGTTGTGTAGAATATCTGGTTATGTATTTCCATATTATAACCTTTGAAGAGTTTGTCTTGGAATGTGCTTGTAAAGCCATCAAACCTGTTAGCCATCAAACCAGATTATGGATATACGAAAAGAGTATTGAGGTTCCCATATAAAACTAAATAAACGAGTAAACCGGATATGTACCCAAGATAACCAACCATAAGGGATACACCCCAGACAGTGTTTTCTCTTCCATTGTTGTACGGACTAACATCTCCTGCCTATAGCTCAAATACATATAGAATAAAACTTCATTCCTTCTAATCTTAAACTAGTGAATCCATTTGTTCTTTGAAGAGATTGGGTTATTACCGGAAAGAGAATAAACACCGAGCACCCAAGGGTCACGAGGAAAGCCACAAAATAGTCAAATCCTCTGTACCTTTTCTGCATGATGAGAGTTCCCCAGACCTGCAAGAAACCACATAGATTAGATATATTGGTGATAAGCTCACATCACATGTAACAAAAATTAAAGTTAAAAGCTTACCATTACAGGTATCATCTTGGCACATTTAGCCAGAGTTTGTACAGGGAAACTCACATACTTGAGGGCCTCATACTGACATGTTGTGGTTAAGATGTTAGTTACTGAAATGAGACAATATTTATAAAGCGGAGCTACAGGATCCAAAACTTTCTTGCTCGCCTACAAACAAAACACACAAAGGATTGCAAACAAATCAAAAACCAAAGCTTCTTTTAAGAGAACCATTGAGATAGTATGAAATATATATAACTACAACTCAAGTGTTGTTACCAGTAAAGCACCAGCAGAAACAGCTGATGTAGTGAGCCGATTACAAAAGACAAGAAACAAAGAGTGTTTAAAGTACTCTTTTTTCAATCCATAAGGCACTCTCATGATCTTTTCCTGTAATTACAAAGCACAAATTCGAAAAACCCAGATCGTTTTATTCCAATCAATTTGAACAGAGAGAGGCGGATTCGAGTGGGGAGAGAGAAGAGAGAGAGAGAGAGAGAGAGAGAGAGAGAGAGAGAGAGAGACCTGAAGAAGACCATAGATGACGAGAGTTATCATAATACCAGAGATAGCGAAAACAGCTTTCCATAACTTCTTCTTCTTCTCCTTGTCCTTGGCTTCGTTTACAGAATCAAGCTCTGCCATTTCTCCATTAACGGATCTGCTTCTCTCTCTCTCTTTCTCTCCTTCGCCAAAACAACAACAAAAGAACAATTAACCGAACAATTCAATCATGTACCGACCAAACGAACCGAACCAAACCAAATATTTCAATAGAACCAAACAATACAATTAAACTAGAAGAAGAAAGTAGCCAAACAAAACACTCAGGATTGTGCAAGGCTGTACGAGTCAGAAGAAACTAACAAGTAACAAGATCAGTAATAAACTCATCTCCATAGAAAGATTGACACAATAACATCTCAAGCTTTTGAAACAATCAATAAAATTACAGAGCAACTGAAACATATTTTGTCTTTACAATAATTTTGCAGATTTATCAAACCAATAAAGATTCCAAAAGAAGTGTAGATTGTCACAGAAAAATCTCAAATTCATCTTCTTCTTCCGAATCTTCGTTAGGGTATTCTTCATCTATTTCAATTGCTTCTTCTTCTTCTTCTTCTTCTTCTTCTTCTTCTTCTTCTTCTTCTTCTTCTTCTACTTCCTCTTCTACTTCTTCTTCTTCTTCTTCTTCCTCTTCTTGTTGTTGAAACGCCGCTACAGCATTTAGATTTGCTTCATATGCTTCTATCTCTGCTTCTCCTTCATCATAAAAGAACTCATGACTTATCAAACTATCAACAGACCACCTTTTAGCAGGGTCTCTCTCCAAACACTTTGTAAGAAAGTCCTTAGCCTCATCAGACAAGTAATCAGGGATAGTTGGAACCAGACCACTTTTACCAATGACAGTAACCCAACTTTCCCAATCAAGCTCATCATACTCTCCCCAAACCCGTACTCCAGTCAACATCTCAAGCACAGTACAACCAAAAGCCCACACATCCGCACCATAGTCCAAAACCTTGTCCCCTATAAGCTCCGGTGACATAAACCTCGCGGTACCACTCCTGTGATTCCAGCTTTCACCATCATCAATCCGCTTTTTCTCCAACGCGTTTCCCAAACCAGAGATCATAGCCTTGTCCTTGCTATACCCATACGTGGCAAATGCTCTGTTCACAGACGTGAGTAAGATGTTCTTTGGTTTGATGTCGCGGTGAATGATCTCTTCTCCGTGTATACGCTTGAGACCAAGCAAGATATCGCTAGCTAATCTCTTCACATCATCAATTCGTAACCCTTCTCTGTGGCTTTTGATATGCTTCTCAAGGGTTTGGCCAGGGCAGTACTCGAGTATGGTGTTGAAGTACTTCTTATTCTCCATCTTCCTATCCTCTGTTATCTCGTGGCCGTAGCAAGACACGATGTATGGGCTTTCGAGACGGATTAAGAACTTCTCCTCGATCATGAGATATGCTGATTCTGAGATCTCGTTAGACTTGATGGCCATCCTGGAAGGAAGATCGTCTTCGCCTTCTTCGGTCGTTCTTAAGGCTAAGTAAACAGAGGCGTTTGAGTCGCTTCCGAGACAACGAGCCACCACCCACGACTCGCTCTTTGGCTTTCTTAGGATTGAACGGTTCCTCTTGCTCGACGAATCTGCATCATCCTCTATCACGTTCGTCTCTGATCTGGTTTGTGAATACTTCCGCTTCTTGTGGGGACGGTTCGAGTCTTCGTCCCACTGACCTAATCGATCAGAAGATGTTGAATTCGACATCTTTCTAACCCTAGAATCTCTGTCTCTCTCTCTCTCTCTCTCTCTCTCTCTCTCTCTCTCTTATTCTTTTCCTTTTTCTGAAGTCTGATTTTATTAAAACGATGAGACAGATAAGATAAAACGATGAGACAGATTAGGATATATATTTATAATGAATCTGTGTTTTATTACTACTTGGGACTCAAGTTTACTTTTTTCTTATTTTCTTTTTTTCCTCTGTTACTGAGAAAATCAAAACCAAATCCGAACCTAAGGTTCGGTGATAAATTAGACGGTTCGGTTCACGTTTCCTTTCTCTTAAAAAAAATTGTGTTTTTTTTCTGAATTGAGATAAGTTGTGTCTCTTTTTTTTAGGCATGTGTATTTTGTTATTCAATCAACTTATCACTTTCAAAGCATTATTTATTTCATGAATCATTTATTTGAGTATTAAGTTTTGGTATCTATAAAAAAAAATTATTTACTAAATATTTATAGGATGCATCATTAATGGTAACTTTATTATTCCTATCATCATGTTGAATTTTAAACACATATTTTTGCATTTATAAATTCTTTGTTGATAAGTAGGTTTCATATTCTCATTTCTACGACCAGTAAAGCTCCATCACAAACCTTTAACAGAGTAAAGATTATAATTATAATGCAAAACAAAAATAACATTAAAATCATCAAGATGATCAAAATTATATGTAATTCATAAAAAAATATGTAGATGTAAAATATTTTCAATACATTTTTAGCATTTGTTTATTTGTATTATATTACATTTCAAAATGATCGATTACAACAACAAAAATTGTGTTAATTCTTAGAGTATTGTAATTATTTTTTTCTACTATCTGCTGCATGACTTTTCCATTCACCCACTCTAAATCTCCTAATCTGTTTGTTAAACTAATGTAAATTTGCCTTTGTCCAAAAAAAGAAAAAAAAACTAATGTAAATTTGTAAAATCTAAAATATTCGTACATCTCTTGTGTGCTTCAAATGCTTCAAATACAGTTTCATCACGAACGTAATCCAATGAAGATCCCAGTGAAGAGTCGATTTAGTTAAAAACATGATACTCGAAGAAGTTTAGAGCCGGTTTAATATTCTCATATCATCTTGTTTAGATAATCATGTTCGCTACACATAAAATCCTTTTCTTAATTTCTTTCAATAATTGTAATAGCCATAGCCATCCAATATTACACCATAACACTAATTAATCACATATGCTTCAATAATAATGTATAAACAAGTAACATAATTTTAATTAACTATATATATATAGCCATATCCATCCAATATTACACCAATCACAACTAATTTTAGTTAAATGCCTAACTTATTGAGTTTACATGAGTTAAAAATACTAAAGAGCAAAGTCAATAATGATAAGTGAGTTACCATATTTATCTGTTCTGGACATTAATTGAAAATTACAGTTCTTGTTGGTACAATAAAACTTCTATAAATTAATACTCGGTAAATTAATAACCTCTATAAATTAATAAATTTCTCTGGTTCCAAGTTGGGACTAGTGTAATTTTGGACATTATTCGATAAAATAATAAATTAATAATTTTTTTAAAAATCCCATGTAAAAATATGGTCCCATCAATATCATAAATTAATAATCAAATAAACTAATATATATATATATATATTATATTTAAGAAAATCTAGTGAAATATGAATCTATTGTTGTTTGTTTGTTCTTGAATTTGCATTCTTGTTTTGCTGAGCATCTCTAGTATTTCTGACTGCATCAAAAACTTCTGATGTTGTCATCTCAAATCGCATCCAAAAATTGTAGAGAGTTGTTGACGCGATAATTGCTTCCTTACGTGTAATTGTTCTAAATGTACCGTCATATCTTCTTCAACTTCATCATCACCTTGAAAAATAGTATCAGCCATTTCTTCTAAACTCTTAATTTCTGATAAAAAATTGTCTTCATAAATTAATATTTTATTAATTTATCGATAAATTAATAAATTAAAACTTCTATAAATTAATAAAATTTCATGGTCCCGACTTTATTAATTTATAGAGGTTCTACTATATAATAAAATTAAATGGTTTTATTTTTCTTGCAAAAAGAGCCTTTTACATAGTACACTGACTTAAATGTTAATATTCATTTTGCATTAAAAGGCAATTTTACATCCAAATTGAGAAAGGGATGGTTCATGAGTGCACCGAGCCCCCACCTTGATTTAGGCTCCTTAACAAAGCATCCCCTTAGAAATTATTGTGCTTCTGCAGATAACCCACTCGGTATATGAGGAATGACATTACTGTGACCTATTAGATTGACCAAATCTTTATAAACCAAACCACCGTACTCTTCCCAAACTATTTTCCCGGTTAACATCTCCAAAACCGAACATCCAAATGCCCAAATGTCAACACTAAAGTCCACAATACCACAACTTATCAGCTCCGGAGCCATAAACCTCATAGTACCTTTCTTATGGCCCGATCCATCTCCATACTCCACCGAACCTTTCTCTAGAGATAAACCAAAATCCCCAATCTTGGTTACATACCTGTTAAACCTATTTTGGTGATTAACAATAGGGGTCAGTAAGAGATTGTCCGATTTAATGTCACAGTGAATAATGTTTCTGGCGTGGATATCGCTCAGACCAGCCAAAACATCTCTAGCGATCAGCTTTACATCAAACTCCATTAACCCTTTCTGAATGATCCTGAGCATATCTCCTATACTTCCTCCGGAGCAATACTCAAGTATCAAGTTGTAATGATAATCAGCTCCTTCCCGTACAATCTCCTCGCCCGAACAGCTAATCACAAAAGGAGATTGTAAACTTCTTAAGATCCTTCCTTCGTTCATGAGACTCGTAGCACGTGAAATCTCTGCAGTTTTGATCGCTCTCTCTTCGTTCTTGCACGTCGCTAGATAAACAGAGGCGAAACCCCCTCTGCCAAGCAACCGAGTTTTGACCCAAGGGGAAGACTTGTTCACCAATCCACCTTCGGGAGTTACTCCGTCTGTAGGTTTCTGAACAGCATCGTGAAAGACTTGTTCACCGTTCTTGGAACAGCATCGTCCATCAAGAATGGTCGGAGATGGTTTTACAGCCAAAGTAGGGTTTTGGGGAAGAGGAGGGGTCATTGTGGCGCTTGATGAACCGGAGGAGATCACTATGACGTTCTTCGTAGGTGAATTTTTGGGAGGCAGGGTCGAGAAATCGCTGAACTTCTTTGAATCCATCTCGCTTTCTCTGTGAAGACAATAACATGAGAAAAGAATGTATATGTTCTGTAATAATTGTGAATCAGTAAACACACTCAAAACAGTCATTATAGTATCAAACAAATAACAAACGGATCAGCGTAAAAGTGTTAAGGAGATAATAAATTTGTAGGATAAAATGGAAAGACAATCTATAGTGCCCGGAGAGTTAATATTTAAAACCCTTTGCGACTAAAAACTTGTGAGTTTAGAATCATTCTCAATTCAATATATCAAAATTTCATGACAAAGTGATTGTTATCAATTTATATACAGTATATAGAAAATAAAAAGACGAAACCTTTGGAGAAAATTCTTTTGAGGAAACGCAGTAAGGATACGTCAAGCTTCAACAATTGAGACGACCAAACTTGTTCAATAACCAAAAGTGTATCTCTATCAAAATTGTTTTACTTTCATCATTTGCACGAGATTTTGTATTTTAAGAACTAGAAAAGGAAGAGATAGTCTCATATGAATGGAGGTAGAAGGTATTCAATATATTTATATCCAAATTATTAGAGTAAAATAAAATAAATATTAATCCAATGTTTTAGGTAAGTAATTTAAAATTTATAAGTTTTAGTCAAATGTATTATGTTATTCAGTCAACTATTTTGGCGCGTTATTTATTTTGAAAATCAGATATTTTGGCGGGTTATTTACTTCTAACAAGACTTTTAAATTCTTTACCAAATCATTTCATGATGCATTATTAATGTTAACTTTATTGTTCATATCATGTTGAATATTATATTTTTGCATTTATAAATTCTTTGGGGATTTGTAGGTTTCATACTAATTTCTAAGAGCACTAAAGCTCCATCACAAATCTTTAATGGAGTAAAGTTTATAATTATAATGAGAAAATGATAACATAAAAATCATCAACATAATCAAAATCATTATAATTTTTTTTAAAAAAAAATATAGATGTATAATGATTTCAATAAATCATTTATATTATACATTATATGTCAAAATTATCGATTACATCAACAACATTGTGTTAGCTCCCAATTACCATTTCTTTATTTTGAATATTTAAATCAACTATCTGAATCTGGATGTGTGGCTTTTATATATATCTAAGTTTCAGATATGTACAAAAATATCAGGAAAACCAAGAGTAATTTTGTCACACCCTTTTGGATTGAATCCAGAGACACATACCCCAACTTGGATTTTCAAAGCCTGACTGATTCTTTTATTTTCAATTATGAAAAAAAATCTGGCGCGCACAAAAGAAAACAAACAATGTAAATTGGTCTGATTAAAATTACTGTTTCTCGAGTTTGTCTATTCAACGGTAAGTTCATAAATTGTTGTTGATTTTTGCTTCGTATCTCATTATAGTAATGTCAGACGCATTCACATTTGATTCAAAAAAATGATGTTTTTGGGTGAGAATCAGCAAGTTGATTCATATTTTCTTGTCCAAATTTGTTTATTACAAGTATAACTTAATTAGTGACGCTTTAGTAGTCTGTTGATATATTAAACAGAAATGTGAGATTATCACCGCGAGAGAAAGACTAACATATAAAAACAAAAATCTGAAAATTGAAGTGTACTTACTTTAGAATTAGAATATTGACTTGTATTATACATTGACAAAGAAAAAAGAAAAAAAGTGGGATCACAAGACTTCATTCTTATTCATCTAGAAACAAACTTAGGCTAGTTACTTACCACACATATATGGGATGATTACAGAGTCCAGACTTGGGATGTTTTTGTGTTCATCAAACAAAATTATTACAGTCGTTAGGATTTATTTTATTTATAAGTTATATATAACATGTATAAAACAGATTTATATATCTCAATGAATTAAATCTTAATTTTAACCTGAGGACCATGGCGATCTACTGTGTTGGAAACAGAAAGGGAACTGATCATTTGCAAAAGAAGACGACATCTTACTTTGATCTGCATCCATGTTCCATATAGAATCCAATGAGCTTTCCCATGTTGGAGAAGCCAGAGTTGGGTAACTTAAGCAATGGCTTTGTTCTGAGTAAATGTCTTTAACTGGTTTTATTATGTTTACCGCGGAGTGATCAATCTCTCTCCATATGTCATCCATTGAGTATACATCTTCGGTTTCTTGGTTCATCATATCCCCCGTGGATCGGGATCCTCCAGTGTCGTAGAAGCTCACTTTCCCTGAAGATTTACGAGAGTGGCACGATGTTTCTTGAGTGTTGGTGGTGGTAGTGGTCATAGATGAAGAGCTGCAGTTGGAAAATGAGGAAGTTGGTGACGCAGGACGCTTCTTTTCTTGAGCCTTCTTCCTCATGTGAGTCCTCCAGTAATTCTTTATCTCGTTATCGGTTCGTCCCGGCAATTTCCTAGCTATTTTTGACCACCTACATATGAAAAGAATTGTATAAAATACTGTTACAAAAGTATGTGATAATTTTTTGTTTCTTTCTCAAGATGAATGAGACCTGTTTCCCCACTTTGCGTGAAACTCAAGGACAAGGCGCTCTTCTTGAGGGGTCATCTTCCCACGTTTGAGACCAGGGTGTAGGTAATTAACCCACCTTAGCCTGCAACTCTTTCCTGTTCTGTTCAAACCTACAACCAAAACTAGCACATTAATGGAGGCTCCTTACCTATTCTTATCTTTCTCCCTCCACCTTCAAACCTGATACTTTTGCTATAAAATCCCATCGTCGGTCTCCAAATAAGTGAACGAAATTTACCAGAAGTATGTCCTCCTGTTCTGTCCATGAACCTTTTCGGTTTTCCTCTTGCATCATTTTCATCTCTCTCCCACTCTTTCTTTATCGTTCTTTTGTTAGTAAAAAGTTCTTTCTCAGCTTGGTTCACCATGGCATTCTTTGTCCACTATATATATATAAGCTCAACTTTTTAACACTGTGCTGTGTCTATGCGACATCACACTCACAATATTAAAAGCTCTAATGATTTCTCTTTTTCTTTTTTTTTTCCAATCTTTAGTGTCCATATGTTTGAGGGATTATCCTATTGATAATGTAGGGTCTCTTCATTGTGATGTCACAAGGCCATTATATCAAAAACTTGATCGTTAAAGAGGGTGATTGGTGTTACTGATGTAACACTCCCATTAATTCTGCCTTTTAAAATTTTTGTGCCGTGTGTGATAATAAGAACTCTTTCTTATATATTTTGGCAGGCACTATCTCGAACGTGGAGATCAACATGATCAATAAAATCTCTTTAAATTATTCCAAAAAAGAAGAATGGTATATTTTTCTATAGTGTCTTGTTATATATACTAGCTAGAAAAACTAATACTCTAAATAAAATTTTCTATGATGCTAAAAGTTTGAAAAGAAAAAAAATATAGAAAGACCCTAGATCTTTCTTCACTTTTTTTTTTGTGGGCATATGAGAGAAGTGTCTCTTGACTTTATTAAGGGTTATATTGGTAGCAACTGTTGAATCTTAGAAAAGGAAAAGAGAGAAGAAGAAACAGACAAAAGCTTTGACAGCTTTAGAAGTCGAATTGTTGTTATGCGGGCCTGATAAGTGAGTTTTTGTATCTAGTAGCAGTACCTGAGATAGGAATTAGATACTTTTTAAAGTTCTCGAGTCTGTGGCTTGTATTGTTTTTCTATTGGGCCAGCGGGTAACACTGTCCAAAGACACACAAGTACAAAATCAAATTATATATGGAATTTTCAAGTTACATGTGTGTATGGCATAGCGATTCGATTCTTGTAGATGCATAAGCAAAAATAGGGTGCCGTGCCATCTTAAGATAGACATGACTCTGTGTGTGCATGCACATAAGAAGCAAAGACTGTATGTATTTGCTTTTCTCTTATTGGCATAGTCTCAAGATTCGAATCTGAACAGTTGGTATTTATCGGGCCTTTGGTTATGAACATATGGAGTAAACAAACATGCATTGAGCAAACAGGTGATTGATGTACTGACGTAACACTCCCATTAGTTTTTGTCTTTATTTTTTGGTAGGTGTGTGTGGTAATAAGAACTCTTTCTTATACTCCATATTTGCTAGTGCACTATCTCCTATGTCATAATCAATAGTTCAAACTTCAAACCAAAAGCAAATAAAAGAGTATCTTTACTATTTTTTCCTGTTATTTAAGCCAGAGATATATAAAATTACTAATTAATTGTAAAAAAAAAATTACTAATTAAAGGTCTGAACATAAATAATTCTAAAGAGGCCATAAACCATTCTTGAATTAAGCTGGAGCCAAATCTCTCCATAATAAGCTTCATATGAATGTAGAGAGACGGTTCTTATATGAATTAAGTTATTGGAAATATTAGCTTGAACTGTTGGTTTTTATTTGGAAATTTTTTCTTTCGTTTTCTATATCTTGTCTATCCGGAAAAGTTACGGACACATACTGATTCTTTCAAACATTATCATTTGTTTCTTACAAAAATAAAAATACTATCATGTATTAATATAAAAAAAAAATTTCTTTCAGATTTCATAATTAACGTTAAGAAAATAAGATTTTCATGAGTTATGTTTTCTTATTATCTTTTTGATACAATTTGAATTGATTTACCAAAATGGAACAATTTACTCTGCACTTGCTTGAACAAAAATTAGCTTCAGAAGACCATAAAACAATTAAAATTCTAACAGGAACATAATAGGTGAAATTAGTTATTTACGAGTATATGAACCATATTTATAGGGTTTAATTGGTAATCTCGTCTGAACATGTACAGCATTTAAGAATTTATTTAGTAGTTGTAAAGAAGGTGGTTAGACATAGTAGTAGAGAAGATGATTAAGTTAGAACAAGCGGTAAAATAATTAAGGTTGGTAGCAAACGGTTTAAAAAGAAGTTATGATCAAATTTGACACTAATTTTTGTTTTAGGTTGCAAACGCTTAAACTAACCAAAACCACCTAATCACGATTAATTGTTATAAGCACTAGACGTTGAATCTCCCACCCGCTTGACCGTAACCATTCAAACTCCTCGGAAAGAAAGCTCATATTTATCTTTCAAAATGGACCATATGGTTCTGCTCTTTATTATTAATGCTCGACTAGATTCGGGGTCTAGGGGTTACTCATTCATGCGTGTTGCTTTGGGATTCGTAAACTTGTCCTTTTGTCTAAAATATATTCTACACAACACACACCACACTCTGGAAGCTACTGCATTTGAAGTGAGGCATGATTATTAGTTGGATTTGACCACTTAACGTCAGGCAATTATACCAATACATATGGAAGAATATGATTAGGAGATGATTGATACAAAAATCTATCCTATTGTTAGTTGGGTTTGATCATAATTGTGTCTAACTACTACATATTCTTATACTATGATTTAATGAGAAATCTAACGAATATTTACTTGAGATTCTAACTTAAATAAAACGGACGGAGAGGATTGGAAATTGATAGCCTATTCTTTAAAGTGGAGCTAAATTAAGAAATGAGATTGAGGGACGTGGACGTCACCAACACACCCCTCTTTGGCCTATCTCCACTAAAAATATTTATATCCTCACCTCTTTGCCCTGTGACTCCCACACGCTAATTTTATAATGTCTATATTTTCTTTTAATTACCGTTGCTAATAGAAATATGAAAATTAATCAAAACATATGTGAAACTGGTTCGGACCAGCCTGCCAATGATCTGGAATACGACTGAAAAAAATGATTCATTTGTTGAGCCGCTAGTCAAAGGATAGGAAGAGTCTTTCAATGGTTACATAAATGTTCTCTTGACTATTTATTCAAGCCCTTAGATTTCTAATGTAATAATCATTTGTTTCTTGATTTCAAATGGTTTTAGTGTATTTCTTTAAGATGTCGTCAGTCCATACGTACACATGGAAACATGCTTCCGTTGCATGTGTTTAAAATCTTTATGTTCCATCATTACATACATATTATATGTGACATATGCATGCATATGTAAGCATACATAGATGTAGCTGTAGCACATAAATCATAGTCATAAAATAATATTCCGTATTTTGCACAAGGTTTGGGTGATCTAAAAGAAGAGCCGTAGTTGTTAAAGACAAAGAGGAAGCGGTGGATATTCTTACGAATATGAGCACGCCCTCTAAAGGTATAAAAGCCCACATCCACATAAAATCTTACGTATGCAATGATATGTGATCCCCCATATGGAATAATCTAGTTTTAATAAGACTAGATTTACATTACATATAGTCATATTATATTACAGAAAACAAAGCTATACTTAATAATATCCGTCTATATTGGTTAGATAAGCGATGATATTAATTATTCATAAAGTGGCGAAATCTCTTCGTTTAGCTTTGTTGTCTAGAGGATTTGTTTTATTAGAGGAAAGATATAATTAATAATTTAGGCCTTCTAATTGGTAGTCATCCTCAAAGCTAGGTCTGGCCATAAACTCGGGTCGAAACGATTATCTTTTCATAGTACACATATACATATTTGTTATGCTTATGTCCATGTTTATCATGGAGTTTTGAGACCTTGTATACACAAATCTTTCTTTCTTTCTCTTCCGACGTAAATAAGCTACAAAAATTTGTGTGTGGAGTTTCTGTGTAATGTTCTTAACGTATGTTGTTCTACAATTATACTTGTAGAAGTAAAATTCTATGTCATCAGTCATATTGGGAGTATTTGATTGTAGATTTAAGATCGCTAACATAACTTACATAACCGTTAATATTGAGAAGCTAAAACATAAAATTAGATTCCGAAATAAACTTACTAGCTATTTTGCCTGCTTTTTTTTTAGTAGGATAAAATGATTTCAATATGCATATATATAGATGAACGGATCGAATCCATGTTGTATAATGGATCGTGCTCTTACCTAGTGATCCATATCACCTCATCAAAACGGATACGAAGCAAAAGAAAAAGAATACATACAAATAAAGTTTTGGTTGATGTTAAGATAACTTCTATTTTAAAAAAATATTTGTCAAAAATGGGTCGAAGCTGACAGGTCAACCCAAATCATGCAAATTCATAGATTTAATAAGCGAAAAAGTTGGGCATTAATGAATTAATGGGTTAAATGAGTTAAATAAATTCGGTTGAAATGGTTTGATGGATTAGTGGGTTACTGATTAAGATGGTAGCTGCATGACTACCAAAAAAAAGAAGCATTAGATCCATAGTCTATGGAACATGGGATCGGTGCCTTTAAAAATTCTAGCATCTTCGTGCAAAAGAGTAAACTCTTGTCTTACGCAAAAGAAAATGATCGTATCTTTGGGTCTTTTAACATTTGGATTATTCCATTCCTCTCTTGTGGAACAATTTTTAAGGACAGCCTCTATTTTTACACTAACTATTATTCCATTTTTCTCACTAATTTTTATTCAATTTAGGAAGAAAGAAAATAAGTGTTGTCCATTTAAGCAATCACTAGCTTTATGCCTTCGGGTGGAGATAACGATTTCATCAGCCATAATATACAGCCGCTTATATAAAAAAGAAACCATTTAAAAATTTACGACAAGTCCTTTTCTTAATTACTTTAGTTATCTATCTAACAAGTATGTAACATTTGTTGTTTAATTACATACAAATATGCAACTTTATATAGATTAGTAACGCTTTTTCACGATACGTTATGTGTATGCTCGTTTTTGTAACCATATGTTACGTATATACTAGTGTTGCAAAAGAGAAAATGAATATAAAAATGCTAGAGATAATTGTGATCGATGACGGTATGAGTTCGCTACGGCTTGAAATGGTTCTTTTAAGAATATATGCGTTCGTGATTCATTTAATCTTTCTTCTTCGTCTTTCTCTTTACTTTTTAATAAAAATGTCAAACACACACACATGAAAAAAAACTATACCAACTGTGGGAGCCAAATCTCACACTCGATGATCTTTAGGGATCGAATACCAGTTGTACCTCAAAAACAAGTTTAAAAAAGAAATGTATATTATTGAGTTTTTGCTTTGAGAATTGTTTGTTCCTCTAGGATTTACAAAGTTATCTATTTATACTAAAATGCATAATTATTTCGATAATCAAAACAATTATTCTTCGTAAACGCGCATGTTTTGATCCTAGCAAGTAACCTGAAAAGCTCGCATCTCCAAATTGACCAAATCTCTTTATAGTCTGAGAATCTCTCTAAAATCCCAGACTTCTATCCTTCCGTCTATCTCGGCTCCCCAACTTTTCCCTTGCCTTTCGAGCCAAAAAGTCTCAAGGTGACCCATCTTGTCTCTGAAGTCACAGACCCATGTATGATTGTCGACACATGTCATAAAAGTAGGAGACCCAAAGCCAATGCTCCGCTATTGACTTAGAACCTAAACCCACATGGTGTTTTGGTCCCAACACCAACTATATTTCTTCCACAACTTCTTTTTTGTCAACCACGAATGGAACAGAGTATGGAATGATTTCTGTATATCATTGATAGAGGTATATACAAGCATATATACATGAGAGCGTATCACCCAACGTAAATGCTAGATATTGCTACGAATATACAGAGAAATTTATGGAAAGGAAATAATCTCTTAGCTAAACATACGGGATGTGATAAAGTGGTTTGGTGAAAATGTCTGTTAGCTGAGAGATGCTCGAAACATGAATTGGTAGAAGGACGCCTCTCTGAATTTCATCCCTGATGAAATGACAATCATTTTTAGTCCGCTCATGAAAAACGGGATTCGTAGCAATGTAGATTGCTGATTTACTGTCACAGCAGAGATGCATCGGCTGATCGTGATTAACCCCAAGGTCACGAAGAACGCGTTTCAGCCAAAGAAGTTCTTTGGTGATGAATGTCATTGCTATATATTCTGCTTATGTGGATGACATACTCACTGTGTCTTGCTTCTTTATCTTCCAAGATTTTGGAGAATCACCAACTTGAACAAAATAACCACTAACAGATCGACGAGAAAGAGGACATCCAGACAGATCGGAGTCACACCAACCGGTGATTTGAAAATTTTTCTGAGCGCGTAATAGAATACCTTGCCCGGAGTTGCCTTTCAAATAGTGAATAACTCTCAAAGCCGCATGCCAATGATCATGTCTAGGAGCTTTCATGAACCTTGCTAAAACATGTACACAATATGCTAAATCTGGCCGCGTAGCTGCTAGATATATCAACTTCCCAACGAGACGAAGATACTGATCGGGATGAGGAAGCAAAGGTGAGGTGGAGAGACCCAGCTTATGATTCTGTTCGAGAGGAAATTCCACAGGTTTACAACTTAACAAACCTGCCTCATCGAGAAGCTCCAAAGTGTACTTCCGCTGATTCAAATAAAAACTCTTGATGCTGCGTGAGACCTCAATACCCAAAAAATAGTTCAAAGGACCAAGGTTTTTCATCTTGAAACAAGAAGCCAAATAGCCTTTAAAAATATGTAAGGCCTCATCAGAGTTACTTGAGGTAATCATGTCGTCAACGTAAATCAAAATATTGATCCGTATACCACCCTTATCAAACAAAAATAATGAATAATCAGAGAGAGATTGGAGAAAACCATACTCACGCAAAGCCTTTGTTAACTTTACGAACCAACATCTAGGAGCTTGCTTCAAACCATACAAGGACTTGCGCAATCTACAAACTTTGGTCTCATCATTTGTAAGATAACCAGTCAGAGGCTTCATGTAGACTTCCTCAACAAGGTCTCCATGAAGGAAAGCATTGTATACGTCCATCTGATGCACAGGCCAATTGTTGCCAACAGCGACTTGTAAAAACATTTGGACTGTTTGCATTTGTGCCATTGGTGCAAACGTTTCACCGTAATCAACACCCTCGACCTGTTTATTCCCGAGAGCCACCATCAGAATTGTGTTTAATATTGTAAACCCATTTCGATCCAATCGCTTTCTTACCAGGAGGCAAATCTTCAATAGTCCAAGTTTCGTTTGCTTCGAGAGCATCAATTTCAGACACCATAGCATTGTTCCACACTTTGCTTTTTGCTGCTTGGTTGTTTGTCTTGGGTTCAACCGCAAAATTTATCACAACCAAGTATGCCCGATGCGTCGAAGAAAAACGAGTAGATCCCACATATTTCGAAATTGGATAAAGAGAAGCAGAATTACCCATAATTCGTGTTTGCGCAGTGTACGTTGTATAGTCCTGCAATTTCGGTGGTGGATGCCGCGGTCGGAGGCCTCGACGTAATTCAACCGCGACGGGCTGCTGAACTTCGTCGCCATCGGTAGAAGCAGACGGGGATGAAGAAGAAGTGACGACCAGAGATGGTGACGAAGGTTCAGGCAGAGCGACGGGGCCGGAAGATGCGGAGGTCGGAGTGGCAGAGGATGACGACGTCGAAGTAGATTGATCGGCTGGTGGAAGTATTGGGGCTGGAGAAGAAACAACATTAACTAGGCTTAAATTGCTTAATGGACCAACATGCCTTGTTTGTTTTTTCGAATATTTGGCCCAATAAGCTTGTGGCCCATAACTCACCGTCCTCCTCATCTATATTCGTTGCGGGAATATGAGTTGCATAAGGAAACTCTGTTTCACTGAAGACCACGTCCCTGGAGACAAAAAAATCTTCTTTGTCAAGATCATATAGCCTCCATGCCTTTTTGCCGTAGGGATACTCGATGAATACACACTTTCGACTTCTTGGAGCAAACTTATCTCCTTTGTGTGTCTGATTTTGTGCATAGCAAAGACTGTCAAACACCTTCACATGATCGTAAGTTGGAGGTTGACCATGTAACTTCTCATACGGCGTGACTCCATTAAGCACCGAACTAGGAGTCTGATTGATCAAATAACCAGCAGTTAAGATACACTCTCCCCAAAAGGTGATCGACAAGCTCGACTGAAAACGCAAAGCACGAGTTACATTTAATATATGTTGATGCTTTCTTTCAACTCTACCATTTTTTTGTGGTGTGCCCACACAGGAAGTTTCATGGATCATCCCTTGAGAGCGAAAATAACTACCCATACTTGTAAACTCTGTTATGTTATCGCTTTGAATACTTTTAACTTGTTTTTGAAATTTTCGTTCAGCCAAAGAAATCAAGCTTTTCAGTTTTGTTGATGTATCGGTTTTGTCTTGTTGGAGATAAATCCACACACTTCTGGAAAAATAATCGACAACGGTAAGAAAATATCGAGCACCCGTGGAAGAAGGAGTGCGATATGGTCCCCAAAGATCATAGTGAAGAAGCTCAAAAATGATGATGTTTTATTCTCACTAATGGGAAAAGAAGAACTTGTTTGCTTGGCACGCAATCATACATCACACACCTTATTCGATAATTCAGAAACAACAGAAACATAAACATTTGGAAGAGTACCAACAACTTTTGGAGACCGATGGCCCATCCTACTGGGCCACAACTCGTACTTGTTTGCATCCTTATCCGTCACGAACGCTCCCAACTCCGTTCTACAAAAGCGAAAGGTTCCAAAATATCGTTTACCCGCACCAATCATCATCCTCGAAGCACGGTCCTAGACCACAAGAAACTGATCAGCCATCTATACTACACATATATTCTCATCCATGAGCTGGCCTAAGGAAATGAGATCAGACTGAAATACTTGAACATAGAAAACAGATTTCAAAAGCATATTGGATCCTAAAACAATCGTTCCTTCTTTGCACATATTTTCAACTCTCTCCCATCTGCCAAAATAACCAGCACATGCTCCATACTACGCACATTCGTGAGTATATCATAGTTGCCCGTCAAATGATGAGATGGCCCTGTGTCTAATACCCAAGAGGGAGTGGAATACTTACTCGAAACTTTTCGTGACTGGAGCATGGTCCACCATTTCCGCTAGCATTGAGAAGCTTCATAAGACGCTCCCACTGCTTATCATCAAGACCACTGACCAGTGGCGGAGCTAGGAAATTAGTTTACCAGGGTCAAAATAAATTTTAAGGTGTCAATTATGTTGTTAAATTTTTTTATAAGGGTCAATTGTGCTATTTTACCAGGGTCAATTTGATTTTTTCTTTAAAAATTTAACCAGTTTTAAAAATTCACCAGGGTCATTTGATCCACATGATCCTATATTGGCTCCGCCCATGCCACTGAGCCCATCGGGGTCTTTGTTGGCGATTACTTGATTGGCACGTTCCTGAGGTTGCATGGGATGGATGTGAACAGCATTTGCATACGTCATGTTACGACCTCGTTCACCCGACGGACCACCACCACGACCCCTTCCTTGTACCGTGCGGCTCCTTGGGCGATCACCCCACCACTCTGGGTAGCCCACAACAGCAAAGCAACGATCAGAGGAATGACCACTACGATGACAATGGTTATAGACGGCCACCGCATCGTCAACATGGACAGAGGAAGATACACGACCACGTTGATGAACTGCATATGCCATGATTTCTACTGCAGTATCCTCTGTTTTAACATTGTTCCTCAAGTCTTCCTCTTGACGGACAATATTATACACTTCCTCCAAAGGTTGGATCGGCATAAGAGAAACGAGACTCGACCTCACCGTTTTAAAAGGTTCATCAAGACTAGAAAGAAAATCATGGACCTTGTCCTCCTCTCGATCTTGCTCCTACAATGCGTTAAGATTGCACTAACACTTCCTACATTTGTACACACGCAATGGCCTGTGGTTAGCCATGATGTCCCAAATGCGGTTCAACTTGCCACAATAGCTCTCTATGGTAAGCCCTCATTGCTTGCATTGAGTTGCTGAATGTGTGGACCATTTGTAACCGAGAATCGTTTCTTCAAGTGATCCCAGAGATCCTTAGCAACGTCCCGGTGAGAAATATTGGAACGCAACACCGGATCAATGGTCATCCGGATCCAAGGAATCAGCAACGCCTGAATAGTCCACCAGTTTTCAAGATCGGACGATCCTTCTGTTGGTCGAGGAATGGATCCATCGAGAAAACCAAAATTTTTGCGAGAACAGAGCGTCGTCTTCATACCACACGCCCATTCTTTGTAGTTCATCCCTTTCAACAGCGGATGAGATATCACAGCTCCCGGATTGTCGGCAGAAGTCAAGTCATATGGAGATATTGTACGTCGTACCTCCACAGTAGCGTGACTCGGGGTCGTCGAGTTCGTGTCGCCGGGTTCAGGGTCGTCAAGTTCGTGTTCATTGGGTTCGGGGGATTCATATCAGCCATGATGAATCAATAAAAAGAAAAAAATTGTGTGTATGGCTCTGACACCATGAAAGGAATATAGTATGGAATGATTTCTGTATATCATTGATAGAGGAATATACAAGCATATATACATGAGAGCGTATCACCCAACGTAAATGCTAGAGATTGCTATGAATATACAGTGAAATTTTATGGAAAGGAAATAAACTCTTAGCTAAACATACGAGATGTGATAAAGATCCCATTAAACAACACATTAATTAAAATAAAACTCCACAAATTTGTTTTTAATCATACTGTTTTCTTCCTTTTTCTTAATCATACTAGGGATCATATTTGTGTTGATATTTTACTCTAGACCGGACATCATAACTAGACGAAACGTGGAACATGACGAATCATCCGGTTCACTAGTGATGTGTATAGAATTTCACTCCAAATCTTTTACCTGAAAAGACTACAGAACGACTGAAAGTGCACAGTTAATCAGTGTAGTATTTTAGGATCGATCCCACAGAGAGTAATAGCTAAAACAAATTGAATTAAAAGAGAAAGAACTATGGCTAAGAATAAAGAAGAGATTGAGGTATTGGTTTTCCTAATAACTATTGCAAATAAATAAAAACGGTTTAAAACTATAAGACTAAGGCGTTTGGCGTTTTGGGAATCATCTCAGGGTTTTCATGGTTCTAAGCAATATTAAGTGTCAAGATCTTACAAGTAAATACTAATTTCGGTCTAGGTTCTCAACTACGAAACACTAATGAAGTAACAAGCTATTCTCATAGAATGAAAGTCTAAAGTCTTCATACTCCGTTACTCAAATTTCGCAGGAAGCGACGCATGTAAACCAACTAGTTAAACAAATTCGATACATTCACCAAACTCCGCAACTCAACTTACGTACGTTACGACACGAGGTTTTGGTATAACACTAGTTCGGAGAAGTAGGATAACGCGGTTAGCGCTCCCGTTCTCTAGATCAGCACTTGGTGATCAATCCAAGCACATGCATTAAGATAAAGACACCTCTCGGTAAATCGGGCATAACTTCCTGATGAGTAAATGTATTGGCTTGATTCAACTTCGAGGAGAAAGATGACTCTCTTAGATTTCCATAGACACCAAGTATGTTGAAATGTGAGTTGTGTAATGTCTTCAAAGGTGGCCCGTACTATAAAGCTCTGAATCTGTCCTGAAACGTATTTTCCTTGTCTTTTGGTCCAATTTGCTATAAAACCTGTAAAACCTTTTTAAAACCTGAAATACTTGATAATAGACCATTTATACCTGAAATTTCATCAAACTAGTCCTAAATGCATATGAAAACTATAGCTAAAATGGGTAAAATAATGATGTTATCAACTAGTCCTGGGGGTTCGGGTATTCGGTTCGGTTCCGGATATCTCCATTCGGTTCCGGTTATTATGGATATAGAAGTTTAGGATCCATTCGGTTAATTTACTATTTTGGTTCGGGTTCGGTTCGGTTTCGGTTATTTTCGAAACTGTGTAATATATTTTTAAAAAAATACTATTTAAATAAAATTTGATTATAATTTAACAAATATATCAAAAAACTTCCAGATATTTGGTTTATTTAAAATATATTGGTATTTTGGTCTAAATATATAAGGTTTTTTAGTTTAATTTATATTATCTTATATAAATTAAAAGGTATTGTAATATCAAAACTTTGATGTGGTGCAGTGGCTACAAGTTCAAATGTGAAGAGGTCTCAAGTACGATTCTTGGTTGTTACATATTTTTAATATGAGTTCGCTTTGGTTCGGATAACCGAATGGAGAACGATTTGGTTCGGTTAATAACCGATATCCATGGATAGCTGAAATACTATCCAATCGGTTATTGCCCACTAACCGAATCCGAATGGGAACCAAAATTTTGGTTCGGTTTCGGTTAGATCCATTCGGTTCGGTTTATTTGCCCAACACTACCAAACCGGTCCATGAAGAGCATTTTGAAGAATCTTTTTCCAAATGGGGTACTGATCAAGCACAAGGAAAATGGTTAATTATCCACCATCAAATTAACCCTAAGTAGTCCAATGGTTCAAGAGGGAACAAGCATCACCAAGTCAAATCACCTCATTGTTGGGATATGACTGTTGCACTCTTTTTATCTTGTCTAGGAGTTTTCCCAATGAGTTTACCTAGAGAGGTTTTTAATAAGGCAACACCAATTCATCAAGGAATCATTTACCATCCATATGATTTAAAGATGACGCAAAAAAAATCATAGCTGATGTACTTGCTGACAGACATGATGAACTACTCCACGACAGACTTGAACTACTCGCAGATGAATCATACATCATTGCAAGCTATGAGGAGTTTCAGCTTTTTAACACTTGAACCAGCCCTGAAGGAAGCCCACACACTTATTTGATTCACCACAAGTCCCCAGCCCATGGAGAACAACCCAAGAGAAAACCCAAGTCCAAACCACCCTTTGAATCATGTCCGTTGATCTATTTGGAGTTAGATAAAGAAACTTTCATTTGCCTTCACTTGGACGTGTCAAAAAGCTACATATGGAAACCAGCATAACCTCTACAGCAACCGAAGAATACTGGGAGAATATTCACGCATAATAATAGCCACAGGACCAGGCGGATTCAATCCTATTATTACTTGCCTTTTTCGGACCCGATTGTCATCAATGTACAACGACTACTTCCTATTTTATTCTTGTGTATATTTAAGTTTCTACAAGTGCATAAGAAGCTTCCAAGACTTCACCACTTCTTCCCCAAGTTAACGATTGTAACGCCCGTGAACAAATTTTTAGTTTTGGAGGTTGGTGTCGCTCGACACCATAGGGTTTAAAATTTACGGGTTGGTTCATCTTTGGTTTTAGGGGCAGTTAAGTGTGGTTTTGTAGGAAACCATCAACCTTCCCTGTTTAAAGAGAACTCCTCTTTGTTTTAGGGGTTCCTTCATGAGCCGTCTCATGACCTAGAGGAAGAGAAGAGATTTGTGGGTTCTCTCTTGGAGATGGGATTAGAAAGAGAATGGTTTGGGGATGGAAGGAAAAAGGAAGGAGTTATCAGCATAAGGGAGAAGAGGATATTTAACAGTGGGCTTGAGGGAGAGATTCTCTTGTCGTTCGTCAAGGATGCTGGAAGAAGAGATCTTGTGCTTTGACATAAGGGAGGACAAAGGAGATCCATCTTCTTCATGGGTGTGAGGAAGGATGTGATTATTTGGTGGTGGATTGGGAGATATAAGGAGGCTCTCTCATGGTTGTTTTCTAAGTAAGTTGTGTTGTTTAATCGATTGTTGTGAAGATTAGGGTTTTATGCTGAAAATGAGCTTAAAGGGAGGCTCTGGTAGTGGTTTATGGGTTGGTGTCATTCGTTATCATGGTGGTGTCGGTCGACAAACCACTTACAAACAGAAAATATGAACTAGTCCAAGATGGCTAGCATGTTTTGTATGTTTGGCTCGTAGGAGAACAGTTGGAGTTAGGATTGTCGAGGGAGGATCAACAGAGGTGATGCCGGAAGCATAGTGTCGATTGACACCACGTGTGTTAGATAGCAAGTGGTGTGATGGATGACAATCGACACTAGATGGAGGTGTTGATTAAAATTGGGGAAGTTTTTTGTGTTGCTTAATATGGGTCGAAGCGGATTTTTGGTGAGGTGAAGTCTGTGACTGAAACAGAATGGAGTATTCCAGCCCATCTCTCTTGATACTTGGTCGCTTAGAGATGGTTGGTTGTGCGAGTGAGTACCAAGTTGAGGTGGTGGTCGCACTACGTGATATAAGTGAAGCTTGTTCATGGAGGTGGATACAAGTGGCTTGTTTGTCGGATGTCGAAGGAGTCTGATGCGGAGTATGGGTTAGTTGGAACTAGACTATGTTTGTTGAATCCAGATCTGACCAGAGACGAAGCAATTGAAGACATGATACTTGACAAGGTTCGAAACATATGACAACGGTTGCAAACATTAGAGCAAAGCTTCAAAGGGTTAAAAATAGGAAGAAAGAACGAATCAAGGAAGAAGAGGATAAAAGGGATTCCGACGCCGGAAAGCTTGTTCGAGTGATGTCCCTCGATAATCGTGCCTAAGAGGTTTTTGCCTTATCTTATTCGAGTGTTAAATATCTTTCGCTTCTTGAATGCATTGTTTATGAAGTTTTTTTTGAGAAAAAAAAAACATATATATATATATATATCTTATATAATAAAGTAAAGTTTGTTCTACACACAACTCTAAAAACCTGGCATGTTATACTTTTCCTTTTGATGTGAGTCTTTTATTTTCAAACTCATGTACACTAATAGCTATTTTCATTAGTTTTAATTATATTATTGTATTCCAAACATATATGAGAGACACACTGAAATTACATTTTATTTTGGGGCATTTGCAAAAATACCTTTTTCTATATCTTTTTGTAAAAATACCTTCTCTTGTTGTTCACTTTCAATAATACTCTTTTCTATATACAAAATTATTAAATTCTAAACTCTAAACTCTAAACTCCAAATACTAAACCTAACCCCGCAAGACAATACCCTAAATGTAAAATAGAGAATCCAAAACTCTAAAAAAAAAATTCTAAAAATCAATTTAACACATTGAAATTATGTAAAAAAGGACAAAAATGAAAATGACCAAAAAAATGTATTTTTGAAAAAGTGTATCTACAAAAGGGTATTGATACTAGGCTTTTTTGTGTGTCCTATCAGGTTCAATTAACCTTATGCAGTTGTAATACTTAAGGTGTCAATCCAGTTGGAAAACTTTACTATTACTCAAGATACAATCAGAATTTCACAAGTCAAGCCAATTCAAAGAGAGTGTTTTTATCTAACTATCCTAGAATGGTGAAAATGCAAATTGAAAATGAACTACAGAACTAGAAACAAAAATGTATGACAAGAAGTAAACAAGAGTAAAAACGAAAACGAGTCTAAGCATGAACAAAACCGCAAGATCAGAAACAGTCTCGGGAATCCAATATCAATCAAAAAGAAAGAACTCCTAAGGATGGGAGTAATTGATGTCGGTGGAGTATCCTAGTCTATAGAGTGTTTAACATGCCGCAAGCAAACTATCCCTAAACAATGAACATCACAACTTAGCTAATCCAATCTCTTGGCAAAAACTACTCATAATCAACCACTTCCATACCTAGCTCTCGCTAGAGAAACATGGTCGAGTAGGCATGACAAACAAGTTCATTCACGTCAACAAACATCCTAGACAACTAATCTCTTAGGCTAGGAACATAAGTCTCTGGCACTAGTTGGTCAGACATTTCATCGAACACCTTTTGGGTGTGGAAATGTCTAAGACCTAATTCCAATTGACCAGAGAGAAACTAGTATTTCTAACTCTAATTCCAATTGGTGGCTAGGTAAACCTTAGAAAAGAAATGAGATAAAAGATGTCCTCAGCCAATACTTAACAAAATATATTTATAGTAAAAACATGTAAATCCCTAAAACTTAAAATGACAAGGTGAAGAGTCGGTTTGGGAATCTCCTGAAGCGTGTAAGACGGAACGTCTTCCTGACATGTGCGAACGAGTCGGTGTGCGTCCAGTGGCTCGATCCAGATGGTGCGAGTGAGGTTGAGTGATGCGTGGTGAGGCTGGCTCGAGCGAGGTCGACTAGGTGGAGTGGAGGGGTGTTGGCTCGAACCAGAGTGGTGTTGGCTCGATCCAGAGTGGTTTTAGCTCGAGCTGGGTGTATGCGCATCTACTAAAACAATGATAACTATTGAACCACACCTCTGATTGGCTTGAAATAAATGGCGTTGGAAAGATGACTCAATTCCCTACAACTTTGATGAAGACGTCGAAAGCTAAATGCCACTCAAGTGGAACGGCTCGAACGGGGTGGAGTGGTCGCATGACGAGTGGCTCGAATGGGTGTATACGCATCTACTAAAACGATGATAACTCTTGAACCACAGCTCCGATTCGCTTGAAATAAATGGCATTGTAAAGCTGAATCCCTCGACCGGTGACTCGAATGATGGCTCCAGTGGTGACTCAAGAGTGACTTGAGTGACGGGTTGAAGAGTGGCTCGAACGAGGTGGGATTATGGCTCGATGTTCGGATCGAATGACGGCTCGAACGGGTGGCTCGAACGGGTGGATCGAACGACGTTTGGAACATTGGCTCGAACAGATGCATTTCCAACGTCACCTAGATACCTGAAATACTATGAAATGCACAATGTATGCAAGGATGATGCAAGAACTACCTAGACATGCAAAGTGTATAGAAAAGACTAGAAAAGTGATGCAAAACAATGAGTTATCCTAACTAAATTCATGATAAATATATGCTAAGGAGACAAAATATATACATATCAACTCCCCCAAACTTAGTCTTTGTTTGCCCTCAAGCAAACGATCAAGAACAAAGTATGGAAGAGAGGTGTGAAGATGGGATCTCATAACCTAAAACATGTTGAATAAAATAGTTAGAATCAATGTCCCTGTTTTTAGTTCTATGGGGCATGGAGAAGGAACTTTATTTATCTAATCTACACATGCAATCCTACCAATCACTCCCTTTAACATTCATTAACAGAGAACCGTGAATTAAGCTATGCAATGTCGTCAAACTCATTTGGTTAAGGTAAAAGGTTAGAGACAAATGTGGTCTCCTTCTCAAGTGGTTCCATCAATACATAACAAGGTTCTCTCATGAAAATGAGTTGAGCTTAAGAGAAGGCTAAAGGTTGAAACCAACTGATACATACAAGAGCAGCGCCCTGTCTACCCAAAGGTCCCCAGGGAAACTCAGTACTAATATTCTAACCCAGAAGCTGGTCCTATCTCTGCCCTTCATCAGAAACATCATCTCAAACTCTTTACACTTAGTCTTAGGAGGAGTTCACTTCTTTTAATTCTAGCGGATTGGGAAATCTTTATTATCACTATGGTTCTTTTTCTTTTCTTCTAAGGACTCTAAACATCTTAAGCATTTTCATTTTCTTTTCTTTGTCTAATCTTTTTATTTTATGCCAAGAACCAATAACTCTTTTTACTTTGCTCAACCTAAATCCTTTACTAGACTTGTAAACTTTGAAAACACATCCCCCTCCTTAAGACTTTATACCCTTTACTTTTATGCACCAATCCATACCCAATACCCAAAATCGAGTTCTCGCCTAGTCCTACTAGTCCGGATAACGCGAACTAGAGCTACACAGGATCCTACTCTTGTCGGTTAGAATCTAACACTTTCTAACAAGCTCAACTCGGAAAAGGCATGACACACAAGAATACAATTGGCTTGAAAGAACGGTTGGTTAAGGGTGCGGGGAACTGTTCCAAAAATGGGAATCAGCTACTTTGATTGACAAAGGTGATAAAAATATGAAATACAATCCAAGTATGTATATGGTATCCATGAGTTCGACTTCAATGCATAACAAGATAATTTTAAGTCGGGATGGTTCAGATAGATAGGGAGTGATGTCAATTCAAAACATGCTTCAATCTTATATTTTCAAGTTCAATCAACATGAATCAAAGAACTAAGAACAAGGGCATTGATCCTATCCTATTGAATTCATCATGCTAAGAAGGTTATAATCATCATGAACCCCTATGCGAAATGCAACAACTCTATATGAATGACATTAAACTCAATTCTAATATGCAGGTGCAAATTACATGAACACTCCGTTTTTGTGGAAATTTTTGATTTTTTTCAAATTTTTATGGTTTTTCTATGCAAATAGATGAATGCTAACTCAAACATGATATGATGCAAAAATTTGAAAATAAGAATCACAAAAAACAACACCAGTTACATCATCTCAAACCTTCCCCTAAACTTAAATTGCACAGTCTCTTGTGTAAGAAAAATTTGCAGGAGGATTTAAGAATCACAACACAAACAATGCATGAATGAAATGATATATACAATGGGAAGGTAGGAGTACCTCAATAGTAAAATAATGAGTCGGAGCTCGCCCAGGGAGCAGCGTGGTACTGACTTTGTTCCTCACCTTGTGCTGGATCCGCAGGGGTGACCTCGGCTGGTTGGTCGACTTGCTGCTCAACCGCGTGCGTGTTCTGATAAGTGTTCGGCTGCTCGTCGCACTGTATGTCGTCGACTCTGGACTCACCATGGTCCGAGACTAACACTACCACCTCAGTATGCCGAAAATCACCATGATGCTCGAGTTGCTGCTCAACTTCCTGCATGTCTTGATAATCACCCTGATGTTCATCTCGCTGCTCAACTTCAGCCTCATGCTCATGCTCATCTCGAGCTGCGGAATGGACCGGAGAAGGTATTCGTTGGTGATTTTGGCAGTGGCTTGAATGGTGAGTTCGGACAGTGACTCGATTGGTGAGTTCGGATAGTGTGGGAGATCAAGTCGAGAGTGGTATCTCGAGCGAGAGTTTGGTGACCGGATCAAGTGGATGTGGTCGAGCGTAGCGATGGAGATTGGCTCGATCGACGTAGTTGAACTGGAGACGGATGTTGGCTCGAGTGAGGAGAGGAAGGTTGGCTCGATTCGTGTGGTTGTGAGATCGGCTCGAGCGTGGCAGTTGGACCGTGTAATCGTGAGTGGCTCGAGAGAGTGGGTTCGACGGTCATCGAGTCGTCTGGTTGAGAACGCAGGGCGGTGGTTGAACTCTCTAGGTCAAGTTGAAGCGCATTCTTTTGACTGATACTTTCACTTTTCCTTTTATGTTGCTAATACTCCCTTCTGCAGATTCCTGAACACCAGAAAACTAAAAACGAAAATTATAAACACAAAGATCCTAAAGAATATTTACAGTGATACCTTTGGGATTTCTTCCCAATCGAGCTTGTTTAAAGTCTCTGAGCTTGACTTTTCGTACTCATTATGATTTGGGAGGATCATAGAGAGGCTTCGGAAACCCCTCTTGAATGTCTTGTCTAGGCAGAACCCTTTAACACTCTGCCCAGGTTCAATAATAAATGGACTGCTCTTCTTCATTATCCCAAACCTCTTCCTTGATTTCCTTGGAGGAGTACTTCTCATTGTACCTAGGAGCTTCTTGATTTTCCCACTCATCTCCTTCACCATAGCTGCTAACTCTTTTACTGAATCTCTTAGAATCTCTGTATTTGGAGTTCATATAAACTGTCAAGCAGGAGGACTTAACTCTTGCGGTTGGTAAGGTTTAGGAAGCACGTCTTTATGCTTGGGGAGGGCAATAACTGCACTCGAGTTGGAACACGCTCGAGTGCCCCTTAGAGTTTCCTCTTTGGCTACCAAAACCCTTGTTTCTGCCTCATTCACACCTTCAAAGATGTCAAACCCAGCTTTCTGATTTTTCTCTTTAATCACAAAGGTTTGCCCATCAATAGTTGGTTTTTTCTTAGCATCCTTGATGTCAAACTTCATCTTGAAGTTTTTACCCAGATTGAGATCAATCATCCCCTTCTTGACATCAATGACTGCTCCAGCTGTAGCTATAAAAGGTCTTCCCAGGATTAGTGGATCTTTAGGCTCTTGATCCATTTCCAGCACCACAAAGTCAGTAGGAATCTCAGCTTGTCCAATTTTGATAGGCAGGTTATCTAGTATACCATGAGGCAGTCTAGTAGTCCTATCAGCTAATATTAAGCAGAGGTCGCTTAACTTGTATTTGTTGAACCCTAGCCTTTGAGCTACAGAGAGTGGCATGAGGCTGAATGAAGCACCAAGGTCACATAGACTGTTACTGAAAGCTAATGGACCTGTAGTACAAGGTAGAGTGAAAGATCCAGGATCTTCAAGCTTTTTAGGGACAATCATCTCCACTTCATTGCGTTGGTGACTCAACATGATTGTTTCCTCGTCTTCTCTAACCTTTTCATGAGCTCCCTTAGATGCTTCCTCCTTTTCCTTGATTCTTTGGATAATGGATTCCCTAAGGGACTTATGGGATAAAGGTATATGACCTGAGAGTGTAGGTAGTGACATATGGTGTTCAAGTTGTTTCAATTGTTGATCAAATTCAACTTTGTACTTCTCTACTAAATCCCTTCTATATGTTCCAGGAATGGGCAAAGAGGATAAAAAGGATGGTGCACTGGATAAAGTTGTTCTTCTCCCGGTAAAAACTTGTTCTTTAGCAGGTCCAGATGCTATAAGAGTGTCAACATTAGAGGCTACACAATCTAGGTGATTGTGTTTCTCATTGGGCAACTCATCAAGCTGTTTGCTATCTTGTACAGATTTTTATTTCTTGGTTAAATCTTCCCTTTGAATGATGGCATTGCACTCATGACTCAACATCGCCATGCCCCGAACGTCCTTTGATCTCTCCATTACCAAATCTTTAAGGAATTTTTGGTAGTGACGAACAAGTGCGAAGGCATCTATCAATGGCATTCTCAACTCAATCTCCTTAACTTGTTTAACAAACAGAGCTCTATACTTCTCAGTAAGCTCTTTTTTGAATCTCACTGGAAATGGTAAAAGCGGCTTGTATGGACGAGGTGGGATGAATCTTACAGGTATGTCCTGGGGAGCAACAGGTTTTTTAGCAGCTTGAAGATCAGGTTGCTTTGCTGACTCAATTGGATCCTAGAGCATCTCAACGAGATCCTTAATCTGAACTTCATTTTGAAGGAAATCCTCCCCATCTAAACTCTCATTGTCCTCAGTGAGCCGTACATCTACAGCTTGGGTGGTGATGGCATGGATAGTAGCATAGTCTTTGGGGTTTTGAACTGCTTTTCCAGGTAGTTGGCCAGGTGTTGGGGTAGAAGTAGAAGCAGCCTTGCCTTCCATATACTTCATTTTGGAGTTAAGAGCTTCAAACTTGACATTCATATCATTGTAAGAACATTCCAGCCGCTGACTGAGTTCAGCAAACTTCTTAGCAGTATCTAGAGAACCACTAGCTTGACCTTGAAGAAGTTGTTGCATCATTTGCTTCATTTCTTGATCTGTAGCTTGAGTAAGTTGAATTTGTTGAGATGAAAATCCTGGTGGTGGTCCGGAAGGAGTGTGATAACCTTGCTGGAACTGTTGTTTAGGCACGAATCCTTGATTGTAAGGCACAAAAGGTTTTTGTTGGCCTTGTTGTTGCTGCTGAGGAGGTACACTTGATCATGTGGATTTGCAACATTGGTGCTCCGGTAAGACAAATTGGGGTTCGTCTTGTAGGGGTTGTAACCCTTGTTGTATCCACCTTGATTCTGGACGTAGCTGATTTCTTCAGACTGCTCACATTCCCAATCCTAAACGTGAAAATGGTCATCCTCAGAGACAAAGTGGACGGTTTGCTGTTGACTGAGTAAGAGGCGGTCAAACTTGTCATTCACATTCTTAAGGTCCCTCTTGTACTTCTCCTCAGAACCACACTCTCCTCTAATTGTGCGGTCATAATTCTTGTTATAATTTCCATCAGATTGGGCGAGGTTTTCAACGAGTTCCCATCCTTCATCGACGTCCTTGTTCAGGAAGTTGTCGTTTGAAGCAGTGTCAAGCAGCATACGTATCTTTGGTAGCACACCACAGTAGAGAGTGCTCAGAAATGACTCGTTGCTGCATCCGTGATGTGGACATTGGCTCTGGTAACCCTTGAAATGCTCCCAGGCTTCGCAGAATGATTCTGAGCTCTTCTGAACAAAACCAGATATGTCATTCCTGAGACGTGTTGTTCTGGCATTGGAGAAAAACTTTGCCAAGAAGGCTATCTTGCAGTCATCCCAGGTGGTGATTGATCCTTTTGGAATATTTTTCTCCCATTGATGAGCTTTATCTCCCAGGGAGAATGGGAAGAGGCGCAACTTGTATCCATCCTCACATACTCCATTGATCTTAGTGAGACTGCACAGCCGGTCGAACTCGTCCAAGTGGTCGAGTGGATCCTCCATAGGCAACCCGTGAAACTTGTTTCCTTGGATCATGGAGATCAGACCACTTTTTATTTCAAAGTTGTTGTTCTACACAGCATGAGGAACGATTCCATCACGCTGAGTATGAGTGTTTGGTGCATCCCCAGCACCAATGTTTTGCGGTCTCAGATTTGGTACATTCTGTTGTTCCATAGTGACTGGTGCGGGATGACCACTGAAAGTACGAGCTTGTCGTGGTCTTTGCAACTGATTGATGTCGTCAATAACAGGAAGGAGATTCTGATTTCCTCTTGATCTGGTGTGCATGCAATGTTGCAATCAATAGGTTCCAAAGATGCAAAATAAACAAGTAGACAACCAAAACAAGTCAGTACTCAGAATGACAAGTGTAACAGAACTTAATCTTTCAAAACTTGAAATCTTAATTGTAGCAAAATGAATCCAAAATGGCAATGGTGCCAAATTGATACTAAGATTTTTGTATGTCCTAGCAGGTTCAATTAACTTTATGTGTTATAATACCTAAGGTGTCAATCCAGTTGGGAAACTTTACTATCACTCAAGATGCAATCAGGATTTCACAAGTCAAGCCAATTCAAAGAGAGTGTTTTTATCTAACAATCCTAGAATGATGAAAATGCAAAACGAAAATGAACTACAGAACTGGAAACGAAAATGTATGACAAGAAGTAAACAAGAGTAAAAACGAAAACGAGTCTAAGCATGAACAAAACCGCAAGATCAGAAACAGTCTCGGGAATCCAATATCAATCAAAAGAAAGAAGTCCTAGGGATGGGAGTAATTGATGTCGGTGGAGTATCCTAGTCTACAAAGTGTTTAACATGTCTCAAGCAAACTATCCCTAAACAATGAACATCACAACTTAGCTAATTCAATCTCTTGGCAAAAGCTACTCATACTGAACCACTTCCATACCTAGCTCTCGCTAGAGAAACATGGTCGATCAGACATGACAAACAAGTTTATTCACGTCAACAAACATCCTAGACAACTAATCTCTTAGGCTAGGAACGTAAGTCTCTGGCACTAGTTGGTCAGACATTTCATCGAACACCTTTTGGGTGTGGAAATGTCTAAGACCTAATTCCAATTGATCAGAGAGAAACTAGTATTTCTAATTCTAGTCCAGAAGGAAATCATACAAATCAAAGCTTAAACACCCTACATCCTAAGATCCTCCACCTATCTATCCCATCCCCAAGAACTCTAACACTACTCAGATCCGGAAATCATCACCAAAGATACAAATCCAGAAAACATTAAACAAAGCATAGTAAGATAGATATAATTGAGAAGAACAATTTTGTAGAAGAAATCCAATGCAAAAACTCAATAAAATCAAAGCTGGATTACAATATCGGAGAACGTTTTTGGTGGCTAGGTAAACCTTAGAAAAGAAACGAAATAAAAGATGTCCTCAGCCAAGACTTAACAAAATGTATTTATAGTAAAAACATGGAAATCCCTAAAACTTAAAACGACAAGGTGAAGAGTCGGTTTGGGAATCTCCTGAAGCGTGTAAGACGGAACGTCTTCCTACCCATGTGCGAACGAGTCGGTGTGCGTCCAGTGGCTCGATCCAGATGGTTCGAGTGAGGTTGAGTGATGCGTGGTGAGGCTGGCTCGAGCGAGGTTGACTGGGTGGAGTGGAGGGGTGTTGGCACGAACTAGAGTGGTGCTGGCTCGATCCAGAGCAGTTTTGGCTCGAGCTGGGTGTATACGCATCCACTAAAAGAATGATAACTCTCTAACCACACCTCTGATTGGCTTGAAATAAACATCATTGGAAAGCTGACTCAATTCTCTACAACTTTTATGAAGACATCAAAAGCTGAATCCCTCGACCGGTGGCTCGAGTGGTGACTCGAGAGTGGCTCAAGTGGTGACTCGAGAGTGGCTTGAGTGAGTGGCTCGAGTGACGGGTTGAAGAGTGGCTCGAACGAGGTGGGATTATGTCTCGATGGTAGGATCGAACGACGGCTCGAACGACGGCTTGAACGGGTGGCTCAAACAACGTTTGGAAGGTTGGCTCGAACGGATGCGTTTCCAACGCCACCTAGATACCTGAAATACTCCGAAATGGACAATGTATGCAAGGATGATGCAAGAACTACCTAGACATGCAAAGTGTATAGAACAAAACTATAAAACTGATGCAAACAATGAGTTATCCTAACTAAATGCATGATAAATATATGCTAATGAGAGACAAATTATAGACATATCAGGTATTTCTACAATTTCTCTCTTATTTTTTTTATCATTTAAAGTAAGTAAAAAAGATTAGAATTTTAATTTAAATTTGTAATCTTAGAATTTTAAAGTAGTGTTCATTCACATATATAAACAAATATATTATATGTTTTTTTGTACAAAGGCTTTTTCAATAAACTAAAGGGTCAGACCCATTACAAATGAGTGAAGAGATATTTTGGCCCACAAGTCAATAAATATAATTACTAATTTATTTTTTATATGAATATATTGGTGAAATAAGGGAACTTTTTTTAAATCATAAAATTTAATAAATTTTAAAATATATTTTTAGTTTTAAAATCATGAAAATTAGAAAAATACTTAGGTTCACCCTTTGTTGTTCACCTCCTCCTTTTCAACCAATCAGAATTTTCTATACATTATTTCATTTACAATATAAATTAAAATTAAATTAAAAAGCAAAACAGATTAAGGAAACAAATTTTTCAACCAATCAGAATTTTCTATACATTATTTCATTTACAATATAATTTAAAATTAAATTAAAAACCAAAACAAATTAAGGAAACAAATTATGTATACTTTTAATTAAGGAAAGTTAAATATTGGTTTGGTTTAGATTTTACAAATAAAAAGATTAGGGTTTATATTTTACAATTAAAAATAAATTATATGTTGGTTTTGGTTTACAAATGAAGTGGTTAGGGTTTAGATTTAATAATTAAAACGGAATTGTATGTTGGTTTGGGTTTACAAATGAAATGGTTAATGTTTAGATTTTACAATTAAAACAAAATTATATGTCGGTTTGGGTTTACAAATGAGATGGTTAGGGTTTAGATTTTATAATTAGAACGAATTTATATGTCGGTTTGGGTTTACAAATGAGATGGTTAGGGTTTAGAGTTTACAATTAAAATGAAATTATATGTCGGTTTGGGTTTACAAATGAGATGGTTAGGATTTAGATTTTACAATTAGAATAAAATTATATATCGGTTTGGGTTTATAAAAGAGCGGTTTGAGTTTTTAATTTTATAATAATGTATACAGATTTTGTTTTTTATTGTATTTTATAAAGAGGTGAATGAATAGATTTTTAAATGTATTATGACATGTCAGATTCTCAATGGGTAAAATTTGTAGAGATAAACAAAGGGGTTTACCTTAGGGGTAAACCCAAAAAATTGTTTTTAAAATTAACATCAAATATGTTTATAATTAATTGTTTATGACGTGTTGTAATTTAAATCCCACACTAAAAAATGCATGTCTTTAGGCTGACTCTAACAATAAATTTATTAAAATGTAATGATAATTTGTATGATATTAATACATTTAAATTTATTCATAATGGTATAAGATATAATTTTTAAAGATTAATATTTGTAATGCGTAAATCTTCTTTAACTACATAACAGCATAATTAATTTCTAATCTACAGAAAAAAAAATTATATAAATTGTAAGATATACTTTTCACTAACCATCACAATTCATGTCTCACATAATTTATAAATTCTTCTCAATGGTGTTTCGACCTTTTTGTAAAAATGTCATTTCAATTCTTTTAGTCTATTAAAAACATAATACAAAAAAATATAATGCAAATATCTTATAACATAAAAGTAAATATTTGATTAAGTAGTATGATAATAATCAAAACTTCACATCGATCCCGAGTGTGAACAGTTTAACACGGTGAATGAATATCATAAAATCCAAATTATCCATTAAAGAAACCACCATGCTTTCATCGGATTGAATACTAGTCTAATGTCAATCCTATACCAATCCCAAGTAGTAATTTTAATTTTAAAGAAATCAGAAATTCGGTTATGTGTCCAGCCAATAAAACCTTGGAATTCATTAAGCTCCAAGATTTAGCCTCCCATAAACAATATGTGTCCACCCAATTCATCCATCAATCTTTTCATTATCTTTTGTAAAAATAAGTTGTGCAATTTTTAAATGTTTGGCCATATTTTTTGAAAAAAAACATCACACATATCATCAAATTCCTTATATCCATATCCTCAGACTTGTACCAAATAGCATCAATCGAATCTTTAAGGATTCTCTTTCTCTAAGACAATTCATATCTTCGTAAAAATGTTTATTAATGCTTTTTATTTAATAGTGTTAAACAACAAATTCTGTAATTTATATCGTATTACATATCTACTAAGCAAACAAAATATATCATATATCAATCTTCAAGCATAAAATTATTTATATAATTTATTTAATATATAAACATATATATATATATATTATTTTCAAATTATGTACAAAAAGTCATTTGATACCGCTTAAATTATGCATTACCTACACATTTAGATAATATTATTTATCAACAATTATTGTATAAATAGCAACAAATCACTAATCATCACCATATCTCAAATGCCCCATAAATTTTAATTTTATAACATCGTTGTTCTATTGAAGTAATGGTGTTTCATAAAATTATTGTATATTGTAAATTTGGAACCAAATGTTGATTTTCGTTTGTGTAAGTTACATATTATAAGAGGCTCAAGTGATTCAATAAGCTATAACGATAAAATATGATACATATTTTAATTTTATCATATACTTTGAGAAATTTATAAATTTACCGTTTTTCTTATCTTTAGTTTTCATTATATATAACCTAATATTGATGTTTTCGTATATGTGTATTATATTTTTTAAAAATCGAACATGTTTTTAATGATGAAGAAAAAGAAGAATCAGAGAATGAAGATAAAATGATTAATTTTGATCATGTTAATTATATTGAGACTGATGATTGTTTGGATGAATTTTTTGTTGGTGATATGGGAGAGAAGATTAATCTCTATTTTCATAAATCTAACAGTAAAAAAAAAACAGCCACTCAACTGTCAATAAGTTATCATGTAAACATTGCTTATTCGAGAATGGTTATTAAAGCAATAATTTGCATTTCCATAGTATAGTGTCATTCATGTGTTACAATGAAAAAAATATCATGTTATATACATAATGCTATTTAATTAAATAATTGATCCATATTTTGAGAAATTTATCTTCTATCCTCACAATTTAAATCATATAAGATACAAAGCAAAAATGTGTACTTCACTTATCCACAAAGAATTGAGTATAAAAGGCATGTACAATGTTGACTAAAAAAACTATGATCCTTGATAAAAATTATATTTTATGATAGTCTTTCTAACGAATCGGCACTAATAAGTAACCAAGATATGTATTTCATTAAAAAATAAAAAGGGGAACAAAAGATAAGCAATGACAATAATTGTAATAAGAAGTAACAAAGAAAATACAAAAAAAAAAAAAGAATCTAATATTATAGTTATTTATGATATAACTAATATATTTTAGTGAATTTATTTTCATATATTTTTTAGTACAAGATTTATTCTATATATACAATAAAAATCACATGGCATTTTGCAATTTAATTAACGTTTATTTTATAACTAGGGGTATAATAGGTTATAAAACCTATTTCACCAATCGAAAAAATATAAAGCATATATGGACAAATTGATAAATATATACATATATATATATATATATATATCCTTTATTTCCAGTTTTCTCTATTTTTTTCATGGGCAAAACATGTATGTACACAAATCTTAGTATATTAAGAAGTCTTTCCAAAATTTGATTGTTATTTCTGCATTGATATCTTTTCAATTCTATTAAAACTCTCTTTTCAATCCAGTTTGATTTTGAATGCAGCTTTAAGCATATGATTTCCACTGACCATCGATCATGGTCATGCCTTCTCCCCGGCAAAATTGTAACTCATCTTGCCTCTTCTTTGTTACATCTCCGCTGAGTCACTGACCATCGCTCGTGATTCAAGGTGGTTCTTATAGCCAACATTCAACGTTATAACTTATAATGTTATGACTTAGTTTATGTTTGTTTCTGCAGTATAGAGTCAATTTGGGTCCAAAGAGAGGGTTAGAGCCATTCGGTTAGTTTGTATGGTTTATTACCAGAATTACTGCTTCAATCGAACACTAAAATTTACTTGAGAAAAAAAAAACATTTTTGATCGTTTTAAAGTTTTATGATTGGTGTTGTGGTGCAAATTTATTCTCTCTGATCATATTGCTACCAACGGGCAATAGGGCAACGTTGATAAACAACACCAAACGTCAAATTACAACATATTTACATGTAACAATCATTGAATCATACTCATCGAACCATACTTTGTAAATGGAATATGGTTACTTAACCAAAAAAAATATATAATAGGAAAACCACCTCTATGCCATTTGGCTACATTCTATGTAATGGTTGTAAATGTATCAAACACCTGTTTTGGCTTTGTTATGGCCGTCTTCCACAGACTTCGGGTTTCTCGGAATCAAGTTAGCCCGAGCCACTTCTTCCCCATCTTTCTGTTTGGTCAGCCCCATCCTTGAACTCCTAAGACAACATTAGTTGATAAATATAACGCCATTAATAGAACACGTAAATCCCAAAGTCACCTCAGATCTATAATTTAATAAAACTCATGTGACTTTTTGAAATTCTATTGTAAATTTCATGAGGACTTTCCGGTAAAGAATAAAAAGCCAAGACGTACGTCTACACTTTATATCAATTTAAACAACCAATCCGTTGGCATGGTACAACTAGAAAATGCGATTTCAAAAAAAAAAAAAAAAAAAAAAAGACATCGTGCCGTTTCACCTACAACGAAGCGAATTGCATGTCGGCATTTACCTATCAGTATTGCAAGAAGAAGACCTCATCAAAGCAGGAACAAGTTCCTTCTTATTACTCTCATCAATCAAGCTACCACTAAAATACTCTTTCTCTTCCAATTTCACCCTTCCAAACCTCCTTAATTCCTTCTCTGCCCTCTCGAGCCTATAACTCCCTGTCCCTCGTTCCACCGTACTCCTCCTCGTGCTCCCATTCATTAGCATAGTCGTCGGCCCACATTTCCTAAACGACATCGCACCGCACGATATCAGCTGCATCAGAACAGCCGACGGCCGCATCTTCTCTACCGTCCGATCTTCTTGACGCAATCCTAACCGTCCATCTGCTTTCATCAATGATTCTAAGGTCTCCGGACTCGAATCTGACTGTGGAGGTGAAGTAATCTCTTCTCTGCTCAGCTCAGTGATCTCATTCACTTCATCCACCTCTTTCGCTATATGTTTCCTCCGCCGCCGGTGGTCGTCCGTCTGAGTGGAAGCATCCGTCGCGAGCATACGACTTGACGAATCAGCGGAGGCTTTGTAGACTTTGTACTGATCAATAGAGCTCCAAGACTGGTTACGTCGGTGAGTGACGACGGCGGAGAAGTTAGATTCTTTACCGGAGTTGTTGTTATCAAGGTCGAGAATTTGAGAGCCTTTGAGTACATATTCTTGACCATGAACGGGGAAAATGAAATCGTCTTCTGATAAATCGTGCCATACGAACCCGTTCTTGTATGTTCTGAGATTAGAAAACAGAGTATAAATAACAAAAAAATTTGAGAAAGACTTAAAGATCCGACGGTGGAGTGATGAAGTGAGATTTTTACCGTTTTGAGGACCAAGAGTAGAGACAAACCATTCCTTTGCCTCGTAAATCGTTCAATCGATTGATCACATCTGAAGATCGAAACTTTATGAAACCAAAAACAGAGCAAAAAAATAAAACAGAGCAAAAACAGAGATGAGAGTTTTTACTACCTTTGAGATAGAGACCGTTGTGAGAAGAGAGAGGTACTTCGATGAAGTGTGGGTGATCAAGTTGGCCAGTACGGCTGAGATAGTAAACGACGGAGACTTTGGGTTTTGAGTCTAACTTGTGGTGATTCATTCTGCTTGGAACCATGATGAAGTTGTCTTGTGTTGTTGTTGCTCTTGAATTCATCAACGCCATTTATGTTGTTTTGGTGTATGTTGGAGCTTTATTGGGTTTGTTCTTCTGCTTCACAAAGTGAAGAAGTAGAGGAAATAATGTTGAAGACGAGTTTGAATGTATTAAAGAGAGAGACACAAAATGAGAGAGATCTGAGAATGAGAGACAAAACAGCAAATACGACTTTTTGTTTCTATCTTTGTCTTTTTTTCATGACCGGCGCTTACTTCTATGATATAAAATGTAATCATTCGTGCAATATTACTATCTGACACAATGTCGAGTTTTTCAAAAATTTAAACATAATTGAAAGTTTCTGTTTTTTTTTTTCTTTGTTAGCAATCATCGAAAACGTTGTAAGCTTATGTAAATTGCGTTCCAAAATCATAATGAAATTGTGGTGGTACTGTAAAGTAATTTGAAAATGTTTCTTCGTACGTGAATATAGGAGGCAAGTAGTCAACAAAGTTATACTAATTGAGAATTCAAATATTTAAGAGTTGTGAGTAAGTGAGTCCACTCAGAGTCATACCCTCACCTAACTTTGACTACATGTCTAAACACGAGAGCCACGAGTGGAGCCCATTGCAACGTGTTCATAGTTTCACATGCCATTAAGAAAAGAAAGTGTTATAATTTACCTCAAGTTTTCAATTTCTCTTTATGTAGAATTATGATAAATAACATCTCTCGGCCTAATATTTGTATGTTTGAAACAAACAAACAAAAAAAAAACTCTCTTCATTCAAACGATTTGTTTTTTTTTTCATTTTTTTTTTGTTGACAAATGTAAAATTTTTGTTGTTTTCTTTCTCTTCAGTTCACGGACGATTTATGTGGCCCCTGATAAGATTTGAGAGATTTGATGATTTGGTCAATATCGACTAAAACGTTTTTTTTGTAGTCACTTGCATGATCAAACATTTCACATTTCGTACCATTAATGATTCTGGTCAGTGGTCACCGTCATTTTGTTATCCTCATAATCAATCTAAATCAGAGAGGAAATGAACTGAACCAAACTGATTGGGCTTTAACGGGATATGAATTGAGCCCATTAGAGGCCCGTTCGTTCATCTTGTTATCTCTTTTCTTCTGCTTATTCTATCTCTCTCACTCAGCTGCTGCAATCGAAAAGAGAGAGATGCGAGGAGCAATTCATATGATCGTGACGACGCGATTGAGCTCGAGCTTGAGGCCAATTCTTCTTGACTTCGTTTCTATTTGTTCGCCTCCTCGCAACTTCTCTATCCCTAGGCGTTTAATCTGTGCCGCCGCGACCAAGGCCAATGGAGGAGGAGGAGGCAGGTCAGGTTCGATTGTGGCTCCTCCGTTGTTGACTCAAGACGAAGACTTTCAGAAGATCGATGTCAACCCACCTAAAGGAACTCGTGATTTCCCTCCTGAAGATATGCGTCTCCGCAATTGGCTCTTCAACCACTTCAAAGAGGTCAGAGATGATGAAACTCTACTTTTGTTCATTTTGTGTTTCTGCAAATTTGAATACTTTGTTCACTCTGTATTCAATGTTTGACACTTTTAATCTCTTTGAAGGTCTCACGGTTATTTGGGTATGAGGAAGTAGATTTTCCAGTACTGGAGACGGAGGCATTGTTCCTCAGAAAAGCAGGGGAAGAGATTAGAGACCAAGTTACTATTTCCACCTTTATCTTTAGTTTAGGACCAGTTCAATAACCTCTGTTTATGTAGAATTGTTAGAAGAACTTAGTTCCTTGGCTTGAACTCTTTGCAACCTTGTTGTTATATGTAGCTTTACTGCTTTGAAGATAGGGGAAATCGCCGTGTAGCATTGAGGCCTGAGCTTACACCTTCTTTAGCCAGGCTTGTCATACAGAAAGGGTAATATACCCCACAAGCCTAATATAATTTTTCCATGAAATTTTTCAAAAGGACATATTTATTTATTTATTTTGCTTGTAAATTGTATCCAGGTATGGATGTGAGAAATGTTGATTACCATATTCTTTTTGGTCCAGAAAATCAGTTTCCCTTCCATTGAAGTGGTTTGCTGTTGGGCAGTGTTGGCGATATGAGAGGATGACTAGAGGAAGGCGACGTGAGCATTACCAATGGAATATGGATATTATTGGTGTGCCTCAAGTAACTGTATGTTTCTCTCAACTCACAACTTCACACAATCACTTTAAGGCCTTCGAGTTTCTTGCTATATTAACCTCACTTGTGTTTCCCTCAAACCTTTTCTTTTAGGCTGAAGCAGAACTAATTTCATCTATAGTCACCTTCTTCAAGCGTATTGGAATCACTGCATCAGATGTGGGTTTTAAGGTTTCAAGCCGCAAGGTATTTTTGCTTATTTTTCTCATTCGATGTGGATTATATGATCGTCTTGTTTCTTGGTTTTCCCTCAAGATACAGAACCAAGGAATTTACTTGCAATGGCTGATTGTTGTGCACGATCTGCAGCATCTGAATATCTACAGTAGCTATCATTTCCCATAACTTCTTTCTTGTACAGGTTTTACAAGAATTGCTAACAAAATATGGTGTAACAGAAGACATGTTTGGAAGAGTTTGTATCATTATAGACAAGGTTAGTGGTCTAAACATCAATATACTACTTTGAAATCTAGGCTACTTCATCTACTGATATCAATAAAATACTCCAGCTTTACGAATGTTTCTGCTACTGCTGATTTTGCCACCCTACTTTTTTTTTATGTTGCATGCTACATAGATAGAAAAGATTCCAATTGATGAAATAAAAAAGGAACTTGGGTTCACGGGAATATCAGAAGATGCTATTGAACAGTTGCTGCAAGTGCTTTCTGTGAAGTCTTTGGATGATTTGGAAGGTATGTCCTTTCATTATATCTAGTGAGTCCCTTTCTTCGAAACTCGCTGCTGATAAGAACCTCTAATTTGTATAAGCAGATATACTTGGTGGAGCAGGAGAAGCCATTGCAGATTTGAAACAACTCTTCTCACTTGCTGAAAAGTTTGGTTATTCAGAATGGATACAGTTTGATGCATCTGTTGTTCGCGGTCTTGCTTATTACACTGGTATCGTCTTTGAGGTTAGATTTTATGACATAATCTTCTCCATACTTTGTCCATAGTTTTGTGATAACAACTGATAGAAATGTTTTGTGACAGGGATTTGATCGAAAAGGGAAGCTGCGAGCTATATGTGGTGGTGGGAGATATGACAGATTACTCTCTACTTATGGAGGTGATGACATTCCTGCCTGTGGTTTTGGTTTCGGCGATGCTGTAATTGTTGAAGTAATTTAAACTTGTTGGTCATTAAGTTTCTATTACCCGCACTGAAAAGTTGTGCGTCTCTGAATATCTCTGGTTCTTATTTCCCACCCTTGTATGTAGTTGCTCAAGGAGAAGGATTTGTTACCAGAACTGGGACAAGAAGTAGAGAACATTGTATGTGCTTTGGACAAAGATCTCCAAGGAGCTGCAGCCACCGTTGCAACTGCTCTCAGAGACAAAGGCCAAACGGTTGATTTGGTATTGGAGAGTAAACCGCTGAAGTGGGTGTTCAAGAGGGCAGCTCGGGTAAATGCAAGAAGGCTGGTTCTGGTTGGGAAGACAGAGTGGGAAGATGGTTCGGTCAGTGTGAAGGTGTTGTCTTCAGGTGAACAGTTCCAAGTCAAACTCAGTGACTTAGAGTAGTATCTAAGGCTATTTATTAACTTGAACCATATTGTTTCATTGTCCTTACTCCTTTACATTCTTAAAAGCAATTGAGTTGAGATTGGATCTTCTATCTGATCGTGGAAGTTTTTATCAAGAATCTTATATTCATGGATCTTGAATATACTTTTTCATTACGATAAATATGATTACAAAATATACCTTTTGACTACATTACGTGATTAGTTGGAAAATGGTTCTGAAACTTACAATGAAATTGGGCGAGAGAGACAAAAGAAAATGAGAAGTGATCCTGCAAAAGTGCAAACTGTCTATTATGTAGTTAAACTATATAGTAAAAGGACTAAATCATTCAAATCTCTTAATCGTCAAAGTAGATCTAATACTATTGAATAGGGATTCCAATTATAGATCGAATATAATGTTTAAAAATCTAAATATCTTATAATGCTATCAGGTAAGAGTAAGATGCTTGTACAATTCTTAGGTGTAGTAAAATTCAACAATCAAGTGGTTTATATTGATGATCTTACATAGATATTAAGCTTAATTTATACATTGGTTTTCTACTGGAGTATGAATATGAGAGAGAAATTTTAGTGGGATATAAACTTGGTGAAAAAGAGACATGTTAGTTTGTGTATTCTAAGAAGAAACCGCGTTGGAATATATCGAATATGTCGCAATCACATCACTCTCTCCTTTTCTTAATTTCTTCTGTTTTGCTTCAAAACATTTCTCTCTAGTTTCCGTACAACCCACCACTTTCACACTTTTTTTTTTTTAATTCATAATTCTCATCTTTCCGAGAAACACACGCACACCTCTATTTGTACCTCATGTACGTTACTGTGAGAAAGAAAAAAAACTTAGATTGAATGAGAATATGAGATGACGATCTGAATAAGTTGACGCGTGCATTCCATTATTTATATGTGGTTTAGAAGTTGATAGGAATTAGGATATATGGTATCCAACCAAATTATGAACGAATAAAAATATCAATCATATATATGGAGATGTAAACATAACAACATATATCAAGTTGTAGGTAGTTTCGTTGTCTTAACTAGATCACAGGATGGTCCCGGCCATAAGAAGATCTGACTACACAAGCCCGAGTTTCAAATCTTCTTGAAAAATACAAAATAACAACTCATAAGAAAACGCCAAATAGGGGGTGATCTAGTGGTTTCAAGTCCTTTCAATGAAATGAGGTTGAACCTAGAGACCCCTAGCTAGTTCGATTTGTTCTCCGAATTACTGTTATTTATCCGTTCTGAGTACCCATGAACCTAGAGACCCCTAGCAGCCAAGCCGGCAATAAAAATGAAGGAATTCAGCATGTTCATCCCCTTGTCCGATTCTTGCCTTGTTGACGTTCCTCCGTTAGCTAATTTTTTTTACTTTAGAATAGTTTTGCTTCAAATCTTTAGATACTATTACAAGTATATAATTAAAAAGTAAAAAAAAGAAAATATCCTTAACATTAAAACTAAAACAAAGAAAAGTATATAAAAATGAATAATATATGATGAGTAGATAAGTTAAACGAATAAATATTGACCATCCAACCAAGAAAATTCTAGTTGTATATATATATCTAGACTGTGTATGGATAAGTAGCGTAGTAAATTCATTTGCTCAATCCATGACGACGAAGCTTATAGTTGAAGAGTAAACTTATTTTTAGATAAGAGAAACTTCGAAGACCCAAAGAAAAAGAAAAAAATAAAATAATAAATTAATAACTTGTTCTTCTAGACGACAAATATTGTATTTGTGTAAAGGAACGCACCAAGAACATTCCTTTTTCTTAACTTACGTATAACGACTTATTCCATTTTGTTCCGAGTCAGTCTCCTAAAGTGTTAACGCGGTGACGCAACTCGTGACGCGGTGACAATGATTTCTCCGTTTCTATACACCTCAGCTTACTTACGCAGCAAGACACAATAGGGTCTTTTCGTCATTTAACAGAATGATCATATTTTACTAACCTATATGTTTATTTATAAATGGGAATACATCTCAATCACAGAACATACAAGTGCCATTATAAATAGGACTACTCATCACACAACAACACACACAAACAAAAAGAAAGATCCCAAACAAAAACCTTAGAAGGAAGTCACTTAGTCAAATTCAAAATGGTTGCGAGAAGTGAGGAGATTGAGAAAATGAACGATACGGCGGCTAGATGTCTGATGTTGTTACCGAGAGTTGGAGAATACGGCGGAGGAGAGAAACGCGTTTACAGATGCAAGACTTGTCTCAAAGAGTTCTCGACGTTCCAAGCTTTGGGAGGTCACCGTGCAAGCCACAAGAAACTCATTAACAGTGAAGATCCATCACTTCTAGGATCTTTGTCCAATAAAAAGACTAAAGCGGCGATGACGTCTCATCCTTGTCCGATATGTGGCGTGAATTTTCCAATGGGACAAGCTCTTGGTGGTCACATGAGGAGGCATAGGAACGAGAAAGCCTCAGGCACGTCGTTGGTTACACGATCTTTCTTGCCAGAGGCGACTACGGTGACGACTTTGAAGAAGTGTAGTAGTGGGAAGAGAGTGGCCTGTTTGGATTTGGACTTAGATTCGATGGATAGTTTGGTTAATTGGAAGTTGGAGTTGGGTAGAACGATCTATTGATTTCTTGTTCTTTTCTTCGTATTCGTTAGGTTTCTAGTTTCATCTTGTAGTACTCTTTGTTGGATCCATTTATAGTACCCATCGATGTGAATATTATCTTGATATATACTATCCGAGATTTCTTTTACTGTTTGCTAATTTTTTTGGTTTCCTTAAATTATACCCTTGAAGGTTAAATTGAGCTATGAATGGTTTAAGTAGTGTTGAAACTATAATGTATTATCTATTGTGGTCAAAACTAGAACAAGAAGAACCCATGTAAGAAGAAGGAGCAGAGACGAGACTGAGCTAACAGTACTAGATCTCTTAATTTGATGTTTGTTAACACAAACCTCAACAGACTTCACACTAACCTTCTTAATCAACTAGTTTTCTCTTAGTTGCTTCTTCAACTTTCTTGTTTTTTCAAGCTTGTTGTTCTTCTTCAGTTCCAACTGTTCTTTAAGTTGAACTTAGTTAATCTTCAAGTTTGGATCATAATCTCACACTATGTCGTATATATATTGAGATTTTAGTTCTGGCTTCATAAGGGTTTTTTTTTTTTTTTTGGTCACCCATTATCTTAAGAGTAATATATTACAGAGAAATATCATTCAAATCCGTTATCGTCAAACTACAGTACAGATCATCATTGAATCATTTCATTGGTATTCTAATATGGGTCGTCGAATATAAATAATGAAGTTTATAATTAAACAGCCAAACTAGCACATATAAATAATCAAATTGTATATATTGATAATTCAAATATTTATATTCATTGAATATATATTTTTATATGGATATTACGCTATATAGACATGCTAATCTATAAATGTTTATCTACGGGGAGATGAATATGAGAGATACAACTTTGTAATTTAAAACCCTTGGAAGAGATATGTTATGTGTGTGTGTGTGCTAATGAAGGAACCGCGTGGAAGTGTATAAAAAAAATGTCGCAATCACATCACTCTCTCCTTTTCTTAATTTCTTCTCTTTTGCTTCTGAACGTTTCTCTCTAGTTTCCGTACAACCATTGATTTTCACATTTTTTATTCGTCCCATTCTCTACTTGTTCTTTCAAAAACTCAAGTCTTGAGTTCTACTGATCATTGCAAGTAAACCAGACGTCGGATCAGAATATCTCTGACTATAAATAAATGATATCCAAACATGTATCTATTAGTAAATGATTTAAATGAATAATAAACAAAATATATTGATTATATATCCACTCTACATGCATGTACTCTTGACTGAATATGGGATAAGTTAGATTTTTTTTTCTTTACTTCTTTACAGTGAATATGGATAAGTTGCTAAGTAGATTTGCACAATCCACAATTCCACATCTAGAAGATTTCTTTATAATTATACCCAAAAAAAAAAAAGGGACAAAAACCTTTATGGCGGCTTATATGAATAAAACTATTAGATATTAATAAATAATTAGAACTTGGTCTTTGAATAAATAATTTATTTTCTTATCAAACGATTTATTTCCATTTATCAGAGTATCCAAAGTATTAATTAACATAAACACCACTTACACTAACTTACGCACCAAGTCACGAAGGGGTACTTTCGTCACTTTTCATTACGTCTCTTCCTTAAGTAAACCCTATAAATATGCGGAGTGTATCCCAGAAACACGCACGAGACACACAAACTTAACACCGACACTAGAAAGAAAACAAAAAACGAAAGAAAACCCTAGAAGAGCGTCACTAAACTCGATTCAAGACTTCGAAACCATGGTTGCGACTAGAGAGAATCTTGATCCGACGATGGATAAAGCGGCGGCGAACTGTCTGATGTTGTTATCGAGAGTTGGTGGCGGCGGTGGTGGTGAAGGAACAGCTTTAAAAGAGAAACGAGTTTTCAGATGCAAGACTTGTAAGCGAGAGTTCTCTTCGTTCCAAGCTTTAGGAGGTCACCGTGCGAGCCACAATAAACCCACTAACAACGGTGACGTTACGTCGATTCCTGGATCACCTAAGAAGAAGACGCCGACTAAAACGACGACGACGATTCATATTTGTCCGATTTGTGGTTTGGATTTTCCGATGGGACAAGCACTTGGTGGTCACATGAGGAAGCATAGGAACGAGAAAGAAAAAGCCTCAAACAACGAGTTGGTTACGCGATCTTTCTTGCCGGAGAACGCAACGCTTACGACGACGACTTTGAAGAAATCGAGTAGTAGTGGGAAGAGAGTTGCGTGTTTGGATTTCGCCGACTTAGCTGCGGTGGAGACTTTGGTCAATACGAATTTGGAGTTGGGTAGAACGATGTATTGACACAATTTCGTATCCGTTAGGGTTTTGTCAGTTTTATAGATTAACAAACATATTGCGTAGAGCTTTTACATGGTTTAATTAGTCTTCTGATGTTTTTGTTTTATCCTTACAGATCGATGTGAATACAGTTCTATATACTATCACAAGATTTGTATTCTTGTTTCCTAAAATTTTTGGTTTCACGTTTTATTAAAAGTTTTGGATTCACGTTTTATGAATGATTTAACTGGTGTCACTACAGTATAAGTGTGATCATGCTTAGTTACTGTGTTGCAACTAAAATATGATAAGTTTCGTGATCTCTGGATTGAAGAACCTAACACAAGTTATATGTTTATTTTCTCTTTATATGTTTGTATTTTGAGTAAATCAATGGTTGTGTTTCCCTTAGAAGTGTTGTTTCAAGACTTGATAAGAGTGAAAGCAAGAGAAACATAAGAACAGAGAGGATAATATAGAGGAAAGTGATGACCAACATAACAATTCAGTCACCTTCATAAAAAAAAAAAAATCAGTAACAGAAAAGAAAAATACAAGTTTCGATTAAACCTTCGTACAAATGAGAAGGACAATTTAAGAACGAATCAGAAGTGTTGGAATAAAACAAAAATTACAGAAGCACCCAACGATATATCTTAGTTTTTTTTCTCACTTCACCTCAAACTTTTTTTCGACTTAAACTTCACTTTTTAAGACTTTCAACTTCTAAGTTCCACAGCATGCAGACTTCTGTGTTGCCTGCCCGGCTCCAGCTGCCTGGTCTGTTTGGCTAATCTTGATAGTTGCAGGCTGCAATTGAGGACAGACACATGAAACAAATATGTTTCAGATAGTTGCACGAGTAAAAGCGCAAAGATGTAGAAAGAGAAGAGAGAGAGATGTAACAAACCTCTGCCCTCGAGTCGGTGTCTGAAAGCCTCTGCTTAATGTCCCTCCCTATTGAGAAGAAAACTTCTTCCACGTTTAGGTTTGTCTTGGCACTCTGCGACAACATATATATAGCTAGATGTGTAAGCAATGTATACACTACCTATCTAGTTTCGATGATTGAGAGCATTGTTAGACTTACTGTTTCGAAGAACTTGATTCCGTACTCATCAGCAAGAGCCTGACCCTTTGCTGTAGGTACTGCCTGAAAATTGTGACAGGACCAAGAAGCTATTATTATCAGGATCAGCCGTGAATAATGAACAGGGATAGAGCCATAGAGGTTGTGTGATTCATACCCTCTTGCTTTCATCCATGTCAGCCTTGTTCCCTACCAAGATCTTGTTAACATTATCTGAAGCATGCTGTTCGATATTACGAATCCAGTTCCTAATGTCTGCAATTACGTTAAGAATCTTCTGTGTAAAAGAGATGACCATTATAGTTTAAGGAGTTTTATAGAAACCAGTAAGTGAAAAGACTTGATGGAGGGAGTTTTACTGTTGAAGGATGACTCGTCTGTGACATCATACACCAGCAAAATGCCCATAGCCCCGCGGTAATAAGCTGTGAAAATGCAAGAGAAAAAGAATCTTCAAACTGGTGTAACGGAAACAGATCAATATTAACTGCCAAAATATCCCAACAACACCAACTATACAATACCTACGAAAGGAATCAGCTAAAGAAAGCAAATCAGTAAAGTGACATTGCACAAATACATCTCCTTTACCTATAAGTGGCTATCTAACACTACATATTAGGTGTTTGTCGTCAATCTCATCTCGACAATCTTTCTAACTTGACTTGAGAATGCTAAATACAGAGCTCATCAAACAGAGTTTATACAAAAAGATGGAAGTATAAAGTTCTGAAGTAGCCCAACAACATGAACTATACAAGACCTAGAAAAGTAATCAGCCAAACAAAGCAAATCAGTCAAGCGGCATTGCAAAAATACATTCCCTCTACAAGAGATCACAGCACATATAAATGGCTATTTAAGAACTATAAAAACTAGGTGTTCATTTCCTTGAGAATCTATCGAATTTGATTCATAATAAGATGATTCAGCAAACAAAACTCACCAGTAGTGATAGTCCGAAACCGTTCTTGACCAGCAGTGTCCCAAATCTGAAGCTTGATACGTTTGCCATCAAGCTCAATCGTTCTTATCTTAAAGTCAATGCTACACATCACGTCAAAAAAAAACAAAAAGACTCTGTAAGTAAAACGTCAAGGAACAAAATCAAAACACACATCACTGAATTCAAATTTATCCCATAAACCGAGAGAACACAAACCCAATGGTGGTAATGAAGCTAGTGGTGAAAGATCCATCAGAGAAACGTAGAAGAAGACAACTTTTGCCAACACCTACAAGAAAAAAAGAAAAAAAAACAAACCATTACGTTACAGAGAGATCTCTAAAATACAAAGACCGATCAAATCTGTATCACCAAGTCCACACAACGATCTCATCACAAACCAACAAAATCAAAATCATCACAGTGAGTAGATCGATTTTAACAATAAAAAAAACGAATCGATGCAGGAAAAGTTCAACGGATCCACCACGATCGAAGAGGTTTTCAGATCAACGAACGTACCGCTATCTCCAATCAGAAGAAGCTTAATGAGATAATCGTAATCAGCTCTGGCTCTAGCAGGTGGAGCAGCCATTGAATCTAAAGGAAACCAAAAAAAAAACAACTCAAAGATCAAAATCTGTATATCTTAGTTTCATCGAAATCGAATTAGATCAAACAAAAAAAAGAGGAAGAAATCGAATGAATCGGCTGCGTAATGGAGAAGACCACGTACCGGAGAGGGAGAGAGAGAGAAGATGAAGAAACCGATGTAATCGGAGAGGAGCGAAGGTTATGGCGGACGGCTAAAATGCGCCAGTCCTGATTTAGCTTTTTCAGATATTTCCCTCCCGGCTTCTTCTATTTTACTTCGTCCTCTACTTCTTCGTCTTCGTGTGCACGATAGGATACACTGCGCACGTTAGAAATTGGAACCGAAGGAGAGAGTGTGCGCACAAAAAGAGAGAGAGAGAGAAGAGATACTTTGGGGAGAGGGCCTATAGAAGGCACGAAGCCTTATGGGCCTTTTGTTAATTACTTTATATCCAAATCAATTAGCTGGACTGAAACAAGAATATAATAATCTGATAAATTGTCAATAATAATAATAATAATAATTTGATAAATCATTTTTATAAAAATATTATCTCTAAAAAAAAAACTTATTTTAATTTTAAAATGGTCTATTGTATTACTTTTATATTAGCTATAAATACTTTTCTAGGAAGCTGTAAAAACTAATCACATTAGATTAAATTGTACTTCTATCTATCTTAATAGAGATATAACCTAAATACATTATTCTTAGAATTTTCTTTTGCATTTGTAATGTATTATTCACTATTGTTCCTACCAAAAGAAAAAAATGTATTCACTATTGTTTTCAACTTACACTTGATAGTTTTGAATTCTAGTTATATTATTTTTCTATGACGAAGAAAAAGTCTCGATGAATTAATTGTTTTATGATATTGTGAGTAGTACATAGTATAAAACAAAGAGGGAGTTATTGATTCTATGATTTTAATGGATTTGGAAATCCAGACAAAAGTCATGTGTTATTCAATCATTGATTTTAAAATACTTATCAAAATGATGTGTTATTGGTTATATGATTTACAAATACTTGTTAAAATCTCATGTTATTCATTCAATGATTTGTTTTTGGATTTCAAAATCCACGTTATGTTTTAGATGGATTTGAATGAATTTGAAAGTGTAAAATATAAGGATTCAAATCCAAGGATAAAACATGTTATTTCAAAATCCATGTGTTTTGATTTCTAGAATTTAAAATTTCATATGGATTTAGAAATCACCTCTCCAATCTCTAAGTATATTCAACCATTTACTTTCAGTTTGATATGTCAATAGTAAACTAGAATGGTGAGAGAGGCACCGACTTTCATAGAGAAATTAAGTTTTTTTTCTTAGAAAGGTTTATGTCATTATGTGTCATGGAGAGAGGTGATAATGAGTCAACTCCATATTGTTACCACCCTTTATATAATAGATGATTATTCATATAGTTTAAAGGTTTAAATTATATTCCGGAACTAATTCATTCATTGTAAAGTTCAAGTGAGCATATTTTGGATTATAAAGTTTTTTTGGAAGATAGGAACTCAAATTTTGGAGCTCATCTTATTGCAAAGAGTGTAACAAGAGAGGATCACCGTCAATCTTATGTAGCAACTGGTTCCTTTGTTGGCTTCACAAACTTTTTGTAGATGATATGGCTAGAATCTTAGGTTAGATTTAGCTGGTTAGCTGGGTTGATTGCCTTTGATCATTTTTGTAAAAAACTTATATCATCATTCATCCATCAATATAATCATTCAGTGAAAAAAAAAAAAAAAAAAAAAAAAAGAGTTCAAGTGAGCTCAACGATAAACCTTTCATTAGCTAGTAGTAATGTTAATGTTCTTACGCAACTGCATACTGTATATATTAGTATAAAAACACACCAACATAATTTCGTTCGTCGTCTTAATATACTCAAGATGTTTTACACAAAAGAATTTAGTACTCTCGCTCAAAAGTTTAAAATAAACTCTCATTGATCAATATGTCACAATGGCATAATTCACAAAGAAATCAGAAAGCGGGTCACATATATTACAAGGATACTCATTCTTAGTAAATTCATTCTAATTAGACCATTCAACAAATCCCCAAATCTTTCCAAAACCGCGTCTCTCAAATGAAATCTCTGCACACCAAAAAATCTCTGTTTTACATTCCATGATCGATTTGGAACCTAGACGATGGAACACCGCCGACTCCCACCAAACTGTTACTCTTCTTCCTCATCAGATTTGGCCACCGAAGTTAGATAATCAGGAAAAGTTGGATTGCACAGCAGTCCTTCAAGTCCATCAACGTGACACCACCCAAGATTTTCATTTGGTTCATACCAAACTGACACCCCATCCAAAACCTTTGTTTGGTACATCATGTTATCTATCTCCACCAAGCAATTATTCTTCTGAAACTTAAGCTCCAATCCATTCATGTCATAAACTTTCCCACCCATTACCAATATACCTGGAACCACACTCATTTGAACGGTGAGATCTAGTGTTGTAGGCAATATTGGCTCCCACGTTTGGGTCTTTGGATCATAAACCTCTCCCCAATCCTCGATATCGTTGAAACTAGAGCCTCCAATCACGTAGATCTTACCATCGATTACATCAGCTGCTGCATTTTCTTGAGGTACACGCATCTTGGGGAGTGTACGCCATTCATGGGATCGACAATCGAGTACTAGCACTCTCATGCTACTCTTACCCTCTGTGAAGCCTCTGATCATGTAAATCTTTGAACTGATTGATTCAACGGTTGTCGAGGATGGACAAGAATACGAAAGGATGGGTTTAAGTTTCTGTTTGGTAATCGGGGAAACTATGTACCATCGAGGAGTATAGCTCATCCTATACAGGTATAAGCAGACATAGAGGGAACTCTCGGTTTTTCTAATGCGAGATCGTGTTACGTGGAACTCACGGGAGGCGAGGAGTGATCGGAAACACTTGGAGACTAGGGATAGGGTTGGATAATGGAACCTCGAGACACGAGCCAAACAGTTGAGAACGATGTCTTCCGAGAACGAAGAGAACGACGTCGGAGGAGAGTCTGATGATTTCTTCATCTCTTTCGTCGTCTACGTCTTCTTAGGTTTTTAGATCTAGGGTTTTATGGCTTTTCAAATTAGTTAATGAAAAAAACCCTAAAATTAAAATAGCAATGTGAAGAACACAGATTCTTGGTTTTGGAAGAGCATGCTTAAGTTGAGGCTGCTGGCAAAGAATTTTATCAAATGCAGGGTTGGAAATGGAGACAAAGCTTGGTTCTGGCATGATAATTGGACCCCTTTGGGTCCACTGTTGGCGATATTTGGAGATTCAGGTCCTCTACTCTTCAAATCCCTCGTTATGCAAGAGTGTCTGCAACTTGCACTAGAAATGGCTGAAGACTAGCTTCTCCAAGGTCGGATCAGGCAGTGACACTTCAAATCTACCTGTCCACCATTCAAATACCAAGCGTTTCTCAGGATACTGACTCTTATGATTGGTATATTGAAAACAAGTCATGTGACAGCTTCTCTTTGAGTGCAACATGGGAGGTTTTCAGACCAAGAGACTCCCTTAAAGACGGGAGCGATTTAGTTTGGTTCAAAGGGTCAACACCAAAGCATGCTTTCCACATGTGGATCACAAACCTGGATAGGCTTCCTACAAGGTCTCGGCTAGTCCCTGGTGAATACAAGTTCCCATAATCTGTTGTCTTCACTGCCAGTTTGCTCAGACTTTATGGAGATGCAGTTTGCCTAGATTGAGACTCGCCCTAGCTATGTTTCCTGATTGGTCAGCTCTTATGGCTTGGGCTAAGGTTAATAAGCCTTCCTCCCCTCAAACCCTCCGCTTGTTGCTAGTTCATGCTCTAGTCTACAGTATCTGGCGCCAAAGGAACAACCTCCTACACAATCAGATTGTTGTACCAGCTCTCACCATATTCAAGGATACTGATCGTCTAATCATCAACTCCATTTCAGCAAGGAGGAAGTATAAAAAGTTCAGGAACCTTATGACTCTGGCTGTGCTAAGGTTTCCCATCTTTTTTCTTTGTTTCTCTTGAGAATGTGTATCTATATGAGCCCTTGTTTTTTATCGTTTTTTGGCAAGGTTCATTTTCCTTATGCTCTGTAACACCTTTCAGCATATGATATTTACTATTTAACAAAAAAAAATAGCAATGTGCTTTTTTTCTTTAACTACGACTTAGCTAAAAGCCTAGATTTGGGAAGCTTTTCTAAAATTTAGGAAACTAGATGAGATCTTTACTATAATAGCATTGTGTATAGATGTAATTGGGAAAATATGGATTAGGGTCTTTAATTCCCCCTTAACCCTACAAACCCAAATCATTCTTTGAATCCCATTAATTAACCCATATTTCGATTCAGTTAATTAGAAAAATTTCACATGTGAAATTCTTGTGAGTGAGTCCAAGTTTTTATTACAATAAGATTTTTTATGTTTTAAAAAAGAAAACACAATATTTTATTATTATTATTTTGGTTTTTACTAGTAATTCATTATTTTTGGTATTAGATAAATGAGTTGATGTAATGATTCTTTTGTTTGTTAATTAGGATTTAGTGATACATACGGAAAACGACGTTCTTGCGAAGACGAGTACGGACCTAAATCTAACAAAAAAACAATCTAACTTAAACCATAGATATATTAGACGCGCTTTTGTTTGTTTCGAGATGGTTATGGTAAAAGTAGTTTCTTTAAAAATATATGAATTCTAAGAGATGTTGTCAATTCTTTCATTTCTTTCAAAATTTTAAAAACCTGCTTTTATTAATTTATAAAACTAGATTTTAACCCGGGGTGGTGTTTGATTTTTAAATTTGCTTTATTTTTTACATATTGTTATTAGTAAAATTAATAAAAATATTTTTAGGACTAATATAATTTTGTGTTATTTAATTTGTCATACGTATAAGTTTAGTATTATGGGATTTGTGTAAGCGTTACAGTGTGGACATATAAATTTTATTTGTATTTATTATTTACATTGTATTTGTTTGTTAAATATTGGATGTTTTGTAAATAGAAAAATAACTAAATTTCCATGCCACTTGTGTGACTAAATGTTTATTTTAATTTTTTGACCCGTGGTACACCGCATAACCATTTGTTTGTTATGTTTAGTTTATTTTATTTAGTGTTTGAGATTCTATTTGGATTTTTAGTTATTATAACAAAACAAAGGATTTAGATACATAATAAGTAATTTATAAGATGTGATTAAGTCACATTTTCCAAGTGATTTAATTATTTTACACAATTTTAATTAAATCAATTTAATTTGGTATGTCAAATATTCTAATATTAGGAGTGTTGACAAATAATAAAATGAGGAATTAACCCGTATTTTAGCACAAAGTTAATGATATTTAAATAATTGCTAAAACCGTCTTCTTTATAACCCTTCTACTATATAATCACATTATATAGTATTTAAATTTTTTTAAGTTTACATATTCATAATATTTTAAAGTTTTTATTAAGTTTATATATATATATATTTATATCAATAATAATATTTAAAAAATGGGAATCTAAATTCTTATTAGCTTATAAATCGAAGCTAACATGTTTTGGAAAAACATAATGGAAATTAAATTGTTTTTTTCTTTGTTTGAAAAGGATTCGGAGACAAAATATCTTCAAAAAACAATATAAGGTGTGGTTAATATATCATAGTTTATGTTTCTATGTAATACTGATTACTGTTTTTTTAGTTGGAATCGAATGTAATATATCTATGAAACAAAATCTGAAGTAATTGTTATTTTTGAAAATTTTGTACTTCAAAAATATTAATATAGATTCGAACATACTTGAAATTAAGTTTAAAATATTATGTATTTATTTTTGAGTCTTACTTTGCATAGTTAAACTATATATTAAAATAAACAATTTGTTAATAATTAAAAAATACAAATAAATAGGCTAGAAAAAAATTAGACATATACAAATGGGCCTTGGTTGAATGTACAAAATCTTTTTGGGTGTTTTCGTTAAGCCATATATATGGTTTGATATGTTCAATATAATAATAGGTCATATGTGAATTAAAAAAAAAACAAATGTCATGGTGTCCATATATACATGATGGAAAAAAAGATATACGGTCAATTAAAAATAAAAATTAGAGGAAAATGTTCATCTTCCTAAATCTTCCCAAACGATCCTGCTCATGGATCTGGACGAAAAAAAAAAATGTAAAGTTCAGTTAACATATATGTTTTGGTGGTTCTATCAATTCCTAAAGGATTCAAATTTTCATGAGGATAACAACAAAGCTCCTCAGTATTTGTAATGAATTGATTATGTGATCCAATATGAAGTTGAAAAAGATTTTCAGAGAAAAGCAAAAGAATATGCTATCGAGTTGACAACATATGAATGGTATGTATTTATAGTGGTTTATAGAAGTTGTCGCGGATAGAGATATTTTTGGTGGACAAGTACAAAATCTGTCAAAAAAATCTTAATTATAGATAGAATTTAAATTTCATTAGTCAGTCATAACGTTAAGAATATGCCATATAATAAAAGGTAAGATTTAAGATTTCATGAAATAGATATATTACAAAAATTACTATAATAAAATTCGGAGTAATAAAGAACTTCCTTATTTGATTTTATTCAAATATAATTTTCCTAAATTAAGAATATTCATTCTAACAAATGAGATTGCGATTTGCATACTAATTTTATGGCGTCAGAATAGCTAAATTTGCGGTCCGATATTGTTGTGATTTCCAAATATTAATATATTCTTGTTTACAAAAATTATTGGTCGATTTTTTTAGATTTGAGTAATTAATTCAATGGGATGAGATTATCGTTTGATATTTTTTTAATAAATGTCAATGGCATAGGATTGTAAATATTTTCTCAACTCCAAACTTTCTTTGCTAAAGTTGCTGTGAAAATGTTAATATAGATGTTTGTCCCGAATTACTCTTTTATATAAATATTTATTTAGTTATCTTTCTTTTTTTGTAAAATATAAAATATATAAAAAAAAAAAAGAAATAAAAATTGAAAAACTAAAAACCAAAACCTATCATAAATCGCAAGTCTAACGAATTCAAAAACTGAAATAAATTTGTCTACTCATCTCCAAAGTTTTTAAGCATCTGAGTAAAACCACGTACAAAAAACTACTACTTTAACATTGAGGTCACAATCCAATTACTACTCCCTCAACATAAGGAGAATCGAAATATAACCCGATAAGATAGATCTCGAGAAGCTGCTTCAGTAAAAGAAGCCAAGAACTTTGCCACCAACATTCTTTCTCCTGGCTTCTTCGTGATCCATGATTCCCGCTGAGGTCGTCAGAACAATGTAACCAAACTGCACATAGAGATATGTGTTCAATGAAGTTGTGACATTAAAAGATAAAGTAAGCTTATGTCAATCTACTAGTAATAACACTCGAACACCCGATAACACCCTAACAGGAACAGCAAAGTGATTATGTTCTACAAGTACTGACACTTGACAACTGGTTACACCCTAACAGTAACAGCAATGAGCAAAGTGATTATGTTCTACTAGTAATGCCACTTAACACCAGATTACACCCTAACAGGAACAGTAAAGTGAGGCAGCAGATTGATATGAGAGCATTACGTCGACTCTTACGTTCTAAAACTTAATGGATCGGAACCACAAATATAGAGTAAAAAAAGGCTATAGTGTCTTAGACTAACCTGTCTGGAAGGAAGTAGACGAGCAGTCCATCCTTCAATCTCCTTAACACCAACATCAAAACGAGGACTGATAACTCCACACTTGTTCAACCTTCCATTAAGCTCAACAACAATCTTACCAGACCTGTGGTCATCAACATACTCAAACTCGCCAATGTAACCTACAAAATTCCAAAACACAAAGCATCATCATTACACTTGGAAACAACAGTACACATGAAAGCAAAAGTAACACAGAGTTATAACTACTAGCTCTGCAAAAATCACACATACCGTGCTTTTGCATGACGATAAGGAACTTGATGATCACTTTAGAAGAAGGCCTGATCATGACCTGCCTCTTTCCCCTCTTCTCAGCATTGTACATACTCTTGAGAGCATCATTGAGCACACTGATTCTCACCATTCTTTCAAAATTTCAAAAAACTGCAAAAACCATAAACCAACGAATCTTAGAGCTTATTGATATTTTCATAACACTAAACTCTGAAAATGACACAAAACGAAAGCTTCAAACGTAGATTCTCCAGAGAAACAATTAACTAAACGATATTTTCAAAAGAAACAATAGAGCAGTTCATAGAAGTTGAGGAGAGATGAAGATTCCGGCGATTACTAATTAACCTGAAACCTAAGTAGCAGCCGCCTCCGACGTCGTCTCTAGCTTTGCCTTGAAGAACAGATTAAAACAGAGAAGACGGAACAAAAATTAGGGTTTTCGCTTATATCACTTTCACGGGTTCCATTAGGCCCATTATAGATACATAGTTAGGGCCCATTTACGCCTGTTATAAGTGTAGAGTCCAATTAAGCCGATTTTTCTCGATAAACTCGTAATTAATTTTGATTCTGCGTATTCTAAACCGCTCTTTTGTTCTAATCAGTAATAGAGTCCACGTCATCGATCCTCTGTGACACCAGAACTAACCAATCAGTATCTAATACATACTCTCGTACATACATCAGCAATGGAATCGATTGAACGACACACAAAGCGATGTCAAAATTGTGTCTTTTTTTTTGTCAATGATCTAAATTCTTACTATTGATTTCTAAAATTTCGCAGCTTATGAATGCCAGTAGATAATTTTGACATTGACATGGTGATTCTCGTTAAATTTCTGATTAGTCACAAACCATAAGATACAATGGCAGTTATGAAATGATTTAAAAGAAAAAGAACATGTGGGATTTACTCTTCATCTTCCTCTTCATCTTCCACTTCCTCTTCATCAAATTTATTAAAAAGATTTAGAAGCGTGAAAAGGTTTTCTATGTGTTCATTGAGAATTTAGGATTACATATATATATATATATAGAACCTAGTTAACAAAAAACATAAATCTAGGAGTATCTACAAGTCGTTACAACAAATACGGAGTCTGTTAGAGTATATTCTCCAATACCTCCCCTCAAGCTGGTGCATACAAATTGTGTATGCCTAGCTTGGATCGAAACTTCAGAAAACCATCTCTTCCAATGGGTTTCCTAAATATATCAGCAAGTTGAGTGTAGGTTCCAACATGTAGTAGGTCTATATTTCTTGTGGTGACCTCATTGCAGACGAAGTGACAATCATTTTCTATGTGCTTCGTCCTCTCATGAAAGACCGGATTGGTAGCGATATGGATGACACTCTTACTGTCACAATGCACAAGCATTGGTTGAACATGCATCACCCCCAAAGTACCTAACATACGTTTCAACCATATTAGTTCTTGAACCAAATCAGCCATGGCCCTGTATTCCGATTCTGCCGATGATCAACAGACTGTCTTTTGTTTCTTAGCCTTCCAAGAGACAGGTGAGTCACCCAACTGAACAAAGTATCCCATGACTGACCTCCTTGACTGTTTACATCGCGAACAATCCGCATCACACCAGCCAGTGAGTTGAAATTTCGTATCTGATCGTAACAATATACCCTGATCTGGATCAAACTTCAGATATTTGACAACGCGTATAGCGGCTTCCCAATGATCCTGTCGTGGTTCCTTCATAAATTGTGTCAACACATGAACCGAGTATGCCATATCAGGACGTGTAACTCCCAAGTATATTAGCCTTCCTAACAACCTGCGATATGGTCTTGGATCAGACAATAGCGGTGATGATGACACAGCCAATGTGTGATGATCTTCCAATGGGAATTCCACTGGTTTTACTCCCAACAAACCAGTCTCAGCAATAATATCTAGTGCATATTTTCTTTGGCACAAATATATTCTTGATTCATTTCTAGCAACCTCTATACCTAAGAAGTATTTCAATGCTCCTAGATCTTTCATCTTAAAACAAGAAGACAAATACTCTTTGAATGCAGATGTAGCCTTAGGACAACTTCCCGCAATTATCAGATCATCGACATAGATTAGTATATGGATATGAGTGGTACCTTTCTCATACATGAACAATGAATAATCCCCCAAAGCTTGATCAAAACCATAGGATAATAAGGCCAATGTCAGCTTAGGAAACCAACACCTTGGAGCTTGTTTTAGCCCATACAATGATTTCTTCAACTTACACACCTTGTTCCTATCTCCCAACTGATACCCTGGAGGTAGTCGCATATACACTTCCTCCTCTAAGTCACCATGAAGGAAGACATTATGCACATCCATTTGATGCACTATCCAACCATACTTCGAGGCTGTATCAAGAAACAAGCGGACTGTTCCCATTTTTGCAACAGGAGAAAATGTTTCACCAAAATCTTCTCCTTCGATTTGCTTATTCCCCATTTCAACTAGTCGAGCTTTAGATCTTTCGATGGATCCATCTGATTGAAATTTCACTTTGAAAACCCATTGACTGTCTATGGCGTGTTTACCACTTGGCAAATCAACGATCTCAAACGTTTCATTCTCGTCCAAAGCCCTATACTCAGACCCAACAACATCTCTCCAACGCTTATCCACCATTGCCTGTTTGAATGATTTTGGCTCGATTGTTGAAACAACAGCCGCAACATAAGCGATATGCTCCGCTGAAAACCGATGCACATCATCATTATTATGAATCGGGTATACACTATTACATACTTAATTTTACCGAAGTCGTTTTCTGTCGTTGACCTTTGCCTAATCTCGGTTCTGCAATCTCTGGATCGGAGGTTATCGTCGTGACCGATGTAGAAGAAGTTGTAGGTCTTGTTGTGGGTTCAACTTGCTGTAATTGTGGACTGGGCCTGGTATCAACATTAACTGTCTGGGCCGAGGAAGTAGAGTCCATGGCCATTGTGACCTGTTGGATCGGAAGCACTGGTGGGCTCAACAAAGAATCATCGTCAGATATGATTCCTTCTGAAATTGGAGCCCATAAAACTTGTCCCTCTTCATCATCATCGAGCAAAGGTAAAGTAGTTTCTGGTGAATACGGAAACTTTGACTCGCTGAATACAACATCTCTTGAGACAAAGAACTCCATGTTCTCTAGATCATAGACTCGCCAACCTTTCTTGCCATGCGGATATCCAACAAAAACACATCTCCTGCTGCGAGAAGCAAATTTATCTCCTCCACGATTTTGAATATGAGTATAGCAGAGACTGCCAAAGACCCGAAGATGATCATACGACGGCGGACGATCAAACAGACGCTCAAACGGTGTGATGTTACCTGTAATTGAGCTTGGTGTATCTCCCGGAAATAGCACACATTCACCCCAAAACCGGATTGGAAGATTTGCTTGAAATCTCAATGCTCTTGCCACATTTAAAATATGTCTATACTTCCTCTCAACTCTACCATTTTGCTGTGGTGTCCCTACACAAGATGTTTCATGGACTATTCCATTCTGCTGGAAGAAGGAAGTAAGAGACATAAACTCTGTTCCATTGTCACTTCTTACTGTCTTCACTTGTTTATTGAATTGCCTCTCAGTTAGAACAAAGAAAATTTTCATATGTTCTCTTGTTTCTCCTTTATTTGTTAGCAAATATAACCAAACTCCCCTTGAGTAATCATCTACAATTGTGAGGAAGTATCTAGCTCCAGAGTGAGATGGAACTCTATACGGTCCCCATAAATCAATGTGAATCAACTCAAAAATAGTAGAAGTTTTATTCATACTGAGAGGAAAACTCTCTCTTGTTTGCTTTGCGCGGAAACACACATCACAATCTTTATTCAACTTAGCTACTGAAACAGAACTTGAAATACAAGGAAGCACTCCTAGAACTTTTGCAGATGGAAGTCCCATTCTCTTATGCCACAGCTCGAAAATCTCAATGTCTTGTGTTGTGACTGCAGCAGCTATCTCCATTCTGCGAAAGTGGAATGTGCCTCCTACCCTCTTACCAGCTCCAATCACCATCCTCGTAGAGCGGTCCTGAACAACCAGAAATGTGTTAGCCATCTGTACTACACATCTATTCTCATCCATGAGTTGTCCCATAAATATCAAATCTGCATTCAACTCCTCAACATAATACACTGATTGTAATACTAAACCAGAGCCAAGTTGTATTGTACCCTCCTTAAGAGAAACTCGTTCTCTTCCATCTGCCATTATGATCAAAACCGGTGACATTTCTCTTACATTTGACAACGCATCATATCTACTTGTCAAATGATGTTAAGCCCCAGAATCCATAATCCAAGAATGAGAAGATGACTTACCATAGGATTTGTTAGTTGCGGTTTCCTTCTTAGCGTTGAGGATGTTCTTAATGGCTCCCCAATTCTGGTCTGTGAGACCACTTACTCCATCACGATCCTTATCAGTGATGACATGGTTCACCTGTTCCTTTTCAGCTGGTTCAAGATTTGGAACATTAACATGATTCGCATATGCAATTTGTTGACCCCTACCCCGTCCTCCACCAGATGATGTTCCACTGCGACCTCTACCTTGAAGTGATCGACTCTTTGGTCTGTCACCCCACCATTCAGGATAACCAATGACAGCATAGCGACGATCTACAATATGACCATGACGATTGCAGAGTTTGCACATCATTCCGTCTTTATCTTCAAGTTTGAAACGTGGTTTCGTATTAACTGCAAAAGAAACCACCTCGGCTCTCTCTTCACCACTCACTCGTAAGTCTTCCTCCTGCCTTACGATGTTGTACACCTCTTCTAGAGGTTGCACCGGTACCCGTGCCACAAGACTCGACCGTACTACTCTAAACTGGTCATCTATACCACATAAGAACTGATGCACCTTGTCCTCCTCCCGATCGGTCTCTTGAGCAGTTGCAAGATCACATGTACACAAGCCACACTCACATCATCTTATCGGGCGATAGGTTGCAAGGCTATCCCAGATCCGGTTAAGCTTTCCATAATAAGCTTCAATGGCAAGTCCCTTCTGTTTGCAGCAGGCCAACTCTGCCTTGATTTGCTGAATGCGAGATCCGTTAATCACAGCAAAACGTTTCTTCAGATAGTCCCAGAGATCTTTGGCCACCTCTCTGTGTGAGATTGTAGACCGCAACACCGGATCTATTGTCATACGGATCCAAGATACCAACGGAGCTTGGATTGTCCACCAGTTCTCCCAATCAGCCGATCCTTCTTGCGGTTTTTCAATGGTACCATCAAGAAAGCCAAACTTTTTGCGTGACGTTAACGCCGTCTTCATGTCGCAGGCCCACTCATCATAGTTCGTCCCCTTGAGAAGTGGATGCGAAATCACCGCACCGGGGTTGTCCGCCAAAGTCATGTCGTAAGGAGAGATAGTTCTTCTCACCTCAACAGTCGTCGTCGTTGTTGCCGGCTTACCAGCAGTCGTGGTCGGGTTCGGGTTCGTTGACATTTCGTTGTCAAAAATAAACTTTAGAGTTTGTAGATTTCAGGCTCTGATACTGTAAAGAAATTCAGAAGCGTGAAAAGGTTTTCTATGTGTTCATTGAGAGTTTAGGATTACATATATATAGAACCTAGTTAACAAGAAACATAAATCTATGAGCATGTACAAGTCGTTACTACAAATACGGAGTCTGTTAGAGTATATTCTCCAGTAGTTATCTTCATCTAAGTTTGATGTGCACATGCAGAAACTTTGAAAACCACGGCCAGTTTTAAGGCATAGTGAGCACGACCAAACAAGATCATCGTCAAGGTCCTCCTCAAGGTCCCCTGAACCCACGCTATCTGTGGAAAAAACGACATGGTTTGAGAAACAACAACAGCTTAATTAATTTGCTGGACTATGAGAGAAGGAAAACAAATACGTGCCAATAAAAAATTTTCTCAGACGGGGTAGTCTAGAGGATTGGAGGTGGTAGTTTTTGGCTCATCATCAAATGGTAATTCACGAATAACTTTGACTCGCATCCTCTCTAAGATGCCAAGATATGGAATGAAGTTCCTCTCTCCGGATATGAGCATTAAATTTTCCAAAGGTGGAATACCATCTATCCAACAGGAAATTTGAACTTGAAGGCCAAACTTTGCTTTGTTTCACAAACAAAAATAAAGGACTGAGACTCCATGCAAAAGGAAAATACATGCAGCCAATTGAATGTTTAAAACCAATCCAGTAATGTAGAAACTTACTGGTTTCGAGGTTAGTAAGAGAGACCCTGGAGGAATAGAGCTCTTTCAGGACGTCGGTAGAGAAGTTTTTCAGTATGCCAAGGCCAGTGATGGAGACACGACCAGTGTAGCCTAGTTTCTTCAGCCCCCGTTTAATACACGGGCCTACCCGACTAGCAGGGTAGCCACTGGGAACCGGACAGGTGCTCATGTCCCAAAAGACCCGTGTTGGATCTTCCTTCTTCGCCAACATCTTTCTCAACCCTACAGATTCAACAATTGGGCAAACATCAGATCATCATAGAACGTAATTCTACTCCATTCAAACATCAGATAATCATTCAGAGGACGTTTAAATCACGAACATATTATACAGAGAAACAATGATGTTGCTGTAATCGATTAGTCTCTCGGCTCTCGCTTTGCCTTGAAGAACAGGTTAAACAGAGAAGACGAACAAAAAAAGTAGGGTTTTCGATTTTTACCGCTTTCACGGGTTTCATTAGGCCCATTATAGGTACATAGTTAGGCCCATTTAAGCCCGTTATAAGTGTAGAGTCCTATTAAGCCGATTTTTCTCGTTAAACTCGTAATTAATATTGATTATGCGGATTCTAAACCGTTCATTTGTTCCAATCTAACGGTACGTAATAGAGTCCACGTCATCAATCCTCGTGAAACCAGAACTAACCAATCAGTATCTAATACATACTCGTATATATACATCAGCTATGGAATCGATTGAACAACAACACACACGACACAAAAGCTTTTATCTTTCTAAATTCTGAAACTTTTCTTTTTCTCTGATACTTTGTTTGAAGAATGGCTCCAAAGGCAGAGAAGAAGCCCGCAGAGAAGAAGCCAGTAGAGGAGAAATCAAAAGCCGAGAAAGCTCCGGCGGAGAAGAAACCAAAAGCCGGGAAGAAGCTCCCGAAAGAAGCTGGAGCTGGAGGCGACAAGAAGAAGAAGATGAAGAAGAAGAGCGTCGAGACGTACAAGATCTATATCTTCAAGGTTTTGAAACAAGTTCATCCCGATATTGGTATTTCGAGCAAAGCTATGGGGATTATGAACAGTTTCATCAACGATATATTCGAGAAGCTCGCTTCGGAGTCGTCTAAGCTCGCTAGGTACAACAAGAAACCTACGATTACTTCTCGGGAGATTCAGACTGCTGTTAGACTTGTTCTTCCTGGTGAGCTCGCTAAGCATGCTGTTTCTGAAGGAACTAAGGCTGTGACTAAATTTACTAGTTCTTGAAATTGTGTGGATCTTGTTGGAATCGTTGATTTGGTCTTTTAAGGTGTGTTTGTAAAATTAGGGTTTTGACTATTAAAAGTTGTGTAATTCGATTTCCGTTTTGTGATCTTTTGGGTTTTCTTATTGTGATGTAGATGTAATATCAAACTAAGATCCAATCACTCTCTATAATCAAATACTAAATCTTTCTTCTGAAATTATCTCTTTGCTCTGTCTCCTCTCTGCAAATGTATCGAATTAGCTTCTGGATTCACCGAGAACGTCGTCGTTTCGAACGGAATCTGTGTTTCTTACTAAAACGCCACCGTGTTGCTCGAACGTCTCTAACCTAGAAAAAGTATTGCAATTTCTTTACTTGACTTCTTCTCGAAACAGTTTGAGTAGGATGGCTAAGAGAATCTCAGCTCAACTCTTTGTAAGCAGTAAGATAATTGTTTACTCACCATCTCTAATTTTAGATTCTTCCTTCGTTTTACTTTGCTCTGGTTTAATCAGATTTATATATTGTGCAGGGTTATCAGCTTACACTACAGATCAATCTCTGAGGCAATTGTTTTCTCCGTTTGGTCAAATCAAAGAAGGTATGTTATATGATAAGCACGAGATCGAATATGTTTAAGAAGGCTCAGTTAGGTTTCTTGTTTTTGTTCCTCAAACAAAATTTGTGTTGTGGGTTTTGGTTAGCTCGGCTTATTAGAGACCCAGAAACGCAGAGACCAAAAGGGTTCGGCTTTATCACCTACGAGTCTGAAGATGATGCTCGAAAGGCAATGAAAAGCTTAGATGGGAAGGTAAGAAGAAAACCCAATTGACTTTTTTCATTTCTACGATAACATTTTTGCCATTTCTTTGTCCTTTGGATATGGATTTCAGTTTGATGTTTTTGTGGCTGTGTTGTTTGATGTACTACTACTGACTTTGTTCTGTATTACATATTCTAAAATTGCTTTCTTGGTATATTATTGTCCTAAGCATCACTAGTCAGGACCCTTGGCGTGAGATAGATTCATAGGATTCTCGTAGGAGTACCATTGTTTTACAATTTCTGTGTAGAAATGTCGATTAGGGTCTGAAGCTATATAAATGTTGGTCCTTTCATTGTGAATTTGTGACGATAATGTTGTTGAGCTCCTCTATATCCATTGGCATTGTATTAGAACTACTGTAGAAATGCTGATTAGGGTCTGAAGCCTTATATCGATTTTGGTCCTTTCATTGTGATGATAACGTTGCTGAGCTTCTTAACAAATGTACTGAAGTTAGAATCTACTGTAGAAATGCCGTTCAGGGTCTGAAGCTATATCAATGTTGGTCCTTTCATTGTGATGATAACGTTGTTGAGCTTCTTGACAAATGTGCTGAAGTTATAATTGGTTCTTTTGTTTGTTTCAGATTGTTGATGGTAGACTAATATTTGTTGAAGTTGCCAAAACGCAGAGGAAGTGACAACGGATATTAACAGTAAGAAAGCCGATGATGACCGCCGGTAATTTAGGCATAGAGAGACTCACTGTTCTCATGTAAACTTGTTTACAAAATTAAATCTGAGATCATCATTTCCATGTTCACTACACTGAACAGATGCTATTTGTGAGATATGGTTTGTATTTGTTTGTAGAAGAATCCTTGAAACAGTTTACGTTCGCTTTTGAGGTGACTTGGGCGTGATTTAGTTAATGGGCTTAAATATAACAAGCGGTGAAGCTAGGGTCACATGCCGGTAGCACAAACGCAAACTCCAAAATTTCCACGTGTCTGTATTTTGATTAGCTCCTCTCAGCTTCTTCCCATCACCGCGCTATAATGATGAAACCTGAGCGTCAATGTGGAGCCAACCTAGAGAGGTGCCGAAGAGGTACCTTACATTTAATTTCGATTTGCAAAATATGTAAAAATATTCCATGGCAAAATACGATATATATAGAGAAATGTTATATTGTTTTCAATGAATAATACACATTTTGGCTTGTGGAAGAATTTTTTTAGTGGAATCTGAGTTGATTTTATTTGTTCAAATGAAAAAATTCGCAATTTTATTTTACATAATGCACACATATATACCAAATGTGTATATGTGTTACAAATTTTTTGGCTCCAAAGTCTTATCAGCATTCATAAATGTGACCACTAGTAATTGAGTTTTAAAGCTTGTAAATTAAAGTACACTAATAAAACATTAATGTAGGTTGGAACTTTTGTAAATCTAATCAGCGAGATGGCAACCAACTAGTTTATTTAAATTTTGAAACTGATACATGACGTACCAATTTGGTTTGTCATTCAAGTAACTAGGCCAGGGAGTACAATTATTTTAAAACAATTTGTTTAGACTGATAGATATATGTTAATACATTGTGAAGTGTGGCCATCTCTTCTTAAAAGTATATAGGACTAATTTGTATTTTGTAGTCATCTTTTTATTTGTGATAGACTCTCTAATGTCTTGAGAGATTTTCAAATTTTTTAAAATTTTAACAATTTAATTCTAAATCTGTTTTTCAACCAGCTCAATATATTTTTTTTTCTTTCCAAAAATCGAATCACTCTGAGACTCTGAGTTAGCCAAAATCCATCAAAAATTTGAAATCAAGTTCTATATAATTAATGAATTATTTATCAAATAAATCATCAAAGATATAAAAAAATTCGAAATTTTAATCCGAGGTATCACTTATATCATTTTTTTAAAAAAATAAATAAAATTATTAACTAAAAACTCAAATGATATTATTGAAATAGCTACCAAAAAGACTGAGTTCAAAAGATAAATATATAATTACAATATTGCATTAGATAAAAAATAATAAATTCAACAATATTAATGAAATACATACCAAATAGTATGGTTGGACTTCCGAATAAATTGAGGAAGAAAAGACGAGAAAAAAAAAAAAAAATTGACAAGAAAAGAAAAAAAAGTGACTGTATTCTCTCTGTCGAATCAGGCCGCCTGAAGATATAAATAACTTCTTCTCCTTCTCGTTAATTTGCTCTGATACCAGTGTGTTTTCCCAGCCATGGTGAGCTCAATTTCAACTTATTCATTATTATTATACTTTCAATTCCTCGATCTGTAGTGCGTGCGCCTCTTGAGTTGGGTTTGGGTCTCGTATACAAAACCAATCTGGTTACGACGATTCTAGCTCATTTTTGCTGTTTCGTTAAGATCTGTATATAGACTTTTAGTTTTTGATTTAGATCTCTGAGATTTGTGATCGTTTTGTGGATTGATCTAAAGATCATAACTGCGTGAGAGATAGCTTCTCTGTTGAAGTTTACTGTGTTTTTTTTTTTTCGATTTCCGATAGCTAGAATTTGAAATCAGTTTGATTTTAATGCTTATTGTTGTTGAAACTTGTTCATATCTATCAATTTTGGTGTTATGACGTTGTTTGATCCATTCTCCTTGATCAGTGCTGATCTTTTTATCACTTCGTCTTGAGCTGTTGGATGTTGTTTCTACTATGGATTCATCAGTTTTACATTTTAATCATAGAGTCAGTCTGTATCATGTTATACAATAGAGGTTTGTGAGTAAAGCTATGATGATCTTAAATGCTAGTTCTTGGGAATGAGTGATCTTATGGATATTTTAGATTGTGTTTTGTAAGAACTGTTGAGTATGTAGTGTGAAAAAAAATGTTCATATTAAGTGTTCTCTTTTGGTTTAATACAGGCGAATGCGGCATCTGGAATGGCAGTGCATGACGATTGCAAGCTGAGATTTATGGAACTGAAGGCGAAAAGGACACACCGGTTCATTGTTTACAAGATTGAGGAGAAGCAGAAGCAAGTGGTTGTTGAGAAAGTCGGTGAGCCTATCCAAACCTATGATGACTTTGCAGCCAGCCTCCCAGCTGATGAATGTCGTTACGCCATTTACGATTTCGACTTTGTCACTGCTGAGAACTGTCAGAAGAGCAAGATCTTCTTCATCGCCTGGTACTACTACTGTGTCTTCTTTTCTCGTTATCTTCCAAAGGTAGGATTTATCTTAGTGTATGTAAATGCATAATTATGTTGGTTTTTTTGCCAAAGGTGCCCTGACATAGCTAAGGTCAGAAGCAAGATGATCTACGCGAGCTCCAAAGACAGGTTCAAGAGGGAACTAGATGGAATTCAAATAGAGCTTCAGGCAGCTGATCCAACCGAGATGGATCTCGATGTTTTCAGAAGCCGTGCCAACTAAAAAAAGTAAACCCCAAAGTTTATTATTATCCCCTTGAAAGATCTATATTCTCTTATTCTGTTGTTTCCGAGTGATGTTACCCCCTCTTTTATATTATACATTTTTAACTGTGAAGAAGGTATGAACCTAAACAACTTCCATTTATATTGGTGATGTTTTGGTCTTTGAATTCGATGTTGTCTTTGGTTCGAAATGGTGTGTGTGTGTAAGGACCCAAAATCTTCTATCGAAGATGAAACCTTTCTGGTTATCATTTATAAAAGAAAATGTGAAACAACTGTCTAGGGCCGGATTGACCTACTGATATCTTTGTTTTGGTCCACAGGTACACAACTCATATGATTACACACACACTATAGAGAATTGAAAACGAACTTATCCACGAATTTATGAATCGATGACATTTTCAATATATGTAGGATCATCATTTGTAATTTGTGTCATAATCTGAGATCAATAATTTACATTACTACTCTCTCTGTATTATAAAGGATGATGTTCTGTATTATAATAGATTTTTTTATATATTTAATTTTGATGAAAATCCTATTAAATTATCTATTATGATAGAGAGGGAATATATTTTTAATTTGTAATTATATCATAATCTGAGATCAATAATTTACATTACTATATTTTTCTTATCCATATAATAATAACCATGTGTAAAAAAAAAACACATAAGCAAATGGACCATATGTTATGTTTTTCTATATAAATAAAAAATCTTAGGATAGCTTACAAATAACGCTGCTACAAAAAAAAATAAGAGAGAAGAAACAGTGAAGAAAACAAAAAGACATATCCATAGATCTTTGCCGACCGGAGAAAAAAAATATCTTCTTCTTCCGTCTTCTTCACTTCACCAGGAGGAACTTTTCTTTGAAATCGGTTTGATTCAAGCCATGGTGAGCTCAGTTTCCTCTCGTCTTCTCTTTCAAGTTCTTCGCTTTGAAGCTTGCTTTGCTTGTCGATTCGAGTTTCAAATCCCGTTTTGGTTTCGTCTATATTTTTGATTACAGTCCTCGCTCGTTAGATCTAGAGAATACAAAAAAAATTATTTGTTGGTTCGATCTTTGGTGTTTTTGTATGTTTCTATGGTGTGTGATCGGATTTATATAGATATACCTAGGAGGACTAGAGAATCAAATGAAGAACTCGTAATTTTTGATGTGATTCTTCTTCGCTAGTTGATCTGAAATCAAGGAGGAACTTGTTGTTGTTTGATCAGTGTTTAGTCAATTGTTCCATCTTTTGTGGTGCTTTCTTAGTCTCCTGAATTTGGAAACTACTTAGCAGATGATGAAGTATCCTAAAACTGTTGAGTTAGTTCTCTAAAATTGTGTGATCTCTTTGGTTTATAATTGTGTTCTTGAAGAGATTTGTTTTGTTTGTTGTTCTGTGTATTTGAAATGATTAACAGGCGAACGCGGCGTCAGGAATGGCTGTGCATGATGATTGCAAGCTAAAATTTATGGAACTGAAGGCGAAACGAACGTTTCGTACCATAGTCTACAAGATTGAGGACAGGCAAGTGGTTGTAGAGAAGCTCGGTGAGCCTGAACAGTCATATGATGACTTTGCAGCGAGTCTTCCAGAAGATGAATGCCGTTACTGCATTTACGATTTCGACTTTGTCACTGCTGAGAACTGCCAGAAGAGCAAGATCTTCTTCATCGCTTGGTAATAATAAAAGTTATTCGCTAAAACTCAATTCATGTTCCTTTGATTTGTTTGTGTTGTTGATCATCATCCAATGTGTTTTGTGTGCAAAAAGGTCTCCGGACACTGCTAAAGTGAGAGACAAGATGATTTACGCGAGCTCTAAGGATAGGTTCAAGAGAGAACTTGATGGGATTCAAGTGGAGCTTCAAGCTACTGATCCAACCGAAATGGGTCTTGATGTTTTCAAAAGCCGCACCAACTAAGAAGTAAAAAAGGACCGTACATGGGGTTCTTGAATAAGTTTGTTTCTGGAGTGAGATATGTGTCCTCTGACTGTTTATGAAAAAAATCTTTTTAACTTCATTCTATTTGGTATTGTTGTCTGTCTTTGATGTGTTTAATCTATGAGAACCATGAAGATGTGTTGCCCTTGTGATGGTTTTCAATTAGTTTACATTTGTACAATACCTCTGGAATCAGATATTGGCTTCAAGCGATCATCCCTCTGATTTATCTTATATATCCGTATATGTTTTTGACTCCCTATATCAACAATCTCCTTTAACTAGAAGATGGCTATGTTCTTTGGTTTCTTGGTGTTGTTGGGTCTTGCGAATTACGACGTAAACAGAGTCAAAGCACGTCAAGCTTAGATGTGAAGAAGAAGCAGGCTAGGCTTCAGTTACAAATGGGGATGGAGAAATTGGATTAATGGTGGTGAAGTAATTAGGGAACGTTTCAGTTTCAGGTTTGCTATTATTAACAAAGTCCATTGTACAAATCAAATTGGCTCTAATCCTATATTTCTTTCATAACCTACATCAAACATATATCTAAGAAGAGGTTAGCTTGGACCAGAGAGCGTTCATCAATCATCACAATGTAATTAACGAAGATAGAGCCATCTTGGGGGAAAATATATATATATATATATATATATATATATATATATATCACTAAAGTTTGTTTTTATTGAGTTTAAGATTGGTTTCAGTTTCGAGTTTTAGTCCAATATATTCTTATTTAGCTTTCCAAAACAATTCCAAACAGTTGAGTGGAAGATATCCGCAGGTAATTTTTCCTCAAGTGAATCTGCGTGTGCCTTTTCAAAAAAAAAAATGTCTATCTCTCTCATCCAACGTCCTTTTGCAACCAACTTTTTTTATTAGCATCAACAGTTTCGAACAGTGGCATCCTATCTGATACTTTTTCAAACGGTAGTTTGTACCATATTTTCCCAATGTTCTTGATTCGTTTTTCAACCAAAGATATGAGTACATCTTCGAAGATTGTGACAGAATCCACCTCTACTACTTCAACTTTTCCATCAACGTAGTTTAATACTCCACCGTCTGCCTTGAAAATGTTAGAATGATGACAATTCACCTTAACTTTAATCTGCTCACTACAAAAATGAAAAGAAAAAGATATAAGCCAAACAAGCCAGAGAATATATGATTCCATATGTGTAATAGGATATTTGGATCAGACGTGACATTGGGACTGAGATAGATTCACTGACTTGAAATATCCATATCATTCACATATGAACTGATCTCAATGTGATTCTAATTCTTTGTGGTTATGGAATGGATCAAGATTCCAGAACCGTTTGGTTCATATCGTGAATCCTTTTGACTTGGTCGGAATCCTCTGTTGAATGCTCGTAGGTCCAAATCGTGTAGCCGTGAGGTCACCTGATTTGTAAGATGAATACCTCCTTCATTCGAACTCTTATTGGACTGATTCCATCTCGAGATATGCTCTAGATGAGCTAAGAATGTATCCCAAATAGTAGTTTGTTTGGAAGAGTTGATATTTGACTTCGTTCATGTTGAGCAAGACTCAAGCGACGTCTTGGATGGTCTTATGATCATATCATATCCTTCCTCTTGAAAAAGTTTCGTCCTGGAAACTGTAAGGCCATGGGTTGGAGAGTGTTGAAGTGATTCTGGTGGCGTCTCTTTAAAAGAATATATGATTCCATATTGTATACCATGAGGGAGAAGTGCACCACTTTGAGTGAAACCTTTCATTATTCTCTTAAAATCCCAAACTTGCTCTATCTTGCTCGACCGGAAGTGTATCGTTGGCTTTCCTCGACTTGGTTCCATAATTTCTGCTAGTAAACTCTTTACTCTGTTTTCTGTTAAGATGTCGAGGCCAGTGATGGAGACACGACCAGTATAGCCTAATTTCTTCAACGCCCATTTAATACACGGGCCTACCCGACCAGCAGGGTAGCCACGGGGAACCGGACATGTGCTCATTTCCCAAAAGACCCGTGTTGGAGCTTCCTTGCTCGCCAACATCAGTTCAAAACGTTTAACCTAAAGATGAGATTCTAGTATTTGTGTGTGTGTGTTTTTTTTGTGTTGTTTAACCGGTTTAGTTGACTTTTTATTGATTATATAGAGAGAATTTAGTTTTTTTTGTAAAGCAAAAAAGTAAAACTAACAAAAGAAAAAAAGAAAAACAGTTGTGAATTTTTTTCTTTCTGAAATTTTCTTTTGTTAATTATTTTATTTTAAAATTTTAACCACTAACTATATATATATATATATATATATATATATATTGGAAAATTAACTTTTTAGCTTTTTGAGATGATATTATTATTAATGATATTATAACAGATAAAAAAAATTAAATTAAAATATTGTTGGTTTTCCAAAAAATTGCATTTCTTTATATTTGGATTTTAATTGTGCTTTCGCTTATGTGAAAGTGTAGACAGAGTAACAGAAATAACGAATTGAATGCTGAATCAACAAATGAAAAATGGCTCTAAACCACTCTATGTGTTCCAAAATCTTCACTTTGCTTTCATCTCCATCAAACATAACGTCAGTTTTAGCTTGGATTAGAGAAAGTTCACGTAAATGAATAACGTCAATTTTTCAAACCACCGTAGCTAGCTAAGCTATAAAAAGGAGCCAATTGGTGGTTTCATTCAACTACTAGGCTTAAAAAAAGAGCCAATTGGTTTCAAACAACTCATATATCACATTTATACACCTTAGATAATCAGTGAAAATCTCTAAAAATCTTTAATGATAGAATCAAATCACTTATGAGAGTTTAATATCGCATAGATAAAACTTCAAAGTTATCACTACAACAAATTTGTCCATTCTTAGCGTTCGATAAATGCTATTATATGTGATACACATCGTTTTTGTAAACGCTGTCTCTTCCCAAGCTATAATAGACCCCTCCATACAATAGCGTTTTTTACTCCTGCTATTATATCGTTATATATAATAGCGTAATGTCGGCGTTATAAATGTTTTAAATATAGCGTCTGTAAATGTTCTTAAAAATTATTCAATAACATTATTGCACTGCTATTATAATTTATATTGTTGCAATATTTTATTGCTGTTATATTTAATATAATGTCTTAATATTTGTGCTATGATTTAGTATTTTTTTGATAAAATTAAAATCCATTGTGCTATATTACCTGTTCATATTAGAGCTATTATATGGTTACATTTTAAAAGTGGAACCTGTTTTATATGAAAATATATATATAATATAAAACATCCAACATATACACTTTAATCCAAAAATTACATAAGTCTCAACGTACATAAGTTTCAATATCATAAGTTCCCATAAGATAAACTTCATAAGTCTCAATACCATAAGTTCCCATAAGCTAACAACACAAGTCTAAATAGCATAAGTTCTCATAATCTAGACAAAGGTACTTCAGTTTCAAACCATTACCACTTTGTCCTCTGGCCATGCGAGTGTTGTACCAATTGCATCTTCCATACACTCGATAGCAGAAGTACGCCTCCAAACAGCGGCATCATTAACCTTCACCACAGCTACCCAAACGCGTACTGCATTAAGTCCCAATGGAGCACAATGGACAACTTGGTCTGGATTGTTTGAAGACCAACGTCCTTCAACAACGACCCGATTCTTCCCGGTAATATCCAACAATTTGCACTTCTGATTTTCCTTGCTAACTGACTCTTTCTTTTTACGCTGACAATATAACAACATATTATAAGCAACAACAACAATACTAAACATCAATAACATAAATAACACTTAAAGGAGTGAAGTACATTACCGGCGATCTTCGAACAGGTGAGTCTATAACATTTTTAGCTTTCTTGACAGGGGCTGTAGGAGTTGCTTCAGATATCTGATTATGAGATGAGACTGTTTGAATTATAGGAGTTGGAATCTGAGACTGAGACAGTGGAGATTCATCTGTGGTTGTTTCAAACAAAACACTCCTTGCAGGCCATGCTACGAAAATCTTCAAACATTCCTCAATGATACTAATTTCTGTTGTAGGTCTCCATAGAAATGTCTCAGGTTTCAAGACCACATGCACAAATACCTTTACTGCATTAGGTTAGATTGGAATTCCATTAACCAATGCATCTGGTTCTTTTGACTGCCAACGCCCTTCAGCTACAGCCACTTCTGCATATTGCTCTTCCATCTTGAAGCCTTACATTTGGGACAGTTGTCCAGCTTCTTGTAATTCTTTCTGAATAGGCAACAATCATTTATGCAGGCATGAATCTTTTGATAACCCATATCAAAAGACTTTAGAAATTTTTCACATCATTTAGTGATGTGTGACGTACATTACCATCCAATAACATTTCTGACAACGTCTCAAGGAGATCATTGAAGCTTTTGTTGGACCAGCCATTATGTGTCTTCATCCTAAACAATGTCACAATGGCTGATAGCTTGCTATGGGAAGAACAGCTTGGATATAAAGGGGTTTCTGCATCAGCTAGCTTTGCGTAGAACTCATCATCTATCTTGTCTTCCCCCTCAACAGTCTCACAATTTCTTAGCGGCTCTTCACCCATAAACTCAGCAGCTTGATATAAACCACAAATCTCATCATTCCACCGATTTAATTTCTCAACGAATTCAGCCTCTGAGTTCACTTCACCATGGTGATACCAATCTTTCCCCAACTTGTAAGTCTCATCCATGCCTCTAGTTACTAGATGAGCAACCACAACACTACACGAATGACGATCTACATTTCTACAGTCAACGCATGGGCATATTACCATGCCACTATCTCCTAACTCAGCAGCCACCGTCCGGACAAATTTCCAGGCACCTATTTCGTATGTTGGATCAAGTCTTCATTGTATTTGGAAGGAAGAACGACACAAACGAAGATACCTTAATGTCTATATTCATTTGTTGAAATCCTAACAGTATGTAATCAATTACATACCTGCTAAGATGAACCCATTCCTTGTCCAGCATTTTAGTTTTTAAACAGTTGAATCTAAACAGTTAACAAAAATGAATACAAAAATCTAAATAAAGCAGATTTGAGAAATCAAGAACATGAAGAGGACACAAACGAGATTAAAAGTGAAATTTACTTTCGACAGATTTGAGAAATCAAGCACATGAAGAGGACACAAACATGCAATTTTCATATTCAACCAAAATCAAACTAACCTGAAATTTTAACTAAAATGTGAACAAACTTACATATTTGTTGTTTAGGTTTTAGATTTCTCTTCTCTCAAGTTTGTCTTTGTTGTTGGACGAGCTTGACACCTCACAAAAGGAGATTTAAAGTGAAATTTAGGTTACTGATGAAGAATGAAATTGAAAAAAAAAAACAATTAGCTGTCTAATTCAGGTTACCTTCGTCTGAGAAATCGAAGAGGAGAAGATATAGCTCGACTGGAGAAATCGAAGAAGAAGATACAGACCACGGGCGACACAGAGATAGAAGGAAATCGAAGAAGAAGATACAGAGATAGAAGGAAATCGACGACGTCGACGGCGATTGTGTCTAGGTTTTGAGATTTAGAGAGAGAACCGAAGGGATGAGGACAAAAAAATATCTGAGACCTTTTATTTTTTTTGTTCTAAGTGTTAAAGCGGTTGAATAAATTTTTTAGCTAAGTGTTAAAGCGGTTGAATAAAATTTTGGGCCGCCAAAGTGACTTTCGCTCCCGCTTATGCTATAAATGGGCTTAGCACTAATAAAATGCTGTAATATAATTGCTAAAATCCGAAACTATTCTTTAACAGCAGTTACATAACTAGCGCTATCAAATGGTGCTATCGATGAGCAAATTTGTTGTAGTGTATTACTGAAACGACCTGACCCGTTTTTTTTAATAAATAATAAATAATAATAATAAATACACTACAGCTAGTGGTCTCATACCCACTAGCCATCTAACCACAAACACAACCAACAACGGAAATAACAGATACCAATAACCAATAAATAATCCTATCATAATCCAATAACCGATATTAATTCCAAATCATAAACTAATGATCCAAACAGCATAAACCAGAGAACCAGCAATCCTAAACAATATTCTAGGACTCAACTCTAGCAACCTAACAGAAGCTAGACAACCAAGCGAACCACTAGAAAATTCTCCTCTTTATTACCTTGATTTCACGATCACACTTGGCCTTTACATGCACCACAAACGCAAATTGCAATGCATGAGTATTTTATAAACACTCAGTATGGAAATCCTCCCATCTACTGGGCTATACACATAAGCAATAGAGTCATCTCTAACCATCAATAAACAATCGACAATCAACAATAACAAACCAGGACTCAGCATCGACCGACACCAGTTGGAGGTTGTGTCGACCGACGCAAGATCTGCATCGACCGATGCAAGGTTAACTTGCATCGACTGATGCTCCCATTGCATCGACCGACGCATGCTCGACATAGCACGAAAACCCTAGATTTTACGCGCCGTCCTCGCATCTGCATCGACCGACGCACAATGTGCGTCGACCGATGCAATGCCGAGCATCGTTTTCCCCCGAAGTTTCTCGCCGGAGTTTTGTTCCTGTAACCACAAAACACAATCCCAAGCCACAAGAAAGCTACCAATCGTCCCAAATACCAATCTAACAAGCCTAACAACACAAAACAAGCAAATCAGAGATTTTTCCAGGTTAGATAAGCCATGGTCATGCACTTACCTTTGCCAAGAAGAAATCCGACCAAAACACAGGAAGAAAACGTTCCTAGGAAGCTCCTACAACGATCCCAACTACAGATCTCTACAGAAACAACTTCTAACTCCAAGAAATCACCAAGAACACTCAAAAACACCAAGAACTCTTCTCTCTCTTTCGTTTCTCTCAAAAGCGGCCTAGCACGCCTAATGAGACAAAACTCGAGTTTAAAGGTTTTCCTAACCCAAAACGCAGCGTTTCACTTAAACTCGTCCGCAGAAAAACACCTTGCATCGACCGATTCAATCCCTAAACCGGGATTTTGGTTCACGGATGTTACAATTACAAATAGGAAAATTTACTCTAATAGCTTAAAAACCTTACAAAATTACTAGTTTTAAATGCATTTTCCACCGTTAATTGCTTTGTCATGAAAAATGTACTTACAATTGTATCATTAAAAAAATAAGCCATGTCAGCGCGTTTGTTGAAAACCATCATCGAAAGTTTTAGAAGAAAAGTTCCCGCATTATAATAAATCTGTCATCTATGTGATGATAGACTTATTTTGGCGACAGTCTATACGATAGAGTTATAATCGTGATAGATTTTATCAGTACAGTTATGATATACGGCAAATTTAATTGACAAGCAAAATTTCAGAGATGGTAAAGAAAAAATCTTAGGTAGATTTAAACAAAATGAGAGATTTTTATGGTTTGATTTTCATCTAATGGTGGCAGAGTTTTGTTTTTTTTGGTAGACCTATGGAGGAAAATAAAAAAAGATAATAGATTTATTTTACACGGTAGTGACAAATTAATGTGGGAGATTTATTGTTTTAGGTCAAACAAGTATACTCTATAGAAAATTTTGATTCATATACAGTTTATATATGGTTCAAACTGATAATAACATCGTAAGACAAGGTAGTGCAGTGGTTAAAGGCTTTTTAAAATGATTCAAAACTATGATTTGAATCTTATCAGTTACTAAACATTATTTTTTCACTTGAAGGGATAAATACTATAATCTTTAATTATCAAATCTTTAAGTATCTTGAAATTATTTTAGCATGAAATAAATTGTAGTACTTTTTAAAATTTAATTAATTAAAAAGAAAAAAAATAATAAATAATATAATGTGTCGTTGTGGAAGCTCCTTGGTCCAGTGGTTCATTAATGCTTCTATACCAGAAGATCTGCGATTCGAGCTCTAGATAATGTGATTTATTAATTGTGCAGATTAACGGAGACAAATTTACAGACAATCTCGAGTGATGCGTAATTATTGTCGTTCGCCATGACTCTACATACAATTAAAAGTGAGCATAGAGAAAGGAGGAGGTGTCCATAAAAAACATGGAATAGAATCTAATAGGGTCGGAAAATTTTTTCCATAGTACATTCGTAAAAACTCTCATAATTTGCAATCAATAATGAATCTAGAGTTCACAAAAAAACAAACATAATGTGTCTTTCATATTTTTAAAAATATAATGATTTCATGAAATCCAATGAAAATTAGTTTTAACATATTTGGATTTGAGAAGATAGACACATGTCAAAAAGGATGTTTCATGTCGGTTTTGTGTTTAAAAGAAATGTTACTTTACTATAGATAAGATTGAGAACAGAGAAAGATATATATCTTCGTCCGTCTTCTTCACTCCAGCAAGATTTTTCTGTGACATCATTCGGTTTGATTTAACCATGGTGAGTTCAGTTTGCTCTCGTCTCTGTTTTTTAGTTAGCTTGTGTTTTCCCTTGATTACTTTTGTTTGGAACTATAGAATCTTAACCAAACGATTAAACAACAAAAAAAACACAAACACACACACACAAATATACAATTTTAGATTAAAAGTTTCAAACTGAGAGGACGAGGAAGGAGGCTGCACTGGTCGTATCTCCATGTTGGGATATGAGCACCTGTCCAGTTCCGGATGGCTATGAAGCTGCTCATCCCTATAAGAAATATTGACATTACTAGCACACCAAAAACGTTACTACAGAAATTTGGTAGCGCTTTCACATATTATAGCGTTTTTTTGTATGCTATGAAAGGTTTACCTATTATAGCGCTATCGGTCTATTATTTTATATTTTATTCTAATGCATTTTCAGTGCTATTATGTTTAGTTTTATAGCAAATATTTTGAGCTTTTAATATATTATAATGACACATTCGCTGTGTTGTTAGAAATTGTTTCGTGACATTATGGTTCTCGAATTTAACCCTATAGTAGCACAAAAAGTTTGCTTTAGAAAAGTATTATATAACGATTTTTATTGCTATTTTGTAAATTTTAATGGCTCTTGTACATTGCTATAACATCGTTTATAATAGCATATGGGAAATGCCGTTGAACATTGTTTCTTATTTTTGTTTCGTGATATGATATATGTTGTCCTGGTTTATGTAATATGTATCATGGCATTGAGAAAATGGTGTTTAACTTACAATGGTATTTAGATCTATATTGATTCTAAATTGAATTGCATCAAATATATTTTGTTATTTGAAACATTGAATAAAATGTAATTTTCTTTAATTTATGAAAGACAATGAAATCATAAAATATCATATTACATAAAGTTTTAAAGTTAACAAAGTCTAAACATAACATAAACTCTAGAAGTGGTTGCTACCACGCCATTATTCTTCAAGGAGCGTTGCCTCGTGAGGACCCTCCTTTTCTAGTTTTGGGCGTTTCATAGGAGTGGAGTTGAGTGCATTGTTTTGGAGGTTTCGGAAATATCTCTTGAACAGTGGATCAATGTCTTCTTTTTCTTCCTCGATGCGTATTAAGTTGCCTCGATGAGCAAGAGAATGTCTATACTCTAGCTTTGTTATCTCCTTCACATCACCATCCACATCACTTTCTTGATCTTTCTCACCTTGTTGTGTGTGTGTCGGTATAACGCTCTTTGCGGGGATGCAACATACGATTTCTTTAGCTTCCATTGAAATAACTGTTTCTGCATTGATAAATATGATAGTTATTTAGATAGGTTTCTTTTTATTGATTAACAACAACAACAATAACAATCAACAAATTTTTTGGGTATAGATCTTCTTGATCTTGCTCACCTTGTTGTGTGAGTTTCGCCATAACGTTCTTTGCGGGGATGCAACATATGATTTCTTTAGCTTCCATTGAAACAACTGTTTCTGCATTGATAAATATGATAGTTATTTAGATAGGTTTCTTTTTATTGATCAACAACAACAACAATCAACAACAATTTTGGGTATAGATCATTTTGCTATTGCTCACCTTGTTGTGTGAGTTTTGGTATAACGTTCTTTGCGGGGATGCAACATACGATTTCTTTAGCTTCCATAACTGTTTCTGCATTGATCAACAACAGCAACAATCAAAAGAAAGCAATTTAATTCAATCAAAAATTATAACCTTTGCTTGAATGAAAAAATGTGTTAGAACCTGTTACTGTGATTTTGAGCTCCAAATATGAAAACGAAAAGATCTATTACAATTGATTATACACAGAGGAAAAAATATGTAGATCTAAACCCAAAATTAAAAGATTGAATAAAAAGTGAAAAAGAAAGATCTATACCAAAAATTAAACGAGAAGATCTATACCCAAAATTAAACGAGAAGATCTATAGCCAAAATTAAACGAGAAGATCTATACCCAAAATTTTACGATTTGGGACTACAATCGATTGAACAAAGATCTGATTCAGCAGAAAGACAGAGAAAAAAGGAAGAAAACCTTTAGATTCGGCAGAGATAATCAAAGGGATTTCAGTTTCTCAGTAGATTCAATTGGCGATTTGGTTCAAGCGTCAATGAAGCTTCCAGACTCCAGAGTTTATTGGATTTGCATCGTCATTATCGATTAAGTAGAAAAAGAAGGATAGCAAGATGTACAAAAGTAAAAGGATGAGATTATTAAGAGTTGATTGATGACCGTTAGATTTCTTCTAATCAACGATAGATATGAAGAATTTGGTGATCCACACCTTAATGAATTAGCCAATGAAATAATTGTTTAAATATTTATTTGTTAATAGAATACTATTTTTTTCTTTTTATTTATATTAATTTTGGAATATGGTGTAAAAATAAAATAAAAATTGAAGTTTCATATTTTAGACTTTAGAAAAATTTTAAAATTAAATTATCTTTAATAAAAGTTTTATACATTAAAGATTGACTACATGTAAGATTATTGACTAAATGTAAAATTAAAGTGTTTTTTTTTAATAGTTTCAGATTTATACTTTACATTTATAAAATGACTATACTTAAAAGTTAATTTGTTATAAGTTTTACATTGTCAATTTCATGTTTTATATACTAGTTTACAATGCTTTCAACAAAGAGATATAAATTTAGGATTTAGTATACGAATGGTGAATCACGTTCGTACGACTGATGACTCACGTCCTGATACGCTCAAATTCGAGGATCACTCAGCCGGATTAAAAAGGATAGAAACTCGCGAAGGTTCAAGGTGCAACAAGGGAGATTTGATGGATTGAGGGGTCGTACAGAAGTTGCGGAAGGCTGCTGATATTCCCAACTCCAATCGCTGCTAGATATGACACACTAGTCTAGCAAGAGGAGACTGTTGCTTGGATTATACACACCAAGAAACAAAGAAATGTTCTAGACAAAGAACAAAGAGATAGATTTTTAAAATGAAAAGGAAAATTGATTGATGATTCTCAAATAAGATTAAATGCGTTTATATAGGGATTGCAAAACTTGGTAACAAAGCCAAGTATTTCTTGAAACTAAAAAGACAATAAAGATAGTAGGTTGAATGAAGATCTAACTCTTGGTGCATGTTTCCTTCCCAAGGTGAGTTAACTCCATTTTCGTATCTCTCTTTGACCACAAAATAAAGTGATTATTTTGGGATTTCTTGGATTTGAATTAGGCTCAAAGTAGACTAAACTTGATAGACCATCCCCAATAGAATTTCACATGCTCTCTTTGGTCATAAGCTCTTGAATTGACCCATTAAGGGTTTCCTTGATATTTTCTCTCTTTGACTCTTTGGTCCAACTTGCTGATGAGAAACAACATGGGCTGTACCATTTCTTCACCTTCTGATTGCCAAACATAATTCTGGAAGCACCTAAACCATCTAGACCTAAAACTCTTCATGTGAATAACTAGGTTGACCTCCTTTGGAAAATGAAACATAAATTTTGTGGTTTGTTGGCCAGATCTTGTGTTCTTGGCTTTGTTGGAAACGTAAGAGATCCATTAAGTTCCTCCAAGTGGTTTCATGTCGAAATTGTTTCTGAGTTGATCTGTGTAATAGGATCTTTGGATCAGACGTGACATTTGGACTGATATAGATCCACTGACTTGGAATATCCATATCTTTCACATATGAACTAATCTCAATGTGATTCTAATTCTCCGTGGTTATGGAATGGATCATATCAAGATTCCAGAACCGTTTGGTTCATATCTTGAATCCTTTTGACTTGGTCGGAATCCTCTGTTGAATGCTCGTAGGTCCAAATCGCATAGCCATGAGATCACCTGATTTGTAAGATGAATACCTCCTTCATTTGAACTATTATTGGACTGATTCGACCTCGAGATACGCTCTAGATGAGGTAAGAATGTATCCCAAATAGTAGTTTGTTTGGAAGAGTTGATATTTGACTTTGTTCGTGTTGAGCAAGACTCAAGCATCGTCTTGGATGGTCTCATGATCATATCATATCCTTCCTCTTAAAAAATTTCGTCTTGGAAACTGTAAGGCCATGGTTGGAGAGTGTTGACGTGATTCTAGTGGCGTTTCTTTGAGAAAATATATGATTCCATATTGTATACCATGAAGCAGAAGTGCACCACTTTGAGTGAAACCTTCTATTATTCTCTTAAAATCTCAAACTTGCTCTATCTTGCTCGACCGGAAGTGTATCGTTGGCTTTCCTCTACTTGGTTCCATAACCTCTGCTAGTAAACTCTTTACTGTGTTTTCTGTTAAGATGCCGAGGCCAGTGATGGAGACATGACCAGTATAGCCTAATTTCTTCAACGCCGTTTAATACACGGGCCTACGCGACCAGCAGGGTAGCCACGGGGAACCGGACATATGCTCATTTCCCAAAAGACCCGTGTTGGAATGATACTAGGATTTTTGTATGTCCTAGCAGGTTCAATTAACCTTATGTAGTTGTAGTACTTAAGGTGTCAATCCATATGGGATGTTGCTACCACTCAAGATGCAATCAAGAAATCACAAGTTAAGCCAATTCAAAAAGAGTGTTTTTATGTCTAACAATCTTAGAGTGATCAGAGTGCAAAATGGAAATGAGTCACATAACTAGAAACGAAAATGTATGACAAGAAGCGAAAATGAATAAAAAAAAAAACGAGTCTAAGCATGAACTAAAAGGCAAGAAATGAAACAGTCTCAGGAATGTAATAAAATTCAGAAAGAAAGAGGTCCTAAGCAATCTGTCCCTAGACAACGAACATCACAACTTAGCTAATCCAATCTCTTGGTAAAAGCTACTCAGACTCAACCACTTCCATACCCAGCTCTCGCTAGAGAAACATGGTTGAGCAGGCATGACAAACAAGTTCGTTCATGTCAACAAACATCCTAGACAACTAATCTCTTAGGCTAGGTACGTAAGTCTCTGGCACTAGTTGGTCAGACATTTCATCAATCACCTTTTGGGTGTGGAAATTTCTCGAACCTAATTCTAATTGATCAGAGAGAAACTAGTATTTCTAACACTAGTCCAGAAGGGAATCATAAAATCAAAATTTAAACACTCTGCATCCTAAGATCCTCCACCTAATCTATCCCATCCTCAAGGACTACTACACTACTCAGATCCGAAAATTATTATCCAAGATACAAACACAGAAAACATTGAACCAAGCATAATAAGATAGATAAAAATGAGAAGAACAACTTTGTAGAAGGAATCAAATGAAAATACTGAATAAACTCGGAGATGTCGGATTACAAGTCTGAGAACGTTTTTAGGTGGCTAGGTTAACCTTAAGAACAAAAACGAAAATGAGATAAAAGATGAGATGTCCTAAACCAAGACTTAACAAAATGTATATATAGTAAAAACGTGTGAATCCCTAAAACTTAAAACGACAAGATAGAGCGTCGGTTCGGGAGTCTCCTGAAGCGTGTCAGACGGAGCATCTTCCTGGCATGCGTGTCAGACGGAGCGTCTTCCTAGCATGCGTGATTTCGTCCGTGTGCTTCCAGTGGCTTGATTGGTGTGAGTAGGAGTGGGTCGAGCCGTGCGAGTGAAAATGGCTCGAGCATGGTCGGTGAAAGTGGTTCGAGCTGGGTGTATACGCATCTTCTAAAACGATGATAACTCTTGAACCACACCTTCGATTGGCTTGAAATAAACGGCATTGGAAAGATGACTCAATTCTATACAACTTTGATGAAGACGTCAAAAGCTGAATCCCTAGACCGGTGACTCGAGTGATGGCTCGATTGAGTGGTCCGACTGGTGCCCTGAGAGTGGCTCGATTGCATAGGTCGAGAGTGGCTCGATTGTGGAGGTTGAGAGTGTCTCGATTGTGGAGGTTGAGAGTGGCTCGATTGTGTGCATCTCCGATGTCTCATAAACACCTGAAATACTTCGAAATGGACAATGCATGCAAGGATGATGCAAAAACTTTCTAAACATGCAAAGTGTATAAAAGAGGTTCTAAAATAATGCAAAATGATTGATTATCCTAACTAAATGTATGACAAATGCATGCTAAGGAGATGCAAAATGACTAGTTATCCTAGATAAATGGATTGAGTAGTTACAATCAAGGTCCTTGTTTTTAGTTCTATGATGCATGGTGAAAGAACTTTAATTCTTTAATCTACACATGCAATCCTATCAATCATTCCCTTTAACATTCATTAACAGAAAACCGTGAATCAAGCTAAGCAATGTCATTGAACTCATTTGGCTAGGGCGAAAGGTCAGAGACATAGATGGTCTCCTTCTCAAGTGGTTTTATCAATACAGAACAAGGTTCTCTCACGAAAAGGAGTTGAGCTTAAGAGAATGCTAAAGGTTGAAACCAACTAATGTATACAAGAGCAGCGCCCTGTCTACCCAAAGAACATTCCAAATCGAAGTTGGTCCTATCTCTACCCTTCATCAGACACTTCATCTCAAACCCATTCTTTCATTCTTTAGACTCGGTCTTAGGAGGAGCTCAATTCTTATTATTCTAGCGGATTGGGAAATCTTTATTATCAGTTAGGTTCTTTTTTTTCTTTTCTTCTAAGGACTCTAGACATCTTAAACATTTTACTTTCTTTTCTTTGTCTAATCTTTTCATTTTATGCCCAGAACCAGTAACTCATTATTTTGCTCAACCCAAATCCTTTACTAGACTTGTAAACCTTGAAAACACATCCCCCTCCGAAAGACTTTCTACCCTTTACTTTCTTTTTACTCTTCACTTTTCTGCACAAATCCATACCCAATGCCCAAGATCGAGTTCTCACCTAGTCCTACTAGTCCGGATAACGCGAACTAAAACTACACATGATCCTACTCTTGTCGGTTAAAACCTAACACTTTCTAACAAGCTCAACTCAGAAAAAGGTCTGACACTCAAGAATACAATTGGCTTGAAAGAAGAGTTGGTTAAGGGTGCAGGGAGCTGTTCCAAAGATGGGAATCAGCTACTTGGATTAACAAGGGTGGTAAAAAGGAGAAAGATAATCCAAATATGTATGTGGTATCTATGAGTTCAATTTCAATGCATAACAGGATAATTGCAAGTCAAGATTAGGTTCAGGTAGATAGGGAATGATATCAATTCAAAACATGCTTCAATCTTACAATTTCAAGTTCAATCAATATGCATGAAAGAACTAATAACAAGGGCCTTGATCCTATACTATTGAATTCAGCATGCTACCAAGGTTACAATCATCATCAACCCCTATGCTAAATGCAACAACCCTATATGCAAGCTACATGAACACACTCTGTTTTTGTCAAAATTTTCAATTTTTTTTCAATTTTTTTTTTTGGTTTTTCTATGCAAATAAATGAATGCAGACTCGCACATGATATGATACAAAAATATGAAATAAGAATCACAGAACACAACATCAGATACATCATTTCAAACCCTCCCCCAAACTTAAATTACACAATCTCCTGTGTAAGAAAAATTTGCAGAAGGATTTGAGAATCACAACAGAAACAATGCAGGTATGAAATGGTATATACAAAGGAAGGTAGGAGTACCTCAGTAGTAGAAGAACGAGTCGGTGCTCGCCCAAGGAGGAGCGTTGTACTGGCTTTGTCCCTCGCCTTGATCTGGATCTGTGGGAGTGACCTCAACCGCCGGCGTGTTCTGAATTGTGTTTGGCTGGTAATCACACTGCATGTCGTCGACTCTAGACGCACCATGGTCCGACACTACCACCTCGGTAGGCTGATGATCGTCTTGATGTTCGACTTGCTGCTCAACCTCCTGCATACCCTGATAATCACCTTGACCTTCATCTCGCTGCACAACCTCTTGCTCAGTTTGAGCTGCAGAACGACGCGCTGATCGCCGACTAGAAGAGGCTCTGGAACCTCACGAACCACGTCTCCGTCTCTCCCTAGACTCGTGTGACGAGTGGCGTGAAGGAACGAGTGAGGGCTGATGCTCCCGGGGTACATATGAAGATTGACGTGCTGGAGAAGGGTTCGGAGAAGGTGTTCGCGCTAGGGTCGCGGAAGGGCATCCTGACATTGGTCTAGTGTCCTTGGGGATAGACCTAGGGATAGCGGTTGTGGAAGTCGAGCAGCTAAACTTGCGCATGAAGCCCTTGATAGTCTTGGTGAAGCTGCTGGCGCCTTGTCTCTGGCTTTCCCCCATCGCAGAAGCTGGTTGAGGCGTTGATGAGCTGCTCTGACACCCTTAGCCATTCTCGGGTCTGAGTACTCCTCGAAGTAGAACTGCTCTGGGCGGTACTCCTCGGTGTCTTCCTCCATTGGCTCGGCCTCTGCTTCAACGTCAGCAATCTCTACCCGCTGCACCTCATCCCCGGACTCGTACAGAGTGTCCGTGGGAGGTATGAACTCTACATGTTCACCCCTCAAGATAGTAGTCTGCTCGACGCAAGGCAGGAGTAATCTCGAGGCACCGGCCTCCGGATGCACAAACTTGTAAATCAAACGTCCCTGCCTCAGACCCCTCTCCAGAGTACGCAACTGCCGCAGGTTGTTCAAGTCGATCCAGCGTGGTGAGTGTGGCTCGGAATGTAATGGGACACCAGCTGCCTCAAGAAACCAAGTCACCACGCCGCCCATACACATCACTCCGGGAGAGTTGTTGCTGTTGAGTCTCGAGACCAAGGTTTTGTATGACGTCATGTAGTTAAGGAGGTAGAGCGAGGCGAAAGTATTGGACGTGTCACCTTGCAGCTCGGTGCCATCCATTACCGTGAATGAGAGTCCTTTAAGCTCTAGATCAATCATCTCGAGCTCGCTGTTCGTGATGTATTCCTTAATTTCCTTAGCGTAGAATGCATTGGCCACTGCCTTCTGGAAGTAACGCAGCACTGGACTTCTCAGGTTCAACGCTTTTGTTTTCGATGAAGTGAATGTGGGCGTGCTTCCAAACGTCGCCCAGAGTGCTGATATTTCGTTCCGGTCGAACTGCGGCGTAGTCTCCGTTCCGCCGGGAAATCCAAAAATCTCTTCAATGGTTCTGAAAGCAAGGGTGTACAATTGACCATGAACGCGAAAGGTAATGTATCCCAGCCCTCCATCAGACATCATGCCTAGCTCATCCGCGTACAAGTGCATCTCTAAGGTAGAGAGAAATTGGATAGTCTCCTCTTTGTATCCATTCTTGGGGGTGTTCATGAGTCGCTCCTGATGGCATCGCCTAAATAGGTACTGAACATCCTCCGCAATCCCCAGTTGCTCCATGGTTTCAACATGAGGGTATCTTGTTCCGCTGAACTCCAACTGCTGAAACAGCTCGTAATATTCCATGGGAGTCAGTTTAGTCTCGGTTGATTTCCGTCTTACAGACTTCCTGGGAGCTTGTCTAGAACGCAGCTCAGGTTCCTCTTGTTCATAATCACTTCCTTCCTCTCTCGAGTTAGAAGCTTGTGCTGGTCTCTTCCCGCGACTCTTGCTCTTAGTGAGCGGATTGGTTGGTCTGCTTGACCCCGCCGCTTGGTCTGAACCACCAACAACTCCGCCGACCATGTTTTTCATTTCTAAGAAGCGCTTCGCCATAGACTTAGGCGATGAGCGCTCTCCAGCCTTACAAACATATGCATCTCGCATTTCTTCTATTAGCTCAATACTCTTTCTGCTCCGCTGAGACATTATAAACTCAAAGCTGTGCGTTAATATGTTAGTGCACAAGTGACAAAAGCAATTATGAAGTTTAAAACTGTAAAGTGCAAAGAGAGGATAATCCAAACGAGCGTGTGCAGCAGAGTTGGCTCGATTGCGGTGGTCGGACAGGCGAGAATAACGCAGCTCGAGCGTATTTTGGTGGTGACTCGAATGGGACACAGATGTGGTTCGAGACGTTTGTTCGAGTGAGACTTGATGTTGTCAGCTCGAGTGAAGGTGAAACCGGCTCGATTGGGGAGGTGAAACCGGCTCGATTGATGTTGAGATGGTGACGGATCGAGATGAGGGTTCGGAATGGTAGTCAAGCGGCCCGATTGCGTGAGTTAAAAGAGCGGCTCGATTTACTGGTCCGGAGTTGGCTCGATTGCAGAGTCGTGGACGAGGTCGGAAGTGCGGGGTTAGGCAGCAGTGATGAACGGGAGAGACGAATGGCAGTGTTGAAGCGAGCGTGGAGCAGCGGCAATGATCGAGTGAGAGGATGTTGGATCGAGTGGACTGGTCCTGATGCGAGTAGTGACGAACGACAATGACGACGAGAACATGTTGGTCGGGCGGGATTTCGACGATGGCTTGAGCGGGTGAAGTCGACGGCGAGCTTCTTCAAACAAGCAAGTAGGAATAAAATGGGTGATATGTCGTGTAGGTGGAGGAGAAAAGAAGAGTGATGGTGGGATGATGGGGGTAGATGAGAAATAAAGGTGATATGTCTTGTGGTGGGGAACAGAGGGTGAAGGAGGGTGATATGTCTAGCACGTGGATGAGAGGAAAGGAGTGACAAAACCCAATAATTAAGATTCCCCCTCTATTCAGCCTTCTATTCTCGCATAAAACCAATAAACTCTACTTTTTTTTTTTTTTTTGTGCTTTATCCCTTCTGTAAATTTTCCTGACTTCACTCACTATTTTGACTGCATTTTTTATGTTGCTTTGACTCCCTGCTGTTGATTCCTGAACACTAGAAAACCAAAAAAACACAAGGATACTAAAAGAATATTACAGTGATACCTTTGGGACTTCCTCCCAAGTGAGCTTGTTTAAAGTCTCTAGCTTGACTTTTCAGCTTTTTATGCCTTCTGGGGTTCATAGAGGAGCACAGAAGACCCCTCTGGTCAGACTTGATCAGCTAAATATTTCTTGACTCTCTGACCATTTATAGTGAACTCGCTACCATCCTTGTTCAGAAGAGTGATGGCTCCGAAAAGCAGAACTTCCTTGACGTCAAAAAGGTCCAGTCCACCTAGACTTAAGCTTTCCAGGAAATAACTTAAGTCTGGAATTAAACAGCAAAACCTGATCTCCAGCTTTGAGCTCCTTGACAACAATTTTCTTATCATGAAAATTCTTGGTTCTTTCTTTGTAAATCTTTGAGCTCTCATAGGCATCAAGTCTGATTTCTTCCAACTCATGTAGATCAAGAGTCCTCTTAGCATGAGCTGTATCAATATCCAAGTTCCGCAGCTTGATAGCCCAAAGTGCCTTGTAATCAACCTCCACAGGGAGAGGACATGCTTTACCATATATCAGCGAAAATGGTGTTCTGCCTATTGGCGTCTTGTATGCTGTTCTGTACGCCCAAAGAGTTTCGTCCAGCTTAATTGACCAATCTTTCTTCGAAACCCCAACAATTCTTGACAAGATTCCCTTGATTTGCTTATTCGAGACTTCAACCTGTCCGCTAGTCTGAGGATGATACGCAGTAGATACCTTGTGCTTGATCCCATACTTTTTCAGCATACTCTCAAACACCTTGTTAACGAAGTGAGATCCACCATCGCTTATCACTGCTCTGGGTATCCCATACCTTGGAAATATTATACTTTTGAACAACTTCAGAACAACCTTGTGATCATTGGTAGGACTGACAATGGCTTTGACCCACTTGGAAATGTAATCAACTGCTACCAGAATGTAGACATTACCATTAGACAGAGGGTTGAAAGGTCCCATGAAGTCTATTCCCTAAACATCAAATATCTCTACTTCCAGGATCGGATTCTGGGACATCTCGTTCCTCCTTGTGATGTTGCCCCTCCTCTGACAAGCATCACACTTAGTGATGAAACCTTGAGCGTCTTTGAACAAGGTTGGCCACCAGAGACCCGCTTGGAGAACTTTCTGAGCTATCTTGAATGTGGCGAAATGGCCTCCATAGGTGGAACCGTGACAGTGCTCAAGCACTTCCTGCACTTCCCCTTCTGCTATGCATCTTCTGAACAGACCGTCAGAACCTCTCTTGTACAGATAGGGTTCATCCCAGAAGTAGTGGTTGACCTCTCTGAGAAGCTTCTTCTTCTTGTAAGGATCCATGTCGTTAGGAACTTTTTCACATACCTTGTAATTCACGACATCTGCATACCATGGTGCAGTCTCAGAAGTGATTGCCATGCATCTGATTTTCAGGTTGTCAAGCTCTGTGTCATGCATCTGCTCACAAACCTGGGCGACCAGAAGTTGTTCCTCGGGCATTGAGTCATCAATTGGAACAGCATCTTCAATCCTCATTCTTGACAAGTTATCTGCAACTCTGTTTTCTATGCCTTTCTTGTCAACTATCTCCATGTCAAACTCCTGAAGTAGCAGAATCCATCAACAATCTTGGCTTGGTATCCTTCTTTGAATAGATGTGTCTCAAAGCAGCATGGTCGGTATACACTATGACTTTTGAGCCCACAAGGTAACTCCTAAATTTTTCGAATGCAAATACAACTGCTAGGAGCTCCTTCTCTGTGGTTGCATACCTTCCTTGAGTCTCGTCCAAGGTGTCACTTGCGTAGTAGATAACATGGAACATCTTGTCAATACGCTGTCCCAGAATAGCTCCAACAGCGAAGTCTGAAGCATCACACATGATCTCAAAAGGGTGATCCCAATTTGGAGCTTGTACTATTGGAGCTGAAACCAAGGCCTTCTTGATCTTGCTGAAGGCTTCTAAGCAAGCTGCATCAAATTCGAACTTCACCTCCTTGCACAGCAACCTTGTCAATGGTCTTGCAATTTTTGAGAAGTCTTTGATGAATCTCCTGTAAAACCCAGCATGTCCCAGAAAACTTCTGATGTCCTTAATTATCTTAGGTGGTTGAAGCTGAACCATGACCTCAATCTTAGCTTTGTCAACCTCAATTCCTTTCTTAGAGATCTTGTTTCCCAGGAAGATTCCTTCTTCGACCATGAAGTGGCACTTTTCCCAGTTCAGCACTAGGTTCGTCTCCTCATATCGCGTCAATACCCTGCACAGATTTAACAAACAGGAGGAGAAAGTGGAACCGTATACAGAGAAGTCGTCCACAAATACTTCCACTGACTCCTCAATCAGATCCGAAAATATTGACGTCATGCAACTCTGAAAGGTAGCAGGAGCATTACACACACCAAATGGCATGCGTCTGTAGGCAAATGTACCATAAGGACAAGTAAATGTTGTCTGTTCCTGATCATTTGGGTGGATAGGGATTTGGAAGAATCCACTATACCCATCAAGGAAACAGTAGTAGGGGTGACTAGCTAATCTTTCTAACATTTGATCAATGAAAGGGAGAGGAAAATGATCCTTCCTAGATACAACATTTAACTTCCTATAGTCTATGCACATCCTATGTCCTGTGATAGTTCTAGTTGGGATTAACTCATTTTTTTCGTTTTTGATCACAGTAATTCCCCTCTTTTTAGGTACACAGTGCACTGGAGATACCCATGTACTATCAGTGATAAGATAGATAACTCCAACATCAAGCAGTTTTAAGATCTCTTTCTTTACTACTTCCTTCAGGTTAGGATTTAATCTCCTTTGGGGTTCAATGCTAGCATAAGACTCATTTTCAAGATTGATCCTATGTGTGAAAAGACTAGGTGAGATTCTCTTGATATCATCTAAGGAATAACCTATAGCCTTTCTATACTTCTTAAGCTTAGTTACTAGCAACCTCAATTCATCATCACTCAACCTAGCATTCACTATGACAGGATAAGTAGAATTGTTTCCCAGAAAAACGTACATGAGTCCGGAAGGGATAGTTTTGAGTTATACCTTTGGAGCTTTCAGTTCCGACAAGTCGTCAACATGGGGGTCTGGAATGATCTCTGTCGAGTGGGAGGGGTGCGCCTCGATCGAACGGGGTGTCGGTGTCTCGAGTTGGGTCTTGACATCGGTCGAGTGGGAGATATCACATTCTGATCTCCCTGTCTCAACTTCACATACCTCATTTGCGTTAGATAGCTGCTCGAACTCCTCTTGTCCATCTGCTTCTCTGTGGGAGTCTAGCAGATTTTTGTAACAAGTGGTCTCCTCATTCAGGAACCCTCCTTATCCATCCTTGGTCAGAGCAGTTTTGAGATGGCCTTCCAGGTACTTATATCTTCGAATTTGACGTTCAGATCATTGCAGGAAGATTCCATCCTCTGACTAAGATCAGCAAACTTCTTAGCAGTATCCATAGAACCGCTAGCTTGACCCTGAAGAAGTTGTTGCATAATTTGCTTCATTTCTTGATCTGGGGCTCTAGTAGGCTGAACTTGTTGAGGGCGGAATCCTGGCGTTGGTCCTGAGGGAGCCTGGTAACCTTGCTGGAATTGTTGTTTGGGAACGAATCCCGGATTGTAAGGCACAAAAGGTTTTTGTTGACCTTACTGTTGTTGTTGAGGGGGATACACCTGATCTTGTGGATTGGCAACATTGTTACTTCGGTAAGACAAATTAGGGTTTGTCTTGTATTCGTTGTAACCTTTGTTGTACCCACCCTAATTCTGGACATAGCTGATCTCCTAATTCTGCTCACCCTCCCCATCTGGAACTTGGAAAGGGTCATCCTCAGATACAAAGTGGACGCTCCTCTTCTGGCTTAGCAAGATACGGTCAAGCTTCTCATTGACATTCTTGAGGTCTTCCTTGTACTTCTCCTCAGACCCAGCGTCACCGCGAACTGTGCGGTCATAGTCTTCATTGTAGTTGCCGTCAGACTGAGCGAGATTCTCCACCAGTTGCCATCCTTCCTCAACGTCTTTGTTCAGGAAATTACCATTAGAAGCAGTGTCAAGCAGCATACGGATCTTTGGTAGTACACCACGGTAGAGAGTGCTCAGCAGTGACTCGTTGCTGAAACCATGGTGTGGACACTGGCTATGGTAACCCTTGAAACGCTCCCAGGCTTCACCGAATGATTCTGAGCTCTTCTGAGTGAAGCTGGAAATCTCATTCCTAAGACGTGCTGTTCTGGACTTGGAGAAAAACTTGGCCAAGAATGGTTTCTTGCAACCATCCCAGGTGGTGATTGATCCCTTGGGAAGTTTTTCTCCCATTGATGAGCCTTGTCTCCCAGGGAGAATGGGAAGAGGCGCAACTTGTAACCATCCTCACTCACGCCGTTGATCTTGGTGAGACTGCACAGGCGGTCAAACTTGTCCAAGTGGTCGAGTGGATCCTCCATAGGTAACCCGTGAAACTTGTTTCCTTGGATCATGGAGATCAGACCACTTTTGATTTCGAAGTTATTGTTCTGCACTGCGGGAGGGACGATTCTAGCACGCTGAGTGTGAGTGTTCGGTGCATCCCCAGCACCAATGTTTCGCGGTCTCGGATGTGGTCCATTCGGTTGTTCCATTGTGACAGGTGCGGGATGATGAGTGAGTTGACGAGCTTGTCGTAGTCTTTGTAACCGGTTGATATCGTCGATAGCAGGAAGGAGGTTCTGATGTCCTCTTGATCTGGTGTGCATGCAACGTTGCAATCAACATGTTCCTGAGATGCAAAACAAACAAGCAGACAACCAAAACAAGTCAGTACTCAGAATGATAAGTGGGATAGAACTTAATCTTGCAAAACTTGAAATCTTAAATGTAGCAAAATGAATCCCAAATGGCAACGGCGCCAAATTGATATTAGGATTTTTGTATGTCCTAGCAGGTTCAATTAACCTAATGCAGTTGTAGTACTTAAGGTGTCAATCCAAATGGGATGTTGCTACCACTCAAGATGCAATCAAGAAATCACAAGTTATGCCAATTCAAAAAGAGTGTTTTTATGTCTAACAATCTTATAGTGATCATAGTGCAAAACGGAAATGAGTCACAGAACTAGAAACGAAAATGTATGACAAGAAGCAAAAATGAATAAAAACAAAAACGAGTCTAAGCATGAACTAAAAGGCAAGAAATGAAACAGTCTCAGGAATGTAATAAAATTCAGAAAGAAAGAGGTCCTAAGGATGGGAGTAATTGATGTCGGTGAAGTCTCCTAGTCTACAAAGTGTTTAACATGCCACAAGCAATCTGTCCCTAGACAACGAACATCAAAACTTAGCTAATCCAATCTCTTGGTAAAAGCTACTCAGACTCAACCACTTCCATACCCAGCTCTCGCTAGAGAAACATGGTTGAGCAGGCATGACAAACAAGTTCGTTCATGTCAACAAACATCCTAGACAACTAATCTCTTAGGCTAGGAACGTAAGTCTCTGGCACTAGTTGGTCAGACATTTCATCAATCACCTTTTGGGTGTGGAAATGTCTCAAACCTAATTCTAATTGATCAGAGATAAGCTAGTATTTCTAACACTAGTCCAGAAGGGAATCATAAAATCAAAGCTTAAACACTTGCATCCTAAGATCCTCCACCTAATATATCCCATCCTCAAGGACTACTACACTACTCAGATCCGAAAATCATTATCCAAGATACAAACACAGAAAACATTGAACCAAGCATAATAAGATAGATAAAAATGAGAAGAACAACTTTGTAGAAGGAATCAAATGAAAATACTGAATAAACTCGGAGATGTCGGATTACAAGTCTGAGAACGTTTTTAGGTGGCTAGGTTAACCTTAAGAACAAAAACGAAAATGAGATAAAAGATGAGATGTCCTAAACCAAGACTTAACAAAATGTATATATAGTAATAACGTGTGAATCCCTAAAACTTAAAACGACAAGATAGAGCCTCGGTTCGGAAGTCTCCTGAAGCGTGTTAGACGGAGCGTCTTCCTGGCATGCATGATTTCGTCCGTGTGCGTCCAGTGGCTCGATTGGTGTGAGTAGGAGTGGGTCGAGCCATGCGAGTGAAAATGGCTCAAGCATGGTCGGTGAAAGTGGTTCGAGCTGGGTGTATACGAATCTTCTAAAGCGATGATAACTCTTGAATCACACCTCCGATTGGCTTGAAATAAACGGCATTGGAAAGATGACTCAATTTTCTACAACTTTGATGAAGACGTCAAAAGCTGAATCCCTAGACCGGTGGCTCGAGTGATGGCTCGATTGAGTGGTCCGACTGGTGCCCTGAGAGTGGCTCGATTGCGTTGGTCGAGAGTGGCTCGATTGTGGAGGTTGAGAGTGGCTCGATTGTGTGCGTCTCCGACGTCTCCTAAACACCTGAAATACTTCGAAATGCACAATGTATGCAAGGATGATGCAAAAACTTCCTAAACATGCAAAGTGTATAAAAGAGGTTCTAAAATGATGCAAAATGACTAGTTATCCTAGCTAAATGTATGACAAATGCATGCTAAGGAGATGCAAAATATAGACATATCATGGAGCTTCCTTGCTCGCCATCATCAGCTTGAAACGTTTAACCTAAAGATGAGATTCTAGTATTTGTGTGTGTGTTTTTTTTTGTGTGCGTGTGTTGTTTAATCGATTTAGTTGAGTTTTTATCGATTATATAGAGAGAATTTAGCTTTTTTATAAAGCTAAAAAGTAAAACTAACAAAAGAAAAAAAGGAAAAACAGTTGTGAGTTAAAATCACCGTGGAATCACACTCCGAGGATGCTCGAAGATGATGTTCTAGGACTCTAGGCCACACACAATTGACTAACTCACATAATCAATCAAGACATGCAATCCCAAACATCACAACAGAAACCTAGTAAACCCAAACCTAGAACCGTTAGGGCTCTGATACCAAACTGAAACGACCCGACCCGTTTTTAAAAAAAATAAATAAATAAATAATAATAGTAATAATAATAAAGAAATACTCTACAGCTAGTAGTCCAATACTCACTAGCCTTCTAACCACAACACACAACAGCGGATAACATAAACCAATCATTATCCAATAATTAAATAACCAATAATCAAAGTATGACAATTCCAATAACCAAACATCAAGGAACATAGAACCAGCAACCTAGCAATGTTCTAATGACCCATCTCTAGCAACTTAGCAATGCCAGGCAAAAACCAAACGAGTCCCTAGAACATCCTCTTCTTCATTGTCTTGATTCCACATTCACACTTTGCCTTTACCTGCACCACAAACACAAACTGCAATGCGTGAGTATTTTATAAACACTCAGTAAGGCAATCCTCCCATCTACAAGGCTATACACACAAGCAATAGAAACATCTCTAACCATCAACCAACAATCAACAACCAAACAATAACAAACCAGGATTATGTAATGTCTGACACCAACCATGCATCGACCGACACCGAATGGGGTTGCATCGACCGACACAAGCTTGCATCGACCAACACAAGGTACACTTGCATCGACCGACATTCACACTGCATCGACCGACGCAATGCTCGACATTACGCGAAATCCCTAATTGCATCGACCGACGCCTCCACATGGCATCGACCGATGCTCCTAGGTCAATCTGCGCCGTCCTTGCATTGCATCGACCGACGCACAAAGTGCATCGACCAACACACATGTCGAGTATCGTTTCTTCCCGGAGCTTCTCACCGGATCTTTGTTCCTACAAGCAACAAACTCGATCCCAAGCCACAAGAAAGCCTCACAAAGCCCCAAATAACATTCTAACAAGCCACACAACACATAAACAAACAGATCAGAGAAATATCCAGCTTAGATAAGCCATGGTCATACACTTACCTTTGCCACAGAAGATTCTGAACCACAAACAAGCAAAAAGACGCTCCTAGGAAGCTCCTACGACGATCTCAGCCACAAATCTCTACAGAAATCTCCTCAAATCACCCAAAATCCTCAAGAACGCTTAATAACATTGTTCTCTCTTTCTTTTCTCTCAAAAGCGGCTAAACATGACTAATGACACAGAAACTCGACTTAAAGGTTTTTTCCTAATCTAAAACGCAGCGTTTTACTTAAGTCGAACCGCACAAACGGGACCTTGCATCGACCGATGCTTCACCAGCATCGACCGATGCACATCCCAAACCGGGATTCCAGTTCACGGATGTTATAATAAAATAACATTACGATGAACTAGATAGTGTCTCGAATGTTTAATAGTCTGGACAACCGCATAAATCTCCACGTCATGCGTAGGATAATGACTCGGTGCACCTGCTAATTTCTCAGAGAAATACGCAACTGGCTGCGTCTCTTGACTTAAAACTACTCCAATCCCCAACTTAGAAGTATCGTAGTGAACCTCAAATGGCAAGGTAAAATCCGGTAAAACCAGTATAGGTGTCGTCGTGAGTTTGTGCTTAATAAGATCAAAAGCTTCTTGTGCCTTAATAGACCATGAAAACTTGCTAGCCTTCGTACAATCCATCAATGGAACCATAATAGTGCTAAAATGAGCAACAAAACAGCGGTAAAAAAAGCCAAATCATGAAAACTTTGGATGTCCGTCATTGACCGCGGCTCTGGCCAAGACCTCACTACCTCAACCTTACTCAAGTCCATTGACAATCCCTTAGAGGACACAACGTATCTAAGGAACAAAACGTGGTCGAGCAACAAAAAAAGTTTCACACCGTAAAACCAACACACTTGACGAAGATGGTCTTGGTGAGCTTCTTGAGAAAAGATAAAAATGAGAATAATAAAACACCACAAACTTACCAATGTACGACCTTAACGCTTGGTTAATCACACACATAAAAGTACTTGGTGCATTCGATAACCCTAACGACATTACCAGCAATTCAAACAACCCTTCCAGCGTCTTGAACGCCGTCTTCCACTCATACCCCAAACGAATACAAATTTAATGACACCCACTCTTTAAGTCAAGCTTTGAAACAATTACAGCTTTGCCAATTTGATCCAATAGATCGTCAAAACGTGGAATGGAGAAACGATAGCAAACCATAATTTTATTAATGGTCCAACTATCCACACACATAAGCCAAAAATCATCCTCTTTAGGGACAAGAAGAGTCGGCACCGCACAAAAGCTTTAACTTTCACGAACATATCCTTTGGCAATTAAATCTTCCACTTGTCGATGTAATTCTTCATGTACCATGGGACTCATTCGATAGTGCGGGCGATTAGAAAGAACGGCTCCCGAAACAAAATCAATCTGATGTTGAATATCACGAAGGGAAGGTAACCTATTTCGTAAATCAGATGGGAATATATCATTAAACTCTTTACCCATGGAACTACTGTTGGCGAAGTCGCTGAAAACTTTGAAGCAAAATTACCTGCTAGTAACACCACCGCAAAGCCAACATGTTTAGATTCTTCCTCAAACACTGCTGAAGAACAAAACAGCAAATTATCAATTCATGGAGTGACAACTTCCTGCTTTGAATCGTTCTTCTCGTAAAGGGGCGCCAATGTTGACATGTCCGGACTTGGAAGCAACATAGTCCTGCGATTATCAAAAACAAAACTATAAATGTTTGTTTTGCCACTATGAGAGACGTCACGATCATACTGCCAAAGACGACCCAACAACAGATGTCCTACATCCATAGGCACAATATCACTAAATTTTTTATTCTTGTAATAAAAGCCAATAGAGAACGAGACCAATGCCCGTTGCGCAATCCAAACATCTGTAACTTTCTTTAACCAAGTCAACTTATTAGGTGTACGGTGGACCTCTCTCCGCAACCCTAGCTTACGAACTACTTCATCAAACACAGCATTCCGACAACTACCCAAATCGATAACATAACGACATATCTTGCCTTTGATCCTACAAGTCGATTGAAAAATATTAGTACGCAACCACGATTCCTCACTCACCATTGGAGCCAAACAAGCATAGTTCCCTTGTCGCCCTCATTACGATCCTATGGGATATCTTCCTCATGTGTGTCTTGCTCCACACCATCATCATCCCATGGCGACATCAACTTTCAATAAGCCACGACGAGTTTTCTGTGGGCAATCTGTCATACGATGACCCGAATCACCACAAGAAAAGCACCATAAAGCATTTGAACGTGTAGAACGTCAAACAGTTGGATTCTCCGTCACTGCACCTGTTTTTCCCGTCGAACTCGCAGTCACGTCATTGTTGTCTCTGGGCATAGAAATTTGTTTAACTTCGTCTGTAGTCACAACACTATAAGGATGAGGATGATTTGTCGAAAGCATCAGCTCGACGATGTGCCTCTGCAATGGTTGTAAGGTCGAACTGAACCAAAGCATTCTGTAGTTGTGGATGCAATCCACCAATAAACGTGATACCAACTGAATATTTCATTCCGCGTAATCATCTGCATACTCATCCACTGATCGTGACCCCTGACGAAAGTTTTGAAGCCTTGTGTACATAATATGATCATAGTTTTGAGGAAGAAGCGAGTGATGCAGGTGTTTCTGCAACTTGTCCCACGTCATAATTTTCTCATTCCCAGTTCGTGCTCGTGTCGCCTTTAGTTGCATCCACCATGACGTTGCGCGCCCACGAAATTTTGTTACCACCAACGCTACCTTCCTTGACTCGAGGACCTGCTTGAATTCCATTAACTCATCCACCAAAACGAGCCAATCCAACAGCTTATCACCACTTATGCTGCCATGAAACTCCGGTATATAGAGCTTGAAACCCGACTCCCAATGCAGTTCTTCACGCTCTCCATCACGAGATTTCTGTTTTCGAGGACGTGGAAGACGCTCTCGAGCGAACTGGTTCTCCTGAGCATCCACCGAACTTTCATATTCCAGATCATGTGGAGGGAATTGATTGTTCAACAGAGTCTCTGCCAATTCCTGGATCGAATTGGTGATCATAGCTTGAATGTTTGTTTGCATCACCAATAGTGTTTTGCGAGGCTCAGCCCACTCATTGAGCTGTTCCTCTTCACTCCCTTCAGATTTTTTTTTGTTGCGCATAGGAGCCATGTTTGCAAAAGTCAAAAACACGGATGGGAACAAAACGTCTTTGTCTTTGATACCAAAACTGGCGTAGCGTAACCGGGATAGAACCGTGTGCTCGTTGATTCATGGGAATAGCCAAACAGAAAGTATGTATAGTTGTTCGTTGATTTGAAGTATAACCGAACAAGAGACGAGACTTGAAAATCGTCGAGTCAATGAATAGCCAATGTTCATGAGAAAATAAAGAAGCTGAAAGCTTTGATTCTTCTAAACATAAAGGAGGCTATAAATAACAAAGAGAGACGTCAAAAACCCTAGACCTAAAGAAAATAAGAAATCCAATATAAAAGTAAAACCAACTTAACACATAAAGCTAAACAAAATATAAATAGAGCCCATCAAGTAAACACCAAAACATAGATAACGTTAAGATGCATTCTTTTGTGACATCACCCACATATATGCTATTTCGCAAATTACCTTTTACAATTTTGGACAAAAAACATAATTCTCCGATTTTTCAGTTCAGGTGGGAAACAAATTTCCATAATTTTCTCGCCAAAATCTTGATTTTTGGTTTTGGTTGAAAACAGTATTTTGCAAATTTTCTTGCAAAATTCATGACTTATAGTTTGGCGTAACACAAAGTTTGGTAAAAATATTTTGTTTCGATGGAAACCCCTGTATTTTTTATATTCTGGTAAAAAAATAAAAACATAATCATGCCATTTTGCGATTTTGACGGAAAAATGATAATTTGTGACTTTACAAGTTTAGAATTTTTTTTGGTGCATATATGTGATTTTGAAAATATTGTCATTAAACTTATTTTAGACGTTTTCAATTTTTGAAAGTATATTTCCATATGAATCCACCACTTAAAATCCCCACATTTTTTCTACATTGTGGATGAGTTTGACAAATACACTAGATGATGTGTTTAATTGCACTAAACAAACATCATTTTTCATCTGCATCATGAATATCATTTTTCATCTGCATCTAGGTTGACCATTTGGAAGAACAAATGAACATCACCTATATATAATTTAATGGTTTTCCCAAAAAAAAAATGATTTGATTTGTAGGATTAGGAAAGCAAAACTAATATGTAAAACAATCTTCTATATATTAATAGAGAAGCATTCTTGTAAAATGCTGATGTGTCGTCGCCAGAGAGTTTGAAGCACATTTTAGCAAATAATCCTAATTAATTATACTAATTACATCTATGCCACTATATATTTAAAAATTCATTAAAAAATTAAAACTATTTGTAGCTATTTAATACGAAACTATATTACTATTATTTAAAAACAACAAATTTTTTTAAAAAAATTGATAATTTTTCATATTTTATTTGAATTGATTTATCTGCACTATGTGCGGGTTGATTACCTAGTAATGTATATTGTTCAAGTATGCTTTTTCTATGTTTAAATTTGTAATATTAACTCATCTCTATTTGATTTAAGACGATATTCATAATTTATGACCATCAACAAAAATAACAAATCAAAATTATTTAAATAAATTAATAAAATTTAATAACTTGTTATTAGACTTATATTTTTAATTTAATGATTATAATTTCAATCGCCGCGGTGGAGGTGGTCCATTGCCACAACCTTTATGATCTTGAATACCATGCTGCTTGGAAGAACTGATATCAAATGGATCTATACCATAGAATTTATACACACAAATATGGAGTTTTTTTGTCGCAATATGCTTTATCGCAAAAACAGTTTTGCATGCATTTCTCATCTGTATCACACTTATCCACGTACGCAAAAATTTGTCCTTAAAATCACCAAAAATTTAACAAATTTATCTTTGAAACAAAAGTATTAAAATTAAATTTAGAAAATGAGCTAAATTTATATATATATATATATAGTTTTATTGTAATCCTGTTTAGGCTCAATTCATTTGTTAAATGTTTATATTAACAAAGACTAGTCTCAAAAATTGGTAAAAATATATGTAAAATTCTATTGGTTTGTTTGAAAATATTACTACTGGTAAAGTGTGCACACTTACCGAAGAAGACGACGACAATAAGAGAAACCAATAGCATACTTTTAAATGAAATGTTTTTCATTCTCTAAGTAATTGATTTTTTTTTTCTCTAAGTAAATGTTCTTTTACTTTCAATGTTGAAGTTAATGGTTGTACTTCATCTCTTGTCAAACTTACATCAATTTATATGTTCGTATCAAGATTTCACTTACCAAAAATATATATATGTGCAAAATTTTCAAGATTTGATTTTACAATATTTTTTTCTTTGTATTCAGATTTGACTTACCATTTATAAGTGAAAACCTGATATGTGTAATTATTTCAAGATTTGATTTACCAAAAATTATATATAAACATGGATATGCATAAAATTTAAATTACTATTGAAATTTTTATAAACATATTTATGTATATCAAATCATATAATTATGAACCTCCTTATTCATATTTATATCAATTCATATTTTATTCACCCCTATTAGCTTAACCAATAATAATAGAGTAATATGCCACCTTATACTATATTTAAAAACAAATCAAAATTAAAATCAGAAAAACAAAACATATTATGGAAACAAACTCTGTATATATAATTTTCATTTAATTGTAAAACCTAAAACTCTAAACACTCTTTTATAAACCTAAACTGATATTCAATCTTGTCAAATTAAAAATATAAAGATTGTGTTTTCTTAATATGTTTTAGTTTTTAATTTTAATTTTGGTATTTTTAAATATAGTATAGCATATAATTACTCTATTTTCATTGGTTAAATTACTCAGATCAGTTTTGGATAAGGCCTATTTATTTAATTGAGCCCAATAAGAAAGCCCATTAAAATATTTTAGCGGAGCGGGAACGGAGATTTTAACGCCGCGTAAACATATACCAAATATTTGACACGTCAGCGATCCCGCTTCACGAGCTGACCTAGTTTACAAACATTCTTATAAACCGTCGATTAGAAACACATTCAACGGCTAAGATCTCCCACGTCATCAATCCTCAACAGTATCTAATAACCAATAGAATCAATTACTCGAACTACTATAAAATCAAAACTCATCTTCATCGAATAAAGATATCAAAAAAACACAATTCAGATCTGTGCTTCTTCATCTTCTTCTTCTTCAACCCAGAAACACACAAAAGTCAAAAAGAATGGCGCCGAGAGCAGAGAAGAAGCCAGCGGAGAAGAAACCAGCCTCCGAGAAGCCAGTAGAGGAGAAATCAAAAGCCGAGAAAGCACCGGCGGAGAAGAAACCAAAAGCCGGCAAGAAACTCCCGAAAGAAGCCGGAGCTGGAGGCGACAAGAAGAAGAAGACGAAGAAGAAGAGCGTCGAGACATACAAGATCTACATCTTCAAGGTTCTTAAACAAGTTCATCCAGATATTGGTATTTCAAGCAAAGCTATGGGGATTATGAACAGTTTCATCAACGATATCTTCGAGAAGCTCGCTTCGGAGTCGTCTAAGCTCGCTAGGTACAACAAGAAGCCTACGATTACTTCTCGGGAGATTCAGACTGCTGTGAGACTTGTTCTCCCTGGTGAGCTCGCTAAACACGCTGTTTCTGAAGGAACCAAGGCTGTTACCAAATTCACCAGTTCTTGAAAATTGGGAATTTAGGGTTTTCATTATCTTGTTTTAGGGTTTCTACTTTTCGTTTGTTATCTGCTTTTTTTTTTTAATTCTCGTTTCCCCAAGTTGTAAAGTAATGTTATGAATCAAGATTTGCGTTTGTGTTCTTTAAAACTCAGTTAAATAAAACAGCTCTGTTACACATTACATATATATAAACCTATGAAGAGTGTGTTTGCTTGTGCCTAAAGAATTGGGATTTGGAATTGAGTTATTACTTCCAGATGTGAGCATCGCAGGGATCACAACCTTCTTGAGCAATGTCTGTGATTTGAACACCAGCGTCATAAGTCTTACCAGCTTCCCAATTAGCTGGTAGAGCACTCTGAGCCCAAATCATTTTGCCGTCGTAGCCTCCTGTAACTATGAACCTGAACTGAAGAGCCCCGGTTGGTACTTTGTCAGTAGCCCACACCGCTCCGTGGCTTCTGCTCATGTAACCCCAACGTGATGAACCCACTTGTGCAATGTCGATGGCTACTACTTCTGTTTGACCTCCTTGGTATAAAAGCTTTACCTCCAAGTAGTTTGGCTTTTTGCTTGCTTCTTCTACTCTCACGTTCATGTTCTTGTTCCCGTATTCGCAAGGAACTCTGTTTTTATCATTTACCAAAAGTCTTCTTGTTACTTAACTAAAGCGATTAAGAAAACCAAAAGAGTCAGGGGTTTAAAAGATTCGAACCTTTGGTAATCAATGTCGACAATGCCTTGTTTAAGAAGATCTCTGTCAGCACCAGCAACAGGTTTAGCCATAGCTCTAAATGCTCTGCTACTAAGGACAAGATCGGTTTGGTTACTCTTGTTCAAGTCTGTGACCATCACAATGGTTCCTTTACTGCTACATAGCTTAGGGTTCTTGCATCTGACTTGGAAGCAAGCTCCACAGCCAGCACCATCTTTGTAGATTGAAGGTGTAGCCGCAGCAATGTGTCCGGCGAAGAATCTAGTAGCCATAGAGCCATAAGCGCAAGCTCCAGCTGTAGTCAAAAACAACAAATCATGAGAAAAGAAACAAACAGATGATCTGATAACTTATAAGTAATGAGAGAAAGAAGATTTACAAGAGAGAGCAGAAGCAGAGGAGAAATAAGATGCTTTAGAACGGTGAAGACATCGATCACATGCGTTAACTGATGAAGAGAAGATGATGAAGATGACTACAACAAGGTAGAGAAAGCTTCCCATTCTTGTGTTTTCTTTTTCTTGAAGAAACAAATAATATCTGTAATGATCAAATTAGAGAGAAGAGAGATATGTGAATAACATGAGTTTAGAGAAGAGAGGACAAAGAATGGGATTATATAATAGTGATGAAGATTGAAGAGAGAGTTGAAGCCAGCTCAGCGTCTCCATATCTAACACACACGGTCACGTCATAGCTGGGTATGTGTGTGAGTAGCTTCCTTAATTACGCGTTTTACTCGTATGTTAATAAAGTGATATCTTTAATTACTTTCATTAGTCCAACCAAAGTAAAAGAACAAGTGTGAAAGAGAGAAGATTTAGTTTTACCAATATGAGTCATGGGGTGGGACGATGACATGGCCAATTCACCGACTCTTTTTAGCCTTTTGTACATGTCGGTCGTCTGATTAGGTAACAAATATATGGTAGAGTATTGAAAAAAAAGTAATTAAGAAACGAAACAACCCACAAGTATTTGTTTTTTTCTTTGTAACCTTATGAAATACTTATATTAAAATTTTGTAGTTGATTATTAATATTTTGAAGGCGCAAACAGATATTTCTTGTTTGGTGATAAAAACAAAATTTCGGAAATGTGCCAGCCAGAACTTTATTTATAAAATAGTATGATTATTGGATTTTAGTTGATTTGGAAATCTAAACAAAATCATGTATTATTAGATCATTATTGTTTAAAATCTTAATAAGAAAAATCATGTATTTTTTTTTAATAATTTCATTTATTAGTTGAAACTCGATATTATTTATTTAACTATTCTTAATTTTAATAAAAGTTCAATTTCACATTTGATTTTAACTGATTTGAAAGTTTTTTCAGATAGGAAATAATACAAAAGTTTGAATCCCAATTTTTATTATTACTTTACAGTCCATGCATTTGATATTGAAATCAGTGAGTACATCCATAAATACGTATTACCCTATAAAGTTAATAATAATGGATTTTAAAACAAGAGAGAAACCTAAAAAGGGGATGGCTTTGAGAAGGAGGGTAAAGATAAGAACAAATTCCAAAACCAATTTCACTTTCTTCCTTTTTTCCCTAAACCATTTTCATCACTTTCCTCTACACACGTTTTTCTATCATTGGTTAATGTAAAAATGATAAATCTACCCAAGTATTTTATATTTTATTAATTAATTACTACTATATACTTGTCTTCCTCACTAATTAAAATTAAATCCTCTCACTTTTGTCTTATGAAAGAACTTTACATTTGTTGTTAAAAGTCACAAGGAAATGAGAGGTGTACCTGAACTTAACTAAAAGGATTAGGTTTTCTAGTCGATAACAACTCATTCCCACTAACAACCAAAGTGTATAAACTACAAAGTATAAACACAAATAATAATTAGGATGTGGAGCACTATAGCCTCTCCTCTCATTTTCAAGAGATTTATCACTAAACTCTTATCTAGTTGTGTTGGTATTATTAATTATCATCAAGCGGACATATCATAATTTTGTTTGTTAAATTGTTGATTTTTAAGTCGATGAAATCTTCAAAATATTTCAACAGATAGGTATACCATTAAACATATCCATGTGAGAACGACTCTGTCATATCCATGGCATTGATTACTACATGTGAATATATATCTTCATACTACTCCCTCTCTTTTTGTTTCATTGTCGGGGGTATACGAAATATAAGATTACGATTCTATTTTGTCTAGATTCTATATCAATTACTGAGTATTAAATTAAAAGGGAATAATGCGTATCAACATATAGGAACACTCATGTCCTCTTGAGCGTAGTGCTTAATGAGATTTGGTAAATGCTAATGTCTAGTAACAAGAAGAGTATATCATTGAGATCCTCTTCTCATTTTTTGAAGTGGTGGGGCTGCGAAGGAGTCCACTGAGGTGAGCATGACTAGTGCCAAAACCAATGCATTTTCACCTAATCTTAGCCTTCTTTTTGTTTAAGTAAGCACAGAGTCTAGTTCGGCTAATTCAAGCCAGTCATTTTTAAAATGTTTTAAAAAGAGTTACACTTATTGTTGTAACATTTCTTAAAAATTGAAAGAATTTCCAAAAACAGTACTTTGCTAATCAAAATTTCTTAGAAATTAAACATATACAAATCAGTTATTTGTTTGATTTTTATTTTTCAACATGATAATTTTTTCCTGACTTGCAAAGTATTTAAGGCAAAACAAATATGATATGAATATATAATTCTGTTAAGGCAACACTTGTGCTTGCTTGTTGATGGACTTGTAAACTGTCGTTTTGTACGTACGATGAAGAGTTACAGGGGATCCCTGTCGAAAATCTGATGATGTTTCACAAAAAAATACAGAAGTGCTCGTTCCGTTGTTCTTGCTGGTTTCTCTATGGCGGTATATAAAAGAATGGTCAAGAATATTTTTGCCGATTTATTCTTGTTCCACACTAACAGTTTTGCATTACACTTCAACGTGGCGCAGTGGCCATGTTGCACACTCCAGTTTGTAGAGGTCTCAGGTTCGATTCTCGGCTAAAACATAATTTTAGTACGTGTTCGGTTTGATTCGGATAACCGAATGGATATCGGTTCGGTTCGGTTAATAACCGATATCCATGGATAATTAAAACACTATCCAATCGGTTATTGTCCACTATCCATACCCGAATAGGAACCGAAATTACGGTTCGGTTTCGGTTCGGTCTATTCGGTTCGGTTTATTTGCTCAGGACTAGCACCGTGTCTTGTTGATTCAATAATGGATTTGGGCTGTAACAGGCTGGATTCTAGTTTGAGTCAAATATTTTTGAGTCAAACTTATTATCTAACCACCATATTAGGAGATTTTATCGTATTTTATTGAAACATATCAGTACCAAAAAATTTTGATAGTATTAATTTTACTAAAATAGCACACTTTCTCTATCCTATATAAACGTTAACATTGTATCAGATATTGTTATCTTCTTCACCAACTCTTTCTACCTCTACAAACTTATCAAAAAAAAAAAAAAAACAAAACTGATTGACATGACGATGAGAAAATCTTCATCGAAGGCTGATTTCATTATCTTTTTAACTTTTATTGGTAAATTCAATGTTTTTATATAACATGGTATTAAATAATTATATTGTGTTACTAATGTTCATGATACACTTTTTGTGTTGTACTGATGATATCAGTAACGGTTGAGATCGCCGAGGCGAAACGTGTCTTACTTGAAGAAACTCCTCTAGACTTATTGCATCATGAAGCTTCTTCACTGACGGTTAAGCCACTTGGTAGGTTTGAACGTTGTACGCCACCATGCAAAGAATTATGTTTTGGTATAGGCTGCTACTGCATTTGTGAATAATGTGATCCATGTCTCAAAAGTTGAAACAACTCTTCACGATTTTTTTTATTTAGAATAATGATAATTTATTAGTGATCTCATACCCACTAACAACCTAGCAACAATCAACCACAACGAATAACAAAACAATTCCATTAAACCAATAAGAATTCCAACAATAACAATTCAATAACCAACAATGCAATAATCCAGAACCAACAAGGGAATAACCAAGTTCCAACATCCTACAATGTTCTATCAACTCAACACTAACAACCTAACAATAGCTAGACCACAATCAATCAAGCCTCTAGAACATCCTCCTCCTCATCACCTTGATTCCACGATCACACTTTGCCTTTACCTTTACCACAAACACATATTGAGATGCATGAGTATTATTAAAAACACTTAGTGAGGCCATCCTCCCATCTATTGGGCTATACACACAAGCAACTGAGATTTTATTGTTAAGTTGAGCCAAGAAACACAATCAACACATCAAACAAAGCAAAACTCATATTCGGTTAAGAGTGGTGTCGATCGACGCTAGCACACACTAGTGTCGATCGACACTGCCTCTGCAGACGCGAACTGCACGAATCCGAACGTCGATCCTCCATTTCAAATCACCACGAAACCGTCCCAAACTCTCCCAATCGCCTCAGGAACCTATGAGAAACACGAAAACAATAACCCAAGCAAGCAAACACCACAAATAGACAAGGAACAACCAAACAAAAGAGATCTCAGGCTTAGATCAGCCATGGTCAAGCACTCACCTCCTTCGTTCCCAACAACAGCTCTCCCTTCTACAGCTATAGATCTCACCAAAACCCACCAAGAACAAGCCCAAAATCTCTCAAGAACACTCACAAACGTTTTCTCTCTTCTTTCTCTCTTTTTCTCACTCAACGGCGACAACCACACTCTAAAACTCTTAATTCGTCGCTTCTCCACTTATATACTCGGTTTAGGGATTTCTCATTGAACCAAACCGAACCAAACAACAATTAAAACGAACCAATCGAAACTGGAAAAGTTGGTGCCGATCGATACTCAGACCAAAAGTGCCATTTCTGGTTCGCGGATATTACAAAAGTATACATTGTAATCGCAACAAAATTATAAAAAAAAATACTGGTTCTCACTACAAGAAAACACACCCTTTTGCGAGAATGACTTGCGACGGAACACAGCTCTCGCAAATTTGCGTTGGATTTGCGAGGGCAATACGAGAACAAAAAAAATACTAGCATATCCATCGCAAAACTGTGAGGACAGACGTCGTCGCAAATCAGATGCACAATTGCGAGGGGTTCATGACAAATACGCAGGGAAGGCAAAATTCCTCGCAAATCTATCGCAAGATTGCGAGGATTTTGCAAAGACATAATTCATAGCAAAATTGCTAGGGGTATGCTAGTGAATTGCGAATGGCATAGCAAATCCATTGCAAAATTAGGAAATTATTTTTTTTTTATAATAATTACAAAATTTTAAATTACCATTGGACCTTGTAATTGCATTACCATTGGACCTTGTAATATACTTTAAAGTTAATTTGAGTAATTTTAAAAAATAATTTTGATGGTTTTTATTCAAGATTTGCAAAAGATTTACGACCGATTTGCTATATGCCTAGCACATTCGTCGCAATTACATCGCAAATTTGGAAACCTAAACCCTAAACCCTAACCCTAAAGAATAACTACATTACTATTAATGATTAAAAAGATGAATCCAAGACTTATAATTAAAGCTAGGACAGTGCAACACAAAATTCTTGGATATATATATATATATATATATATATATATATATATGACAACCCGTCATGTGGACCCCACTAGCCCTTCGCTAGCTGCCCCAACAGACCGTCCGTGGACCATGCTAGCCCCCCGCTAGCCGTCCAAACGAATCCCAAGCTGGCCCTGCAGGGCATCGATCCTAACCCCTCGATGTGCAGCTCAATTGGTGACAACTTGTCTGTGGAAAAGTTGTTAAAGGGTGGGGACCAGAGTTTGAGGAACGTCTGGCGCACCAATAACCTACTAGTGGATTTAGATGAGTAGTTCTTGTCCACAGTGAGGGGTTAGGATCGATGCCTTGCATGGCCATCTTGGGGTCCGTTGGGACGGCTAGCGGGGGGCTAGCATGATCCACATAAGGATTTTTATGTGACAACCTGTTCCGTGGATCCCACTAGCCCCCCGCTAGTTGCCCCCATAGGCCTCAAGCTGGCCCTGCAGGGCATCTTTCCTAACCCCTAACTGTGGACATCCCAATCCATCAATAGGTTATTGGTGCGCCACGCGTTCCTCGAACCATGGTCCCCACCCTTAACAACTTTCCCACAGGACAAGCTGTCACCAATTGATCTGCAGCTCAATTGGTGACAGCTTGTCCTGTGGGAAGGTTGTTAAAGAGTGGGGACCAGAGTTCGAGGAACGCCTGGCGCACCAAATACCTACTGGTGGATTTGGATGAGTAGTTTCTTTCCACGGTGAGGGGTTAGGATCGATAACCTGCAGGGCCAGCTTTGGGCCTATGGGGGGAAGCTAGCGGGGGTTAGTGGGGTCCACGGGATGGGTTATAACAATATTTGTCTCAATGTAATGAACATATAGAAGATATAGTTGGAGATAGTTAATGATTAGAGGAAGATGCAAAATTTGGTAATTTTGGAAAGTATTATGATAGAAAAGTGTATGACGAGACCATTGGACCTTATAATATACTTGAAAGTTTATCAGACTAGTTTTTATAAATTTTATTAATGGTGTTTATAAAATACAAAATTCAATATTTGCGAGAACTCTGCGACTGATTTGCTATACGAATAGCAAATACGTCGGACATCCATTGCAATTTACTCAATTCATAGCATTTCCCTCGCAAATATGGACAATTTTGGTAAGTTGATGATAGAAAAGTGTATGATGAGACCATTGGACCTAATTATAATATAATTGGAAGTTAATTTGACAAAGTTTTTTAAATTATTTTGATGGTTTTCATAAAACAGTAATTCAATATTTGCGACAACTTTACGACAGATTTGCTAAGTGTATAGCAAATGAATCGTAAATCCATCGCAATATACTTATATGATATATATCATAGCAGTTTCCTTGCAAATATTGACACAAATATTGAATTTTAATTTATTGTTTTCGAAAATTATTTTAATTTTGTGAACATTATTTTAAATTTAGGAAAAATAAACTTTTTATTAATTATTGTTTGCGAGGCTTTTGTGAGGCGAATATTTTCTTATATATACGAAAAACTTAGTTTGAGCGAAGCTCAAACCATTCACCCCACAACCGCACAAACCCTAAATCTTTTTCTTTCTTCTCCGGTTTTTCCCTTCTCTGATTTCTTTCTCTTCTCCGGCTACTCTACTCCTCCTCCTCTTCTCTGGTTACTCTAATCCGCCTCCTCTACTTTGCCTCCTCCTCTTCTCCTCATCTTCTCCGGTTACTCTACTCAGGTTTGATTATGCATGTCCTTCAATTTCAACCAAAACTTTAGGGTTCTTATTTCTCCGCTTACTCTACTCCATTTTCTCTATTCTCTTGTCCTCCGCTTTCGATCTTAGGGTTTAGATTTCGTTTTGGGATTTCAATTTTAGGGTTTTGGTATATTTTAATTTTAGGGTTAATTCGATTAGGAGTTTTAGTTAATTCGACTAGGGGGTTTGATTGAAATCATTAGGGTTTTTAGTTAATTTTGAGGGTTATTTCAATTTTAGGGTTAATTCGAATTTTAGTTAATTCTAATCAGTTTTTTTTTCTGCTTTCCGATGTCTTCTCGAGACCAAAACGAAACTGTAAACCAAAAAGTTTACACAAGATTCATCTCTTCTCAAGGTTTAACTCCTCTAGTCTCTGCTCGAAGGACAACTTCTGCTTCTGCTCCTCCCCAAAGGTTACCTTCTCCCGCTTCTTCTCAAGGTACATCACCGACGATTCAGAATAATCGTCATGGAAGCTCTCCGGCGATGCATCATGATCTTCCTTCTCAGTTCTCAGCAATCAACTTCACGTATCAACAATATGTCTCCACAACAATCATTTTTTACTTTGGAAGAGTTACTTGCAAGTCCTGGACATGCTGCCTTACCGAAACTAGATCCTAAGAGACTTCCGGGTACCCTCTGGTGAGACTGTTGCAATGTATCTTCTTCTGTCTAATTTTTTTTTTTGTATTTTCATAGTACCTCATTCGATTTATCTTTTGCTTTGTAGGTTTGACCAGGACTCTTCTGTGGCTGCTACTGTCCGGGCCATTTTTGAAAGAGATTTGAAACATGCTCATGCCAATTGGACCCAAACACCAGGCCCGGTTATAAATCGGTGGTTTGAAACTTTTGCGGTAAGTTCACTTTGTGTTTGATGTGTTTTAATTATAGATTTTGTGTTTTAATTACTGATGCATGTGATGTTTTTTGAAGTAAACATATAACTGGGACCCGTCCATCAACGGAAGAGTCAGAACTGAGTTTGAAGCCAAGTTGAAGACCTGAATGAGTGATCAAGTATGTCAGTATAAGGGTAAGTGGAAGCGATAAGGTGATGATGCAATGTCGCGATGGCTTGATCCTACAGTATGGGAAGGCTTGGTCAAGTCTTGGCGTGAACCAAAATCAGAAGCAAAGAGTATCAATAGCTGTAATGCTCACTCTTGATGGCACTCGAATACACAAACACTGTTCTGGTCAGACATCTTTTAAAGCATGTAAGTATACCTAGTAAGTTCCTTATTTAACACTTGTTTAATCACTGTTTATGAGCATTGATCACTGTTTAATCAAATACTTGTTTCATATCTCTTTTTTAGTCTGAGAATACCTGATGGGTCTTTTGTTGATGGGATGTCTGAGAAAGTCTACCATCAAGTGTCATCGAGGATAGCTGAAGATGAATCGTTGCTACTATTTGGGGATATTATGGAGAGTAGTGCTTCTGGCGGGTTATCACTTACTGTGAAGAACCAAATATATGCCGAGGTAAATTCTTATTCATTGTTTTTTTTTCGTTGTTTATGTATCTTTGTATCATTGTCTAATTGTTGGTGTGTATCCGTTTTGTTGCCAGGTTGCTCCGAAGAAAAAGAACCGGGGATATGGCGTTGGTAATTAGCAAGCAGAAGCACAAGCTCACATTGGTCAACCGCCTCCTCCTTCTGAAGATCTACTTGTTCTAGCTGCCAAGCTTGCTGCTGCCGAAGCTGTTCTTTCAACTCAGCCGACTCAGTTAGAGGAAAATGCACAGAAGATGCAAGAAAACTCAGAGAAGATGCATAGTTATGATATATACTTTGAATATCTTGCAGAGAAAGATCCAGAGTTTGCTGCAAGATTTAGCCGAGAACATCCAGCGGCCAGAGACACAACCACTGGAGAAGCAACCGGCAGAGAAGCTACCACCGGACAAGCAACCTAATGAACTCTCTTGTTAACTTCGTAACTTTGAAACCTAATTGATTACTCTTTACCGTTGTAAACATATTTTGTAAACTTAGTACTTCTAAATACAGCTTTAATTTGGATAAGTTTAAGGTTTATATCTAATTACAGGTTTACGTCTATTTACAGGTTTATGTCTAATTAAGGTTACCAAAATTAAAATTCCAATTTTTTTTATACCATTATTATTATTTGAAAGGGAAAATATTATTGCAAAAGCCTCACAAATTTGCGAAGGATTGACTAGATAGAAAATTGCAAGGAATTTGTTATTAACTCAGTTCCTCGCAATTTGCACTTAGTTAGTGAGGGAATATATTCCTCGCAAAATTTGCGAGGAATTTGCAACGTTGACCGATTTGCAAGAAGCGATTTGCAAAGAACTGACTTCCCACTCAAATCTCTCGTTTTTGTCTATTTGCGACGGATTCGCTATATATTGCTCCATCGCAAAACGCGTGTTTTCTTGTAGTGTCTGTTTGGTATTGTTGTCTACTTAGATTTTTATGTGAGAATTGTGTGAATCACGCTAAGAAAAATACGTTCTTGGAAGTACCGCCACTGTAGGCTTTAAGCTCCTATGGATCTATCAGCAACGATTTATGTTTTTCCAATCTATATATCTATATTTGTTTTAAGCTTGTGTTTAATTAGCCTATTTTATCCATCTATTAGGTTGATGAGCTTCTACTAGTTATCTCCTTTTCGGATTGAATGAATATGTATATATAAAGTTACCTTTACTTACTTTTGGTGCTGCTACGTCATCAACTCCTTCTTTTTATTTGGGCTTAATTTTTAATACTTACCCACTAGACATTTTCTAATCTATTGGGTCATAACATTTTAAATGCCCATATTATTATTAATAATTATATCCAAATGTAGTTGTCCTAAAAAAAAAATCCCTTTCCACGAATCTCCATGTCGCCGTCTTCCTACTTGCGACTTCAAGCGTCACTCTCCTTCTTCATTCTTTGTTCATCGCTTTTCACATTCTAAAGTTTCAATGGATAGAATTCAATTTATTGTTCGCCACTCCTCCACACCCTTTCAGAGCCTGCAGCATGGAACATGATTGTGTTTGTGAAGATTTCATTAGAAGTCAAGGTGTGGAATGCATAATTTTTTCATCAAAAGAACATGGTCAGGTTTTTAACAACCTTGGTGAGAAGTACGCTCTTACATATATGGATAAGAGAAACCATGATTCTTTCATTTGTCCTGTAAATCTTCATAAGAAAATAAGCAGTGAACCGCCAGATCGTGGTTGGCATGAGATATTGTGTGTTCACGATGGGGCAGATCTCTATCACAAAATCTATGGTTCTCTGGTTTTTGAGATCTTTGTTGATGGAAACTTTGATCTCTCTATTGTTGTTTATACAAGTTTTGGGGCATATAATGAATACGGCAAGAGAACAATTGGTTTTGGAGTGCATGAAAATAGTGAGTCTCTCTCAAATAGTGAGTCCCGCTTCCACTACTCATTTCTTCAATTGAGGTAAGTCGCAATCCTATATAATGCTATCACTCTCAATTCCATGCTGCTCAGATTTTACTAAGTCTTACACTTCTATTCTAAATTATATGAACTCCACTATCATTTCATTCGCTAACCTCAAAGCTGGCCATCCTCACCAACAGATCGTCGGAAAAATGCTCCGTGTCAAGAGTTTAAAGTTTCGAAATTATCTTAAATCTTTTACACTAGTCTGAGTTTGGTTGGCAAAAAAAATCAAATCTTTGAGAAGAAGATACGTTCATTGTTGGTTTCACATATTGGTGTCGTTGAATTTGTAATCGATTTGAGTCATGATCTTTGCTTGGTTTGGTTCATGAAATGAAGAGTCAAGAGTATAACAGTTTTTTGTTCTTGTGTTGTTGATGTCATTAACTCATGCTTCTCTGTTTTGATTTGATTCATCGAAAATATGGAAAAGGGCGCTCATTGCTTGGAAGTCTTAGCAATGCTTTCTCTGGTTTGATGAATTCCTTCAACGGAATGATTAATGGAAACATCCTCTCTCAGTTCAAAGCCTCTTCAAGATAATGTTTGCCAAAATATCTTATTTTGATGAAACTTTCTTAAACTGTGAATTGTGTCCTGATGTGTTTCTAATTTACAGCAGCAACAAAGGACATTCATCCGAATGGGGACGATTCTCAAAGCCATGGATAACTCCGATGCAAAAGAGGTGAAGTGTATTCAAACCCTAAAAGGTAATAAGAAAGGAGCAAGACTTGGCGGTACCATTGTTGGTTCTGTGAAAGAGGCGATACCAAGAGGTAAAGTGAAGGAAGGGACGGTCGTGTATGGTGTGGTTGTGCGTGCTGCGATGCAGAAAGGGCACGTTGATGGAAGCCAAGTCAGGTTAGATGACAATGCGGTTGTAGTTGTGGAAATTAAGAAAAAGAATAAGAAAGTGGAGTTTAACCAACCAACTGGTACCTGAGTGTTCGGTCCTGTCCCACATGAAATGCGGCGCAAGAAACAGCTCAAGATCCTTGCTTTAGCTCAGCACATCGTTTGAGAGTATACATAACACCAGTTATGATCTCTTATGTAACTCTCATCCATCCGTCAATTAGGTTTCAGTTTCACTATGTAAACTCTTGACTTTTCTTTTATTGGTAATAATTATGTTTGCAAAAAACAAAAAAAGTGTTTATGACCAACCAATCAAAGTTGAGAAATTAAAAGAAATTAATTTAGTATAATTAAAGAAATAATATAAAATTATAAGCATGGTAATATATGAATCTCAAATAATGCAAAGACGAAAATATAAATTAAATAAAACAATATAAAAATAATATAATAATTTTAAAAATACAGTATTTGGAAAAGAAAACGGATATATTAATTTTTTTTTGGGTCAACATATTAATCTTATCTATTCCCAATTGAAAAAGGAGAAAGCATGACAAAATTTTGGTTTTAAAAAATAAAAAAAATTTATCTTCCCATTAAAAGAAAATTTCAATTAAACAAAGTTGAAATCAGTGTTTTTGAATAATTTATTTAAGTATGAGACAATTTTTATATAGAAGTGAGTATTTACAAAATTTAGAATCAATAATTAACTGTATATTTTCCTTAATCCCTTTTTCTATATTTTTTTTGTAGAATTAATAACTTAAATTTAAAAATAAGTAAATAATATTATAATTTCGAATTTTATGAAATATATATATATATAATCTCCTTATAATTATTTTAAAAAACTTTGTATTTTTCTATAAATTCTGTAATTTTTGATAATTCTCTTTTTATATTATTAATATTTTTAAAAACAAATTTTGTTTTTTGTAATCAAATTCCTTTTTCTAGCTAGGAATGTCTCGTGTTCAAACAGAGCTCTAAGTTGTAACTTTTGTGCTTAGTTGAAAACGGTAAAACAAATTTATTTCATTATCGCATTCTTTTAATCGATTATTTTATTTTCAAAATATCTTAATGTAATAATTTTTTTTTCTTTTTCATCTTCCTCACTATAGTTGTCAACCAAAATGGTTGTCACAATTTATTCCACACATTTTGTTTTTTCATCTCATATTTTTTTTTTAGTTGACAACCATTTGCATCCAATATGCGTGTTTAATAGCTTGTACATCTCTATGTTACTTTGTTTTCTTGTCGGATTCTTTAATTTGCTTGCATATTGCAATGATATAGTGACTCTAGTTTTTTTAGAATGAACTTTGGTTCCTGAGTAGTGTACCGTGTACATATAACAAATATATAGATCTTCTTAGTCGTCCTCTTGTTTCTTATAAATGAATTCTAATATATAATTATATGGCACTTGTTTGTTGTTTGCCTAAATAAGGAGAATTGTAATGAGTCAGTTGACTCAGTTCCATATGTGACTGCATGTATCACAACCTTCTTGAGCAATGTCGGTGATCTGAACCCCCGCATCGTAGATCCTCCCCGCTTTCCATGAGGCCGGAAGAACCCTCTTCGCCCAAACCGTTTTGCCATCGTAGCCGCCTGTCACCGTAAACCTAAACTGTAGAGCTCCGGTTGGTACTTTGTCAGTAGCCCACACGGCTCCGTGGCTTCTAGTCATGTAACTCCATTGTGACGAACCAACTTGAGCAATGTTGATGCCTACCACTTCGGTTTGGCCTCCTTGGTATAAAAGCTTTATCGCCAAGTAGTTTGGCTTTTTGCTTGCTTCTTCCACTCTCACGTGCAAATTCCTTTTACCGTAATTGCAAGGAACTCTGTTTTCATTTCCAAAATGTTTTTATTAGTAAATCAAGTGAACATAAAAAAACCAAGAAGTTGGTTGTTTCAAGAATGGAACCTTTGGTATTCAACGTCGACGATGCCTTGTTTGAGAAGATACTTGTCAGCACCAGCACTAGGCTTAGCCATAGCCCTAAAAGCTCTACTACTAAGGACAAGATCGGTTTGGCTGCCCGTGTTCAAGTCTGTGACCATCACAATGGTTCCTTTACTGGTGCACAACTTGGGGTTCTTGCATCTTACTTGAAAGCAAGCTCCACAGCCAGCACCATCTTTGTAAATGGAAGGTATAGCTCCCGCAATGTGTCCAGCAAAGAAACTCGTAGCCATCGAGCCATAAGCACAAGCTCCGGCTGCCAAAAACCCATCAAGACATAAGAAAAGAAAGAAACAAGTAGTTAAGAGAAGTTATAAATGAGAGAAGATGAGAATGTTTACAAGAGAGAGCAGCGGCAGATGAGAAATAAGCTGCTTTAGAACTATGAAGACATCGGTCACATGCGTCAACAGATGATGAGAAGAGGAATACCAGTACGAGTAGGTCGAGAAAGCTTCTCATTTTTGTTAGTTTTAGAGGAAACAAATAATAATATATGTATGAGGAAACGAGAGATTGAAATGGAATTGATATGAAAAGAGAAGAGACAAAGAATGGAATTATATAATAGTGAAAGATGAATAGAGAGATGATGCCAGCTATCTATAGTCATAGAGTCAGTGTATTCTTTCTAATTACGCGTTATACTCATAGTCATTAGTCTTTGTTCAAAAAAAAACCTCATAGTCATTAGTCAAATGTCAAATTTAATTGCTCATTTAGTAACTGGTAAAAGGTTAAATGTCAAAAGACAAATTTACAAAATATATCAGGATATATCCAAAAATTATAATGTAATAATAAAAATTATTGTTATATTATCTTAAAAAGTTATTTTGTTTGAAACAATATTTACTTAATATATAAAAATTATTATTATATTATCTTAAAAAGTTATTAATTATTTTAGAATATTATAGTATTTTAATTGTTTGATGTATATTACAGTTTTAAATTAATAATTATTTAATAGATTTTACTAGTCTAATATTGAAATTATATTTTTATTCTTACTAAAAAATTAAACATTTGGATTAAGACTAATGGCATGACAATGTAATTTTTGTAGCCTTTATAAAATTAGTCTCAATTAATATAGTAGGATAACTATACCCATAGATTGTTTGCTTATTACGGTTCTGCCATTATTTCCGGTTCATTATTTTGGTTGGCATCGGTTAAGGATTTGAAGATCAAAGTTTCTAATGGTTATTTCAATTTCTGAATTTCATTTTAAAATCACTAAATTTATGTTGATTTTTTTTTTTTAAAAAATAGATAAATTTTGTTGACTCGGCCATTTGAGGTTCAACATTATATTGTTAAAATAAAGTTTATGAAATTATTTTCATATGTTAGCGTTTTCGTTTATGCAAAACGACGGTGTTTTACCAAAACCCAATTTAACAAAGTCTTCAAATTGAGACAATCTCATTTCCAAATTAATTTATAGTCCCTAAACTTAAAAATCTTAAAACTCAAATTCCCTCTAGATCTTGTTGAAAAAAGCTCAAATTCTCAAATACCCGCAATGACGCGGATCCGTGGAGGACGAAAAAAGCTTTTGACTCGTTGGTCGTTGCCATTGATAGTTACGGGAGGCGCAGAAGTCGAAACATCACAATTTGCAAAAATGAGATGTTTCAGAATCCATCGAACACTGAGAGATCAAATCCCACTAGGATCAGTGTAACATCCGCAAACCGAATTTCCGGTTTGAGCATCAATCGATGCCAAGGATAGACATCGATCGATGTAACTGTGCGGTTTGTGCTTGGATTAACTTCAATGCCTCTAATTCGGCGCGGTTTGATGGAAAAAACCTAAGGTTTGCTTATAATAGGGGAGTTTGACGCCCTAATGTTGGATTAAGAGTTTTGTAACATCCGCAAACCGGTTTGTTTGGTTTAAGGATGTGTGTCGATCGACACAGTAGGCGCATCGATCGACATAGTAGGTCATCGATCGACATAGCCTAATTCTCGGTTCGATTGGTTTGACTTTAATCGTTGGATTTGAACGGTTTGGGTTAAAGGAAGCCCTAAACCAGGGTTTATAAGCTGGAAGTCGAGTTGAGGGTTGAGACAGCCGCTCATTAGTCGTTCCAAAGAGAAAAAGAAGAGAATAAGTGTTCTTGAGCGTTCTTGGGAGTTTTTGAAGATTTCTAGCTATTCTTGAGAGATCTGAAGCTAGGATCATGTGGGAAGCTTGCTAACAGTGTGTATTCCTCAGTTTTTGAGTCAGAATCTTCTTTTGCAAAGGTGAGTGCATGACCATGGCTGATCGAAACTTGAGATTATCTGATTTTCGTGTTTATGTGTTATATGGTTGATTTCTTGGTTTGGTGGAGTGTTTTTGTGGTTCTTGAGGCCTTTGTGAGAGTCCTTTGTGGGTTTGGATTGAGTTAGGTGCATTTAGGAACGAAGATGTAGAATGGAGCTTCGAGGGAGACGATGCTCGGCATCTGCGTCAAACGACGCAAGGCGTGTGCCAATCGATCGATGCCATGTGGAGGTGTCGCTCGATGCAATTAGGGATTTCGGGAAATCTCAAGCATATGACGATCCGTGTGTTGGTCGACGCAAGGTGCCTACATCGATCAACACAGGTTGTGTGTCGGTCGACGCAAGGTGCATGAATCGATCGACACAGGTTATGTGTTGGCTGATGAAACCTTCGTCTGGTGGCCGTGTCAATCAACACCAGGAGGGTGTCGGTCGACACAACCTTTTCAAGATGCGGCTGATGTCTGATTTTCCTGGTTTGATTATTCATTGTTGTTTGTTGGTGCGGCTGATGTCTGATTTCCTTGGTTCAATTGTTTGTGTATATAGCCTATTAGATGAGAGGATTGTCTTATTTTTCCCTATTTGAATAGAATAGTTAGAATATCAAAAAATTGATCTTACTGAGTGTTTATGATAATACTCACGCATCTCATATGTGTTATGGTGCAGGTAAAGGCAAAGTGTGATCGTGAGATCAAGGCGATGAAGAGGAGGATGTTCTAGTGGCTTGTTGATGTGTTGTTTGACTTCTGTTAGGTTGCTAGAATTGAGTCGTTAGAACGTTGCTAGGTTGCTGGTCTAATGTTTTATGACTCTGTTGGTTGAATTAATACTTGTTATTGGTTTATTAGTTATTGGTTTATTGGTTATTGGTTTAATGGTATCCTTTGGTTATTTCCGCTGTTTGGTTTGAATGTGGTTAGGTGGTTAGTGAGTATGAGATCACTAGATTATTAATATTATAAAAAAATGGGTCTGGTAAGTTTTCTCTCTAAAAATTTCATGTGAGCGTTCTTGAGGAGTTCTAAGCCATTTATGGAGCGATCTGTTACTGGAGTGGAGATTTGTGGCTAAGGACATTGTGGGAAGCTTGTTGTGGGTGATGTTTCATCGTTTTTGGTGCAAAATCTTCTTGTAGTGCGAAGCGATTAGATGTGTGTTTTGTGTGTTTTTGGATGATTGATTGGTTGTGTGCTTGTCTTTGTTTTGTTGTCGTGGTGGTTGTTGCCTGTTGAGGTCGGATTTGGCAACACATATGATTTGACATTGGTTGGAGCCAAGAGAAGGCGAGAGAGATCGTGGTCGGCGATGATTCGCGTAACTGCATTGATCGAGGCAGCTAGGGATTTGGTGGAGACGCAAGGTTGCATCATTCGATAAAAGGAGTGCATCGGTCGAAGCAAAGGCGTTGCATCGTTCGATGCAAAAGCGTTGCATCGGTCGATGTAAGGAATGCATCAGTCGATGCAAAGGCCTTGCATTGGTCGATGCAGGGAGTGTGTCATTCGACGCAAGAGCGCAATGTCGACGCATGTGTTCAGAGTTGTCTAGTTTGCTTGCTTTTGTGTATTGCTTTTTTTTTTTTTTTTTTGTGTGTGTATAGCCCAATAGATGGGAGGATCACCACACATCTCAATTGTTGTTTGTGGTGAAGGTAAATACAAAGTGTGATCGTGGAATCAAGTGAATGAAGAGGAAAATGTTCTAGAGGCTTGTTGACGTGTTGTCTGGCTTATGTTAGGCTGCTACAGTTGGATCTTTAAGATGTTGCCTATGATTGCTAGTTCCTTGGTTTTTGTTATTCTTTTGGAATTGTTGGATTTGTCTTGGAATATTGATATTGGTTAATTAAGTATTTGTTGGATAATTGATGGTTTAGTGCTGGTTATTTTTGTTGTTTGATTTGATTGGTATTGTTAGTGAGTATGAGATCACTTGTTAATTATTGTATTAAAAAGGAAAAAATGTGTCGGATCATTTCAATCAGACACTAAGGTGGCTTGATGCCCGCCAGAGACTGAGGTGGTGGCAATCCCATAATAACTAGAGATTGAGGTATTTCGTTACCCACCGGAGAGCGAGGCGATGGCAATCTAAGGAACAACAAAAGAATCAAAAACGAAAAATGCCAAACGATATTGAAGAAGATCATAAAGTTGTGAGTGGGGATGATTGTGAGGTTGTTGGCGATGAATACTTTAATGAGGTTGGGCATTGTTACTATTATGAAACCAGATGTAGGTGTAAAGGAAGATGATGTAGATCCAAGTGTACAAGAAGAAAATTTTGATGACTTTGAAGTTGAGTTTATAGAGTCTGCGAGAGAAGGTAATGATGGAGGCGAGAGTGATGCAAATAGTGGTGATGAAATTTGGGATGATGAAAGGATTCCAAAACCGTTGTCACACAATAATGAATAAAATGATTATGAAGGCGAGGGTGGTGCTGCTCAAGAAGCTAAAGATCCTGAATAGCTACTTAAGTTGAAGAAAACATTCAATTTCCCAGCAGTTTTCAAGATTCCAGTGTTGTGGTAATCTTTGAAAACGCGATATAACATTAAGCTTTATAGGCCATAGGATTTGACTATTGGTGCAAATTGCTCGACTACTTATGTAAAATTTTAAAATCCGCAAACCAAAACTCTGCGTTTTGGGGATGGGTGTCGATCGATACCAAGGGTGGTGTCGGTCGACACCAATAATTTCTAGTTTGACCAGTTCGATTTAATTGTTGATTTTGGTCGGTTTGGTTTAAAGAGAACCATTGAACCGTGATATTTAAGTGGGAGAACGACCTAGGTCGTGTTTTTGTTGTTTTACGCCGCTTGAGACAGAGAGAAAAGGAGAGAAACAGTGTTCTTGAGGTTTTGGGAGAGAATGTGAGATTTCTTGGCTGTTCTTGGGAGATCTGAGGCTAGGATCGTGTTAGGAGCTTGTTAGGAGGGTTGGATTCGTTGATGTTGGTCAGAATCTTCCTGCAAAGAGGTGAGTGCATGACCATGGCTGACCTAAGCCTCAGATTTCGTTTTTCTTGCTTGTTTGTTGTTGTTTGTGGTGTTTTCTTGCTGGTTATGGTTGCTATAGGGTTCCTACGGATTCATATGGCTTTGAGATTGAGTTTTGGGCAGATTGGAGGCGATAGGAAGCAAGATTTGACTCTCGGCTTTGAGCGGATCGTGGTGGCAGAGTTAGTGTCGATCAACACCATGAGGGTGTCGGTCGACACCAAGGATCAGCATTGATCGACACTGTCGGGTAGTATCGGTCGACACCAATGCCAGTGACAATCAACACTTGGCTGGTGTCGTTCGACACCTCCCTTCCAATGAAGACGATACTTGTTCCCTGGTTTGTATGTCTTGTTTGTTGATTGTGTTTGACATTGGTATCGCAGTTGCTTGTGCGTATAACCTAGTAGATGGGAGGGGTTGCCTCAATGAGTATTTATTAAATACTCATGCATCTCAATTTGTGTTTGTGGTGCAGGTAAAGGCCAAGTGTGATCGTGGAATCAAGGCAATGAAGAAAAGTATGTTCTAGTGGCTTGATTAGTTGTTGTCTGGCTTCTGTTAGGTTGCTAGAGTTGGGACAATAGAACATTTCTAGGTTGCTGGTTCCTTCTTTCATGTTGTTTGGTTATTGGTTATTTACTACGATCTAATATTGGTTATTTTATTATTGGATATTCATTGGATATTAGTAATTGTTGTTTAATTTCCGTTGTTTGGTTTGATTGTTGTAACGCCCGAGAACCAAAACTCTGCGTTTTGGGGGTGGGTGTCGATCAACACCCATGGTGGTGTCGGTCGACACCAAGGTTTCTGGTTTGACCAGATTGAAATTTTAATCTATTTGGTTCGGTTTGGTTCAAGGAAACCATTGAACCGGGATACTTAAGTGGGTTTCGACGACAAGAAGGGTTTTAGAGTTTGTTTTGTCGCCGCTTTGTTGTTTTGGAGAGAAAAGGGAGAAAACTTTGTTCTTGAGGTTCTAGAGAGAGATTGTGAGATTTTAAGGCTTTGTGAGTGAGATCTTGCTGTGGGAGTGAGGATTCAAGGCTAGGAACGTGTGGGAAGCTTGCTGGGAGTGTGGATTCGTTCATTGTTGGTCAAAATCTTCCTGCAAAGAGGTGTGTGCATGACCATGGCTAATCTAAGCCTTTGATTTCCTTGTTCTTTTTTGTTTGTTATTGTTTTGTGTGTTTTTCTTGCTGGGATTGGTTGCTACAGGTTCCTATGGACGTATATGGCTTGGGTTTTGAGTATTAGGCGATTTGGAGGAAGTTGGGTGCGAGATTCGACTTTCGGCTTCGAGCGGATCGCGGTTGCAGAGGGTCAGGTTGTTTCAAAAATATTCATGAAAATGTTATTGCTCCTATCAGAATAAAAAAATACGATGCAAGGTTAGAATACTCAAAGATGTTGAAGGTATGAGCAATTGTTTAGTTGTTTGAAAAACGGTTGAGAAAGAATCTAAAATTTACCAAAGGAGAGATGGTTGTGGAGATCACGAGAGAATACAACCTGATTGTAACTGAAGAACATTGTGCAAAGGCAAAAAAAAAGGTTATGAAAAAAAAAGCTACTTATCAAGATCATGTTTCACGGATATAGGATTATGAAGCAAAGTTCTTTCGAACTGATCCATGGACTGTATTTGAGATTGAGATTGTTGAGTGCCAACCATTGGAAACTTAGAAAGGCTTTTTCATTGCTTTATTTTTTTTAACTCACAAAGAGAGTCGAGGAAATACTTTAACAAGTATTTTACAAGCGCAATGTCCCTATCGTCTCTTATGCTACCTGTTAATGTCTTGTCGGCAGGAATAGGATTGTTCTCAAAATCTCAAGCTCCCTACAATAATAAAAAATCTAATAGATTAATAGAGATATTTTGATTACTACGATAAAGGTGGTTTCAAATTTAATGTAATATACAAATGTACTGTTTACTTTTACAGGACATCTTTTAGACGGATTACAATCTTTGGATGGTTTTGGTGGCATTGGATTCTCTACTCTCTAAAAAGAGGTTTTTAAAAAAATTTCTCGATTTTGTTTTGTGTTTTGTTTCTGGGCCTGTGAAGTTTTCATTTTGTGGACTTTTTGTCGATTATTGTTTGCTTATGGGCATGCGATGTTCTCAGTTTGAGTGTGGAGTTTTTCTTTTGTCATGAGATTTGTTTTTCTGTTTAATTTATTAAAAACAATTTGTTTTGAATTGCAAATATATATAAGTTATGTTTTGGTCTCACTTCTATTGGTACAATTGAATCATTTCCCCATATGGTTCTAATATATCACTTCATCAATCATCTCGGATGAGCGTCTTTAGTTTTGGATTAATCATCTTGGATAATATTTATCTTCATAATTAAATTTAAATAATATAAAAAATAATATGTTAGTTTTTTTGTGTTTGTTGGATAGTGGAAAGACTATTGAGTGAACTAATAAAACTATAAACAATAATTGAGAGAAATATTTGAGAAGTTTTGTACAAGATTTGAAAGATACTTATTTTTAAAAAATATTTATGTAATATAAACTTATATACTATATACTAATAAATATTTATGTAATATAAAATATTTAAAATAACATATATTACTATATACTAATAAATGATACATGATTAGAGCAATACTAATAAGTGAATAAAAATTGAAAAATAGTTATAATATTAATAAGTAAGTGATAATAAATCATATTTTTTTTTGTATTTAGGCAATTTGGGAGCAGCGACGGGAGGAGCTATGTCGGAAGAACATCATTCTTGGAACATCGCTTTTTACCCTTTCCCTTCTTCTTCTTATTGCTCTTTCGTCGGAGAGTAGAAAAATGCATATCTATAAAAACGGTGGCGAGAGATTTAGGGTTGTTTATCTATCGGCAGCAGCGTGTTTATCTATCGAAAAAGAAAAATAGTATATATTAGGGTTAGAGGGGAGAGCTTAAAATTTTTTAACTGTACTTGGTGTCTTTTTTGGGCCGTTTGGGCCTTGACTTTTGGTATAGAAAAATGCTTCGGCTTTACCGTCTACTAAATAAAGTGGAATCTTCAAAGTCAAACCGAGTCGGATTTTTTTTTGGCATGGCATATTGACATGTCAACATATGAGAGAACACACATGTGTAATAACTAGGACCCCCCACCTTTAAGATTTTTTGGCTTGGTGGAATGATTTACATATCGAATCAGAACTGGAACAGAGCTTATCAGATTGTGGATAGATAGCACAAGAGCAAAGAGATGATGATGATTCAACGCAAGGACCTGGTAAAACTTCTGGTTCCAACACATGATTGAGATTTTCTTTTTTATAAACGTCTCATTAACAAGATCATGTCACGTGTCAAATATATTGATTATATGTTAACACGTATTTATCAACATAGTAGGACAGCTAATTATATTTACAGAATTTTACATGTTTATATTTAAATAAAATATTTTTCTAAATCAAAAAAGAAAACTAAAAAAATCAATATATTATTCATTGTATGCTAATTATATTACACATGTATTTTCAATAAAATTTGACATGTGTAAGCAAAAACTAATAAATAATACATGATTAGAGCAATACTAATATAAGTGAATAAAAATTGAAAAATAGTTATAATATTAATAAGTAAGTGATACTAAATCATGTGAATTGTATATTTTAAAATGAATACAAATATAAAAGCAAAATAGGAAGTACACTGTATATATTAAGATGACAAGTAAATTTGAAAATAAAATTACATCATGATGTTCGCAATTTTTTTTGTCACTATTCATCCCAATTTATTCCTTTCATTTTTACAATCTTTATTATTTTATTGTAAGTGACAACCATTTGGATACAATATGTGTGTTTAATGGTTGTACAACTTAGGAGATGTAGACATCTCTATGTTATGTTGTTTCCTTGTCGGATTCTTTGCTTGCAAATTTCGATGATGATAGTGACATAGTTTTTATTAGAATGACCTAATTTAGTTCTTGAGGAGTGTACCGTGTACATATATAGATCCTTCTTAGTCCTCTGAACTCCAGTATAAAATCGTATGGTATTAGTTTGTTGTTCCATATGTGACTGCATGTATCACATAAGATTAATTTGTAAATAAAAAGGTTTAAATCTATAATAGAGTAATGAATCTAAAGGTATTTGGATAACTATTTTGGAGATGAAAATGGAGTAATGTTGAAGAAGTCTTTTCGCCAAAATAGAGTTAGGTTGCAAATGGTCCTAGTTCTTCATCATCTAAAACAAATATTTATCTTACTTTATACACAACATATTGTTTTGAAAACAATTATAATCCCCAAAATATTGTTGCCCAAATCCTCTTCGTCACTTTGTCCATAATAACACATTTCCACTAGCAAACTAGTTTATTAAAGCCTAGATGTGTCTCTTAGCCTCTACTAATTCCAAGTGATTTATCACTAAACTCTATCGGACATGTCAAAAGTTTATTAGATTGTTGATTTGGGTCAATGAAATCTTCAAAACATTCAACAAATTGGTAACAACTAAACATCTCATGTGAGAACGCCTCTGTCATATCCACGGCATTGATTACAACATGTGAGATTCTATATCAATTATAGCTGACTTTTAAAATGATGCACATCAAAATAAAAGAAAACACTCATGTCCTCTTGAATTTAGTGCTAAATGAGATTTGGTAAAAGAAGACTCATCAATCAGCTTAGTGCTACAATGTCCGTAACAAGAAGAGTATATATGAAGAAGATATTACTCTAGCGTTTACATTGAAACAAAGAACATGATAGACAAACAAAACAAATATTTCAGAGGACGTTTGTACTTAGTCCACTAAATAATAGAAGAGACCAAAGAAAAAAAAATATGCTTAGAAAATAACTGAATAAGGGAACAAGAAGAAATCACTCTAGCCTTTGGAAACGAAGAAGAGACAAAATGTAGACGTTGTTTTGGCATAGAATTTTATTTACGACATTTTTTAGCTCAATTAATTCTTTGTAAGCAAGTAAGCTAATGACATCTCTGATTATATTCTTCCTTCGTTTATGTGCTTTGGTTTCTCATTTATATAAATTATATCCAAATTGCATGATCGTTTGATATACTTAATCCAAATTGCATTTGTGTCCATCGCAACGAGGAAAACTTCGGGGAGCATCACCTTGTCCTTAATGATGTTATTGGAAAAAGAACAGGTATTGTATTTTGTTAATTTAGAAGATTTTAGGGGCTTTTTTAATACGACTCACAAACATTGAAGAGATGTTATGTATGAAGATGTTAAATGTAACTCAACGGTTTTAATATAAGGGAAAACAAAAACAAAAACAAAAACAATGGCTTCGCCCGGGTTCGAACCGGAGACCTTCAGTGTGTTAGACTGACGTGATAACCAACTACACCACGAAACCTGCATGCCAATTTTACATTTCTAAGATTTATAACAACAAAACGTCCATGGAACAACCTCCAGCTCAATTTGGATGCCACCTTTGAAGCTCTACTTTTCACTAACGAAAACAAATGTAAGATTTTTGGAACACACAGTGTTTTCTTCTCGTATGTAACGGAAACGAACTTAGAATCGTGTGCTAATTGGACTTGTCCTACTTTAAGTTTTGTTTATTACATAAGTGTAGAGTATTACTAACGCAACGGAACAATGGCTTCTCCGATCCTCTTGTTTCTACACTTAAAAATTGAAAAAGAATGAAAGAGGAATTGAAGAAGACATGTGAGAAGCACATGACTTAAATTACTTGAAGACAAAGACGTAATTACAAGATATACACTTGGCATGTTTAGGTGATATTGATTTTTGATCCTCTACAAAAGCAACTGTCGAGAAAAAGAAAAAGGACACTCTTATGCAACAAGGAAAGATTACAAATTATGTTTTAGTTAAGTTAGAAATTTCATTAGTTTTTTCCTTTTCCGGTACAAAAGAATTTCCTAAAGAATTATGTTAAGCTCTAACTATAAATATATATGATTGCTCACGAGACAAAGATAAAACTTTCCCTTGAGAGTTTATTTAGGGTTCTTGGTTTCTTATCACAAATCCCACCAAACTTCATTCTTTGCAGCCTTTAATTTTCATTTTAATTGTTGCGTGCAAAGAGTATAAATCGAAACGACCTAACAACAATGGCGACAGCTTCAGTTGGTTTTAAGTCTAGGGAAGATCGTAGGAAGCAAAACGAATTAGGGGAAGCTCGTAAAGCAGGGCTTGCTCCACCTGAGGTAGACAAGGATGGAAAAGTAATCAATCCTCACACACCTCAGTTTTTGTCAATAGTTCCATGGTATATGATAGGTCCCAATCAGAGAGTAAGAACATAAGACACACGAGTTTTTCAATGGGTAGTTATGACTACCTCTTTTTTATTATTTTTTGGTTTTTATAGAAGAATAGAACTATTGAGTCCTAGAAAGATAAGAAGTGATAACACCAAATCATAGAAAACCAAATCCTGATAAGGAACAACCTTATTAATCGAAAGTCATAAAACGCAAAAACCAAAACCGATAACTCCTTCCTTCACTCGACCTAATCCACGTAGCGTGGATTCGGTCGCCGTACTCGCACAGGCCTGATGGACCGCTCATTCTGAAGCCCATCAATACCCTCTCCTCGAACAGCAGCCTTGTCCTCAAGGTGCACCACAAAATCCGGGAAACTAGCGACCAGCTGACGGCCATCCTCCCAAGTTGCATCCTCGAGTGACAATCCCTTCCACTTGACCAACAGCTCCGAAACCACCTTCTTGCCGGACTGGACCTCACGTTGTCGCAACACCGTTTTGGGCTGAAGATGAAGATACCCATTCTCCCGCAATGGTGGTAAATGCCCCGCAGGCGGGTCGGTCCCAACATACGGCTTAAGGAGCGACGCGTGAAACACCGGGTGAATACGAGAGCCTTGAGGCAACGCAAGTTGATAGGCGACCTCACCAATCCGTTCCTCAACCTGAAAAGGTCCATAAAACTTGTGAGCCAGCTTTTGGGATGTACGACGAAGGACTGAGCGTTGGCGGTAAGGTTGCAAACGCAAATAAACCCACGATCCACACTCGAAGGAAACGTCCCTACGCTTCATGTCCGCCAATTGTTTTGAGCGATTGTTCGCAGCCAGAAGATGACGCTGAAGCTCTGCTAGCAATTCATCGCGAGATGACAACTGCTCATCCACCTCCGCCATAGTGGACGAGCCTACCTTGTAACTCGGCATCGTGGGCGGCTCCCGACCGTACAAAGCTTGAAACGGTGTGGTGCCAGTCGAGGAGTGATACGAGGTGTTATACCAAAACTCCGCCAACGGCAAGAGGGAACTCCACTGGGTAGGTCTGTTCTGAACAAAACACCGCAAGTACTGCTCAATACAGCGGTTCACGACCTCGGTTTGCCCATCCGATTGAGGGTGGTAGGCGGTGGACATGCGCAATTGGGTTCCAGTGAACTTCCATAACTCTCGCCAAAAGAGACTTACGAAAATCGGGTCACGGTCACTAACAATGGACCGGGGAATTCCATGGAGCTTGATGATGGCCTTCACGAAATTAAGTTCCACTGTCCTGGCCGTGTATGGATGGGATAAGGGCACCAGATGCACGGACTTGGACAGGCGGTCCACCACCACCATAACCGACGTGTGCCCATCTGATTTCGGTAACCCATTAATGAAGTCCAAGGAGACATCTTCCCAAATGTTATCCGGTATCGGCAACGGTTGCAAGAGGCCCGCTGGAGCCAATACCGTAGCCTTGGCTCGCTGACACACGTCACACGATGCCACATACTCCTTAACAATGCAATGCATAGCCGGCCAATAGAACTGCCTTGCTAGTCAACGATAAGTCCGTAATACCCCAGAGTGTCCCCCCATTGGTGTGTCATGGTGCTCTTTCAAGAGCTACGTGACGAGCGGCGAATTAGGCGGAACCACCACGCGATTACGGTAGCAAACAAGATCATTCCTCCAAGAATAAGGGCTCCCCGGTTGGTCGCGAGCAAGATGAGAAATTTGCTCCATATATGGGTCCGCCTTAGCAGCTTCCCGAATATCCTCCCAAAGAGAGGTGTGCTGAACGTACACGGCATTAAGAACCGGGCTGCCAGACACCCTTGAAAGCGCATCAGCGGTGGAGTGTGCCTTACCGGGCTTGTAAGTGATTTCGTAATCATAACCCACCAGCTTACTCATCCACTTCTTCTGTTCTGGCGTTAGTATCCTCTGCTCCAGCAAGTAACACAGGCTCCTTTGATCAGTTTGAATAATAAACCGCTGGCCCCATCAAGTAAGGCCTCCACGTCCGTATTGCAATAACTATGGCCAACATTTCGCGTGCGTACGTCGACCACAACCTCTTAGCAACACCCAAATACCTGCTCATAAAAGCTATGGGTCGGTCACGTTGTGACAACACAGCACCTATACCATCACCGGATGCATCCGTTTGGACAACAAACGGAATGGTAAAATCTGGCAATGCTAATGTCGGGGTGGAGGATAATGCTTCCTTAAGCGTCGCAAAAGCTGTTTCAGCATCTTCACCCCACATGAAACATCCCTTACGGAGCAAATTGGTTAGCGGTTTTGCAATCACTCCATAGTCCTTCACAAACTTGCCGTAGTAACCAGTTAGTCCAAGAAATCCTCGAAGCTCTGTAATCGTAGTGGGCACCGGCCAATCCATCATCGCCTGAACCTTGGTCCGATCAACTTTTACTCCCTCTCCGGAGATGATATGGCCCAAGTATTCTAGCTCCCGATGACCGAAATCACATTTCTTGAACTTGACTGCAAGCTTCTGTTGTCGTAGAACTGCAAAGACTTGTCTGACATGCTCCACATGTTCTTCCCACGACCCACTGTAGACAAGTATATCATCAAAGAAAACCAGTACGAACTGCCGCAAGAGTGGCCGAAAAATATCATTCATAAGTGCTTGGAACGTGGAAGGGGCGTTACAAAGTCCAAAGGGCGTTACTAAGTACTCAAAGTGTCCATTGTGTGTCCTGAATGCCGTTTTCGCCACGTCCTCACTTGATGATAACCTGCTGTGAGATCTAGCTTGGTGAAAAACACAGCCCCATGCAACTCATCCAACATGTCATCCACTGTCGGTATTGGGAATCTATCTTTAATAGTTGCAGAATTAAGCGCTCGATAGTCGGTACAGAATCTCCAAGTACCATCTTTATTTTTCACCAACAACACCGGAGATGAGAAAGGACTTGAACTAGCCTGAATGATTCCTGCCTGCAACATCTCCTCAACCTGCCGCTCGATCTCGTCCTTTTGAAAGTGCGCGTACCGATATGGTCGCACATTTATCGGATCGACACCCTCCTTAAGTACAATCTTATGTTCAATGGAGCGGTGGGGTGGCAACGTCGTCGACGTCCGGAATAGGTCTTCATACTCAGCCAACAGCGCTCTCATCCCTTTGGGAATAACCCGCTCCGCTCCTTCTAGCGATGCCACTTGAATCGCAAACAAGTCTTGACCCCTTCGTACATCTCTCTCAACCTCATCGAGCTCTGCTTTCTGCAATTCTGACTGTACCCCTTGCAACTTCCGAGTTTCCCCTTCCCATTGAAACTCCATGGTTCGTGTGGACCAGTCACAGATGATACGACGTCCAGGCCAGCCAACGGTAGTGCATACAACGTCAACGCAAACTGTACTTCTCCTATCTTGATTGCAATAGAATCGATCTTTCCTTGGCACTGCAACGACTTACCATCCGCTACACAAACAGTGAATGGCTTCATGGGTCGGAGGGAAAGCTTCAACTCCCTAACCGTCCTTTCGCATATGAAGTTGTGGGTTGAGCCACTATCAATTAGTGCCACGAGTGAGTATTTACCAATCTGGGTTTGTACTCGATTAGTCTGAGGGGTGCTCCAGCCGGTGAGCGCATAGACGGTGATCTCAGGTTTCTCTTCACCATTGTCTTCCTCTGCTTCTCCACCAACTTCGTCATCCTCGCCATCCATGACGAACAATTGCGGCTGCTTACACCGGTGGCCTGGTAAGTACTTCTTGACACAACTAAAGCACAATCCCAAGGTACGCTTTCTTTTTAGTTCATCCCAGCTTAGCTTCCGTGGTGGAGGTACATTCGTCTCTTTTGCTGGAGAATTGGACTCCTTGAACTGACTTATCCGGTTTGGCGTGGTGGTGGTGAACGGTCTTGCTGCTGGTGCTCGGTACGGTACCTTACGACGCTGTCGTTAGAGCTGTTCGTCTTTCATTCAAGCTAGATTCAACACCTCGCGCAGAGACTTAGGTCGGAACATCCACACACTATCTGCAATAACAGGGTCAAGTCCTCCTACGAACGTTCCCATAAGCGCTTTCGGTGTCCAGCCCTCTACTTTGTTTTGCAATCTTTCAAACTCTCGCTGGTACTCCTGCAGTGTTCCGGTTTGCTGGATTTTTGATAACGCTGCATCGAAGTCTTCTCCATCAACAGGGCCGAATCGTACCCATAGTTCGTCCTTGAAGACATACCATGCGATATTGACCCCATCTTCACGTAAGGATTTTGATGTGGCCTGCCACCACTCGTTTGCCTCATCCTCCAAGTGATAGGAAGCGAAACCTACTTTCTGCTCCTAAGCCGTGTGGTTGTAGTTAAAATATTGTTTGACTTTGCTGAACCAAGCCGTAGGATCCCCTCCCTTGAATTGAGGAAACTCCAACTTAATTGTCCTCCCTTGCGCAACCAGATACAGATTGTCGCCACGGTTCAGCGGTTGTAGCTGCTGATCTGGTCCCATGGGACGTTGGTTACCCTGTGCGGCAACGCCTCCTCCCTCTCGGCCAGCTGTCATCGCTTCTGTCAGCCTATTGATCGCTTCCTCCATGGTTTGAAATCTCTCGCCAAATCCTTGATTCAGCTGCTGCAAGTCTTCTTTTAACTCCACAAGGTTGGATTCCAAATCCTCTATCCTTTCCTTGTTTGTTCCCGCAATACTAGACGACAACTGTTGATGTAGTTTTGACACCACAAAGTGCGGTCCAAATCAAAACCAAGATAGAACTGCTCTGATACCAAGTTGATAGGTCCCAATAAGAGAGTAAGAACACAAGACACACGAGTTTTTCAATGGGTAGTTATGACTACCTCTTTTTTATTATTTTTTGATTTTTATAGAAGAATAGAACTATTGAGTCCTAGAAAGATAAGAAGAGATAACACCAAATCATAGAAAACCAAATCCTGATAAGGAACAACCTTATCAACCGAAAGTCATAAAACGCAAAAACCAAAACCGAGAACTCCTTCCTTCACTCGACCTAATCCACGTAGCGTGGGTTCGGTCGCCGTACTCGCACAGGCCTGATGGACCGCTCATTCTGAAGCCCATCAGTATACCAAGTCTAATTCTGAAAACCCGAGTCTGGAGCATCAAAAGAATTGGAAAACCGAAAACGTTTCCACAAAAGCATATTATCAAAGAGGTGCCAAGACTAACCAAGCCGAGAAATATCGCAAGGGAGCTTGTCAAAACTGTGGTGCAATGACGCATGATGTGAAAACATGTATGGATAGACCTCCTAAAGTTGGAGCGAAATACACAGACAAGAACATTGCACCTAATGAGAGAATCGAGAGTATTGAATTGGACTACGATGGTAAGAGGGACCGATGGAACGGTTATGATCCTTTGAACTACCATTTTGTGATGGATCGGTTTGAAGCGAAAGAGGAAGCACGAAAGAAGTATCTCAAGGAGGAGCACCTTAAGAAACTAGAAGAGAAGAACAATAACGATGCAACCAGTGATGGAGAGGAAGAAGAAGACGACGTCGTAAGGGTTGATGAAGCTAAGGTTGATGAGAGCAAGCAGAGGGATTTTGCAAAGGTTACAAAACGTGTTCGTACGACTGATGGTGGTAGCACAAGAACTGTAAGGAATCTGCGTATCAGAGAAGACACTGCAAAATACCTGCGGAACCTTGACGTCAACTCAGCTTATTACGACCCTAAATCTCGATCCATGCGTGAAGATCCGCTTCCAGATGCAGATCCGAATGATAACTTTTGTTTAGGAGATAATCAATATAGAAACAGTGGCCAAGCACTGGAGTTCAAACAGCTAAACACCTATTCATGTGAAGCTTTTGAAAAAGGACAGGACATGCATATGCAAGCGGCTCCTTCACAAGCTGAGTTGGTTTATAAGAGGGTTAAGGTTGCAAAGGAGAACCAGAAATCTCAGAGAAAGGACGCAATCATGGCAAAGTATGGTAATGCAGCTACAAAAGATGACATCCCAATGGAGCTTTTGCTTGGACAAAGTGTAAGACAAGTTGAGTATGACCGGGCAGGCCGGAGGATTATAAAGAGAGTTCACTAGGAAGATCCGCTGAAATATATTCGTTTCATTCTCTTTAACCATGTCAGCTGAAGAAACCTTATTAAGTTTCATTTAAATAACACTGTTTTAGTTTTGATAAAACAAATAACATTGTGGCTTTTCCTTTGAATGTTTACTAGTTTTTAGGTAGTTTTTGGATTTTGCTTCTTTGAAAATCTATTTTTTTACCCTTCAAGATTTTCAGAAAATAGATTTCCTTAACTTTAGAAAAACTAGTTTTTGGGTGGTTTCTTGCAATTTTAAAGAGAAACTAAAAACCATAATTTTGGTTTTTGTAAAAACAAATTGTTTTCAACGAGAACATGTTTTATATATTTTTGAGTTTTTTATTTTTTTATTTATTAATTTTAAATTTAAGAGTAAAAACTAAAAACCAAAAACCATCTAAAAACTAAATAACCATTCATGGCCTGATTCGAGTTTTGTTTTAGTAACAACTATAAGATTTGTCTTGCAAGACTAACCTTAAAATGACTTTGTATGAATCTTGGTTTGTCTACTGACTACAAAACCAATTTGCGAACAAACAAATAAAATAAAAAGATAGGTAGGATCGATGCCTTGATATTATTTCAATAAATTACTATATCTGATGGAAAGAAAAAAAAAAAAAAAACTGTGTGAAAGACTTCACAAGCCAGCTAGCGGAATCAAACTCGTTCCTAATGAGCCTAGCCCTACCCTCCTGCACCCTCTTCACGAAGGATGTCTCGGCATTTAAAATCAACAGTCAACACCAATTTCTACAAGTCACACCCGGTTTATATGGATCTAAGAAGCGATCACGGAGCTAATTCCTTACGCTCACTCTGTTCTGCTCTCAAGTCTCAACAGTAATGGACTAATATGGATGTGTTTGACTTGACGGAGAAACTTCCTTGACGTACAAAGTATAACTGGAGACGTGTTCAATTTCTATTTCTTCCTTGGACCGTGCCTTTCAAGGTCGTTGATCAACACACTTCGTTAACGGGATGGCCTGGGTCGATGGTGGTATTTTACTTTTTTCTTGGGAAAATCCCATTAACAACCATCAAAGTGGCAACGACTTCCAGCTTAAACTTCCAAACTATTATACTCCCAACTAAAACCACCAAAATGTCAAATTTATTAAATCAAAATTTCTCGCATTCATGTTCGTGTGGGTCAATATTTATCACCGGAACATTTAACTCCGTTAACAGAAGAGTTCACCCCGTCAACTGAACAATACCTCTGTTCGTTCTATTAACTAACATGCTTTTTCATAAATTAGGATTTTCTTTGTAGTTTTTTGTGGTACCTTACTAATGTTTAACCTAATTTTTGCTCTAGATTTTTATCAATTTATAAGTGTATTGATCAACAACCTTGAAAGGCACGGTCCGGGGAAGAAATAGAAATTAAACAATAGCTGAACGTGTATGAACATTCACACATGAACTAAAAGCATTAATATAGCATCTAAGACCTTCTCCATCGGGGTTATTAATGGGGTTGTTAGACCTTCTCCATCGGGGGTTATTAATGGGGTTGTTAGTGGGGTTGTTAGAGTTTATTAGGAAAAAAATAAATCTGAAGAAAAGAAAAAATCGAAGGGAGCCCCTTATTTAATAGCCTCAACTCTGTTCTAAGGGACGCTATGTGTTCTTATTTTATTGGTCGAGCTGAAAAATACAAAAGGGTAAAAAAATAAATCAGACGCAGAAGAATGATTTTTCGTCTCTCACTTTCTCTCTTTCTCCCTTTCTCTCCTTCTCTCGCGATCAAAGTCTTGATTCGACAAAGGATGTCTGCTTTAATCGGAGGTTATAGAATCAGTCTCGTGTTTGGTCGGAGGCGATTTGACACGGCTGAGATCTTGGTGTATATTTGACACGGCTGAGATCTTGATGGAGGCGATTGTAGCGGAGGCGATTTGAATCATCGTGGAGATTGTATTGGAGGCGCTGCAAAGGGGAAGGCGATTCAATCAGAAGAGATTGGATCAATCTGATTGAGAGGGTAAGTTGCTCAGTTCAATTGTAAGATTAGGTTCTTTCACAGCGCCTGACAATAGAGACGACAGGTTCTTGGCAGCTCGTTTGGAGAAACAGTTTATCATGGAAGCCACACTTTTATCTCAACTAAGCCATCCGAGTGTCGTTAAGGTGATTTATCTTTATGTTATATTATGTCATTTTGGTTGTATGAAATAAGATTGATGCCTTTTGGTGTGATGGTTTGTTACTTTTCTTCTGATTGATGATGTCCTGATGCAGTTTGTGGGAGTCAGTACTGGAAACTGTACCATCACGGAGTATGTATCAAACCAGAGAACGTGTTAATCGAAAAAGAATTTCACTTGAAGATTGCTGACTTTGGCATAGCGTGCGAGGAGGAGTACTGTGATGTTTTGGGTGATAATACTGGAACTTATAGGTGGATGGCACCTGAAGTGATAAGACGGATACCACATGGAAGGAAGTGTTATGTTTATAGTTTTGGGCTTATTTTATGGGAAATGGTAGCTGGAGCTGTTCCATATGAGGAGATGACTCCTTTCCAAGCTGCTTTCGCAGTCATGCACAAGGTAAATTGATTCTACATCTGCTTGCAGAGATTGAAAAGCTATAGGATTGCTGTTGATTTTTACACCAACTATGCCTAGATTAGGATTTGATTTGATGACTAAGTTAGAGCATTATTGTTCAGTAGATCTAAAACCATTTGTAATTTGTGTTTGATATTGGCCAGAATATTAGGTCGGTGATACCGAAGGATTGTTCCAAACCTCTTACGCCATGGCCATGACTTTCAAGATGTTAGCTCAGCACCCAACTTGCTGTGACACTCTCCTGCAAGGTAACAATAAAATGAATCTCAGTATACATATTTTTTCCTATCCGCAAAGTCAACTCTAAATATCTCTCTTGATTCATCTCTCAGAACATGTTCGGATAAAAGCAAACAAATGGGAAGGAGAATATCTTACAGTGGAAGATGTGAAAAAGATGAAGTATAGTTGGCAAGTTGTTCGTGAAACAATGGGATTATCTCCTCCAATCTTTGGTTCCTTTAGAAAAGCAGTTGCTGATATTGACTATGGAGGATTCACAATCCCCAAAGGCTGGAAGGTATAACACAACCATCTCCCCCTAGCTTCTTTAATTTCTAATCAAAACTCTGTTTCTTTCATCACCATGAGCTAACATTGGAACAGTTTAAGAAGTCTCTGACAAACGAAGGAAGACTCAATCTTTTGTCGAGCCAGATCTTTCCAAAACTAAAGAAAGGTCCTAAATTCTGGATTCATAAACTGGCATCAATCCATCATCACCACAGCGGTGGCGGCAGCAACACCAGCACCTTAGGCTCAGCCTTACCTAAGCCTAAATTTGCTTGAAAGACTCTGTGATCGACTCTTATTTTTTTTTTGTGAATAAGAAAAAAGAGCCAGTGGTTATGTTTTTGTTTATAATCAACTGTCTCCGTCTTACTTTTCATTGGGTTGGCTTCGTTTTTGTTAAGTCATCTCTTTCATGTTTTTATAAAATCTTAAATGTTTAAACATTTATACTTCTTCTATTCTATTTAAAACTTTTAAATTTCAAAAAACATTTTTTTCAAAAATAAAAGACCCAAATTTAGAACCTACCAATGGATGGAAAAATATTCTCTAAGGGATCATGGGTTCTTATTTTAAAAACAATACAAATTTAATTCATAAAAAATGCAAACAGTATATAACAACCTCAATATAACAACCCCGGATTGGCCTTGCTCTAACATTGCACAAACAAGGATGGTGTCTTCAATAATATTAAAAATTTTAAACTCTAACAGTATTCATAAATCATAATTAAATAACGAGAGTATCTTTAAATTAGAGACATCCTATTCAAAATGACTTTGCCAAAACATTAAACACACTCTATCTTCAACTTAAAGACACTTAAATATTAAAATAATATTTTTTTTTCATATTACATTTTATTTGTGGGAAGACACTCTCATTATATGAGGGATGGAAATTGTCGTACCATCTTAGGTCATCTGTATTGGGAGAACTGATTGGGTGTTCTTAGCCTTATTAAAATTGAGAATATAGGAAATAGTGGACTTAGATCTTGTTATTGGGTCTTATTGTAGAATTGTTTTTGGCCCAGTTCCAGCCTGACATGGCAACACGTGAATGGTTACGTTTTTTTGCAGAGAAAACATTTCATTTCTCTCCTTTTGTTTGAAATAAACGATCTTAGGGTTTTTGGAATATATGGAATAAATTTGGACATTAAACTATGTATTAATTAAATAAAATATTTGTGTGCTTTAATTAAGTAATTTGTTTTTTTTTATATATATATCTTCATTGTTTATTTTGTTTCATAAAAATTTGGTATTGTATTTTGAATTTTAGTATAAGTTTTTTAAGTTTGCAATTTAAATGTTATTTTTTAAAGTTTTTAAAATTGTAATATGTTTTAGATTATTATATTATTAAATTTTATGATCTTAAACATGTTCTCCTAATAATCAACTCCTTAAACAAAGATTTAAACTAATGATCTTACATTATGTTAATAATATTTTTACTCTAAGAACACCCAATTGAGTTATCCCAATGCAGTTGCCCTTATAAAACTCATGTTCTAAAACATTGATACGTGTCATCTAAAATTTTGAAATGTATCATTTAATAGTATAAAATAATACTGAATAAAATTAACTAAACTTAGATAATAAAGTATAGTTTCTGTGAAACTCATTTTCTAAAGAACAATTCTTGGGTTCACTCCTAAGGTGAACCCTTTGGTTCACTTCTTCTTATTTTAGCCAATGAGAATATGTCATCTCATAATACATTTAAGAACCTATTTATTCACCTCTTTATAAAATAAGGAAACAAAATCTGTATACATTATTATAAAATTAAAAACTTAAACCGCTTCTTTATAAACCCAAACCGATATATAATTTCATTCTAATTGTAAAACCTAAACCCTAACCATCTCATTTGTAAACCCAAACCGACATATAATTTCCTTCTAATTGTAAAATCTAAACCCTAACCATCTCATTTGTAAACCCAAACCGACATATAATTTCGTTCTACTTATAAAATCTAAACCCTAACCATCTCATTTGTAAACCCAAACCGACATATAATTTTGTTTTAATTTTAAAATCTACACTCTAACCACTTCATTTGTAAACCCAAACCGACATATAATTTCGTTTTAATTGTAAAATCTAAACATTAACCACTTCATTTGTAAACCCAAACCAACATATAATTTTGTGTGAATTGTAAAATCTAAACCCTAATCACCTTATTTGTAAACACATACCGATACATCATTTCATTTTAATTGTAAAATCTAAACGAAGCCAATATTTAACTTTCCTTAAAAAAAATTATACAGAATTTGTTTCCTTAATATGTATTGCTTTTTAATTTAATTTTGATTTATTTTTTAAAAAAACAAGATAATGTTTAGAAGATTCTGATTGGTTGAAAAGGAAGAAGTGAACAAGAAGGTTCACCTTAGGAGTGAACCTAAGTATTTCTCTTTTCTAAATAGTACGAGTCATCCAAATTAGAAGTGAATTAAATAGCCAGAAAAGTAAGAGAAATTATTAAGTCAAATGAATCACAACCTGTATAATATACCTTCAGAGCTATAAAAACATTTTTGGCATGTTTTAAAGACTAATATTTCTCTGGATCAGAGAACGCCATAAAAGCTTAAAATGAAGGAAGATGGTATACACAACAAATTTATTCACATATGGTCTAGATAGCTAAGGAACACAATAAATGTTCATTTTCATATCTAGATATTACATAGCTTTGAATTAAGTGTTAGCAGAATTATAAAAATAGTTTTACCGGCCATAAATAGTGAGTTTTTGGCTGAACAAAGTTGAAAACTACATTCAACCCATTCAACCAGGTTGAAAAGTACAACCATTTGCAGCCAAATTTAATTCAAAAAATGGAGTCGGAAAGTAAGATCCGTGAATGAAATCGGAGATCAAGAGATACTTTTTGTGATTGAGTGAGAAAGCAAGATATTTTTCAGATATTTCTTAGAGTAAATTGGCAAAATATACACTTTTGAACTTATATTAGAAAACTATACATTTTAAGTTTAAAATTTTAGAAAATAGACATCTTTAGACTTCTATGAGATAGCTTGTGTGCGATATCTAGTAGGTGATATAGATCACATTGCCGTACACATTTATTGTAATTGTCTTAATGATTTTTCATATTGTTTGTAATATTAATTTGTGAGTTTAAATATTTTGGAATAAAAACATTACACTCTTATGTCTTCATATTAATTTCGATTTGTGCTTTCTTCTTTTTGTCTTCATATCTTAAATGTCTTATATGTTGTCTGTTGGAATATTATCTAAGTTCCATATTGGAAATTTGAAGGGACTATCATTAATATAGAAAGGGTTAGCCCAAGTAAGGAGCCTAAGAAGGGGTCAATTATCAGTCCAAGTGGAATCGGTTCGAAATGGAGTTATCATCTTGAGGAGGTGTGTTAAGATCCCACATATGGTATTTGGTTTGAAGTGGAGATTGTTGGAATACAATCTAAGTCCCACATCAGAAATTTAAAGAAACTATATCATTAATATATAAAGGTCTAGGATCAATCCATTAATTACCAATTAGTTTTAAGTTGAAAGTCCATAGTAGCCTCAATATAACATTGTCTTCACCCCCTGTTTTAAAAATCCCCCGCCTATCACCGATTACGCCCCGCAAAATCGCTAGACCCACCCTCTCCGCCTCGATTAATAACTAATCCCCGCCTAGCATTGATTATCCAATTATACCCGTCTAATTTGATTATAATTCGTCTAATCTGATTACTTACTGCTTAATTTTGTATATAATGATTATTTTTAGGGACAAATATAAATCAAATATGTATTTTTTGCTATTTAGATATTTAAAATAAGAGTTTATGATGTTTTACAATAACTAATGTACAAATTTTTAATGAAAATCATAATTTTTTTTAAAAAATTAGGTTTTTATGTGTAACCCGTAATTTTATAGACAATGCTATAATTTTATATTTTATTTGATATTTTTATTTTTAACATAAAAAAAATTATACATATATTTAATATTATATATTTTTATTTTATTATTAATTTCATAAAATAACTTTAAAATTAATTCTCAATTAATTCCGTTTAATCTCCGATTTCCGCGTCTAACTTCACCCTCGATTTTTTAATTCATCATCGTCAACTTCGAAGCGAATATCTTGGAAAAATAAACGTTTTAAGAACCATATATATATATATATATGATAGTTTTCTTTGTGGCATATGAATTACTATCACAATAAAAAGTGGATAAAAACAAGTTTGTACTGTAATTAATAACAAAGCCCCTCCTCTCTTGAAAAAGAGTTCTCTCTTGAAAAGAGTTTTCTCTCTGTCCTGACTATCGAGATCCCCCATCACAAGCTGTGCTCCAACTTTCGAACTTGACGCAGATCTACCCGTTTTGCTCAGATCTAAAGAAACTGGATCTCTCTTGGTTTTCTTTGAAGATTTTCCTATTTGGGTCCCGTCATCGGTTCTGTTCTCCACCCCCCCTCATTGCACTTCACCCAGACCTCTCCAGTCTCTGTTGTGAGCTCTCGGAAAGCTTCCTAGCCAAGGGGTTCCGACCGATGCCTGCTCAGGTGACGTCAAAGCTGAAGGCTGACGGCGGCGCAATCCTAACCCTTGGTGCCCCCCGTTTGACCTACCCCTCTCAACAACTGGACTTAGGCCCACTTGTAATCCCATTGAGGCCCATTTACAAAAGGTCTGATACAATTTTATTTCTCCTAATGCCCAGGTTTGCTCCATCATTTTCATATTTGTATTCTTTCGTTAGCTTCTCTTTGTACCGAGTCATGATTCTACTTGATCGAAGACTGCAACTAGAACATGATCGTTCAAGGTCGCTATGTTGGTACAAAAGCTATCTGAGAACCCTGCCTTTAGATCCACCTAGGGTTGTTACTCATGGTTGGATTAGCTTGGAAAATAACGGCATTATGACCCCATCTCATAAACGTTGGGGTTACCGAAATCTTTTCAAGTGCCCTGCTTTGTCTCACCTGTTCTCTGAACCCAATCAAGAGATATGTTGCATCTCTATGGACGTACCAATTATCTCTGTTTGGTCAAGACGAGTTTTCCTCGGTAGCAGATCATTGGTGTCTCAAAAGTTGCTTGATAGAATCGGTTGTCGAGGTCATTTTCTTAACTCTGCTCGGATGTTTGCTTTGTGTAGCCATAGTTATGACTCTGATCCGACAGCTTGCTGGAACCCTATCCATAAACCCTTTGATCCCCTGTTTCATCTACCGCCATTAGATCGAATGCTTGTGTATGTTGACATTTTCCAGGATCAAACTGATTACAAGCTTTGTGTGGAATTCATTTACCTCCATTTCCATGTGAGAGATGACCCACTTGCTTTGTTACGGTTTGACTCCCATTTCCTGCGATTCCCGCTTATAGCTTCATCTAGTATCCTGATGTTTGTTCCTAAAAGCCTAAAGGACCTTGATCCTATGCTCTTGAACCCTCTAAAGTTGGCGACAAACTCCATAAGCGTTCCCCCGTGGAACACCTTTTTACAAGCTCAATTGCGTCATCCGCTAGAGCTGTTTATGACCACTCGCTGGTCGAGGATCTCGTGAAGCCTGCTTTCAAGTACGAATCCGCTTTGGTTCCAATAGACTTCCCAAATATTGTAAAACTGTTTCAGTTTGAAAATCCTTTTGTTAAACTCATGGAGCTTTTATCTTTAGCTTTCTTTGTCTACCATGAATCATGTTGTAAGAACTCACCTCTTGTTGGGGTTTAAATTGAATGAAAATTCATGTTTTGTCAAAAAAAAAAAAAAAAACCCCTCAAAATGATATAAAATTATAATCACTTTTGAGTCATGTGAGAATCAGACAACAGATTAGGTAATTTTAACATCTTGTGATAATTGTAAAGGTCTCTTTCTCAATCATTGCTTCTTAACACTTATTAGAGTGTAAAGTATCATCACACTACCTAACTTAACAATGGCCTCTCCTTTTTTATCTATAGCTTCTCCTCTTTCTCTTCTTCTTGCTTTGTTCCTCTGCTTCTCAACTCTCCACTGTTCCAACTCCATCGGCAATGGCTACCGCCTGATCTCAATCGAGAAGTCTCCCGAAGATGACAGCTTCATTGGCTATCTCCAAGTGAAGCAGAGTACCAAAATCTACGGCTCTGATATAACCACTCTTCGTCTCTTCATCAAGTATAGAGATTTTATATCCTCTGCTTCGCATCCTACATTACCAATCTTTTTGTGACCGTTGGATTTTCTTTTTTCCAGGCATGAAACAGATCATCGCCTTCGTGTTCACATCACAGACGCCAATGAACAACGATGGGAAGTTCCGTACAATCTCCTCAGCCGGGAGAAGCCACAGCCGGTGATCAGAATATCAAGAAAATCTCCGGTTACGGTACAGGAGATCTCCGGTCCGGAGCTGATTTGTACCTTCACCACAGATCCTTTCAGCTTCGCCGTGAGAAGAAGATCCAACGGTGATACGATTTTCAACACAAGCAGCTCCGATGAGGACTTCGGAGAGATGGTCTTCAAGGACCAGTACCTTGAGATCTCAACTTCGTTACCTAAAGACGCGTCTCTGTACGGATTTGGTGAAAACTCACAAGCCAATGGAATCAAGCTTGTCCCTAATGAGCCTTACACTCTCTTCGCTGAAGACGTCTCGGCGTTTAAACTCAACACCGATCTTTACGGGTCGCATCCGGTTTATATGGATTTGAGAAACGTTAGAGGTAAACCCTATGCACACTCTGTTCTGCTTCTCAACAGTAATGGTATGGATGTATTTTACAGAGGCGATTCCTTGACGTACAAGGTAATTGGAGGTGTTTTCGATTTCTATTTCTTAGCCGGATCGTCGCCTCTTAACGTCGTTGATCAATACACTTCGTTAATCGGACGGCCAGCACCAATGCCGTACTGGTCTCTAGGTACTACTAATATGAATATCTCCTTGTTTCTGTGTAATTTATGTGTTTTCTTACTAATCTTTAACCTAATTTGTCATCTAGGGTTTCATCAATGTAGATGGGGTTACCGTAACGTATCAGTTGTTGAAGATGTTGTGGACAATTATCGCAAGGCTAAGATCCCTCTTGATGTGATTTGGAACGATGCTGATTACATGGATGGTTACAAGGACTTCACCTTGGATACTGTGAACTTCCCTCGTGCTAAGCTATTAGCTTTCTTGGATAGAATCCATAAGATGGGAATGAAGTATGTTGTGATTACTGATCCTGGTATTGGTGTTAACGCGAGCTACGGTGTATACCTAAGAGGCATGGCCAACGATGTGTTCATTAAATATGAAGGTAAGCCTTTCTTGGCTCAAGTGTGGCCTGGTCCGGTTTACTTCCCTGATTTCCTTAACCCTAAAACGGTTTCTTGGTGGGGCGATGAAATCCGACGTTTCCATGAATTAGTACCCATTGATGGTTTATGGATAGACATGAATGAGGTCTCCAACTTCTGTTCTGGTTTGTGCACAATCCCTGAAGGGAAGCAATGTCCGAGTGGGGATGAACCTAGTGCGAGGTGTTGCTTAGACTGCAAGAATTTAACCAATACAAGGTGGGATGATCCACCTTACAAGATCAATGCTACTGGACACAAAGCTCCTCTCGGGTTCAAGACTATTGCCACAAGTGCTTATCATTACAATGGTGTTCGAGAGTACGACGCTCACAGCATCTATGGGTTCTCTGAGACCATAGCAACCCACAAGGCCTTACTTGCTATCCAAGGCAAACGTCCGTTCATATTATCTCGGTCCACTTTTGTTGGTTCAGGTCAGTACGCTGCTCACTGGACCGGAGATAACCAAGGAACATGGCAGAGCTTGCAAGTATCTATCTCAACAATGTTGAATTTTGGAATATTTGGAGTTCCCATGGTTGGTTCAGACATATGTGGATTCTTCCCTCCGACACAAGAAGAACTATGCAACCGTTGGATTGAAGTTGGTGCGTTTTACCCCTTTTCAAGAAATCACGCAGATTACTACGCTCCAAGAAAAGAGCTTTACCAATGGGAAACAGTTGCAGAGTCAGCTCGTAACGCTCTTGGGATGAGATACAAACTCCTTCCTTTTCTCTACACTCTTAACTACGAAGCCCATATGACTGGTGCACCAGTGGCTAGACCACTCTTCTTCTCTTTCCCTGACTTCACCGAATGCTATGGTTTGAGCAAACAGTTCTTGCTTGGAAGCAGCTTGATGATATCACCGGTTCTTGAGCAAGGCAAAACCCAAGTGGAAGCACTGTTCCCACCAGGTTCTTGGTATCATATGTTTGACATGACTCAGGTCGTTGTTTCCAAGAACGGGAAGCGTGTGACTCTCCCAGCTCCTTTAAACGCTGTGAACGTGCATCTGTACGAGAACACGATATTACCTATGCAACAAGGTGGGTTGGTTTCTAAAGAAGCGAGAACTACACCGTTTAGTCTGGTCGTCACTTTCCCGGCGGGAGCGTCAGAGGGATATGCCACCGGGAAACTCTTTCTGGACGAGGATGAGCTTCCGGAGATGGAACTTGGAAACGGGCAGTCAACGAACGTTGACTTCTACGCATCCGTTGGAAATGAGAGTGTGAAGATATGGTCGCAAGTGAAAGAAGGTAAGTTTGCGTTGAGCAAAGGTTTAGTGATTGAGAAAGTGATTGTTTTGGGACTTCAAGGAACAGGGGAAGTTTCTGAAATACATATCAATGGGAACCCAATCTTGAACGAGACCAAGACGATTGAGGTTAGCTCCAAGGAGCAGAAGTATGTGGTGGGTTCGGAAGATGAAGGAGAGAGTAAGAGCTTCATGGTTGAGCTTAAGGGCCTTGAGATACTAGTGGGTAAGGACTTCAATATATCCTGGAAACTGGCTAGTACGTATTATCAATGGCGTCCATTAAACTACAAGTGAGAGTTAGTCAAATTATTAGTGAGGAAAATGAGATTATAGCAAAGTTATTTAAAGCCTTTAAGGCAATCGTGGCTAGCTGTATTCTCTCGTGAGACCAATGCAATAACATGTATATATTAGTAGAAACGCATTGTCTGCTAACTTAACAGGTACTCTAATGAATCAGTTAAAAATTATAGGTTATCTGAAAGCACTTTAATCACATAATTTATGTTAGAATGCTTTAACTTGATTTTCTAATTATAAATTGGGATTCATACGTATAGGATGAATCGCAGGTACTAAAATAAAGATAACAACAACTACTTAAATAGATGAATTCAAGTTGGGTTGGTTTCTAAAGAAGCGAGAACTACACCGTTTAGTCTGGTCGTCACTTTCCCGGCGGGAGCGTCAGAGGGATATGCCACCGGGAAACTCTTTCTGGACGAGGATGAGCTTCCGGAGATGGAACTTGGAAACGGGCAGTCAACGAACGGGCAACTGTAACAGGCCAAAGAAAGATTTTAAAAAACAAAGACAATGGCTTCGCCCGGTTTCGAACCGGAGACCTTAAGTGTGTTAGACTGACGTGATAACCAACTACACCACGAAACCTACTTGTCAAATCTTTTCTATGAGCGTTTATAGACCAAAAATGACATATCGACCAATATCACAAACAAAACAAAACCTATGTTATTTATAAAAATATATTGTAAAAAAAAAAAAAAAAAACTACGCACAAACCTCGACAAAGAATCTAACCGAGATCATAACAAAAAATGGCTCTGAAAAAACTACCTAGTTGTCATTTGTGCCTTATTGCTAAAACCACTTGGCCATTCCTTTGCATCTTTCTCCATAAAGTCCAGGAACTTGTTTGGTAATATCATCCATATCGTGTACCTTTGTCATCGAGAGCAGTTTTTGTATCTATATCTCATTGTAGCTCCCATTGATAAAGCTCCAGATAATAATCTCTATAATCTCTATAGGAAATGTTTGAGTTTTATAGCAATATGTTGTTTTCAAATTGCTGTTTTAAGCTCAGGATTACCTAGAGGAAGCTGAATTCCACATAAATTAATATTAAAAAAAAATGTGACTGAACAAAAAAAAGAAGGAAGCCACATACACTCATATTTTGTCCCACATCCCAAAACAATACAGGAAGCAGTACATGATTTCTTCTTTATTTATGCTCATTTAAGTTAAATAATTAAGTGTTGAACTTGACCCGGTCCGCCGATTCAATCGCTGGTTAGCGGGGTTTAGCCGGGTTTTCCTGATTTTATCCCAGTTTTTTAGTATTTGGTTTTTAAGTAATATCCGGACCAGGATAGCTTCTAGTTCGTGGTTAAACCGGTTCGACCGGCTGGTCTGGTATAGGTTTAAAAACATTGCATATAATACATCAAATTAAGAAAATTTTAGATTTTTCTGCATTTATTGTAATTTTGTTTTTGAAAAAAGGATATGTATTAATTAAGTGAATAAAAATTGTGTGTTTAACGTCACACATCAGTTAAAAAAATTATACTATGGTTGAGAGTCATATTATAAATAAAACCAAAATAAATATAAATCTTAATGCACATAAAACTTAACTCATCGAGCATCCAAATTTAAAAGTTTTGATCCAGTTTAATTTGAGTCTTTAGTAAAAGAAAATATTATATATAATAAATTGAAAACCCTGAAAATTTGATTATAAAGATTTTAAAAATGTCATAGGAAAAGGTTCTTTGGTCAGACGAGTTTTGATCAATATTAATATGAATTTAAAGTATCATTACCCTAGTGTTACAACACGTATAAACCATCATTTCACTATTTTGTTAACACCATCAATATTAAAATATTATACATATCAAATTAATTTTATTAAATTATATTTATGTAAAATAAATTTATTATTTATTATATCGCGGGTCAAATACTAGTATAGTTAAATTAACTAGTTATTCTTAGCTTAAACTCAGATATATCTTGTCGTAAACAAAGAGAAACCAAAGCTGCTTGGAGATATAAGCTGCTTGGAAAATGGTCAAAATCAACTATTTGTCAAACGCTTTTTCATACTTTAACTTCAATACCCTGCAAATAACAACTTGAATCGTATGAAAAATTAAATTTGCTACCTGAATTAGATGAAATATTGTCAATTTCAACATCCGACCGAACGGTGTGAAGTCAAAGTCTAATGATGATGAGTCTAACGACCTATGGTGTTCACGTGGCACAGGGACTTACCAAAATGACGTATTTTTGGTCATTTTTGGGTGTGTTGTGGCAAGAAACAAAGCGTCTGACAAAAAAGGGGTATTGAAGTCCATTTTTGGGTATGTTGTGGAATTTCATTTTTGGTCATTTTTTGTCACAACACACCCAAAAATGACCAAAACGATGTCATTTTTGTAAGTCCCAATGTTATGTGGATGACTAGGGTCATTTGACTCATCATCGTTAAACTTTAACTTAGCACCATTTGAGCATATTGAAATTGACAACATTTTATATAGTTCAGAGAACAAATTTGAATTTTAATACTGTTCAAGTTGTTATTTGCAGAGTGTCAAAGTTTAGGTATGAAATAGTGTTCAGCAAATAGTTAGGGTTGATTTTGGCTGTTTTTGCATCTATTCTCCACCCTTCGGGTCATTTAGTTACGGCTTTGTGGTAGCCATTCACAACCGTTATACTACGATGTCTAGTTCAACAGATGCCTCGGCCTCAAATCGAAAACGGGGTGTGCTGTGATGATTTTGTAACTTATGTCTATGTTTTACTCGTGATCAGTTGCCAAGAACGGTAAAGCACATCTGCGATGAGCATCTTCTTTCCTTTTTGTTATGGTGAAGATGTGAGTGATGGGTGATAATTGGTGTGACATTTCGAAGGGAAAATACCAAAATATACTAAAGCCGATATTGGCAGAGGACTTACCAACAGACAAACGGGTCAAAGCATTTACATGAACCTATAAGATTTAACACATAACCATTAATGTACTAGGTCTTCAATATACTATGTCTTCAATTCACCAACCCATTAATGTTCTTCTCACTTTATTAACAATCTCATTTCTAGCAGAAGCACTACCGAGCTGGAACAAACAGTTCTCATCCAGAAGAAATCTGTACACTTCCCATTCTCTGTCACTAGCTGTGTACCTCCTTATTTCAGCCTGAGATTGAATCAAAAGACAAAGCAGTTCACAGTTAAGAGTCACTGATTAAAAGATTTCCGTGAATAGATTTGGTTCTTACCGAGAAAACACAGATTCCAAGCACTTTTAGTGAAAGGGTCACGTCATAGAACACTCTTGGTCTGCCTTTACCAGATAGCTCAACTGGATTAGCAACCATAAGTTCAGTTTCTGGCCCTCGGTTTGTTATTATGACACGTAAAGGGTGAAGCATTTCAGCCTTCAGACGTGAACATAACGAATTCTGCTTATCAGGATTCACGATCTTGTTCCCATCTTTCAGCTGAATAAATAGGTCTAGATCCCGATGACCTTGCGTTTCAGGTGAGAACCTGCCATAACACATCTGCAGAAACAGATCACAAAACTAAGATAACACAAAAGAAAGGCAATGATCTAATATCTCAAAATCTGACAAAAGACGCATGTTATCTTTACCATTTACCTTAATCTCAAAGTCTTTTAATGTTCTTAATACATCATAGAGAAGGCCTCTGTGATCAACACAGCGTATTTGGAGTAATGTGTGAGCCGGGCTTAAACAGTTGTCAACTGTGATAACAGAATCCTTCAGCTTTATCATATCATCAGAAAGAAGCTGAACGCGATTGTCTTCATCGGTAAGCTGCTCAGACGAAAACAACTCCTCAGCCACTGCTGGAGAAAGAGATGGAATATTCTGATGACATTCATACTCAGGACCAGCCAACTGAAGTTCACAGCTTATACATGATTCTCCCAAGACAGAACGAAACTTCCCTCGTGTATCCTCTTGGCGCTTCTCTGTGTGTAAAAGATCCCTAAGCAGACAATGATCACCATTAAAATACTTACCAGCAAGTCTTAAGGAGCAGATTAATTTACTCACATGTTATCTGTAATGAAGAAAAGATCCATAACTCTCCCATCCGGCGTCGTAGTGACCTTCACGGTTTGAATCGAGAGCTCAAGCTCAGTTAGTACTCTAGTAACATCTACAAACAAGATTCTCACACAATCAAGATAAACACTCAGTAAAGCAAAATCAACACAGACGACGATCTCAGATCAGTCACAGTACCGTGCAAGAGACCGTTACGGTCTAGGCAAAAGAACTTCAACAAGTAAACAGGCGTTGATGCAGGGCAAGAAGACACCAAATCGAGCACAAAGTAGGATGAGCAAGACGGGCATACAGATACAAGCTGATTCTTCAAATGTGACCATCTTAATCTAAGAGAATCATAGTAAGGAACCACCCACAATACTATGTAACACCATACTCCATCAGTTGTAACATCTAACAACATACCAAAATCATTTCGTTATCTAAGCAAACAAATTACAGAAGAACATTTTTGAGCCAATTTCTGGAAGAATCGTACCTCCTTTTGTGATGTAAAGCCCGAAATCGAGTAAGATTCTGCAAACATCGCAACATAAACCAGTCCTATCAGGACAATTCACGGTGATAACATGCGCGTCTCCTAGCTTCTTCCCCAATTCTATCATAACGGTGTCTTCGCTTCCCGGAGCTCCCATTTCTCGTGAATCGATTCCGATGAAATTCACGGCGAGAGCTGATTCCAATCCAAGCTTCGTCGTCTCCTCTGGATCCTTCCCTTTCTGATTCTCTCTAGAACATGAGAGAGTGAGGGAGATTGATTAATATATATGATTTGACAATTTTGTTGTAAACCGAAAATTAAATTAGGTTTAATATAGACAAACCGGTTAGTCTCGTACATACAACACGGCTTGGTATAATAACCAATTATCGCAGTCCGGTTCATAACACAGATTTTGATTAGTATTTTGATTTTGTTCACAGCAAACCAGATAACCGCCGTTGATTTTTGACGACAGATTCCAATATAAGTATGTTAACCAACCCAATCCAAACCGATCCGGTTTATCATCTCCAACCAAGACATTTGGCCTAAGTAGATTTACAATTTTGATGACGATGATGATGAGTTGATGGCTAGAAGAAAACTAAACAAGCATATAGAGAAAAGAGAAACACAATCAAGAATACGAAATTGCAAATAGATCCTTCGTTTTTTTTGAGTTTTTAGGGAATTAACAGCAAATTCTGAAAATTAACATTTCTAATAAACGTAAAAAAAGCACAAAAGAAGAAACAATTCAAAACCCTAGCCGCCGAATCCGTAGAGAGTCCTTCCTTGTCTCTTAAGAGCATAGACCACATCCATGGCAGTCACCGTCTTCCTCCTCGCGTGCTCGGTGTAAGTAACAGCATCACGGATAACGTTCTCCAAAAAGATCTTGAGAACGCCACGTGTCTCCTCATAGATCAGACCGCTGATACGCTTGACGCCACCTCGACGAGCCAACCTCCGTATCGCAGGCTTGGTGATTCCTTGGATGTTGTCTCTCAGAACCTTCCTGTGACGCTTGGCTCCTCCTTTGCCCAAACCTTTACCTCCCTTTCCACGACCTGACATTTTTCTCGAGAAGAATTGAGTTTGATTTTGCTCTGTGAAACGAATTAAGATTTGGTGAGATGTGAAATAAAAAAGAAGAGAGCGGTGTGTTTGTTTATATAGGCATAGATATAAAGTGATGATGGATCTCTCAATCTCTGTGGATATTAAGGATAGTTATTGACCGTCGATTAAGATATAATCAACGGTAAGTAGAGTCGATCCGCGTGACTCACGAATGTCTCCAAATGTTTTGTTAACTTTATAGCGGGAGAATTTTTTTGCGGTTTTTGTTTTCGCGTGTTTTCCATTAAAAACATCTTTCCCTTTTTCGTTAACATCCTACTCTTCTTCCTCTCCGAGGTGGCGAGGTCTTTGGAATATTTTCTGATATTTGTTTACTTTTTTGTCCCACATTCTAGATAAAGAAGTCGTGAAAGGAGGATGTGAGGTGGAAGTTCGTACGAGATTTTGCAAACAATCCCTAATCTTTGGATTGGTAGATCGGGCAAGGTAAGAATATGTGAAATTTGAGACTTCATGTTTTAATCCTTACTTTGATAATTCGATTCATCGATTGAATGTTTTAGGTTTTATTGTCAAAATTATGTAATTTTAGTCATTTATTATATAAAAAAAAAAATTGGTTAAAAAAAAAAGTCATTTCTTGAAAATATGTAACTTTAGTTATTGATTAATCGCTCATCTCGTTCTTGAACAAGAATAATTGAGGTCATTGTATAAATAAAATGCTCAATAGGTTTAGTTGAAATTAATAGGTCAAGTATTTAAAACTTATACAAGCTATTTAGTAAAGATGGCCAAAATAAATTTTTTTTTTTTGGGGGTCTTAAAAGCCCTTTATTATTTATGTGACCGTACCTATAAAAAAAATATAGTGAGCATAATACTCGTGGGCCAGATGGTCGTGGACCTCGTGGTAGTGGATTCGAGAAAATTGGTAAATTAACCAAGATTAGGTGAGCTAGATGCTCCAAGTATGTGTGGCCGACTGGCCGTGAACAACAAGAGCATTTGTTTAGTAGTGTGTATGGGGGCATGGGACTAAATGATCAGAGAAACTAAGCACCATCACCACCAATGGTCACAAACAAGGAGCAACATGGTTCGTTTCTTTTCTGAGTGATGCAAGCCAATTCGAAACAAGAAAATGTGATACAGATCAAGATACTTAAAACAATTTGCCAAACATCTACATTGTGATTTGCATTACCACTAATGATCCTTAAAGGAACCTTTTTCCTCATTTTTTTTTTTTTTTGGAATTAGAGACTTAAAACAAACATTGTAAAATTTGGATTGGAAACTTGTTAAATCGCGAATCTTACAAGGTAAGTCGAAAGTTACCAACATTATAAAATGGGAAAAGGAAAAGGACGTTAATATTTGGCGTGTAGACACGATCAGTAATATTACATTTGGTGTATTCTATGTTTTGGTTGAAAGGTCAAATTAAAATTCAATGAGTTTCCCCTAAACGGTAGCTATCGTTATATTACAAACTAGCAATAGTTTCTATTTTCTAACCAATTTCAAAATAAGATTTATTTCATTGAACCCTGTGTGGCATATTATTTATCAACTGGTATAACTATATATAAACGCAATTCACATATACGGGGTCCTGTTTTTAGGGGTTTTGTTCTTTTTGATTGCTTCCTGCCCAAGCAACCTGCCCAGCCTCTGTTGTATAGGAAACACAAATTTGAACATAGTTAATTACCTTACTTTTAGTTTTAGGAGAGAAAATGAGATTTGTATATGATGACTGATGAGAGTGATGTTAAGAATACCTTGATGCATTCAGGCAACTCGCTATGGACCTGGAGAGAGAGAGAGAAAGGGAGGTTTCAGGATTGTGAATATTCTTCAATAGTTTTCAAAAAGTTATTGAAAGGACTGATACCTGTTGTTGTTTGGACGATGTTGAACCATATTAGCAGAGATGGGAAATGGAGTTGGAGTGGCAGCAGCAACGGCAAGGAGCTTGGCTTCGCGATTACGCAAGCGCTCATGAACATCAGCGATGGTTGGTGGAGAGTCCTTGCTCTCGATCTGGTCGACAACCGGTTTGAAATCTAGTGCTCACGTGAAAATATAATACAATATTAACTAGAATTTACCCTGTGTACACCGCAGGTCAAATTTTTTTATTATAATTTAAATTAGTATAACGATATGATTGAATTTATGTTACAGTGTTTATATATGTGAATTAAATTTCAGTATAGATGTTACAATGTTATATATATATATATATATTTTTGTGGTTGAATTTGAAAAAATATGTGAATTAAACTGAAAATGGTATTATATGCCATCACAGATTTATACATTGAAAATAAATATCACTTATTTGAATAAAAATACAAATACATTTATATCTGAAAATAAATTAATATTTGTAAGTCTTAATACAATTCATTAGTGAATATAAGTTAGTTTACTTTGACATAAATATAGTTTTTTTTCTATTGATAATATATCTATAAGAATGTAATATTATTAAACTATAATAATAAATTATATTAATTTTTTTGAGGAGTAAAACACATTTTTAAATTTTTACAAACACAAAATATAACAATTTTGGTTACAATATAACTGAAAGAAATATTAACAATTTAATCAAATATAATTATATAAACCCTAGTGTTATAAAGAAAAAAAATAAAAACAAATGATTAAAGATAGAGCTAATCGATTGCAGACTCTTTGCTTGAGGTAAATTAATCGGTTGTAGACTCCTTGCCTATGGGAAAAAAACTGTTTAATATAACAGATATACAAAATATGGTAGTGATAATATGTGGAGTAATGTAAATAACAGAACATGATAGTCCATGCATGGAACAAACAATGTTTTTAAATAAGTCATAGAAGACAACGAAGTTTATAGTTTTGATGAACAAACTTGCTTTTTTATTGCTATGTCGTTATTAATCACCTACAAAAAAAATATCTAATTATGGAGATTATTCACATGACGTGAGTTGGAAGTTCTCAATGAGTGTCCATTGATCCATAATCATCAACAGGGAGAATTCACATGATAATTGACCAAATCTTTTTTGACTGTTGCATGGATCTTGCTAATAAGATCTTGATAAATAAGAAACAACAAAATATTAGAAACAAAACAATAGTATTTATAATCTTAACACTCATAATAGGTGATATTAACCTTGTAATCAGAGAAAATCAAGTCTAGCTTTGCTTATGATTTATGTAGTGGCAGTGTGGTGCTTAAAGGTTGTGTTAATGACACGTGCCGGCTTAGAGAGGGGACAAGGAGTGCGATCGTCCTGTGTTCATAGATTAATCAGACAAATAATGTAAGATAAAGAGGCATAATAATAATAATAATAATGCAAGATAAATAGGCACAAAAACAGAAATAATGCAAGATAAAGGGACAAAAAAAATAATATAAGATAAAAAAGGCAAAAACAAAATTTGTAACACAAAAATAGTTCATTAAAATATGTTTTAACGATTTATTTTTACTAATCAATAACCAAAAATACTCTTTATCTTCTATAATTATCTCAAACTGACTCCAACATAGAACGAAAATAAATTTTTATAATCTTATAAAGTGTTTATATATTATCAAAAAGAAATCCATATTTTTATTAGATATAACAGAGGTTCAAAAAAAAATTTGGTCTTTCGTTAAAAAAACAAAAATTGCCGAGGGGCCCTCAAAACCTTGAGTCGGCACTATTGACACCTATTTATAATGTTGATAATGGTAGGCTTTTGTCACTGCTAGTTGATAAACGCTTGATGACCAAGTTTAAAAGATATTGACATATCTTTAATTTTAAAATTTTAGAATGGTTGATTAAGTATCTTCTAGTATATATTATGCTCGTATGTGTGTAGTTAATTTTGTTACTATATATGATGTCGAAAGATCTTAACACTTTGGATTTAGTTAATTTTATTGCTAGAATTAGGCATGAGCATTAAAAACTGTACCCGAATATCCAATTCGGAACCTAATCCAAAAAACCGGGTTCAGGTTGGGTACGGGTTTGTCCATAAAACCTTATTAGGTTCTATTTTCTAATACCCGTGGGTTCGGGTTAGGGTCGAGTAATACCCGGTACCCGTTTGGATACCCAATAAACCCGAACATATAAACATATTTATAATATTTATCATTAATATAATGCAATTACATCAAAATTATAATTATAATTTTGAATATTTCATTTAGTTTTATACCTAAATATCAAAAATAATCGAAATATCTAAAAAATTTTGTCACATAAGTCAAAATTTAACTAAATTTAATTAATTTTAATTATATTTTTTCGGGTACCCGGTAGTTCGGGTACTAATTGGGTTCTAAAATTTGTAACCCAAACCGACCCGAACCCGATAGTACCCAAACCAAACCAAACCCATATATCTAAAAATACCCAATAAGTTCTATTTTTCTAAACCCATTACCCGAACCCGAATAGATAATACCCGAACCCAAACGGGTTACCCGAATGCCCAGCCGTAGCTAGAATTAGGGAAGTTGTTTATTCGATTAATAATCTGGAAGAGTCATTAGCGGATATTTAGTGTCGATTTTTTTGGCTTATATATAGTTTTGTTATAATCGGAATATTACCATAACTTCATTCTACAATCAATATTGTTTCCAATTTCGACTGACATAATTAGTAAGGATCCGATTGTGATTTCGGTTTGTACATTTTAATTTTGAACCGACCCATTAAAACATGTTTACGAAAATAACCTTAATGATTTTGATTAAGAGTGTTTAAAATAAGGATATTTGTGGAAATCGATATTTTAGAAAGAGGTGCACAAAAATGTACTTCGAAAATGTTAAGATAGATTAACATATTATTTTGATTGTTACTAGCAGTCATTATAATCAATTAATAATATTTAAATTTATCCAGATATGTGATAAAAAAATACTAGTTATAAACATAAGTTTTAAGATATACTTTTGACAAAGTTCTTAACTTAAAAATAGTTATAAACATAAGTCTTAAAAGTAGTTAAATGAACAGTTATAAACAAAACACTTTTAACAAAGTTTTAATTTCAAAATTTGTACTTTTTGTAGTTAAAATAATGTTAAGAAACTTACCATTGGAGATAGTCTAATTAACAATCTTATGAATTTCCTCTTTCAAAGCAAATCTCTCGTATGTATATGTTTTATATAGTCCTGGGCAATTGGGTACCCAATCGGGTTTCGGTTCTACCCAATCGGGTTTCGGGTAAATCGGTATAAGACCTATAGATCCCATTCGGTAATTTACAAAAAATTCGGTTTGGTACGGTTAGTAACTGGCCGGGTTTGGAGCGGTTTTCTACTCCAATACAAAATCCGAAATAACCCGAAATTTTTCCGGGTTATAATCGGTTCGGTTATTTTCAGTAACCAAAGTACTCAAATAACCGACTAAAACCTGAGATAACCGATTAAAATTATAAATACCCATGTAAATAACCAAAATAACAGATTAAACCATAAATTAAAACCATAACATTAAGTTTCACTATAACACAACCAAATACCATAACATTAAATTTCACCATAGCACAACCAAATACCATAACATTAAGTTCAATAAACTCACAACCAACTTAAAACAAGAGATAGAATAAGTTCAAACTACCGTCGAAGCCTTAGTGGGTCAAGGCTTTATTAGGCATTTAGGTTAAACAGATCTAAAACGGTGGTCCAATATACTTAAGTTACAACCCGAACCCGGACCATAGTCCATTTTACCAAGGCCTCTTAGCCCATTCGGTAATTCTGCTTAACCCGAACCCTACCCGATACCGCTTTTATCGGTTCGGTTCCGATACGGTTCTTCGGTACCGGATATTATGCCTAGGGCTAGTTTTATAAAACAATTAATGTCTTGTAATAAACTAAGTTTTGAACCCACGTTACGCGTGGGTTTCTTTGATATATTTTATTTTAGTGAAAATTATATATGATTGACGACAGTAATAAAATATTAACTTATAGAAAACTTTAAATTACTATTAAGACAAAATTTTATTTTAGATACACAAATTTTAAAATATTAAAAAAAAGTTGTGCTAAAATCAAATCTGATCAAAAGAATCATGAATTTAACTGAATGTCTAGGTGAGGCGGATTAGACATTCGAACTGGTGATCTTGCATATACTAAACCATTTCTTTGACCACCAGACAAACGTCAGCTTTTACTGTCCGGTTCTTTGTTATACTCTTCTTATTTATTTTTTTCGTCAGCTTCCTCACATTTTTCTACTGAATAATTATTTAAAATCTTTTTTTTAGATAACCACATAACTTGTTAACCCATCGAACTCCAAGACCAAAATCATTCTCTTTTCTCGTAAAATTGAATGAATCAGCATAGTTACTACATGCACTCAATTATTGATACTTTCACCCGTATAATTACCTGTTTTTTAAATCCACATTTATTGAAACTTCTTGAACCAAAATTTTTACTACAAAATTGCAAAGTACTTGCAGAGAAAGTAATATGAACACATGTGTAGCTAACAAAAATGTGTTTGTCGTTGATCCTTTTTCTTTAAATCTCAAAAATCAACTCAAACAACATCAAATCAAGGTCTTACTAAATTAATATCAAATCACCTATAAAGTTATACACAAAAATTATAAAATACACAAAAATATGTTTTAAAAAATAAGAGATTTAAAACACAAATAGAGATAAATAAGATATTTTCAAGATATTAAAAAATCAAATATATAATATTTAATAATATGACTTTAAACTTCAAATAATTTAAAGTTCTAGCCGATGACTTTATATCATATGTTAAGTATTTGAAGTTCATATAGGTATTCCGTCATCAATGTCTTAAAATTTCTATAGAGTTTAAGTAATTGTAATATTTTAAAACATTCTATGAAGTTTAAATAATTTTAATACTTTTTAAAAACTAAGAACTTTTAATAGTTTCAATATTTATAATATTTAAACTTTTAAAAATTTTAAATTTAAAAATTATAATATTTTGAAACCTTTTAAATGCTAAGACTTTTAGAAGTTTCAATATTTATAATATTTTAAACTTTTAAAAGGTTTGAAATATAATATTTGAACTTTTTAAAAAGTTTCAATATTTATAACATTTTAAACTATTAAAATTTTAAAATTATAATATTTATAAACTTTTTTAAAGCTAAGAAATTTTAAAAGTTTCAATATTTATAATATTTAAACTTATAAATTTTTTAAATATTATAATATTTTTTATTGAAACTTTTTAGAGTTTTAATTTGATCAAATAAAAAACCGGATCAAACCAAATAAAACTTTTAAACTTGGACGCCTGATAAATCCAGCTTTCTTGCTCATTCATTGTTGGAAGTATATTAATCTTATTTATACTGGTTATGAACCGCTGTCTAAAAAATTTGTAGCCGATGTGGGATATTGTACATAGTTATTTTATTTCCATAAACTTAAAGTTTTCCCTTTTCTAAAAATTCTGGAAATTTAGAAAATTTTAATGAATGACATATCAAATCATGATTGGTCATTTAAAAAATATTTTAATATAGAAAATTCTAAAAATTTGAAAATGTTAATTAGTGACATAACGAATTCCGATTTGATGTTTTAAATTCTATGTGGACAGCCTTAGGAGCTTATAGCTCGTACTTTTATTTAATACTAGAAGCGTACCCGCGCTACAGCGCGGAGGAATATTTATTCATATGTAATATAATTTGTACTAAAAGTAGCAATGAACTTAAAATATTGTAAAATATGTTATTTGTTAAAAGTGCAACATATAATATATATTTTGACGGATCAATTTGTAAAAAATTGCATCGGCAAAAATATTATTACTAACCCGCTATTTTTTTTGACAAACCCGCTATTTTTTTTTGACAAACCGCTCTATAATATGAATGTGAGTTTTGCAAACCAATCTGTGTATTCTTAAAAATATCATGATATTTTAAATGAATAATATTTATATTATAAAATATATGATTATAATTAATGTATATGAAACCATAAATAATATTGATGAAATTGTATACAAACCCTCATGGCATAATAATATGTGAGTTTTATAGAACTGCATATTTTGTTATTGTAAACACACATAGATCAATTTGCTCTATTAAAAAAAATAGTTATTCAAATTTATTAAAATTATGCAAATCCTATTATGTTATTAAAAATCCATATGATAATTTACAATATGATATAGATAAACAACCATCGTATTAAAAATGAAGAAGAGGTAATGTGAAGATCACAAGATTTTTAGAACTTAAATTAGTATATGATAAGAGAGAGGGAGAGAAGAAGAGAATATGTTTCCATCATGAAAGTATTGACACATCTCTATATTTCTAAGAAGAATAAGTGTGTCCAAAAATTTAATATTAATTTTAGATATAATTATATATTTTTAAAATCTGCACATTTATTAGGAGCAATTAATATGAAAATTACCATAAATCGGTTATTAATTATGAAAATTAATATGAAAAAAAAAATATCATAAAAAATAGTAACTTCCTAGTATTTTTTTTTTTGACGGAGTAGTTTCCTTGTAATTGTTATACGATTATGTTATAGGAAATTTAATAATATTATTCTTGTTTTCATTTTTTTCGGTTTCTATTCATATCCAAATAATGATAGTAAAAATTTTAGATATTAGGAAATTAATATTTTAATAATAATAATTTATAGTATAATTTTAATTTTTATATATTAAAATAATAATCTCATTTTTTTTAAAAATCATATAGGAATCTATTATATATCAATATTTTAATTTTAATTATATATTTTAGTTAGATATTTAATGAAAATTTATGGTAGAATATTATATTAAACGATTACGAGTTTATCATTTTATTATTTATGGTATATGCTATATTCAGATTGATTCAATTTCCAAATTTTAGTAAAGTTCTTGTCGAATAAAATACTAATCGAGAATGATTAATAGTTTCCTAAATTAGAGGAACACAAAATATTCACATAACTAATGTGGTTCACTTATGGAAAATCTATTTAAATTTTAGTTTTATATTATGACCCAATAATCCACTCTAAACGCAGCAGATATTTTTCACTCGGATCCAACTCCCTTAATTTCGGGTTATTTTTGCAAAATTGATCCGACCCGGAAGCACTTTTATACTTCTCTTTTACTTATATAGGGATAAGATTTGATAATCAAAAGAAATACAAAAAAAAACAAAGAAACGTGGACACTCGAAACATATTAAAAGTTGAAGCCTTTTTCTCAAGGCCCAAAAGTGGCTCAAAAAAGACACAAGTCCAAATAAAAGTTTTTAAGCCTCCCTCAAACCCTAATATGTACATTTTTCTTTTTCCAGAGATAACCCGCCGCAACCCTTAACTTTTTCAGTTTTTTCAATCCATCAACTCTAGATCTCTCGCCGCCGTTATGCATTTTTCTACTCTTAGAGGAAAGAGGAAGAAGATGAAGAAGAAGAAGAAGAAGGGGAGTAAAAAGCGATGCTCTGATGTTCTTCCTCTTCACTCAGACGACACCGACTCTCCCGTCGCTCCTCCTCCTGTTGCTCTTCATTCAGACACGGATGCTTCTTCAGCCGATGCTTCTTCAGCCGATGCTTCTTCAGCCGATGCTAACTGTGAGCTTGTTCCATAGTCCCCTCCTCGGAGATTACCCATCGCAGCGCCTCCAAAACCATCAAAGGAGCATGATCCCTCCAAAAGACGTCTTGTAAAGGTAAATAAATTCCTCTGTATATTACATTACATACGATAGTAGTCATCAAAATAATATCTCTATTAATGCATTTGATTTTGTAGAGAGCTTGGGATGTGGAGAATAATCTTATCCCTGCCAACAAGTCATTATCTCAAGCACTCGATTATTTGAAGCGGAATCTCAGGCGTTGCGGGTTAGAGTTGTCTTCCATCGATGCATTCGCTGTAAACTACCCGCCAAAGTTTACAGAGGTGACTCCAGACATGAATCTGACGCTAAATACAGTTGAAAAGACGACATGTAAATATTTACTGTTTCATGACTAGTAAATCGTTTTACATGAAATTTGTCACAGTTAAATTTAACCCAGATTTTACATTATATAACTTTAATTCTGATTTTTCACAAACTATAATATAATCTTTTGTTCTTCACAAAACTGTATACCTATTTGTCTTGTGAATTATATTGTTTAACCCTAAACCCTAATTATTCTACCTGAGTTCTGTCAAGAGTAAACCGGTTTTTGCTCAGATAAATTTAACCCGGTTTTTGCACAAATATAGCTTATTCTTATTTTTCACCAACATAGGGTCCGAATGGTAACAACGGATTTGGTTGTGCGGGACAAACCATTTGATAGTGCGGCACGGTTGAACTGCGGTACGTGCGGCACAGTTGAACTGTGGTACGTGCGGAATAAAAGTATTTGTGTGACAAGTGCGGTTAATGCAAAATAAGTGATACAAAATAATGTTTGATTGGGAAAAAACTATTTTGGAGTGCGAAATTCATATTATTTTATTAATAACTAATATAATTAGATAATTATATATAATAAATACATATTATAAACAAACATCATAAACAAATATATCATAAATAAATAGTAATATCATCTATTATTTAGTCTTAAATTTTTTTTTAAGTATAGAACTTATTCTTCTTAACTTTTTTTCCAAAATTTTTAAACTAATTATTTTATCATATATGAAAATAATGAAGTAAATTATTTCTTCAAAAAATATACTGTTTAAAAAGTAAATGATTTATAAACTTTTAACAATTTAATTTAAAACATGTTTATTATTAATCATAAATTAAGTAAATAAAACAAATAAATAAATATTTTGCTATACCAAAAGCGTTCCATGTGTTAATTATCAGGTTTTGAAAAACGCATATACGTTATCTTCACTATTTGAGAAAAACGCAAATCACTAAAAGAAACTGTGATTGGTGACATTTGGTGGATTTGTTTTTCAAGTCTTAAAATACGCACTTTGGAGTGCTTCCATTCACGGCCATAATATGGCATGCTTGTTTATTTTTAATCATATACATATTTGTCTCATGAATTATTAATTAATGTGTGGAGAAATATTTGTTAATTAACATAATATTTTTTTTCACCCTTTAACAAATTCTGCAAGAGATGATAGTGACATCGCTCTCGTGAAATACTTATTAAAGTATTGCTTGGAAAAGCAACCGCCAGCCTATTTCATACTTATTGCTAGTGACGGCGATTACACCCTCCTCGTTGATAAGTTGAAATCGTATGGGTATTATACCTTTTAGGCTTATACTTTAAGTGGTTCTTCGGAAAAGCTTAAAGCCTCCGATCATTCTGAAGATTGGGCAAAGTTGTGTTCAGCCATAATATGTAAGATTTGTTTTTTTTTTTTGTAATTAAATTTTTATTATTTATTAATTGTTAATGTGATGTTTAATTTTGTCAGATTTTCCCATAGTTCCATCTGGAGAGCCAACATTGCCACAATCTCCTGCTTTGAGAGATATCTTAGCGTTGGAAACCGCTTATCTTACTCGTGCTATGGTAATTTTACATTTCGATAAAATTAATATTATTTTTTATTTAAAATTGAATATTAATTTTTATTTAAAATTCAATACTAATTCTTATTTCTTTGTCTTTAGGTATTTTGGGATGTTATGACTGTTCCGTTCCTCTGAGAGGTTGAACCTGAAAACTTTTTCAAGAATATCCAGTAGTCACTGTTGGAAAGAGGTTATGGCGTTTACAAGATCAACACATACGTGCAGCGTTCAGATCATCCTGAACCTCATATCTCAAGGGAAATTTAGAAAATTAACAGACATGAAAAAATTAAACTCTTGTGTCTTAAAAACCCAGCCCCATCAAAAAGTAAGTATTATTTTCTCCATTAAGTTTTTCTTATTAATTTAAAGTTAAGTATTATTTATCTAGTATTATTTTTCTCGATCTAAGTTTTTCTTATTAATTTAATTAATTTATCTTTTTAATGTTATTTCTGTCTTTAATCTAGATAAGAAAGGCATAGTGATCAGCGATGTGAGGGATTACTATGACGTGAAGATCGCTAAAGACCTCTACAACTGGGCCCTAACCCGGTCTCACCCTGCCCCACTCTTTGTAATCACAGGGGAGAAGGATCTAAGCTCCGATATTGCTACTCTTGCAAAAGCCGGTTTCCACGTTTATTTGGTACATCTCGACAGTTGTCCTGACAAATTAAAAAACAGTTCGTATAATTCTATTCTGTGGTGTGAGGGAGGTGGTATGTCTAGTGGTCTGTGGCCAAAGGAAACTTAGTTTGTTTTATTTATTTATTTGCTCTGTAATATTCTCACATGAAAAAAACTAATATTTTGTTAACTTTGAATATGCTTTTGTATTATATATAGTTAGTAACTAGATCACCTATCTAATTGTTAAGTATCTTGGTATTACATTCTTTGTTTATGGGCTAAATGATTATCATTAAAGGGATAGGGTCATAATTAGATCCACAAAGGGTCCGTGGAATAAACGCAATGTAACTTCCATAAGAAAATAAACTCTCACATTTTTTAATTACCCTTTGATAAAGGAATTTTAACATTTTGGTTGAACCAATAAATTTTCATCTCTTAGAACATCCCTATATTAGTAAATGAGAAGTACAACTTCTACCTATGTCGATTATGCCACCAAAACTTAATCTAGAATTCAAAGTAATTAAGGATAAATTAGTCTTTCATCGTTTTTCGGGTCGGGTTAAATTTTCGAAATTACCCGAAATCTAGCAATTGGATATTTCGCAGTCGGATTCTTAATGGGTTTGGTTTTTAACCCATTCTCGAGATTTTAGAACGCTTAATCTTTTGAATAAAAATTAAATAAAAACTTCATTTTTATTTCATTGCCGTACCTGATCTAGGCCGACAATTACGGTCTTACGGGCTTTAAAGTTATAGGATTCAATCCCACGTCAAATTAGATTATAGGAATATCATTTCATTTATGAGATATCAATCTTAGAATATTGATCGATCCTGTAATTTAGGAAACTAATAAACTAATTAAAATGGAAATTTTATAAGTCTTAACAATAAAATCTAAATCAATCAATATAATCCTACGATAAACTTTAACAAAATTATCATATTTAATATATCAATAATTGATTTCCCAAACCGCGAAGATCTCAATCTTTTGAAAATTTTCTAAACATGTTTGAATGTAATTTGTTATTTGAATGAAATTTATTAAATATCCAAATCGTAAATCTATTAAAATTCCATCCTTAAATTATTGTGAACAAGACATTTAAATAGTGAACATTATATTACCGAACTAGATTAGGACCAGCGGTACACCGCGGGACAAATTATTTATAACTAAAATATTTAAATTATAAATTATATTTGTTGGTTAAATATGTTATAATCATATAATAATTGTTAATTTTATGGTTTAAAGTTTAAACCATATAATACTGCAATATAAATTCTTTTTACATAATATTTATTAATCAAATTAATGATATTTTAAATTTATATAAATATCGACAAAACCGGTCCCGCTATATAACTCCTTCCCCAGATAGTTTAACTCGCAAAATATAATCTTAATTTTTAATATTTATTGTTTTGTATTATGAATATTAGATTGAGTTGATATGTTATTTATTAAGGTTGTAACCATTTATATTTTATAAGATTGACGCTTCTTATAAAGTTTAAATATCTATAATAGTTGGAATTCCTAAAATGGTTGAGTATTTCTCATATTTGAAGTTTCGTAAAAGTTTAAGTATATTATTAATATTTTCAAGGTCTTCTAACTTTTGTTAAAAGTTGAAATATTTATAATATTTGAAACTTCATAAACGTTTAAATGTTAGTAATATTTTTAACATTTTATAAAGTTTTTCTAAAAATATAAATATTTATAATATTTAACTTTTTAAAAATCTTTAAAATAAAGAACCGGAATAAACCAAATAATTATTTTTAAGTTTGAATGCTTGATAAATCAAGTGTTCTACTCAATTGTATTATGAACCATTTTGGTCTCTTTTATAGTATGAATATGAACTATTGCCCAAATTTTTTAGGCGATGTGGGATATTGTACCCGTAAATTTTTTATTCATCTATTGAGTAATATATGTCTGTTTTATAAATTTTGTATTACATCATGTGCAGTAAAAAATCACAATTTTTTTAACTAAATGCATTATAGAATAATTCAAGATAATTTAAATATAAATTCAAATAAAAATGAAACGGAATCATATATTTATGTTTGAATGAGGTAGAAAGATTTCCTTATTTTTTTAAATTTTACCTATAATTAATTTTGAAATTTTTGTTAACTAATATTAAAGTCAATGCATTAAATGTAAAAACTTTCCAAAAAGTATTTTTGAGCAAAAACTGCTGCAAAAATACTAGTATCTATTAATTATGCAATATATTCTTAGAAGTCATATACCCTAAAAACTACCCTAATTGTTGATGCTAATAGTCTTGCTATATAAATACAATGTTAGTCATCAAGGTTGAATCATTATCCCTTCCACTATTTCTTTGTTGTCTATTTCATTTATCCTTTTTCCTATAAACGATGAATTCAAGAGTTTTACGATGTCACTCGCTATGGCGTTTGCCTTGGAGATTGACGTTATGATAGGATACTTGTGTTGGCATGTTATCTATGGGCTTGGATTGTAAGTTATTCATAGTCCTTTTTACTATTGGTTTCATTGAATTTTTACTACAGATTCCAATGAATTTCTACTAGATTTGAAAACTTATGTCTTGCTTATTCTTAGGTCATGACTATCTTCTCTGCTACTCTCGGATGGGTTGCTCCAAATTTGGTATAAGCCTTTTCCTCTATTTCTCTTCATGTTCAAAAATTTGAAACTAAATGCTGAGTCGAATGTTGAGTCTATTTCTCTTCAGGATTTGCATCTAATGTTGTTGTTGATGTTGTTGTAGGTTGCTCTTCATGGTGGAATGTTTTTTCTATCATTTTTGGCATCCAATCGTATCTTACTTCTATTGAGGCCAAATGCTTCTTATGGGGTTTCAACATATTTTAATGTGTAAAAGTGTGTTTTTTTTGTATGCTAACATGCACTCTTTTTTTGTTTTCTTTAGGGCATGAAGAAAAATTAACTTATAGTTCTTATTTTTAGTATTCTAATGTTCTTACTTTTATTGTATTTGGGAGAAATACTTGCAAAATACAGTGTTGATCTTAAAGATATTATAATACCACCTTGAGTTTTCCATCTTTGTTGCGGCAGTTTGAACTGCTAACTGCTTCCCCGCTTCCAAATCCTGAAACACATATTCTGATAGAGAGTGAAGCTACAAATTGAAGGGTTAAGAAGAGACTTAAAGTATAAATCGATGAGAACCTGCCAAACGTTGCTATTAATTACATAGTGATTTTTTGGTTGTGTTTGAAGAAAAAGCAAAAAAATAACACAAAATTCGAAATTGCTTCTAAGAGAGAAACTAAAACAGATAACAAAATCTCTATGAGAAATTATTGTAAAATATCTCTTTTTAATTTTTAGAGACTATAACGATCACAATTACTGCTAATTTTATATTTGTTTGAAACATCAATTCAAAATATTAAAAATATTTTATTGAACATATAAATCCTAATGCTAATTGTAATGTAATTTTATCCAACCAAATTTTTAATCCAAACTAGCAGTCCTACTTTCAAGCGATAAATGTAATTCTTTTCACAAAAAAATTCTTAGATTAATATATATTACATTAAACTTTTCATATATATCTTAAAAATCATTTTTTAAATTAATATATTTACATCCTCAGTTCTAGCAGTCTTATTTTTTCCAAACTAATGACAATATTAAAATTTTAAATATTGTTAACATTTTTTGTTCTGTCAATACTCATTATAATACCATTTAGTGATTGTCTTATCATCTTTTATTTTATCCAAACTTATTACAAAATATGACTCTCGATCGAATTATAGTAAAATGAAAATAAATATTGTATACAATCTATTATAGAGCACATATATCTGCAAGTTTTTTCCTAAGCTGTTAAAATTTTCACATTTTTTTCCATTCATTGTGTCAAAATTCATTATATAACTATTTACTTGCTTTTCAACTATTTTATACAAATTCATTACACTAATATATTAATCACTAAGATGGACCGCATTATAGTAAAACAAAATTATAATATATTTTAATCTATTATCTATATCTGTAAATATTCTCCACCGCTCTAGCGCGGGTCCGATACTAGTATATAAGTAATATAAACTTAATGTGGGGATCAAGCCCAGTAATACTATGAAAATAAATATTTATTTGCTTTTATTTTATACTGTATAATAATATCCCCTAACTTATTTTGAATAGAATAGAAGAAAATTAGCTATCCATATTCTCTATTTGTCTATAAAAAAAAAACAAAACAAAAAAAATCGATTTCAATGGTCCAACACCCAAAATAAAATCAGTAAAGTTTATGGAAAGAAAACAACAGAAACAAAAAAAATTATGAAGTTTTGTGGGTAGAATTACATGAAGAAGAAGAAGTGGGAATGGTATCATCTTCTTCGCATTGTTTTAACAATTCACTGAAGGATGGATCATAAGCCACCACTCTTCTCAAATACTTTGCAGCTCCCTCTCTCCTTCCTTCGTTAAATATAGCACTGACAACACAGAATGATAAGATCAAAACATTACACAAGACCTAACGCTTGAGAATAATTCACTTGTTAATATTTCTACCTTGAGTAGAGAACCAATTCATCCAAGTAATGAGCTTTGCTATTGGGATCGTCAGGCTCTTCCATGTTTGCTACTCTTTCAAGGTGTGTGATTCCTTCTGATGTCTTTCCCTAAAGACATGAGCGAAAAACGCTTTTGAGTACCAACGTGTGTAAAAAAAGATAGGTGAAAGCTATATATAAAGGAAATGCTTTTCGCACTGATAATAAATCCTCGCTATATAGTTACCTTAATAGCGGAATTGATTTTTCTTTGTGCCCTCCGGACAAGTATTTGGCAAAAAGCTGGTAAGGAAAGCTGTTAACATTAGTAACAAAGATGTGGAAGATTACATACTGTTCAAACATCCCTAACCATCACATCGACTTACAGCAACCAACTCTTTAGGGGTTAAGTTATGCACTGAGATCAAGCGTCCTTTCGAGGATGAATCAGAGAGTTGGGCTTCATTAATGTTTGTCAATATAGGATTTCCAGTCTCTTTCTGAACAGTGTCGTTTCCTTGTAGACCCAACTTAGCACTTACAACAGGATGGTTGAGGATTGATTGCTACAAAGCCAATGCACTATATGAAGGAACCAAAGGGTACTTACATATCTAATGTGAAAGGGAAGGTAGAGTTGTTGTGAACAGATACACAGACCATAAGTACTGTATTGTAAACTCTAGTCTACCCATAACCAGCATAAAGACCAATCTCCCTAGAGAGAATTACTAAACTTTTAACTAATTACTACAGAGTTATCAGTAACTTAGGGTCAACGTCTAAGATAAGTTTTGGATCCTCAAGTCAAATACCCACATCATCCAACCCTGACTCAGATGCTGAGTAGCACTTGCCACTATATAATGGAGTTTTTAGTTTACATGAATTCAAGATTACAAACCCTAAATAATTTTGGATTTGCCCAATTTTTCACAAAAATCTATATCTATTTAGTTTAACCTATGATCTCAAATTTTGCCTGAATTCGAGACTCTCATTTTTTGGTCTAGAGAAAGCTTGCCCCACATCATACAAACCATAAATTTCACACCATCAAAAGGCAAAAATCATAAGTAGATCTTAGACTGCAATCTTTAGGACAAACCTGAGCTATGCTGAATGACAAATTGGTAGCCCAGTAGAGCAGACTTCCCTGAGAAGTAATTATGAAAAGAAAAAAAAGAGAAGAAATGAAACTTTTGAACAGGTAGCAATGTAAATACAGTATTCCTAATAGAAAGAATGGAATGAAAATGGCTGTTCCAGGGAGTACTAGTAAACTGAGAGCAGTAAATCATAACAAAACGCAGCCAGACACTAGGTTTACAATGGAACAACACATACTCTTGAAAAAGGAAAAGGTCTAGTTAGAAATGGCATAGTTTCAAGATTAGTCGCCAATACAAGTTTTAAAAAGGGAATTTAGGCCAAGTAAATCCGAGTTTTGTGTTCAAAGAAGGCTTAGTTGAATGACCTTACGCTGAAACAGTATCATAGTCACGATAATGGAAAAGACTATCTGGCTAGAACCTCTTTATGTACCAACATAAAGAAAACAAGAATATGTGAGCTTCAGAAGGGTGCATATGAAAAGAGATTAATCTACCTGAGGCATTTGGAATGAGAGGAAATAAAGAGCAACTGTCAAAAGATTCAGAAATGTCTTGTAAGCCTGCAGAAGAGAACATAAACTCCCATCAATTGTTAGGTAACATGCATAAAGAACAGTTGAGATATTTCCTCTTTCAGTAGAATTTGGTATTTTTAGTTGATGCCAGGCAGTTCAACTTCCTGTTATCAAACTGCACAACAAAGTTTGAAAACTCACTTTTGCCAATTCCGCGAATTTATCAACTTTGTGAACAGAAGATGCTGTTAAGATTATCTGGAGAAAAATGTATATATATTTCAAAGAAGCAGAAACAGGAAGTATAGTTCAGCAGAAATTATTCTAGTTGATGTGATGTGGAATGCAATAAGAGAAACAACAGGATGGACCTGCGTGTTTTGTGTAATGCAAACCAGCAATTAAAAAGGGGGAAAGTGGACCAAAAAGACCATTGGGAATTTCAGTCAAATTCTGGAACCATAAAGCTCTACCCTGCAACCAATGGAACAAGGGATTCTATCAAAAGGAGAGTGTGGCAGAAGGCACTTCCCAAAACAGAGGCCAGATATACAAGAAACCTTCAATATATAATTTCAAAATATACTTATAAGTGATCCCAATATACTGGCTGGTGACTTACCGAATCAAATCCAGGATGATGAGTAAGTGGCATTCTTCTTATGCCAGTTATCCACAAGAAAAAACATGAAATCTGCCAGAAGAAAAAAATGAAGGGAGTAAGCCTACAACTTCTTGCCACTCAAAGAACTATATCTCAAGTCATTCGATACAATATATTTACACACCCACTAAGAATGTTACATAAGTGGTAATAAAAAAAGACGCACTAATAACACAAAACCCTCAAAAGACACAAAACTACGATTCTTGATTTGTCAATTAGGAGGTGAAAGCTCGAAACTTTCAATCAATTTCGATTCCAATAAGCAGAGAAACGATAGAAACCCAAATCATGTATCATTGTATTATTACTTACCAAGGCAATCCAGTAAGGTCATGGTAAGAATCAAGCAACGAGATCACAGGTCGAGTCAAGTAATCATAGCTTGACACACCAGCTCCGATCAAATCTTGGCTTAAATCGCCCAACTCTAACCCATGACCATTGCTTCCATATCCATCGATTGAAACGTCTCTGAGTCGAGTCAGCTCAGAGTCCATGTCCGGGGGACTGGAAAACACCGAGAGGGATTGACGGATGTGCCGGAGCGGAGATATGGTGAGGAGAGAGAGAGGATTAAAACCCTACGAAATGCCATTTACGGTGAAGAAGACTGTACCGTTGCTTCTTTGATGATACGTTGTATATGAAAAGTTAACTGTTTACGGATATGTTAAGACGTTTGACATTTTATCGATATACTATATTTTAACCCGCCGTACATAATTTTTATTATAATTTATATTTTATTATTATGCAGCTAAATGTTTATATTGTTTTTTAACCTGCAATACACTTCATGATCATTTGCTTGTTATTTTTTTTTTGTTTAGTGTTAAAGATTCTATTTTGAATTTTAATTATTATAACAGAAAATAAGGGATCTAAATACATAATAAGTAATTTATACGTTATGATTAAGTCACATTTTTCCTAATGATTTAATTATTTAACACAATCATAGTTAAATCAGCTTGATTTTATGTCAAATATTCTAATATTTTAAGTATTGATAAATAATTAAATGAGGATTTAACCTGTGTTAACACAAATTTAATAATATTTTATTAATTTCAATATGTCCTCTTTATAACTCATCTACTATATAACCACATTATATAGTATTTTATTTTATTTTTTAATTTTACATATTCGTAATAATTAATTTTTTATAAGTTTATATATATGTTAAATAAATATCAATCGAAGTTTTTCTTACATTAAGAATCAAAGCTCACAGGTTTTGGAAAACGAGATGGGAATCAAATTGTTGTTTTCTTTGTTTGCGAAAGATTCAGATTCAAAACACAACAGAATGTGTGGTTAAATATTTGATAGTTTTTATTTTCATATTGATTGCTATTATTTTTAGTTGGAATGAAATTAAAAATATTTAGGAAACAAAATCTGGAGTAATGTTAGTTTTGGAAACTTTTTAGGGGTTAATGTTGTAAATAACTTTTTAAATAAACAAAACTAAAAGGGCATAACACAAAATGAACTTCAAAAATGTTAATATAGATATAAGAGTTTTAAATTACATTGTGTAAAAATTATTAATTTGAAGATATTAAAAATAATATAATTTTTCTCTTATTTTTTATCATAACAAAACTTACCAATGGATTGGCCAGATTTTTAATATATAATTAGAGAACATATATTAAAACCTCTATAAATTAAAACTAAATAAACTAATAATTATTATAAATTTCTCTGAATTTGTGCCCCTTTTGAAATACCCTTTTTCAAAACTACCCATTTTTTGAATATTTTTTTTTTAATTTTTGTCATGTTTTACACAATTACAATATGTTAAATTAATTTTTAGAACTTTTTCTTTTAGATTTGGGTTCTCTATTTTACATTTAGTGTATTAACGCCCGCGATCCTGAATAGGATCGTAGGCTGTGGCATGGTCCGGGATGGTAGGGAGGTCTCGGACAAGTCGGGGAAGAGCTACTCGTTAGCTCGGTTAATGGAGAAAAAACGAGCCAAGTAGGGGATAAAGATCGGTCAGCTCCGGACAGCTCTCGGCCAACTGCGGACAGCTCTCAGCCAGCTGCGGACAGCTCTCGGTCAGCTGCGGACAGCTCGACCCAGCTCGACCCAGCTGGATGGTAGTGGACGGTGTACCGGTCAGCTGGGAAGCTCGTGACCGAAAGGGCACGACCGAACAGCCATGGCCGAACGGGTATGGCCGAGCGTATACAAGCAAAAAGGAGCAATTGAACGGATTCGTCCGAGGGGTGCCTTTTGGGGCCAAAACCGCGGCCCAGGACCCTATATAAAGAGGGCATTTCTCCCATTTGGGGGGGATGGGAAAAAAGCGAAATACCACAGTAAACTCGAGAGTGCGAGTAAAATATTGGGAAGAGAGTTCCGAGAGATAGAGAGTTTGGCGAGTAAGACCTAAGGGTCGGAGGTACGGTACATTACTGATCTTATGGTTCTGGGGAATGGGGTAGTTGCATGTGCATAAGCATTTACAATGCTTCGGTTGGTTAAGTTGGTCGGAGGAAAGGGGGTGCGGCTCGGTCGTGATACAGCCGAACCGATGCTCATGTTACCTCTCTACCGACTAACGTACCATCCGGGGTGTACGAGTACGGATGGTTCGGACGGAGAAAAGTAAACGCGGCTCGGCGGCTGGACGGGGATCTGTTCAGATACCTCGGTACACCGTCGAACTGATGCGCGGGATAACTCTCTACTGTCCAACCGCCGTATTGGAGGGTTATTATGATCTAGCGTGCATTGTATGATCTTGCATGACCTAAGGGAAAGGTTATTGATGGTTATTTGGATTGCAGGAAAGGAGGGTGATCGCGGAAAGGGAACTGCTTAGGCGCGAGACTCTTGGCCGGGATGATGAGTGGTGGTGATAAGGGTAGCTAGGATCGATTATACAACTTGTACTAGCTTATTATGCAAACTCATAAGTTGTATCGAATCCTTTGATTATTAATACAATGTTCGAATGTTTGCTTTACTCTAAGTTATATCATATAGACTCTAAACATTGAATCACAGAATGCGCGAATGAACCTTGTTTAAAGAATGGACCGTATAATATGACTAAGTACCGAGTAAAGGACGAGAGAACCTCACCGGCCATCGGATGGCCGGGGTCGGGGTCTTTCAAGTTTTTAGAGGGTAAAGTTTAGTATTTGAGTTTTAGAGTTTAGAATTTAATCATTTTTTTTAATTACCTTACTTTTATTTATGAAAAGTGTATTACAAGCATTGTATCAGCCATTGAGGCGAAACATCAAATGTTTAATATGCGCTAAGCATCGTGTTTGCATAATATGATAGCTTATTTGCTGCTTTATTCATGATTCCAACAACATGATCTGTGAGGTAGTTTAGACATCCAATAGTGTATATCATATAGAAGAGGACTCAAGTGCAGATGATCTCTTTGCTTGTTGATCAGGTTTGTAAGTTCCCAATTATCTCCTTTAAACCAAACATGACGATAGCCTCGATGGTAAACTTCTTGTAGAGCATGTAGGAATCTTAGAGCTTCAGCTTGTAAGGCAGAATTTGATTATTTAAGTTTGGTACTTCCAGATAGAATCACATTACCATTTGGGTCTCGTATTATCCATCATGTACTTGTGAAAGCTCTTCCTTGTATGAATCCACCGCCGCTGCATACAGACAAGAGCAAATGGTTAATAGTTTCATCTTCGTAGCAGCAGCGTTGACAAGTCGGATCCGCAGGGATGTATCTTGTTTGTAGTTAAGTAGTCAAAGCCAAAGCACCAGACAAACATCGCCATAGGAAGTGTTGTATCTTAGGGGCAACTTTAAGTTTCCAGATGTCTTGTTTTAGATCCAGAGCTCCATTTGGTGGCCGATTTGCTTCATCTTCTGGTATATCTACATGTGTTGCAACCCAATAACCTGAACGTACAATATTTTGTGCATGTTTTGAGTATGCCCACCAAAATGTTGGGATAACGCTAGTGATCTCATTACAAATAGTATGTGGGAATAAAAAGCAGTTCATCAAGTAAACCAGTAAGGCCATAACAACGCATTTGATAACGATTTCTTTTCCTGCAGCTGAGATTACTTATAATTCCATCCTTATGTTCTGTCTCGTACTCGCTGAACTATATACTCAAAAAAACTCCACTTTCTTTCTACCAAATTGCTCAAGGAGACCTAAATATTTACCTCCCCCTCCTATTCTGGTTATTCCCAATATTCCTTGAAGTCTTTGTCTTTTTTGGGCTGGAATCTTAACCCCAAATATGATAGAAGATTTAGTGTAATTGATTTTCTGACATGAAGCTTCCTAATACTTTGTGAAGATGTTGGCCAACTGCTGACAATTGTGGGTTGTTGCACGGCAAAAAAAATAATGAATCATCCGCAAAGAGAAGATGTGATATCAATGGACAATCTCTCGTCAGTTGCATTCCATGAATTCTAAAAATACCTCTAAATGTATAAAATAACTAAATACCTCTAAATGTATAAAATAACCCCTTTTCTATGTATAAAATAACTAAATTAATTCTAAAAATACTTCTAAATGTAAAATAGAGAACCCAAATCTAAAAAAAAAGATTCTAAAATTTAATTTAACATATTTTAATTGTGTAAAATCATGTTCAAAAAGAGGTATTTTTGAAAAGGGGTATTTTTGAAAAGTGGCATTTCTAACAAATTTTCATAAATTAATAAATTTTGTCGATCCCGAGTTGGACCAGACGCCAACCTAATTTGCCCTTCAAAAGGGAAAATTTTTTCTCACATGCCCAATTTAATCTGTTGTGCCCAAAACATTGGTTGATTACCACTCTATCCTTACTAATTTGAATTAGAAAAAAATGAAATTAAAAAACAATAAAAACCAACAGAAAAGAAACGGTTGTTGGAGAAATTTAATTCCCTCCATTATTATCGTATCTGCTTCTTCGGACCTGCTTCTTCTTTACTCTGTTTTACGTAGAAAAACAATCCGGCGAGAGGTGAAAGAGAATATCAAGCACTAGTTTTTTTTTTGTTTAATACATTCTGGTTCTCGTTCTTTTTTGTCTCCACCTAAAGTTTTTCCATCTCCATCCAATTCAGCTCCGGTCCGGTAATAAAAGTGAATCGAATATTGTATTTTTGATTTGTAGTTTTTTTTTGCGAATTTTAGTGTTTGGGTAGCACACAGTCGATTGGTAATAACAAAAATTAGTTGCATTATGAAATTGGGGCTGTTAAATCGTGTTGAATCAGAGAAATGGTGAAATCCGATTTTGAAAAACCCAGAAATTGTAGGAGAAAGGATAACTGGTACAAATGGTGTAACTGAGACATAGTGATACAAATGATACAAGTGGTATAACTATGATTGGTATTTTGTAAGTGTTTTTTTAGTAACACGATTGTAATTGTAATTACAGGAGGCGATGAAAAGCATCATACAATTTGACTATGGAGGGCAATACTCAGAAGAGCATGAGTGGATTTCAAACAATCCTTCATGCGGGTTATTGTTGAAGTCGGTAAACATAACTTACTCGGCGTTAGTTAAAAGTGTATGCAAGAGATTTCAATCGATGAAACCCCAAGCAAGCTGAAACTGAGTTATAAGTTATGTAAACTCGGAGAGAGATGTATATTGTAGATGACGACGACGTTTCAATGTTTCTAGTATCAGTGGATGATGATGGATTTAAAACCGTTTTGAATGTGGAGTTAGTAAAGGATTTGGAAGTTCCTCAGATGGTGGAACAAATATCAAGGATGGATGGAAGAAGTTCAATGGGTGTGAACTCTGTTGGGTTGGGTGTAAATGATGCTTAAAATGGTGCTAGTGGAGTGGAACCAGCAAGTATAACTACGTATAATTAGGTATAACTATGTCAAAATTTACAATGAATTATATATAATTTAAAGTATTTATTAAATTATATATGTTTAATTATAAAACATGGTAATTTATAAAATTGTAGATAAATTTTTATTGGATTTAATCAGGAAAATATATATATATATATATATATATATATATATATATATATATATATATATATATATAAAACACTTCTAATAACATAGTGTATAGTTACTCTAAATTATGCCCATAAATGTATGGAACTGGTGAAAACTATGATTTCATGATTACTAAATGATTAAAACCTCTAACATCGTAAATAATATTAGAAAATCAACTGTCCAACTACATCACATTTATTTAACCCAACGTCCAACTACAAAATTTACAAAATCCTGGAAAGTATAACTATGAGTACATACGTCCAACTGAATAACTAGGGGATAACTATATACACAAATCCTAGTAGAAATCTCACGTGCGCCGTCTTTTGTAACCACGTGCGCCGCAATCCTGAAAATAATATTATTATATTAAAACCCAAACCCAACTTTCCTTTAAGTTTCTCTTTCTCTTTCTATCTCCTTTATTGTATCTTTTGAACTTTTTCTTCTTCTCAGCTCTCGTTCTCTCTCCAGTTCCGTCGAGACAAACCACCACCGCCGCCGATATCAAGTGCAATTCCGCCGTCGCAACTGATTTCGAGTCAATTTCTCCACTGAGCATAACAGTGTTTGTGTTTGCAATATGAAAACATATGTTTATGTTATTCACACTATTTTAACGTATCAATCTAACTTTGGATTTTTCTGAATTTATTAAGGTTTCGTCCAATTGTCATAATTTATTAAGGTTTAGACCATAGTTGTACCAGTTTAGACCATAGTTGTACCACGTTTAAAACATAGTTGTACTTGTTTAGACCATAGTTGTACCTGTTTCCAACACAGTTGTACCTGGTTAGAACAAGTTGTACCTGTTTACAATTTGTTTAGAACCAGATTTATAGAGTCCATAATCAAAAAACCTGGATCAATAGCAACCTTAAATCCCAAAACAACACACTTCCATTATCCTAGTTAGAAACATAAACAAATAAACTAAGAGTTATATGATTTTGACCAAAAGCACACACAAGCAATAAGTTTTCACTTCTTCTTTCTCTCTCGCTTCGCCTCAGCGGTATAAGGAGGTTGGGTCCATATTGATGGGACTACTTCACGCTTTTTAGCTGGTTTGTCATCCTCATCGTCATCCTCATCTCTTTTCTTCTTCTTCTCTTTCTTCTTCTCGCTACATGTCCCTTTATTCTTCTTGGTCTTCTTCTTCTTGTTATGCTCATCTTCTTCAACAGCCTCAGTCTCTGCCGTCTCCTCCTCCACAACAGTCCCTAATTTGAAAGTAAAGAAACAACATACTCATTGTAGTATCTCCACCGTAAACAAAATACGGTTATAAAGTCTTCAAATTGGATCGTTTATTGTTTACAAGTTTCTAAACTAAACTCTCCAATTGCAATTGAAACATGCAAGTAATTCATCACTTATAATCACTCCGGCAACAGCAGTTACTGTGGCGACGTGTATGGACTTCGACGACAGTTTCTACGGCGGTGATTTGAGATTTAGCTAACGGCACCGTTAACAAACACTTCAACGATTCAAGGATTCGCGATGGAGGAGGAGAGAACGGCAGCGTTGTTAAACAGGTGGTGACTCGCCGGAGCTACTCTTCTGAATCGGCGGCGAGAGTTTCTCTACACGGCGGCAAAACTTCTTTTCTTATCTTTCTACGGTTTTCAGTTTTCGTTTTTATTTTTGCACTCTGACTATTATTAAGGTAAAAATGTGTTGGATCCGTTGGATCCTGGGTGGATGGGTCGGATTTACGGATCTCATGGTTGGGTTATGTAAATTTTTAAAATTTTCTTGGGTTTTTGGTATTTTGTTAATTTTTTCCTTTTAAAAATAATTGTCAAAAATTCTTATTTTTTATAGAGAGCATATTTGATTACCGTTTGGAAAAGGAGGACAAATTAGCTATTGGACCAATGTAAAAAATGACATAAAAATCTTATGTAAAATATTATCCCGTAAATATCATAAATTAATAATAATATAAATTTAAAATATATATATATATATATATATTTAGTGAAATGTAACTCTGTTATCGTTTGCCTATTCTTGAATTTGTATTGTTCTTGGATATGGGACACCTCTTTCCTCATAAGCCAAATATCTACCATTGTTGGTGTTGACCTCGTGAAGAAGGTAAACGAAGAAGGAGAATAATATGTTAAAGCATCAAGAGTACTAGGGGGAAAGGGAGATCTAGCTGGAATTATTAGTATATAATCATTATTGTAATTGTATACTGTTGAAGAAGTATAATTTATTTTACAGAACAAATATTGGGTTTCTCTTATTGGTTTGATTATCATCTCTTAAATAGAATACTTTAGGGATCACTGGAATATTCGGAGTTGCTTTAAAGGATAGAGGGAGAGAGCGAAAGAAAGAAAGGACAATGTTTGGAGTTGCTTTACACCAATGTTTGTTAAAATGTTAAAGTTTTGCTATTTTTGTATATATATATATATATATATATATATATTTTGGCAAACCATATTTTTGCAGAACAATACTTTAAACCACTCTTTAATAGACCCAAACCAACATATAATTTTATTCTACTTGTAAAATCTAAACCATAACCATTTCATTTGTGAACCCAAACCAACATATATTTTTGTTCTAATTGTAAAATCTAAACCCTAAGATCTCATTTGTGAACCAAAACGACATAAAATTTTGTTCTACTTGTAAAATCTAAACCCTAATCATCTCATTTGTGAACCCAAACCGACATATATTTTTGTTCTAATTGTAAAATCTAAACCCTAACCACCTCATTTGTAAACCTAAACCGACATATAATTTCGTTTTAATTGTAAAATCTAAACTCTAACTATTTCATTTGTAAACCCAAACCGACATATAATTTTGTTCTAATTTTAAAAATCTAAAGCAAGCCAATATTTAACTTTCCTTAATTAAAAGTATACAAAATTTGTTTCCTTAATTTGTTTTGTTTTTTAATTTAATTTTGATTTATTTTTTAAATGAAATATTAGATGAAAGATTTTGATTGTCTGAGAGAAGAGGGGGTGAACAAAAAGGTTCACCCCTCATTTTTTTATAACTATCCACTCAAATCAGTATTCATCTTGATATTTTTCACATCAGTCTTCATTGGTCTAGAAAAATTGTAAAAAGGACTAAAGGAGTGTAGATAATAGTGCTATATTTAGGCTCCTCTCATGGCAATTCACTTAGGCAAATCTGGCCCTGATCTTAATGCTTATTTATCAACTAAGAACACTAGTTTAAGTATCAATTTTATAGTTGTGGTGCAGTAGTTAACTCCAAACCCTTTCCACTTTAAAAATGCTAACTTCAAAATAAAATCCTGCAAGATTATGAAATTTTATGCATTGTGTTTTTTTTTCTTATGGGTTGAAAATCCAAGTTTAGTGTGCATATATTTTCATTTTCCCTTTTTGCAACACGATGTCGTTTAGTATAAAATATGGAAACGCAGTCGTTTCGAGACGTGCTCTGTTCTTTGTTTTGTTTTGGTCATTTTATAAAAATCATGTGACCATCTTCAATAATATCTCTGGTAGTTTTCTTTCCTGGATCAATTGATCGAGGTGAGGGCGTGTTACAATGATAACTTTCACGCTTTTGTAGAGGTAGAAACATTAAACAAGCGATGATGGTCTTCAACGTTGGCAGGTGTTTTTCTTTTTGGATAAATTTTTGCGAACATGGACTTACAAAAGAACTAGTGTGTGTATATTTATACTTTGAAGTGTAAATAGGCTAATTAGGCAAATACGCATTTGACAACGTGTTATGTATCATGGAAACCTAATCAATTGTGCAAAACTTCGAAAGCAAAAAAAAAAAAGAAAATTGAGAGATAGGGGACAGATGAAAAATCATGTGCTATTTGGGAGGTGGAGATTGGTCGGGTCCGTGATATATGATTGATCTTCTTTGTTGCATTCAAGAGACGAAGAAGCCTCTCTCTTCATCTCTTCTCTTACAATGGTCCTGCCTCATTCAAGTCAGACAACCGACTACTCAATTACTCATCATCATCCATATATACACAATTAGAAACAAACAAACAAATACTGAATTTTCCTAACCCAATTGTGATATGGTTATGAAATGAATTGTAAAAAAAGGTTCCATATAGACGTTTTTATTATACCAATATATATATATATATATATACATATATTGGTTATCAAATCTTTATCATTAAAAGTCAGACTAATTAATAAAAATGTCTGTTAGCCGCATGTACTTACTAAACTAATTCTTAATCTAAAATACAATAATTTACATTATTCATTAACAAATGTGATCTGAAAACCTCTGCAAATACAACAGAGTTAAAATATCACCAACCTTAACCACACTATTGACTATTGTATTAGATCTTTCGGATCTTTTAATCCAGAATTTATAATTAGGTGGTAGTGTTGTACGATTCATCTATATGTCAATATCAAAATTTAAACTTCGTGATGTGATTTATATCTTAATCACATGTAATTTAATTTTTTTTTTATTATTGTATATTTATATTCGTCAAAAAGTGAGCTCCCTTTTTTTTGCTTTATATTAAAAAAAAAAAGAAAACAAACAAAAATTAAAAATTTGTCTTTTCTTAGTATCTTTTTTTCTTCTTCTTCTGAGCTTCACAAAAATGGCGACTGTTTCTGAACCTGAAGAAGAGAGATTGAGAACGAGAAGCTTCGTCGAGGAAGAAGAAGAAGAGCATGAATTGAAGAAGCTAGCCAAGTCATTTCTAGGTTTAAGCTTCTCAGTAATGCTAGCTCATCTCCCAAACGACGCAATCTCACTCGTCCCTAAACTAACATCCGAAGTCAAAGAGCTTAAACGGCGGCTCACGACGGCGGAGGAACAAGTCCGTCAGATGAAATCACGGCGCGTGGAGGACTCGAAAGCCAACGCGCGTGTCGTCGACATCTTCGCTAGTCACAGGAACGCGTGGCAAGAAGAGGAGAAACGTTTGTTGAATCGGATTCACGAGATGGAAGAAGAGAGGGAAGAGTTTATGAATAGGGTTAACGAATTGGAGAGGGAAGTGAGTGAGAGAGATGAGATGATTGGGTTTATGTCTAGAAGAGGGCTTGAGGAAGATGATGATGATGATGAAGGACAAGGAGGAGGAGGAGATGAGTCTATTGAACGTTACGGTGTGGATCACCTCACTGTATCTTCATCATTACCTAATGGTTATGGGATTAGTCCAAGTTCCAATTTTAACCCTTTCCAGGTTTTTAAAATTTTTTGAGCTTTCTTGATTTTGAAATTCATGGTTTGAGAGTGAAGGATGTGTTTTGATATTAGGGTTTTTGTAGGATGTACAGTATGAATCTTTGGAATCTGTGTACCGTATGAAACATTTTGTGCCAAGGTAGGTAAATTAGAGATCTTTTTGGAATTGAGATTGTGTGATGTGATGATCAGTAATGTTTAGCCTTTGTCTTTGATTATACAGAAGGGAATCACCATGGAAGATAGATAGTGAAGCGACGGGTGTATCTGCGAAATTGAGGTTACTTGAAGAGGAATTAGTAAATCTTGAGAAAGTTTGTCGTAGTGACATTTCGAAAGTTCCGTCTTTGTTGAGAAAACAGGCTAAGAGGTATCAAGCTCTTTCTGGGAAGATTGATGATCTATGCAGAAGAATGGTTTGGTCTCTAGCCTATTTTTCACATACACATGGTTGTGTTTTAGTTACTGAAGAGCTAAAAAGGGTTTTACTGTTTACTGTTTACAGCAGAGTAGTGATCCGTGTGATGCAACGTTAGGACCCGAGTTCAGGACGCAAAGACAAACGGAGTTTCTGCTCGAGTGTTTAAGACTTCAGCAGCGGGCATCGGAGACAGGGCAGAAGCTAGTTTCATTGCAGACGGAAATCACAAGGAGTAATCAAGGTGATCATCTGAACCAAGCCAAGATGAATACAGGAAGGACGCTTGATTTGATCAAGAACAATTTAAAAGAAGTTCAGAGAAACTTGGAGATTTGGCTGGCTAGGATCGTTGGTGATCTCGAAGGCATACTCGCTAGGGATGGGGCTTCGCGCGTTAGGGAATTCTACGTTGCTCGATACCCTTTTGTTCAGTAGAATTTAAGGCTAACTCGCCATTTTTTTGTTTCTTCTGTCTTAGTGTTATTATGTGCGTCTCTGTAAGACTGCATCTTTGGTTAACCTGTAAAAGATCAGTGTAGAAGCCTAGATTTGATCTGATAAATAAACAAATTGTATGACGCAATGAATTTTATAGTGAAGATTAGAATCTCTCAAGTCATAAAAAATAATGTTCACATGTACACAAATGCATTATTGTTTTGTTGGAATATGATGTATATTTAATCAAGATAGTGAAAACAGAATGATCTGGTTTTCACATGACGTCGAATTAGATCTGAACAGAGTATCTTCTGACTAGAGAGACATGTAAATCTCTAAAAAACTTACAGCATTTCAATGGCAGATAAACAGAGACAATGTATCAAATCTATACCAAAAAGTAAAATGGGATCTAATATATCATCCATTGGCCCTGTTTCTGGTCTGACTTTATGAGCTGGAAGGAGAAGATAAGGGTTCATGATCATAACCTAGACGGATTCTGGTCGGCAGAGGTCTAGCTATCAGTCCTTCAGTGACCCAACCCACTGATTCGCTGTCTTCTTTGGCGTGTTCAAACTCTCGTCGCACATAATCCAAAGAAATGTGAAGGCGACCGCCCGGTTTGCAGTCTGAGTAAGTGCTTGCTGGTTCTATCCCAGCATTCTTCTCTAGCCAGTAAAGATAGTTTACTTGAAACAACGATCTGAGCATGTCTTGTGGCGACGAGCTCTCCTTGAGCATCACCTGACAATTAGAAGAGGAAATGAAATGGTCAGAGATTTAGCCCGGATAATAGTGATGAAAACGTCTATTATTGCTTACACAGAATCTGCCTCTATGTTCTGTAAGGATGTAGCCTTCATCACGATACAGATCAAACAGTGCTATTGCTTCTTCCTTGTTGTGGATAACATCGCTGAGCTTTGATCCTAGTTGAAGCCGTTCCTCTATGTCTGAGGCTGCTGCTTTTGCTTCTGAGGATAAGACAAAATCTTGCAGCTAAAAGATAAAGCAGATAATGAGAATCAGGCTATCCAGCATTGTCTTTAATAAGGAGAATGACATTTTCACCTTTTGTGGAGATTTTATGTTTAAAAACCGAACAGCTGGGAAGAGTGGTTCTTCATCATTGACCTCCTTAATCAGAGGAGCTTGGCCGCTGATAAGATACTCACTAAAAACCAAACCTGCATAAGTAAATAGAGAAATGTTACTCCTGTTTTTTCAAAAGAATTTGATGAATATCAAACGAACTGGGCAGTTACAGGAGAGGCATTTACTTGCACGATAAGGGTTTAGAGTCCGTAGCTGAATGCACTGGTAAGATTTGAGATTGGTATACATATGGATTGCTGTCACAACTCCGAACGAAGCAAGGGCAAGACTTGTAGAAGTTCCTATGCAATTGGCAACCACTATTCCGAGCAGGATACCCATTGACTTACTCACCATTCCTTGAGCTTCACCCTTGGCAATTACCTACGAAACAAGCTTAGCAGTTTCAATAACATATAGATAAGTGATAAAGACTTGAAGAAAAAGGCCATAATAAAATTACTAGACCTCAGCAAAGTTCCTTTGAGAAGCAAAGCCAGCATTAAAGCAACTTCTAGTAGCAGCCTGCAGACAAGTAAAAGTTTAATACACAATACTGCACTGAGCTATGCAAATAAAACTTTCAGGGACGAGCAGAGAACCTGGATTAGTGCAGCAGCAGATCGGCCAGCACCAGCAGCAGCACCAATCATGACAAAGGACTGAGGGAAGAATGGCGTCAGCATCTCCATACCATAAGCAGCATTTTCAAGAAGATCAGCAAATAGCCTCCATCCTTTGGGATGAACATCGAAATGTCGTCCATATTTCGATAGCATTATCTTACTAAGATACCCAATTCCATCTTTAAGAACCCAATTGATAGCTGCAGCTGTAGGAATAGCTCCTTTACCTAACCCAACTGCATAAAGCAAAGACTACCAAAAACAAACCCCAATAAAAAAAATGATCACCAAAGTACTCGTGGTAATGCCTAAGTGAGATTGATAAGCTCAGTTCTCATACCTGAGTGGCAAGAACACCGCTGATTTGACTAGCAATACCTTGAACACCTCTCCAGAGAGAGTAATCAAGATAATCAGAGGTTACACTATTGGGGAAACCTTCAGGAAGAAGGAACTGAGTCAGAAGGTTTCTACATTGAGCTAGAAGATTCTCAGGTGTTAGGGAAGATGATAACTCGAAAGGTGATTCTTCAGAAACGAACTCATCTTTGACGAAATTAGGAACAAGTCTCTTCCTTTTACTTCCTCTCACTTCCCAAACCGTCTCTTTCTCAGTGTTATCGTCACTATCCGATTTCTCAGCTTTAGCTATGGCGGATGCAGCTGATAACCAAGACAATACCAATACAAGAAAGCAGAGAAACCTCAAATTGAAAGAAGAAGAACCATCAGAGTTATCGCCGGCGCCACCACCGTTAAACCACCAACCTCCGTCTCCGCCACCGTCACTTCCATTATCATTGTTCCAGTCACTTCCACCGATATCTCCACTAAACAGTGACGCAAAGCAACATCTCCTCCCGAGAGGTTGTTTACTGAAGTTATCATTCACAACAGCGACCAATCGAACGCATCGGGAAAAAGAAGGAACCGGTTGTTGCCGGAGTACTTGCCGTGAGAGAAATAAACTCTGCCGGGAAGTAACATCACTCCACCGCCGTGAAGCGACGACTGAAGCGTCGCCAGAGATTAGATAAGAACAACTCATCTCCTTCTTCCTCTTCCTCCTCAAAGTCTTCAACTTTAATTTAAAAATCCAATTTTTATAACAAAAAACAGTTTTTTTTTTAATTTAATATATAAATTAGGGTTCTTGGTTTAGGGGTTTGAAAGGATCGTCAATGGCTAAAGAGATAGAGAATTTATGGAGAGAAGTGAGAGAACTAAGCTTAGGAACTAAAATCGATCGTCTTAATTTACCACCGTCTCCGGTGAAGTTTCTAAGAGACTACGTGTCTCAGAGCAAGCCTTGTGTAATCTCCAACGCTATTACTCATTGGCCGGCTTTAAAACTCTGGTCGGATCCGGCCTACCTCTCTGAAGCTTTGTCGAATGATCTTGTTTCATTACATCTTACTCCTAACGGCTCCGCCGACGCCGTCACTCCTGTCGGAGATAGAGATGGTCTCTGTTTCGCTTCGGCTCATGTGGAGAAAGTTCTGTTCCCGGAGGCTCTCCGGGCTGTTGGGTCGTCGTGTAAGGGTAAAAAGGTTGGGTATTTACAACAGCAGAATGATTGTTTTAGAACGGAGTATTCAACTGTTGGTTTAGACTGTGACGGAGATATCTCGTGGGCTACGGAGGCGTTTGGTTGTTCGCCGGAAGCTGTGAACCTTTGGATTGGTACTGAACACTCTGTGACGTCTTTCCATAAAGATCACTACGAGAATCTATACGCAGTTGTTTCAGGGGAGAAACATTTCCTTCTCCTTCCTCCGACTGATGTGCATCGCCTCTATATCGAACAGTATCCAGCAGCTAATTACTCTTACCATCGAGTCTGTGAGATTCTCATATCAAGTTTTAATGAGTTTTGTTTCTGTTGAGTGATGTTAAATGAGATTAAGTTTGAATCTTTGTAGGATACTGAAGCGTTCAAGCTTGAGGTTGGGGAGCCGATGAGGCATGTGCCCTGGTGTAGTGTGGATCCATACCCTTCACAAGAGAAAGAAGCAAGTGAGAGATTGAAATATCCGTTGTTTTTCAATGGCCCAAAGCCGTTTCATTGTACTGTTAAGGCTGGCGAGATTCTTTACCTGTAAGAATCTAGACCCCTTTGCTCCAAGTTGAGATTTCTCAGAACAAATTTTCCTCAACTTAGGTTGCTAAAGTTCAATCACTAATGTATCTAGGTCAGTCTTACTTATAGCTTTGTAAGAAACAAAGATTAGAAATCGGTGATAGGCTACACAATGGGATTTTTCTGTCATGATTGACTCATAACTGATCTGAATTATTGCAGGCCAAGCATGTGGTTTCACCATGTTAGTCAAACCCCAGGAGATGGTGGCTATACCATTGCAGTGAACTATTGTAAGAGTTTTGGTTTAGCGTCCATCCTCTGTTTGTCTTCAGGTGGCAAACGAGTTTTTATCGGCTCTCCTTGCCTCTAATAAGCTATGTATGCATCTAATTTGCAGGGTATGATATGCAGTTCGACATCAAGTATGCTTACTTCAACTTTTTGCAATCTTTATCATACAAGTCATCTTCACTCAATCCAGTTCTGTCTTGGAGAGAAGACGAAGATTGGGAATCCAGTGATGCAGAGTTATGAAGAGATAAAACAACATTTTGTTCCTGAGTTCAAGTTTTTATCGGTCAGAGTAAAAAGCTCAGAGAAGATCTTAACTTTACATTATGTAATCTTAGGACTAAGGAGATATTGTCTGTATGCTGTTTATCTTATTACTTGTCATGTACAATGGTGCTTTCTCCACTATTTCTTGAGTTTTGTCTCCCAGAGATTATAAAGAACCATAAAATGATAGAAAAGCACTTAAAAATGCTTTCAATTGTATCTCTTTTGTTGATGAGTTAATTTTTTCTCAGATTGTTCCCTGAATTAATGGTGTATCTCTGAAGCCATCATCTATATAGACGCTCCTGTGGCTGTGTTTGGTTTGGTATGCTCTTCAGATAACAACTCATTCTCAGGAGTCTCAAACAAAACTTTGAAACCGCAAAGCTTCAAGCAGATCCCATTCCCCAAAACCCTGAACCCCCGTTAAGAGAATCGAACTCCTTGTTGCTTTACTTCCGATATTTTTGGTTTACTGGATTGTCTTTCTCCGCCTGGAACCGAAGATCTATTCTTTTCTCTGGACCAGGAATCAACTGACACATGTGATCGCTGTTTGGTCTTATGAGCTGCAATACACATTATGAAACCTGGTATAGGATGCTGTTTCTCAACCGTCTTTATTGATGTGTGTAATTGTGTATCATATGGACGCCTGGACATCGCCAGTCACATACTGAATAGATCCCCTACAGAGGCTTCCATTCCTCGGCGATTGTTATCATCAGCTGTATTGCAATGGATGATTACCAAAATGCCACTTCTCTCTTTGTTGCTATGTTGAACACCGTAATGTGATGTATTTTAAAAGCACGTGTCATGATGATTGCAGATTTAACACCAGGGAAGCAAGTTTACTGCCTATGCCACAACTTGGGTTTATTGGAAAAGATTTTGCATTTTCTTGCACTTATGTTGGTAATTGGGCTAGAATTTTGCAGCAAGTGCCTGTGAATGCCACAAAACTCGTGTTTAAATCAAATGGTTTGGTACAAAGTGTGCTGGTTGATATGTACGAGAAGTATAGGCTGGTGATGATTGCAGAGAAGGTATTCAGAGCTATGGAGGGTCAGAGAAGTCTTAGCTGCTGGAGCCTATGGTTACGAGTTATATGCAGAGTGGGTTTGGCATTGAGGACATTAATGTGTATACGCATATATAGACTGTTTAAAAAAAATTAATAGTCACTCTCTTGTCGGCAAAACGTCAGGAAAACATCGGAGCACCCAAGTAATTTCAAGAAGCCAGACAGACTTTTTGTTCAATCAGCGGATTTTGGTGAAGATATGGGAGGCTTTGTGAATAGATGTCCTACTGGTTTGTTTTTATGGTCCCTGTAGATCAAGGGTTCAGCTTCCTTGGAGGTGATTGGAATGACACCCGTTGCTGCTGCTGCTTTCTTTTCTTTGTATGATGCCCAGGTGACACTGTAAAGACCTGCTATGATTGCACATCCGCCTAAAATGCTATAAGAGAGAAGGAGAAAAAACCAGAGTTCGTTAGCAACTTCAGACGCATCCCGTTGATGGCTGAGAATAACCATAAGAGATAAAAAGAGAGAGAGTTTTAAACCTCCCCAAGTATATCGGGCTTCCAAGGAAGATTCTGGACAAGAAAGCTGAGGCTGCAGGTTGAAGAGGATTATATAAAGCAACCAAAGAAGGACCCAAGATTTTATTTGACCACGTCAAGAGACCATAGTTGAGTGCAGACGCGATTACTCCCTGCAGAGAGGTAGTAGCAGAGTTGCTCAGTTGGAGAAATCTAGTGACTGAAAGACTATACAACAAACATACGGTGTGAGGAACTTACTGCGTAGACAACTGCAAAGAACTCGGATCTTGTGAGACTCCAGTTCGTCGACTCATTAGTCATGAAAAAAGCAGATGTCACCATAAACATGGTGCCAAAGAAATACGAGTATGCTGTGACTGAAAGATTCGCCGGATACTTCTTCAAAACCGGAGCCTGATCATAAGTATACAATGCAAGGTCAGTCCAAAGATAACTGAAACTGAAGTGTTTAGATCATCTGGAAGCAAAATGACATGCCTGAATAGCAAGAAATGCAGCCATGCAGGTGCAATTCCCAATCAAACACAAAACTCCCAAATTCCATCTCCCAAGTCCATTGAAAAAGCCAGACATGAAGTGTCCAGATGTTGTTTCAGGGTGTATTGTTTCACCATGACCCAAGACGTCGGCCTCTGTTTCCCCAATCAAAGCTGGTCCGCGAAACAAAACCATCAGAACCGCCCCAGCGACACAAATCAATGTACCTCCTACCTTAGCTTGACCTTCTAGTTTGAATAAATTCAGTCTCTCTGTTCTGCAGCAACACACAAAATTAGAAAAGAGAAGACATTGATTGATTCTTTAGTTTTGCAAGAGTCAGAGAAGTTAAGACAGAGACTGGATGGAGCCTTTACCCCATAATGAGAGCCAAGATGAAAGTAAAAACAGGGATCGACGGCTGAATGGCTGCAGCATAAGTTGGATTGGTGTAATTGAGACCAATGAGGAACAAAAGCTGATTGCCAAATATCCTAAATCACACAAAAACACAACATGTTTTGATGATTACACACAGTCAAGGAGATTAAAAGAGATTTAGAATCTGACGTACCCAGTTAAGCCGAGGAAGAAGAAAGCTAAAAGTAATGGACGATTCAAAGGAGGTCTAGTCCTTTTGTCACGGAAATAAGCAAGAGGGGCAAGGATAGAGAGAGCAATGAGATCACGAAAGACGCAGAAGACGAGTTGGCTCACGCCGACGTTGAGAGCCACTTTGGTAATGACGTGATACCCTCCGTTAAACAATTGCACACCGATCATCGCCACATGTGCCTTCCACGCATCTTTCTCCACGGCATTCTCCATCGGCCGGTTTCTTTTTTTCCGACGATTCCTGTTCCCGGAGAAAGAGATGAAAGCCAGGGTGAGGAGTGGGTAAAGAGAACTAAAATCTTGAAATTGATTGCTTGATTAGCACTTCTGTCAAAACGTGTTTTTGGATCGAACAAGACAGAGGAACAACAAATGATGACATCATGCTTCGGACACAAGCATGCATTGCGATTGATCCTATTTACCCGCCATTACATGATAACAATTTTTTTCTTAAATTTTCAATTGCAAAAGTATATTTAGAACCAAAAATAAAATATAGCATGCTAGAAATTCTTGATCGGGTTCAGTTTTTGATCGGTTCCCCATTAAGATATCTGAACTGACTCGGAACCAAACCGAAACTACTCGGTCCTAAGTTCCTCTACCCTAAAGACCAAGATTCGATCGGTTCCTATCTGAACTCTAACTGAATACCCGAATTCCCATGCCTAACTAATTATACTGATTTTAAAGATCATTTATAAATCACTCTTTCTATGAAAAAACTTTTTGAATCCTCAATTAGTTGATTGATTAAGTTTTCTTACTACATAGACTATGTTTGTTAAAGAGATTCTCAAAAACAAATGAAATAGGGATTCAACAACAAATCAAAAACCGTAATAAAACATCAAATTTTCTCCTTGGAGTTTTTATGTCAATATATGATTTTATTTCCTTGATATGATGATGATATTCTTTTCATTCTAGTTTTAGCTAGATTAAGTGGGGTTACTGGTTTGAGATTTGAATAGAGTTTTAAAGCTTAGTGTTATATTAGTTTATGATTTGTAAAAAGTCATTTAAAATCTTAATAAATTTTTGTTATTCAATTAAAACAAAATACTCTAGAATTATTAATAAAATCAATTATTGTGTTATTGGTTCATGATCTTATATCTTTTCTTCATAAAATAAAGTCATGCAAAGTATCACAAAAATATAAAGATTATTTGGAATACTTTACAATATTTTATAATATTAATCAGCAAAACTATAGAACACTCTCAATGCGTAAAAATCTTTTACTTATTTATTTTGTTGAAGTTTCAAAATTCTTTATAATTTTTAACGAAATTGATAAATATGCTACTTTGATTTTAATATATATATATATATATATATATATATATATAATTTTCTTGATATTTATTTTTTGTAATCTTAAATTTGATTATAGAGAAAAAAAAACGTAAAGCTTGCAAGTCATATGATGTATGAGTTAAGATAGACGCTCTAGGTAATATGGCGCTCTGTGATTTAGATTATTGGATTTGTCTCAAGCTTCGGCCGACATTGATGTGTTGGGCTTGGGCATCTTTAATTTAAAGGTTTTGGATAGCATATATCTCGAAAGAAAATACTTTTAAGAAAACTTATTAACTTCATTCAGTCACCATCGTACCATATATATACACATATAAGGATATAACACCAAAACCAGACCTTGTGTTTATCCTAAGTATATAGAGAATATACGACATAACCTTCTGGAACTTACTAAACCGACTCAACCGTCTGCAAAAGAGTCTTCGTATTTTTTTTTGTCTTTCTAATGGTCATGGTCTTTAAGAGTGTTGCTCTGGTTTATTCAGTCTTTGAAGAAGTTTCGTCGTATTACGTACTGTTACAACTTGGTATGAATTTGTTTGACAATTTCTCATCGTTAACATTTTCCTTTTGTTTGTTTCAAATGTTGCATCATCATCATCTATTGCCTTGGAGATTCTATGACGTACTCTTCTTGTCTTTATATTTTTGTTATTAAAAAAAAAAAGTTTCCTTGTTAAATAAATTATAAAAAATACTTGGCGTATATTTATAAAACTTTTCAAAAAAAGATAAAAAAACAAAAAAAGGAAAGTCACAAACCATCCCCTACTTCACGTTAATACACTAGTCAAGAAAATAAATTTATTTATTGCATGCATGGGAACTTCATGATCTCAGAAACACACAAACTGAAGAAACTCAAGCACATGTCTTCTTGCGCCTCTTTCTTCTGCCTCTTTCCTTTTCTCCTTCGTCTTACATTTGCCTATTCCTTATCTCCTACTTCGGCACCAGCTCAAATTCCTAATTACTTAAACCATTCTTGTCCAAACACTAGTATAACTTATTCGAGAAACATGACTTACTTCACCAATCTCAAAACCCTTTTGTCCTCTCTCTCTTCCCGGAATGCTTCATACAGTACGGGATTCCAAACTGCCACGGTGGGACAAGCCCTCGACCAGGTCACGGGACTATTCCTTTGTCGCGGAGACGTTTCGCAAGAAGTTTGCCGTAACTGCGTAGCCTTTTCAGTCAACGAGACATTACATAGGTGCCCGTATAAAAGAGAAGCCGTGCTCTATTACGATGAGTGTATGCTCAGATACTCTCACCGGAATATTCTCTCAACCGTTACATACAATGGCAATTTTAGCATGTTGAACGGCGTTAATATTTCATCAACTAATCAAAATGATCAAGTACACCAGTTCAGGGATTTTGTGTGGATCACGTTGAAAAAAGCTGCCATTGACGCAGCGAATAGTTCTAGAAAGTTTTGTACGAGACGAAAGGCCATCGCATCCAAGACTTTGTACTTGCTTGTTCAGTGCACTCCTGATATTACAACACAAGACTGTTTCCACTGCCTACAAAAGTCCATCAATGGAATGCTTCTTTACAGAATTGGAGGAAGATTTCTTTACCCTAGTTGTAATTCAAGGTACGAGCTTTACTCGTTCTACAATGAAGCCGCCAATAGAGCACCACCAGCATCGATTTCATGTCGTGGTAACATTAATTTATCCTCTTTTGAGTACATATTTTAAGTGCAATTAAACTTGTTTCTGACACATTCAAGAGTTGCTAAAACAGTGGTGCTCCGTTTCTATTTCTGTGAATGCAGGAAAAGGTAGAAACACCTATGTCATAATCATCGCTGTTGTTGTTGTTCCAATCATTGCTCTTTTTCTTCTGTCCGTAGCTGTTTTTAGTTTCCGGGCTAAGAAAACAAGGACGACTTATGAGAGGGAACCATCTACTCAAGGTAAAGACACCAATGATAAATAAACTGTAACCTTTTTTCTTTTTTCTTTTTTTTTTTGTTCACGTAGAATGTTCTATGTGTTACTCTATTCTAATTGAGTTGTCAGAATGGTTTTTACAGAAAGGGATACTATTACCAGTGCGGGCTCACTTCAGTTTGATTTTAAGGATATTGAGGCAGCAACAAATAAGTTTTGTGAGACTAACAAACTTGGTCAAGGTGGATTCGGTGAAGTTTACAAGTTATTACCATTGTCCGATCTTAGGCCACAAACGAAGAAAACAATGAGTTGCTTTCAAAATATATACATATATTAAACGCTTAACAAAATTTGTTAAAAAAATGTGTTGAGAAAAAACAAGTTTTAAACATGATATTTGTCACAATGCATTACTATTGAGATATATGGGATTATGTGAACTTCTACAAAATTGCATTTAAGTAGTACACCTTTTTCATGATCTTATGCATCCAATTTGCAAACCTAGTCTTAAAAAATAAATTATTATTGTAGGGTATATTTCCTAGTCGAGTACATGTTGCAGTGAAGAGGTTATCCAAGACATCAGGACAAGGTGAAAGGGAGTTCGCAAACGAAGTTGTTGTTGTGGCAAAGCTTCAACATAGAAATTTGGTAAGACTGCTAGGGTTTTGTTTGGAAAGAGATGAGAGGATACTTGTCTATGAGTTTGTGCCCAACAAAAGCCTCGACTACTTCATTTTTGGTCAGTGAAGTTAAGATATATTTTTTCAAAATTGCATGTCACTTTTTTTGTAACATGGTAAATATGCGTGCGCAGACCCTACAATGCAAAACCAGTTGGACTGGTCTAGACGATACAAAATCATTGGAGGAATTGCTAGAGGGATTCTTTATCTTCATCAAGATTCACGACTCACAATTATACATCGTGATCTCAAAAGCAAGTAATATCCTCCTAGATGCTGATATGAACCCAAAGATCGCCGACTTTGGAATGGCGAGAATTTTTGGAATGGACCAAACGGAAGCCAATACGAGGAGAGTGGTTGGAACATAGTAAGTTTTCCATATATTAGCTTAAGACATGTAACATGCTTGCTTCTATTTTAAAGCTTTGAGTTTTGTCATAGTGGCTATATGTCTCCCGAATATGCAATGTATGGCCAGTTCTCCATGAAATCAGATGTTTATAGCTTCGGGGTCTTAGTTCTTGAAATTATAAGTGGGAAAAAGAACAGCAATCTCTATCAAATAGATACTGGTTCTGGAAATTTGGTTACATATGTGAGTATATAGCCTTAATTTTCCAATCTTTATTTTATTATTTTGCTTTATTCAAGAGTGTGACAAAAGTTCTAATTACTAAATTTTTCACAAGACTTGGAGACTATGGAGCAATGGGTCATCATTAGAGCTCGTGGATCCATCGTTTCATGATAACTATCGAATAAACGAAGTTTCAAGATGCATCCATATCGCTTTACTATGTGTTCAAGAAGAAGCTGAAGATCGTCCAACCATGTCAGCTGTTGTCCAGATGCTCACTAGTACCTCAATTGCTCTCGCTGTACCTCAACCACCAGGTTTTTTCTTCCGGAGTAGACTTGAACAAGCAGGACTAGTGGATCTATCTATCAATACGTCTGCTCTCTGCTCCGTCGATGATGGTTCCATTACTCAAGTAACTCCTCGTTGAAGACAAATTTATTTATATAAGTCATATATAAGTTGTGATATATATAATTTATTATTTCCTGGGATATGTCGAAGAGTATATGTATGTGATTTCAAAGAAAAAACGAATTAACAAAAAAAAAAAAAAAGGTTGCATTGTATCACCGTTAGAAACACCAAAGAGGTTCGTCTTTTCCTTCTCCTTCATAAGAGCAATCCTCTTAGAACCTAATATAGAGTACAAAAAAACAAAGTATAATGAGAGAAGATTTAATCTGTTATACCAAAAATCAAGAAGGAAGAGCAAATAAAGTACCTCGGGTGGTGCATCTTCTTCGTTTTACCGGAACAACAAGTCTAACTTCAAAGGCCATTCCTCTCACGTTACATCCATCTAGTTTTAGCGCCTTCTCTACACATCCTTCTCCTAAAATAAAAACGCGAGCATATCTATAAAATTCAACAGAGACGGAAGTCTTAAGTTAGAATTTCAATAACTTGATAGTTGAGGAAAAAAAACTTCACGAGTTGGATGAAGAAAGAAGCAACAAAATCTAGGGAGCGAGAAGGAGAAGCACAACTTTCTTGACCCCTTTACATGAAGAGAGATGCATACACAGCGCAGCGCAATCTTGATATCAATCTCAGGAAGGGAAGTGTCATATCCCGTAACGCTTATACTAATATATTACATACGTACGAGATAAATATTATTAACATGACACTTAAATGTTGAGATTGATTGCTTTATATATCGTCTCTTAGATTCTAGCTAGCTCTTCTGTCAAAATGTGTTAATGGATCGAACGAGACAGGGGAACAACAAATGTTGACATCATGCTTTGGACACAAGCATGCATTCCGATAGATCCTAATTACCCGCCATTCTTAATTTTGCATTACTATATAGAACCTAAATATAAGATCTAACATGGTTAAATTCCTAAAACAAACTATAATGATAAATTCGAGGAACGAATAAATATATAATTGAGTTTTCATATACTGTAGATACTTAAAAGCATTTTTTATTAATTTGGAAAATATTTTCTACAAAAATGTAAAAATTGAAGTAATTCATAATTACTAAAAATGATCCAAAACATTGGGTTATATACAAAAGTAAACCTTGTCCAAAATTTCTTGCAAAACTAACAATCTTGCTTATGTTATGTTCTTTTCCTTCCGTATTGTAATATTTTTGGTCTTTTCCGCTATCTCCGTCACAAATAAAAATTGTATAAACATAAAACTTAACATTTACCAAAAAAAAACAAAGAGGAGTCTTTATAAAATTGTCACGATCCATGTTTTTAGCAACGTTTTTTGACAAAGTTACAATTTATTTTAATTCAGATTTTCATAACTTGTGCATTTTGGATGATTATGCCCTTTCAACTGTTGCAAATTGATTGATTTTGGGGATTTTTGGATTGTTTACTCCAAATAGGATAACCTTAAGACCAAATATATTTAAAAAAACTGTGATAATTAAGCTTTTCTTTTAGTCAATTGTGTTAGCATTAGTCCTGGGCATCCGGGTACCTGAACCCGATCGGGTTTGGGTTTTCGGGTTTTCGGATTTTTGGGTATACACATATAGAACCCGATCGGATTATATATACTATCGGATCGGGTTCGGATCGGGTTATTTTGGGTTCGGGTTTAGTTCGGGTATATCCGAAACCCGATCGATTGTCGAAAATCCGAAGAACCCGATCGGATTGTCGAAAACCCGATCAAGTTTAAACACATAATGTGAATGACAAACACTTAACCTGAAATTTCACTCAATGTCAAAGGCTCAAAGCAAAAGAAAAAAAGAAATTCAAGTCTTCCAAAACATTTTAAAAACAATACTTAAGTTCAAATATTCCAACATAAAGAGAAAATCAACTTGAAATCTTCCAAAACAGCTTCTTTCAATTTGTGGTTCACTTCTCTTTTGCATCTTCCCTTTGGCATGTGAATAACTTAAGGTTCTTCTGATGATGTTTCAAACTCTGAAAAAAAACAATTAGAAGCATTGAGAGATAAGTTTATATTAACAATAAAAACTTTTAGATAGTAAGCATTTAGCAAGATAAGAAACAAACCTCTTTCAAGCTCATCCTCAAACTCAAAGTCAGCAAGAATCTGTGCATTTGTAAGCACAGTATCTTCAAACTTGAGGTCTTGCTTGAGCCATTGTTCTGTACACATCAAAATCTCAACCATATAGTGTTTGAGACAACTTCTATATGGGTTTATTAGTCTTCCACTAGTGCTAAAAGCACTTTCAGAAGCAACTGAAGACACCTGCATAGCAAATAAATCCCTAGCCATCTGAAATAAATCACTATTAACTTTCCACCAAGAGAGTACATCATACTCAATTCCCATCATCAAATCAGGATTCTTAATTTCTTCCCTAAGATAAGTATCTAATTCATTTATGTTTCTAACTCCAATCCTCTTAAGCAGCGTATCATACTTATGGTCCACTGGATGGTAGCCATCAAACTCATCCTCCATCGAGTCAAATACTCGGTCTGCTTGCCTCTCTTGCGTATTCTGAGTTGAGGACTGAGACTGAGAAAATTCCTCATTTGCTGATGTGTTGGATCTTGTAGAATACTCTTTATACATATCACGAAGGATATTCAGAACCGAATCATACAATGTCTTAGTTGTTACACTCTCTTCCCCATATAGCTCCTCAAAACACAAATTTCATACTGCATCTTCTTTCTCGGATCGAAAACACTGACAATAACTAACATCTTGTTGATGTTATGCAGGCCATCCCAGTACTTGTCGAATTTGTCAAACATATTCTTTGCATTTACTTTCACTTCATTATCAATATTATGACAAAGCAACCGAAGCTTCACTGCTATGTTAACTATCTTGCCATAACACTTAAATGCATTCATAGTAGTAGAGGCGGATACCACCAATGTCGCATGATAGAAAACATTTAGAAACTTAACTAACCTTTCAACTTTACGCCAATCATCTTTCTGAGGAGGTCCAATCCTTTTCACTTTATTTCCAGTCTCTAAAAAATGATCATTATACAACTTATCTTCAAACTCCATCCTATCAAATGCTCCTTTGAACTTTATTGCCCTAGTCAACATCAAAAATGTCGAATTCCATCTAGTGAAGACATCAAAAGGCAAACTTCCCTTTGAAAAATTACTAGAATCTACTCTCAACTGAAATGACTTCCTCCAATTTGGACCCGATCTAACATAAGAGATACCATTACAGATTGCAATCACACTTGAATCAATCTCAGTCATACTGTCATTCACTATCAAGTTAATGATATGCCCATCACATCTCATATGCATAAAGTCCCCATTAAGAACCAGAGAATCTTCACTAATTAAAGAGAAAGCAGACTGAAACTGACTCAAAGCACTAGAATTAGCGGTTGCATTATCCACAGTAATAGTAAACAGCCTTTCTATCCCCCATTCAGCTAGACATTTCAGCAGTGTATTGGCAATTGTTTTACCTCTGTGATCTTCAACATGCTTGAATCTTATAATTAGCTTCTTTAGACGCCAAATCTTATCAATATAGTGGGCAGTTATAACCATATAACTTGAAACTGTGAATAAAAAAACATTGATAATGATAAGCATCTTCTCTAATTGAGTAAAAACATTGATCAGAATATAAATAAATTTTGATAAAAAAAAAACAGTACCGGTTATAGAGGAAACCCATATATCAGTTGTTAGTGAGACTCTTTGCTTGGTACGTAATGAGAAACCATTTTTTAAGAGTAGCTTTCCTCTCAACAAACATCTATACTACATCTCTTCATGCTGTCCTTCTTGAATGCGGCTTGTATAAGTTTACCTAAGAAGAAAAAATCACTTAGAATCATGTATATTAAAACAAGTCGCATAATAAGATAGAAGCATCATCTTGTTGCAAAAGTGTTTAATTGTCATTCCTTCTACAAACGACAATGGTAACTCCCCTATCACAACCATTTCATTCAATGCTTCTCTAAAAATATGCTCAGGCAGTTTTCCAGATTGTAAATTCCCATCTTTATTAATAACTTGTTGACCTTCACTAGGATCTTGAGATTCTTCCCATGCCTTGTATGCCTTGCAGATTTTTAGATGATTCCACATTGTTTTTATCCCTGATTTTGTTGGACAACTCAACTCCTTTCCACAATAGTTGCAGATACCTTTGTCACGGTTGTCCTTCAATCTTGTGAAGTGTTGCCACACATTTAATCTTGGGTTGAGAATCTTCGGAGCCTTAGACTCAAGTTGGTCAGACTCAGAACCGCTGTTACGTGTCTGTTTCTTCTTGCTCCTTCGATTAGACTCAGGTGTTAGAAACTCTTCTTCTTCGTGTATATCTCTCTCGTCATCATCAAAATTTGGAGATGATGAATCCATCTGCAAATCATAAGTAACATTTTAAAAACTAGTTCAAATTAAAAGAAAACTCAGACCTAAACAAACTAAAATATAAATTATAACCAATTTAGCAACTATAACAAAACAGAGAGCTAACAAACTTCTACGAATCCGTATCAGAGAGTTAAACAAACAGAGAGCTAAACAAACTTCTAGGAAACAGAGAGTTAAACAACTGAAAGTACAAGTTACTTATATATAATCAATTCAAAACCAAACTGCTTCACATCAAAAGACAAACACTTCAAAATCAGAATCTCCAACCATTAAAACCTTCTAAGAATCACTCAAAACAAGAGCAAAGAACAAGAACATTCTTCTCTACTTGTAAGAAGATTAAGCGAAATATATTTTAGCAAATTAAAAGATTAATCGAAACAGAAGATGAAGAGTAAGAAGACGAACCTTTGATTTCCTCCGTGAAGTTTCAGATGGAGGAGAAAATGCGATGACTTGATTTTGTGTTTCCAGTTTGAAGATTTGGAGATAAAAACTGATTTTTTTTTTTCGGAAGATATGAAACCGAACAGTCTCCGATAAAAGAAAAGAGTAAAGATTTGGGGATCTTTAGTTTTTAGGGATTTAGTAATTTAGGGGTTTAGGGATTTAGAAAATATGTATATATGTATTTATATAAATATATGTATGTATGTATGTATATATGTTCAGGAATCAGGTTTTACTTCGGATTTGGGGTAATACTCGAACCCGATCGAGTATCCGATCCTTATATATATTACACCCGATCGAGTATTACATACTTCCCGAACCCGATCCGAATCCCCTACATTGGGTCGGGTTCGGTTTCAGGTCTATGGTAAAATGCCCAGGGCTAGTTAGCATTATGTAGCTTTTACAATTAAAAAAAAAAAGCAAAATAAATGTGAAACAGGCATTGGAAATGAAATTGTGTAATGGTGGAGGCAAGGAATCAAAAACCTCTGAAACAATGCATGTGAATCACTAGAGTATATTTACCAAATAAAATGAGTTGAAGTAAGACACAAGCTAGCTAATGAGTACTTTTGATAGAGTGTCTCGCAAGCGAAATGTATGCAGTATGCATATACACATGTAAAGTCTATACATAATATACAAGACTAAAGTCATTTATTACCTCGAAAAACTCATATATCAAACAAATTTGTTTTAACCACAACTTTGTGAGATTATAAACTTCCATTTACAGAGATAAATTACTACTCTATATAATGATGGTATACATAATAAATCATAAACTGTCTTGAACATTTTTAAAGGGTCTTGTTCCAAAACAAGATTTGATGATATTATTCGTAGCTCCAACAATTTTTGTTCCCTTTATGAAATGGTGAAATTTTTAGATAAATTGTGTTATCTTCAAACTCATTAGTCAATAGATACGATAAATATGTATAAGAATAGTGATGTTGAATATTACAAAATTAATACATCACCTATTCCAACAAATATGAACCAAACTATCGATACCATAAAGGTAAACCCCACATGTGTTTGGTACCAAAAGATGCTGCGTAGATATGAGTGCAACGCTGAGCTTGACACACAAAATTTAAGAGAAAACACAAACACACACACACACTTACTCAGATACTATAATTATATTTGTGTGTTTGTGCGTGTTGATAGTGAGGGAGATGAGCAAATAAAAAGCAAAAGGGGTTTTTAAAAAGAAGACCACATGTTTAGAGGGATCATATCACATGCTCTCTTAACCCCACACTTTTTCTTTGCCTTCTCCCTTTTTCTTCAAGCTTCTTTATTCACTCCTTAATATACACATAACATCTCATGTAGAAACCACATGTTGCCAAACATATATGTATACATATATTTGCCAAACATAATAATAGTTTTCTTTACTAATAATCTAGTAGTATATTACTATTTTCTTACTAATTTCAAGAACATTAATTGTGGTCTAACATTGACATATTGGTTTTACATATAGGATTAATTAATTTAACCATAACATGTGAAATAACTTGGGACATGTCTATGGTATCAAACTCATTGGATGAACACATTTGACTATTGTAAGATTTAGAAGGACAAAAAAGTTTACAAGTTTGATTATAAGTTTTACTTTTTTTTATTAATAATATTTGACTATTGTGTCATAATCTAATTTATATATTGTTTTCCATTGTGTGGCTGTCGTTTTTTAGTAGATAGATAATTAGGTGAGAAATTAGACTATTTTCACATTAGAGTTTTAAAAAAATTTAAACTAAGCCCGTTAGTTTACTACTACCTGATGTCTCAAATTCAAAATTTAAAATTTATGTTAATGGGAATGAGCTCATTTTAAAATTAACAAAAAAAACTCTAAAAAGGTTCTAACTTTTCCCCTCAAAACGGGAAAGACAAAATTGTCTTCTAATCTTCTAATCTGACGTTTTTAAAAGAATTGTCTTCTAATCTAAATAGAATTTAGTGGGAAAGAAAAAAACAAAATCTTAATTAATTATAAAAACATTAAAAAAATGGAAAGAGCAATTAACGCATAATTCAAGTAAACGATTTGATTTGACGCCGTTAACAAAAACAAATAAGTTCAGATCAAAATAACCCAAACTTAACCGGTAGCCTCAATTAGATCAAACCGGATAAGTTTCACAATTCTATTTTATCTATACACAATTTAAAATTTTAAAATGAATTATAGTAATGTATATGAAACTATGAATTTATCTTCTGTTTTTTTCTTCTTTCATAAAAAATATATAAATAATATGGATAATTAATTAGAAAACCGGAACCAAGATTTCGGTTGGATCCGGTCTTCTTAAACCGTTATAATGACGTCGTTTACAAAACGTTCATCTTTTTAACTTTTTTAGTTTTGTGCCTTTTACTTCATCTCTCATCTTCTCCTCTCATCTCTCTGCTTTGAGAAGAAGGAACAATAAATGCACTTGAAGAAGTCACACTCTCTCTCTCTCTCTCTCTCTCTCTCTCTCTCTCTCTCTCTTTCCAAGTCTCTCTCTTTCGTATCCGCCATTGCTAAGCCTTGTCCTTCTCTGTGTAAGTCTTCAAATCTCCAGAGTGTTCCTGAAAAAGTACTACTCAATGAAATCATTTTCTCCAAGATTCTTCTTTTTTAGTGATCGATTGTTTGATCCGATTTCGTGTCATCGATCTATAGATGAAATTTGGTATTAGAGTAGCTACATATTGAAGTAGCATAGTTTCACCAAAGTGTTCACATTTTGTTTTGTTTTTTTGCTGATTCATGAAATGGAGTCAATTTTGAGTCAGAAAGTTACTAAATTTGAGTCAAACTATACGAAATTTTTAGGATTTGTAGTTTTAGTTTCTGGGCATCTCTAAAAATGTTACCTTTATATATGTTTGATTGGTTTTGAGGAATGTTGTTTTGGTTCGTCTTTGGATCCATTTTACTCAATGTGATCCGTTTGTGTTTGTTGTGCAGGAGGGGAATTTGCAAGTGTTGAGAGAGAGCCTAAATGGTAGATAATTTTAGCAGAATGGATTCGATTCAGCAACGAAGAGGTGGGATTGTATCTCTCTCACCAGCTCAGACACCACGATCAAGTGATAAATCAGCTAGAGAGTCGAGATCTTCTGACTCGAATTCTTCAAATAGAAATGATAAAGAAAAGGGTGTGAATGTGCAGGTCATATTGCGTTGCAGGTGTGGTTTTTGTTTAGAGGCTAAAGCTGCTCTGTGTTTTTTTTTTTTGTATTTTGGTCTCTTTTGGGTTTTGATCTTTCTTGCTGGTTCTTTAATAGGCCATTGAGTGAGGATGAGGCTAGAATACATACACCGGTGGTGATTTCTTGTAACGAGAATCGTAGAGAAGTTGCTGCTACTCAGAGTATTGCTGGAAAGCATATTGATAGACATTTTGCTTTCGATAAGGTTATATATATTTGTCTTAAAGCCTGTTTCTTGATTATGCTTGTCTCTCAATTGTCTTATTTCTCTCTCTGAAATATTCAGGTCTTTGGTCCGGCATCTCAACAGAAGGACTTATATGACCAAGCCATTTGTCCGATTGTGTTTGAAGTACTTGAGGGTTACAACTGTACCATCTTTGCGTATGGTCAGACTGGAACTGGAAAGACATATACAATGGAAGGAGGTGCGAGGAAAAAGGTTGATCGCTCTAAAAAAAAACCTATTGAGCTTCTGTATGATTCAGTATAATCTTTCTTGTAGTTTTGTTAAGTAGTTATGGTTGCTTTTTTTTTTGTAGAATGGTGAGTTCCCGAGTGATGCGGGTGTTATTCCAAGAGCTGTTAAGCAAATTTTCGACATATTAGAAGCTCAGGGTGCTGAATATAGCATGAAGGTCACCTTCCTAGAATTATATAACGAGGAAATCTCAGATCTTTTAGCACCAGAGGAGACTATAAAATTTGTTGATGAGAAGTCTAAAAAATCGATTGCCCTCATGGAAGACGGGAAAGGAAGTGTCTTTGTCCGTGGCTTAGAAGAAGAGATAGTTAGTACAGCGAATGAAATATACAAGATCTTGGAAAAAGGTTCTGCGAAAAGGCGTACAGCTGAAACTCTTTTGAACAAGCAAAGTAGTCGCTCTCATTCGATATTTTCTATTACTATTCACATCAAGGAAAATACTCCAGAGGGAGAAGAGATGATCAAATGCGGGAAACTAAATCTTGTTGACCTTGCTGGTTCTGAAAATATCTCACGTTCTGGTGCGCGAGAGGTATACTTATCTTATTATTATTGTCTCCAATGTCAGTGTCTTCAAGGGAGTCATGGAATTTAGTGGTAAATAATTTGACAACTGTTGTTGCAGGGACGAGCCAGAGAAGCTGGAGAGATCAACAAGAGTTTACTTACTCTTGGCCGTGTCATTAACGCGCTTGTTGAGCACTCTGGTCATATTCCTTACAGGTACAAGTGATCAGTTGAAACTTTGAAAGGAACTACTAGTTTATAATATTCTTGTTGCCATTAGAGGGTACTCAGGTATTGCCTTTTGAATTTTCAGAGATAGCAAGTTGACGAGGCTCCTGAGGGATTCATTGGGAGGAAAGACGAAAACGTGTGTTATCGCTACAATTTCACCTTCCATCCATTGTTTAGAAGAGACTCTAAGCACTTTGGATTATGCACATCGCGCCAAGAATATCAAGAACAAACCAGAGGTGAGTTTTAACAACGTTCTTCTGCATTATTATCTCTTGCACAAAACAAAAGCGCTAATAACTTCCTCTTGATTCCAGATCAACCAGAAGATGATGAAAACTGCTGTCATGAAAGATCTGTACTCTGAAATTGACCGACTGAAGCAAGGTATGAATATGATCATTTGATCTATTAGTTCATAGTATTCCTTTCATGGTATTGTAAGTTTTATTCGTTTCTGCTTTCATTGTTGCATCTGCTTAATAAATTTCCTATATTTTCTTAGAGGTATATGCTGCGAGAGAGAAAAACGGGATTTATATTCCAAAAGACCGCTATATTCAAGAAGAGGCTGAGAAAAAGGTTTTACTTTTCTCTGAACTGAGTGGTTCTTATCTATGCCTTCCTCTTTTTCAATCCTAAATGTGATTAGTAACACTATTCAGTTGTGTTTAAATCATAGGCAATGGCTGAAAAGATAGAAAGATTAGAACTTCAATCAGAATCCAAGGACAAGGTATGAACCCACATCATTTGATTCCATATACCATTAGTGCCTCACTTGATATCTCTGTAACAATTATGTTGGTCTTGCAGCGAGTAGTTGAACTTCAGGATCTATACAATTCTCAGCAGCTTTTAACTGCGGAGTTGAGTGAGAAACTTGAGAAAACTGAGGTATACGCCTGGGCCTGATTACTCTTCTAACTTCTCCCAAAGCCATTTTCTATATATGCTGATTGAAATGCATGAAAAGCTAACTGTATCTCTCTACAAAATATCAGAAAAAACTCGAGGAAACTGAGTGCTCATTGTTTGATCTTGAAGAAAAATACAGACAGGCGAATGCAACAATTAAAGAGAAGGAATTTGTAATATCTAATCTCCTCAAGTCAGGTACTTAATATTCCTTACTATTCTACTTATGACTTATGAGGAATATTTTAGCAGTTAGGGGTTTTTACAATTTTCTTGCGACTTTCAGAAAAATCACTTGTGGAGCGAGCCTTTCAGCTGCGGACAGAACTAGAAACGGCAGCATTAGATGTTTCCAACTTGTTTTCCAAAATAGGTAAAATATTCATGGACCAAAGTTTTCAATTTCTGTTGATAGATGTTCCCTGATTCCTATATGCTGTTGTTATGCAGAAAGAAAGGACGAAATTGAGGACGGGAACAGATTTCTCATCCAAAAGTTTCAGTCACAGCTCACACAACAGCTTGAGCTATTGCATAAGACTGTTGCTTCTTCTGTTACTCAACAAGAGGTTCAACTTAAACACATGGAGGAAGACATGGAGTCCTTTGTCTCGACAAAATCTGAGGTTAAACATCATAATTTGAACTAGGTTTCTTTGTTTCTTTCTCTATGGCCATTTTTGTTTTCACCGACCATTTTAGCCTCATTCTGCTTTTTTCTTGTAAAGGCTACTGAAGAACTCCGTGAGAGACTTTCAAAACTGAAGACAGTGTATGGTTCTGGCATCGAAGCTCTTGATAACATAGCTGTGAAGCTAGATGGAAATTCTCAATCGACATTTGGTAGCCTGAACTCAGAAGTATCGAAACACTCGCATGAACTTGAGAATGTAAGTCTAGTATTTGATCTATCCCACTAGACCCATTGTTATCTCTGTTCTGAGTCAATCTCCGTCCTTTGTTGTCTCTTGTAGGTTTTCAAGGGTTTTGCTTCCGAGGCTGACATGTTACTGCAAGATCTCCAAAGTAGCCTTAACAAACAGGAAGAGAAGCTTATTACATTTGCTCAGCAGCAACGAAAGGTTTAATAATCCTCGATGATCCTTTAAAATGTTAAAATATTGATATCAGACATGTTGGTTTTGAAACATTATTATTTGCAGGCGCACTCACGAGCTGTGGATACAGCAAGGTCAGTTTCAAAAGTAACAGTAGAATTCTTCAAGACTCTAGACACGCATGCCACCAAACTAACCGGGATTGTGGAAGAAGCCCAGACAGTTAACCACAAGAAATTGAGTGAATTTGAAAACAAGTTTGAGGTGATTCCGGTTCTTGCCTTGTTGACACATGTTCAGCTGCAAATGTCTTGCATAAGCTTTAATGCTATTTCCTCTGTCTTGTAGGAATGTGCTGCAAATGAAGAGAGACAATTGCTAGAGAAAGTAGCAGAACTTCTGGCAAATTCTAATGCTAGGAAGAAAAACCTTGTACGTATGCAATTATGCATGTTAGTTCTTAGGAAATGCATTTGATTAACGGCTTTGAGAAAACTCTTTAATCTTTAGGTCCAAATGGCTGTACACGATCTACGCGAGAGCACATCCACCAGAACAACCACCCTACAACATGAGATGTCAACGATGCAAGATTCAACATCTTCCATTAAAGCTGAGTGGAGCCTTCACATGGAGAAAACAGAATCTAGCCACCACGAGGACACTTCAGCGGTTGAGAGTGGGAAGAAAGCTATGCAAGAAGTTCTCTTAAACTGGTATAAATAAAATTCTCACAGTTTACAAAACTTCACAGCATATCTTATCTTAAGCGCCGAGCTTTTGTCATGCATTTGCTTGACTTTTTTGAAATGGATAATTGTAGCATGGAGAAGGCTGAGATGAGTGCACATCAATGGAGGAAAGCTCAAGAATCATTAGTTAGTCTAGAACGCAACAATTTGGCTTCTGTTGACTCCATCGTTAGGTTTGATCTCGGCATAAACAATTCTCTTTGTTTCACCATTTCTCATTTGTTTCAAGTCACTTATCACTTCAATCTCTCAACAGAGGTGGCATGGATGCCAACGAGAACCTACGCTCTCAATTCTCGTCTGCTGTATCATCCTCTCTTGATGTTTTTGATGCTGCAAATGGCAGCCTCCTTACTTCCATTGATCGTGAGTAGAGCTAACTAACTCCCTTAAATTGACAGATTCAAAAAGTTCTTCATCATTTTTTTGCTGAACGTTTACTTCTTTTTCAGATTCATTGCAACTCGATAATGATGCATGTACAAAGGTCAACTCCATGATCATTCCATGCTGTGAAGACTTGGTAGAGCTCAAGAGTGATCACAATCACAAGATCGTAGAGATCACAGAGAATGCTGGGAAATGTCTTCTTGATGAATATGTAGTAAGTTTTAAGATTTCAACTCGCACAAAAACAAACCAAGAAAACCGCACATTTCATATATTATAGTTGGTCTTAGAGTCTAGTTACAATACTGATGTGTTTATGGATGCAATAGGTGGATGAACCATCATGCTCAACGCCAAGGAAAAGACCAATCGACATACCGAGCATTGAGTCCATCGAGGAACTTAGAACTCCAGCATCAGACGAGTTACTGAGAGTATTTCGAGATGAGAAATTGTTGAAGCAAGCTAATGGGGATGCAAAGCAGCAGCAGCAGCAACACCTTATCCGTGCTCCTTCTCTTTACGAGGCAGCTGTGTCGGATTCAAGATTCCCCCTCTCTGCTGTGAACTGAAACATCAAGAGGCTTGGTGCTACAAAACCGAAGGACAGGTTAAGTGTTACACTGTACAGAGAGAGTATTGTTGCATACACGTAAAAACTCTTTTATTCATGGAGTTTTGGTTTGGAGAATTAAAAACATCAGCTTTTATCTAATATTCTTTATTGTTTATTTATTTGTACTAGAGAAAATTTGGAAATGACATACAATCGTTTGTACAATTATACCATTAATATCGAGCTTAGTTATCTGAATTATTCTTTTCTTTATAGTTGTTGTGACTAATGGGGAAGTAAATTCTTGTTGGTGCGAGGTATGTGAACGTGATTTAGGAGATACCAACAGACAAATGTTCCATTGGTGTGATGAGTGTTGCACCACTATTCATACTGAATGTTTATTGGGTGAAGACCCATACATGAAGCCTGATCAAAATTTCAAATTAAATGGGATATTGGAGGTTGAAATTTTTCACAAAAGTAATAATTATCGACCATTATGCGATTATTGCAAGAATCTTTGTCATGGTAAAATTTATAAGACATACGAGGGAAAACGACATATGCCATGTAGAACTACAAAACGACGTCGTTTTGTTTTTCTGATAAAGAAAAAATTAAAAAAAAAGTTACAAAGTTAAGATTTGAACCCGTGACCTTAGTTAGATTCAGCACAATCAAACTGAAAACCAACTGATCCACTTTAACATATGTTGTGTTTGTAAACAAGAAAATCTTTATACAAATATAGGTTTTTGACAGGTTTCGTAAAATTTAAGTCGAAGAAGGTTAGAGGGAGATTGGAGAAGTTTTCTGAGTCATTGGACACGTCTGCAGCAGGGGAGATACGAAAGGTCTTGATCACGTATAATTTTGGTTGAAAGAAACGTAACATGATAAAATCTAAAGTTAAAAATATATATATATATATATATAAATATGGGCTCGATAACAATTTAATTTACGAGATCCAAAACCAAATGCGAGTGTGACACGAATACACGAATATAATCTTGTATATATAAGTCAATACGATTGTGTAAGTTTAAGTCAATATGACTGTGTACACATATGTTTTAGGGTTTGTGTACGTTTAAGTTAATATCGTGTCCGTAAACGGTTTTATCGTTTGATTTTTAGGGGTTGTGTTCATTGAAGTACCAATATGATCATGCACGTATGCAATATAGGGTTTATTTATGGGTTATGTACGTTTAAGTATGATCATGTATGTCTACGATTTAGGATTTAACTTTTAGGTTCTGTGTATGTTTGACCATTTTTTAAAAATACTTGTTGGTGAGAGTTATACTTATATTGTACATAGTTTTTTGGGTTCATGTGATCATTCGAAAACGAGGTAATTAACAATAAAAGATTTTTCGAGAATGAAAACAATATCGAAGAGCAAGAGATTTCCAGGAAGATGACATTGGTGGATTTGTGGTGATTTTAATCTTCCTATTGATAACAACAGTACGTTCTTATGGTGTGGATCGACACCCTTAACCAGAAATTGGTTCATGTGCGTTACATCGTGCGTTATATCTAGGAAGATGATATTGGTAGGTTCGTTGTGCATTTAACCTTCCTATAAACTCTGGTTGCATCATACAAGATATATATTATACAACATATATATATATATACAAGTAATATAAAACGATAATATACTTACCACCTTTATTTTGCAATTCTTGGTAAGAATGTGTACATTAAAGTCAATATAATCGTGTACGTATATGATGTATAGTTTATTTTTAGTTGTTGTATGTACGTTTAAGTCAATATAGTCATATACGTACATAATATTTTTTTGTGTACGTCCATAATGAAGGTATAATTGTATTTTTACAGTCATCTTCAACCTAAGTTCTCTCTTCTGCAACCCTATTTTTGCAGTCGTCATTTTCAGTTTTTCATAATTCTTTGTTTTCTTTACTTTTTAATGTTTTTTACATAAAAATCATGTAAATCTAGCATATATTAACATATTTTAAATTTGATAAGCTTATAATTCTGTGTTTTTTGTTACTTATTAGGATGTTTAAATCAGTTACATAGGTCTAAAGATGAATGAACTTTAACACTCCGACTAGAATTCTATTCGCTCATGAACAAGTTCTGGTTTCCACTTCTCTCCATGAAGAAGACAATTGGTTTCTCACCACAAAATGTCTGGACTTTGTCTTTGTTTTTTCTCCCCAATTATTTGTTTTCATTTGTTTATATATTATTAAAAGGAATCAGCTAAAATAAAGTGACATTACATTTGGAATAGAAAGCAAACTAACATAGTTTGGTTATATGGATATTATTGTCTAGAAATAACCTTATGCATATTCTATGAAAAGTGTAAATGACTTTGTCAAACCATGGAAGAAAAAGTTTTTTTGGTGTGTTATATGAAAATTTCTTTAAATTCAATGTGTTTCATTCATTTGTGAAATTTGTAAAACCAATTGATTGTCACAATATGACATATCGTATGATTCTCATCATCCTATTTAAGTTAAGAGACAATATCTATCATAGAGCAATATGATTCCGTTCCAAATAGAAAATGCGAAAATTTTCTCGGTTTAGTCTTCTATTTGAGAGAAAATACGGCCTAGTTAAAGCATATACAACCACAATGCAAATATTTCTCAAACTTTGTCATTTGTTGAATAATTGAATATCATTTAAAACATTTTTGCACTATCACATTTGGAAAAATATGCAAATTCCAAATACATTTTACAACAACAAAACACACACACACACACCACAAAAAAAGAAATAAAAATAAGGATGAGTCTGTGACAGACAGTGGTACAATCACACAAACATGATTTTGAAATTGTGAGAATCTTTTTTGGCATATCTTCTTTGTAAGTAAGTGGTCAAAGTTTTAGTCCTTGATGGAGCAAATCAATGAGAGCATCCATTTCGTGTTTCTTGAGGGAGAAGCCAATTTCTGCACCACCATTCCCATCTCTACTCTCGGCCAAAGAAATCGCTTCGCCTCGATCAATCGACACAACCATCACTTTCTCCGGTCTTCCCCACCCAAAATCCAACCCGTATACTCCAAACCGGGTCGAATCCGTAGCAGATATAACCTGTGTTCCTTGTGGAATACTTCTAAAAAACTCAACAAAATCAGGAATCTTCCACACCACACTCTCGTCCAATTCCTCAACCAACTCGCTCACTAACCTCGTAGAAGCCAAAAACCCTTCTTCACCCATAAACGTACCTGCGGTTAATGGAATTCTACTATTAAGGATGACGCAGTTACCGAAATAACTCGATGGAATCGGCGGGATGACTACGTTTCGACAATCCGCACCAAACACAAACCCGACAGGTCTATTCGGATCTCCACCTCGAGCTCTTATTAAGCATGTTAAAGCATATGAATATATAATCACAAACGTAGACAAACGAAGCTTCTTTGACAAGGAAGAGGAGGAGGAGGAAGACTCTCTCTTGAGCCTCTCCCCAAGCGTTTGGATATCTTCGGGAGTGAGCTCAAGAGTGTACCGGACTGCCTCAGGGCTAATCACGGGCGACGGACGAAGCTTTAAACTCTTGGGGTTTACTGGTTCTTTACCGCCCGTGAACGTTTTGACTAAAGTCTGCCATGAGTTCAAAACTTTTATATCGCCATTTGGTGGACTTCTTATGACCGTGCGATCGTAAAACGGAAGTAGATCCTGAGGTAGAGATGAGTCTTGATGTTTACATATGTGCGCCCAAGATTTAAGAAAACTGGTTGTTGTTTTCCCATCTGAAACGGCATGGTGTGCGGTTACGCCGATGCAAAACCCTTGGTTTGGAAACAGCGTGACTTGAAACGACATGACCGAGGCTGAGTCGTCGGAGTTTTGTAACTCAGGGACTAACGGGTGTAACTCGGTGGAGGAGAATGGTTCTTTCCCGGTTAAGTGGGAGAACTCCGCTTTTAACTCGGCGACGGTGAATGAAACGGCATCGTTTGGTGAGTAGACGATGTTGGGTTTGGGATCAAGTGGTTTCCAGACGAGTTGGCCGGCGAGTGGGAGATAGTGAGAGAGGGATGAAGAGAGAGAGGTTTTGAGGTTTGGGACGATGACTGAGTCGAAATGAGAGCGGTTTGCTTCGGTGAGTCGAAAGAAGATGACTCGTTCGACTGGAGGTATTTTGAAACAGAGAAGGTCAAAGAAAGTGAGTGGGAGAGTGAGTGACTCAGAGGAGTCGGAGCTTGAAGGAGTGACTCGCTCCACATGTATAATATTCAGTGATGAAACCATTTTCTTTGGTGTTGTTTTGATGGAGAGATAGCCATAGTATAAAAACTGATAAAAAGGATAACGCAAAACAGAGCCACTCATTATATATGCACATTTTGAAAAATGAAAATGATTGAAGCATCATGAATCCAAAGCGAGGGTCAATGGTTTTATAAGGTTCAGCCATCCATGCTTTCTTGATATAATAAAGGTTCCAATACAGTTTTATATAGTTTTAGATGAATGTCGTCAATCATCGTAGTGAAAAATTTCTGATTTTTGGTCGACCTTTGTTATATATATATATAACAGCATTTCTTTTTTTCTTTTGTATTTCAAAGTTAACTTAATGAAACAATCTTTTTTAATATATGCCTATAATATATCAAATATTGACGTTTAATCTAAATACCACCACTAACTAACTTTTTCTTTTTCTTTCTGTATAAGAATAGAAAACATGGATGACATGAGAACATTAGGAAACCTCTTTCAACCTGTTGTTGTGAGAGAGAGAGAGAGAGAGAGAGAGCTCTGTGATTGTGATTTCTCACTCTTTTCACATCTATTGGGACCAAACAGTTACGTCTTTTATACAAATCCATAAGCTTCTCTTTCTGTTATACAACTAACCATACTATGGCCTTTTCACCTGAAAATACAAATGGCATATCAGAAGGATAACATCACACAACAGGAATGGACTTACGAGTCAGGACTAATGAACCTATTAATTTTTTTTGTTTTACAATATGGCTGATCTGATCAATTGAATCTGAATATGAAAGAGAGTGTTTGAAACGCACCTGGTATCACCAATCATGTTTCGTCATCGAAATCATCATTCGCTGAGTTCTCTTGGCAGATAAATGTGTTATCCTCTACCGGATTCGAAACAACAACAGCAGCAGGATCAGGCTCCCACATTGTTGGCTCATTACCCTGAGTGTTGTTCTCACCATCTTGCTCCTCTGCAGCTTGTTCAGTCTCATTACACAGTTGGTCTGCTGCACTTTGATCCTCGTCCAAACCCGTGGGCTCAACAATCTTAGGCTCTGTACCCATTTCAACTTCGGTTTGTTCTTCACTATTGAAAGCTACAGTGGCAGCTTCTTGTTCCTCTGTTTGGTCCGCAGCTTCCTTCTTCGGTCTCTTCCATTTCTTTGTGGATGAAGTACCATCATCCTCGAAATCTTCTTCTTCTCTGTCTCTGTGTAGATACACCCACAACTTCCTCTCTGAATCGAATTGGACACAAGGGTCTCGCTCATAGTGCAAACGATCCAAGGCCCCACTCACGACTTGATTCACTTGTGAATCCGATACATCCTCCACGATATACTGCGAGTCTCTTATTAAGGTACACACATCAGCTCTTGTCCCAATACTACTAGGCAATCTGGCGGCTGCATCTCTCACCAGACACAGAATTGTGACATGTGGTGGTCTTTCGCGTTTCAACATGAAATGATCTCGAGCTTTCGAGGTTGGCTTCCCTCCACCTCTTCTCAGAGGAGCAACCATCGACTTTCTACCATCAGCAGCTGTGTACACAAAGGCTCTGTCCGGAATTGAGTACCTCAGAAATTCCTCTTTACGGAAATAAGCTCTTGCTTCTTCGGAACTCTGAGTGATTGTGCTAAGGCTCTTTTGGGCTCTTAGATCTTTGAACCTTTCTTTCTCGTCAAGGTTACACTGCATGAGTGACAACGGTGGTTCAGGAAGACTTCCTATTTGCTGCAGAGTTTCTTGGCCATTTTTCAGCCAATTTGCGAATGAATCAACCAACTTGACAAGCATCTTGTGCGGAAGACCCCAGGCTTCAGGCGATGTTACCTCTTCAACAGCCTCTTGTTCAGACGGAAGGAGAACGGGGCCAATCCAAGACCAGCATTTTGTGGACTTCTCATATGTTACAAGTGGCTTCCAACCCTTTGCCCCTAAAGGCGAAGTTTTCGAGGAGAAGATTTTCAGAACCCCTCTAATCAAATCCTGAAGTGGTTCTTGCGTTTCAAGGATACAGGGATCTCCCGGGTTTGACTTCACACAGCTAACAATCTCCTGGATAGTGAGGGATGGCAAGTTTCCATTTCCTTGCTGTGGCGACTTGTTATCCTCTGTCTCCTTGGGCACGGGAGCACCATTATTTCCTCCAGTTTCATGTTCTGCGTTCTCCACTGCCATAGGTTTGCTAATATCTAATGAATCTTCAGGACGCAAACTTGTCATTGCCATACGCACTGCCGATAGAAGATGTACAATAGAGAAAGAGAAGCCAGTGTGAACTGTTGGTGTGATCAACACAAATGGTTTCTTCTGCGGCTTGGTTTCCACCTCTACTTCAATTACTCCCATCCCGGCTTTTGGTATGTCACCGATTTCCAAATCACCAGTATCAACCTCCATTTTCTTCTTTCCCTTTCTCTTTGAGACAATTACATCATCAACCGGAATGTCGGAATATAGCTGCAGATCACCATTCTCCTCCCTCCTCTCCATGTCCATCAGAGACTCTCTGGTCTTCCTCTTTTTCGACACGGCACTGCAAGAAACCAACAACCTGGCATCTAAGTGTTCATCACCACTGTTACCGTCACCCTCAGAAACCTCATATTTCCTACTAAGTAGACCCAGAGCACTATCATCAACCAATGTTCTCATCTCAAGTGATTCGTCATCTTCATCAAAGCCTCTTTTTCTCCCAGACAAATTTGGTTTTGCAGATGGTCTCTGAAACAGTTGTCTATCAATCATTTGCTCTCTTGTCTGACTATTCTTGTTTGCCCTGAAAAACTCCTTCCTGTTGTTTCTGTCCTTCAACTCACTCAAGCTAGTGACCGGGCCCTCTTCAAAATCTCGAGAGGAAAAGTGATTTAAGGGACTCCTGTCACGCATCTTACCCTTCTGTTTTGCCTTGAAGGAGTGCTTCTCTGTCCCTGGCACATAGATGTGTTCTCCAGGTGCACCTAAGTATTTCAAGTAAGCACCCCGTTCATCAAGCAATTGATTATCCTGCATATCATTCTTTCTGGATTTGCTCTTTTTGTTATCTTGCCTGGATTTGAGTATTGGAAAATGAGAATTATTCAGCCTATCTACAGAGACGGATGATTTTTTCCGCATAAAGCGATTTCTCTCCTCATCATCATAACCCAGGGATGAATCTGACTCTGTATCATCATTTTCCATGAACGTTCTGCTATCCCTGAATGCCACAATACCAGACCTCGGATTTGGTACCACATTCACCCTTATCTTTTCCTGCACTTGGTTCTCACCAAAATCAGAATTTAAGAATCTCTCGTTCATTTGTTGCATAGAAGCTCTATAAGATCTCAAACTAGTATCAGGTGAGCCCCTCTCAAACTTCAATTTTTTGCTTCTACTATTCAAGTCATCAGATATATATCTGGGATCAGAAAAGCCATCTCCATAATTCTTCCCATGCCGATATAAATCACCACGAAGGTCCGCTAGACTACCTTTCACAGGCTTCATCTGGTCAGCAAATGCACGAGGCTGACCATTATTTGCATATTTACTCGATTTTGCGTAGTTGCTGTGGGGATGCCTTGATGAATATGGTGGTTGACCCATGAAATGTTCAGAAATTGGTTCACCGTCTCTTGAAAATCTGTGTTCCTTTCCAGGCCTTGAGTATCCAGATTTCCCTCGGCGAGAACCCATTCCAAAGAGTGGATCCTGATCATCATCGTCAATATTATCTTCTGATCCAAGAACCAAACCTGAACCATACTTGTGTCTAGCAAGAAGAGAAGAGGGGTTGTACGCAGAATTCATACTTAAACCATTATAACCTGGAGCATATGGCCCAACAGATGATTTAGCAAACGGAAACTTCAGTTTTGACTTTGGTTTTCCATATCTGTCCTGTTCTACAGCCGTCAGCTGCCGCCGGCTAGGAAATTCCAAACCTGAATCAACACCATAACCAGAATGACGGGGCAATTTCTTTTGAGTAGCCTTCCTATCTTTTTCCTTTCTGCTCCAAGGCCCATCAAAAGGCTCTTCTTTCTCTGATGAATCCTCCTTAACATCATCCTTTTTCTCACGCATCAGAGTCTTTTGGCTCTTTACAATATTCAGGACACGGAGCTTCTCGTCAATACTGTACCCTTTACAACTTATCCAAGCATCCCTTGTCTGACAAAGATTCACCACCATGTCATTATGATACTTCCTCAAAGTATGATAATGTTTGCTTCGTAGAAACAAACTACGGCCCTCGAGATAAAGCGCATTCCTCGGCTCACACTGCCCACCCTTCAACATATCAAACAGTTTCTTAACAGGACTGCCAAAGTGGAAATTACGACCCTCGAAAAGCTCTTTCAAAGTACGCATAAACGTGAGCTGATCAATATCAGGGAGATAACTGGAGAGACTAAACCTCTCTTCGTCAGTGAGACACTCATTCCAAACATCAACAGAGAGTATACCTTCCAAAGAAGAGAGATCATACAACTCAAAAGGGATACTACAAGTAACGTTCCCAACTTGACAAAACTCAGCACCAGTTTCTGCTAATTCAAGCAAATCAAAATCATCAGAGCCTGCTCCTGAATCTTCTTCATCAAAATCATCATCTTCATCCTCCGAATCAACATTGTTGTTGTTATTATTAGCCACTGAGTTTTTACGTAGTTGTTCTTCGTAACTTGATATAGATTCACCACTACCACCATGAGAGTACTCTAGATCAAACCTCGAAAGCTTGACGTTACTCTTCTCGATCGCCATACCCTCATATAAAAAAAAACCCCCCAAATCCCCACTCAACCTTCAAATCAAGAGTATGATTCTCTTAACCCTAAACACAAACCCAGAACACACACACAAACAAAAAAAACACTTAGGAATCGAACAAGAAAAACAAAAACTTTACAGTACCAATTCAATCAAAACTTAAAATTTCGATGAATTACGATCAAAATACCTCAAATTGTCTCCGGAATTGAACAAAATTGGAGCTTGAAGGTGTCTGCTTCAGCAAAATTGAGACAAGTTCTCGAGGAGAGGAGAAAAAGAAAAAACGAAAAGGGGGAGATGAATCTGGAGGAAACCCTAGAAGCGAAACCGTATAAATAACGCGATAAACTAAAGGAAGGAGGAGAAGACGGTGACGGAGAGAGAGAGAGGGTTGAAGAAGACGAAGCTGACGTGGAAGGAAACAGAGCCGTCAGATTAGTGAGGGTTATGTGAAAAGACGAAAAAGGGTAAAGCCACAGACACTTAGGGCATACTAGGACGAAGAAGACGGTGAAATTGCAACAAACACCAAAAAAAAGGAAAAAAAAAAAAAAAGTGGTTGGGGAAAGAGAGTGGAAGAGACGGACCGAGTTTGTAAAACGAGTCGACTCAGAGCGAGTCGACACGAGAAGAAAGACGATCCAGCCTTGTGATATTTTTTATCAACTTTATTTTCCCATTCTTTACGGCGTCGTTTAGACTTTGGACTTTGGACTTTACTTCTGTTTTGTTTTTTTTTCGGTCAACGAAAAAGTGATAATAAACTAACATTTGACAAATGTTATTAACTTATTAATATATATGGTGTTTAGTTTTTTTTTTTTTTCAGATATATGGTGTTTAGTTTCCAAATGTTACTGATTACCATTATGACATGTGTCAAAAATTTGAGAAAATTTATTAAAAATACTCTTTTTGAAATACCTTTTTAAAAATATTCATTTTTTTATAATTTTTATTTTTGCTCTCCTTTAATTTTTAAACACCATTTTACTCTTAGATGAAAAATATTTTATTCAATAAAAAGAAAAAAAAGAAAATTTTCCGCCAAAAAAATTTCCGACATATTTTCCCACCAAAAAAATTTCGGAAAAATTTCCCGCTAAAAAAAAATTTTGTCAATAAAATTTTTATCAAAATTTTCGACAAAAAAAAATTCCCGCCAAAAATTTTCCCGCCAAAAAAAATTTACAAGGTGTTTAAAAGATTTTATAAGGTAGAAACCTCATAAAAATCTTATAACACTTTGTAAACGCTTTTACAAGATTTTGATAAGAGATTTAAAAAATTTTAAAAGGTTTTTATTAAAAGTTTTAAAAGGTTTTTTAAACACTTTTTAAACGCTTTTACAAGGTTTTTATAAGGTTTTCAAAATATTTTTAAAAAGGTTTTTAAACACCTTGTAAACGTTTTTACAAGATTTTTATTAGGTTTTTAAAAGGTTTTTAAACACCTTGTAAACAAATTTACAAGGTTTTTAAAAGGTTTTAAACACCTTGTAAAATAATTTTTGACGGGAAAAATTTTCGATTTTGGCGGGAAATTTTTTCATTTTTGGCGGGAAATTTTTTTGATTTTGGTGACGGTACAATCTTGTTGTCATTCAAAAAGGGTAATTTGGTTATTTTGTACATAAAAATGGATAATTTTAAAAATAATCAACATGAATGGGTATTTTAAAAAAGGGATATGGAAAAGGGGTATTTTTGAAAATGCTCCAAAATTTTATCTATCAGAAATTTTGTCAAGTGTCATGAATTGATTTAAACTATAATATCATTTTTCAATTAATAGTATGTTATGACTTAAACTAGGTTTCCATATTGTTATAATTTTCTATTTTATTTTTTAATTTATTATATTTATTTCAATTTATTTATTTTAATTTCTGTTTTCAGTTTTAGATAGGCTACTTAATTTTATAACTATTTTATTTGAAATATTTCCAAATGACTCAAAATTTATAAATAGAAGATGTTATATTCAAATTTAAAGTGCATGTAAAAAATCAAAGCATTGAATATTTGGTAATAGAGAAGTTAGAAACAAATAAATAAACTAAATTTGGAAGTTCTATATATTAAAATAAAATGTGTGTTTTGGTGAGTGGTTTATAAGGGATGAGGATAAAGTTAATATGTGTTTGACAAATGTGATAGTAAATTTTTTTTTTCAATAAAAGAGAAAAGTTAACAGATGAGAAAAATTGCGGGCTTGCCACATCAGCAAAAATCTCTCTTTTAATATCCCCTATATATTAATAGAGAAGCATTTTGTTGAAAATGCTGATGTGTCGTCGCCAGAACGATTTGGAGATTTAATTACAATTAAGCATCTCAAGATAAACATATTTACAAAAATAGTCTTTTGATTTATTAAATGTGCCATTAAAATATATAAGGAAATCTTTATTTCATTATTATTTACATAAATGTGTCATTAGAATGTATAAAGTAATGTTTCTTTCTATTAGTTTTTTAAAATGAAAGACTTCATCAACTATTAAAAAATATATATAATTAATAATTTAATTATCATTTTCATAAAATATTTAATGATTTAAAGTAAATTACATTTCATAAACTATTAAAAACTTATTCATCTATTTAACTTTTTGAAAATACAAAACTTATTTTCCGATTTTAAAAAATTTGATGATTATTCAAGTACTCCCTTTGTTTCACAATAAGTGTCATTTTGACACATTTCACACAAATTAAGAAAATTTTAAAATATACATATATGCCCTTATTTAATAAATGTTTAATGGGTTAATTTAGTCATAGATTAAGGTAAAACTAGAAAATCTAATGAAAAAGATCATTAAAAATATAAAATAGTGCATTGGAAATGTAAAATGACACTCATTGAAATGACATGACCGTTTTTTTTAAAAATAATAAATAATAATAATATAAATAAATATGACTAGTGTTCTCATACCCACTAGCCACCTAACCACAATCACAAACAACAGGGGAATAACAATACCAATTAAATAACCAATAATAATTTATAATAGAATAACCAATATCCAATCCTAACCATTTCAATGTCAAACAACAAGAAACACCAAACTGGCAATCCTAGCAATGTTTCTAATGACTCAACTCTAGCAACCTAGGAATGCCAGACAACATCCAATCGAGTCCCTAGAACATCTTCCTCTTCATTACCTTGATTCCACGATCACACTTTTCCTTTACCTGCACCACAAACACAAATTGAGATGCATGAGTATTTGATAAATACTCAGTGAAGCAATCCTCCTATCTACTGGGCTATACACACAAACAATAAGATCTCTCATGCCACAAACAACAACAATAAAACAAACCAGGAACATGAACAAGTGACCCGACACAATCCGGTTACTGTCAGAATGGTGTCGACATACACTGGACATCTGGTGTCGACCAACACCACTTGGGTGTCGACCGACACCTGCTCGACACCCCCGAGCCGTCCTCGCGTTAGTGTCGACCGACATCACATTGGTGTCGACCGTCACCACTGTCGAGCAGTGATTTCCTTCGAACAGAACCTCCAAATCTCGCCTCCAAACTTCTCCTCTTCGTCCCACACAATCCCAGGAACGAATCCAAGCCTCAGGAGCTACGAAAAACTCACAAACAACCAAATACAAACAACCAAACAACACACAATATCACAGAAACAGAGATATTAGCTTAGATAAGCCATGGTCATGCACTCACCTTAGCCAACAAAGAGATCTAAGCCCAAAGGACGAAGCTACCACCATAGAAACCTTCCCACCATGTTCCTAGCCTTGGATCTTCACTCTCACATCAAGATCTCTCCAAAAATGCCTTCCAATCTCACAAACTCTCACAAGAATTCTTAGAAACTGTTTTCTCCTCTTTCTCTCTAAAAAACAAGAGAACGGCGACAAACACAACTTGCCAAAACCCTCTTCTGCGACATCATCATGTGCGTTGAAACTTAAATCATAGACGAAAAGGAAACGATACAAAGTTATAAGGCATCATGAAAAACAACAGAAAGGCTGGGACCGAGGACTCCACGAAATGGATGTTAGAGAGCGTCGAGATAGATCCAAGTGGTGCGGGTTCGGTGAAACAACCGGAAAACATAACCAATAACAATAATCCCGAGAGTAGTACCGGTAGTGGTAATGGTGGTGGGATCTTGAGGAATATGTCTAAGAATCTCGGGGTGGGATCAATGATCAGATCTATGAGCGTGTCGAAATGGAGAAAGAGCGGGAACCTCGGATCCCCGAGCAGGAGAAAGAGTGGAAACTTGGGGCCTCCGCTACCTGTGGCCCAAGAAAAAAGACCAGGGCCACAAAGAGTTGAGAGGACTACATCTAGCGCGGCTAGGGGACTACAAAGTCTCCGGTTCCTTGATAGGACGGTCACTGGACGGGAACTAGATTCATGGAGATCGATCGAGAACCGGTTTAATCAATTCGCCGTTGACGGGCGGCTTCCCAAGGAAAAGTTCGGCGTTTGCATTGGTAAAACTATGATTAATCCTTTTTTTTATCTTACGTAAATGTAATCTTTAAAGTAATACTATGATTAATCTTTTCTTCTTACGTAGTTAAACGTAATCTTTAAAAATAAGGTTATATTTTTTTTATTTGTTGTCAATTTGAAAAGTTAGTTCTTCAAAATTAAAATAAAATGATGTTTATATAATAGAATTATGTAATGTGTATTAGGAATGGGAGATTCATTGGAGTTTGCGGCAAAAGTATACGAAGCATTGGGTAGGAGAAGACAAATAAACACAGAAAATGGGGTTGACAAGGAACAACTCAAGCATTTTTGGGAAGACATGATCAAGAAAGATCTCGACTGTCGCCTCCAGATCTTCGTCGACATGTAACCTCTTTTTTATTATGTTTGGTTTTAATTTGTAAAAGAAAAAATGTTAACAGTTGCGGTGTAGGTGTGACAAGGACGGAGACGGGAAGTTAACAGAAGATGAGGTTAAAGAGGTTATAGTCTTGAGTGCATCCGCGAACAAGCTCGGGAATCTTAAGAAGAATGCAGCGTCTTATGCTTCTTTGATCATGGAAGAACTTGACCCGGACCAAAACGGTTACATTGAGGTTTCATCTTGATTTCATTTCCATAACTATCTTTATGCTGCATATTTTTGTTTTTTTGTTAAAACTTTTTGTGTTGCATGCCTTTGTCCACTCTGACATTTATTTAGTTCACATCGACCAGATGTGGCAACTCGAGGTGCTATTAACAGGAATGGTATCAAACGCTTACTCAAAAAAGATAGTGAGGAATTCGCAACAGCTAACGCGAGCCATGATCCCAAAACGTTACAGAACATCGACTAGTAAATACGTTTCAGTAACCGCAGAGCTAATGTACGAGAACTGGAAGAAGATATGGGTCGTCACATTGTGGTTCGCAGTTAACATCTTTCTCTTCGTGTGGAAATACAATGAGTTCACTACAAGCCCTCTTTACAACATCACAGGCCGCTGCGTTTGCGCCGCCAAAGGAACGGCCGAAATACTGAAACTAAACATGGCTTTGATCTTGGTCCCTGTTCTAAGAAGAACCCTAACGTTCCTCAGATCAACTTTCTTGAGTCACCTGATCCCATTCGACGATAACATCAACTTCCACAAGCTGGTAGCGTTGGCGATAGCGGTTATTTCCTTGCTCCACACGGCACTACATTTGCTTTGTAATTACCCGAGGCTAAGCACTTGCCCTCATGATTTGTATTCGAACTACGCGGGAAATCTCTTGGGGGTCAAGCAACCTACCTATTTTGGTCTAATGCTGACCTCGGTTTCGGTCACAGGAGTTCTAATGATCGTCATTATGGGTATCTCATTTACGCTTGCTATGCATTACTTCAGAAGGAACATAGTGAAACTGCGTAAACCATTTAACCGTCTAGCTGGATTTAATTCGTTTTGGTATGCTCACCATTTGCTGGTTATTGCTTATGCTCTTCTTATCATCCATGGTTACATTCTTATCATCGAGAAGCCTTGGTACCAAAAGACGGTAAGTTTATATACTACAATGAATATATGCTAAGAGGTATAGAGAGACGTAACGTAACATATTAACTAAACTTTATAGTCTTAATTTTTTTACAAATACTTATGTTGTATGGAAAAATACAGACATGGATGTACGTAGCCGTGCCAATGGTTTTGTACGCGGGCGAGAGGCTTTTCTCGCGAGTTCAAGAACACAACCATCGCGTCCACATTATCAAGGTAATTATTTAAGATTGGTATATATATATATATGCCTTCTTATAATGTTAATTATGAATTAATTCTGATGATTATGAAGTGTAATATGTAATAACAATTTCATTGTTTTTTCTTTCCTCGTAAATTGTTTTTGCCTAGGCAATTGTATATTCAGGCAATGTTCTTGCACTCTATATGACAAAACCTCAAGGGTTCAAGTACAAAAGTGGTATGTACATGTTTGTCAAGTGCCCTGATATCTCCAAATTCGAATGGTAATAGACAATAGTTATATAACTTACCAAAATAAATATTATATTTTTATCATTGAAAATATTTAATTGTCATTTTGTTTATGTGATTTAGGCATCCATTCTCCGTCACTTCTGCACCCGGAGATGAATACTTGAGCGTTCACATAAGAGCATTAGGAGATTGGACCTCTGAACTTAGGAACAGATTTGCAGAAGTAATTTTCTTAATTTGTTTGTTTTTTTTTTAATATGCTTCTATCACTTTCAATACATGTCATAACCAAAATCAAAGTCCAAATTTGATATTTATAGTTACTTCTTGTTTCTTGTAGACATGCGAGCCTCATCAATCATCAAAACCTAGTCCAAATAATCTTATTCGAATGGAAACAAGAGCGAGAGGTGCAAATCCTCTCATTAAAGAATCACAAGTCTTGTAAGTGAATTTTAACTCCTTGATAAATCGAGGATATTCTTACGTAAGATATATGATCGAAATCTGATATCCTTCGATCCATATCTATCCACAACCAGATTTCCAAGAATTTTTATCAAGGGACCTTATGGGGCTCCGGCACAAAACTATCAGAAGTACGATATTCTTTTGTTAATCGGGCTAGGGATCGGGGCAACCCCATTTATAAGTATCCTAAAAGACATGTTGAACAATCTCAAACCTGGAATTCCCAAACCTGTAAGTAATCTTCAACCAAAGTGAGTCTTGAAGAGACGATAAGACTATATGAAGCAAAGTATAAAGGGGTGTAAATTTTGGAAAATGCAGGGGCAAAAGCATGAAGGAAGTGTAGGAGGTGAAAGCGTAGGAGGTGCAAGCATAGGAGGTGCAAGCATAGGAGGTGCAAGCGTAGGAGGAGGTAGTGTAGGAGGAGGTAGTGTAAGTGGAGGTAAGAAGTTTCCACAAAGAGCATATTTTTATTGGGTGACAAGAGAGCAAGCTTCTTTCGAATGGTTCAAGGGAGTTATGGATGATATTGCAGTGTATGACAAAACCGTAAGTTCTAATATCCAGTTTCAAAAAGTATGAATTGAGTTTTAAATTATACATGTTGTATATTTTCATATTAGTTTTGTGATAGTCTATTAATATACAAAAATATATACTGTATAATGTTAGTCTTCAATTGATTTTACAATACCTTGGGAAAGCTTAATGATGTCACGCAATTTAAATATTTTTTATCTATATCTTTATTTTATATTTTTGTGTGTGTAATGTATTTGGCAGAACGTGATAGAGATGCATAACTACTTAACAAGTATGTACGAAGCAGGAGATGCAAGATCTGCTCTAATCGCTATGGTCCAGAAACTTCAACATGCCAAAAACGGTGTTGATATCGTCTCCGAGAGCCGAGTATGTTTAAACTTTTTTTTTCTTTATTATATCCACTTTGATATTTCATTTACCTTAGTTCTATTTCTCATCGCTATTTAAAATAATAGAAATTTCCTATATTCCTACCTGATTCAGATACGAACCCATTTTGCAAGACCTAATTGGAGGAAGGTTTTTTCTGAATTGTCAAGCAAGCATGAAACTTCTCGCATAGGTAATTTGGTTCTTTTAGTTATTTTAAAACATTCTTTAACATTGCTAGCAAAATGTTTTTGAGTGTCTTTTATTTAATATTCAAGTTTAATTCTCATTCCATGTATGAAATTAGAGAGTCTTCATGTGTTTACCTTTGGCCTGTTTTATTAAACTAGTTGCATAATAAACACTTTTTCTTGCATTATTTAAGAAATTTCATAAGGAAATATGTTCAAAGAAACTATAATCATGTAATTTCTGGCCTTATTATTTTGGGTTTTTAACCTAGCTAGAAGTACTATAAAGATATATAAATTTTAGTTTAGTCGGTAAAGAAAAATTATAAGGGAATAGGTTTATATTTCTTTTTTGGGACTCCTTTTTATTTTTCAATTTGAGTTTTTATTTTATAACGTTTTCTTATTTGAGATGATCTTGGTTTATATGGTTGATTTTCAGGTGTGTTCTATTGTGGAAGTCCCACGCTTGTTCGACCGCTAAATTCACTTTGTCAAGAGTTCAGTCTAGAGTCGCCCACCCGATTTACTTTTCACAAAGAGAATTTCTAACTTTCTTTTTTTGTTTCTTTTCATAAAATTGTTTGTAATATATTGGTTATTATTGAAACAAGAAATTTTGAGTTGAGTGATCTCACTTAGACTTTAGGACAATTTGTAGTTAGGTATGTATTTTATAGTTAGTTGATTAGTCATGTTACGAAAGATAAATATCAAGATAGAATTTTATTTCGGTGACATTTTTAAAATGAGAATAGTTGATGTAATACCCTCAACATATTTATTTTAAAACTATTTTTGTTTTTGAAAACTGAAACGTATATTAGTTTAAATGGTAATTAAATTTGTTATAAATATTCTTTTTTGAGGTACCTTTTTTAAAAATATTTTTTTTTTGAATATTTTCATTTTTGTTCTCTTTTACGTAATTACATTATGTTAAATTAAGTTGTAGAAATTTTTTTTTATAGATTTGGGTTCTCTATTTTATATTTAGGGTATAATTTTAAAGGGTTAGGGTTTAGTATTTGAGGTTTAGGGTTTAAAATTTATTTATTTTATATATTCAAAAGGGGTATTTTTGAAAATAGATATCATGAAAGGGTATTTTTGAAAAGTGACATATAAAAAGAGATATTTTTAAAAATGAGTAAACTTCTATTTAAACTATATTTATGAGTAAACTTCTATTTAAACTATATTTATGCTCACAACGCACTGGATTTCAAATTTTAAACTATCAAATAGGTACCACATAGTAACAAAAGTTAGATCTTATTAGTATATATTTTATGAGGTTGGCCTATTCTTATCTTATAGTAAATGCAAATTTTCTGAATTTGATCATCAATTTATGGATGTATAGATGTACATATCCATGCCGCTTTCAATGAGTTTGACGAGCACGATTTACCAATCGAACCAACTGTGACACCCTGTTTCATGGATAAGCAAAAAGATTTAAAATAATTAATTTGTTCGTTTATGTTAATAAAGTGTATTTATTTTTTAGGTCAATGGTTCTGAAAAAACTCCAGAGTTAAACGTGCTTGATCTGGAGTAGACTGAGGATGGATGACCTTCTGGAAAGTGATTGTCGAAACTATGCGAGCGAGGACAAAACAAATGAAAAGATCATGTGGTGATTTGTAGGGACGACAAACAAGTTTTTAAAGCCTTTCAAACGTAGCAAACCGAACACTAGATATGGGTGGGCTCACAGGCCTACTGAGAGAACGTGAGGCCTATTAAGAAAGGTGGAGCCATGGACCAGGAGTGGACATGGGGCTCATTGAGAGGTGTTTGTCGAGGCGTTACAAATGGTATCAGAGCCGAACCTAAACGAGTGTGGATTCGGGTGGACTCACACCATCAGGGATGACAGTCTTGGTGCGCAACAAGGACAATGCGATCTGTTAGTGGGGTGAATTGCGACATCCCGGTTTCAGGGACATGCAAAGAAGTTTAAAAGAATTGATTTGGCCATCTAAGTCACCAAAGTGCATTTATCTTTTCGGTCAATGGTCCTGAGAGAATTCCATAGTTAACTGATTGTTGGAACTGTGCGAGTGAGGACAAAACACAAGGAAATATCATGTGGTGATTTGTAGGGTCCTGAGAGAACTTTTCTGTCAAGGGTCTTGGGAGAACTCCATAGTTAAGAGTGCTTGAGTTAGAGTAGTCTCAAGATGGGTGACCTTCCAAGAAGTGATTGTTGGAACTGTGCGAGTGAGAAGAAAACACAAGAAAACATCATGTGGTGATATGTAGGGACGGTAAACAAGGTTTTAAAGCCTTCCAAATATAACAAATCGACCGTCGGATATGGATAAGCTCATGAGCCTAGTGAAAAAATGTGAAACCCATTAAAAAAGGTGGACCCATGAACTGAGAGTAGACATGGAGTCAATTGAGGACAGTCGGGGCATTACACCAAGTATATGGTACGTTAAGGAATTTTTTGACCAAGTCATAAATATCTTGTTTTTCATACCACCACGTATATGGCTCAACGTTCCAGGTTTTATTTTCAAGCAAGATTGCAAGTTTACAACTGAGAATTATATAGTCATGAGCAACATCTTCAACATCCTTTTATTTTGAAGCAAGATTGCCATGAGCATCAATGTCAAACCAATGATATTGAGTCAACATGGCTGTTTTGGATCACAAAATAGAACCAGCCATGGAGTCAAAATGAAAAGTATAGAACTTGACTAGAAACTTAATTAAGATGATCAATAGTTACTAACTTACTATATATGTACAAACAAAGCCATGATCATTATATTTTGTTAAATAAGATAAGATTGGAGAATATACTTAAGAAGTTTATCTTACTAGATTAGACAATCAATAAATCCAAAAACATTTCTATTTTTCTATAAAAAAATTAGGAACGTTCGTCTTTAAGATATAGTAATGAAATCTTAAGGTTGACCAAAGTCAAACACCAAAAGCTAAGAAGTTGTGTATTTTCCCATTTTTCATCTTTGTTTCACTCTCCACAGCAAGATGGGCATGGAAAAGTCCCTAGCACACAGAAACAAAAACTGAACATTATAAGAAGAAAAGTTTGTCATTAATTTCTGAACTAGGTGCTTCCCCACACGTTGCGTGGGTTGTGGTGTAGTTGGCACTTGTATTTATATACTGTATGTTTATACAATTTCGTTTAGATGTCTACAATTGTGGCGTTTATTTTTATGAATTATGAGGATGTTGTTTCTTGCTTTTGAGAATCTAATCTTATCATTGACTGATATTGTTCCCAATACATTTATTGTATTTTAAATTTTCTAATTAACTGCTTATGTAAACCCTTCATACGTTGATGTTGCAATAATAAGTTATTTTTTAAAAATAATTATCTTTCGTGTAAGTGATTATGTTTGTATGCCCATGTTTTGGTCTAATATCAATAAGATCGTTTCTGTTTTTCTTTAGTTGGCTTTGAAACCAATTTGAATTAGAGTTAAGCAAATAATAGGTCGAATTATGGTGTTAATGAGTAATATAAATTATTATGTATATATATTGTATATATGTGACTATAAGTTTAGCTAACTAAAAAATTCTGTAATATTTAAATATAATTTTGAACATATATATATATATTATTTGTGGGAGCAATGTATGGAATTATTGGATAGAAGTTATTTTTTTAGTTAAATGACCTTTTATGCCTTTAAAGTGAGTTGAATATTAATAATTTTTTATATGTGTCTTGACTTTTTTAAAAAGGAATACCAAGTGTTTCCTTCCAAATTTAAAGTAATACAATATTTTAGTTTTCTTATATGATTTTATGAACTTCAGTGTAAAGGTTTTTCAAAGTAATAAGTACACTCACACTGATTGAATTATAAAATTTGGAGAAATGTTTATTTCGATTAATCATCTGCTCTTTTAAATATATTAAATAACTATGTTGTTGTTCCTACAAATAGGACAACATATGGAGTTAATCAATGGAAATGGAACTTGTGATTGCAAGACATTATATATATTATGTTACACATTGATCGTTTAAAAATGAATAGGAACATTTAATTCTCAAATAAAGTTGATTTTTTTGTTAAAACCAACATATGTGAATTTAAATTTAACTATGCAAATTTGAAAAATAAATATGAATAGATTAGAAATGCAAGAAATATAAAAGAAATATTTTATTTTTATAGAAATATATAAAATTTGAAAACAATGTTAAATATATATAATACTTTCTAAATTAAAATATAGAATCAAACTCTTACAAGTTACAACACATATGAGATATAACAACATTTGATATTGGTGGGAGAGGAGGAGATAATGATTACTATAAGATGGTAATCCAAATTAGATAATGGAGATGGATCTTTAAAAAAATAGAACAATGTAATATATATATATATATATATAATACTTTCTAAATTAAAATATAGAATCAAACTCTTACAACACATATGAGATATAACAACATTTGATATTGGTGGGAGAGGAGGAGAGAATGATTACTTATAAAATAATAATCCAAATTAGATAATGGAGATTAATCTTTTAAAATAAGAACAATGTAAAATATATATCATGTAGTCTCTAAAATTAAAATTTAGCATTAATAATTTACAATGATATTTCATTTGTTTTTTACAACCCATACAAAAAAATAAGAAATCAAAAATAAAAAAAAATGAAAACGAAAAATGATTTGAGGTATTGTAGAAGAGAATGAGAGAATGTGAAAATGAGATAGTAAAAGAATGCCAATATGAGAGAATGAGAGATTGAGAGAATGCTTATTTATATGATAAGAAATAATGGAAGTTACATTTTGAATTATGGAGTTACAATAGTAATTTATTGTGTTTGAATAAAATTGAGTGGTAGAATATGATTACTGCATAATTTATTTTATTTCCAGTTATAATTTTATTTTAATGTGCGAGTTAAATGTATTGTGTTTATTGGGTCTTAAATATTGTTTAAAGCAATTAGAAAGTAAATAAAAAATAAAAAAATTAGAAAACATTAAATGAAAATCAACCAATAAGGAGAGACCAAAACCTTACTTTTATATGTATGATATACTGCTTTAAACTTTGAAATGAGAAATATATTATAAACAATGATTTTACATGAGAAATATATTAATTTAGCCAACCAAAATATGAATATTAGTTTAGCAAACCAAAATAATTAAACAATATCAAAATTTCACCAAAAACATTTTCTCTTGAAAGATAAATAAGTTAGTAGGAGGAATGAATTAATGTACAATTATTGGATAAGAGTTACATTTGAGTTAAATGGAGTTACATGCCTTTAATTATAAATAAATATTTTAATTGTTTATAACCTAAAATAAAAAGAATACCAAAGGGCTGATTGAAAATTCACATGATTTGGTTGTTTGTTGATATAAACTCAACACTTACACATAATATTTCAAAATAAAAAATATTACTTTTGAAGTGACAAACTAAATTAGTTTTCTTATAAAAAATTATATGAATTCTTCAATCTCAATAATTTTTAAAACCCCAAGGATAACTTATATTTTTTTGGTTTTTTTTTTTTGTTTTTCACTCATCAATTTAATTTATAGTGCTAGATTTCATACTAATGGTTTCATTTTTAGAGAATTTAGTTAAATGGTATTTTTAAAATTATATTTTATTTTTATATTTAAGTTCCAGTTGAATATTTATTTTTTGGAACATTTTTTATTTTGATTAAACACACAAAAACCAATTGTTTAATTATGTTCTTTTTGTTTTCAAAAACCTCAAATCATAAAAATATATATAAATTATATTGATCTTTGCAGATTTATCAATTGGATCACAAAACAAAATAGTCTTTATAAATAGAGTTGATAGACTTTACAAAACAAAATAGACTTTACAAATGGATAAATATGTTGATCTTTAAATATTATATTGATCTTTATAAATTATTAAAAATGATACATGAATATGTGAGATAACCAGAGACATAATAGATAATTAGATATGGATCATTTCAATTTCATGATATTATTGCGTGGTGAATATTGTAAGAAAGTATGAAAATAATGACTTATAAGATGTTAATATAAAATAGAAAATGGAGATAAACCTTTTAGAAGATTAAAAAATTAAAAGATATATATATATATATATAAGATATACATATCATACAAGCTCTAAAACTAAGCTTTTACAATGATATTTGATTTGATTTTTTATGACCCATACAACAACAATAACAAAAAAAAATACAAAAAGGAACAAAACAAAACAAAAAGAGATTTGAGAGTAGTGGAAGAAGATGAGAGAATGAAAGAGAGATAGACTAAGAGAATAATAATGAGTATTTATAGGAAGAGAAATGATGAAAAATTACATTTAGAAAAATGAGAGTTACAATTCTAATTTATTGTTTTGTTTTAATACAATTGATTAATACAACTTAGTGGAGAAATAAAATTAATGCATAATTTATAAGGGGAATTCATATAATTTCAGTTTTATATTATGTGAGTTAAATGTGAAAATTAATTATTTTTAAATTTGTGTTTTAATATAAATATTTTTTTGTTAAAAATGCATTGCCAAGTGGACCAATAAGAAGAGATTGAAACCTTACTTTTATATATATGATTAAAAAATATCTAATAAAACAATCCGACCAGTTTTTTTTTTTTTAAAATAATAATTAATAAAGAACAGTAATAAATAATCTATATTATGAAAGATGGTCAACTCTCTCCATATGAGTGACACGTCAGCAGTGGAGAGAGTGCCATTTGTCCTCCTTAAAAGCAAACAAACCTAAACTAAAAGGAATATGAAACATCTTTCATATTTTCTATTCTTTTTTTATATCACAAACAGTTGCAATATTTAACTAAGAATTTAGAGAGATTTAGAATATGTCTCAAGAAAATAGATGCATCACCAAAAGGCAAAACCATGAACATATTTCTTATAGGGTATCATGAGTGAATCAAAGAGCCACTTCTTACTCTTGGCGTAAACCATGAACATATGAACATATGGTTAACGCGTTACAATTTTTTCAATAGTTTGAGGAGTTGCAGTAGCGATGATGATATTGGTTAATATTGTAGAGAAATTCATGAAAGTTTGTCCCTAAAAAATTAAATTTTTATATATGAAGAAGAATGGGGTTATGTTCACTATCAAATGGAAGATAGTTTAATAAAATTGTAGAATGTTAGTTTAGAAAAATACAGAGACAAAGAGGAAGATAGTTGAATAAATTTATGAGTGTTGGTATTTATATTCTAATATTTAGAAGTTGTCAAAAAGAAAATTATATAAACTTCTTATAAAAAAAACAAATTCCAGAGTTATATTCAAAAAATTGAGGAGCTAACATGAATGTAAAATTTAGTTAACCAAAAAACCTATTTGTTACAATATATGCATCATTATCAATCTTTTATTTGATATATTGTTTTGACGTTTTAGACAAGAATTGTAGACTGATTAAATCTCTCAAAACAAAATTGTTCATGCATTTATCTAATAAGAAAACTTATGTGAAGTATTAAAAAAATGAACATCAAATTATATTTTTCAAAATTTCTACAATTTAAGAAAACAAAAATAATCTTTACATATATATTAAAAAAACGATAGCAAAATTATTTAAAACGATAAGTCATAAGCCCGCGCATAGCGCGGGTATTCATCTAGTAGTAATACTAATAATCTAAACTAGTGATCACATAACCACTAACCACCTAACCACAATCAAACCAAACCGCGGAATTTAAACAAAAAATACCAATATCCAATACATATCCAATAAATAAATAACCAATATTAGATCATAGCATCATCTAATAACCAAACATCATGAGAAAATGAACCAACAACCTAGCAATGTTCTACTGTTCCAACTCTAGCAACCTAGCAAAACCAGAGAACAACCAATCGAGTCACTAGAACATCCTCCTCTTGATTGCCTTGATTCCACGATCACACTTTGCCTTTACCTACACCACAAACACAAATTGAGATGCATGAGTATTTTATAAACACTCAATAAGGCAATCCTCCCATCTATTGGGCTATACACACAAGCAACTGAGATACCAATGCGAAACACATTCAAAAAACAACACATACAAACCAGGGAACAAGTATCGTCTTCACTGGAAGGGAGGTGTCGACCGACACCAGCCGAGTGTCGACCTACACCAGCCGAGTGTTGACCGACACCAGCCGAGTGTCGACCTACACCAGCCGAGTGTCGACCGACACCAGCCGAGTGTCGACCTACACCAGCTGAGTGTCGACCGACACTGGCATTCGACCGACACTACCCCATAGTGTTGATCGATGTTGAACCTTGTTGTCGACCGACACCCTCCTGGTGTCGATCGACACTGACTCTACAACCGCGATCCGCTCGAAACCGAGAGTCGAATCTCGCTTTCTATCACTTCCAATCCGTCCAATACTCAAACAAAAGCCATATGAATCTGTAGAGACCCTATAGCAACCATTACAAGCAACAGAACACCACAAAAAACAACAAACAAGCAAGACAAAGGAAATTTCAGGCTTAGATCAGCCATGGTCATGCACTCACCTCTTTGCAGGAAGATTCTGACCAACAACAACAAATCCAACCCTCCTAACAAGTTTTAACACCCTCCAAGCGTCTCCCAAGAACAACCAAGAATCTCACAAATCCCTTTCAAAAATGTTTTTCTCCTCCTTCTCTCTGTTTCTCTGTCAAAACGGCTAAAGGGACGAAATAAGTTGATTTACCCCTTTTAAACTCGAGCTTAGGGCTTTCCCTAAATCAATCACGCAAGCTGGACGATTAAAATCGAACCAATCCAACCGTCCGCAGACGGTGTCGATCGATACCCTAACAAAAATTCCAAAAAAATGGTTTGCGGGTGTTGAACCTAATAATTACAACAGGCCCGGCTCAATTATTTTTTGGACCCTAAACTAAAAAAAATTTAGACCCTAATATCAAAAGAAAAAGTCCAAAAATTAAATAACCCCTAGCATTTGCACCTCAACACATACATAGAGACGGGATTGAATGACAAAGGTATATGCAATGCAACTAACTCATCATGCACTTAAAATTTTAGTTTTCTTCTTCAAGTCCTTCAAGTCCCTCCAATATTATTTAAAAATTTCAGTACAAATAACAGACCAATTATAAAACAAATTATTTCATACATCAAGTGCTTTATCAAAAGAATTTAGCCCTTGCATCCACATGGTTTTTGCCGGTGCTACATAGCAACCGAGTAATTGACAAAAATTATATTGAAAATAGGTCAAGGAAAGCCAACAAACTTACCACATGTGCGATTGAGGTATTTGTACTCGGGTTAAATAAGACGGGTGGTGTATGAATACCTTTTATTTTTAAAATTTTTTAATTCCTCTAGTTTTTAAATAAAATTTAGTTTCACAATATAAAAATATTATCAAACATTTGACATATGTTGCGATTATATAAATTACTAATTTTGAAAACTAAGTTTTAGATAATAAGATACAACTATTATGACATTGAGAATCCTACAATGTAAAGTGCAAAAGTTGTTCTTAAACCAATTCAAATATCTAGATATTATGAACCAATGTAAGTTGCAACATGATTAAATTATCAGAACTACAAAAAAAAAATTTCTCATATTTGTATTTTCAATCGCATTATAAATATTGATGCATAAACACTAAATATTTGTGTACTTCTTCTTAAAATGATTTCATATTAAAAATATGTAGTCAAAGTAATTTGACGATATAAGTAAGATATCACAAGTGTGATTAACATAAATGATGTATTGATATTCATGACTTACTTATGTGGATGAATGTAAAAAACGTCATATTTTTCAAAAAACAAAGCAATGAAGGATGTATTAAACATGTTTGACAGATTAACAGTTTTTGTAAAATATGATATATTTTTAATACATCAAAATATATATAATAGATATTAATAGATAATTTTTTGTTTGTTTTTAAAAATTAGTAAATTTATGAGACCTATAGTAAGGAAGAAAAAATTGTTACATAAAATTTTACTTTAAACATTTAAGATTTTCTTAGTAAATCATTGAATTTAAATGTATATCATATATGTAGTAATTAATTTTTTTTGTCAACAACATGCATTATATAATTCTGCGTTGCACCAATAACGCAACAAATACATCAACAAAAACCTTTGGCTACTTTTTTAATTTTAGTAACATTTTTTCACAAGAAGTTTGGCTAGGGATTTCTTGTATATAGTAGTTCATTTATATCAAAGATATTTTAATGAATAAAAATTGTTTTGAATGAATTCTAATAATAAATCAGGATATATAATCAAAATTTTGTATTATCATACATAAATTAACCATATTATTATGAAACGAATTATTAATTAAAAAGTAATAAGTTCAATCCTATTTACAGGTTAATAATTTTATTAAATGTTAAATAACTTAAGTAAATTATCTTCAATATAAAGAGATATGTATAATAAATTGAATCAATACATTTGATTAACTAACATACTGCGACACATATTAAAAGCAAACTAAAGAGTAAATATCCATATACTGAAAATACTAGAGGTTGGAAATATGATTATAACATAACATTGATGAGCATATATATTTTATGATAAGTAATTGCATAAGGTTAATATATATATATATATATATATATATATATATATATATATATATATATATATATTAATTAAAAAAGTTACAACAATAGAACAAAAATATGCATAACATTCAATTATGTTACTTATAGTACATAGTACAAAAGTAATTCAGAATTTGAATACTAAAACATTATATAGAAACAATAAATTAAAGTTTTTCCCCACAATATACCACGGCTAATACTAGTCATAAGTAAAGTTAATATTCTTCATAAGTTTCTTCTCACACTTACAAATGTGGAGAAAGTCAAAGAAAAATCAAAATATGGTCAACAAATACAAATATTTGAGTTCTATTGAGAAATGAGGATAACACTTTCTTTTATAGTTAAACATACACATATACTCTTCTACAGTTCATATTTATCTATTAAAAAGAACTTGCATCAATATATAGATCAGCAAAAGCAGAGCAAAAGCAGAGCAAATGCAGAGAGATGACAAAGAATTTGAGTTATTGATTAACTTAATCACCTTTACCATTTTTAATTTTTACCAATTAATTTGTTTATCATCCATATACACAATTTATAGTTTTAATTCATAATACATTATAAATATTCATATTTCAGTAATTTTTTTTATTAAACAATGCTACATTGTAGCTTTTTCCATAGCTTTTTACTATTTGTTTTTGTAGCTTTCTAAACTCTTTTTCGATGTCTTTAAAGAAATGACTAGATTATGAGAAACGTTGGATCCTTTTTAATGTTAGAAAAACTTATCACAATATACATTAACAAACAAGCAAAATGCAAAACTTGATTAATTTTATTGACATACAAAAATTCTTCTTAAAAGATCACACAAATTAAATTACAAGAAACACTTGGGACTATAAATATATTAAAAAAGATAATGGTAAACTGAAAAAGAAAAAAAAAAAACAAACAAACAAAGTTTCAAATGGTTCATGAAAGCGGGAAACAAAAAAAAAACAATAAACATATAATTCAAATCGATCTCAGAAAACATTTGTTTGAAGATCTTCTAGCTCAGGATTCAGAACTTCATCTTTGTTTTCTGCTTCACTAGTAAATATCGGAGTCTCAAGCTCCGGAGGGTTCTGCAGATCAAAACATAGCTCATAAAAGGATGGTTTTCCTTATTTTGCAAGTAAAAACTGTTTCTTATACACCAAGTAAAACAGAACGTATGAAGTTGCTTACCGTGCATCGAATCAGAGCCCAATTAATTCCTTTAAAGTAAGAATGATTCTTGACTTCGTTTGCTCCTTCAAAACAGCCTAATCTTTTCTTCGGATCTCGTTGTAATAACCTAAAGATCAGCTGTTTCACTTGAAGACTTGCCTGCATACCATATAACAAAACCATTAATTATAATCTATGATTTATATGCGATTACTTGATATAAATATAATGATTGATCTTTTACAGGAATGCTAGCTGGGAACTTTAGATCTTTTTGAAGAACATTGGTGAAAGTCTTCTGTCTTGTTTTGCCTCTAAAAGGAGTGTATCCGTATAACATTTCATACATAAGAATACCAAGAGCCCACCAGTCCACTGCACTTGTATGTCCTGCCCCGGATATAATTTCCTATCCATATGAGACATCACTTACCGGTTAAGACAGAGCAAATATCTTAATCAGTATATAGTTAAGATGGTATATGTATTACTCTAACCGGAGCAATGTACTCTTCAGTGCCAACAAATGAGTTTGATGCACGCATTGGTTCAGCCATGAAGATTGGAGTTTGTTGACTCTTTTGTTGCTTTTTCTTCTTTTTCTCGTCTATACTCGGAATCAACAGCTGCAAGATTCATTAGACACCCTTAATTAGTATACATGAGCAAATTCCCTAGAATAAGTCTTTGGAAAGAATCTTAAGGGAAGAAGGTTGAGAAATATTAAACCTGAGGTTTGCAAGATGTCAAGCAAGACAGGTCGAAATCCGATAAAGAGATATCGCCATTGCCTTGGATTAAAACGTTTTCCGGTTTCAAGTCTCGGTAAATTATTCCTGAGTTTAAGAAAAATTACAAAGATCCACTTAGTATCATGTCAGAATCACTCCTTTACATCCATTTATTTTTAATTGAAGAGGAGGTCGAACGGCTTACCTTGACAATGAAGATACTCGAGTGCAACGACAACTTGAGCAGCATAGAATCTAAAAATTCGTTTCAGGTTTTTTGTTAATTTACGATTTAAGTAAACAAAATCTTGAGACTTTTTGAGCTAGGAACACTTGTACCTTACGGCATCTTCTTTAAGGACCTTCCTAGGTTGTCGATCAAGGAGCATAAAGAGTTCTCCTCCTGGGTAGTAATCTGTTATAAGACATATATGTGTTTTTGTCTGCAAAGTAAAACATGATCCATCAGTAACGTAAGACTAAGAGACATATATATATATAATATATATATATATATATATATATATATATATATATATACACACGTCCACACAGATCTTCAGACCTGAAATGAAGCGTAGAGTGCAGGAAGAAAAGGATGGTCAAGCAAATCTAGGATCTCCCTCTCAGCTCTAGCTCTATGAACCTGCCAAAATTTGTTATCAGTTGCTACTTATACAGCAGATACAAAAAATATAGGTTTGTGAATTCACTAGTTATTTTAGTTACTTTATTACGGTTTAGCATAACAGCCTTGTCCATTGCTTTCATCGCAAACAACTGGTCCGTTCCAACGAGTTCCACTAGATGCACACTGATAAAAAACAAATGGGACAGTTTAAGTTTGATGACAAAAAAAAAAACGTTTTTGTAAAATGTTTCACTAGGTCAGACTTTGAGACCTTCCTGTATCACCGGAACCCAAAGGTTTCACTGGTTTGAAATGCTTCAGACTAATCGGTTCACCGCTTTCCAATACTTTTTCGATAGCTTTCCATGGTGGTGAATCTTTCCTGTGAGGCTTCGAATGAACAATCTTTGAGTGGTTTGCCCATAAATCCTCTGGTGTCTTCAAACAAGACACAACAAAACATTCAGTCACATATATAAAGCCTAATTAATTTTAAACTCCCATATTCAGATCCTCAGTCTATCACTTACCATGTTGGCATCAGGAAGTTCTCGTACTGCTTCATCGATATTTACAGCTGCTTTTTTCACCTGTAGAATTCAGATTCAGAAAATGTAAATTAGATTTTAACACATGATTTTTGATCTAATGATCACAATGAAAATCAATAATTAAATAGTTTAGGGTTCCAAACCAGCTCTTCTCCCTCTTTCACTGCAGTTTCTTCAATGACATTGCGGACTGGCTCTACGTGCTTGCTCCCATCTAGTTGGACTCCAATAAAGTATTGTACTTCTCCCTGTCAAAAACATATCAAAGAATATATATTTTAGGTTTGAATTCATTAACCAAACAATCCGAGGGGCAACTCGAAGGTGACGTATTGTACAAGATATCTATGTTAAGCGTGGTACCTTCTGATCACGCATAGGTTGCAAGTGGAAAATGTTCCAAAACTTCTTTCCTGGAACAGAGAAAATAATGTACAACTTAAGAAATTAAATACTCTTATCGTCAGATTTATCTAAGGAATATATCAACTAATTGAGTACCGCTCTTAGTGTAGTTGATGAGCTGAACAGTAACTTCGGTTTGGTTATCAATAGCATTTCGAATCTTCTTCACCGTCGTTGGATCAGTCTCTGGACCTTGCAGAAACCTAAAACCATGAACCAAAAAAAAGAAGAGATTAAAGACAGTGCTCTATATATTCTCGGATCTTTGCAGAAGAAACCTAAGTTCATATTCTCAAATACCTGCAATTTCTGCCAAGAATTTCTTCACGGCTATATTCCGTGAGCTCCAAGAAACTATCAGATGCAAAAATCTAGAAATAGAAGAGAAAACAAACAAAACATTTTCAGACAAATCTAAATGGAAACATAACAAATCCTCTCTTTGTTTTCAAACATTTGTTCTTACAATGGGGTTATCAGGAAGCCTAGGATCAGTGATGACGAAGTTCTTCTCGATACGTTCGAGTGTAGTAGCGAGATCCATACCCTTTCTCATTTCCTTTTGTCTCACTTTATCGTCCACACTCTCTGGTCTCTCATCTCTATCACTAATCTCATCGTCTTCCTCTCCATACTCTATATATCCATCATCCATAGATTCCAAAGACTCACTCTTCTTCTTAATCCTATAACACAAAGAGTTCACAACAGTTGTTAGGTCAAAGAATAATCTTGTAAGAAGTAGAGCTGATCAAGATTTTTTGAGTTATTACCCCATGAAGGAAAGAGAAGATTTTCTCGATTTTTTCTCGGGAATTTCGTTGATTCGCTGCATAGAGTTCCTTCCCCCGCTACCAGAGTTTCTTCGGCCTGAAGGAACAACATTCTCGGACATTCGCCGAGCCGGTTTTGCCGGTAGTTCGTTGCTCTCCGATTTTTTCATGAAGGGATGGTAATTCGTTGATTCGCTTAGTGCTCGAGGTCTCTTCACTGCCTCCACCAGCTCTGTCACTGAGTTCGTTGCCATATCTTTTTGGCGGGCTATTACAAAACCAAAAAAAAAAAATTATTAAGCATTACAAAAAGTTTAAATTAAATAACCAAAAAAACAATGTATAAAAACAAGTGTAGTTACCATCATATCGAATAAGAGATTCAGGGAGCCCATTTGGTCTCAAAGTATTTTCTTTGGCCCCTTCAGTGTGCTTGCTCACCTCCACTTGCATTCTGGTCCAAAGATAAAAACAAACAAAACATATTTGTATCTTCTTATTACTCAAAAACATATTTTGATCTTAGATTCTATAATTCATCTGATTAATCCATTTAATATAGGCTTTGAATGGTACTAGTTTTCTAGCATGATTTTTAGTTTTTAGTTTTTGCTTTTCAAAAATCATTTAGTTATCCAATCAGTATTACAGAAATAATTTCCCTAAGAAAAAAAAAATCTAAAATCTGAAAATGAAAATCTTTAATTAAACAAAAACCATTTAAAACTCTCATGGCCATAATATATATCAATTTTACGAGTGGAAAATATAAAAGTTTGAAATAACATTAAAATAACGGCCGTTGGATTGGATTGAAGACGATCAAATCCGCCAGTGACACAATTCTCATTGAATTATTGCGGAGAAAGCAACACAAAGGACCAAAGGTCCACACACTTCAGTCCCATCAAAAAGGGTGTAATGCTGAAAACAAAACTGAAAAAAGGACTCAAACGAGTTAAGAATAAAGGAACAAAGGACTAACCCGATGAATTTGAGAACTTTGCCACTCTCGTCTTTAATGGGAGCAATGGTGAGAAGATTCCAAAAAGAGGTCCCATCTTTCTTGTAATTCAATATACGCCCACAATAATTGTTACCAGAAGCTAATGTCTCTCTTATCTTCGCTAACTCATCTGCGTCTGTCCCTGATCCTTGTAAGAATCGGCTACAATAAAACAAAACAAGAAAATATATATTTTATTTTCATTAATTTATTTTGACGAATTTTCAAAAGTAAGATGCTTTAGTTTTCAGAAGAACATTTACTCCAAAATATTATATAATTTTTTTTTCCAAAATACTATTACTTAAAAAAATTCATAAGAGTTATTAATCATTTACAACATTCCTAAACGTTTAGTATAACCTTTCCAAAACATGAAATTATATAGTTTCTAAAAATAATTATAATGTTTTTCAAAATATCTATATTAATTTTAGATTTAAAATTTTGGTAACTAAAGAAAATGAAATATATTTTTTGTAAATGAGTGTTTACCAGTTTCTGCCGACGACCTCTTTGGAAGTGTAACCGGTCATATTGAAGAAACCAGCACTTGCATACATAATCGGGTAATCAGGTTTGGTAGCATCTGAAACCACAAACGTTTGTTGAAACGTCGACAACGCATCTTTAAGATCTTCCGATACTCTTGGAATCCCTCCTCTACCTCCGACGACATCTCCGTCAGACATCTCACCGGAGCTCCGGCAAGAATTCTGCGAGTTTCTTTGTGAAGTAGTCTTTTTCCCGTTCGGATCATTCTCAGTTCCACCTGAGTTCCTTACGCCTACTCCCTGTGGCTTTCCCGTCTTTGTGTCGGTCTTCAAAACCAATCCCCACTCCGCCGCTCTCTGCTCTGCCGCCACCGCTGATTTCTGTGGTTTCTCGGCGGTGATCGTCTTCTTTGAGATTTTCTCCGGTGACGGGTCTTTTAGAGCCATCCATGAGGTTGTGACGGGGACTTCTTGATCAGGCAGAACAGGGTTGGAAGGAGATGGTTCTTGTTCTGGTTGGGGATGGGGTTGAGGACTGGTGCCACGTGGATCACTCCAGTTTTGCCATGTGGGTGGTTCTGGACGGAACACGGGGCTCTCGATTCGGGCCGGGTGAGTTGAAGGGTTGAATACTTCGAGAGAGCCACGAGTGTCTCTAGGTAAAGTTCGAGTAGACTGTTTGGTCGATGGTTTCTCTGTTGGTTCCATCTTGTTAGCTTCTCTAGTAAACGAAACAAAAATTGTGGCTCAAAAATAAGTTTATATGTAATTTAGTTAAGTGGATAGACATAGAGACCACACGCATGTGTCCATGAATCGGCAAATAAAAATGATACTTTTATTATAGTTAGATATTATATATATATATAGATAGATGTTATAATATTTTAATGCTTTCTAAAAATGGAAACATGACCAAGTTCTTTTGCGGTAGATGGATGGATTGATTTCTCAAAATGAAAAGCCTATACAAATATCTGATATGTGAAAGTTAACTAATAATTGTTGGATATGTTTAATCACAAAGAGCGATGTAATGTAAAAAGAAGGTTCATTAAAAGTTTGCAAATTACAGAATGATATTTAACTTATGATTTGACTTATCCTGGTACGTATTCGAGTTATTAAGCTTTTAAGGTTTTAAAATAACAAAAATAGCAGTTAAGACTAGTGACTAGTGAGATATTTCAGAGTCGGCTATTCATTCCCACAGTTTTTGTAAACGAAAATATAATAGTCTAACTAATTTGAGTAGATGTTGACCATAAATTATTAATCAATCACTCATTTCGTTTGAATCTTCAAAACTGTTATCATGGATAACAAGTTTCTCGCTCTCTTTGGTGTCCTCTTTAGGGAAATAATAGACAAGACATACCCAACATGATAATGAAATAATGAATACATATATGTATGTATATGCATGCAGATGCAGGTTACATGCATGTTGCTGTTATTTAATCAGTTTTTTGGTTAAAAAGAACAGAGTAATGGTATATGGGACCATTAATAAAATGAGTATGAACTGGGAAATACGCCAAGACTGAGAGTGACAATTCCTAATGAAGCGGGGGGTAAAATTAAGAAAACGACACAAAGTTGTAAAGTTCCAATACTTTTTTTTTTGTAACCACACAAAACATGCATCTTCTAGAGGTGTTTTTAGTCATTTTAAGTATGAAAATGGACAGTGCTATTACAAAAACAGTAGCTGAGTCGACTCTTTATTCGATCGATACATAGATTTCAACTAAAAAAATATTTTGTCTTTTTCAATACTCTTGTCATTTTATTGGTTTATAATAAGTGAAGATTTTTAAAACAGTTTATCACACTATTTTGTATGATAATTAGGTAATAATTCGCCGAGATAAATCAATTTAAAAAAATTATTATAGTAAAATTATTTATATATTTATGTTTTTTATATATTGGGTTAAACATAATATGTAACTAAAGTTTTTTATTTATTTATTCAAAACTGCATCTTTTCGTGTAAAAGGTACATTTCACCAGTGAAATTTTTGAATTGGTAAGATGTTTTATGGTAGAGAAAATACTTATAAAATGTTATTATTTATTGCAACATATCTTTTATGTGGTTTAAAAATCAAACTCATATTTTTTTATGTTTTATTTTGTAATCGTAACAATTTTGCATGTTTTTTCTTATGTAACCATAACAACATATACTAAATTACTTGGTAGTTAATTATTTAATTTTATTATATGTTAGTAACAATCGGATTCTAAACTAAAATTTTTGAAGATAATCTAATTTATTGATTTAATTTTTCTTTATCAGGCTAATTAAATCTTTTGAGTTAGTCGGTTTGTTAATATTTTCTATAAATGACCGGTTATTACCACAAAAAACATTATGAAAAACTAATGAAAGTCCAAATCAACGTATTTGTGTAAGAATACATTTCACCCGTGAAATATGTGAGTGTTGTAAAGAAAATATTAATAAAATGTTACAAGTTATGGCAACAAATATTTTGTGTGTTTTCAAAATCAAATTTATATTTATGGTTTATCGAGTAATTATAACAATTTTGCATAATGTAATAGCCACTCATTTTAAATATACTTCTTTCTATAACCAATTATAATAACTATTAAAGGCATGTTATTTAAATTATTATGGTTATAATAATAACATAAAAATAATATTTTGTTTTTATATGATTATGTTAATAAGTTATATGTTTAATAAGTTATATATTTTTTCTTTTTTATTAACTTTATATTAATTGATATTTTTATAGCCTTTTTAGAATATTTTACTTATAACTTTGACTTGTATATTTGTAAGTAAATTTTAGTGAAATTTTGCCTTAAAATAGTATGTAATTATTTAATTAGTATTTGATATTTAAATTTGTGTGAAAATGATGACATATTTAACTATTATTCAGTTAATTGTTTTTAAAAAAATATAATGGTATTTTTATGTAATTAAGTAGTAAATTTAAGGGTATTTTGCTAAAACTTACACAGAGCTCTCTCGCGGCGACACATCAGCTTTTTCAAGAGTATGCTTTTCTATTAATATATAGGGAATAATGATTTTAAAGATAAAAATAGTAACTCTTTTTGCATGGTAAATTTGGTAATTGTTAATTTGTGTCATTTAAGCATGTGCCGACAATGTAAAAACATCTAGGGGGCGTATTCAAATCATGATTTTGGAGAATTTGATGGGATTTAGAAAATTTAGAATTTTGATAGATTTTAGAGAAGTTCATATGATTTTCTGTAAAATTCTTTCAAATCCCACCTAAAACCATGAGATTTGGATTTCTGTAAATTAACTATACAAATCCTCCAGAATCCTCCAGAATCCTAAAAATTATTAAAATCCTAATCCACAAAACTGTTTTGAATAACAGTGGATTTTAAAGTAGATTTTTAAATCATTTGTTCAATAACAGTGGATTTTAATGGATTTTAAAGTAGATTTTTAAATCATTAGTTCAATAACAGTGGATTTTAATAGACTTTTTAAAATCCATGATTGAATAACATAGAATTTGTAAATTTTACACAAATCACTTATAATGTCAAGTTGAATACACCCCCTCTAGTCTTTTTTTTCCTTTTAAAATGTTCGTTAGATGAAAAGGACCCTAAATTTTAAAAACTTATAGAAAAATGTCCTTATTTAAAAACTTCTTTATAATATATATACAGAATTTGGAAAATAAATTAGGTTTAGACACATAATTTCATTCATAATTTTGAGACGAGTTTTGTGTTCGTGCACCCCTAATGAAAAATATAAAAGTTTGGTAATCGAAAAATCTATTTAGAATAAAGTTTTTGAATATATGTTATGAGTGGACAACTATAAATCAAATTATCAAATTCAGTAGAATTTTAAATATGATACTGCCAGGTGATGTGTGACTTTACATAAAAAACTGACATTCAAATAATTCATTTTTATTCCTTGCATGCATGTAATATTACATTAACTAGTCTTAAAAGATAACGCATGCGATATATATTTATATTATATCGTCTAGTATGATCTTATACTAGTTTATGTAATATTGCATGCATTTTTCATGATTTATAATTATACACAATTTAACCGAAGGTGAAAAATGTGTCAAGAACCCTAAAATAAAAGAGTGAACAGACGAATAAAAAAAACATTTCATTATTTTCCCGAGAATTCCCTCTAGGAAAGTGAGAGAAAAAGCAAGAGTCGAAAGGGGAAACACTACCTTGCAAGTTAGCTTGTGTAGGAAGAAACAGCTTCGTAAGATTTTGTTTCACTCAACTTTCATCAGGAAACAAACAGATCATCAGTTGAGAAAAGAGTTTGGGATGAGAAGCATAATATTGCTGATGGTTTTTAAAACAATGGAGATTTTGACAAGAAGTGATTCAAAGAAAGATATAAAATTATTTAGGGTTCATGATTGATTTAGCTCCTTTCTAGCTCCATCACTAGATTATTTGATCTTCCCATGCCTCTTATGTTCCTCATTTCCACATGGCTCTCTTTTGTTTAATTACTTTAAAATTGCTTATATAGAAGCAGAGAGAACATTAGTCTCCTATAACACTATCTTGATATAATTAGATTATAAGCCGTGAGAATTATGATATAATTTTTATTGTATTAAATTTGCTTATAATTGGACAATAATGGTTTATGACATACCCGAGATGATTAAATGTTGGCAAGTTTGTGACTGTGATTAATCAAAGAAATGGTGTAATTAAGACAAACAAGATCGTAAAATATAATAATTAATGCACAAAGGAACAATCTTTGTTGTAACACACAAATGTGTGGGAGTGATGGCTTTTCTTTTAAAAGTTTCTGTTTTGTGTCAGTGACTATCGGTGGGAGTGAGTTGTCATTTGAAAACGCCCAAAACCAAAAAGGCAAAAACCCAAATGCATAAAACCAATATTAACGAAGGAGTTTTCATTCACTGTAAAATCACAAAACAAAAATCAACCACATGTCATTTTTGGTTGATTTATTTCTAAAATTTCCATTTTCAAACGTTTTTACTCTATCTCAATACGTTTTCCCCAAAAATAACAATTTCAAACATTTAACTTCCTTCGGCAATGTTTCGTTTCTATATATAGAGACAAAAGAAGTTACAACGATAGCTAGCAGTCTCGCACGCACCGGTAATTAAATCAGTTTGGTACACTGTCAAATTAGAGGCACAAACCAAACATTAAACCAACATACAATTTGGCCATTTGCATTTTCCAATTTTTGACTAAGAGTTTGATAAATAATGTGTAACTTGTTCAATGGTGTGACATAAAACTTTCTGTCATCAGTAACTTACCCTTTTAGGAGATACGGATCCTCGGTGAAATATTGTAAATTGTATGTAAATATTGAAGAGGAAAAAAATAAAGAATAGCATGTATAATTGGTAAATCTTTGCCTATTACCCCCATTACACATTGCTTTTTCTACTCATATTCGCTCGATTACAATTTTTTTAATATCCTAGGACCGCCGTAAAAATATATATCTTGTTCAGTCACTGCAAACTGATCATCCCAATCGATCACGATCAAACTGTAGATTCAAAACTTTTGTCGGAGACCTTCTGGACAGAGAAGAGTATGGTTAAATTTCAAAAAACAAGTAGGACCGTAACCCACGTGAAGATTGATCAAAGAGAAAGAAAAAATAAAAAGATCTTAACGGGTTATAATCTTATCCATCATGTGCCAATTGTGGGTGTGAGTGTGTGGTGGGGGCTGAAAATGTCACATCAGTCTTCACATTGGCAGTTTAGTTTCTTTAATTTTCTATAACCAAGCCCTATTTTATTCCCTAGACTAGATGTGGGGGAAGAAGGAAAAGATGGGACAATGATAGTACTACAAAGAGCAATATCTACATTAGCATAATCTACTTTTTCTGACATCGAAGAGGATTTCATATCATATCGTTGTAGTGAAATCGTCGATATATGAGTCTTGTGGAGGATGATACAAACAAGAATGCGAACTGATTAGATCGAGTTAGCTATCTCGCATCGATCCAAAGCATAGAGTAACGTGTACAAGTTAAACTCTGCGTGCAAGTAACCATCTCCACTATTGTGTGAATGGAGAAAAAGTTTATGAGCTATAAGACACGTTGGGAAACGAATATCTTTGATATACATACGAAAACAATAAAACCTAAACTTAATACAACAAAAAGAGAAAACAAAATCAATGGACAAGAATTTATAGATTTGCACATCATGTTTCACTATTTCTTACACAATTTAATTCAGATAGCAGCAATTATTAATTTTTTAGGGAAGAAAGGCATAAGATAATTTGGCAAAGAAGAGCGTTAAGGCGACCTAACAAGAAGATGAAACAGGTACACGTCACTTTTATAAATTGTTGGCAGTTTCTGATTCATCATCTTTATGACTTGTCCATCTACTCGCTACTCCATTAATGTGCAACTTTTTACTTTTGGTAATCTTATTCATGATATTTTCAAGTGTCTCTTGACTAACATTATCAAAAAGTTTTGGTTGTTGCTTTCCCTTCTTTTTGGTATTCAAACTATGGTTGGTGAAAATTTTCATTATATTCATTCGATTTGGTTTTCCCAAAAAAAAAAATCATTTCTGATTTGTTATTTGTTTCGAATCGACTCAAAAATAAAATAAAATGTGTATAGCTTCACAAAGCATAATAAAAATTAAAATTTAATATCCGATAAAAAAAATAGAGCAATCACAATACTAAAATTTTAAAAGATGAATATTTTTTCCGGTACATGTGTGTATATAGATAATCATATTACATAATACATATAAGTATAACTATTATCATAAGTTTTATGACTTTTATAGAAGAAATCAGTTCTTATATATTTAAAGTTTAATTAACAAATCAAAATAAGAAGAAAAAATCATATATATATATATATATATAAATCTGTATTTTTAGTTTCATTTTATATTAATTTTTAAACCTCTTACGAAACAGATCATATATGCATCTAAATGTCGAAATTTTAACATAAATATCCAATTACTTATAGAGTATACATAGATTAATTAAAGTATTGATCCGAATGAAACAGAGTATACAATCAATATCTAGGACCCCAATATATGTTATGTGGAGGTAAATAGCCTATTAATTTGATAGCGTACCGATTTTAACATGAACAAAACGTTTTTTTCAAACAAACTACATGGACTATTAAATTTTTGCCAAAAACAATATTGGATCGAGATGGTGTTGGTTAACCATGCATGATAAGTTATATGCCACATGGACAGTTTTTGCTAAGTCATAACTAGAAGAGAACCAAATAAACATATTTATTTTTCTCATTTAAACTTTTTAATTTATAAGTTCAACTTTTCATCAATTTTTTACATATATCAATAGTAGTATTTAAAACTTTCTAAATTTTTTAAATATATGATATCCGGTATAATTAAAGGGCGTTTGTAAAAATACACTTTTTCTATATATTTTCAAAAATACTCTCTTCTATTGTTCATTTTCAACAATACCCTCTTCTATGTATTAGAATGAATAAATTTTAAATTCTAGTCTCTAAATAAATAATATACCCCTCCCCCCTCCTTCAAAACTATATCCTACATAAAAAATAGATAACCCAAATCTAAAATAAATTTTAAAAGTTAATTTAACATATTGTAATCTTGCAAAAGATGACAAAAATAAAAATAGCTAAAAAAAATATATTTTTGAAAAGTGGTGTATAGAAAAAGATATTTTTAACAATTTCTCTATTGTTAAATTGTTCTACTAAACAACTGAATTACATCAATTCAAATATACAAAGTTGGATGCATGTTAAGTTAAGCTTCATGCATTTTTTTTTTCGTTTTTTTCTGATTTAGTGATTCAACTAGGTAATAACATTTATAATACAAACTTATATTGGTTTAAATTCATCAAGTTTATAAAACTTTTAAATAAGAATCGTTTCACCACAAATTTTAGATTGACATGATGGCGGATCTGGATCGAATGTGAACCGAATTAGTGATTGGTTAGATTTTTATCAAAATCATGAACTATCAAATCAGATTAAAACCGCTAAAAACCAAAATTTCATGAACCGGATGATTTAAATAAAATTGTTTACCCAGTCAAATCCTTCCGCTAAGCCATCCCGCAATGGGTTTATATATTTTGAGCCACAAAATATCTTTGCATCCATCCTGCTTGAATTTCGTGAGATCCGCGGGTAAGTCAACTGCATTTCAATAAATCATTTTTCTAATATATAAAATATATTTAAAGCTTAAACTTAATTTATATTTATAAAGTTATGTGATAAAGTTTTTAAAAATAACACTTTTTTTTTGTTAAAAACACAATGACATATAGCTATAAATAATAAATCACAAAATAAAACTAAATAACTAAATGTGTCTCGTGCTCTCTGGCGGCAAGACATCAATTTTTTAATATAATGTTTCTCTATCAATGTATAAGGGATGATAAGAATTTCTAAGCTTAATTCATGTTGATTAACTTGTTAAGCTCTCAGCTCATCAAATTTTAGATGATAAACTTTTATTAGGTGTATTATGTATAACGCTATCCAATTTGTGATATAAAATGTAGCAATAAGACATAGAGGTAGCCGAAAGAAAGAGATTGATAAAAGGGGATACCAGTCATACCCCAAATATCATGAACTCTATTAAATACACCAAAGACATCCAGAGAACCAAAAAGAAAAAAAAATTGGTAAGGAGATACCAACCACCACACCCTGCATATTTTTGTAACATACAAAAACAACACAATCTAAACATAATACAACAAAATAAAATAAAATGAAGGGCCAATAGTTCACAGAAATTGCGGTTCATGTTTCACTATACCCTTACGTAAACTATTCATAGATTTACTTATGTTTTTTAAGGAAAAAGGCAATAAGATAATTGGCAAAGAAGAAACGTTAAGGCGACCCAACAAGATGAGACTGTTACAGGTCACTCTACTCGCTACTCCGTTAATGTGCAACTGTTTAATAGCCGGATAAGTCAATTATATCAAATCCATAACATACATTTTTCACACATTTCAGTTTTGACATCGGTTTTGTTATGGTTTGTTTGGCTTCAAAATAATCAAACCAATAATTTTTTCATATGGTTTTGGTCTAATATTTTGGTTTTGGTTCGGTTGGGTCTTTTCGATTTTTTGTTTTCTTTATCCTAAATTTGGTTCATCGTATATAAGAACAAATTTTCTCCGAAGTCCCAACGACACAACACAAGGATAAAATCCCAATTCCGTATAATTAGTTTAGTTTCAACATTTTAATTCCGGTTTGGTTTGGTTTTCCGGTTACAGTTTTTCCAACCCTAGTTTGGTTTGAGAAAAACGCTGAAACAACGTCGTTGTAAAAAAAAACTCCACGATATTCCAATTTCTTTAAGGGTGAATGTCATGAAAACCCACTTTGGGTTGAGTTCTGTCACAAAAACCCACTTTCCACTCATGGTATACTTTCCCAAGTTTTTTGCTTATGTGTCCACTTTCCTTTTACATTTTTGCCCTTACTAACAACTTATCTCTCTTTCTCTTCTTCTTTTCTCTCTTTTTCTCTTCTTTTTTGTTGTTAACACTTTAACAAAGTAAAATATATTTATTTGTTATCATAAAACAAATTTTCTATTTATTTATATAAAATATGTTATGATTATATATTTTCTACATTTTAAGATACATATTGCTATATTTTTTATGAATTTTTAGATTATACAGTATCCATCAGTCGTTGAACATTTGTTCAATTATAAGTGGATAATCAATTGCAATATTGTTAATAGATAGTTACTTGTGTTTATTCATACAAAATATACATACATAAATTTGGTTAGATCTTTATCCATAGCATATTATCCATAACACAACATAGACCAAATAAGTACAAAACCCTTTAATTCTAAATTTTAAATCCTAGAACATAAACCCTTGAACCTAAAACCAAAACTATTCACTTTAAAAAAAAAAAAGTTTAGTGGATAGAAAAACTGTGGATAGGTCTCCATGGATTTATAAAGCATATCTAGACATTAAGCTGAAGAATAGCAGTTGAATGGTGGCTATGGATGTGATCATGTGGATATTTTTTTGTGGATACCAATGTAGACAGACCAAAGAATCATCATACAACATCCACACAATTAAATCCATAGACACCATGAGCTCCTTGCTTCATATTTTGTGTTGGTCCAGAAACATATACACTCATAAGTGGTTAATAAACAAAATAAAAATTAACAACATTGATTTATTTAGAACATTGAATATCAATCATGTGGATTAGTAGTTATGGATACTTATCTTATAATATCTTGCTCATTCTTTACATGAGCAGAAAGTTGTCCAAGATAAATTAGCCACATAGATTTCTTTTAGCTAAATGTTTTTGTACTATTTTTCAGCTAGAAGTAGGTATATTAGAACTTAGAAGTGTCACTAGAAGCATACTACACAATAAACATGGTCATTATTAATCACAAAGCCTATCCACCAAATTCTGACCACGTGGACAAGCAATCCAGATGAAATTTATTGACAAGTTTGTTGCATGTTCAAACATCACTATAGTTTAGCCACTTAGATGTCTTTTAGCCAAATGTTTTTGTACTATTTTTAAGCTAGAATTAGAGATATTAGAACTTAGAAGTGTCACTAGAAGCATACTACACAACAAACATGGTCATTATTAATCTCTAAGCCTATCCACCAAACTCTGACCACGTGAACAAGCAATCCAGATGAATTTTATTGACAAGTTTGTTGCATGTTCAAACATCACCATAGTTTAGGGTTTAGACATTAGATGGTATATAGATTCAATGTCTATGTTTTGAGTTCAAATTGTATTGTCTAAGGTTCAAGGTGTAGGATTTAGGGGTTAAGGTTAAAAGTTTAGGTTTAGGTATGTGGATGATGTGTCTATATTTTTAATTCATGGTTTAGGATTTAGGGTTCAAGGTGTATGGTTTAGGGTTTAGGATTTAGGATTTAGGGTATAAGGTTTACGTTTTTGGGCTTATATGGATTTAGTCTATTTGGTGTTAGGATTTAATATTTAGGGTATAAACCCTAAACCCTAAACCCTAAACCCTAAACCCTAAACCCTAAACCCTGAACCCTAAACCCTGAACCCTAAACCCTAAACCCTAAACCCTAAACCCTAAACCCTAAACCCTAAACCCTAAAAGAAATCCTTCTAGCTGAAAAATAGTACAAAAACATTTAACTAAAAGAAATCTATGTGGCTAATTTATCTTGGACAAATTTCTGCTCATGTAAAGAATGAGCAAGATATTATAAGATAAGTATCCATAACTACTAATCCACATGATTGATATTCAATGTTCTAAATAAATCAATGTTGTTAATTTTTATTTTGTTTGTTAACCACTTATGAGTGTATATGTTTCTGGACCAACACAAAATATGAAGCAAGGAGCTCATGGTGTCTATGGATTTAATTGTGTGGATGTTGTATGATGATTATTTGGTCTGTCTACATTGGTATCCACAAAAAAATATCCATAGCCATCATTCAACTACTATTCTTCAGCTTAATGTCTAGATATGCTTTGTGAATCCATGGAGACCTATCCACAGTTTTTCTATCCACTAAACTTTGTTTTTTTTTTAAAGTGAATAGTTTTGGTTTTAGGTTCAAGGGTTTATGTTCTAGGATTTAAAATTTAGAATTAAAGGGTTTTGTACTTATTTGGTCTATGTTGTGTTATGGATAATATGTTATGGATAAAGATCTAACCAAATTTATGTATGTATATTTTGTATGAATAAACACAAGTAACTATCTATTAACAATACTGCAATTGATTATCCACTTATAATTGAACAAATGTTCAACGACTGATGGATACTGTATAATCTAAAAATTCATAAAAAATATAGCAATATGTATCTTAAAATGTAGAAAATATATAATCATAATATATTTTATATAAATAAATAGAAAATTTGTTTTATGATAACAAATAAATATATTTTACTTTGTTAAAGTGTTAACAACAAAAAAGAAGAGAAAAAGAGAGAAAAGAAGGAGAGAAAAAGAGGTAAGTTGTTAGTAAGGGCAAAAATGTAAAAGGAAAATGGACACATAAGCAAAAAACTTGGAAAAGTATACCATGAGTGGAAATTGGGTTTTTGTGACAATACTTTAGGAGAAAGTGGGTTTTCATGACATTTGCTCTTTCTTTAATAAGTAGAAAAAACAGAAAACGACGTCGTTACGCGAATCGCTGTTAGAAAAAGAGCGACTGTGGTGACGGCGGAGAAATATGGCGGCGTTGATGAAGTCAGTCACCGTCCGAGCTCTAAAATTCTCATCGGCGGCGAGTTTCAGGTCAACCCGATGCAGCAAAACCCCAACACTCTGTATCAGATCATTCTCCACCGTTATGTCACCACCGTCCAAGGCCATCGTTTACGAACAGCACGGCTCTCCCGATTCTGTCACCAGGTTCGTCCGTATACACGTTCACTCTGTTCTTGCTTATACGTACGCGTAATCTCAAATATTTCAACTCTTTCTCTTTTTTTTTTTGGTGAAGACAGATTGGTGAATCTCCCGCCGGTGGAAGTGAAAGAAAACGATGTTTGTGTTAAAATGATCGCCGCGCCGATCAATCCCTCTGATATCAATCGAATTGAAGGTTACAAATTCTCCATTGTTTCCTCTTCTTCTCTAATTCATGAACATTGTTGTGATTAGTGTATGTTAATCTAATTAATTAAGAGTTTTGTGATTTAGATAGTGAAGTTTCAATGTTGAGAAAATGATGATTGTTTTAGGTGTGTATCCGGTGAGGCCACCGGTACCAGCGGTTGGTGGTTATGAAGGTGTTGGTGAAGTTTATGCAGTTGGCTCTAAGGTCAATGGTCTTTCTCCTGGTGATTGGGTCATTCCATCTCCACCATCTTCAGGTAGGAGGAATCTGAAACTTGGATGTTAGTTTGTAAAACAGTTTAGTTATTGGTATCCACTTTTGAGTTTTTGAAGCATGGTGATGGAAATCTCTCTGGAACTAGGGACTTGGCAGACGTATGTTGTGAAGGAGGAGAGTGTGTGGCACAAAATCGATAAAGCGTGTCCAATGGAGTATGCGGCGACGATCACTGTTAATCCACTGACGGCTTTAAGGATGCTTGAGGACTTTGTGAACTTAAATTCTGGTTTGGACTGTTATCTTATGTCTTTGATGTAATTACTCCTTACTTGCTTTTTTTTTTTTACTAACCAAGTAATCAACTGAAGCAGGAGACTCTGTGGTGCAGAATGGTGCAACAAGTATCGTGGGTCAATGTGTGATCCAGTTGGCAAGACTCCGTGGCATCAGTACCATCAACATTATTCGTGACAGGTGAAGTATATTATGAATATAAGATATTGGTTACGAACAATCAAAGCGGCTCTTGTCAAGTAAAACTGTCGTGTGGTAGGGCTGGGTCGGATGAAGCAAGAGAGCAGCTGAAAGCTCTAGGTGCAGATGAAGTGTTTTCAGAGAGTCAACCCAATGTAAAGAACGTGAAAAGTCTTTTGGTAAGATTTATGTTTAGCAATTCTATCGCAGAAATTGCTGAGTATCTGAAGCTTTAACATATGTGTGTTTGTTGTCTAGGGTAACTTACCTGAACCAGCTCTGGGATTCAACTGTGTTGGTGGAAATGCTGCTTCTCTTGTGCTCAAATATCTCAGGTGCAGTGAACATCTCCGTTTTTACATACTTCTAGCTAAATGAATTACCGCTGTGCTGAAGGTAGTGGATACATAAATGTTTCAGGGAAGGAGGAACCATGGTAACATATGGTGGGATGTCCAAGAAGCCAATCACTGTGTCAACAACATCTTTCATCTTTAAGGTAATTGCTAGATCATTCGAAAAAAATAAACTGGCATCAGTGTGATTTAGAGTAGTAAATTTAGATCTTCATTCATAGTTGAAAAAGTACCCCAACTGCACAAACCGGTTTCTCTCACTTCAAATTCGTTGGGTGTACATGATCTATGGCTTTTGTGCACTGTGTTAAAGTTTGATTGCCCTACAGGATTTGGCCTTGAGAGGATTCTGGCTGCAGAGTTGGTTGAGTGTGGGTAAAGTAAAAGAATGCAGAGAGATGATAGACTATCTCCTCGGGCTTGCACGAGACGGAAAGCTAAAATACGAGTGAGTCCTTTTCTTAAATAAAGATTCTTAGCTCCCTTGAAAAACTATCTTCGGCTACCATATAAACCAATGGTTGTTTTCTTCTGACAGAACGGAATTGGTTCCCTTCGACGAGTTCCCTGTTGCTCTCGATAAAGCTCTCGGGAAGCTAGGTAGGCAACCTAAACAAGTCATCACATTCTGAAGATTCCTTCGTGTGAGCCATGTTAGTGTTAGCTATTACTGTGATGATGCATGATGGACTTTATTATACGGTATCTGCGTCCTCTTGTCTAATGTATCAATGAGAACGTAAACTTCATTAAAACCAAAATAAATAAATCGTTATGCTTAAGTTCAGATTGTAACTCCATGGTCATGTGTTAATATATTACTCTGTTCAAACTTCCAAATTATTAGAAGCTGACTTGGTTTCGAGGTGATGTTGATTTTAACCTAAATTTAGAGATAAGCTTTGTAACTGTTCGAATCAAACCAGAGTTGTTTCACATCAGGTTCAGCTTAGTAGTTAGTAGATTATAATAATTACTAGTTTTTTTTTATTGAACAAAATATCATATGATATACATTTACCAAATTTTAACATTAACCTTTTTTAAAATATGGAAAGCATGCCTACTGCTCACCCCTAAACTTAACCGGAAAAATTAGATGGACTAGAGAATCATTAAAGCCGGTTTCTTTTATTGATCATGAACAGCTCAAATGTTACAAAGGAAATCTCACTTGCTTGGATTGCAAGTTAGGGTTCTTTTAAGGTGAGCTTATGTACAGTATAAGGTTCTTGAGTTTGGAAGTTGTGTCTTGCTTGGCGGTTGAGATCACTCTTCATATCCTCGAGTTGTTGACCATTCGATATGGTTTGTTTACATTATTGTCGGGAGAGAATCTTCCTTTTTCAGTCTTCATTTTTTTTCCTCTCCGCTCCAAGTTGGATGATGTCTTCCGAACATCCTTGGTCGGTCTCTTGACCAATGGATCTCCGAGCTAATCAGGCTTTTTCCTCGAAACTAGATTTCTTATTGGACCGCCAGACCCAAAATATAAAAATGGTTTATTCTTGGTTCAAAATCGGGTTAATCGATTGGTGCTAAACCACTCTCTTACACCTACCACTGGATTAGCCAAAAACAAAAGAGTATTAACGAGACAGCCACCTTCGTCTCTCTTGCCGATAGCAACCCTACTTGCTCCGATTAGGTTCGTCGCTTTGTCCTCTGTATCCTAACCAGTTGCTTTCTTTCTGTGTCCCTTGGGCTTCAAAACCATACCTTTCGTTTTGATAGAAACATGATCTTAGCGTAACTGCTTTGTAAGAAAAAGCTCCTTAAGATCATAGTTTGATAAAAAAAAAAACAAGGTTTTCTTATGAATTTGAAAATTCATATTTGACTCCAGTTGTTCACTGTACTTCTCCTTTCCCATAATGAAGAAGAAGCTGTCACTTGGTAATTCCCCCTCGTCCTGTATTGTATTGATTCAAGAGTATATATACAAGTATATTAGGTTTACATAAGGACATAATTGGAATATTACAGTATTCATATTCTATCACTCACCCGCAGTCAAAGCCGGATTGTTCATGACGCCGAGAATGGACTTGAACTCCATGAATAGAGGTGTGTGAAGACCCTTTGTGAAGATGTCTGCATATTGGCTTGACGAAGGTATGTGTAGAACACGGATGTGACCGAGAGCTATCCGCTCACGTACAAAGTGGATATCGATCTCCACATGCTTCGTACGTTGATGTTGCACCGGGTTGGAGGAGAGGTAGACAGCGCTCACATTGTCGCAGTAGACAAGTGTGGCAGTGGTGAGGGGACAATGAAGCTCAAGGAGTAAGTTGCGTAGCCACACCGTTTCAGCAACCACATTGGCCACACCTCTATACTCTGCTTCGGCACTTGATCTTGAAACTGTGTGTTGACGTTTGGAAGACCATGAGATGAGATTGTCACCATGAAAAATGCAGTAGCCAGAGGTGGAGCGTCGCGTCGAGGGACAACCCGCCCAGTCAGCATCGGTGTAAGCCGTTAACAAGGAGGTTTTCGTTGGCGTGAGCTGCAAGCCATGCTGAAGTGTGCCTTTAACATACCGAATGATGCGTTTGAGTGCAGTAAAGTGTGAGTCTCGTGGATCATGCATATACAAGCACACCTGCTGAACAGCATATGCAATGTCAGGACGAGTGAAAGTGAGGTATTGAAGAGCACCTGCTAAGCTGTGATGTGTGCTGTGGCGCCGGTATCCATATACCAATTGGAATCCTGCGGATTCTGCAGCGTCATGGTGCCGAAGGCTTGAGCAATGTTTGGCGGAATTGCAGTTGGCATCGGAGGTCCAGTTGGCACCGAGGAAGGATACGCCCCGAGAATACCATTGTTGTGAGGCAAAGTAGTGGAAACATGATACGCCATTGGAGATGGACGCCACTGTTGTTGAGTCCACGGTTGCTGGTGGGGTGGAGCTGGCCAGTACGATGGTTGTTGCGGCATCCATGAGTTGTTAATGTTGTGGTGATTGTTGTGTCGACCACGTCCACGGTAACCGTTGTTGCGACCACGACAACGTCCTCTGTTTTGATGTCCACAGTTGGTTTGAGGAGGAAAGTGTTGCGGAGATGAATTGCGATTGTCGGTCGCATGAGATGACGGAGGCGTTGATGGACCTGCGGCGGTGTACAGCAGATGAGGTGTAGAGGTACCAAGAGGAGCAGAAGTTGCCTGTTTGGAGGGTTTGTTGAGACGCTCTTCCTCCAGAAGCAGCATAGACCGAGCAGCACCAAACGAGGGGAATGGTGACTTGTGTTTGATGACATTGTGAATGTTATCAAATTTGTCAGAAAGCCCATTCAGCATATGTATCACCAACGAGCGCTCAGTGATAGGAGAGTCGACATTAGCAAGCAAATCAGATATTGACTTGAGTTTTTGACAATAGTCATGAACAGAGAGATCACCAATCGTGAAGGATCGCAGCTCGTTCTCTAGTTGAATTGCTCGGGCTTCCTTATTATCACGGAACAAGTTTTCGATAGTGACCCAAAGCTCACGAGCAGTGCAACGCGATTTGAGGACCGTGTCGAGAAGAGAAGGATAGATCGTTCCATAGATCCACATTTTGACCAGACCATCACGCTCTTTCCAGGCCGTGTCTTGAGGAGTTGCAGGTACCGAGGTTCCATCGAGATGACCAGAAACACTGAAGCTGAGACAGTGAGTCTCAAATAGTTCACGCCACGCATCATAGTTCATCTTCTGCATATCAAGGACCAAGGGAATGTAAGACTTGATGTGTGTCACACCAAAAGCTTTCTCTGCCGGTTGAGCCATTGATAAGGTGAACAAGAAACAAGAGAAGACTGACGAGAATTGAAGAAGAAACAAAGACGAGAAACAGAGCGTAGGAGCAGAGGAAGAACAGAGGAAAAGAGGGAGGCGGCAGTTTAAAAAAAATAGGGTTTTTTTTTTAGGGTGGCTCTGATACCATGTCACTTGGTAATTCCCCCTCGTCCTGTATTGTATTGATTCAAGAGTATATATACAAGTGTATTAGGTTTACATAAGGACATAATTGGAATATTACAGTATTCATATTCTATCAGAAGCTATGTTATTGCAGGTTTCATAGCTCTGCTTCTTGATAAAACTAGTAGAGGTTGTTGGAATCAAACCTTTGATTAATACCTAAACTTGAGTGAATAATCAGAGATTGAACAAGAGGTGAAGAAGATCAAAGAAGAAGATAGAGGAAGAAGAAGCGACGAGAATGAGGGAGAAAAAGTGGTAAAAGGCTTTGGGCCATTAATATTGTTGTAAGCCCAAAATGCTAAGTGGATATTAGTGGTTTGCAAAACCATAGGTTAAATGCTAAGTGTGGCATATATATATGATGTAAGGAGTATAATGAATCTTATCCAGAAAGTTTTAAGAAAACAAAAGAGCTAAGCGGCTGAAACTAAAAAGTTAACATGGTATCAGAGCGAGGAATTAGGTTAATCTTGGTGATCTTCAAGACTTGAGGGATTTGTATCTGTTGAAGGAATTATGGAGTCAGAGGGTAGTTCAATAGTAGAGAAGAAGAAGCAGTGTAAAATATGTAAGAAGTTCAATCATGGAGCAGACAACTGTTACCTTACACGTCGATATGAAGTCCAGTTTGCCTCCAAACAATTCAGACCAAGGAGAGGGTGTTTTGTTTGTGGGAAACCTGGACACTTTGGAAAAGACTGCAAAAGCAAACAGATTTGTCAGAGTAACAAGAAACAACAAACTCAAGAAGAAGAGTCAGCCCTGTTTAACACTGCTCACGTCGGAGAGGAAGTGAGTAGTGAAGAAGTATGGCTAATTGATAGCGGAGCAACTAACCACATGACCAAGGAAGAAAAACTTTTCACAACTATTGACAGGTCAGTCCATATTCCTATTAGGGTAGGAAATGGTGCTAGATTAATGACTGCTGGGAAAGGAAATGTCGAAGTAATAACAAAGCGAGGAATTAGAGTAATCAGAGATGTATTCCTTGTTCCAGGAATAGATAAGAATCTCCTAAGTATACCTCAGATGGTAAGAAATGGATACCAAGTGCTATTTGTGGGAAACAAATGCATAATTCATAACCAAAATGGAGATAAAATTGCTGAAGTGGAAATGGTGAGGAAGGCGTATACGTTGAGAATGCAAGTTGCTGAGGAAAGTGTGAGAATAGCAAGAGAAGAAAGCATATCTGAATTGTGGCACAAGAGATTGGGACATTCAGGCTTCCACAATTTACAAAACCTTCAAACAAATCAGATGGTAAAAGGGTTACCAAAGTTTAAGGTAATCCAGGATGTGTGTGAAGCTTGTGTTAAAGGGAAGCAATGTAGAGTAGAGTTCCCGAAGATGTCTGAGACCAAAAGTGCAGATGTGCTAGAACTGATTCACACTGATGTGTGTGGACCAATGCAGACACCTTCATGCAGTGGAAGTTTATATATTCTCACATTCACCGACGACTATTCACACATGGTGTGGGTCTATTTCCTGAAGCTGAAGTCGGAAACTTTTGCCACATTCAGAAAATTCAAAAACCTGGTTGAAAATCAAACGGGAAAAAGGATCAAGAAGGTGAGATCAGACAGAGGAGGTGAATTTAAATCAGAACAGTTCTCAAGGTACTTAGAAGAGAATGGAATTGAGAGACAATTCACAGTGGCATACTCACCTCAGCAAAATGGAATTGCTGAACGTCGAAATAGAACTCTGATGGATATAGCACGAAGCATGCTCAAGGACAAAGGAATGCCTGACAAGTTTTGGGCTGAAGCCACATTTACTGCTGCATATCTCCAAAACAGACTCCCTACAAAAGCCTTGGATCTTAAGACACCCCTTGAAGCTTGGAGTGGCCACAAGCCCTCAGTTGCCCACCTAAAGATATTTGGGTGCATATGTCATGCCTGGATCCCTGCAGCAAGAAGGAAGAAGCTTGATGACAGATCAGAAAAAGCTATACTCATGGGGTACAGCAGTGTGAGCAAGGGATACAGGATATATGTTCTAAGAACACAGAGGATAGAAGTGTCAAGAGACGTCATATTTGAAGAGACCAAAAGTTGGAATTGGGAAACCCACGAAGAAGTAAAGGAACAAAGAGAGGCGGTACCCAACAATATCAATACCAATCAGAAAACAAGTATTGATCAACAAAGAGAAAGGGACTCAAGGCCAGAAATCCAGTCAAGTGACAAAAATGAAAGAGGAAATGTTAGTCCCATACCTTTTCAACTAAGCGATAGTGCGCCAGAAGTGGGCAGCTCATCCCGAAAAATCCACAAAGTGAAGAAACTAAGTGAGATATATCATGATGAAGAAGATTTAGGGAATGAAGCAAATCAGGTTGAAGAATCTTGCTACTTTACCTGGGAAGAGCCAACTACTTTTGATGAAGCCATGAATAGTAAGGAGTGGAAGATTGCAATGGGTGATGAGATTTACATCATTAACAAGAATGAAACGTGGGAACTGGTAAAAAGACCTACAGATAAGAAAGTTATATCAGTCAAATGGATATACAAGGTCAAATCAGATGAATGTGGTCAAATGAAGAAATTAAAGGCAAGACTAGTGGCAAGAGGGTTTACACAGACTTACGGGGAGGACTATGGTGAAACTTTTGCACCAGTTTCTAGACATGACACCATAAGGACCCTCATTGCTCTAGCTGCACAAAACAAGTGGAATCTGCATCAGATGGATGTCAAATCAGCCTTTCTAAATGGGGAAATTACTGAAGAAGTGTATGTGGAGCAACCACCAGGCTTTGAAATAGAGGGAGCAGAAAACAAAGTTTACAAACTAAAGAAGGCCCTATACGGCCTGAAACAAGCACCAAGAGCCTGGTACAGCAAAATCGATTCATACTTTGTGTCACAAGGGTGCAAAAGAAGTGATTGTGATGCAGCCATGTATACTCAAGAACTCGAAGGTGAAATCATGGTAATAAGCTTATATGTGGATGATCTTATTATTACAGGGAGCAATGAGGATATGATCAAGCAGTTCAAGTTAAATCTAAGTAAAGCTTTTGAAATGACTGACATGGGAAAACTCAAGTATTTTCTTGGGTTCGAGCTAACTTACATTGAAGGAGGAGTGTTTCTAAGCCAACAAAAGTATGCTAAACAGTTGCTGACCAAGTTTGGTATGGAGAACTGTAATAGCGTCAGCACGCCACTCTTGCCAAATGTGAAACGATATGATGGAGCTGAGCTACAAGATCCAAGAAAATACCGAAGTATGGTAGGGGGATTACTGTATCTTGCTGCGACGAGACCAGACCTTGCTTTTGCAGCATCCTACCTGTCAAGGAGCCTTTCAAATCCAAAAGAAGGAAACCTACAGGATGCTAAAAGAGTATTAAGGTATGTAAAAGGAACAGTTGAGTATGGATTAAGGTTTCAAGAGATGCACCAAACTGAGTTGATTGGATTCTCTGATTCCGACTGGGCTGGTTGTAAAGAAGATATGCGTAGTACTACGGGAATGTGTTTCACCTTAGGAAGTGGAATGTTTACTTGGCAGACCCAGAAGCAGGACACAATCGCTCAATCCACTGCAGAGGCAGAGTATATGGCATTGAGTGCGGCCACCAACCACGCAGTATGGCTGAAACGTTTACTGGATGAATTGAAAGTAGACACCAACAAAGGAGTTCCCATTTACTGTGATAACACGTCGGCTATAGCGATTGGAAGAAATCCTGTTCAACACAGGAGAACTAAGCACATCCAGATTCGTTATCACATTGTTCGTGAAGCAGAAAAAGAAGGAGTGATTGACTTACGTTACTGCAGTGGTGAAGAACAAATCGCCGACGTACTGACAAAACCTCTTGGAACAAAACACTTTGAAGAACTCCGATCTAAACTGGGAGTGGTACCAAAACCGAACGAGCGATGTAGCATCGAAGAAGATCATGCTCAAACCACTATGGCTGAACCTGAGTTGCATGTCACCAAGAAAAATCATTCTATGGAAAACCAGCATAAACAGAAAAAGAAGGGGATAGAGATGAATCCGGAAAAAGACACCAACTCGGGAAATAAGTTGAAATCTTCAAGGGAAGAGGTGATGAAAAGAACAAGAGACTCACCGTTGAGCTACGCAGACGTTGTGAGAGGTGTGTCTCACATGGGAATCAAAATCAACAACAAAGATTTGGAGGAAATAAAGATCAAATTTCAGCCTGGGAATTTAGAGATTAAATCAGAAGGTTTGAGAGGGAGTGTTGGAATCAAACCTTTGATTAATACCTAAACTTGAGTGAATAATCAGAGATTTAACAAGAGGTGAAGAAGATCGAAGAAGAAGATAGAGGAAGAAGAAGCGACGAGAATGAGGGAGAAAAAGTGGTAAAAGGCTTTGGGCCATTAATATTGTTGTAAGCCCAAAATGCTAAGTGGATATTAGTGGTTTGCAAAACCATAGGTTAAATGCTAAGTGTGGCATATATATATGATGTAAGGAGTATAATGAATCTTATCCAGAAAGTTTTAAGAAAACAAAAGAGCTAAGCGGCTGAAACTAAAAAGTTAACAGAGGTTAGAGAGACAGAGAGGTATATTATGGACTCTCAAAAAGATGTGACTGAGGAAAAAATAGCTTGGAGTAAAGAAGGTTGTGTTCTAAGATTGAAACTACTCTTTGCTGATTTTTTTTTGTTCTAAGATTGTGTTCATTATAGATGTTTCAATCAATATTGTTTATGGATGTCAGCGATTCGAAAGAAGGTGAAGAACTCCGAGTCCATAGCATTACAGAGATATAACATTGATAGTTATATCTTACTGGACCTTGATAAGGTATTAGATGATGCCTATTGCTCTTTTCGACCGGTTCCTGCTGATTACGATACTAGGAAACAATTGGTGAAAAAACTTAATGCAATGGCTATAGATATCTATGGTAATATAAGATTTAACTTGTAGTCTTTTTTTTTATCTTCTCTACCTATATCGAAAGTTCGCATAGGTTTTTATTTATTTTTGTGTTCATTAGGTAATTCAGAAGAGAGCAGGCATGTCCTTGAGGCGTATGGATCTTTCTTGATGGATATGTATACCTCTCTGAGTGATTTGGATGTGTCTGTTGTCTTTAGTAACGGAACATCTCAACTTCCTCATGAAAAGAAGCTTCAGATACTCGAAAGATTTGCGGAAAAGCTCCGCTCGTTGGAGGGTAAGATATTTGTTCTATTCTTGTTGCTGATTCCATTACGGGAAATGAAACTATTAGTTTTAGTGTTACAAGTGAATGTAACATTCTCAAAATGATTTTGAGTTTCATCTTCTTACCTACACTTTTTTTTTTTTTGTAGGGGAAGGCTTAGTTAGGAATGTTGTATCTATCTTCACTGCTAGGGTGCCAATTGTAAAATCCACTGATCAAGGGACTGCTATTGATTGTGATGTGTCAGTCTAATGCAAAGACGGCATTTTAAGTTCACAGATCATTCGTATTATATCTCAAATTGATGACAGGTTTCAGAAACTTTGTTTGTTGGTAAGATTTCAGTTTCTATATATTCTAAAGGAAGTCTGTGGATATATTCATATATAGTTTGCATATTGTTCAAGTGCGCTGTCAATTGTTTAGTACCAATGTGACTATTCTTCATGTGTTAGGTTAAGCGTTGAGCCAAAGCACATGGGATTAACGATGCGTCACTCCAAACCCTGAATTCTATATCTATCACAATGCTAGTCGCTCATCATTTACAGGTCAAACGTAGTTACTCATGTTGGATTATTTTAGGTAGAATCTTGAGGGTTTGGTTCATCTCTCTCTAAAACTCTAGTTTGCTTCTCCTTTGTCTTATGTGGCAGACTCAAAATCCTCCCATTTTACCTCCATTCTCTACACTTTTTAAAGGTGATTAATATACCACACATAAGACAAAAGAACTATATACATAGGATGGTTTTGATGGGGTCATTTAGTTAAATGGCAGAGTCATCAACATTTTACAAAGTCTCTTTGAGCTAGAATTACATTACTGATCTAAATTATCATCTTTTTTTCCTCTTTGTCTTTGCTTATGTCTTTCACAGATGGAATAGATCCTCCTAACGTGGAGAGAGGACTCAAAAGTTCTTGAACTGGGGAGGACGTAATCAAGAATCTCTCGGTAAACTGTTTGCATCATTCTTTATTAAGGTGCTGTAAATCTTCTTTTACCTTTGAACCTAAACATGCTTATTTGTTAATTGTTATAATGAAAATATGTTTTTTCCTGTATTGCAGTTGCAATCTGTAAAATTCCTTTGGAAGCAAGGGCTCTGCGCCAGTGTGCTGAAAGGTCTTTGGATATCTAAAAGGAGGAAAGGAGCTCTTATTAATGTAAAAAAATCTCTACTGTAAAATTACATTAACATTCTTCCTTTTTTCTCTTATCACTTCAGTTGATTTATTTATTTTTGTTTCATTCTGTGTTGTTTATATAGGTTGAGGATTTTACAGATGTTTCTAACAATTTTTCAAGGGTGGTTAGTGCCAAAGGAGTCGAAAAGATATACATATCGATTAACAAAACTGTAGATGACATTTTGGAATTGCTCAAAGGTAAGATCACTGGAACAGATCTCAAACACAGCTTGTTTGAACAACAAACTGTTGTTGTGGAGCCTTGTCCTCCTGAGTCGCCACTGATCAACAATGGTTGCTCACAACAACCTCATAACAACAAAAGAAAGGAGATTGATGGCCATGCTGAAGAACATCATAACAAAAGAGTCTGCTTGGTAAACGAATACAGAGCTGTAGGAGGAAAGGGTGGTTTGGTGAATGTTGGCAAAGAACCAATGCATGTTGGTCTGTGGCATGAGTACAGTCGAAGTTTAGATCTGCCACCACCGCCAGCACCTTATGATAAAGTTCTTCATGAGAAATTTGGTCTTGACTGGTTAGGGTTTGTGTAACTTGTGTCTTAACATATTATATTAACATGTTATTTAGTATACAACTCCATGGTCATGCATGTGCTAATTTTTTACTCTGCTCATAGAGATAACTATAAAATTATGAGAAACTGACTTGGTTTCGAGGTGATGTTGGTTTACCTTATGTTTGTGTTTAGTTTTGTTGGAATCATACTGAAGTAAAGAGTAGATTTTTTTCGCCTTGGTTTATGGATGTTAGTGATTTGAAAGAAGGTGAAGAACTCTGAGTTCATAGCATTACAGAGACATGACATTGATAGTTATATCTTAATGGACCTCGATAAGGTATTAGATGATGTCTAATGCTCTTACGTTCAGGAAAGGACCCAAAAAATCAATACATCTTGCCAAAGATTAATATACTCTAAAAATCTTTCTCAAGCTTAACCTTTATATGGTTACCATCTGTAAGGAAATGTGACTTGATATTCTCCATCTATATATACCCGGTGCAAAAACTATAAAAGTGTTACACAGGAGGGGAAAGTTGAATAATCTTGCAACATTGTTCTAAGGAGATGCATATAGAGATGGAGAATATCTATAGGGCACTGATTTGATTTTTTAAAAAGATTATTCAACTTTCCCCTGTACAGTTCATATCATCATCGTTTGATATCAGGATACATGAATGAAATGACTGATAAAAAAAGATATGTACTATCTATTAAAGTTACATACCCGTTTGTTAGGATATGTGACTTGACATTCTCCATCTGTCGTGGTATCTCCTCAAATACAGATGCAAATATATCTTTCTTATCAACGTTATGATGAGCTGACGTCGCGAACAAGGCAACAGCCCCTGTGACATTTGTATGGCAAATATTTTAGAGTTAATTAACAAAAATGCCATGAACAATATAAAAAAATTAGTCAAAATGCCACTTTTTCCCTTTTTTTCCACAATGCCACAAACTTTACATAAAAAGACATAAATGCTCCTCGATGAACACTATGCTGCTGATAGACAAGATACAAATGATGGACAAGATGCAGATGATGGACAAGATGCGGATGATAGACAAAATAAGGATGATGGACAAGATGTGAATGATGGACAAGATGTCGATGATAAACAAGATGCATATGATAGACAATATGCGGATGATAGACAAGATGCGAATGATGAAAAAAGATGTGGATGATGGACAAGATGCGAATGATGGAAAATATGTGGATGATGGACAAGATGTGGATGATGGCCCACCCTAATCCACATCATCTTTTAGTCCACCCTCATCCACATCATCTTCTTTTGGTTCATCACCTTCTTTTGGTCCATCACCCTCTTTTAGTTCATCATTATCCATATCTTCTTTTGATCCACCATCTTTTTTTGGTCCACCATCACGACACTTTACTCTTTTTGTCTAATTATCTTTCATATACAACTTATGTTTAATAATATGGATAACTAATTTGAACTTGTGGACAACTTCGTTAATGTAATTCTCGTAGACAAGTTATAAAAATGATTTCGTGGACAAGTTTATGACTTACACTAATAACTTGTCCATCATATCTCGTCCACGACAATCACTCTCTTTCATATAAGGTTATTTTCGTCTTTTAATCACATGTGAACAGTAAAAATGTGGCATTTTTAGAAAGATAAAGTAAATGTGGCATTTCCCAAAACTTTTATAAAAAATGTGGTCTTTTTGGCAAAAAATCCCAAGATTCTAAGGCTGGAGCTAGCGTATATATATTATGAGCAAAATCAAGAAGACATGTATATACCTTTTTAAACTTTCCATTTCCGAGTACAACCTTATGAAACAATCAGTTTGTTCATACTCTGCTTAGTTTTCAAAAACCCAAAAATTGAGAGTTAGAATAAGAAATAAAAATTACATGACATATGAATGAACACTACAAAAGTACTTGATAGTGGTTCTTCAATCAGTCTATCTTTCTGAGGCCATTTTATTTTTGTGACACTTTTTTTATAAGTCGTCTTTGATGTAACTTCTTTGTTGCAACGCATCACATACATCATTATAACGGTGTGTCAAATAAAATAAAACAACAAACATACACATCAAAGAGAAGTAGAGATCGCGATATGAGCGAGTTAGGAGTTGGGGACCTGATAATGGTGCATCAATTTTTCTCTCTTGTTGATGTCTAAATCAGTAGAGATTTGTTTGGTGGAAAGATATCGAAATTCCTTTTATAAATGTAAGTCGAAAGCACAGAAATGTTCCACAATCTCAAAATGATAATACAAGCAGAGAACTTCTAAACTCATGAGAATTAATTAATGCATCTTTTTTACCCTTGTTGTAATTTTTTTGTTTTTTGTTTTTGTTTTATGTTAACATGTAGAACCTCCAAAATGAACTGTCCACTACTTTTTAAAAGCATTTGGATCCAACTTCGGTATATTTCTCACTTTGCTAATAATAGTCACTTGTCCACGGAGCTTCGAATTTTAAACAACTGGGCTCGGCTCTAACCAGTACACGAAGTTGTCTGATCAGTGTCATCTCATCTTTGTATTTTCTCCGGGTGGCGTGACAATTTTGAAGAATTTTTAAACATTCTACAGAAAAAAGAAAAACAGAATTGGTTCGAAAACTGAGGAAGTTATATAACTAGAAACCATAGTCAAAGAGCTCAAGTCCATTTAGGTTTACTAAATTGTACTCGATAAATACTTAGGTTCACTTTATCTCTTATTTCTCAACCAATCATAATGTTTTATCTAATATTTTATTTGAAAATATAAAATAAAATTAAATTAAAAAGTAAAAATAAATTAAGGAAACAAATGTATACTTTTATAATTAGAATGAAATTATATATCGGTTTGGGTTCATAAAATAACAGTTTAAGTTTTTAATTTTATAATAATGTATACATATTTTATTTCCTTATTTTAGAAGGGGTGAATGAAGAGATTCACCCTTAGGTGAACCCAATTATGGTTCATTATACTCACTCATGGACTTTCAATATTTTTCATACTAAAGAAAAAAGGAAATGGTTTTGTTGACTAATAAAATGCCTATAAATTGTTTCCAAATGCATAGTTTATAGTCAAAGATAAAAGAAAAAAATCAATTATTATATTTCTAATAAATATATTAGAATAGTCAAAGATATAATAACTTTCCTTACTGAATACCTCACCACATAGAAAATTAAAAAATAGAAAAATATAATTATATTATTGACAAATAAACTATTAATTATGTTAACAAAAATAAAAAAATAAAAGTCAATATATCATTGAGTTTAATTTTGGAAAAAATAAGTTCAAAATATTAAATAATAAGAAAATTTAACTTATCTCTCTATTCATTTTTTTTCATTTTGAGCGAAATTTAATCATTATGTCGACCATCTTTTAATGGTTATAATTAGTTGGTTACATTGCATATTAGTCTTCTAGGTTCAATGAAGTTATGGTATATAATTAAAAGAGTTAACATAATTTATTATCAGTTAACATAATTTAAAAACTTGCATGGTGTGGATACTCTACTAATATAAGTACTCCCAAAAATCTATATCCGCTTTGGATTAGATCATTGTGTTTTCAGAGCCAATTCTCTCCTTAATTCTTTCCTTGTGCTTCACATTTGGCTTGGGTTCTGAATTCTGAACCTTGGCTTGAAACATTTCTTGAATCTATGCTAAAAACATTTATTGAAGCATTTGAACAGTGATTGGAATATAACTGATTATTCCTAATCGACTCTAATTGTTCACAGTTCTAATGGTTTTAATTTATTGCAGGGTTAGTAGCTCTGTTATGGCCTCTCGAACTATTGTGGCTGAAGAATATAATAATGTTTCAAGTCTTGGTGAATGAATATTACTCTCTTTTTTTCTTTCTGATATTGGTAAAATTGTGTTCAGGAGAGGTCTTAATCGTTTCTCCTTGGTTTATGGATGTCATGTCAGAGATTCAAAAGAAGGTATTATTAAATGACGTTTACTGCTCTTTTCAACCGGTCTCTGTTGATTACGGTACTATGAAGGAATTAGTGAAAAACCTCAATGCTATGGCTATAGATGTTTATGGTAATATAAGACTTACATGAAATCCACGTTATCATTTTAAGATTGGGAAAAACAAAAAACTCAGCGTGCAAGGTTTTAATTTGTGTTCATTAGGTAATTCCAAAGTAAGCAGCCCGCCCTTGAGGCGTATGGGTCTTTCGTGATGGATATGTTTTCTAGGCAGAGTGATTTGGCTATTATAGAAATGTGTAGAAAGAGATTTCTTCAATTGGTTCTAATCGTTACCAATCACAACCAACTGTAAACGCAACATTTGCAGGTGATAGCGAGAGAACCAATCAAAATGTTGATTGATTCCCCCGCTATCTACTACTGCAAACGCTGTGTTTGATGGTTGTTGTGGTTGCTAGCGTTTGGCAATATTCTAAAATACGCTAGGCGCTAGTCGGGCGGTGCACCACCATTTAACGTATAGCTGTATACGCAGCTGTATATACGGGATATATACGGTAAATATATTTTACCAAAAATATATATAGATATGAAAAATTATAAATATATTATATATATAAATAAATCTATATAATAAAAGAACAAAATAAATATTAAAATCTCTGCAAAAACACTCATGAAATTGTCAAACCAATAGTATATCAACCTTAAATTGTCAAAAATACTTATGAAATTGTCAAACCAAGTAGTCTAAAACTCAATAATTGAAATAGCAAAACGAAAACAGAAAAATAAACCAATTTTAATCTTCAAATTCTTCTTCTCCGTCGACTTGTAGTATCAAAATTCAAAACTCAAAACTCAAACCTAGTTTAACGATGTTAAGTATTATAGTTCTATAATCAACAAGACAACAACGATACTATAGACATGATAAAGCCAAAAAGAGAAAGATCATATAATTGATTGTCAAAAAAAAAAAGATCATATAATCAAAACAAGAGAAGAGGAGTAAAGAAAACCTGAAGACTCTCTGAATATAGAATGAAGTTTGAGAAAAGTGTCACGGCAGTAGAAAACGAATAAAGCTTAGGGTTTCTTCAATTTATAGGTTTCGTTTTATAGCTTGATTGAAGGTTAAAAAAAAACAAAATACGGACGTATATGCGCTAACCGTATAATCGTTCGTATATACGCTATATAAGTAAGCGAATTAGACCAACCCGTATATGTTAAAACGCTTAGACTATAAACGGTACAGTGGGTCACCGTTTACCGTATACTCACCGTATATACGGCCGCATAGTCCGTATTTTTGAACATTGGCATTTGGTACCAATTATATAAATCAATTTTTACCGTTTGAAATCGCTGAATTTCAAAAACTCTTTCTCGCAAAAGTTTGTGGTTACGTGTGAGAATTTTTTTTAAAAAGGAAAATATATATCAAAAGATTTTAAAATATGTTATCAAACATTATTTATATTCACAATAATTCTTAAACATCATTTCTGGTGTTCATTACTTAATAATGTTCAATTTTAATGTTTTTTTCATTAATAGAGTTTTTGGTGTTTTTATAAAATTTTATAATTATAAAATTGCATTGTTTTAATAATTATTTGTTTAGCCACTGTCGTATGTGTTGATCAACGAGTCATAAATTAACACACCATTTTAACCGATAAATCAGTCGTTCAAAACGCTGAATTAAAGTTCAAATGGAAAATATCCGCTTCTGCAATCACAACCGCAACTGCTGCATTTAAACCTGTCAAGCCCTTACTAATGTAACTATTCTCATATGTCAGGTTAAGCATTGGGCCAAGGCACATGATTTTAACAGTGCCCTACACCGAAACCTGAATTCTGTATCCATAACGTTGCTAGTCGCTCTTCATTTACAGGTATCAACTCAGTATTATTTTAAGTTGTATATGCTTAAAGTTTGAACCAATCTGCTTCTCCTTTGTCTTGCGCAGACTCAAACTTCTTAAAATGGGGACAACGTAATCATGACTGTGTGGGTAAGAATGTTTGCAACCTTTTTCATTAAGGTACTAATCTTTTTTTGCCTTTAAACCCAAACACCAAGCTTCTGTACGTACATACTTATTTGTTGTATAATGAAATATATGTTTTCTACCTTGTAGTTGCAATCTGTAGAGTACCTTTGGATGCAAGGGTTCTGCGTCAGTGCAATGCATAGTCAGTCTTTGAATATCCAAAAACTGGGAAACTACTGGTATAGTGAGTTATGGGAACTTTGGCACTCCAACTGTACGTACCCCATCCTTATTTTGGTAGATCGTTTTACTAATATTGTTTTTGCTTAGCACAAGTTTACACCAATCACGAATGACGAACCATATATATTAAAACATAGTATATATAACAAATTCAGGATTTGGTTACTTTGGTTTAAGTGGGACTGAATGTATCTACCTACATATCTTGCATCTTATGTTGGATTTGGATTGGAGAATCTGTAGCTAGCTTTGTGTAACTTGTGTCTGAAGTTACCTTTTATAAATTCATGTTTTCTTAATGCCAATTCGCCTCGGATCCTTATACACACTTTCACTGAAAGATAAGTTAAATATATGATCGACCACCAATATATTACTTCAGATTCAGTAATATATTTTGGCATCACCCTGAAAGTAGCCATAATAGAATTATAGAAACTCAGATCTTTAAGAAATCTTTAGACCGGCCAGAAAAAAAAATAAAAAAATAAGAGTGACATAAATATCTGGAAAGTGCTTGAAGATTTGAACTGAGAATAGATGAGCATTTATAAGTATGTTAACTTTAATAAGTGAACGATTATTCTTCTCAACAATTGTGAATTGCATCATTTAATTAACACATTTATCTCCGTTTTTTTTTTCCCCGAGTCTTATATTGAAAACTTGTAAATGTAAGATTACGAACATTGAAACCCCATTTTGTTCGAGAAATATAAATGAAAAACAACAATACATCAGGTCACACACCCGAATTATTCAGTTTAGAAATATGAAAAACAACAATACATCAGGTCACACACCTGAATTATTCAGTCTTGAAATATGAAAAAACAACAATACATCAGGTCACACACCCGAATTATTCAATCTTGAAATATGAAAAACAACAATACATCAGGTCACACACCCGAATTATTCAGTCTTGAAATACTTCAACCTTGCTTTAGTACAGATGGATAGACAAATCCGCCGAACTGGCCCTGAATTTAGTCCTCACAAAGTCGGCTCTTGCACGGATACGGTCAAGTCGATCCACGCCAAGTCCCATGGGTGCATACAAGTCCACCCGTTCCAGCACACGACAAACGCGAATCAGATTCTTCAGGAGCTGCAACTCATAAAATCCTCCACAGAAGTTCCAGACTTCTAAATATTTGAGTGTATTCTTGAAACACGGGTGAAAAATCCCAACCCTCCAATATCCGTTTGCATCGATCGGCACTCGCACCATTCGGACAGCGGTTCTAACAACGAGCTGAAAAGTCAGCGTCTCCAGATATGGACAGCTGTTGATCATGAACCTGATTCCGACAAACTCACGTGGTTCGAGAGTGGTCATCAGCACCAATCTCGTCGTTTTCATATCTGCTCTAAGGCGAAGCGGGTTGACATTATCCTGGATCACTTGAATGAGGAAAGGACAGACGGTTACTGTCTTGGCAGTAACCAAACTGCAGAGGAGGTCACAAAAATGTGTTCCTAAGCCAGCTTGGAATTGGCTCAGCCTCCCAAAGTCCAGCGACACTTCATCCATTTCTTTGTTTACGTTCCTCAACATAAAGGAATGAACATTGCCAGCATACTTGAAGATGAGAATGCTTGGCAGGTCGAGTGAAGTACCTTGCACTGCGAAGACACAGTTCTTGAACACCAGTTTGATCAACCTGTTGTTAACTCCGGTTATTGCTCCGAGACCAACGTTCCAGCAATTTTTAATCTGTAGACACTCCAGAAGAGGTGCCTTTGGTAACAAAGACGTGATCATGGCAAGCAGCATCCACCCAAAGTATAGGAACTCTATATAACCCGCAGATGCAAGCCTCGATGCATCAAACCGGCATGCGAGTAACTTGAGCTTCACCAGGCCGGTTAATCGGTAAAAACTCTCCGGCATTTGAATCATGGTAGATTCAAATGATGCTGCTACTTCATCTCTGTTCACCCAAAGCCGGTCTGAGAAATCAAGAACGAGATTCTTGACTTTCTTAGCGGCTGCGAAATCTATGAGAGTCCTCATCTCCGCTTCAAAACCAATCGGCCTATGAAAGGAGAGTTCGAACGTATCAACGATCCCACCCGTGAACATGGAAACCCAATGCAAGGTGTAACCTACAAATGCCTCTCGTTTCGTATCTTCATCAACCCACGCCGGATAGGTTTGAGTGATCACAGACTCTTGAAATGAAACGTTCCTCGTCTCACGACAAATATGCTTCCAGCGTTTAGATAAAACGCTGGTCCTGAGAGCTTCCTTGAACGTCAGATTCGAAATGATTAGGACAAGAAGAATGTCTGAAAGAGTCGAGATAATGTCGAGATCACCTCCTGAAACCATTGTTATATTAGAGATTTTGAGAAAATGATGAATAGAATCAAGAAAGTGATTTGCTGTGTTTTGCAGGAAAGAGTTTGCTGTATTCGGGGGTCAAAAACTGTACTTTAATATATGCTTCTATCTCTGATTAACTTGGTAATTTGTTCTCTAGTCTAGTTCAATGTTGTTTTTACTTTGTTTTTGTTTGACTCTCTTATACATGTAAAGTCTATAATTTGTTTTTATTTAGGTCTTGAATGGTAGTAGATTCTCCAATAGTCTTTAGATTTTGTTTTTGAAAAATTCATTTTATCTCCAATCAAGATTTTAGCCTAAATAGATTTCTTAAAAAAATAGGGAAACTTGTTTTTGGATTTTCTTTACAATCCTTAATAGAAACCGAAATCCACTCTTCCAATTGGTAACCATAATTAATGAAAAGAATGATGTTCCTCTTCATACCTTCAAATTTTTACCATTTTATAAAAAATACTAGAATTTGTACCAGCGCAAGCGCGGGATTTTAATTGAAAACTTTTTCTATTGATATAAATTTTTGAGCTAACTTTGAGGGTAAATCTTTATACATATATGTCATGTGGTAATATGAGGAAAAATAAACGACATTGATGACTATTTTAAGATCTTTTATCATTAAGAAAGTTTATTTCTTATTCATATTTCATTAAAAAAATTTTAAGGCTTTGATGTTGATCTAATTGTATAAATTATTTATGATGGATTTTGATACTAACATAACATTTTTCGTATAAATTTGAATATACCGAATCTCATGAATATTGCTTAGTGTAAAGGTAAAATATAATATCATATCGTTATAACATTTTTACCAAGCTCGCTTTACCCATCTAAGTCATTGCAACATACCATAAACGACCAATTCATGAATGTACATATTTTATCCCACTTTCCATGATTATATGGCCAAACTGTTAAACCCGACTTGGAATCTAATAATGTATGTCATTTATTTTTCTACAAACTCATTCGTTTCACACAACTAATGAGATTTCAGAGATTTTAGTTGTGTATTATTCTCTTTTCAAGTTTTACTAATTTATTTTTAAAAACTTTTAACTATAATTTTTTCGTCATTATTGATGATGCAGTTCTTTTGACATCTACTTTTTCCATATTCTATTGGCTCACATATAACACATATCAGACTGTAAAATAATTTTTAAGATATATTATAACTATTTTCTCTTTAATTACTATCTTTCAATACTTAAATTTGGATTAGAAGCATTTGATTCAATTTATGAATATCAAATTTGTTTTACTTTTGGATAAAATAATATTTCACTTTTAATTTTATTTTTCCTGTTTAAATTTTATAAATACAATTACAGAAATTCTTTTTATTCTACCATAATTTTAAATTTTACTTCCATTCTAAAACTCAATTACACAATTACATTTTTTTTTAAATATTCTACCATCAATTTAAAGTTTATTTCTATTCTAAAACTCAATAATACGCAATTATATTTTTTTTATTCTACCATAAATTTAAAATTTTCTTCTATTCTAAAACTCAATAATACATTTGAAATTTTAAATTATGATCAGTTCAATAGAAATTTTTAATTATGTTATTACCACTAATAAAAAATTTAGTATTGTTTTGTTATTTTAATATTTTATTTATTTTACATAACTATTTTTTATTTCAACTTTCTATTAATTATAATTAACAGAAATATGCACTATATGAATATTTTAAATTTATTTTAAAGTACAAAATTGAATCCATAGGGTTTTTAAAATAGTGCTGGGTCTAGAGACTTTGAATGAAATAATGCTGGCCCTACAAACTAGGCCTGGACATAAAAACCGTACCCGAATACCCAACCCGGAACCTGACCCAAAAACCGGGTTCGAGTTTGGTACGGGTTTGCCTATAAAACCCTATTGGGTTTTATTTTCTAATACCCGTGGGTTCGGGTTAGGGTCGGGTAATACCCGGTACCCGTTTGGGTACCCATTAAACCCGAACATATAAACATATTTATAATATTTATCATTAATATAATGCAATTACCCCAAAATTATGATTATAATTTTGAATATTTCATTTAGTTTTATACCTAAATATCAAAAATAATCAAAATATCTAAAATATTTTGTTATGTAAGTCAAAATTTAACTAAATTTATTTAAATTTAATTATATTTTTTCGGATACTCGGTAGTTCGGGTACTAATCGTGTTCTAAAATTTGTAACCCAAACCGACCCGAACCCGATAGTACCCAAACCAAACCGAACCCATATATCTAAAAATACCCAATGGGTTCTATTTTTCTAAACCCGTTTACCCGAACCTGAATGGGTAATACCCGAACCCGAACGGGTTACCCGAATGCCCAGCCCTACTACAAACTTTGGATGAAATTTAGTTGATTAGTTTGTCATTTGAATAATTGTTTAAAGGGTTTATTAGAATCTGTAAGACCGACAAAATTAAAGAATAAGTGGCTGATGTGGCAGCACCATGAGTGAGAAAATGTAACTTTATATATATAGATTATTTTTCCATCTTTCATCTACATTTCTCATAAAATAAGGAACAATAAAAAAAAATGTTCCTCTTTGAAACTGATGAGGAACAAATGGAACAAAAAATTAACAAATATTAAAATTTTGTTTTTTATTTTTAAATAAACAAAAGTTATGTTTATTAATAATATTTCAATCTTATTATAAAATAATATTCATATTTTCACAGTATCTTGGCAGAAAAAATATTTTTGATACAAAATTTCATGTTAAATTAATCTGAAGGCTTTATCTGGAAATTGTATGAATAGTAAAATAAATTTAAAAGATTTTTCTATCGTAAATAAAAACTATTCTTAAAATTATATTGAAGGTTAATATTGGCTATCTATATTTAATATGATCTATCTAAAATTTAATTCAAAATTTTTATTTTTAAATCAAATGTATAATTTATTTTATATACATTAGAAGTAGTATTAGTATTTTTATTGATTGATTTATTTAATATTTAATATATTTTTAAAAAATATTGTTATTGTTTAATCACTAGTTATTATTTTATTCCTTCTCTGCATCTTTTCCTTTCATTCCTCAAATTTTGTTGTTCAGTTCGTATTGTTCTTTTTATTCATTTTTTCCCTCTAATCGTTGCTATTAATAGCCCACATAATTAGAGATTTTAAAAAAACACTCACCACATTTCTTTTTTTTTATTGTAAAAACTAAAAACTCAAAAATAAAAAACAAAAAACAAAAAACCAAAAACCATAATTTAAAAACTATTTTAAAACCCACTACCATTCATAGCCTTATTTTATTTTACAGACGATTGATGTCCATAATGGATTTTATTCCGGACATTTGCTTCCTAGATTTCGATTTGACCAAAAACTGCCTTTTAAATTCAAATGCATACTGTGGTCAAAGAAAAAGTTCAACTATATTTCTACAATATGAAAGTCAAAGATAAAATATAACTTTCCTAGCTTGCCATTTAAGAACATGCATGTATTGATAAATGGTGCATTTTCAAAAATAGTTTTTTTTTTCGAATAATTAACAACATTTATTTATGAATAACTATTTACATAGAAAACAATATTTGTTCTCTTTGTATAAAAATATACTTATTGTTTTTAAAAATATACATATATTCATAAGATCATATAAAATATCTTTTAAAAAGGCGGTCCTAGCTTGGGTAATTTAACTAGTATAAAAACCTAAATAACCTAGACATAAGTACAATTAATATTAAAGAAAAAAGAAGATTAACAAGACAGCCACCTTTTTGTGTCTCTCCCCCTCTCTCCTCCATACAAAATTGTGGGTTTCTCAGACTTGTCTCTTGCCACGGTTCCCTCAACGGGACCGTGACACCGTATCATCTCCGACTAGTTCGTCGCCTTCTCCTCTGGCCAAATACATTCCTCTGGTGCGTATCCCAAAAATTTTATTGCTTTGCTTCAGATTTCTTGTGGGTTCTGCTACCTTACTTATTGATCGAATCGAAAAAAATTGAGTCTTTGGACTCAAAAATGACTCGAATGCTATAAAAAAATGAACTTTAGATCTTAGTTTGATTAGTAATTTAGGTTATAGGGATTCTTATTTGACTCCAATCTCTTTTGATTTCGTTAGTTTTGATGTGAATGGTTTCTATGTTATATTTGCAGGTTTTAGTAGACAGAGAGGTATCATGGACTTTCGAGGAAATGTATCTGACGAAATCAACGTTTCGAGTAAAGGTTAATACTTTTTTACTCTTTGATGGAAAATTTTTCTTAGATTGTTTGTGTTTATATTTCAGAGTTTCTCAATCATTCTTGTTTATGGATTGTCAGCGATACGAAGGAAGGTGAAGAACACTTTGGCCATAGCGTTAACGAAATTTAAGATTGAAAGTTATAACTTAGTTGACCTTGATAAGGAATTAAATGATGTCTACTGCTCTTTTCGACCGGTTTCTGCTGATTACGATATTAGGAAGGAATTGGTGAGAAGCCTTAATGCTATGGCTGTTGATATTTATGGTAATCTAAGATTTCTTTTTATCTTATTTAGCTTGGCTGATAACGAATGTTAGCAGAGGTTTTATTTATTTATTTTTGTTCATTAGGTGATTCAGAAGAGAAGAGCCCTGTCCTTGAGGCGTATGGGTCTTTTGTAATGGATATGTATACCTCTCAGAGTGATTTGGATGTGTGTATTAACTTTGTTAACGGAACATCTGAAGTTACTCGTGAAAAGAAGATCCAGATACTTGAAAGATTTGCTGAAAAGCTCCGCTCTTTGGAGGGTATGATATTTGTTGTTCCATTCTTGTTGCTGATTCCATTATGAGAAATGAAATTATTGATTATTACTTATTAGAAGCTGTTAAGGTATATGCCAACTCCCATTATTGTTTTTTTTTTATATAACCTAAACTTCTTTTATAGGAGAAGGGCATGTTAGGAATGTTGAATCTATAGTCACTGCTAGGGTGCCAATTGTCAAATTCTTTGATCATGGGGCTGCTGTTGAATGTGATTTGTCAGTCGAAAATAAAGACGGCATTTTGAACTCGCAGATCATTCGCATCATATCTCAAATTGATGGCAGGTTTCAAAAACTTTGTATGCTGGTAAGATTTTAAGTTCTGATCTAATGGCTTTTGTTATCCTTATAGTAGTAATGACTCGCTTCTTTTTCAACAGAATTTGGTTCTTGTTGGCAAGTTAAAACTATAAAAGTTTTTTGACTGACTAGAAGTTGGTAGGGTTTTAGATTTCTTGTGAACTGCCTATGGTTTGTTGCTGTAATTTCTTTCAAATCAGTTTCTAATGATTTTAAATTTAACAAAAGTTAACTCGGTGCTGATAAATTTTTCAGGACACTTTTTTCTTTACTATCTAAGTGAAGTAACCGCATGAAATTTAAAATGTTAGGGACTGTTTGGCTAACCATAGTTTTTAATTGATGAAGTAGTCATAGTTCAAAACGAGCATATAGATGGTTTATTGTTAACTCAGCTAGATATATGTAGTTGTGGTCAATATATTTACTTATGTGACTATTCTCATATGTCAGGTTAAGCATTGGGCCAAAGCACATGAAGTTAACAGTGCGCTACACAGAACCCTGAACTCTGTATCTATAACAATGCTAGTCGCTCTTTATTTACAGGTATCAACTCAGTTACCCTTATTATGTTGGATGTCCACTAGATTATGTACTCTTATTATTCCAGTTACATTGACTTTCAGGATGCCCAAGTAGGTAGTTCGTCTGGCTGTTTAATGTGTTTCTTTTAGTCTCTAAAATCAAGTTGGATAGAAGTGTTAGGTTGTTGTCATTTTAAGTTGCATGTGACTATCCAGTCAGATACTCTTCAGGCTTTGAATGTTGATAGACTAAATACTTTCGAGTCTAATTTGCTTCTCCTTTGTATTATGCGCAGACTCAATATCCTCCCATTTTACCTCCATTCTCTATGCTATTTAAAGGTAACTATGTCGGTCTACTTAGGCTTTTTAAGCTTGTGATACCAACAGAACACTTGATGATTGTCAAATATCAGATTACATTTTTGACACTCGTCTTTTCCAGTGCGTGCTAGAATCATATTCCTATTTTATTATCCTTCTCTTCTTGTTTTTGCTCATATGGTTTTCCGTTATGACATTAAGTGACCCTTTTCATTTCCAGATGGAATGGATCCTCCTAATGTGGAGAAAAGGACTCAAAAGTTCTTAAACTGGGGACATCGTAATCAGGAATCCCTGGGTAGACTGTTTGCAACATTCTTTATTAAGGTGTAATATCTTTATTACCTCTAAACCCTTACACCAATTAAAGAACAAGCTGTTATAACAAAAACATTTATGTCTTGCAGTTGCAATCTGTAGAATTCCTTTGGAGGCAAGGGCTCTGCGTCAGTGTGCTGAATGGTCTTTGGATAGCCAAAAAGTGGAAAAAATTTGGCATTGCGTCCATTAGTGTAAACTCAATGAAAACTCTATTCAGTAATATACTATATTTGCATTCTTACCTTTTTTTGTCTTATGTCATTAGTATTTTTCCGTGTATCTTAACAGGTTGAGGATTTTACAAATGTGTCTCAAAATGTTTCAAGACGGGTTAATGGCGCAGGAGCCAAAAAGATATACCGCTCCATAGACAGAAGCGTTGAAGACATCTTTGAATTCCTCAATGACAAGGTCACTGGGACAGATCTCAAACACAAGTTATTTGGCCATATCCCTGTTGTGCATCCTCCTCCTGTGGCGCCACTCAATGGAAAGACTGGGGTGTTGGGCCAACAAGATTTTGTGGAGCCTCCTCCTGTGCCGACATTGTTAAGCCAACAAGCTGTTCTGGATCCTCCTCCCCATGTGCTGCCACTTACTGGCGCTGGAAGACATCTTAAACGCAGGAAGTTTGGCCAGCAAGCTGTTCAGCAGCCTCGTCCTTCTGTGCCGCCACCACTCAATGGCAAGAGAGCTGGAACACATCTTAAACGTAGGGCGTTTGGCCAGCAAGCTGTTGTGCAGCCTCGTCCTCCGGTGCCGCCACTCAATGACCATAGCGCTAGAACACATCTCAGAGATAGGTCGATTGGCCAACAAGCTATTGTGCAGCCTCGTTCTCCTCTGCCTTCACTCAATAGCAATACCACTGGAACACATCTCAGAGATAGGTTTTTTGGCCAACAAGCAGTTGTGGAGCCTCGTCCTTCTGTGCCGCCACTCAATGGCAATATTTCTGGAACATATCTTAGGGATAGGTTTTTTGGCCAGCAAGCAGTTGTGGAGCATCGTCCTTCTGTGCCGCCAGTCAATGACAATATTGCTAGAACACATTTTCGAGACAGGTTGTTTGGCCATCAAGAAGTTGTGGAGCCTCGTCCTTCTGTGCCGCCACTCAATGACAATATTGCTAGAACACATCTTGGAGACAGGTTGTTTGGCCATCAAGAAGTTGTGGAGCCTCGTCCTTCTGTGCCGCCACTCAATGACAATATTGCTAGAACACATCTTAGAGACAGGTTGTTTGGCCAGCAAGCAGTTGTGGAGCGTCGTCCTCTTGTGCATCCACTCAATGACAATATTGCTAGAACACATCTTAGAGACAGGTTGTTTGGCCAGCAAGCAGTTGTGGAGCCTCGTCCTCCTGTGCTTTCACTCAATGGCAATATCACTGGAACATATTTTAGTGATAGGTTTGTTGGCCAGCAATCAGTTGTGGAGCATCGTCCTCCTATGACGTCACTCAATGTTTACCTACAGCAACCTCATAACAACTTCAGAAACGGGCTCAACGGTCTTCCTGAAATACATTACAACAAAAGAGTTTGCTTGGGAAACGGATACAGAGCTGTAGAAGAAACAGGTCACAGGAGAGAGGAAGAGAGATACGATGATCTCAGAGAACTCCGAAACAGGTATATCGGATACTGTACTGAAACTTCCCATAGGAATGACGATAGATATAGGGGTGAAGAACCAATGCCTGTGGGACAGTGTCATGACTATAGTTTAAGAACTGGTCCGCCACAGCCACAGCCACCATATGGTAGAGATACTTATGAGAATTTTCGTCCTCAAAACCTTTCCCAACCACCTCCACCTTATGGTAGAGATAGCTATGGGAATTTCCGTCCTCAAAACCTTCCCCAACCTCATTCTGGTAGATCGTTTTACTAGTAGGGTTTTTGGTCTGCAAAGTTAAAAACCAATAACCAACCATTTTTTCAAAGATGAATATAGTAACTTCATGTTATATATATAATTGGCGGAGAGTACAGGTTTTGGTTACTTAGGGTTTAATTGTGGAGAGTGGAACTACAGTTAGTTTTGGGTGATAAGAAAGTGTCATGAATGTCTGTATGTTTCTGTTTAGCTGGAATATCTGTTTAAATGTTTATGCTGGATTCGGTTTAAATTTGGATTGGAGGATTTGTTACCAATTTTATGTAAGATTTAATTTAAATTGCTATTATGAACTTCTGCAAGATATATCCTTTGTGACTTTATGGTAAAGCAACAAAAAATTCTTTAATTTTTTTTTGGATGGATTCAAATAAAAATTTTAGTTGACGTATATCAATTTGAACAGTTATCAATTTAAACGGATTGGTTTAATTATTGATAACTGTTATACATACTAGAACTGAAATAACTTTTATGTTTAATTTGGTGTATGAAAAAAATTATATGCTTTTCTTATTCAGGATTTGAGATTTTGTTCATCTTTAATAGTGTAGCTAAGTCATGCATATGTTGCTGTCGTCATATATGAGGAGCTGCTTGTAACTTGTAAGAGAAGAAGGACACAATAGTTTTTTATTTAAACAAGAACAAGTAGAAAGGATACACAACCTTCTACGACGCAACCAACAACACATAGACAAACTGAATATTGCAAAACATAAATTAACCAGAAATAGTATTAGCTAACACAAGAGTCTAGCTTTTATTGTCATATAGAGTGACAATTATTGAAAACAGGGAAATCAACAATTTGAACACATGGATGTGGTATCTTTGCTTTGTGGATATCCTCTAGTTTACGCAATTTCAAGTGCAGGCTTCACAAAGCCCTTGGTGCAGAGAATAGAACATGCCTTGGTACATTTTTCAACGGCTCCACCCACAATTTCACTAGCATCTAGTCACCAAAACAAGATCAGAATAAATTATTAATTAATTATTTTTTCTAACAACAAAAATAATAATAATAATAATCTTGGGGAGTCTATTTACCAGAGTTCCTGCGAGTAGTCATGGCAATGCACACAGAGGAAGCACACCCTAGCTTGCAGTATTCATTGACAGCATCACCTTGAGTCACAAATCAAAATCCATGCAACTTGCATCAAAATTGGAATCCATCTATGCAACGAATAAATAGCAAAATACTAGGAAAAAAAAAACAATTTACCTGAGTTCTCGAGACGCTTGTAAATAGAGCCTGAAGGGCATCGACCATTATCAGAAACTTTTGTGCAACCAGTGGAAAATAAGCAAGCGAACTGGGGGATTGTGGGGGTATAATCGCAGATAGTATAAGCAGTTCTAGCATTCTGGGACGGGCATCAGATCTTTGCTTCAACTTGAATTTGCACCATGAGCAGACTCATCATGAGCACAGTCATGAGCATAGCTGCAAATTTGCCTTCCATCTTACAATTGATGACTTGTTTGGTTACAAAATGTAAGTAGAGAAAACACTAACAATTATAATTAATTAAGCTTTTATTGATGAAATGATGATAAAACAAGACTTGCATAAATACTGGTTCTTCTACAATATGCCACCACAAAATTCGTTTGAGACCATTATCACATGTTTTAAACAAACTGGATTGACCACCCAATCACATGATATTTTGTTGATTGAGGAGGAGAAGACAAAATACGCAATCACATGATATTTTGTTGGTTGAGGAGGAGAAGACAAAATATTAGGTAGTGATCCAATTAGTACTTTTTGGTGCAAACGTGTTTTTAAGTTTCTTCGTTTTAACCAACTCTCTTGTGGCTGTGGTCTGTGGAGGTTGGTATTTGAATATTTTGTTGGGACCAACAGGCAACATGAACGTTACGTTATCTTCTCTCTTTCTTTTTTTGGGAATCAATCTATCTTCTCTAGTAAGAATTATGCTCATTACGTGAAAATCCATATGGATTAATGTTTGTTTGTGCATAATACGAAAATTACCAGCTGTCAAAGCATACACTTAGAAAAACATAAGGCTATAGAGAAGAAGGCCAGGATTTGCAGTTTTGAGCAGCCCTAATGATCGGTGAACGAAATCAGCCAACTCCACATATTTCTCGACCACCACGACCCATCTTCCCTTGGCCTCCTTGGACAAGGATGGTCAATTCCATCTCTTGTTTAGCCTTTTCAGAAGGTTTGAGGAGTCGATCAGCCTCTTTGGGTTCTTTAATAATAATGTTGCTTTGTAATCACAAATGCAGTTCTACGTAAGATTCAACCAAATTTTATGCAAGATATGGTCAGAAAAGGTTCATCATTTGAAAATTAATATTGTTAAAATCAGTGAAGAGATACGATGATCAGGGCCTTAGTTACCCAACTTGATACAAAAATAATGACTTTTCGATTTAGTAACGTAATCACTCACTCTCGTGAAGACCTCAATATGTTAAAAGTTGAATAAAATCTTAAACAGTCGAGAAACCATTGGTGCAAAATAATGACTTCTCGATTCAATAATGTTCACTACTTTGGCCAATATGTTAAAAATTGATAAAATCTTTAATCGTCAGTAAATAAATACTTGGGACTGGCCAGAAAAAAATGAGAGTGACCTTAACTCATCAAAGTAAGCTTTGCTTCTTGGACTCTCTTGTCAAAATGAAATCAACTGCTTCCTCGACGGTGTCAACTACCTGAAGAAGTTAAACAGTTTCGCATGAACATTAACTCGCGGAAATAATAATTACCTTCTTCTGAAGGTTAAGTGATGATGTTGCTTTGCTTACCAGATCAGCAGGAAACTCAGCATGGTTATCTTTCCCTTTGAAAACTCCTGTTCTTGTTAAGATTGAGAACCAAGGACTCCCGGCCTGTCGCACAGAGTTACGTTTACCAGATTACTAATGGTTTAAGGTAAAGATTAGAGGAATGTTTTATGGCGAGATGACCAACTCTAGTCTTGAGAGAAAGAGCACAAAACCTGTCGTGCGCCTCTGATGTCGATTTTAGGGTTGTCCCCGATCATATATAGTGTTCTGAAGTGGTGACTTCCTTCGGTTGAAGAATGACGGGATGTAGCTATTTCTTTCAGAACATCTTCTGCATTCTTGAACACAAATGGATTTGGTTTGCCAAAAGATGTGTACTCGAGAGGGTTATCATGGATTCTGCAAGTATGTATAATATATCCAACGTCAATCATGCAAAACAGAATTGGACAAATGAGGACAAAATATCACATTTATTATGCCTTTTTACAGAATAGTCTCGTGTTTCCTGAAAGATGTTCAGTTTCATATGGAAGGTGTGTGCTTGATTGGGTATTATTACCTGTTGAAGATTGATTCTAATGCTATTCTAAAAGCTCCCATGCCAAGACGTTCAGTAGGAAACGCAGTCTGCCTTTGTTTCACAATTTATTAGTATCCCATATAGTAGCATTTCAAAAGAATGGAGACATAAGAACGGATTCACCAGAACCTGGTAGTCTAAATCGTCACTGGCAAAGTACAAATGAGGTTGAGGTCCAATTTCTTTCCCAGGAAGCCCTCCAGTTCGTAAAATGTCACAAAGAACCTGACCAAAAGATTCAATCAGTATTTTATAACTGTGAGCACCAAAACTTCTAACGTATGTCTGCTGCGGTGCTGCCCCAACAAAAACTATCAGAATCTAGTGCCACACCATTAACAATGTGTTTTATATCTTTTTTTCCACATAACCGTGAAGCCAGTGATATGAAACTACAAACCTCTACCTTGCCATAATTATTACGATGTGTACTAATGATATTTTTTTCTCAACCAAAAGAATGTATAAGATGTGTGAAGCAGGAATCTGAAGAAGAAAATAATGTAATTTGAACCACAAAGGGGAATGAGAAACCTGGATGTCTCGGCTCCAATCGACTGGATCACTAACTATAAATGCTGCCTGAACTCTTTGGGATAGAAAATTTTCTCTTGATCTAAGCTCCTTGTGACCATCCTGCCCAATCATCATTTTCTTATATGGCGCCAAGGGATCAATGTTGTCAAAGTAAGAGGCATATTCGTCCATTGAAATGACGTTTCTGAAAACACATGCACATATATAATATGATCACCTGAATAGTAAAGCACAAACAAACGAAAATCAGAAAACTCAAGAACGATCCCTGGAACTTACTTGAAACCATAATTAGACATCACCGCGGCAGGTTCCCCTTTTCCAGCTGCAACAACGAGCTCATTTCCAAACCTGGTCCAAGCAGTCATTAAACAGCTTTATGACAAAACCAAGGAATAGAAGTGACAAAATCCAAGGCTTATTGGTTTGCAAAGTCATGTGCCCTATGTACAAATTGATTATTCATGCTGTAACTGATTAACCTCTTTAAAAATAGTTGAGGTTTAAAATGTAAGGCCAAATGTTGCAATACGGTTTAATCTACATGTAACTTTACCTGTTCACTAGCTTCCGAAAAGGTGAGTGTCCTTGTAACATCTACAACATGAACATGTCGACGAAATTTACATCAAAACCGTCACAATTTACTCAAACTAGCTTGCTTATTACCGTAACACTAACAGAAAGATAATAGAAATGAAGTGATGTGACAAGGTTTCAACCTGCAACGGAGAAACATTAACACCTAACAAATGACTCATCTCAGAGGCCCGTTTAGATTCAGGCAAGCCACCTCCTGCCATAACCAATAGAAATAGGTAACGTAAGCTAATTCACTCTGATAATTTTTTGAGACAGTCCAAAATAAGAAGGGTCTCTTCAAGAATCTATTTTTATAGTTAAAGGCTCTCACCATTAGTCAAGAATAAGAAAGGTATCTTCAAAGCACCTGCAAAAGAAACCTCAAAACTCATCAAAGGCAGATACAACTCTACACAAAAATCTAGCACAGTTCCAAAAGTACTAAGCAATAGCAGCTTCTATAAATCAATCACGCAAGAGAGAGTGTAAACCGGAATCATCGTAGAGTCGTCGGAGAGCACCAGGGGAGCCACCGACGGGAGAGGAACCGAGAAGAATAACTCCATCGATATCGAACGCAATGCCAAAAGACGAGCTGTGTTTTTGTTTTGGGGTCAGAAACAGGTGAAAGAGAGGCAATGATGGAATAACGCAGCAGCGGGAGAGGAGAGAGGAGAACTCACCGAGTCGATTCCGGTGAGATGATGTTAGAGAAGGAACGAGACTGTGATCGGAGATTAAAATCTCGCCGCCGCAGCCAGTTTCTAGCTAAGATTCGGAGATGATTCATTTTTTTTTTACCGAATCTAAAAAGCCGGCGGCGAATAATAATAAAACATTTGGGAGACCCTCTCTTTAATAATAACAGTTTAGGCCATATACTTATATTTATTACTACATTCGATTTCAAATTCTTACTATATTCAATTTCACCCCTCATTTTAGATCAGGTTTGTTTGACATTCATATAAATCATATACTAGGTGCTTCCCTACGTAACGCGTGGGTTGTGTGGTATAGTTGACACTTTCTTATTTTTTTTTGGTCTTTTTCGTTTTCTCTTTTGTATTATTTCTTTTTAATTAGGCATATACGGGCTTTGCAGTCACTTGTATTTATACATTATATGTTTATAACATTTCGTTTAAATGTGTACAATTGTGGTATTTATTTTTTATGAATTATGAGGATGTTGTTTTTTGCTTTTGAGGATCCAATTTTATCATTGACTAATATTGTTTCCCATATATTTATTGTATTTTAGATTTTCTAATTAATTGCTTATGTAAACCCTTCATACGTTGATGTTGCAATAATAAGTTATTTTTTATAAATAATTATCTTTCGTGTAAGTGATTATGTTTGTATGCCCATGTTTTGGTATCGTTTCTGTTTTTCTTTAGTTGGCTTTGAAACCAATTTTGAGTTAAACAAATAATGAGTTGAATTATGATGTTAATAAGTAATTTAAAGTTCTCCAACTTGAGAAATGGAGTTCAAGTTAAGATATGGAATCCAACAGTGAGTGATTATGATTATTGGGTGTACATATTTGGATTTTGTTGGTTTGAGATGTCGAGATTACATTTGGATGTGGTAATATATTTGCGAGAATATTTCATCGGTATTACTCGTATTGTGTGGTTGAGCAATGCACTTGCGATACTTAAATGGGAATCTATCAACACGAGAGGATCAAGCACTTGGGACATGTTGAAGAGAAGTACAAAGACGTCTACATATTTTAGAAAGACCGTGGTATAGAAGCTTTGGTGCCACTATGTCTACAATCCAGAATTAGATTTGGACACATCGGGTTTAATGTTACGTTTTATGAAAAGAAGTGTCAGCCAAAAGTTGCTACATACAATTCGTATTAAAGAAAAATCAAATATGAATTTGGATAATAACAGATCTTTAGATCGGTTAGCGAGTAAGACTACTCTACGGAAAGCATCGTCAAAATCCATTATGCTGTATTTTTCTTAGTGTATGACATATACCTCTGCGTATGTAATAACCGTGTTACAATAATTATGTATGTCTTTGTGATAACTCTTTGATTTAAATGAAATTTGTTTTTTGACGAAAACAAATTTATGTATATATATTGTATATATGTGACTATAAGTTTAGCTAACTAAAAAATTCTGTAATATTTAAATATAATCTTGAACATATATATATATATATTATCTGTGGGAGGAATGTATGGAATATTGGATAGAAGTTATTTTTGAGTTAAATGACATTTTATGCCTTTAAAGTGAATTAAATATTAAGAAATTTTTATATGTGTCTTGACTTTTTTAAAAAGGAATACCAAGTGTTTCTTTCCAAATTTGAGGTGACATAGTATTTTAGTTTTCTTATATGATTTTATGAACTTCACTGTAAAGGTTTTTCAAAGTAATAAGTACACTCACACTGATTGAATTATAAAATTTGGAGAAATGTTAAAACCAACATATGTGAATTTAAATTTAACTATGCAAATTTAAAAAAATAAATATGAATAGATTAGAAAGGCAAGAAATATATAAGAAATATTTAATTTTTAAATAAATAAAATAAAAATTGAAAACAATGTTAAATATATATGACACTTTCTAAATTAAAATATAGAATCAAACTCTTACAAGTTACAACAGATATGAGATATAACAACATTTGATATTGGGGGGATAGGAGGAGAGAATGATTACTATAAGATGATAATCCAAATTAGATAATGGAGATGAATCTTTAAAAAATAGAACAATGTAAAATAAATATATAATACTTTCTAAATTAAAATATAGAATCAAACTCTTACAACACATGAGATATAACAACATTTGATATTGGTGGGAGAGGAGGAGAGAATGATTACTTATAAGATAATAATCCAAATTAGATAATGGAGATTAATCTTTTAAAATAAGAACAATGTAAAATATATATCATGTAGTCTCTAAAATTAAAATTTAGCATTAATAATTTACATTGATATTTCATTTGTTTTTTACAACCCATACAAAAAAAATAAGAAATCAAAAATAAAAAAAAATAAAAACGAAAGTGATTTGAGGTATTGTAGAAGAGAATGAGAGAATGTGAAAATGAGATAGTAAAAGAATGCCAATATGAGAGAATGAGAGATTGATAGAATGCTTATTTATATGATAAGAAATAATGGAAGTTACATTTAGAATTATGGACTTACAGTAGTAATTTATTGTGTTTGAATAAAATTGAGTGGTGGAATATAATTAATGCATAATTTATTTTATTTTCAGTTATAATTTTATTTTAATGTGTGAGTTAAATGTATTGTGTTTATTGGGTCTTAAATATTGTTTAAAGCAATTAAAAAGCAAAGAAAAAATAACAAAAATTAGAAAACATTAAATGAAAATCAACCAATAAAGAGAGACCAAAATCTTACTTTTTTTTGTGCACCACCAAAACCTTACTTATATATATATATGATATATTGCTTTAAACTTTGAAAGGAGAAATACATTATATACAATAATTTTACATGAGAAATATATTAGTTTAGCCAACCAAAATAATAAAAAAATATTAAAATTTAACCAAAAACATTTTCTTTTGAAAGATAAATAAGTTAGAAGGAGGAATGAATTAATGTACAATTATTGGATAGGAGTTACATTTGAATTAAATGGAGTTACATGCCTTTCATTATAAATAAATATTTTAATTTTTATAACCTAAAATAAAAGGAATACCAAGTGGCCGAATCAAAATTCACATGATTTGGTTGTTTGTTGATATAAACTCAATACTTACATATAATATTTCAAAATAAAAATATTACTTTTGAAGTGAGATACTAAATTAGTTTTCTTATAAAAAATTATATGAACTTCAATCTAAATAATTTTTAAAACCCCAAGGATAACTTATCTTTTTTTTGTTTTTTACCGAATCTAAGAGGCGGGCGGCGAATAGTAATAAAACATTTAAGAGACCTTCTCTTTAGTAATAACAGTTTAAGCCATATACTTATATTTATTACTACATTCGATTTCAAATTCTTACTATATTCAATTTCACCCCTCATTTTACATCAGGTTTGTTTGACATTAATATAAATCATATATTTACATATCCAAATTAGAATTAAATAAAATCAAAACAGGTAAATCTTTTTTTAATAAACATCTGTATTTTACAAATATACAAAACTCTTTACATTCACCCCCCCCCCCCCCCCAAAAAAAGAACTTTATACAACACAGTAAATTAAATTCTCGTTTATTTACTCCTAAAAAGTTTATATATAAAGTAACAACACATATTCAGAAGAACTGGAAGCTAACAGTTACATTACATTATATACAAGATTCTCAAATTAATTTTGAAGATCTTACGATAATAAATTTTGTAGAAGATGAATCTGACATAAAGATCAGACACTGCAGTTCAAGTGGCGGCTTAGTTACTAGTTAGCATCCTCTCTTGTTGTTGTTGTTGTTGTTACTGCTCTGTGTCCATGATCTTGATTTGACCTCTCTTTGGAAGCAGTGTGGTGGAGGACGTTGAACCGATTAGATCGCGAGCGATCATAATCTTGATTTGGCCTCTTTTTGGAGGAACGGTTTGTTCCTCTCTTCTACAGCTGCAAGAAAATAGAAGCAGAGACTGAGGCTTAGTTAAATAGGCCCACGTGGTCGTAATAGTATCTTTTTTTTTTTGTGCAACAGGTCGTAATAGTATCTAAGATATATAAATATGGGAAAATCGTTTTTTATACCCCACAAAAGCCCTGTGTTGAATTCATACATTTGACTATTGATTTGGCCTAAACATACATTATGTTTCTGAATATTTGAATTTCGTACCCCAACTTCGAAATCAATACTCCAAGTATAATTGTTGTGCCATAACATACAAAACCGTATTTATCGACTAACTCTGTTAAGCTTCCGTTTAATCGTTCTGACGTGGATTCCACGTGTGTGTAGTGGTTCAAACGACGTCGTTTTGGGAAAACTGAGAAACTAAAATTTTGACTAAAACGACGTCGTTTTTTATTTCTCTCCCAATTCTCTCTTCCTCTCTCCTGAAACTCTCTCTCGCGGCGGAGGAACCCTAGAATTTGGGCGTTTTCAATTTCGAGTCGATCTGAAGTAACACACACACACACATCGCCAATCAGTCGTACCTGGAGTTCCAAACCGGTAATTTTCGAAAAATCATTTATGAAATTCCTCATAGTTCATCGATTGATTGGCGATGTGTGTGTGTTAGAGAAAATACTTAACCAAACCGTGTATGATTGTGTGTGTGTGTGTGTTAGAGAAAATCATTTACCAAACCGTGTATGATTGTGTGTGTGTGTGTGTGTGTTAGAGAAAATCTTGGTTTTGAACAACATTTGGTTTTGTTTTTGTAGACCTGAAGATCCAATTTTCATAATTTACTATAATGGAAAGTTTGAAGTCGCCAATGGTGCTGCGATTGCATATGTTGGAGGCGAGACTCATAGTCTTGAATGCAAGGCGGAGACAATATTTACAAACATGGTGGAGTCGATTGGGTTTTCTATGGTTGGGCAAAGGATATGGTTTAAATACCCCTACGAGATGTTCTCAGAGTTGAAGTTGTTGTATGGTGGATCCGATAATTTCCAGAGAATGTGTTCAGCTGCGCTGTGGACAAGATCAATAGAACTCTATGTGGAGAAGGATGAGATTTCTAATGATGGAGCTGGTGAAGAAGAACACAATGATGATGAAGCTGGTGGATATGGAGTCAATGATGGTGGAGATGGTGGAGATAGTGAAGGCAACGATAGAGCTTGGTCTGCTAGAGGTGGTGATGAGGAGGATTGTTTCGGTAGAGGAGATGATGATGAGGAAGATGATGCTTGTGATTCTGAGGCCACTCCTCAGAATTCAGATGATGAGGATGGTGGATCCGAAAAACACCTTAGGTACAAAAAAAGCAGTGGAGAGATAAGATTGGGGCAGGTATTTGACAGCATACTTTTGTTCAAAGAAAAGCACCTTTGTAGAAGATGTCGCTCCACCAAAGAAGATTAAAATTAGCAGAGCAGGAATTACTTTGCGTTGTGCTAACTGTAGCATGGTAGGACATAACACAAGAAGTTGTCCTAATATTGGGGTCCATCGCTATAAGCCAAGGAAAACACAAGGGGAAGGTCCAAGTCAAGCAAGTCAAGCAAGTCAACCAAGCCAATCAAGCCAACCATCACAGATTTCACTTGCTGATTAGTTGTTTTATAGCTTATGATTAGGATGATTCAAAGTTTTAGGATCATGTTGTTTGGATGGAATGTTTAGGATGATGGTTTTTTGGTATATGGTTTAAGATGTGGATGCTTGTTTTTTGGCTACTTATTGAATCGGATGTTGTTTAATACTTTGTCATCTAAATGGAATCATCTAAAACAACACTCTTTATAGCATTTTAGCTCCATTACCATTACATAAACGGGTTTTGCTTATTGCTTAAAAGATTAAAGCATATACAACAAACATGACTACACTACACACAATCAAATTTTTGAAGCTACATAATGCTTGAATCTCTTTCTCACAACAAACGATCATGGCTTTGAGTTCTCCAATCTCCTTCTCACATCCTTGTGCAATAGCTTCACAACAAACGATCATGGATTTGAGTTCTCCAATCTCCTTCTCACATCCTTGTGCAACAGCTTCACAACAAACGATCATGGCTTTGAGTTCTCCAATCTCCTTCTCACATCCTTGTGCAACAGCTTTTATGCCTTCTGTTTCACTTCCATTGCTATTCATTGCTAGACTCTTCATCTCAGCTTCCACATCATGTAAGCCTTTCTCTAAGCTTCCCACATCTACTTGTATCTTCTCAACAACACTCTCAACCTCTTCCATCTCTTCCACCATAGATAAATCAGTCCATTTGAACAAATGACCACTATTCTCCTTTGAGCCATAAGGACAACAATAAAATATCCTCCCTAGATTCTTCAATGTTTCTGAAGTCTTGATTACAGACACTGCACCACATCTACATTTTCTAGGTATCCCTCTTTCTTGTCCACGACGACTGTAGCTCTCTTTCAACCCTTAGCCAAATTCCCAAATCAAAATTCGCATATTATCGAAATTGAATAAATAAAATCAACCAAAACACAAATTATTACTTACCAGAACTAGATGATGAATACATTGGATGCAACTACTTCAGATCGACTTGAAATTGAAAACGCCCAAATTCTAGGTTTCCTCCGCCGCGAGAGAGAGTTTCGGGAGAGAGGAAGAGAGAATTGGGAGAGAAATAAAAAACGACGTTGTTTTGGTCAAAATTTTAGTTTCTCAGTTTTCCCAAAACGACGTTGTTTGGACCACTCCACACACGTGGAATCCACGTCAGAACGATTAAACGGAAGCTTAACAGAGTTACTCGATAAACACGGTTTTGTATGTTATGGCACAACAATTACACTTGGGGTATTGATTTCCAAGTTGGGGTACGGAATTCAAATATTCAGAAACATAATGTATGTTTAGGCCAAATTAATAGTCAAATGTATGAATTCAACACAGGGCTATTGTGGGGGTATGAAAAAGCCGTTTTTCCTATAAATATGTCTCCAAAAAGAAAAGATATCAAAAGAGTGAAGCAGAGAAGAAGCCAATTGAGAGATACACGATGAAACTACAGAGAGACTGAGGCTTAGTTAAATAGGCCCACATGACTCCCAGAGTCACAGACCAGTTCTTTTCATGACCAATTCTTTTAACTTGCAGAGCAAGCTACGTAGGGATAATTTTGGTATAATTAACATGTGTGATCTAGGGGGCAATGAAAGGTTTTATTATTGGTTAATAGATGTGGCAATGGAGAGATACGTCTGAATGTATGTTAGTCACTTTCGTAAACGCGCTACTAAAATCGTTGTCGTTGACTTACTGTTCATAAGACCGTGGGTTTTACAATTTATCCTTAATAGATGTAAACAATTTTTAATTAACAATTTTACAATAATTAAAGCCAATATGTCTAGACCATATTCAGACATGAGACAGTATTCGTAACTCTCCATATGTATATTATTATTACAACAAATATTTTATAAGCTAGCCAACCAAAACTTTTTACATAAATGATGATCTCAGATTACAATAATGCATCTTACAAAGTACTATGTACATATAAGTAACATTCAAAACAATCCAAAAAAAGGAAGCTATGTTACATAATTATTTACAATCTTGCTGCCTCTTCAAAAGTGAAACGAACGAAGTCATGGATTTGAGGAGTTTGCGCACGATCATAGTCTTGACCTGTCCTCTTCTCGGAGGAAACCATTGCTTAGTTCTCCTAGAGCTGTTGTTGGGAGACAATAACTCCATTATTTTAAATATATGTCGAAAGTGAGAACTTTGAAAGAGAGACTAGAGGGAGTGAGGTGATCTGAAAGTGAGAAAGTGTTATTTATAGAGACAGAAGAGAAAGAGTTTTGGTTTGGTTTTCCCTTGGTCGCCAAGCAACAATTTTTTATGGTCAGGGAATATTTTTTGGTTATTATAAGTGAACGTGTGGGAGAAGCATATTTGATAATAATACAAATATACATATATTCTCGTAAGATATATACACAGCAACAATAAACAGATTCGTAACGAATAATGTTTGTAAACAATTAAACTGATGTATTGATGTGAGATATGATTTTTAAAAAGTAACTTGCAGTAGAGTTTAAGTGGTATTAATTAAGAGTACATTACTTAACTTTTATAATGCCGTTTGGATTGAATAATTCAGCTTTTTTTGTTTATAAATAAATCTATCCGAACGAATTTATTCATCAAAACGAAAAACATCTTACGGGCAACGTATGTATATGTTGTATATTGACAAAAAGAAATATTATATAAGCTGCAAAAAAAACAAATGTTAGTCTAATTTATTCATTGAGATATTATTTTGTAGATTTGTAATCTCAATATCAACTATAGTAAGGTGAACACATTCAACTTGAGTGCTGTGGTCACTTTCAGATATGGGACCACTGACCCAAAATGTTGGCTTTGGTTCAACATTTGCTTAAAGGTGTGAAAAATACACCCATATGAAAACGCAGCACCTTCACAAAATCACTATCTTCAGAATTAAAACATGTATATAATTTTGGAGTACATCACCAAGTGACCTATGATCATGATCATTTCAGAAGGAACTTAGACCTTCTCCAACCAGAGGTTTTAAGAGAGGTTTTCATTGTTTTGAAGGAAAAAAACAATTCAGAGAAAACCGAACCAAACCAACCCAAACCAAACCCAATCCTATACTCCAACCATTCGGTTATGTTTCTTCTTAACCCAAATGGTTCGATTCAGTTAGGTTTAAAACCGAACCAAACCAATAATCCAATGTGTTTCTAAATTAATTAATAATATTATTAAAATTATAAATATGTGATTTTATCTATTACCACTTGCATTTGGTTTCTATATTACTTTATTTTAACTTTTTAAATAAAATTAACTAAATATATATATTTAACTATATTTAATATTAGGTATTAATTTTAATTTTCTATCTTTTCTAATTTATTTGATTAATTAACTATTATAAACCTATAATCAATTTTATTTTGTTACATTAATTGATTTTTAAACCAAATTAAAACCAAACCAAACTAAAACCAAACCAAACATAATCGAACCAACTGTAAACCAACCCGAACACAAACCAAACCAAACTAACTTCAGTTGAGTTTGGCTAGAGTTTTACCAAAACCAAATAAACCGAACCGAACCCGAACTTAAACCGAAATGCCCATCCCTACGTTTTTGTTGGCCAAACAGATTAATAGAAGAGGAAAAATAAATTTTATGGACGATCAAATTTTTCTTTCTTTTCCTCTCTGTCTTTCTCTCTTTCTCTCTCGATCGAAGTCCCGAATCGACAAAGGAAGGAGATGGAATCGAAGGATATGGAATCAGAGGAATTGGGGTCGGAGGAGAGGCGTATCAGAGGAGATTGAATCGGCGGAGGCCAATCGGAGGAGATTAAAAACCTACGGAGATTGTATGGGAGGCGATTTGGATTTGGAGTCGATTCAATCAGAAGAGATTGAATCAATTGGAATCGGAGGGTAAGTTTCTATGTAAAATAGTATGAAATTGCGATTAGGTAAACATATTAGGGTTCTTTGATTTTTGATAGCAAATTAGGGTTCTTTGATGTTTGTTGGAAAATTAGGGTTCTTGCTTGCATGTGTTCCGATATGATGCTTATTTTTGGTAGACTTTTTCTTTTTATTGTTCGATAAAGAGGAAGCAGAAAAGATTTGGGTCTGTTTGTGTTCTTCCAATTTAAAAGTTAAGCCCATGATTGATAAGTGATGCTTTAAACGGATGTGGTGGGTCTGTTTGTGTTGTTCACACATGATTGTAAAATTTAAAAGCATATTATTCTTGTTCGATTTAGCTTCTAGTGTGTCTTCTCTCCTTGGGTATGATTGATAAGTTTGATTTTATTTTGACCATGAATGATTCATTGTACTTTTTGAAATTGGGCATGATTGTGATCTACGTCTCTCTTTTCTTTTGAGGTTAGATGGACAAACTTGGATTGATGGACTGATGAGTATAGAGTCTGCTACCTGTTCGGCTATGAAGGAAGGTAATTTATCATCCTCTTCTTTCTTCATTTATTTGGTGTTAGTTGAGGTAAGATTAGAGTCATTCATTGATGTTATGCTTTTGTTTGTGTGTTGTGATAAATACGGTTAGTACTTGATTGGGGAGGTCTACATCAGACTTATTGTTTGATGCTTTGTGTTAGTTGGTTGTGAAGATGTTTAATTTGTGGTTGTTGTAGTTTAGGTAAACACTTAAATTTCAAAATAGAAACCAACAAGTTTAAAAATTAAATTAAACCTAAACCTTATAAATAAAAAGACTTCCTCTTCATAGTAAAAACACAAAACACACTACATAACCCTATATCAATCTCTTCATTCTCCTTTTAACACACACAAACAAAGTAGGATATGGATTCAGACGACTCCATGAATCCATAACGTCACTCCTCTGCCTACTTGAATCTGTTACAAAGTCAACAAGAAACCCGCAACCTCGAATACACTCCTTATGAGAGTCCATGTTCTGACGCTCCATCTGAAGCTGCATCACCACAAGAAAACCGCAGATCAAGGTATACATGGTTACTTACAGATGATGTGATGCTTGTCAGCGCTTTGCTAATCACCAGCAAGGATACCGTTACTTCAAATGAGCAAAGATGTGGAGACTTTTGGAGAAGGATTGCAGATTACTTTGCAACTTGTCCGAATGGTGCAGGTCGGCCAAAGAGAGAGGCTAGTTATTGTAAGCAGAGGTGGGGGAAGATAAGTGAGATGGTGTGCAAGTTCGTTGTATGTTATGAGGCTGCGACAAGGGAGAACTGTATTGGCAAGATTGAAGATGATGTGATGAAGCTAGCAGACCATATATTCTTCAATGATCACAAACAGAAGTTTACCTTGGAGCATTCTTGGCGAGAGCTAAGATATGATCATAAATGGTGTGCGTCCACATCTACTAAAGAGAATGGAGTGAAAAGGGGAAGGGTGTGTGGGGATGGGTCTGCACAGGATGCACAACTGGTGATTGATGTCGAGGATGAACCAATGCCCCGTCCTCCTGGTGTTAAGGCTGTAAAGGGGAAGGCAAAAAAAAGCTCTAACACTAAACTGGATGTGGAGGCAGATGGGAAAGCTTTCTTGGAGTTTCAGATGGAGCGTGTTGAGAGGATGTATGAGATGAATCAAAAGGATATCGCTTAGAAAGAGAAGGAGTTCACTTTGAAAAAGGAGCATATTAAGCATGTGATGCTTGAGAATCTAATTGCTAAAAAAGATTCACTTATTGAAACGGAAAAAGCTCTTAAGGAAAAGCTAACTGATGACATCATGTCATCAGTTTGAATGTCATCAGTTGTGTTTTATTAACTAGGTTTCATTTTGTTGTGTTTTATGTATTCGGTTGTATGATATGGATGCTTTCTTGTGTTCGGTTTCAAGTATGATATATATGAAGTGTTGTGTTTTATTAATCGGCTTCTTGTTAAATTATTTGGTGTTGTTGCAGTTCTGTTTTATTAATCGGTTTCTTGTTAATCTATTTGGTGTTGTTGCAATTGTGTTTTATTAATCGGTTTCTTGTTCATTTATTTGGTGTTGTTGCAGTTGTGTTTTATTAATCAGTTTCGGTAAGTGTATGAGCCGAGGTTTAGCATTTGTTAATATATTTGTGTTTACAGGTCGAACAAGAAGCTGTACTCATCTCCAAGAAGAGGTTCGTGAAGCCAAAAGTTGTACTATCAATAAAGACAACCTTCTCTCAGACCTGTGAAGAGGGTCGGTCATACCAAAGCTCTCATCAATACTACTACCACATTGTACTTCTACCACATATTTGTAGAAGTACTTTTACACTTTTGTTTTCCTTGTACTTTGACCACATATTTTTACAAGTACTTTTGTATTTTTGTACTTCTACCAGATGTTTTTCTTATCCTTTTATACCACATATTATTTCCAATGTTTGTGTACCTCAAATTTCAAGTTCTTCTATACCACAACATTTTTCTATATAATGACCAAAGCTAGCAAAAAATATGTATCACAAGCATTTTCTGTGAAGAATCAACAACACAACTCCTTCTCTAAATTTTAAACAACACAACTCCTTTTCTTTATTTCCATTACCACAACTCCTTTTATTTTTCTCTCAAAAATGGCATCTTTTTCCCAAAATACTTTTGATGACACAATTGATGAATGTTTTAATCAAGTATGCGATCAAGTTACCAATCAAGTGTGGCAAAATCTTCTCACTCCACCGGTTCAACATCAACAACCACCCAAACCAAATAAAAAGCGATCTTACATTGAAAGAAATCGTGAAATCGGCCTTGCCCACTTGTTGGAACGATTATTTCAGTGAAGATGCAATATACCCTCCCCGAATTTTCTAACACCGTTTTAGAATGAACAAGCCATTGTTCATTCGTATTGTTGATCGACACACAACTGAAATTCCATTCTTTCAACAAAGAAGAGATGCTACTGGAAGGTTGGGTTTATCTGCATTACAAAAGTGGAAAGCAGCAATTTGTATGATGGCATATGGTTATGCAGCTGATGCAGTTGACGAATACCTCCGACATGCTGAAACCACCGTGCTCTCATGCTTGGACCATTTTGTTGAAGCAGTCATAAATTTATTTGGAGATGAGTACTTGAGAAGACTCACACCAGCAGATCTTCAACGACTACTCGACATTGGCGAATTACGCGGATTTCCCGGGATGATAAGAAGCATCGATTGTATGCATTGTGAGTGGAAGAATTGTCCCACCGCATGGAAAGGTCAATATACTCATGGATCTGGCAAGCCAACAATCGTTATAGAGGTTGTAGTTTCACAAGATCTCTGGATCTGGCATGCTTTCTTTGGACCTCGAGGTACATTAAACGATATCAATATTCTTGAGCGATCTCCAGTTTTTGATGATATTTTGCACGGTCGAGCTCCAAAAGTTAAATACAATGTCAACGGACATGAGTATAATTTGTCTTACTATCTCACGGATGGTATTTATCCAAAATGGGCTACTTTTATCCAATCTATTCCACTTCCACAAACTCCAAAAGCTTCTTTTCAGATAAATTGGATAAAAGTAGCCCATTTCGGATAAATACCATCGGTGAGATAGTAAGCCAAATTATACTCACGGCTGTTGACAATGTAATTCACTTTTGGAGCATGACCTTGTAATATATCATCAAAAACTGGAAAGCGATCAAGAACATTGATATCGTTTAATGTCCTGTAGGTCCAAAAAATGCGTGCCATATCCACAGATCTTGTGATGCTATAGCCTCTAAAACGATGGTTGGTTTTCCAGATCGACGTGTGTATTGACCTTTCCATGCGGTCAGGCAATTCTTTCACTCCCAATGAAGACAATCGATGCTTTTTATCATCCCGAAAAATCCTCGTAGCTCTCCAATATCGAGTAAACGTTGAAGATCCTCTGGTGTGGGTTTCCTTAGATACTCATCTCCAAATAAATTTATGACTTCTTCAACAAAAGTTTCCAAGCATTGAATCGTAGTTGTTTTAGCAAGCCGGAGGTATGCATCAATTACATCATCTGCACAACCATATGTCATCATACGAACTGCTGTTGTACACTTCTGTATTGCAAAGACACCGAATCTTCCGGTAGCATCTCTTTTTTGTTGAAAGAATGGAATTTCATTGGAGAGTCGATCAGTAATACGCATGAACAATGGCTTGTTCATTCTAAAACGACGACAAAAATGCTGCGGAGGTGTGTTCTTCTTCACTAAAATAACCGTTCCACAAGAGAGTGTGTCCTTCTTCACGCCGTCGTTCAATGAATGCTCTCTTTTTCTTTGAAATTGGTGCTTTTTGACGAGTACCATGCTAAACAGTAAGATTTTCAAAGACTTGATTGCTAATTTTATCGCTAATCTGATTGCTAATTTGATTGCTTAGTTGATCAAAACAATCATTTAGCATATCATCAAAATTATTTCGGGAAGAAGATGTCATTTGTTTAGAGATAAGAAAAAAAAATAAGGAGAGTGCTTGATTTGTGAGAATATTGGAAATTGATTGTGATAATTATTGTATGAAAATGTGTGACTTATATAGAACGTTTTGTGGTGTAAAAGCATTTACAAACGTGTGGTATAGAAAGATTGCAAAAAAAAATGTGGTGTAAAAATATATGGTGAGTTTACAAGAATACAAATAGAATTGTACTTGCTATAAATTTGTGGTGAAAGGTAAAAAAAAAAAAACAAAAATAGAAAGTTGTATTTGGTAAAAATATGTGGTAAATAGCACAAAAAACAAAAATAGAGAGCTGTACTTGCTCAAAATGTGTGGTAAAGTGTACACAAAAACAAATGATTACAAGAAAAAAAAAACTCCAAAGGGTAATTGCTTTTCTTATTTGTGGTAAAGGGTACAAGAAAAAAAAACAAAACATTTTGCTCCTCTACACATCTCTATGAACTGAATATGCAACCAAACTCCATAGAACCTACAAGTTCTTATGTCACAACCAACAATAAACCCCTGAAGCAAGAACAGAGCAAAGTTGAGGTTTTTAAAATCTCATTGATGATGATCTTTGGAATCTGAATCAGCCGCAACCAGAATATTAACTCTTCTCTTGAGGCATCTGAATTAGCCGCAAACTTCTCTTTAGCTCACAAACTCAGCCTGTAACCAGAATCTACAACTTCTCTTGTGGCATCTGAAATACAAAAATATTTAAAAAAACATCTAACTCAATGCAAACTCAGATTCAATCATGAACACAAAACATGCAAGAGAAACTCATTGCATAAAACATTCAACTGATTATATAAAACATTCAACCAATTACAGAAAAGTTATTACAACCAACATAGAAACAAACTCATTCAACCAATTACATATAAGTGATTACTTTCACTCATAGAAACAAAACATTCAACCGATTACATAAACTATATAACGTAAACTCTCAAACTAATTATTTTGACAACATGTCAGAAATGAGCTTGTCCTTTAAAGCCATATCGTTTTCACTAAGTGGCTCTGTTTTGGCAACTAGACTCTCAAGCATGATATGCTTACTATGCTTCTCTTTCAACGCAAAATTCTTCTCTTTCAAAGAAAAATCACTTTGCTTTAACTCATACATCCTCTGCAGCTTTAACATCTGAAACTCAATGAAAGCCTTCGCTTGCTCCTCCACAGTTAATGTTTTGTTCACATTCCTTTTCAATTGGTGACAACTTGTCTTGTGAGAAGGTTGTTAAAGGGTGGGGACCAGGGTTCGAGGAATGTCTGGCGCACCAATAACCTACTAGTGGATTTGGATGAGTAGTTCCTTTCCACGGTGAGGGGTTAGGATCGATGCCCTGCAAGACCATCTTGGGGCCTATGGGGGCAAACTAGTGGGAGCTAGTGGGGTCCACGGGATGGGTTGTTACATTTATCAAGAAGGAAAATAAAGTTTGAACCTGAATGTGTGTCGGGCGATCAAAATTATGTTCATTTAAGGCCTTCATCATATCTTGATTACATCCAATTTCTGCAAAAGTTTTCCAGCTAAAAAAGCCAGTCTCCCTAGTAGCATTGGTTTTATTCCTTTGCTCTCTCCAGTCGTCCATATCTCTTGCATATACAACAAAATGCCTATCACCCCAACCCCGAGAGAGAAGGATGATTATATAACATGATCGGAGGACATACATGATCGGAGGATCATCATCTATGTGGCCGACCTGCAGCCTTCAGAACACCAAAGTTTCATATGGCTCATTCAGTGTGATCACTCCACAGACACCAAGCTCTTTCAGCTGCGGAACATCAGATGGGAATGGAACAGCTCCCAGTAATATAAACTATAGAAACAAGATTAATAGAGACAAGTATTAGCATAATCAAATCCATATAACATACTTTAAACAAGAGACGAAACAAAACAATCGGAAATGATCCCAACATAAACCAGCTCAAAAATCAATACAAGTTATACCTCATTGACAAGATCCCACCAGCAAAACACAGTCTCGAGCTTATTCCTAACAACGTTGTAAACCAGAGTAGGATAGAACAAGGCACGAGCACTAACATCAAGCAGTGCCCTCTTTGTAGTCAACACAATCACGTTTTCTCTGCTAACCAATATCGCCTTATCTCCGTTATCATCAACCGATCTCTCCTCCACCTTCATCTCATTCCTTTTCGTCAGTTCTTCAATATACCTAATTCCTCAAGTCAAAGATCTATAGATCAAAGACACAAATCTATTCTCCTCCCAAACCGATAAAAACTCCTAAATTGACCAAATCTTTTATATATGTATATATATACACAATAGACAATTTATTCACAAGACTAAACAATAATTCATACAAATTGAAACATGAAATTACCATCAGATGGAGATTGGTTAACCATCGACTTTGGTGGAGAAGACTCTCAAATCTCTCGTCGATTGATCAGAATCTCTGATTTGTTGGTTTGATTTCTCAATCAACACCTTCGACTGAAGATTATTTGATCAGTAATTTGATTGGAGATTGGTTAATCAACAAGATCAAAGATGAGAATTTTGCGAGTGAAGCCAAAAAATCTCTCCGTTTTCGAGAGAATCGCGAAGAGATAAGAGAGAAGAAAGAGAAAAAAAAGAAAGAAAATAAATTGTTTTTTATATAAAAAAATTAGACCAATTAGATACAAACATCTACACGAATAAATTGTTTTTTATTTTTATTTTCATTTTTTCCACTACATCAAAACAAGGATAGATATATTTAGGGTTATATTAATCTGTAGCCTCAGAAGAATGATTTATTAGTTTTGTAGCTTTCATAATTTCAAAATTAAGTATATATTTATGCGTTTCATATGAACAGTACATCCAAAATAAATAAATAAATAAAAAACATAATAAGAGACAATACTATATTTTACATTTGTATTTTACAAAGATACAAAAGTATCATCCCCAAACTCTTTAGTAAATTTCCTTTAATTTACCCCCAAAAGATTACATCTATAAACATAGCAAACAAAAGCCAACAATTATATTACATTTTTTACACAGGATATGAATTTTGAAGATCAGATCAATCTTCTCAGGGGAAGGGCCAGCTTTGCAATTGAAGTGGCTACTTAACTAGCCTTCTCTATTGCCGTCTCCACCGTAGTTGTTCTGTGTCGATGATCCGACTAGATCTCGAGCAATCATGATCTTGATTCGACCTTTCGGAGGAGGAGGCGTGATCGAGGTTGCTGCTGATCTGACTAGATCACGAACGATCATGGTCTTGATTCGACCTCTCTTTGGAGGAACGGTTCGTTCCTCCCTTCTTGAACGGGACGGAGATGGAAACTCCATGACCGTAACTCGTAATAGTATCAAAGATCTGTGTGAGGGAAAAAAATGAAGTAGAAAATAAATTAAAAGAGTGAAGCAGAGAAGCCGATTTGGATATGATTTAACATAAGAGCAAGGCTTTAATTAAATAGGCCCACAAGTCACACAGACCAGTTCTTCTCAAGACCAATTCTTTCACTTGCGGAGCAAGCTACCTAGGGTTGATTTGGTAAATCGAAGATAAATTACGTAATTAATTTCGTTAATATGTCTGATCTAGAAAGGTAATGAAGGTTTTATTATGACAATGGAGACATGAGTGAACGCGCTACTACGTACACTCGTTCATTGTCGCTGACTAGGTGGTTCTAAAGTAGAAAATAAGGAATCTTGTTTTGGACCCTATTTTTAGTAGATAAGGTTTTTTTAACTCACAATAAACATTGATAAATAGAAACTTAAATATGTAATTATATAAATTATTCACTTTTGCAGTATGGAATTAAAAAAAAAAAGGGAGCAAATACTTATCTGATACTATAGTCTATATAACCTTGATGCTCAAACGCTAGAGTTAGGAGCAAATAAGATATCAATCTTGAATATATGGTAGAGAAAACTGAAACAAAAACATGTTGTGTCTTAGGTTGTAACATCTTTAGGGTCTTGTCTCTTATCATCTTGGAAATTTCTAAATGTGAAACACCAAGAACAGATAAGGAAATAGCCAAAGTTCAGAACGCCTCCAAGAACCAAAACCCAGTACACGTTGTCCACTCTCCCGTGGTTTATGTCGTCTGGTAACCATGCAGTGGTCCTCTGTATCAAGTCAATTAGAGCTGTACTTAAGTAGAATGAGATTCCAAATGCCACCGAGGTTACGGAGGTTGCTGTGTTCCTCATAGACTCAGGGAACTCTCTATAGAATATTGCAACATTCGCCATATAATGGAAGGCATCGCCAATTCCGACTATCACGAGAGGAGGGAATAGCCATAAAACTGACATGGGATGCTCATTTTCAACTGCTTTCAGCCTTTTTGCTTCAACTATGGCGGAGATTGCCATGCTCAAGATGTTGAAAACTTGACCTATACCTACTTGTTGAAGCGGTGTTAGCTTCTTATGGGTGATCCTCTGGTACATGGGATAGATAGTCAAGTTGTTGAGCACAAGAAAGACGCATGAAGAGATGAGTACTATGACTTGTAGAGATCCAGCCGGGACTTTGAATTTAGAGCCGAGTTCTCGGTCCGTTACGAGAGCTTGGAGGACCGTCATACTTGCTTGAACACCAATGGAAGTTCCAACGAATAGGATGGCTAACCATAGAGGGACAACTCGGAGAACATATTTAAAATCTTCTACTTCCTCAACAGAACATAGCCTCCATATGTTATGACCCAAACCGTCTTCTTGATTTAAGTTCTGTTCAGTCTTTTATGCTGCACGGTTCAAGAACCTGCACATATATATAAAGCTCTTTCAGTTCAGGTTTTAACTTTCAAGAAAACATGCACAAGCTTTTTATATTCACCTGAAGCTCTTGGAGGGCATTCCAACAGAAGCCTTGGAATCTTTTCTGACTTCCCATTGTCATAATATTCTTCTTTGGAAGAAGTCACAACCTTTATTTTCAGTATAGCAGCGACTAAGACGCGGATAAGGCTTGTGAAGGGACTTCCCATTGGTTTGTCATGCTTGTAAAATCTCTTCCTGGAGATGAAAACAATGAAACTGATCAAATTAGCAGCTGCGCAGAGACCAAACCCGAGTTCCCAGCTAGCATTCTCCTGTGTGTATACAATTGCTGTAGCGCTAATAATCGCGCCTGTATTTACCGTGAGGAAGTACCAGTTGAAGAAGCTTCCTTTGTCTTTAGGTTTCTCATATTGGTTTGCACCCGCAGATGCCAAAGCCACCCGTGTCCCAGCAGTTCCAATGGTCACTAGAGCTAAGGCTGCATACAAGATCCCAAACTGGAGTGTTGTTGGCGATTGACATAGGAATGAACCTGTTTCACACAGCTGGGGTCTCAAGTTGTCGAAAAATGCGATTAGAGTCAACAGAACGATGCCCTATTAAACAAACGTAACTCAATATTCAAAACTTGTGAGTTTTTGTGTATAAGAACATGAAAGAGAACTGATGAAACAGAATTGAGTCTTGGACTTACAAGAAGAGAAATGAAAGCAGAGGTCGTGATAACTGGAATGTTTCCAAAGAAAGAATCAGCTACAATGGCTGTAACAGCAGGCAACGTACATACTGAGACATCCATTGACAATATTTGAAATCTGAGCAGCAGCAATGTTCTTGAAGTTGAATTCCTCGATCAAGAAGACGATTAAGTTCAGTACCCATCCATAAGAAGTCACTGAAATGCCTAATAACGTAGCTGCACCTCATCATAGAACCCCACAATAATCAACATTTGAAGATAATTTTTAGCAACATAGAAAAACAAAACACTCTGTGCTAACCCTCTATATGTAGTATCTAAATCTCACATAGACCGAAAAGAAAGAAAAAAAAAACCCCAAAACACAAAACTAACCTATCATGAACGGAAATGTGCTCCAGCCACCGCGGTTGCAATCACCAGAAACTGAACCAGCCATGATAGAGCAGAGTAACTGTGTGAAAGCTGAGAAATGACTTTGATGAAATAATGTGTCATTGGTCTTTCAACCAAAAAAAATGTGTCATTGGTCTTTTGTTTATCCATGAAAATCAGTTTCTAACAGCTAGTGAATATTAAAAAGACTTGACCAGATCACTCGATAGTCACATGCATTAATCTTCACCAATTTCATCCACTAGTTATAAACAAACATAAAAACACGTTCTAAGAAATCATGTTGTCAATTCACATAATCTACAATAGAATCTTGAGACTGAATGAGGAAAGAAAAGAACTTTATGATTTCTCCATTATATTGCATAAATATCAACACAAACCTTATTGTTCTTTGATACTAAACTTCATGAATTTTATTAATTTCTTCATGATTTTTTCAGGTGAAACAGCTGGAAAGAACATTAAGGTTTTAGATGTATTTTGACTGCACAAGTATACCATCGAAGCATTCTCTTCTGGCTTCTGATTGAACCTAGGTTTAAACCTCGACCACTATAATGTAAACTTAAAAATACGAATATCAAAATTAATTTCAAAGTAACGGTCAATATAATTAAGTCTAGTGCATACCAATATAGATTTTAGAAGTTTCATGTACAGAAAAGAAAACACAGTTGTAAATTGGTAAATGGAAGCACAAACGACAAACAATAATGAGTTTGCAGAACATTATGTGGCTTCCTTAATTAGGTTGTAACATCTTTAAGATCTCGTTTCTGATCATCATTCTTAAGGTTTCTGTATTTGTAAACCCAAGAGCAGACAAGAAAATAACCAAAGTTTAAGACTCCTCCTATAACTAAGACCCAATAAACATTATCAACTCTTCCATGGTTAATGTCATCTGGTAACCACGGGGTGGTTCTTTGGATCACATCAATAAGAGCTGTGCTCAAATAAAAAGAGATTCCAATCACCACCGAGGTCAATGAAGTCGCTGTGTTCTTCAAAGACTCAGGGAATTCTCCATAGAACACTGCAACGTTCGCTGGAAAATGAAAAGCCTCGCCTATTCCAACTAGCACGAGAGCAGGAACCAGCCATAGCACTGACATTGGATGGCCATTATCATCAACTGTTTTCAGCCTCTTTGCTTCCACAAGAGCTGATACCGCCATGCTTAGGATGGTGAAAACATGGCCTATACCAACTTGTTGAAGCGGTGTGAGCCGCTTACGGATTAGCTTCTTGTACAGGGGATAGATAGTCCAGTTGTTGAGCATGATAAAGACACATCCAGATAAGAATACTATGACTTGTAGAGAACCAGCAGAGACTTTGAAGTGGGGGCTAAGTTCACGGTCCATGACCAAAGCTTGGAGGACCGTCATGCTCATTTGCACCCCTACGGGAGTGGCGAGGAACATTTCTGCTGCCCAGAGAGGGAGAAGTCGGAGAACGATTTTGAAATCCTCTACTTCTTGAACAGAACATAACCTCCACTTGTTACTAACTGATGCTTCATCGTTCTTCAATGCTCCACGGTTCAAGAACCTGCACATGTAAAGTTCTTTTTAGTCCTTGTTTAACTTTCAAGAATCGTACAAATGTTTTAGTCTTCACCTGAAGCTGTCGGATGGGATTGAAGCAGAAGTCTTGGACTCTTTTTCAAGATCAGAGTGATGATAGTCTTCTTCTTTGGAGGTAATCACAGCCTTTCTTTTCAATGTAGCAGCGACTAAAACTCGGATCAGACTTGTATAGGGACTTCCCAAAGGTTTGTCACTCTTGTAGAATCTCTTCCCGGCGATGAAAACGATGAAACTGATCAAATTAGCAACAGCACAGAGACCGAATCCAAGTTTCCAGCTAACGTTGTCTTGTGTATATACAATTGCTGCTGTGCCAGTAATAGCTCCGGTATATAGTGCAACGAAGAACCAGTTGAAGAAGCTTGCTTGTTCTTTAGGTTTCGTATATTGGTTTGCACCCGCGGATGCCAAGGTGAACCGCGTCCCAGCTGATCCAATGATCACTAGAGCTAAGGCTAAATACAAGACCCCGAGTTGTGGTTTTGATGGCGATTGGCATAGGATTGAGTCTGTTTCACACGGTCTAGGTCTCAAGTAGTCCAAAGATGAGATCAAGGTCAAGAGAGAGGTTCCCTGAAAACATGTTTCAAAACTTGTAAGCTTTTTGTATTTCAGAAAACGGAAGAGAACTAGTGAGCGTGTTAGACTTACGATCAGAGACATGAAAGTGGAAGCCGCGATAATGGGAACGTTCCCGAAAAAGGAATCGGCTAAGATGGCTGCAACAACAGGCAACATGTTGACAACTCCACTGACAACATTTGAAATCTGAGCAGCGGCGATGTTCTTGATGTTGAATTCCTCAATCAAGAAGACGATCAAGTTCATTATCCATCCAAAAGAAGTTATGGACATGCCTAATAGTGTAACTGCACCACATAAAAACCTCACAATCATCAACATATTTCTATGTTTTGGTACCAAAAACAATTTAAAAAAAAAATCAAAAAATAAAACAAACCGAGTATGAACGGTAAAGTGATCCAGCCACCACGCTTTCCATTTGGATCGCTAGAGCGATGAGCTTCTGTGTCACCAGAGTTTGAATCAGCCATGGCAGAGAACAAGAAAGCAGGAGGTACACGTTGACTTGTGTTTGTGTGTTGTAATAATGGAGTTAGATAAAAGTATTAAGGAAAGAGTATCATCATATCACCTATGATTACTCAAATCCAATATATTACTCTAATATACATTAATTATATTATTCTATGTAATCTCTTTAATTATGTTTTTTGATTATATAAGTTGTATCATTGCATTTGATAATATAACAACTATAATAATACAAACCTATTCTCTCTATTTATAAAAAAACTAAATTGTCACGAAAAGTCGTAATCAGATTCTGACAGTCCATCTACTGTTATTGTTTGCAAAATGACAAGTTGGTGAATGTAATAAACAACTATAAAAGTATTTGACCAAATCCTAAACAGTACTGTCCTTTAATCTTTCAAAACTATAAACAGAAATGAAAGTTTGAATAATCGTTATAAAAAAAATATATATAGTCAAGATCGTTAGTGACTTGTGTATGATATATAAATTAACAAAGAAAACTCATGTATCAGCAAATATATATAAAAAAATCTGACCACGTTATCTCGCATACTAAACTCTATTTTCATTCCAAGATATTTGGTTCTCAAACATATCACAAGACCATGCTACCAACGCCGTCGTATACTGTTTGCATCTATTAGTTGTCTAGGTCGTTTTTTTTATATATATATATAACTAGGTGGAATACATTGTGACATACAACTTAAACCGGCGAAACACAAGATTTCCCCGAAGTCTAATGTTCAAACAAGAGAAACAAAGCCGGCGGACGAGTACAAATTCCCAGAAGCATAAGAGAAACCAACACAGAAAACAAACAACAAAGCAAAGGAAAATTTAACTTTGGAAAGAGGATGAACCCAAGAGCTAAAGACAAAGGCAAACTAGGATGAACCTTGAGGAAATAAACTAGTCCCAAACCGCAATGTTTCTTCTTCTGAAGCTCTTGAAGCTGAGTTTTACCAAGGATGCCCGAGGCCAATCCAAAAATAACAACCACCACCTCCTATCAATATGAGAGCCAATCTCTCGAAGCAAAAACCAAGAACTTCATAACCCAGCAAACAAGACTCGAACGTTTCTGGATACGACGACGACGACTACAGCGTCCCATAACGTCTAGATAGAAGCCTTCAAAACGCAATCAAATCTAAACAGATTTGCAAAGCAAGACAAGGAGGGAAGTCTAACCGAGACAGCTATCAACCACAACCATGAGAAGGACCAACTGCAGACAAAGGAGACTAGCATTTCTTCAAACAAAACGGAGCCTAAGCTTAGAGAGGGAAACAAGCCTTGTGGGAATCAAAGGAAGGACGATATAAACAAGGGTGATAGGAAGGTAAAGGCTGGGCGGGTAACGCAAACACAACCACACAACACTGACGACTTCCAATCGAACAACACATGAACGAAAGAACACAGGGAAGGACCTAGCAAAGAAGATACCTTATTCTTCGAGTCATACCGTGGATCTACCTGATCCGGAATTGCTAGCAAAATCTCTGCAAAATGACACTTCCAACCGCCTCCACAAACCCAAATTGAGACTCGAAGCAAGCCAAACGATTCCCCAGTCCAAAGCCAAACATCTACTTAAACGACTAATCCAAGAAATTGAAACAAACTAAAACAGTTCCATTTAGCTCTAGACAACGGTGAAGAAGATATCAGATGGTTGGCTTATCGAGCTAAAGAAACAAGCAAGACCACAACCATAAATTCGAGAGCAAATTTTGGGAATCACCATGAAACTCAAAACTCTGTCGAATCTTCCAAAAAATAGATCTAGGAGACCCAAGAAACAACTCTCTCAGGAGAAGCTGGCCGACGACGAAACTCGCAAGCCCCGCCGCGAAGATCTGCCGTCTCAACCAAAGTGAAGTCAATCTCCACCGAAATCCAAGAGTTAAAGGAAGCAAGGAACTAAACAACAACAGAAAAAGAGAGACTAAGGTACCCTCTCACGGCAGCGGCGAGGAGCGCCGACCACCGGAGAGGGCAAACGGAGAACTGAAGCTTGTTGACGGCTAGGGCGAACTCTTCTTTAGGAGAGAGGATTTTTTTTTTTTTTTTTTTTTTACACTCGTGTTTTTTGTTGTCTAGGTTGTTTAGGATTTGTTTTCTTTAGTTTACTACAACCCCATTGGCCCATTCAATAGTTAAAACGGACAGATCCACACAATACTACATCTCTTTAATAGAAAGAGAAAATTTTTTTTGGACCATTTCAAGATTTGTACGTGTCATCCTTGCGCATGGACCATGCTAATCTTCTCTGTATCGTTCCAATTTTATTGGATGTCTTCGAAGGGACAAACCTTGTACCTTATGTTGATGTATATAATTTGATTAGAAGTAAGTTAATGCAACTGATGTGGGATTCATGAGAAAAGGAGCGTCGATCATAGATGATTAATACTAATGATCTCTTGCTGAGCTAGGATATATAATCATTCACTACGTACTAATTTGTGTTATCTTTAGTTGTTATTATCGGAATCCTATGTTGTAATTCAATAGCTGTAGCAACTTTGTTTTTTTTTGGGTGTAATGGCCGTAGTAACTTCATTAGAACTTTGATAAGAATCAGCTGATTACTCTGTTCCATCAGTTTGAAAGTATCATTTTCTGAATGTAGTCTCATGTGTGAAGTAGGAAATGCAAAAACACACTGCACTTGGTAATTAAAAATTGCAAACAACAGAAACAAAGAGCATGTAAGATTTTGATTCAAGATATGTAGAGAAGACTGAAACAAAACATTTTTGTGTTTTTAGGTTGTAACATCTTTTGTATCTTGTTCAAGATTTTCATTTTTCAGGTTTCTGTATTTGTAAAACCAAGCGCAGACAAGGAAATAACCAAAATTCAAGACTCCTACAATGACTAATACCCAGTAAACGTTGTCAACTCTTTCGTGGTTAATGTCGTTTGGTAACCACTTGGTGGTCCTCTGGATAAGATCGATGAGAGCTGTGCTGATATAGAAAGAGATTCCAATCACCACCGAGGTCAATGAAGTAGCGGTGTTCCTTAAAGACTCGGGGAATTCTCCATAGAAGAATTCAATATTGGCTGGAAACTGGAAGGCTTTGCCTACTCCTACTATAACGAGGGGAGGAAACAGCCATAGCACTGACATGAGATGCTCAGTTTCAATTGTTTTCAGCCGCTTTGCTTCCACAACCGCAGAGACTGCCATGCTTAGGATGGTGAGAACCTGACCTATGCCTACTTTTTGAAGCGGTGTTAGCAGCTTATGGGTTAGTTTCTGGTACATTGGATAGCCAAGCCAATTGTTCATCATGATAAAGATGCATGCAGAGATGAGTACTATGACTTGGAGTGAACCGGCAGGGACTTTGAAATGAGTGCCAAGCCCTCGGTCTGTGACTAGAGCTTGGAGTACAATCAAGCTTGACTGCATCACCATGGGAACACTAAAGAAAACTATAGCTAGCCACAAAGGAAGAACGCGGAGAATGGCTTTCAAATCTTCTACTTCTTGGACAGAACATAGCTTCCATATGTTATAAACTGAGCCGTTAATGTTGTTTACATCATCTATGGTCATCAAAGCGGCACGGTTCAACAACCTGCACATGTACATATATTTCAGCTATTTGTTTAAGTGTCATGAATCAAGCAAGATTTTTTTTTGTTTCCTCACCTAAAGCTTTTGGAGGGCATGACAATAGAAGTGTTGGCCTCTGTTCCAAGCCCACGGTGATACTGGTCTTCTCTGGATAAAATCAATACCTTTCTCTTTGCAGTAGCAGCGACTTCAACACGGATCAGGTTTGTAAATGGACTTACCATAGGTTTTTCAAGCTTGCAGAATCTCTTGCCAGAGACGAAAACAATGAAACTGATCAAATTAGCAGCAGCGCAGATACAAAACCCAAGTTTCCAGCTAGCATTGTCCTGTGTATATACAATCGCTGTTGCACTAATAATAGCTCCAACATATAGTGTGAGGAAGTACCATTTGAAAAAGCTTCCTTTATCTTTAAGTTTCTTATATTGGTTTGCACCAGCGGATGCCAAAGTGAACCGCGTCCCTCCTGATCCAGTTTTCAGTAGAACTAAATCTGTACATAAGATCCCAAGCTGTAGTTTCGATGGTGATTGGCATAGGATTTAGCCTGTCTCACACTGTAGGAGTCTCAACCAATCTAATGATGCAATCAGAGTCAAGATAAGGATTCCCTGAAAATGTTTATGAACTGGTAAAGCTTTATGTATCAGAGAACACATGAGAGAAGAGAATCAATGAGTCTTGGGGCTTACAAGTAGTGATATGAAGGTAGAGACCGAGATGACGAGAATGTTACCGAAGAACGAATCAGCTAGAATGGCTGCAACAACAGGTAACTTGCTTGTTGATGTCCAAATCGTCACAATTAGAATATTTAGTTCGGTAAAAAGGAGGTCGAAGTCCTCTTTATAAATTGGTGCGAAGGCACAAAAGAACAGGCTACAATCTGAATTAGACGCGTTAAAGTGATGAGATTAAATACAAGAGACGAGCTATCAGCTTGTCGACCCTAAACTTAGACGAGGGATGGAGCTGGTCTTTTATAGCGTATCCTTCTCTTTTCTTCCGTCCTTTTTTCGAACACCGTACGTTCATATTTTATAGGAAACTGTGTCGGCCGAAATGACCAAAGTACCCTTCCTTCCTTTGAGGTTTACTTGGGCCTTTTCTGGGCTGGGCCTTTTGTTGGGGTGAGGATCTACCCTTAACAATGCTGAGACATCCATTGGCAATATTTGAAATATGAGCTGCAACGATCTTCTTGATGTTGAATTCTTCTATCAAGAAAACGATCAAGTTCGTTACCCTTCGAATGAAGTTATGGACATGCCTAAAAACGTAGCTGCACCACATAAAACCCCACAATCTTATCATTTTTTTCTATGTTTTAGATTTTTTTTTAAAAAAAAAAAACACAAAACAGAAACTCCCAAAAACACAAACCAATCATGAAGGGAAAAGTGTTCCAGCCACCGCGCTTGCTGCTTGGATCGTCAAAGCTTTGAGCTTCTGTGTCAGCAAATACTGAACCGGCCATGATAGAGAACAGAGGAAGCAGAGGAGTTACTTATACACTTGTGTTGTTTTTGAGGCGAAGATCCTCTCTCCGCAACACAACTTGGACAACGAATTGACAAGACCATTCGCAACAGGCTTCTTCTCCTTCTGAACTCGGGTCATCCTCAATACGAAAACATCCTTACGTTCTGGTTTTCCACCAGAACTTAATGTTGATCTGAATTAAAGCAAGTTCGTAGATTTATAAGAACTGTTACACTTGTTGTAAAGAACAGGCGTGGAATAGACTCCCCACTAGTGATTGTATGCTCCACTGGAATCAAAATGCAGTATCAACATGTGCCCTCTGGAGTTCCACGATTGAGACTCGAACTCACCTGTTTATTTCTTGCAGCTATGCATCGGTCGTGTGGGGCGATTTAGCCAAGAATATATTCAGGTATCAGTACACCACTAACTGGTCTACTCTTATCACCTGTGTGTCTGATCGCTGGTCTGACACAGTGGTTGGTTCACGCGATCTGGCGGGAGCGTAATGCACGCAGGCATGATGATGCTCCAAACTCGACTGTCCGTCTCATCTCCTGGATAGATAAACAAGTGAGGAATCAACTCTTGTCTATCTCGGCCACCGGCGACCGCCGGTACGATGAGGGTCTTCAGCTCTGGTTCGCTTCAAGGGCTGTTTGAATTTGCTCTGTTTTAGCTTCTTGTAATTGGCTTATTCTAGGCTTTTTTAAAAAACACAAGTTGCAATAGTTGTAAAAACACTATTTTTCCTTTAAGTATAATTTAACATTTTATTCAAAAAAAAACAGGCTTTTTTTTGATGAATACAAATTTTACATTCATTCAAAAAAAAAAATTATGCAATGAGATCAAAATCCCCAAACACTATATTTATTATTTGTAAATGATATTTTATAGTCCACCTTACCGAATTTAGACAACTTATCAAGAAAACATAAATATACTAAAACAAAAACATTGACTAATCTTCATGTAAATTCTCATAATCTACAAAAGTATCCTTAGAGTGATCTACTCTAGATTCAACACTAATATGTACGCTTTCTATAAAAGTTGGGGTTTGCTCTCACCCGAGCCACTTTATCACTCTCATTTACAAAAGTAGTTTCTAGACATTATTTTCTCTTGATTACACAATTGAAAATCCATGACTCACAGATTTCCCAGTCAATATAGTCAATAGTGATTAAGACTAATAACACCATTTCACCTTTTTAAAAGACATAATAACTCTACAATGTTTGTTATTTTGAAAAAGTCTTAAAAACATAAATACATATGTTTTAAAATTTGATTTTGTATTGATTTAAGGGAGCTTTAGTAAAGTAGGTATATTAATTTTTACAAAGCTTAAAACTATGTAGTTTTAAAGTTATAATACACCATATATTGTCTACTAAAACTACCAACTACACTCACTTAACACCAAATATTTTTTGAGATAATCATTCATCCTCCAATAAACCAAATATTTTTAAAAAATATTGCTAATTATTAATTCTAAGAAAACCCAAAGATTGTTTATGTCACAAGTTACTGACAGCCTGACAGGGCGCACGGAGGAAGCAAGATTTACTTTCACCTAATTCTTTTGACTTCAAACTTTGATAAGAAGCAGCTGCTGATTACTCTGTTGCATCAGTTTCAACGTATCATTTTCTAATGCTGGTAAACATACAAAAACACACTTATTAAAATTTACATACAAATAAAGTTAACAGGAGGAGCATGTAAGATACTAATTTCAAGACATGGAGACAATTGTGATGTATAGAGAAAACTGAAACAACAAGTTGTGTCTTTAGTTTGTAACATCTTTTTGATCTTGTTTCTGATCACTATCCTTGAGGTTTCTGTATCTGTAAAACCAAGAGCATACAAGGAAGTAGCCAAAATTCAAGACACCTAAAATGACTAAAACCCAGTAAACATTGTCAACTCTTCCGTGGTTAATGTCATCTGGTAACCACCCCGTGGTTCTTCGGATAACATCGATAAGAGCTGTGCTCAGATAGAAAGAGATTCCAATCACTAGTGAGGTCAACGAAGTCGCGGTGTTCCTCAAAGACTCGGGGAACTCACCATAGAATAATTCAATATTCGCCGGAAACTGGAAAGCTTCCCCTATACCTACTATCACAAGGGGAGGAAACAACCATAACACTGGCATAGGATGCTCATTTTCAACTGTTTTTAGCCTCTTGGATTCGACGAAGGCAGAGAGTGCCATGCTTAGGATTGTGAGAACCTGACCTACACCGACTTTTTGAAGCGGTGTCATCGACTTATGAGTTAGCTTCTGGTACGTGGGGTAGACAAGCCAGTTGTTCATCATGATAACAATGCATGCAGTGAAGATTATTATGACTTGGAGGGAACCAGCTGGGACTTGAAAGTGAGGGCCGAGCCCACGGTCTGTGACTAGAGCTTGGAGTACAACCAAGCTTGTTTGCATGACCATTGGAGTACTAACGAAGATGATTGATAGCCAAAGCGGAAGAACTCGGAGAATGGCTTTGAAATCTTCTACTTCTTGCACAGAGCATAGCCTCCAAATGTTATCATCTTCGGTCTTTAACGCTGCACGGTTCAAGAACCTGCACATGTAATCATCTTTCAGTTTTGGTTTTAGTTTCATGCACAAGGTTCACTACAAGGTTTTTATTATCTTTTACCTAAAGCTCTTAGAGGGCACTGCAGCCAAAGTCTTGCCCTCTTTTTCCAGCCCACTGTAATAGTCTTCTTCTTTGGATGTGATCACAACTTTTCTTTTTGCTATAGCAGCGACCACAACGCGGATCAGACTCGTGAAGGGGCTTCCCATGGGTTTGTCATGCTTGTATAGTCTCTTCCCAGAGACAAAAACTATGAAACTGATCAAATTAGCGATGGCGCAGAGACCAAACCCGAGTTTCCAGCTGGCATTGTCTTGTGTATATACAATTGCTGTTGCGCCAGTAATAGCTCCAGCATATAGTGTGAGGAAGTACCAGTTGAAGAAGCTTCCTTGTTCTTTAGGTTTCTCATATTGGTTTGCACCCGCGGATGCCAAAGTGAACCGCGTCCCACCTGCTCCAGTGGTCACTAAAGCTAAAGCTGTATACAGAATCCCGAGCTGGAGTTTTGACGGAGACTGGCATAGGACTGACCCCGTTTCACACGGTCTAGGTCTCAAGTAGTCCAAAGATGAGATCAAGGTCAAGAGAACAATGCCCTAAAAACTTTTATGAACTAGTAAGCTTTATGTATCAAACACATACAAGAGAAACAATGAGTCGTCTTGGACTTACAAGGAGAGAAATGAAAGCTGAGGCCGAGATGACAGGAATGTTTCCGAAGAAAGAATCAGCTAGAATGGCTGCAACAACAGGCAACATGCTGAGACATCCATTAGCAACGTTTGAAATCTGTGCAGCAGCGATGCTCTTGATGTTGAACTCTTCGATTAGGAAGACGATCAAGTTCATTACCCATCCGAAAGAAGTCACGGAAAGGCCTAACAACGTAGCTGCGCCACATAGAACCAAAAACAATCATCAACATTTGTTATTGTCTTTGGTTTCAAAAACAATAAAAATCACTATAGCTAACCGATCATGAACGGAAAAGTGATCCAGCCACCGCGCTTGCTGCTTGCATCGCCAGAGCTCTGAGCTTCTGTGTCACCAGAGACTGAACTATCCATTGACAGAGGAAGCAGAGGAGTCACGTACGCCCAATGTGTTTGTGTGTTATGATGCAACTAGATAAGAAGAAAAAAAAACCACTTAAAACAGTATATATAAGCGAGGACAGAATTGTGCAATGATTTGTTAATGATCCATGTTGAGTCTCGATTATATAATATCAAATACCTACTCAGATTTTGACCTTTCATCAACTCTTGTCGTGTTCCAAAATCACGTGGTTGAATCTAATTATAATTAATAACTAAAAAAGCATTTCCACTTTCCTCATTATCATCGATAATGGCCAGAGAGAGCATACTTTAAAAAAATGGGCATAAGATCAATATTTGCCTTTACACATTCTGTTTCATTGATCCGAGAGAAAGATCGAAGCATATTATTATTTACTGTAAATGATCATAACGTTAACATCGATTTATGCATGCTCCTAGAAGCTTAATTCATATACATATCATGGAACCCTACAGAATGAAATAACTAGCTATGCTCTATGGTCTCAACTCTCAAGTTCTCTAATGGTCGACCTCAGTTGGAATTGGTTAGGATGATTAACGAGAAAAGGTAGAGAGATCAATTGGAGCCTCCACTATTATTTAGTGGACTGCATTATCAGTCGATGATTATAACAACCTATATAACCCTGTTTCTTTTATCTTCTCAAGTCACCACCACCAGTCACCACAACTCTAAAATCCGTTTGTATTAAGTTTGCAGAAAGTTTGTAGTAATGATTTAGATTAAAAGGTATACTTCAATTTACGATGCTATTGTCTCGTATATTAAAAGTAAAGATGGAGAGAAAAAGTTAGATTGCAAAAAGTGATGTTACTGAAAGACCTAACAAAAGTAGTTGCACCAAATAGAACACCTACTATATAGATATATCAATATTTTTCGGTGGTTTGGGTTCAATAAGATAAAACAATAACCATCATGAACGCCAAAATGATCCAGCCACCACGTTTGCAAAACTCTATACGAGCATGAGGTGTAAATATCCCAAAAAAAAATTATAGTCCCATTTCAATTTTAGAAAAATGGGCCTTATTTACATATAATTTTTTTTTATTTTTTTTTATTTTAGGCCTTAAAATACAATAGTTTTTATGCTAATTTTAAATGGTTCCAGTGCAAATGCACACCTTGCACCTCCCTATCGCCGGCCCTGCATGACAAGAACAAGAGGGAGCCTTTGTACATGTTGTGTGTGATGAACTGATGGTGAAGTCAGATAAAAAGCCTTAACTTATTATATAAAGGAAAAAAAAAAGCAAATACTTAACAATTATATAACTTATGTTGGTGAAATGATTTGGTAAATGATATTGTTCTGAACAATTAGATTAATACCTACCCAACTCTGTCATTTATCTACTGTTGTCAGTTTTGAAATAATTCACAACTAACAAAGGAAATGTCCAGAGATATATCTTTCAATATCATTATTAGAACAATACATTGACTAGTTTTATCTTTAGAATGTTTTGATAGAATTTGAGACTGTTGCAAAATCAAGAGAGGTATCGTTTGGAAGTACAAAAGTAGCAATAAACTTTGGTGACAAATGAAGATGATAAGCAAGGACATTTCTTAGAAAGAATCGGTTTGATCACTCTATTCATCAGATTGGAAAGTATTATTTCGGAATGTGGTATATATAAAAAATCACATTTCACTTAATTGCAAACAAACAATAAACACACGAAAGGAGCATGTAAGACATTTTTGATTCAAGACATGGAGACACTTAAAATATAGAGAAAGTGAAACAATATATTATGGATCTTGTTCCTGATCATCATTCTTGAGGTTTCTGTATTTGTAAACCCATGAACACACAAGAAAATAGCCAAGATTCAAGACTCCTCCAATGACTAGAACCCAATAAACATTGTCAACTCTTCCATGGTTAATTTCATCTGGTAACCACGCGGTGGTTCTTTGGATCACATCAATAAGAGCTGTGCTCAGATAGAAAGAGATTCCAATCACCACCGAGGTCAATGAAGTCGCAGTGTTCCTCAGAGACTCGAGGAATTCTCCATAGAATAATTCAGTATTTACCGGTAACTCGAAGGCCTCACCTATGCCTACTATCACGAGAGGAGGAAATAACCTTAGCACAGACATGGGATGCTCATTCCCAACTGTTTTCAACCTCTTTGCTTCAACAACCGCAGAGATGGCCATGCTTAGAATGGTAAAAACTTGGCCTATACCAACTTTTTGAAGTGGTGTCAGCGGCTTGTTGGTTAGCTTCTGGTACATAGGGTAGACAAGCCAGTTGTTCATTATGATGACGATACATGCAGAGATGATTGTTATGACTTGGAGAGACCCAGCCGAGACTTTGAAGTGAGGCCCGAGCCCATGGTCTGTGACTAGACCTTGGAGTACCATCATGCTTGCTTGCACCACAATGGGAGTACTAACCAACATGATGGCTAGCCAGAGGAATAAGTCGAAGAACCGCTTTAAAATCTTCGACTTCTTGAACAGTACATAACCTCCAAATGTTGTTAAATGAGTCATCATCACTAAGTTTTAAGTCCCCTTCAGCCTTTAACGCTGCCAGGTTTAACAACCTGCAAATGTTAATTCTTTCAGCTATGTGGTTAAGTTTTATGTATCAGTTAATGTCTTTTTGTTTCACCTGAAGCTCTTGGAGGGCATGGCCTCTTCTATGAGCTCATTGTGATGATAGTCTTCCTCTTTAGATGAAATCACAGCCTTTCTATTCACTGTAGCAGCAACTACAACGCGGACAAGACTTGTGAAGGGGCTGTTCATGGGTTTGTCATGCTTGTAGTATCTCTACCCGGATATGAAGACAAAGAAACTGATCAAAGTAGCAGCAGGGCAGAGACCAAACCCGAGTTTCCAGCTAGCATTATCGTGTGTATATACAATTGCTGTCGCATAATGGCGCTTGTATTAACTGTGAAGAAGTACCAGTTGAAGAAGCTTCCTTTGTCTTTAGGTTTCTCATATTGGTTTGCACCAGCAGATGCCAAAGTCACCCTTGTCCCATCTGTTCCAGTAGTCACTAGGGCTAAGGTTGTATACAATAACCCAAGCTGGAGTTTTGATGGTGACTGACATAGGATTGAGCCTGTTTCACATGGTTTAGGTCTGAAGTAGTTGAAAGATGTAATAAGAGTCAAGAGAAAGATGCCCTGGAAAAAAATTGTTAATACTAGTAAGCTTTGTGTAAGTAACTTAAGAGATAGCAGAGAGATCAACGAGTTTTTGACTTACGAGAAGATAAATGAACGTTGAGGCCAAGATGACGGGAAAATATTACCAAATAAAGAATCAGCTAGAATAGCTGTAACAACAAGCAACATGCTGAGACATCCATTGACAATATTTGAAATCTGAGCAGCAACAATGTTCATGAAGTTGAATTCCTCAATCAAGAAGACGATCAAGTTCATTATCCATCCAAAAGAAGTTATGGAAAGGCCTAACAACGTAGCTACAACACATAGAACATAGAGAAAATAATATATCAAGATTTTTATCTCTGTGTTTTGGGATCAAGAAGAACATAGACAAAAATATTACGTACCCATCAAGAAGGGAAAAGTGATCCAGCCACCGCGCTTGCTGCTTGGGTCACCAGAACTCTGAGCTTCTGTTTCAGTAGTAGTAGAGATTAAACCAGCAATTGATAGAGAGAACATAGGGAAGTAGATGAGTTTCATCCAGTGTAAGGAATGCTTGATTTTATTGATATGAGCGATTACAGTATATATAGTCCTTTACATTAGGGTTTTGATTATACTAATTACACATGTTTCCTTATTAGATATATGTACTCTTTATACGCCCCCTCAAGATGGAGGTAACTTCTTGACTCCAATCTTGAAATTCAACTCAGTAAAGCGTGGTGGCGGTAGCGGTTTTGTGAGAGCGTCAGCAAGTTGGTCATCCCCGGAGATTTGTGCGACTTGAAGTACCCCAGACTGAATGTGTTCCTGAACAAAATGATATTCCAACACCACATGTTTCATTTTTTAATGAAAAACAGGATTAGTACATAAATAAGTAGCCCCTATGTTGTCACAATAAATCACCGAAGCTGTAGGAAGAGTGACACCCAACTCATGGAGAATAGAACAGATCCATCGTAGTTCAGAAGCAGTGTTGGCAACAGCCCGATACTCAGCCTCTCTAGATGAACACGAAACACTCCTCTGTTTCTTTGACGACCAGGAAACGAGACTACCACCAAAGTAGATGAGATATGCATTCGTCGAAACATAGGTAGCCTTGTCCCGACCCCAGTCTGCATCGGAGAAGGCGTGTACAGTGAGAGGAGCATCACGGCGGAGAAAAATACCGAGAGATGTAGTTCCCGCAAGATAACGTAACACCCGCTTCACGGCTTGCCAGTGTGCATCTGTCGGTTTGTGCATAAACTGGGAAAGACGATTGACCAGAAAGGCAATGTCAGGTGTGGTCATCGCAAGATATTGGAGACTCCCAATAGCCATATGATATTCTTTTGCATCAGTAAGAGGTATGCCGGAGTTGATCGTGAGCTGAGAGGACGAGGCCATCGGCGTTGGAACCGGTTTCGCACCAAGCATCTTAGTTTTAGCCAGCAAATCAAGTATATATTTCCTTTGCATCAGATGTAGTCCCATAGATGTCCACGTAACCTCAATACCCAAGAAATAACTTAGAGGGCCAAGATCCTTTAGAGAGAAACGAGCCGCGAGAGATGCATTGAAATTTTGAACCAACGGAGGAGGACCCGAGATGATAATGTCGTCAACATATACCAACACATACACATAAGAGAGTCCATGTTTGTAGAAGAAGAGAGAATTGTCACCAAGCGCGAGGAGCTTGTTTTAAACCATACAAGGCCTTGCGCAAGCGACATACATAATGAGGGTGATCCTTATCGACAAAGCCCGGGGGTTGTGAAACGTAGACTTCCTCGTTGAGGGTGCATTGCAAGAAAGCATTATCGATGTCAACCTGATGAATAGCCCAATCCTTCTTGACTGCAATCTCCAACACAAGTCTAATCGTGGTTAATTTAATTACCGGATTGAACGTCTCTGAGTAATCCACACCATACTACTGATTAAAACCACGAGCAACGAGTCGGGCCTTATACCGATCAATGGAGCCATCGGGATGATACTTAAGTGTAAAGATCCACTTACATGAAATGACATTCTCATGAGAAGATGGCGGTGTTAAATCCCAAGAGTGTTCACGTATTTGGGAATTGATCTCTTCAGCCATGGCATTCCGCCAATTGAGATCACATAACGCCTGGGCAACCGTCGTTGGTATGATCGGAGAGGCAGAGACGGATAAGCCGTATTTTATATTGGGCTTACAAATGTGATTTTAAGAACGCGTATGCATAGCATGTTGATTTGGTGGAGGAGGTGCCGGAACAGGAACAGACGGTGCAACAGGTGATATCAGCGGAGAGGAAGATGACGAAGAAGGTGACAATGGTCCGGGGCTTGATGATGTTGCTGGGCTTGATGGTATTGCTGGGCTTGATGGATTTGGTGATGGAGGCACATGAGATGGGCCAGTGAAGCCCATAGAAGGATACCCATCATGAGCCCTTTTTGTTCTGGTTTCGTGATCAAGATCAAGGGAAACAGTGGACGAACCTCTGATTTTCGGTGACTGAGAATTTGAGGAGGGAGCCGGTGTAGATGACAGAGGAGATGAAGGATCGGGACACGGGAGCGGTGCAGAATGAGCTGTAGGCGAGGGTGCGATTGGCGTCGACAACACTTAGATAACAGCGGATGGAGAGTGATTTGTAACAACCACCGACACAGAAGGTGGAGTTGGCATCGATGGAGCAGCAAAAGGAAAACTTGTCTCAACAAACTGAACGTGACGGGAGGTGTATACACGACCAGTAGAACGATCCAAGCACAAGTATGCGCTTTGAGTGAGCGAGTATCCAATGAAGACACATGCCGTAGACCGAGACTCAAGTTTGTTGCTGCGATACAGACATAACCATGGATAGTAAACGCACCCAAACACACGAAGTTTGCTGTAATTCGGGTGTCTTGGAAATAACTTGTGATAAGGAGAATCACCGCCAAGGACGTCCATGGTCATATGATTGATAAGATACACTGCAATGGCGAATGCATATGGCCAATAGATGCTTGGAACAGAGGCATGAGTCATCATCACAAGACCCGTTTCAACTATGTGTCGGTGTTTTCTTTCTGAAAGGCCATTATGTTCAGGGGTATATGGTGGTGTGGTGAGATGAGAAATACCGTTTGATGCCAAAAACTCTCGCAGAGCACTGAAATCCCCTCCATTATCCGAATACAATGTGCGAATCCTCGTTTGAAACTGATTCTCAACAAGAGCCTTAAAGGCAATGAAGACATCTTTGACTTGGGATTTAAGTTATAAAGGATATAGCCATGTGTATCGAGTAAAATGGTCAACAAGAACAAGGTAGTATTTGAAATTTTCAGAGGAGGTGATCGGAGATGACCAAACATCAGTATACACATATTCAAGTGGTTGAGACGAGGTAATAGTGTTTGAAGCAAATGGAAGTTTGTGGCTTTTATTGATAAGACAATCAGAACATGATAACTGTTTTTGTGTGTAAGGAGAAAAGGGTAAAGCAAACTTTGAAACAATAGCTTTTAAAACAGGAAAAGATGGGTGCCCAAGTCAAAGATACCATGATGAGAGGTCGGTTGCAGGAGAGGAGGAAACGGAGAAAGCATTTATGGTGTTGCGATTAACCGGCCACTTGTACAACTTATTCTTAGTTCGGCCTTGGAGTAACTACGCCCCCGTGCTCAGATCCTTCACCTAAAACCATGCCAGAAAGAAATGCACAGAAACCTTATTATCATTGCATAAGCGATAGACCGAAATAAGATTTTTGCACACATCAGGAACATAAAGTATATCTTTCAAAGCAAGGGAACGAGAAGGTGTAGGGAGTAAGGCGGAACCGGTATAAGTGATCTTAAGACCAGACCCATTAGCGATGGTGACCTCCTCGCCACCAGAATACGGCTGATGAAAAGATAGGTTCGACATATCAGAGGTGAGGTGATGCGAAGCCCCACTGTCCATCACCCAGTTAGCCAGATTATATGGCGGCACAGTAGCAACATTAGCGTTTGGTGAACCATGTGAAACCGAGGCAGAGGAGTAACCACCACCAGAAGGTTGAAAACCACGACCGGACATTGGAAGTTGAGAACACTGTCGCGCACTATGCCCAAACACACCACACAGCTGGCAACGGCCTTGGTATCCACGACCATGTCCACCACGAGATGTAAAAGAATGATTATTACCTCGAGATGAGCGCTGAGAATGTGATCCACCGGAGGGCTTATAGAACGCCGCATTCGCCGTTACGGGAACCACGGAGGGAGCTGTAGCTTGCGACTGAAGCTTTAACTCATAGTTAATAAGCTTTTCATGAATGGCAGGCATGGTAGGCGGGGTATCTCTTCCGTCGATCTGATCAACAATCGGCTTGTAGTCTTCCGGAAGACCACCAAGCAAGTACTCGATTTGCTCCTCATGCTCATAAGGTTTCCCCAACGTAGCAAGTTGATCAAACCGAGACACAAGACCTTGAACATATTCATCGATTGATTTGGGACCTTTACCCCATTGTTTGATCTGTTCGCGTAGTTGTTTGATGTGTTCCCATGTTGGTTTCGCATAAGTCGACGAAAGATGAGACCAGATCTGAGCAGTCGTGGATGCCGTGGAGAGAATAGGTTGTATCTCGAGAGAGATTGCACCGAGTATACTGGTGACAATGAGCTGATCTTGATGTTGCCAAAGATCAAAGTCAGGATTCGGTATTGTGTTCTCGGCACGGAGAACAGTGGAAGCAGGAGCCACCGTGGTGCCATCGAGGTAGCCGGCGAGGCCATAACCGGCGAACAAAGCACGAATCTGACGACTCCACATCAGGAAGTTGGAGGCAATGAGTTTTGTAACATTGGACATGTTAATGTTGTGAAGATGAGAGGGAGATGTTGTATTGATGATATCAGAAGAAGATTCAGCCATGGTGACAAGAATCGTAGAGAGAAAAGAGGCGGCGAGAGAGAAAAAGGGAGAGAGGAAAAAAAAAAAAAATTAGGTCTAGGACTTTACTGCTCTGATACCATGTAAGTAATGTTTGATTCTATTGATACGAGGGATTACAGTATATATAGTCTTTTACATAAGGATTTTGATTATACTAATTAAACATGTTTCCTTATTAGATATATGTACTCTTTATATCCAGTACTATGTTTGTGTGTTGTGTTGTGATGCAGTTATATAAAAGAAACTAATTAAACAAGTAAGTGCAGAATAATTATGTCTGTTGTACGCAATGATTTGCTAATGATGCATGATCGTCTTTGTTCTAACTTATATATATATATATATATAATATATCGATAACTATACCCAAATTTTGACATTTGATCAACTGTTGTCGTGTTCCAACTTCACGTGGTGAATGTAATCATCACAGACTTCTAGAAAAAGTTTTTTTTACCATACCTTCCACTTTACCAAGTATCCACTAACATAGTAACATCTATAGTGGCCACAATATATTTTTCCAAGTCTACAAAAATTGGCATAAGATTAAAAGATTTTCCTTTGCACATTCTATTTGATTGATTAGTTAATTTTAATTTGCTTTATACAGTAAATGGTAAAATTCCTCTGAAATGTATTTTACTTTCAATTAGCATCATCGAATCAGATTGTCAATCATTTGTGTTAAGCAAGCTTCTTGGATAGATTTGTATATGGGTGAATCATGTGTATATTAAACAAACACGTTACAAGAAGCTTGTGTTAAGTGCAGATCTTAGTACTCAATGAACTTTACAAGGGGTTCTTTTATGATTCCTAATTTCATTTACCAGTCTTAAAATTTTAATTTTTGTTTCTCGCTAAGGGTGGCAATATTACGCATCACTGGCCGCTGCATCAGGACAGCTAGGATGGCAAATAGGGACAGCTGACTTATCATCTGGTGCTGACTGCAGTAGAAAGTAATAAAAATTGGGGTTTTATTTTGTACTCTTTCTTGTGGGATTATGACATTTATACTAAGTAAGGGAAAGACTCTGTTGGGTTCAAAAGGTTTCAGCTTGCCGAATAAAGACGGTTCAGATTGTGACACGTGGTTTGATTGAAGCCGTCTACGACTAACGGAAGTCAATCGTCTCTCTTCTCCTTTGTTTCTATCCTCTTGATATATCATTCATTGTATTCATTAGAGAGTTTGTTAGATCCTAGTGAGAGAAAGAAAGAGAGAAGAAGAAACACTTGTAGAGAGAGAAGGCTCGAGCTTGAGTATCTTTGTTCTAGTGGATTCCGGATAATCTTCGGCGAGACGTAAGATCTTACCTAAGGATCCGAACTCGTGAAATTCTCTGTGTCGTTTACGCTTTCTGTTCAAACATTCACAAACGAGAGATCGAGAGAGAGAGAGAGAGTAATCATCGTAGATCTAAGATTCTTGAGGTTATAAAAGCAACAATTGGTATCAGAGCTTGGCGCCTGGAGTATTTGTTCTAGATCTAATTGAAGCATGGCGAATACGAAGCTCAAGATCTCAGTGTTCAATGGATCTGGCGATTTCTCTTTGTGGAAGACACAAATGTTTGCTCATCTAAGGATCCTAGGCTTGAAGGATGTCTTGACGGAGCAAGAGGATGTAGCTCCGGGGCTCAAGGAAGACGAAGCGGATCCAGCGGATCGAAGATAAAGAGGCGAGGGTTAGTCGTAGCGAGAAGGCGATGGATATTATCTTTCTTAATGTGGGAGATAAGGTGTTGAGGAAGATCGACAAGTGTACAACAGCAGCGGAAGCATGGTCTATGCTTGAGCGTATGTATTTGGTGAAATCTTTACCCAATCGCGTTTACCTTCAGCTTAAGGTTTACATCTACCGGATGTAGGATTCAAAGTCGTTGTATGAGAACGTAGAAGAATTCTTGAAGATGATATCAGATCTGAATAATCTTCAGATCCAGGTTCCAGATGAGGTACAAGCGATCTTGATCTTGAGTTCTCTTCCAGAGAAGTATGATATGTTAAAGGATACGCTGAAGTATGCACGAGATGGGATAAAGATGGAGGATGTCATCAGTGCTGCCAAGTCTAAGGATTTAGGGTTGCGTGATGAATCTGGTTTGTCTGGTCAAGCTGGTGAAGGCTTATATGTTCGAGGAAAGAATTTCACAAGAGGCTCGATAAGTCAGACAGGTCAGAGTAACAGTGGTGGATCAAGATTTGAGTCTAGAGATGGAAAGAAGATTTGCTGGATTTGTGGGAAGGAAGGGCACTTTAAGAGAAAATGTTATAAGTGGCTTAAGAGGAACAAGAATCAATCTCAATCAAGCGAGAGGGGGGAGACTGCTCTGGTCAAGGATGATGATCAAGAACCGTTGGGTCTGGTGGCATCAGAAGTTAAAATTGGTGAGGATAAGTCGGATCAGGATGAGTGGATAATGGATACAAGGTGTTCGTTCCATATGACCTCGAGGAGGGATTACTTGACAGAATTTAGGGAGATGAGTTCTGGAAGAGTAAGGATGACGAATAACTCCTACGCAGAGATAAAAGGAATTGGCAGTGTTAGGTTTGACAATGCAGACGGCTCTGGGTTTGTGTTGCGAGAGGTCAGGTATATGCCGGATATTACCAGGAACTTAATATCCATGGGTAGCTTAGAAGCTAAGGGATGTGAATTTTTAGGAGAAAATGGCGTTTTACAGGTAGTAAAAGGTTCTACAGTAGTTATGAGAGGACATAGAAGGTCATCTCTTTATATTCTTCAAGGGCGTGCAAGGCAGTCAGAAGCGTTAATGGTAATGACAGATGGTTTGGACCGAACTCAGTTGTGGCACAGCAGGATGGGTCATATTGGTCAACAGGCTCTAGAGGTACTGGCTAAAAAGGACTGTTTCGGAAGTGACAAGATGTCAGAGATCAGGTTTTGCGAAGACTGTGTTGTAGGGAAAACACATAAATCAAGCTTTGGTGCTGCACATCACGTTACCAAGGAGAAGCTGGACTATATTCATTCAGATTTCTGGGGGTCACCGAGTGTACCTTTTAGTTTAGGCAGAAGTCAATTTTTTATTAATTCACTGATGACTGGTCGAGAAAGGTTTGGGTCTATTTCCTTAGGACCAAAGACGAGGCTTTCAACAAGTTTGTTGAATGGAAAAAGATGGTTGAAGTTCAGAGTGAAAGGAAAGTAAAGCGACTAAGGACGGATAATGGGTTAGAGTACTGCAACCATAAATTTGATGAGTTCTGTAAGAAGGAAGGAATAGTTCGACACAGGACATGCACTTACACACCCCAACAGAATGGGGTTGCTGAGAGGCTTAATCGAACCATCATGAACAAGGTTAGGAGTATGCTTAGTGAGAGTGGGTTGGAAAAGAAGTTTTGGGCAGAAGCAGTCTCAACTGCGGTGTGTCTGATCAACAGATCACCATCAACAGCTATTGGCTCTCAGACTCCTGAAGAATTGTGGTCTTCATCGCCTGTAAGCTACTCTGGTCTGAGAAGGTTTGGGTGTGTTGCATATGTTCATTCCACTGATGGCAAGTTAGATCCTCGAGCTAAGAAAGGGGTGTTTACGGGATATCCTGAGGGAGTAAAAAGGTTTAGAGTGTGGCTTCTCGAAGAAGAGAAATGTGTTATCAGTCGTAATGTGGTTTTCAGAGAAGACGTTCTATACAAGGATTTCATGTCAGAGGTACTACCAGGTATGGTCTCTGAAACTTTGTTTGATACTAACAAGGTGTCTAGTTTTGAATGTGCAGGTAATAACAGGGACAAAGGCTCGGTGGTTCAAGGGGAGGTAGCAGAGCCGGTTAGTCGTGGTCAAGGTGTGACAAACAATTATCAACTGACGAGAGATTGTGTGAGAAGACAGACCAAACCACCGGAAAGACTGCAAGATTATGAAACTAGCGAGGAGATTCTGGATCAGGTTTTAAATGAGGCAACAGGGTGTGCTTATCTGGTTACTGAGGATGGTGGGATCACTGAACCAAGGTCTTTCCAAGATGCGGTCAATGATCCAGATAGCGATAAATGGTTGGAGGCTTCAGATGAAGAGATGCAGTCACTTTTAAAGAATGATATGTGGGTGTTAGTTGACAGAGTTGAGACACAGAAGCCGATAGGTTGTAAATGGGTTTTCAAGCGTAAAGCAGGAATCGTAGGAGTCGAAGGTCCCAGGTTTAAAGCGAGATTGGTGGCGAAAGGGTATTCACAGAAGGAGGGCATAGACTACCAAGAGATTTTTTCACCGGTTGTTAAGCACGTATCGATAAGGTTTGTTCTTTCGGTGGTGGTACACTTTGATATGGAGCTTCAACAAATGGTCGTAAAGACAACATTTTTACATGGTAACTTGGAGGAAACCATTTATATGGAACAGCCAGAGGGTTATGTTGATAGCAAGTATCCAGAGAAGGTGTGTCTCCTGAAGAGATCACTGTATGGCTTGAAGCAATCTCCAAGGCAGTGGAACAACAGGTTTGATGAGTTTATGCAGAGCAATGGGTATGAAAGGAGCAAACACGATTGTTGTATCTACTTCAGGAAGCTGTCAAGTGGTGAGTATATCTATCTATTACTGTACGTGGATGATATACTCATAGCTTCGAAGGACAAGGAACAAGTTGGCAAGCTTAAGGCTCTTTTGGGTTCTGAGTTTGAAATGAAGGATTTGGAAGATGCTAAGAAGATACTGGGAATGGAAATCACGAGGGATAGACAGAGAGGTACACTTCACATTTCGCAAGCAGGGTATCTGTCAAGAGTTTTAGGTAACTACAGAATGGACCAAGCAAATTGTGTGGATACGCCTCTGGGATCACACTTCAAATTGAAAGCAACTACAGAGGAAGAGTACTTGGAGCAAGCAGATGCAATGAGGAAAGTTCATTATCAGAGTGCAGTAGGGAGTTTGATGTACTCAATGATTGGGACTCGATCGGATTTGGCTTATGCAGTTGGTTTGGTATGTAGGTTTATGAGTAAACCTTTGAAGGATCATTGGTTGGCAGTAAAGTGGATTTTGAGATATATTTGTGGAGCTCTGGAAAGGAAATTGTGTTATAGAAAGGAAGGAGAGTTTATACTGCAAGGGTTTTGTGACTCGGATCATGCTACGGATAAGGACAGGAGAAGGTCTGTTACTGGAATGGTGTTTACTCTGGGAGGTAACACCATTAGCTGGAGGTCGTCTTTCCAGAAGGTAGTGTCACTGTCGTCTACAGAAGCTGAGTAAATGGCCTTGGCAGAAGCTGCGAAAGAAGCGGTTTGGCTTAAGGGACTTATGAATGAGCTTGGTTATGATCAAGGATCAGTGAAGATCCATTGTGATTCTCAGAGTGCCATAGCTTTGGCGAAGAATGTTGTGTATCACGATAGAACCAAGCACATAGACGTGAAGTATCACTTTATCAGGGAGTTGATTAGTAACGGAGTAGTACAAGTGGTGAAGATTGCAACAGAGTACAATCCAGCGGACATTTTTACTAAGGTATTGCCCGTGGGTAAGTTCCAAGAAGCTTTGGAACTACTCAGGATTACTAAGAATTAGTTTGGAGCTGAAGCTCCAATAACAGCTGAGTGGGTTTACTCAGGAAATATGAAGTCAGGTGGGTTTTACCTGAGGAAGGTGAATGAGTGTGTTCAGGTACCGGAGTAGGAATCCAGAAGAAAGCTAGAACAAGTCGTATAATTGTCAAGGGGAGGTTTTGTGGGATTATGACATTTATACTAAGTAAGGGAAAGACTCTGTTGGGTTCAGAAGGTTTCAGCTTGCTGAATAAAGACGGTTCAGATTGTGACACGTGGTTTGATTGAAGCCGTCTACGACTAACGAAAGTCAATCGTCTCTCTTCTCCTTTGTTTCTATCCTCTTGATATATCATTCATTGTATTCATTAGAGTTTGTTAGATCCTAGTGAGAGAAAGAAAGAGAGAAGAAGAAACACTTATAGAGAGAGAAGGCTCGAACTTGAGCATCTTTGTTCTAGTGGATTCCGGATAATTTCCGGCGAGATGTAGGATCCTACCTAAGGATCCGAACTCGTAAAATTCTCTGTGTCGCTTACGCTTTCTGTTCAAACATTCACAAATGAGAGATCGAGAGAGAGAGAGAGTAATCATTGTAGATCTAAGATTCTTGAGGTTATAGAAGCAACAATTCTCAATCCAATATGTGTGTGATTTGCCTTGAATAACTAATACTTTTATGAGTTTTAATGTTTGTACAGATTTGTGTCGAACAAATGGTTTGGTGCTATTATATTTAGTGTGGAGTTGTACTTCGAAGAAGTTTTCAATAGACTCTATCTCTCTCTGTCAATAAATGAGGATGAAGCTGTAGTAAGAGGAACCTATATATGAAGAATTGAGGTAGACTTTTAAGACACTGTAAGTGAAACAGAGGACATGGTCTTGCTTCAAAGTGGTCTCCTTCAGGATCGAAAAGCTCAAGGAGCTATTGTGAGATAAGCTGAAACTTGACTCTTATAGATTAGTTTCTGGTTGTGGTAAAAGTAAATATACAAATAATATGACAACGAGAGAATGATTCAAACTGATGTATTGTATTCTTCATGTGCAGCTGCAGCCTCTCTTCTCACAAGAAAAAACTTGAAAAGAAAAAAAAGACTCAAAGCGGTTTTTCCTGCGAGTTAAGCCATCTCTGTCAGCTTCGAATCAGCCTGTGTGAAAGCAAAAAATCGTTCAACCTAATAACATTCAAGAAGTCAACTTAACATGCATGTCCTGTAGATAAATTACTTAAGACAGACCAACTTGTCTTTTATTACTAAGGATTTGTTCATACATCAACGATGCAACCAAGCGCACAAAAACATGTTGTAAGTTATTGAATTATATAATAGACTAAACTCACTCACTATTCACTAAGACAGCTTTGATGCTATCAACGTATTAAAGTTCATCCTAGATTCACCAAATACCCATTCATTTTCAGAAAAGCATGTAATGTCTGCACTATTCTAATCAACATTACCAAACAATTCTTCTTAATCCTCAATCACAGATTCACAGACACAAATCAATTATATTACGACAAATTTACAAATCAGTTTTACATATACTTCAAAAACAGTTGAAAAGAGCTTTTCAGACATAGCTCTCCCTTTACAAAACTGCAAATTATGAAAACAAAGTACTTGTTCTTTCTCTCTCTCTCTTTCTTTCTCCAGCTTATAGGATCATGAGGACAAAGTAGTAGAGTGAGAGCCAACAGCATCTTTGTCATTATCATCATCCTTAAGGTTTCTGTATCTGTAAAGCCAAGAACACACAAGAAAATAACCAAGATTCAAGACTCCACCTATCACTAAAACCCAGTAAACATTGTCAACTCTTCCATGGTTAATGTCATCTGGTAACCACGCGGTCGTTCTCTGAATAAGGTCGATTAAAGCAGTGCTTGTGTAGAAACATATCCCAATCACAACTGAGGTGATCGATGTTGCTGTGCTTCTCATAGACTCTGGAAACTCTTGATAGCACAGAGCTACATTCCCTGGGAAATGAAAGGCCTCCCCTGTAACCAAAAACAAGAACATGATCAATTTGAAAAAAAGTTCGAGTAGGATGAATTACCCAGAGTTGATATCTCACCTATTCCTACTATAACTAGAGGAGGGAATAGCCACAAGACTGACATGTCTGCAACCGATGATGATCCGAGGAAATGACCGTTCTGTACTACCTTCAATCGCTTTGCTTCAACTAAGGCAGTCACGGCCATGCTAAGAATGTTGAAAACATGGCCTGTCCCGACTCGTTGGAGTGGTGTGAGGAACTTTCCGGTTAGCTTTTGGTAAAATGGGTAGAGAAACCGATCGTTGACTATGATAAATAGGCAAGTGGAGAGAAGTGTTATGACTTGGAGAGAGCCGGCAGGGATTTTAAAGTTAGAGCCAAGCCTCCGGTCCATGACCAGACCTTGAAGAACTGTTAAGCTTAGCTGCATTGCGATTGGGGTGCTCAAAAATATTGTAGCTAACGCAAGAGGGATGATTCTCATGACTGCTTTGAAATCTTCCACTTGTTGAACGCTGCATAGTCTCCATGGATTGCGAATTGTGCCATCTGGTTTAACCTCTTCTTCTTGTTTCAAAGCTGCACGGTTAAAGAACCTGCGTATTTGATAACTCTCATTAAAATGGCCTCTCAGTGCAAGAATGAAACTGTGGTTTAGAGATGGTTTTTTTTAACCTGAAACTCCTTGTGGGAATTGTTGTGATTGATTCATTGTGGTAGTCTTTTTCGTTGGTGGAAACCACAGCTTTTCTTTTTCGTACAGCAGCGATAATTACGCATAGTAGACTTCTGAAGGGACTTCCTAAAGGCTTGTCGTGCTTGTAGAATCTTTTCCCCGCGATGAAAACCAAGAAACTGAAGAGATTGGCGGCTAAAGACAAACCAAACCCGAGGGTCCAGCTGATATTGTCTTCGGTGTAGACAATGGCGGTTGCACTTATAGCTCCAGCTAGATATGTTGTGAAGAAAAACCAGTTGAAAAAGCTTCCTTGGTCTTTAGTTTTTTCGTACTGGTTCGCACCAGCGGTTGCTAATGTGAACCTTGTCCCACCTGTTCCTATAGAGGCTAGAGTAATGGCCGTGTAAAGGACGCCGAGCTGGATTTTCGAAGGATATTGGCATAGGCTTGAAGCTGTTTCACAGGGTTTGGGTCTTAAAGAGTCAAGGGAAGCTGTTAGAGTCATCAGAGCCACACCCTGATCAAGAAGTAGAATTGGTGAACTTCTGTTTCAGAGAGAAGTTGATAAAAACAAATGTTGAGTGAGTCTTTTGTTAACTTTACCATAAGAGAAATGAAAGCTGAAACTGAGATAACAGGAATGGTTCCAAAGAAAGAGTCAGATGCAATGGCTGCAATAGCTGGAACCATACAGATACAACCACTAACAATGTTGGCAATCTGAGCTGCTGCGATGCTCTTCACGTTGAATTCCTCAATCAGGTAGACAATCAAGTTAAGTAACCAACCCCATGCAGCTATTGTCAGGCCTAACAACGTACCTGCACCATAGAAAGATAGATAGGTTCAAATTCCTACTTAAGTTCTAATAGTTATGAAGTTATGAATAAGATCAAACACAGAGAGAAACAGAATCTCTCACCTATCATAAACGGAAAGGTGATCCAACCTCCACTGCGGCGTTTGGTGCTTGAACCAGCTATTTCTGCATCACCTGTAACTGAACCAGCCATGTCTCAAAATATAGCAGAGATCTTTCACTTTTTGTTTGTCAACAATGGCCTGGAACTCTGAAACATATATAGACTATAAGTAATAATACATTGATAATGACATTCTCCGGTCCACGATATTTTATTCTTCATGCGCAGCAGCTTCAAACAAGAAGGATTAAGAAACTAAAAACTTCAAAGCTTATTGTCGATGCAAGTTGAGCCATCACTGTCAGCTTAGAACAGCCTGTGTGAAGACAAAATTATTTCCAACGCAACATTTTAAGAAGTCAACTGTAAATTGTCAGGTAAAAGGATATTGCTAAATAAAGACCCATTTGTGCCTAATTATTGCCAAGGAATTTGACCATTTATGGTTCAATAATGCAAGTACCTACTACCTAGAACCAAGCCCACAAAAAAGTCTCTTTTAAGTCATTGAATGAGAATAGACTACTCACAGCGACGAGCATTGACTCTGGTTTTAGCTCTTCAATGGCTCCCACTACTTTTGAGCTAGATGTGTACATTACAAAACTGTATGTATCCTTTCGTCTCTTTGTTTGCTAGAGAAGACTCAAGTATGTTCAGTAAAAAAAAGTCTGAAAATATGCTTTAATAACTGGAGTACTTTACATTGGAGCTACACTCAATTCACTAGTAGTAAATAAACATGAACAAACAAATAAAATTACAAGTTTATATATGTGGAAAGTACATGAATAAAAGAACATGCAAAGATACTAAGCAGCCATTTCGGATGGTTATTGGGTAATACCGGGCATTCACGGGGGCTGCTGCTCTTCTAACCGTATGTTGGATTGAGTGCTATAGCTTCCTGGTAGATCATATCTTTGATCTGTTCCTCGTCCAGAGGATGTTGTTCAAACTCGAAAGAGAATGGCTTTTGACAGATTGGCTCATCAGTTGGGTCATGCAATTTGGCGAGGTACTGATGATTCAGAGCTTCTTCAACTGCACACACAGAAGAATTTTACAGTGTTTTTAGCTTTGAATCAAACCATACGATGATAAGAAAAACCAATAGAGAACAGATGATGCATGTATATAACTTACCAGTGATTCTTCTGTTGGGGTCAAAAGTCAACATTCTGTCAACTAGATCAATGGCCAATGGGTTAACATGAGAGAAAAGTTTTGCTAACGGCTGGCGAGGGAAGTTGGGAAGTTGCCGGATGTATCTTTTCGCATCCTCGTTGTGTGTAAAGCCAAGATCAGATTCTGTCGGTGTGCCAAGCAACTGCGAAATCCAAACATATTCATCACATATTCCGGTAAAAAGCAGAATCTTTAAAACCATACTAACTTTTCTAATCTCTTACCTCTGTCAATAAGCGCATTTGATGAACATGGTCTTTACCAGGGAACAAAGGCTTTCTATTCATAAGCTCCATAAAGATACAACCAACAGACCAAACATCAATAGCAGCTGTATAGTCAGAAGAGTTCAACAGAAGCTCAGGTGCTCTATACCATCTAGTAACAACATACTCAGTCATAAAGTCATTCTCTGAAGTAGGTCTAGCAAGACCGAAATCACAGATCTTTAAATCGCAGTTCGCGTTCAACAGAAGATTGCTCGGCTTTAAATCCCTATGAATAATGTTAGCTGAGTGGATATACTTCAGCCCTCTAAGAAGCTGGTACAAGAAGTACTGTTTCACAACAAAGAACAAGCCAAGAATCAGTTTCATGTTTCTTCTACCATAGAAACCATCCAATCCAAGCAAATGAAAACAAGAACAGTTTTAGTTTTTACCTGACAGTGTTCCTCTGATAAACCTTGGTTAGATCTGATGATTTGGTGAAGATCAGTATCCATTAACTCAGTAGCAATGTAAACATCACTGAACTGTCTTCTTAGTGGTGGTGGAACCACATCTCGTATAGCTATAATCTGTTAGTTACAACAAATACCAAATCATGATTTGTTTTGTTAATTCCTTCATCTAATCTTAATCTCTCTCTACAGATAATAATTTCATAAACAAATCAAAAAACGAAGAAACTAACGTTTTCATGATCAAGATGACGAAGAAGCTTGATCTCACGAAGCGTACGTTTAGCATCCATATGATTATCAAAAGCATTCGCTATCTTCTTCATCGCCACTAGCTCGTTCGTCTCCGAATCCAACACAGAGCTTCACAATAATAAAAATAAAAAAAACTCCGATCTCAATCAACGAATCAAAAACTTTAAAAAAAAAAAAAAAAAAAAAACTCAGAGAGGCGAAAGCGAAAACATACCAAACGATTCCATAAGCTCCACGACCAATTGGAATAATCGGAGGACGATACTTGGATGTGATCTCGAATAAACTACCGAAGATATCGTAACTTATAAACTGTCCGCCGTGAGTCTCCACCGCCGGGAAATCCGTGTACTGACCGCCGCCGGTGTTCATCTCTCTCTCTCTTTCTCGATCGATGAGCGTTGGAGATTTTAAATCAAGTCAAGCTTCAGTGAATGGTTTTGAATGAAGTATTGAATCGTTTTAACATATATAGTCAAGAGTCAACTGGAGAGACTGAGAGGATTAAAGCTGAGATGAGTTTTTTCGCGGTAACTGCGAGGAAGACGAAGATGGAAGAAGAAGAGAGAAGATGAAAAGATCGTGTGGATTAGATTAGAGCCGCCTTAAATCTAACGGTTGTTGTTCGTTTGTTGACTTCGTCAACGGTCTTCCTCTTTCTCAACGTCCTTTACAGTTCTATGTATCTATCTGCCTTAAATATATTTATTTATTATTTATATTTATTTTCTAAATATATTAAATTATTATTTATATTTGTTTTGTAGTTTCGGAGAAATATAAATAACGTGGGATTTTTAATAAACAAAGTCGTGTGTATACATACGATCGATAAATAAAATAGTACTCGTTTTATTCGTTTCAGAAATTAATTTTTAGTATTGGTTACGCTAGCTTGTTATGTAATGAGATTATCGAAGTATAAATGTATAATAAAAGAGTATTAAATATACAATTTGTGGTTTTCGAGGTTAATGATACTATATTATGATATGATCGTCGTGTTTTAAGTCATTACTTGTTTATAGGTTTTTTCTTTTTTATATAGATAACAAGAAAAATATTAGGAGGATAAACTTGTTTTGTTATGTTAGGCAGTAATAATATGGCTATCGAAAAGTAAAAATAAAAAATATTATACTTCGATTTGTTAGTATAAGTTAGTTTTCAAAAAAAAATTATAGATACATGTCTATTCTCTATATACAATGTTGGAAAAAAATTGGCATGTGTTATCTCATAATTTTTCTGGATTTTATTATTCAATTTTAGTTTAGATTTTATAGATTTGCCATTTTTTTTTTCTCAACATGTGTGTTTTTTTTATCTATATACTTTTTTTTTTGCTAAAATACACAATACTTCGTCCCAAATACTAAACTATTAGAGCAAACAAAACCAAAAAAATTCAAACATAACGTGTAAAATTGTGTTTTAAATCTTAAAAATAATAAATTTACAATATTTACTTATTACCGCTCAATATATTTTTCTGTATTTTGATTTTTTTCCCAAATAAATACATAAATTTTAGTAGACAGTAAAGGTAAAAAACTGAAGTACATAAACTTTATAAAAAAAAAAAACACAAAGTCACAAACTCTAGATATACAAACCCTATATGTATTGTCTTAATATATTGGCCATCCAAAAACTTTAAATTATAGAGTGACATGGATCACTTGAGAGGTTGATATTTGTCAAATGATTTTAATTAGGTAAAATCATAACTATACACCAAATTTCATTAGAATTAAGTATATCACTATATTAAAATTTATTTTAAAACTTTTTCTAATTTTAATCATTATAACTATACAATTAATACACCATAAATTAGTTTCATACATTTATTGGGCCTTTTAATATTTCTACAATTTTTCTTACATCAAAATGCAACTATAATCATTCAAAACACAATTAAGTTAAATTATTTTGGTAATGTATTCTCCACCATGTTAATGGTTGACCAATCAATTAATACACTTAAATGTGAATTACCTACATAAATAACAAACAGTAGAACCTCTATAAATTAATACACTATAAATTAATAAATATATTTGGTCCCAAGTTGGGAATATTGTAATTTTGGACATAATTCGATAATATAATAAGATAATAATTTTTTTGAAAATACTTTGTAAATATATGGTCCCATCAATAATATAAATTAATAATTTTAAAAAATTATCTAAATATATGTATATATATATACACATTAATTTTTATTAGAGTTTACTTTTAATATTTTTACTATAGAAATTTTTTTGAGTACTATCTTCAAAACATGATAATTGTTATTTTCATTTTAATTGATTTTATAAAAATATTAATTATAACGATTAAATTTTATTTTTAAACTTTTTTACCAAATTAGTAAAAGTTTCTTTATAAATTAATAATTATTAATTTCTCGAGAAATTAAAACTTCTATAAATTAATAGAATTTCATGGTCCCAACATTAATAATTTATAGAGAGGTTTTAATGTATATCCAATTTGTTATAAACAATATGTTTTAGTTTTGTAATTCATATTCAATTGTGCATGACCTGCACATTTGTTATCAACAACTAGGTGTACACGTTGCTACAACACGGCCATAATTTTTTTTTTTTTTGTCTCTGGTACACAATCAACCGACACCAACGATAAAGTGATGCTCATAAAAATCATGAATTTGATGATCACTCATTTAGATGACCACAACGAAGGGGCTATGTTGGGTATCTCCTCGGGAGACATCAATTTCCGCAGGGTCATAGCCTTGGCTAAGGAGATGGAGGTTTAAACGATTTTTGGATACAAGGAAGGCGGAATCCATCATGCATTACCCTGGCACCGGTGTAGGGAATGAATATAATTGTAAATGATACAAATATTTTCAATCAAATATTTGAAATGATACAAAAATTAAATCAGTTATTGTAAATGATACAACTTTTAAAATCATTTTTTAAAAATTGATACTAATTTTAGCATCAATTATTTGTAAGTAATATAAATAATTGACATCAATTATTATAATCGACACAAATAGTAACATCATTTGTTGATAATTGGCATGTTATTAATATTGATTATAATAACTGATACAGACAAAAATTGCATCAATTGATGATAAATCGATGTTAATTATTTGCATCAACAATGTAAGTATCAATTTTATAAATGATGTAAAATTTATTTGTATCATTTTATAAGTAATGCAATAATACAAAATAAGTGATACAACACACATCATACACAAAACTATATACATATTTCTCTCGTGAATTATATTGATAGATGTGTGGAGAAATATCTTGTTAATTAATTGGCTAATTTAATAGCATAATTTTTTTTTACCCTTTAACATGTCGAGAAAATGAGGATAGTGATATTGGGCTCGTAAAATACTTGTTGAAGTATTGTATGGACTGTCTTTGTCAGTTTGAACAAATAAAGCAATAAAAAGACCTTCTCGAACAATCTCAAATCACAAATACAGTCCATAGATCAGTTCGAAGATCTTTACTTGGTAATCCCATATTGGTGAAAAATGATCTTGATGAGTATCTTTTTTTTTACTTTCATAACTGTTGTTTTCGTCTTTGCACATTGATCTGAGGTTGTACTCTCTTGTGATCTCCGCAACCATCTCTTGTTTGGTCAATTTTTGATTCTTTCTCAACCATTCTGCAAACAACTAAGCAATTGCTCATACCTTCAACATCTTTAAGTATTCTAACATGGCACATGAATGATAATGCTCATATATATACCTTTACTTGCATCTCATGTTTTTTCTTCTCATAGGAGTAGTAACATTTCCATGAACATTTCACATCAGTAGTAGTCGAGCACTTTGCACCAATACTCAAATTCTATGACCTATAAAGCTTAATATTGTATCGCGTTTTCAGATAATACCTCGACACTGCAATCTTAAAAACTGCTGGGAAATTGAATGTTTCCCCCAACCTAAGTAGGTATACAGGATCTTCAGCTTTTTAAGGAGCACCATCTTCACCTTTAGAATCATTTTTGTCATTACTGTCACGACAGCGGCTCTGGAATCTTCTCATCATCCCAAATTTCATCACTACCATTTGCATCACTCTCGCCTCCATTGTTAGCCTCTCTAAACTCAGCTTCAAAGTCAACACAATTTTCTTCCTCTACACTTAGATCTCCATCATCTATTTTTACACACCTACATCTGGTTTCATAATAGCTACAATGCTCCATTTTTCTTCTCTACAAACTTCTTCATGTTTTCCCTCATTAAAATATTCATTGCTAGGAACCTCACAATCATCCCCATTCACAACTTCATGATTTTCTTCAATATCGTTTGGCGTTTTTCGTTTTCGATTCTTTCGTTGTTTTTAAGATTTCCATCGCCTCGGTTTCCAGTGGGTATTGAAACACCCCAATCTATGGTTATTGTGGGATTGCCACCGCCTCAATCTCCGGTGGGCATTGAACCGCCTTAGTGTCAGATCCTTATGGGATTCGATCTACCTCAGTGTCCGATGGGATCTCAAAGCACTCATTTCCATCGTGATGTTCCGACATCTTTTGCCTCTCGGAACCATCAATCGCAGCGACCAACGTGTAAAAAATAACCTAGTCACCTTCTTTTTAACAGCGATTTAATGTGGAACCTCAAATGACCTAGTCATCAAAACTTGCCCAATTTTATTTAAAAAAAAAAAAATCAACATAAATTTAGTGATTTAGATGAGACAATTCAGAAATTAAAATAAACCACCAGAAACTTTAAACTTCAAATCTTTAACCCGATGCCAATTGTAATAATCGAACCGGAGGTAATGGCAGAAGCGTAATAAACAAAGAATCTATGGGTATAGTTATTTCCATATTATCTCTTCTTATTATGCAATCGTGGATCTGGCCGATGAAAAGATTTTTGAAGGGTTATAAAAACCAAAACCAGAAAAAAGCCAGCGGCCAAAAATCTCAGCCATCCAATCTCACTTCTTCTCTCGTCTCTCTCTCTCGCTCGCAAAATCTCTCCGATCGAATCTCTCTCTCGACTCAGCTGTATGTTTCACTTCTTCTTCTTGATTGATTCTATCATCCCTTTGATTTTGGTTATGGAATCGCCGAATCTCAAAACCCTAGTTCTGTTTCTTGCTTCTGATTTATACGATTTAGTTCCGGCGTTGTTTTTGGGATCAATCATGATTGACTCCGATTGTAGAAATCTCACTTGATATATATATATTTTTTAATATGACTTTCGATTGGCATGCACGGATTAATTTATCGACAGCTCTTGACTACTATAGATGCATCTGGCTCGTTTAGATTCTTGATTTCGATCTGGAAAAGTTCGAATCTTTAGAACCAAATTTGGCTTTGGAATAATATTGATGAGATCTTCAATTTTGATTGAACTGTTATTTAGTTAAATTGCCGTACAAACTGTTGTGGAAGTACTAAAAAGTTTATTTTTTAGTTTTGTCTCTGTGTGGTAGATATAATGGTGTCAGTAGTATGGTTTGCTTTTTGCTTGTTAATCTTCTAATGGGCCATTATTCCAAGTTCTTTGTTCGTATATATATCTTATTCGCTTTCTTTTTGTTTTTACTTGTCTTATTCAGGAAAAAACAATGAGTGATTACGGTGAAAAGACTTGCCCTTTGTGTGCAGAGGAGATGGATTTGACTGACCAGCAGTTGAGGCCTTGTAAATGTGGCTATCAGGTCCAGTTTCTGATTTACATGTCGATGCATTGTGTTAAACTTCTAGCTTTTTTTGAGCAGTTTTTTTTTTTCTTGTTTTTGTGATTAGGGTAGACAATTAGGTTTAGTTATGATTTTCTTATGGTTTAGTTTTGTAGGCTGTAATGTGGTATACCTAGAGCATACAAAATATATATATATATATATATGTTGAAAACTATTGACTCAAAATATTTGTGTTTATACTGATTGTGGTGGCCTCAGAGATCGTTGATTTTTGTTCTGCTGATAATTTTCTGATCTGATGTGTGTTTTACCTCCAATCTTACAGATTTGTGTTTGGTGCTGGCACCACATAATGGACATGGCTGAGAAAGATCACTCAGAAGGGCGCTGTCCAGCTTGCCGCACTCCATATGACAAAGAAAAGATTGTTGGGATGACTGTTGATCAGGAGAGGTTGAGATATGACACCTGTTGATGAATGCCAACTTTTGTTCTGTATCAGTTCTTCGGTTTTGGTTTGCTGATGTTTCTTATCTATTTCCTGTTCTCAGACTGGCCTTTGATGGCAACATGGATCGCAAAAAAACACAGAAGTCAAAACTGAAACCTTCTGAAGGGAGAAAGCAACTAACCAGTGTTCGAGTGGTTCAAAGAAATCTTGTCTACATTGTTGGGTTGCCACTTAATCTAGCAGATGAAGATGTACGGGATCTTTCCTCGAAAACTTTGTGATTATTTCCTATGATCTGCTTAGTGACGGAAAAGTTTCATTTTTTTTCAGCTTCTCCACCGTAAGGAATATTTTGGTCAGTATGGAAAGGTTCTAAAGGTTTCTATGTCCCGAACAACAACGGGTCTCATTCAACAGTTCCCTAACAACACATGCTGTGTGTACGTTTCGTTGTTTCTAATGTTAATCAACCAAATTTCTCTTTTAGCATGAATGGATTTCTTACAGGTTTGTTTGCATTGTTATTATGTTCTGATTATTACTGGCTATTGCTCCAGATATATCACTTATGGTAAAGAGGAAGAGGCTGCTCGATGCATCGAGTCCGTTCATGGATTTATCTTGGATGGTAAAGCACTGAAGTAAGTCATTCGGAGTACCCTGTTATTTGAAACTGGCTGTGTACAATGGCAACTATCTTCATTGATTTCATTATTTCCCTTTTTTTCTTTTACTGCAGGGCATGTTTTGGGACAACCAAGTATTGTCACGCATGGTTAAGAAACGTGGTATGTACTCCTTTTCTGCTCTCTGGCTGACAGAGTTTTTGTTTTGGCTTTCCTCTTTTCAGTCGAAATTTGCAACTGATACTAATGGAATATGGATTTGTTTTTCTATTATCAGGCATGCAACAATCCTGATTGCCTCTATTTGCACGAGGTTGGCTCTCACGAGGATAGTTTTACAAAAGATGAGATCACATCAGCCCATACAAGGTAATCTTCATTGTCATATTGTCTAAGTTTTCTTCTTGTACTCATGATTATTTTTACGCATATAATATGTGGAGAAATTGTAGTATTAATTCATTTAGTAATTTTAAATGAGCAGAGTTCAGCAAATTACTGGAGCGTCAAATACTATGCAATACCGTTCAGGGAGCATGCTACCTCCACCATCGGATGCTTATTGCATTGACAGTTCTACTGCAAAACCAATTGCAAAAGTTCCTTCTAATGTAAGCTCTCTAAACTTCTCTACTACTTTACCTTGATATATGAGGGTGCTACTCTTAACATTTTGCATTCTTATCTCCTGTAGCCTTAGTTAGAGTCATATATTGGTAAATGCATTCTGATGTTGCTCACTAGAAAGTAGAAACTTTAGTGCATGTGTAGCATTCCGTAGAAACTTAACTTTTCTCTGCAATAGCTTCAGATTGTGTACATGTGTTTTGTTTTTTCAATTAAATCGTTTCATTTACTCTTTTTTTAAATTACGAAAAGGCTATATGAAATTAACGTTTAGTTCTCTTTTCATATTTATTGGTGTAGACTGCAGTTAGTGCTCCCAAGGGTTCTCCACCTAGTGGGAGCTCTGGTAAATCAACTGCTCTTCCTGCTGCAGCATCATGGTAAGTTTCTTGCTGTAAGCCATTGTTTATGTGCACTTTTTTAAGTGGTCATTTAAAAAAATTGAAATTTCTGTTGCAGGGGGGCGCGTTTAACAACAAATCATAATTCTATAGCAACTTCAGCTATGTCAAATGGATCTTTGGATAATCGTAGATCACCATCAGAGAATGGAACTTTGACTATGTCTACAGTTGTTGCAAATGCAGCTTATGGGCCTGTATCGTCTAGTAACACTCTTCAGAAACCACCTCACAAGGAAGAAATCCAAATATTGGCTGGAAAAAGCAAACCTGGCATGTTGAAGCCTGTGCAACATAAGATTGTGGTGGATCCTGGGTCCAAGAGAAGTACATCGCCTAATAGAGATCCTACTAGCAATCAGATATCCTGTTTAGTAGAATCTTCACACAATAGCAGAGTCATTGACAAGCCTTCTGCTGTTGAGAATTCTTTTGAGCACACAGATGAAATTGCTGAAGATGTCTCTCATGTTAGTAACTTGTCGGCTGATGTTGCACGGATGGGGATAACTACAATTTCTAAGGATGAAGGTCCTAGTGTTCCAGTGGCTATTGGTACTCATTGTGATCAAGGTTCTATTAGACAACCTGGTAACGATGTATCAAATCTGGAGCAGTGTAGAATGCATAGAAACACTGATGCAGAAGCTGACATATTACAAAATGGGATTCATGGTTCCAGGCCAGAGTGGGATTGGAGATCAGGTTTGCAATCCCAGATAGATGTTAAGTTGAAAGTGGATGATCTTTCATCGTTTAAAAACAATAGGCGAGATGTTGCAAAGGCTATTAGCGACTCGTCTTATATGCTTCGTTCATCAAGTTCCGTCCTGGATTCAAATAATCTAGCTTCTCGTTCTTTTCAGACCAGGGAAACTCCTGGTGGGATGGATTCCGATATTAGATCCTCCTTTGACATAGGTAACTATAGATTGCATCTTCCAAACGGATTTTCTGAGAAATCCATATCCAATATGGAGCATTCTTTATTTGCGAATGAAGGCAGGAACAACATGCAGAATACAGAGGATGATATAATTTCAAACATTTTAGATTTTGACCCCTGGGATGATACCTTGGCTTCGTCACACAATTTTGCAAAATTACTTGGCCAGAGTGATCATAGAGCCAGCATTTTGGAATCTTCTAACCTCATAAAGCAAAATAATGACCAGTCCCGATTCTCTTTTGCTCGGCATGAAGAGTCAAATAATCAAGTGTATGACAGTAAGAGTTACAGCGTATCTGGGCAGTTGTCAAGAGATCAGCCTCTTCAAGAGTTTGGAGTGAACCGTGATATGTATCAGGATAAGCTTGGGAGTCAAAACGGTTTTGCCTCAAATTATTCCGGTGGATATGAACAATTTGCTGCTATTCCTGGATTGTCTTCCTACAAGAGTCCTGGTTAGTATATATCATCGCTTCTTATAGTTGTTTTCTGCAATTAAAATTGGTTTGACTAACAAGTAATTCATTAAGACTATCTCTTCCTCTGGTTTTCTGAACTTTTCACCATTGTCCTCTTGTAGTGGCGAGGACTCAAGTTTCTGCTCCTCCTGGTTTCTCTGCTCCCAACAGGTTACCTCCTCCCGGTTTCTCTTCACATGAAAGAGCCGACCTGTCTTCTGATATTGGATCAGGTATTATATATTACATTCCTAAAAATGAATAGTTTCAACTTTCCATAAGCTGAAACTCTTGTAACACATATTCTGTAGGAACTCGTTTGCTTGAGGCAGCCGCTTTCTTGAAGAACACATATCATATACCACCTCCAAGTGGCAATTCAAATTCTGCTGGAGATATTGAGTTTATTGATCCTGCAATTTTAGCCGTTGGAAGGGGAAGACTTAACAATGGGATGGAAACGGCAGACTTTGATATGAGATCAGGGTTCTCTTCTCAGATGAATTCCTTTGAGAATGATCCAAGACTTCAATTGTTGGCACAGAGGTCTCTGGCTGCACAACAAGTCAATGGAAATCACGATCCCAGGAACGTTAACAACTTCTCTTCTTCACTCTCCGACCCATATGGAATTAGTTCAAGGCTAATGGATCAAACACAAGGAACTGGCTTATCTCCTTTTACACAGTTGCCTAGACAAACTTCACCAAGTCCTTTGTTGTCAAATGGTCACTGGGATAAGTGGAATGATCCCCAAAGTGGTAACACTCTTGGGATTACCCAGCTTCTAAGGAATGAACGGATGGGATTTAATGACAATGTCTACAGCCGTTTTGAAGAGCCTAAATACCAGAGGCCAAGTCCCGGAGATCCGTACAACAGAGCATACGGGATGTGATTACTTGGTTGAATTTTCGTAAAAGAACGATTGTTTGGCTGATTTCAGTGTTGGAAGAGTCATAGTCGAAACTGCTCTGTCTATTTGTCCATATCAAACCAGACCTTAGTATCAACAATCGCAATATCTGCTTGCCAGGAGTAGTTTAAATTCGATTGGTATAGACATCTTGTTCCTCTATACCTCGTCAAGTATAGACAATCATTTACTGATATTGTTATGTGTTCTTACCAAAGTTGTTTCTCTCATTTGCAGGAGGACACCTTACCTTGTTGGGTGTGTGTATCAGCAAAAAAATTCAGTGCTGTTGATTCAGAAGATGATCTAGTCTTCATTTGCATACTTCAGAAGACTTAACTAGTGACAAACTCCCCTGCATTTTTGGCGCTACTGTGAATTCATTCTGTATAGATTATAGAGCTTTGAAGAACAAACTCCCCTGCATATTTGTATAAAGAAGAGTTGCTGGAAAAAAAAATGATCTGTTTCTTGTGCAACCTCTCTTCAACTTTTTCTCCTAATTGAATGAAAGAAATTCACAGCATTAGACCGTGAACTCGTTTGTTTTTATAACGAGATTTGCTTTGGTCGTCTCTTGGAAGATTACAAATTTCTTGTTATTATTTTCCTTTACTTATTAAGAATTACAACACGCAAGCAAAATCAACAAGTATTTGGGAACACATGGACCTGTGTAATCTATCACATTAGTGGAGGACTCAGCACACTAGTTGAGGACTTAGCTTACAATACATTCTCTTTCTGAAGGCTCATCTTCGTTGGCTGCTAAGCTTGCGATCAGTTGAGCTTCATGTCCTTCATCACTGTCAATGTCAGCTGAAACGTATCTTCTCTCTGTAAACGCTGACGTCTGACGTCTCTGTAGCCGGAGAACGTGCATAATTACATCAGGAGTCAGTGTCACCCTCGACTGGTCTTCTCTTCCCAGTCGGTTCGATTCCATCACCTGCATTTCCCACAAAACACAGATTCAGTGTTTTGGGACATGTCTCAACATTAAACATTTTGGTTAAAGAGGAGATGTGATCTATCTAGTAGTTTTCACCTTTTCGATCTTTTCAGGTAGAGAAAGAACATTGTTTGACATTGGCGTCCATAGCTTAACACTCTTTTCAATACCGCAGGATGCAAGAAACGGTATGTGTGGGTGAGACTCGAGATGATTCACCACTCGTCTATCACCCAACATAGCCCGCACAAGCTTACCCCCTTTCTTTTTCCATATAAAGATGTGACCACAGTCTGAACCACTCGTCACATATTCATCATTTAGACCGAAAAAGTTCACTCCTTTAACTGTTTGTGCATTGCGATGTCCTGTATACACCTGTGGCTCTTCCATTTCTTGCAGTTTCTCCGGAGAAATAGAAACCGGTGACGAACCATAACCCATGTTTTTCTCAAACAGGTAAATGAGCTCGTTGTTGTAAGAGACTAGTAGTTCTCCAGCTTTGGAATATGCCAATCCTGTGATATGAACACTGTTGGTTTCCCGAAGATGACGGGGACAGAAAATGTTCACAGGTGGGTCTGGTAAGATGTGGCGACATACTGGAGCTAACTGTACTCTTCTAGTGTCGTAGACTCGTGCGTATTCATCGGAACCCCCAACCGCAAGATAAAATGAGTTCCTTGGATCTATCGCAATAGAATTCAATCTGATCCTACTGCTAGAGTGATGTCTCCTGCAGCCTTGCGTGAACGGAGAGGAATACAAAACCATAGTGGCACTGTTGCTACGTATATCAAACTGCCCAAAAGAAAAAACAGAGACAAGTTATGTTTGAGTTTCCAAAAGCCAAACATTATGAACACATTGGAGCATGAGAGAGATATAGAGACCAACATGTTGAACAAAACCATCTTCACCACAGCTGTAAAATAGATTAGGATCTCCAGGCAAAACAGCAAGCTTGTACACACGACCGTGGTGCCTCCCTAGCCTTTATGTCTCCACTTTGCCATTTTCTAGGATCTGACCAAGTCTTACCTGCAAAACAGAACGAACACCGAAACTAAATACAAAAAGCAACAATGCTGGAGGTCTTGTAGATTTTTGAGATTACAAGCATACTTGTCCATCAGCACCAGATGTTATGATAGTCCTGTCATCTGTAAAAGGTATGAACTTAGTCTGAAACACATTTCCACAGTGGCCAGAGGGATACGACAATGTCTTGCTTCCACTCAACCAGTTCCAAAGCATGATTTGTCTATCATCAGAACCCGAAACAAGAACATCGCCAGTGGAATTAAACTCCAAGGCATTCACACATCCCTCAAGCCCATTTAACTTCCCGTAAAGATCTAGTTTCTTCACTATCCCCTGAAGTAGCCAAATAAAACAATACAGTTCAATCCTAAGAGTCTTTAGACAAGTCTTTGAATTTGGTTCGGATTGTCTCATATACATCCTACAAAACACTAATCTAGAACTTGTAAGTTGTAACAACCCATTGATTCAAAAGCTTTCGACTTTAACACAAGACCTCCCACTTAGAAACAACCTTAGCATCACTAACTTGGTCTTGAAGAACCACTAAGATCCATGATTCGAAACTCAAATCCAGAAAATGAGAAGACTTTATGATAAAAATGACATAACTAATCAAAACCCACGATTCCTATACGAATTTTGAGCACGAAATACGAAAACTTTACTCTTCCCGAGTTAGAAAAAGTCTCATTCGAAAACGGAAACAAGCAAGAGAGGGTTCAAGATCGGAGGAATAGAGTGATGGAGTTAGTGAAGAAAACAAAATGAGTAACCTCAGAAGCAGAGATACGACGAGAGATGGAGCTCGAATGAAAGAAACCAATCTCTCTGTTGAATAGCTTCGTGAAGCTATCACCGATCTCTGTGTTTCGTCGTCTCGCCATTGTACGAAGTTTTAAAGTCTCTCTATGCTTTTGCGTTTGTATAAAACTATAAATCGTGATTCGTAATCAGGCATGAACATCGTGCCGTCTACATTACTCAAAATATGACGGCTTGTTGTTTAAACCCACTTCAAAACGGCATACATGCGAAGTTACTGTAACTTATATAATCTCTTCAATCGGAACCATTTGATATTGGCAGAACAATAGATTTAATAGGATAAATAATTAAATATTATTGTTTAAAATGATACTTTATTTCCTCCTAATTTTGTAAACAAATTGTTAAATATATATATATACATATATATATATATATATATTCCTAAGAGAAGAAGGAATCAGCAAATAATAAAAGACACATATCATCTATAATATTAAAAGAAAAGTTGTTTATAAAACTAATCTTAATTTTGTAAAGAATTACAACTGAATGTCATTGGATTTATGACTAATTTAATCTATTAAAAAAAAAAAGTAAAAACATACTAGATACGGACCCACGGTACACCGAATTTCCGAGTCAAAAAATCTTTAAAATTAATCCAAATCAAAGCCCAAATGACAACATTGACCATTGCAATTTGCAATGTACCATGCATACACTAATAATGTTTAAGCTGTGGGGTTTTGAGACTTAATTTCAATGAAAATTAATTAGTTTGTTCAAAATGAAGTAAATGCAAAAGGAGGTCAAATGTATTTTTTTTCTTTTTCCTCACAGAAAAGAAAAGGGATTTGACTCATACTCAAGTCTGCGTCTCTGTATAGACAACTCATTTGTTTCACCATTCCCTGAAAAAATCCAATTTCATTCATTTTCACAACAGTAATTTCCACGAGTGGCACATGCAAGATTCATCGATCGGTAGGGATAGATATCAGTTTCTCTGATTCTTGTGATCGAGAGAGAAACGAACTTGATATCTAATATGAACATGCATAAACCAAATGAAGAACTAGACAAGCAAGGGCCTGAAATATTTTTCTGTGATAATGTCAAAAGGACGAAGAGAGCATCCCTCAAGATTCAGGACACAAACACTAATTAATCACCACCACCAGCAAAAGCTTGTAAACAGAGGATATAATTCAACTCAGCCTCTAATGTATTCACACAACACATCACTCAAAATGTATGGAGTATAAGACTGAACCAAGCTCTTTGCAATACAAATCATCAATGCCACAACAAAAGTAGCCAGACGTAGAAGGAGCTATTAATATCATTAGAAACTCACAACAATGTTCACTTGTTTCTAACTCAATAACCGATCATACAAGACATTCAAATCTAACAACAACACCAAATAAGTTCAAATTATCTACATCTGTTAAAAATCACAAAACAAACAACCTATTGATTCCCCTGCATACTAACTCACCGTCAGTTATTATTCTTCGTCTTGTTCGTTGTGCAGTGATGAGTAAAAAAGAGTCCGTTTGGTGGAGATGTAAGCTGAATCTCGCACCTCCCAAGCAGCGTTATGGAGTATTGTAAAGATCCCAAAGTTGCTCTCACAGAGAAGGTGGCTAGAATTTAGAATTCGAGCTTGTTGTTCTGCAACTGTTTCTGGAGCTCCATCTTGTCGGTTTCAGGAAAGCTGATGTAGTCCGAAATAAATCTTAGGGAGGCAAATTTGGTGTCGTGTGTGGACAAGTTGAATGGAAAACACAAAGTGGTAGGGAGGGTTTCGATTTTTTTAAATCAAAAAGAAAGAGGGAGACTCTTAGAGAAATAGAGTCTTCTTCACTTTACCAATTGTAAAAAATTGGGCGTTTTTTTGTTTCATCTAATTATTTTTGTCACAAGTAAAATACGAAGAAGCAAATCTCAAAAATGTTACTAAGTGTGAAAAAATTGCTTAAAATTTTCTTAAATTTTGCTTATATTTTGCTTAAATTTTTCTTAAGAATTGCTAAACACTTTTTTCTCCGTATTATTTATAAGTTTACGTATGAAATAAATAATATATATATATATATATATATACATTTTTGAAATACATTTTGAGTTCTACCCTTTTAAATTTAGTACAAAGGAAAAGATGGTCAAAGTTTATATTATGTGTCATCTCACCATCGTTTACATCGATATATATTCAGCTGCAAGTCATTGTCGCCACCATTCTGAATGTAAATTGTAAGTAAATCTTAACTATTTCTAATAAAAAAAATATAAGATCATAAAATTTCGATAATTAAATTAAATTTTAACTTTCAAATTAAAAATGGATATGATATATATTGTATATCGATAAAAGTACTAAATTATCCAAAGAGTCTCAGTGGTTAATGTGTCGTTGTGTATTGTGTTGTCTATACAAATATATCTATTTTTAAAAGTTGAGTATGCGACATGTAATCAGTTATTTTGGAACAAGTACTTTGAAAATTTTGGATATTTTTGAAAACAATTAAGTATTTTTTTTTGGATAATTTCTACTTAGTAAATAAAAAGTAAGTATTTAAAGGGATATTTAAGTAAATAAAAAATAAGTATTTAACGGGATATTTGTGGTAAAAGAAATGGTAATCAGTAATTAGTAATTATAGAATGGTTATTTAATACCCAGTTAATGACCCGATTTTCTCTAACAATATATTTATTATGTATTAAATCAACGATAATCTTGCAGAAATCTTAATTGGTTAGAATTTTTAATTAAGAAAAACATATGCATGATAATTAAATAAGAAAAACATTTAAATACATAATAAATCAAATCTAAATTTATGATTCTATATAAATATTTTAGGAAAAAGCGAAATATATATATATATATAAAAAGAAAATTACAGTTAATATTTGTACATATTTTTCCTCACAGTTTTAGGAACAAATAAAGATATACAGTTTATTTTTTTTTAATTAATTTATTTTAAAAGGTATTTTAAAATAGTAAAGTATTCATTATAGCCTTCATAATATAAAGTTAATTAATATATAAGATATGAAATTAATAAAAAACAATTCAAATTTATTTTAAAAATATAAAATATATCTTAAATCAACTTATTTGTAAATACTCTCTAAAACACAATATATGCAAGAAATATCTTTAAAAAATCTTATGTAACTAATATATTTTGTAATCGTAAATAAAAATAATATATATTTATGAAAATAAACTATTTCATGGATTACATTTGTTGTTTAAAAAATTATAAAAAATTCATTTTTAAAATACAAAAAAAAAGAAGCAAAGAAATTTCAATTTATATTTGTATTTTTAAATAGTGATTACCAAAACATAAGTATCTAAAACTCTAAAATTCAATAATTACAATTGTTTGACTATATTGTATTACTATATATTTATGCAAAATTGTATATTAATAAGTAGTTTTTTTTTTAAATTTATTTACTATGAACAAAACTTCTATTTCAGAAGAAAATAAATTATATGTCAAAATGTGAGAAAAGCACAAATTTTAGTTATGTTCTTAACCAAAAATTTTGGATGATAAAAATTTTCTAATTGTTAATTATTTAAAGAGAACAGTTATGGAACATAAAAATTTTGCGGGTAGGGATGAGAAGAAACAAGATGAGATGTCTTTGTCATTCTAAAATAGTTACGCGTAGGTTATATACGTGCAATCGTCCAAATTAAAACTAAATTAAAATATGATACTTGGATTTAATACCTTTATGCATATTGCTATCGTTTAAAAACTTCAATACGATCATTGTATATTTGTTACCGTATAAAAGATTAATGATGTCTAAACAACGTACTTATCTAAATATGTTTTAACATTTACCATGTAAGTAAACCAAATATAATACTCAACACTATTTAAAATTTTGAAATTATAAAAATACATGAATCAAAATATTTTACGCATTCAAAATATACATAAATTCCAAAAAAACCTAATTCAGCTCCACGTAAGATAGCCAAAGTATGGTTGAGCAATCGACATGATATATTTGCTCACATCGATATTGATGATAGTGATGATATTGATGCTAGTAACGATATTGATCGTGTGAACTTGATACGGAGCGAAGATTTCTTTTTAATTAAAAAAAAAACTCACTATAGATGAATTATAAATGTATTTCTAATGATTTTCTTAATATTATTAGAAATAAAAAAGTAGATTTTAATTTTAATTCAAAAAAGGTACCTAGTTACGAATTTAAACGAAACTATGATATCTTCTTCCAAGGGTTGCGCAAATTTGTAAGACAACATTTTTCAAGAAGTAAAATGTTACTATATGTTTGATCTTTACTCACATAAAACAATAAAATTTCTCAATCAAGATTTGGTAATAGCCATAATAGTTTGGGCCTCACCAGTGAAACAAACTTAGAACATATGGGGGAAATATATACAGACCTGGCCCAGATTCGAAACCAAAATTTGTAGTGAAGAAAGCCTAAAACATTCTCTTCTTCTATACAGTTTTCTTAGTTCTTACAATAAAAATACCATAAATTTGTATTCAATAAATAAAAATTATTCTTAAAAAAATTGATTCCGACTTAGACAGGTGTAACATTTAACACAATTTGAAAATTTCATTTTTTTTTTTTGAAAATTTTGTGTAAAACATATGATATCATCAATATCTTAATTAAATTAAAGAAAAATAGTTACTAACGACGCCGAAAAAAATGTTCATATTTCATGATTAATTTTCTTTTAGAATAAGTTGGCATTACATTAAGAGACCTAGCTACTAAAAGCTAGTATGAGCTTAAAAAACACCATACTGATTCTCTAGCTAAATATATAATCAAAGCCAGAACTATGTACATTTGAAAACTGTTTTACCAAATTCATGAGTAATATATTTACTCTTCGTAAATAAAACATATTTGTTTTTAATAGTTATAACTTATAAATAACCAGTCTAACCTAGTGATTGTTATGATTGATGAAAATGCCACTTTGATCATCATCTTAAGTTCGAAAGGAGACTTATAACGGATCGTAAATTCATAAATTCTATGACGACGAGAATATATAAGAATAAACAAAAACTGATGTCAGGAAAGTGAAACGAATAAAAAGCAACAGAAACATTTTTTATAAATAAAGAAATTAATAACGTATGCATGGGAATCTTATAGGCCTTTGATGCTTTGCTTGAAGATGGAGTTAAGTATAGATGCACGTCGCTCTGGAATTTGCGCCTCAAATCTTCGGTCCGATCCACTTACTTGTTTTCTATATTGTATCATTACCCCTTTTTATATATAATGCATTAGCATTAATTAGTTAATTGTTTGTACTTGCTTACTTGTGAACTAGTGTAAGATGACTGTTCAAAAAATACCCGAATAGAAATTTATATATTATAAAATTATGAGGTATATATAAAACCTGCACAAAACATATTTAATACAAAATGAAATGTTAAATCATCTATAGGGAGACACAAGATGTTTTGTTTAACATCCTTCTACAATTTTCATGATCACGTACGACAGAAGAAAAAAACAAAGACAAAACGAGCTAGAAGTGAAGAAGCGATGTCACAAACAGCACCTGAGGGGATTTGATTGGGATTTATGAACGATCGTTATACGCTACTAACTTACCAGTACGATAATGATGAGAAATCCACTTGAAGGTACAATATAAAAATAAAAATAAAAACAATATAATAAGAAAAATTGAGAAGTGGGTTGGTCTGATGAGTTTTGAACCTTTGCCTTGACTGAGAGACCACATGCTCATATCTCTCAGAGCTTCTGGGATCCCCACTTTTGTTTCTTTGTCTCATTCCTCGATTTCTTCAAAGATTCTTCTTCTTTTGTCACGTGTCGCATTCTTAAATCTCCATGCGGATCTATTGAATTTGTTTTGACATTATGGTTTTATACCTTGAGCTTAGTGTTTAATTTGTCCAAACCCTGATTATCATTGACAAAGTTGATAGTAATCACTCCATCCAAAACAAAGATGAATGCAAATATGCAATTACGTTATACTTAAAAGAAAAATGAAACCTAACTAGATAAAAAATGATCGAAATCACCTTCGATTATTTTAAACGGGATATATATATATATATATATATATATATATACCTTAAAACGATATTTTTCATTAATGAAATTAAAGAGCTTTAGCAAACATGTTCAAATAAATATGAAATGGTCATCATAAGTTTGTTTAAACTTGAGCAACAACCCACAACACTAGGAGGGTCCAACTGGCCGGAATGTAATGATCACCATTCCTTACTCGGATACCAATCATTGTGTATGAATCACTAATTTTAGTGGTAGAATATGACAGCCTGATGCAACACATTTATTCACCTCAATTTCCAAAGTGTTATCAAAATATATATCAACTCAAGGGATGTCAAAAATATGTGTAATAAACGCAATATATTATGAATGTAACACTTTAACAAAAGAACAAAAAAAAAAAAAAACTCAAGATTAGGTGGTACTCATATAATAAACATTTGTTTGCACAACAAAAAAACCATGTTATAATACGTACATGCATATAATATTAGTATGTAATTTGGCTGTGGATCGGATAATGGGTAATCCATACCCATACATGTCTTTAAGACCAAATCTTGGTCTTCCTATACTGCTTCCTATAAGTCCCTTTTACGAAAATCGATGTTTTGTGTCTCTACTGACTTTAACTGATAGGGATATCATGGGCTACACATTGTCCGGCCAAATCTCTGCTTTTACATTGTCATTTTTGTTCCGTTTGAGAGAAGAATGTGTTAAAATTATAAAAAGGAAAAAAAAATTGCATGTGTTTTTTCAACGATCATGTTATATGTTAGAGGTGTAAATAGATTTTTTTACATAAAGAATATTCACTTAAACCAAGTAACCATATAATTAGGTACCTCGAGGGCGAAGTAGTAGTTGATTAACATAAAGTTTTTTGAAAAATTCAAAATAATTACACTTTAAAGTGTTGTACAAGGGGATTTAACAAAATAAATCTTGGAATATGCGCATGACGACAAATGATGATTTAAGTATAGTGAATGACTTAGCTAGAGAAGCTTGAGTCTGCTCAAAGCAAGTACAATGCTATGTCCCTAAATGCATGTAGCTTGTATCACTCTTGGTAAAAAGTTCGACTCACCACTAAATCGCTAACGCAAGTTTAAGTTACACCTTTAATAAACGATTGGATCATCATGATTGGTGATTTTGATGTCGTTCAATCGATGTTAAATTGTGACATATATACAATAAAGAAAATTACTAGATAGAATATAATAACTTGATTTTACAATTTCTGATGATACAAATTTATTCGATTAGGAAATGCATAAAACACAGTCCTAACTATACAATATACACAAATTAAAGAATCATTATAAAACCATAATATACAATATTAATGCTCTCTTTTAATTACACTTGTCATCATGTACAACTCAACTGTTTGAACCGTGATCGTGGTTTGCTAAATATTACATCCAACAAATGAATCCAACAATCATATTTTCAAAATTACAAAACGTAAACTAGTACATACAAGAATTTTAAAATAATGGACGCAAAAGTCATGAACCACATGTGCTACAGACACATAGATATTTGTGGACCTCGGCTCCTGATCAGTCCTCACAGAGAAAATGTGGTCCAGGAAATGATTAATCATGCACCAACTATAGTTATGTAGTGTTATTCTACCCTTTCAAGTTTCACCCAACATTTTGGAGGGTAAAATATTAAACTTAACTGTGACTTAACTAAAAGAGAAAAATAAAAGATTAAAAAAGGAGAAGAAAATTGAGAAATATACTACTTTGTCACACTTAGGACCAGCTTGAGGTAGTGGTGGGATTCACGCGAGAGTATAATTTTTTGACTAACTTAGAAGATGAAGGTGGGTTCCGCGTGGTGATGACAACTCAAGAAGAATTGTGACACAAAAGAAGAGGTCAAGGACACATGAAGATGGGTGCCTAAGAAATGGACGTCTTACAAACAACCAATTCTGATACATCATAGTACGGTCCTCGATCACACTTCTCATCATTTATACAGAAATATATATATATATATGTATATAAACATATATAATATTTAGTAATTGCATATTGTTATTGACTCATTTTGTTAAAAATCCCACAAATTTATTTTTTCTTAGAAACCCTATATAAGGATCACAATAGTTTAGTTTTGTATTTAGAAAGTTTCGAACAAAATCCAAAATAGATGCAAACACATATCTTATGACTATTTTTCATGTACATCATCTAAAACTATTTTTCGATCCGAGAGTACTAACTGTGTTTGGTAGTTTCAAACAATATTGCCCACATCATCACATGTAATGTACTCAACATATAAAATTTGTACATGATAGAACAATCTATATCAACAAGTTTTGTAAATTTACGGAACACATAGTTATATTGTAAAGTGAAGGATGTGGCTCCATCACAATTATAAAAAAAATCAACGTGTGATGATAATGAAAAATCTTCGCTCACAAGATCTCGATATCGCAATATACATATATATATATATATATAGAGAGAGAGAGATATTTTATTATTAATATGATACCATTGAAGAGCGGATGAACAAGCATAATTAAATTAGAGACAACTAGTCTTAATCTAAATATTGAAATAATATATCCAATCTAAATGAAGAATTAAAAAAAGGTCTAGTTGTATATCAGAAGTAGGCATAATAAATCTTTTTTTTTTAAAACCGGCTTCATGGGTTCACATCTCATGCTAAGAGTTGGATCACGTTATTCCCTCATACGGTAATAAACATTGATTATTAACGCTAAAAAAAACTGAAATAATATAAAAAATATTGAGGTAAGCCACCAAATTGTCTAGCTACTTCCACATTATTTTTCTATATATAGAGAGATAAGATGCTTGGCTTTTCCTTTATATATCTCCACTCTCCTTTCCTCCTTTATCTCTCTTCGCTTTATCTCAGTCTCAATCTTCTCTACATTTCGAAGAAGCTTCTCAATTAGTTGAGATATGGATTACTCTTCGATGCATCAGGTACTAATTTTACATCACATTATAACTGTTTTGTTAGAGAATTGAGATTTGATGTTCATTTATATTTGTTTTTTTATATAGAATGTGGTGGGAGTATCTTCTTGTTCATCACAAGAATATCAGAACGAGAAGAAACCATCTCAGGCTACTAGGCCAGCTCCACCGGAGCAATCACTGAGATGCCCTCGTTGTGACTCTACCAACACTAAATTCTGCTACTACAACAACTACAGTCTGTCTCAGCCTCGCTACTTCTGCAAATCTTGTCGGAGATATTGGACCAAAGGCGGGATCTTAAGAAACATCCCAATCGGTGGTGCTTACAGGAAACACAAACGCTCCACTTCCGCAACCAAAAGCCTCAGAACAACCCCTGAACCGACGACGACCCACGACGGCAGAACATTCTCGACGGCGGGTTTCGGCGGTTATAACAATAACATTAACAATGAACAGATGGATCTTGGTTTAGCATTTGCCTTGCTGAACAAGCAACCTCTAGGGGTTTCTTCACATCTAGGGTTCGGAAGCTCTCAGTCCCCAATGGGCATGGATGGCGTGTTTGGGACCACAAGCCACCAGATGCAGAACGCAGGTTATGCGTTTAGGAATGGTGGAGGCGGTTTGGAGCAGATGGCGACAAGTGATCCAAACAAAGTCTTGTGGGGGTTCCCCTGGCAGATGAACATGGGAGGAGGAGGAGGAGGAAGTGGTCATGTTGAACAGAATGACTCAGGGCGAGAGGTTTGGAGCAGTACTGTCAACTACATTAATACTGGTGCTTTATTGTAGTCTATCGACTATAAACTAAATCAATTTAATTAGTTTGGGGTTTGGTTAGGGTTTGGATTCTGGTCTTCTTGGTTAGAGAAAGGGATAATTTGAGTTTGGGGTTAATGGTGAAAGATAATAGATATGGTGTGCTTCCTTCGAAGATTTTCAATTACTTGGAAAATGAATTTGTGTTTTTTTTTTTTGCTTTTGGTTCTGATCTTTTTCTTTTTTTTTTTTTTTTTTTTGGTATTTCTCTGTTTTGTTAAGAAGAATTGAGCCAACTTTACTAAATTACCTACTTCTTGGTTAAATATTTAAGTTTAATTGTAAGAACATTGATATTAGACAAATACGCTTTTTAACCATATACAGTAGATGAAACCATAACATGCAAAGAGTAAAATGTCCTACGTATAGCATATATGAGGGAAGCTCCAATATAAAATCTGGCTTTTTAGTCTTCGGTTCGAACTTCGGATTCTTCATAATAAAACTTTTTTATCTTTATAGCCTAACAAATGGACCAAAAGAAAAACAAAAATTGGACCAAAGTGAAAGCAATATTCTCTCGATCGGACCCAAGCAAAATGTTTGATCATAACTTGTATGAACGTTTTAGAAATTTTCAGTATATTTATATCGTATTTCGAGGTTTATAAGCTTAATTTATATTGTGTCGTTCGAATGACGATGAAAAATGTATATTATTTATTTATTACACAAAAATATATCTATATATATAATTATATATCTCAGCCAACCAGATCCAATTGGAAGATTGTGGCGTGACAAAATCCTCGTAAGAATTGAACAAACTGCCAAAGTCTTTATTAAAAGGATATGATTTGTTTTGAATCCCCAAAAACCGTTTTGATTTTGATATGTTTGTTGCTATATTTTCTTTAGTGGTGTGATGGCTTTTCAAGAATTAATATTGGGAATGAGCAGTGGTGGAAGAGTCGGGAAGACTATTTGGAAATTAAACAAATTCTTAGTTCAAGTTGTTCTGTTTAGTTTTTAGGTCTATGAAGATCATAAAACAAAACAAAACAAAAACCTTATTCAAATAAAAAGAAAAAAAAATGATCTATTTGTTACACAAAAATACTTAATTACTTCAGTTTTGTTTTTCTATTTGTTATCGATCTCAAGATCAATCATGATTAGAGATTTATAAAAGAAAACAAAATTTATTAGTTTAATTATGTGAATAACGTAAGCAAATAAACGATTCTTGATTCCAGTAGGAACTCTGTAAACATCACAGAAATCAAATTAGAAACGTTCTCAAACTCGAGCATTTAACACTTTTTACAATTTTATTTTTATAAATTCAAAAATATTTCTGGGCGCTGACGAATACTACGCTTTATTGATATAAGTTGCATCACTAGTTTCCTTTGATGTGCTCTCATTTTAATTTCCTTTATAAAAAAAACACATTTTCATTGTATTTTTTTTTTCTTTTTGTTAAAAAAGCTTATGAATTTAAGCCATTTTTCTATATGCGTGTTATTTTAGCGAAGGTGCAATGCTAATACTTTTTATGTATCTTAACAGTTTTATCGAATGTCTTCGAAGTGACATTGATTATATAATTAATAAGTTAATTTTCGTCAACAAAATAGAGAGTTTATTATTATATGTTAAAAACTAAAATTCAATCAACATTTATGAAACAAAACTAGTTTAAGATGTTCATATGTAGATAAGTAGATTGATTAAGAACCCATGTTAATTATGTGAGCTACATGTTCGATTTTTTGCAAAAACCTTAAAATTCAGTAAGACTATAAACCAGCCATGAATATGAAATTGTTAGTTATCAAACTCAAACAGCTTCAAATATCATTTTTTGTAGCCCACTGGGCCTTATTAGGCCTAGGAAACGAGATGCAAACTAGTCATTCCGAACCAGCTAAACCGAAACAGAGGTCAATGACGTCGATGACCCAATCAAGAAGTGGTTGCCTACGTTCAAACAAAAAGAAAAAGCCCTTAATAATAAGTAACTTCAAATGATCAAAATACAAAATGTTTGAAACTTGTCTCTATACAGAACAACCTACGAACTATTTAAAGAAGTCCAATCTAACAGTACCGCTGAAAGATATGGTGAGCTGCCTATAACTCATCAGATCAATTAACTAATCAAGTGTCGAAACCAGCCATGATTCTCAATAAGCTCACATGATTCGCAATAATCTCTCCTCACTTCAGCTCACAGGTCACAGCCCCCGCGAAAATACGAAGATGGCCTCTGTCTATGGTTTGAATGGAGAGCCTAACTCTCTTTTTTATAATTTCTGTTTTCAGTTTTAAAATCATTCGAAAGAAAGAAATGCATACAATATATAGAACTTTTTGTTTATTAACCGATGTAGCAGAATCTAGGATACGGACAAGTAAAAATATGTAACCGTTGAGACATATTTTTCTATTTATAAAAAATGTAACCGTTAAATACTTATAGATACATTCTGAATACTATTAATATAAATATATAATCAGTTAGGTCGGTGACTCGGTGGACGTGATTTATATTCAATTGACTATTTTAAGAAATGGACGTTATGACAACCCACTTTTTTGTATGTGTTCCATGCAAATTGATTTGAAACGAATAATTTACAAATACTGGAGAAAAGAGAATCAATTCCTTTGTAAAGTTTGTATTGTCGCATTATTCCCCTACATGTCCGGAGCCTTACATATTTTTGTATTTGTTTTATTGAATAAGCCAAAGTGTAGTAGATATGAAGCCCCTCTCATTTGTATTGTATACCTAATCAGACGACGTAATACATCTTTTAGTATAAACCTTTTGTAGCATTTCGTTCTAGAGATTGGATGTAAAAGCTATTATTCTAAAAAAAACAGGGTCGCCTAAAACGGTAGGCGCTCATAAACAATAAAAATTATCTTTTAAACGTTAAATTTAGATGAACAACAATTCTAACTTTGTATAAATGTATTTTCATAGTCTTATTTATAGTTTAGCATTTTATAATTTCTTATGCTTTTATTTAATTTAATTTATTATATTATATTTATGTTAACGGTATTTATGACAATTCCCCCTAATTAAATCCACGTCCTGTGTTTTTGGACAAGGAAAAGTTTTATTGCTAGTCTTAATTTTTAGGAAAATCGAATTTATTTTCCTTTGATGTACGTACAATTAACCTTTTTTTTTGGCAAATCAATGTAACAATTCAACAACAACAAAAAATAAAGAAATACTAATATCTTTTTAGTTAAAGCAACATTCCATAACTAATCCTATTTTTTTGTAACATCTAAATCTAACTAACACTTCATTTCCATGCCTGCTCAAACATTTTCTAGGTTTTTAGGAAAAAAATTTAAAATTGTAAAACCCACGCGAACTGGGATCCCAATTCGGGTTTTGCATCAATCGATGCAGTTGGTGCATCTATCAATGCAAGACTTACTTTTGCGTGACAACTTAAATTAAACGCTCGTTTTATTGCGTTTTTGGTTCGGAAAACCCTAAAGACGGATATAAAAGGAGAAGCTCGACGTTTTAGAGGGGTTTAGCCACTTTTATCGTTTCCGAGAGAAAAACTTCTAAAAAGTTCCTAAGAGCGTTCTGGTGAGTTGTAAGCCGTTTTTGGAGAAATATGTCCTTGTGATTGGAGATCTGAGGCTGAGGACGTGAGAGGAGCTTGTTAGGAGGCTGCTTTCATGGGTTTTAGGATCAGATTCGTCATCCTCAAAGGTGAGTGTGTGACAATGGCTGATCTAAGCGATTAGATGTTTGTTTGTGTGTTTTTGGGTGTTGTTCGCTTATGTGCTCATAGGTGAATGTTTGTTGTGAGTTTTGTGGTATTTGGTTTCGGTTTCTGACATCTTGGAGTCGGGGAGAGTCGATGGAAATCGTTCTCGGCGTTGTGTCGCGCGACTGCATCGGTCGACACAATTAGGGATTTCATGGCAATTCAAGAAGCTGCATCGGTCGATGCATCTAGGGATTTGGAGGAATTGCATCGGTCGATGCAAGGATGTTGCATCGGTCGATGCAAGTAGTGAGTCGGTCAACGAAAGTGCGCAAAGTCGACGCGCGTGTTCAGAGTTATCTGGTTTGCTTGTTTCTTTGTGTATTGCTTGTGTTTTGTCTTTTCGCTTGTGTGTATAGCCCAGTAGATGGGAGGATCGCCTCAAAGAGTATTTATGATAATACTCACGCATCTCATTTGTGTTTATGATGCAGGTAAAAACAAAGTGTGATCGTGGAATCATGACGATTAAGATGAGGATGTTCTAGTGGCTCGTTGATGTGTTGTCTAGCTTCTGTTAGGATGCTAGAGTTGAGTCGTTAGAAAGTTGCTAGGTTGTTGGTTTAATGTTTTATGACTCAGTTGGATGATTTATTACTGTTTGTGAGGAATTGGTTATTGGTTTATTGGTTATTGGTTTAATGATATCGTTTTATGTTATCCGCTGTTGTTTGATTGGGGTTAGGTTGTTAGTGAGTATGAAATCACTAGTTAATTATTATGTTAAAAAGAAAAAAAATGGGTTGAGTCGTTTTAAAAAAAACTTTTACTATATTATTTATTTTGGTAAAAAAAATAGTTCTATATGAACCCTTATATTCATATAAATTTTTATTTTAACCCATTTTATTTATTAAAAGAAAAAACTTGGACCTCTTATATATATATATATATATATATATATGACCTCTTTTGTTCATTTTTTTTTGTCAAACTCATGGTTTCATTAACTTCAAGAACCAATAATACAAGGATAGAAGGTCAAAGCTTCAAAGTTTAAAAGGGTTTCAAAGAGATTACATAGGGAGGCTTTCCCCAAATCTATAAACAAGGAGTAATAAAACATCAAACAATGGTCCATGAGAGAATTGATACAAGTTCTTGGAAACTAGTTGGAACATGTGAGTTCACGGTTGCTTGATAGATCTTCCATGAGGGACTCGTCGAAAGAAAAGTTAGTCATGGCCATAAGACACTTTGACGTTAAAAAGAGAATCAGAACCAAGAGTCTCACCAGAGCGAGAAGCATTACACTAGAAATTCATTGGCATAGATTCGATGGGCAATAGCCAAGGTGGGGAAGATGGTACTGAAAAGTGGTTGCTTAGCTTCATCGGATGAGCAAGAAAGGGGCCAGGGAAATTGCAAACCATTACAATCAAACCATACAAAGGGAACAAAGACCATTGGTTGCCAAAGATAGACAACAAACCATAACTATGCAGGAGGGTTCTCTCTTATATGATGCTTGCCAAAGAGATTAAGAAGTCCACGCAACTGGTTTGCTGGAGAGAGATATAGTTCAAGATTGGTGTGATGGGCTATTGGTAACACAATAAAAAATTTGGACCCCTTTTATACATATAAAAAATTTGGACCCCTTTTATACATACAAATTATTATTTTTGGACCTCTTTTGTTCATATAAAAAATATTTTGGACCCCTTTTGTATTTATAATTTTTTTGGATCTTTGATATGAGGAAATCGTATTACCCGCCCTTATAGTCTAACAGGCACTGGCTGCGAGAGAAGGTAACAATGAAGACGAGAGTGATGCAGATAGTGGTGATGAAATTTGGGATGATGAGAGGATTCGAGAACCGTTATCACAAAATAATGATGAAAATGATTATGAAGGCGAAGGTGGTGCTTCTCAAGAAGCTAAAGATCCTGAATAGCTTCTTAGGTTGGGGAAAACATTCAATTTCTCAGTAATTATCAAAATTGCACTGTTGAGGTATTCAGTGAAAACGCGATATAAAATTAAGTTTTATAGGTCATAGAGTTTGAGGATCAGTACAAAGTGTTCGACTACTTATGTAAAATGTTCATGGAAATGTTACTGCCACTACAAAAGAAGTTTGTTTTACATCAATTAAATATCATCAAATATATAAATGATACTAGTTTAAATTACTTATTAGCAAATGATACAAAATAAATAATTTAAAATCAATTGTAATATATGATGTGTTTATTAAATTTTTTAGTGTCGGTTAAATCAAATTAAAACAATTTTGTATTAGTTTCAATCACTTAGAAGAACTGATGTAAAATTTGCATTTACATCAATTAAAATAAACGATGTATTCATTTAATTTTACTGACATCACTTTTCAAACAATACAAAATTTATATCAATTCAATGTGATGCTAATTTTAAGTATTTTAATTATTAAAAACAAGAATTGAAATTTATTATTATAGTTAACGCTAAATTGTTATTGTTACCATAAATAAATAATCATTTGTTAATTCTGATTTTTCCTCAAAATTAAACATTTTTTTTTCCTTAACCACAAACCTTCTTCTACGCCCACTATCTTTTTTTTTATGTTATCTCCAAAAATTCTTTTTAGAATATCTTCAGATTCGTTTTCTAAATCTCATTCAGTTCTTAACCTTTAAAAAGAACTATTTTCTTTTAATTTCTACATCATTCTATGATTTCTATCTTTCTGGTTTTCTTAATCATCGCTTAGTTTTTTTTCTTTCTTCTATTCTCATAAATATGCCATGAGAACTACAAGATCAATTCAGAAATGCATATAATTGATCATTTGGAACTGCCTGTTTTCCTAATAGCTTGGAGAAACATAAAATAAAGGTACTTACAAATGGTTATTCTGATTCTGATCAAAACATTCTATATAAATTTCCAAAACAATCTATCTCTTTTTTATTTTAAACCAAAATTTTGTATAGCAAAACTTCAAGTGTGATGATGAATTGATGATTCAAGGGATCTCAAGTCATAATCAATGTACTCACAGAGATGACGTAGAAAGAGAATTGAAGTTTTCAAGAAGTACAAAAAATAAATGGAAGCAAGAAGCATGAAACAGAAGGAATATGTGTTTAAACATGAAGAAACTAAAGTTAGTTGTGAATTGTGATGTTTTTTTCTTATAGACGAATTTTTATTGTTCATGTGATGTATCCCGCTACGCCGCAGGTTGTTTTAGATTAGTTTTTATTTTGTTTTTTTAGAATACTATTTTTTTTATGTTGTTTGGAATACTATTTGTTTTTATATTGTTTGGAATCAAATATATTATAATAAATAATTTTTTTTTGTAGTGGTTAATAATAATTTTTTTTTTGTATTCGTATTTTTATAATTTGTTGTAGTTTTCGAAGTAAAAATTAAAGAAAAAAATTAGGGCATTTTCAAAAATATCCCCTCTTCTATGTCTCTTTATAAAAATACCCTTTCATGTTGATCATTTTTAAAACTATCCCTATTTAAGTACAAAATGACCAAATTACATTTTCTTTGAATGACAACAAGAATGTACAGTCACCAAAATAAAAAAAAATCCCGCCAAAAATGAAAAATTTTCCCGCCAAAAATTATTTTTTCTCGCCAAAATCAAAAAAATTTCCCGTCAAAAATTATTTTTTCCCGCCAAATTTTTGAAATTTATACATTTTAAAAATCTTGTAAACACTTTTAAAAACCTAGTAAATTTGTTTACAAGGTGTTTAAAAACCTTTTAAAAACTTTTTTAAAAACATTTTGAAAACCTTATAAAAACCTTATAAAAACCTTGTAAAAGCGTTTAAAAGGTGTTTAAAAAACCTTATAAAAACCTTGTAAAATCGTTTAAAAGGTGTTTAAAAAACCTTTTAAAAACCTTTTAAAAACCTTTTAAAACCTTTTAAAACTCTTTTCAAAATCTTGTAAAAGCGTTTACAAGGTGTTTATAAGACTTTTATGGGAAAATCGGTATATCCATACCCCAGCTATGACTATGAGCAAATCCATACATTAACTTGAATGAAATTCAAATTTATTTCATCAACTTGAAAAACTGTATAAAAACATACACAAGCCGTAACGGTGTTAAGAGACCGTTAACGGCTGATTACGTGGAAACCACGTAAGAAACGACGTCGTTTTGAGAAACGAGAGAAAAAGTTTTTTTGGTCAAAACGACGTCGTTTCATAGTTTCCCAGCCCTAAACCTAATACATAAGCAGTGAATTCAAAGAGATGCTTTCCCAGCCCAATTTCGTCGCCTTTTATCTGCATCAAACCATCATCTCACCACAAAGCTTCCAAAAGAAAACGAGAAAAGAAACGTAAGGAACATGAACAAAAAGAAGCAACAGGTGTGCTAAGAGGAAGGAACAAAACCCTTTGAAGATGTTAACACATAGATGCTTCATTGCTTCCCTCCGATCAATCTTTGAAATAAGTTCTCATAGCCATTAAAAATCAGAACTTCAATTCTCAACTTAGAGAGGGTAGATTAGAGAGAAGAAAATACAAACTAAGCAAATACCCAAAATCCTAAACACAAACTGATTCAGCTACTTAGTAGCTACTATGTAAACATCTAACAAAACATCTAAGAATATCATTCTCATAATTAAACCAAAATAACAAGTTAAGGTCAGTATAGCTCTAAGTTACACGCTCAAATCAAACTGATTCACCTACTCAAGCTACTATGTTGCTACACTAGTACACTGACTTTAACTTCGACCAATTTTAAAAGCAAAACCTATACCGTCTACAAACTTACAACTCTGTCCGCTGTTCCTGCAAGTAATTATTATCGCTGGTCACTCTGTGCCTAGTTAGGAGTTTTAAAGACAAACATGATGCACACTAGCTAATTAGAGCATAAGCTTGTCGAAGGATAACATAACCACTACAGAATCATGTGATTACATAAGCTTACATTTGGTGATACGCAGTTGGAAGCTAAAGAGGAAAAACTAGAGTTTACCTTGAGGTGTGATTCTTCAAGTTTGATTGTCAACTCTGTGCCTAGTTAGGAGTTTTAAAGACAAACATGATGCATACGCAGTTTGAATGCATTAAAAAAAAAACAATTTCAATAGATGAACACAAAAATTATCACCGCTACTTTAAAATCTGAAAATCAAATTAGTGACTCTCTTCAGCTCAATCAGAAAAAATTAACTCAAAATACTCCAAACAAACATGTAAAGATTCAATTTTTTCACTTTCGGAAACACTAAGCCCAATCCCCAAATCGATTCATACTTAAATCAAGACATGCAAATGCAAAATCAAAATTAAAAAATGGTAAGAAGTAAAGTACCCAGTACTGGAGAACTCAAAGAGCTTGCTAGACTTGGAGAAGACAATAACAGCAACCTCGTCGTTGTTTTCATCCGCGAGAGAGATGAGAGAAGACGAAAGTGACGAGAGAGACGGGATGAAGAAGATCGTCCAAAGGAGGAAGAAGACGTATGAAACGACGTCGTTTTGACCAAAAGAAACTTTTTCTCTCGTTTCTCAAAACGACGTCGTTTCTTACGTGGCTTCCACATAATCAGCTGTTAACGGTCTCTTAACACCGTTACGGCTTGTGTATGTTTTTATACAGTTTTTCAAGTTGATGAAGTAAATTTGAATTTTATTCAAGTTAATGTATGGATTTGCTCATAGTCATAGCTGGGGTAAGAATTCAACATACCCCCTTAACTGGGGTATGAATATACCGATTTTCCAACTTTTATGAGGTTTCTACTTTATAAAACCTTTTAAACACCTTATAAATTTTTTTTCGTGGGAAATTTTTTGGCGGGAAATTCTTTTTGTCGAAATTTTTTATCAAAATTTTATTGACAAAATTTTTTTTGGCGGGAAATTTTTTTGGCGGAAAAATTTTGTTTTTCTTTTTATTGAATAAAATATTTTTCATCTAAGGGTAAAATGGTCATTAAAAATTAAAAGATGGTCAAAATAAAAGTGGCAAAAAAATGGTATTTTTGAAAAGGGGTATTTCAAAAAGAATATTTTTAACAAATTCTCGTTAAACAAATTGTGGTTACTGTAATTTTTGTTACACATTAGTACGTGAGTGATATTTTTGCACTTGGTAGTAAGTAATTTTTGTTAAACAAATTGTGGTTACAAATTGTGGTTAATAAATGGTTTTTAGAAAAATTAAATACTTAGATAAATAAACATTAAAATGTACTTTAATGATATATAAATTGGATGATATTGTATATAAATGTGACTTTTTATTATAATTCAAACTTACTCATTACATATATATATCACTACCAAGTGCAATATTTTTGTCAATCAAGCTCAATAATTGAAGCCATCCAATTTAGTTCAATTTTCCAATACAACATGATAAACCGGGATAAGATTTTCCTTTGTAAGTATTATTAGCGTGGACGTTGATTAGTTAGCTTGACGACTTTAGAATAAAGTGTTTGGTTTAAATCATTGTCAACTTCTCCACAAGATATCCTTTATAAAGCTTTGAAGTCTTGGCCATGCTTAGGAGAACCAACGGTTTGAACCAAACATCTTGAATCACTTTATCATATGAAGGTGGTGTTTCTGTTTTTAATGGTGTTCTCTATATGGCATGTGTTAGTTGTTGTGTTAGTTGTTTTGTTTTGTCCATACCTCATATATTGAAGCACGCCTCCAACCATTTTAGATATTGCAACTACATAACCGATCATGATTCCAATCTATCATCTGTTGTTTGCTACAAATCAAAGATGAAGCTTTTGAAATTTACTAAGACTGAAAGGGAAATAAATAATGATAATATTCACATAGAGAGTTCTCGAGTAGTAGTAAGAAACATTTATTGTACTAAACCTTGAAAAAAAAAACGTTCTAGTCCAAAGCATCAATTTGCTCAATATCGTCTTCATTCAAGACCTAAGTCAACAAAAAAGAGGTGAATCAATTTACACAAACAACATCTTTACCTCAATTAGACCTGCGATTCTAAAAGAAATTAATGAACTTTGTCATGCCTAAGTTGCTCTTTATTTATTAATCTTTTGTATATCAGACGACAATTGTGTGGTTAGGGAGAGACGAAATTGATATCTCTATGTCTCTCTTCTCTTCTTCCTTCATCTTCACATCACGATGTCTCTCTCTCTCTTCTCTCTCTCTCTCTCTCTTCTCTCTCTCTCTCTCTCTCTAGTCTATCTTTTCAAATTTCTTCCCTATCCTAATTTTTAACTTCGCTTCTTCTTCCAAAAAGTTATCGATAACGAGATAATTTGATTTCATAATCTGTAGATTTTGATAAAATTATTGTTCGAATTAATCAAAGGTGAATTTGGTGAGATTGTTTTGCCTCTTTAACAATGACCTAAGCTTCTTCCATGTCTCTTGCCGCACGAGTCATGCGTTTTCTTCTCTTTTTGATTGTTTCATTGAAGGCAAATCTTTGTGACGATTCTTTTGTTCCTTCTCTCTAACTGAATTCAAGAGAAGTTAGTGTGAAGGAGACGAACAAACAATTAGAGTCTTGGTGTTTTTCTTTTATTATGTCTGCAAGAGTTTATGAAGTGAAAGACAACATGATGTGGCACATAGGGATGTCAATCGGGCTGGCTCGACCCGGTCCGGCTTGAAATATGCAAAACCCGCATATATTTGAGCCCTTCTCGACCTGGTCCAAAATATTTTCGAGCGTATATTTCAAAGTCCGGCCCGGCTCTAACAGAGCTAAAAGATTTTTCAGGCTTATCTTACAGATCAGAAATTCAAACTTATAAGTTAGTTTATAACATGTCGCAATGTTTAAAGGTGCAATATAAAACAAATCAATCAAAACTTAAATAACTCATCTATATTCACTAAAACCAACTTAATCTAAAACAAATAAATAATTTAAAACCAAATAAATTTTTATACTTTAACCAAATAAAAATATATATAATTCATATAAAATATCACAGATAAAGATTTTAAAAGTATTAAGTAAGGGTATTAAGTAAAGATGAAAACTAAGATTAGAGTTTTAAACTTTATTTACAATCAAATATTGCAATCAAACAATCATGTTAAAATAATAATAATTATATTTGTATAATGGCTTTTCGGGCCGTTCCGAGCCCCATTGGGCTAAGTCCTAAAACTCTTAAGCCCGAACGGGCTGAGTCCAAAAAGCCCAATTTTATGGACATATATTTAAGTCCAAGCTCAGTGTTTTTCAAAGCCTGGTCGGGCCGGATCAGCCTTCAGGCTCTGGGACTTTTCGGGCCGGTCTGAGCCCCTTTGGGCTAAGTCCTAAAACTCTTAAGCCCGAACAGGCTGAGTCCAAAAAGTCCAATTTTTTGGACATATATTAAGTTCGAGCTTAGTGTTTTTCAAAGCTGGGTCGGGCCGGACCAGCCTTCGGGCTCTGGGCCTAATTGATATGTCTAGTCTCACATAGTTTTTGTATTGGTTTAGAAATCTTAGTTGTATTAATTAAAATGTTTTTATTGGCTATTGATTTTAATTGATGTGTCAACACCAGCTTGAATGTTAAAGCTGATGTATCATCACCTGGTGAAAAACATCCAAGTTTTATTGTATTGATTGTAACGAGTGATTTTGGGAGAGTATTTTTGTATATTAAAAATAGTAACAAATTACTAATTTGAGAATAAAAACAATAACTATTTATTAATCTTAAAATTATTATTTTATAAATTAATTATGTTAACATCAGTTATTTATTTTTAATAGTGATATAAATAAGTGATATCAATTATTATCACTGACACAAATAGTAAAATCACTTTTACAAATTGATAGAAAATATAGTATATTTTGTTGGTAATTGACACATTATTAATATCGATTATAACAATCGATACAAAATTTTTTTTTGCGTCAGTTGATAATAAATCGATGTTATTTATTTGCATCAAATATGTGAGTATCGTTTTTATAAATAATGTAACATTCTTTTGTATTACTTTGCTGGGAAGAGATGTAGTTCAGAAAATACTTAAACAAGTACTTTACAAAGCAATGTCACTATCATCTCTTTTATCTCACAATGTATTGTTGGCAGGAATAGGATTGTTCTCAACATCCCAAGCCCCCTACAATAATAAAAAAGTCCAATACATTAATCGAAAATGTAATATCGAATTCAAAGCTAAAATACTCTTTTGATGACTACGATAAAGTTAGTATCGAATTCAAAGCAAAAATGTATATATATCCTTATATAAGTAAAAGAGAAATACAAAATCGACAATGAATCGGGTCAAAATTAGAAAATTAACCAAAATCAACCAAATTGGATCCGGGTCAGAAATATCAATTTCGTTTATAATGGGTTATCAGGTTAGAATCTGAAAATATATTTAAATTTTGCAATATTTATTTAAATTATGCTCCAAAGGAAACCTAAACAAACATTTCAAACAAAAAAAACCATATTAATTATGAGAATATTGGTTTTCCTATTTTTTAGGAAACCCATATATATAATTTTTTAAATAAAATCATATTTGTTATTTATAAAATAGCATATTTCTTATATGACTAAAGTTATTAATAACTAATAAAGAAAAAATGTAAATTTTACTACGAAATAATTTAATAAAAATCTTTAATTTTTTTGAAAAGAGAATATTTTTTAAAACAAACTTTCAAAATTTACAAAATAATATTGAGTTTGTTATAAAATTATCTATGTAATTCTAATAAAGTACATAATAATGATAATGTAATTTATCTACAATATCAAAGAGAAAATAATTTAATTATATGATGATTTTAATTTTCTAAACCATCACAAAACCTTTAATGGATTATCGTTTAAACAAACTTACCATAATTAAAATGTATAAATATATTTTAAAATTTTGATTTAAGGAAAATATCTAAGAAGATCAATTTAAATTTAGCATTCCCCAAATATAGTACCTAACATACAACTATAAATATATTCAAATCCCAAAAACCTTTACTGTTAATTATTCAGATTATGAAGAAATAAACTAACCATATTTAAAAACTGTTTATAGATAATAAGGAAATCTAAATAAAATCAATCACCCTAATAATTAGCACTTGATATAAGTCACATAACCACTTGACATAACCACTCGAAAATTAAATGAATAATCTGATTTTGATATTTTTGGGAACAATAGTGTATAATTTGATTTCAAATCTACAAACTAACCAAAATAAAATGAAATTTTCAGTTACACATAATAGTTTACAAAATCATATCACAATAGTTATTATATTTGCAAATATAATCTTAATCTTAATAAATATGTGGAAAAAAAATTCTTAATCATAAATATAGATTTCATTTTTTTTTGGAAATTGAGCATATACCTCAAATCTATATTTAAACATTTGATTCACAAATATATTACTATTAAGATCATATTTATGAAAATGTTAATTAACCCTAAATATTGAAACCGACTTTATTTATCCTATAAATATAGAATTCGACTAACATATTCACTCCTCACTAATCACTGAAACTTTTCTATTTTTATTGATATTTTTAACTTAGGTCGAAACAATCACTGTTGCATGGTTTCAAACGAGATATACATGTTTCTTGAATCACTTTAATGAAACATATGGTGCTTTTTTGAATCCTCTTTATTTGATAGCATTGAATTGCTCATGTATCAATCTGTTAGTTTTTATATAAAGACCAATTTTTTTTTTCTTTGGTCATGATTTGATGATAGATTGTGTTTAACTAGGATACAAAAATAAATTGGAATGTATCCAAAAATAATATGAATTTATAAAAAAAATACAAATTTGAATGTAGCTTTTGTTTTTATGTGCTTCAATTTGACAAATAAACACATTTCACGACCATATATTTTAATGCCTTTTAACATATTTTTCAAAAATTTGAAGAACAGATCTGACTTTTTTTGCATGAAAGGGAGAGAAAAAGACATGTTGGCTGAGATAAAATAATTGTTGGTAGAAGAGAGAAGATTTGATATATAAGCTCATTGAGATTTGATATTACCATTTTTTTCATTCTACTATTTTATCCAAAACCATTAAACAAATATATGATTTAATGTAATTGATTATACTAAAATTTATATATTGTATATGTCCGCAAATATTCCCCCGCTCTGTAGCGCGGGTGAGATCCTAGTATATATATATAATATAATATACAAAAGGACTATTTACCTTCACAAGGAAAATTTTAGACGGATTAGATTCTTAGATGGTTTTGGTGGCATTGAAATGTCTAGTCTCTAAAAAGGGTATTTTAACATTTTTGTAGATTTTTTTTGTGTTGTCTTTCTTGGTGTGTGAAGTTTTTAGTTTGTGGAGTTTTTGTTGATTATTGTGTCTCGCGGGCATGCGATGTTTTCTGTTTGAATGTGGAGTTTTTTTTTGTCATGAGTTTTGTTTTTCTGTTTAATTCATTAAAAAAATTGTTGTGAATTGTAAATATATAAAAGTTAGGTTTTCGTCTCACATATATTGGTACAATTGAATCATTTCTCTATATGATTTTAATATAGAACTTCATCAATCATTTCAGAAGAGCGTCTTTAGATTTGGACTAATCATCTCGGATAATATTTATCTTCATAATTGAATTTAAATAATATAAAAAATAATAGGTTAGTTTTCTTGCGTTTGTCGGATAGTTGAAAGAGTATTGAGTGAACTAAGAAAACTATAAAACAATAATTGAGGAAACATTTGAAAATCTTTGTACAAGATTGGAAAGATACATATATGTAGTATAAACTATTATAATAACATATAATACTATATACTGATAAATGATACATGATTAGAGCAATATTAATAAGTGAATAGAAATTGAAAAATAGTAATAATATTAATAAGTAATTGATAATACATCATGTGAATTGTTTATTTTAAAATGAACGCAAATATAAAAGCAAAATAGGAAATACACTACATATATTAAGATGACAAGTAAAATTGAAAATAAAACTATACATGATATATGCAGTACTAATATCCCAAAAAAAAAGTTTATATCAAAAACAATTTAGATGATAAAAATATTAATTATTTCATCATATTTTAAAACAAAAGTATCATATATATATATATATCATATAATTTTTTTACATATTTATACGATACAAACCTGTTGAATTTCTTATAAACATAATACGATATGCTACATATATATTGAAATACACTAAGACTATGTTAGATGAATACTAACAAATATAGAATTTACAAAATTATGTGAGATTTGATATATAAAAGTTAGTGAGACGTGTGTCTCCCTATTTATCAAATTAGTTAAGAGCATATAATAATTTCATTATTTAATTGCGTAGTAGTTAATGCAGTAATCTTCATATCACTTCATATTTCATTGTGGTAGAAGTTACATCAACAATATAAGAGTTACAAAAATGCAATAATTAAATATTTATATATTTTAGTATTTAATATATTTTTAATTGTCATTAATCATTCATTGCAATTACCGTATATATAGAGTGAAATTCAAGCCTTGTTACGCATATGCATAGCTGCAATTACCATATATATAGAGTAAAATATACACATGACTATCTCCAATCAACTCACTTATTATTATTACTATTATTATTACTTTTTTTTTTCAACTCACTTATTTTATCACAACAGATTAGCCTAATACAAAAACCTTTTCAATAGACGAACCTAATAACTTTTGTTTTTACTTCTTTATTTGAAACTCTCTACCTGTTTTATGATCATAATTAGAATACCATTTAAGAAAACGGTCTTTAATATTTTATTGGTTTAGCTCAAGATATGTATGTAGAAAATACTAGCACACCAACAACAACTCAAGTGATGAATATGACTTCATCACCATGAGTCAAATGTTCAACATCACGAACATGTGGATTAATACAGTAATTACAAATATAATTTTTTCAAAATTAAAAAATCACTGAGCTACCGACATGGTCACTAATAGAAATATGTGGATCCCAAACGTTCAAAATCTAATCCGTCTTAGCCTAGTTAACTTTCAAAGCCTAATTATTACGTAGAAATGTATCACTTTAACTTTATATATATGTAGCTTAGCTTAGTGATCAATATCATAAAGATACTATAAAGATCGTTTGTTTTAGTAAAACCAAAAAATAAAAATAAAAAATCGCACACAAATTATATAAATCAAATATCTGCGTCACGACAAATAAAGAAACAAAATTTTCTCATTTTTTTAGGTAAACAACAATATTATAATGTACTAATCAAATGACAATAACACACTACCCAATAGCAAAAATAATCTGTACTGACACGTGTCAAACCATGTGCAGATATGTAAACCCATCATGTCTTCATCATCTTCAACACCATCCTCTTCTTTAACGCCTCTCTGCATTTTACAGTCTTTTTGCACAAGAAACAAAGCTCAAGACAACAAACTCAAAGCTCAAGAAAGCTCAGGAACCCTAAAACCTAAACCTAAGAACCATCAAAAGCTATGAGAACAAGCAACCATCTCATAGGTCTAGTCAACTTCCTCACTTTCCTCCTCTCGATCCCAATCCTCGGTGGTGGAATATGGCTGAGCAGCCGAGCTAACTCCACCGACTGTTTAAGATTCCTCCAGTGGCCACTCATAGTCATCGGAATCTCAATCATGGTCGTTTCTTTAGCCGGGTTCGCTGGAGCTTGTTATCGTAACAAGTTCCTCATGTGGCTATACCTAGTCGTCATGCTTCTCATCATAGCCGCCCTCATCGGTTTCATCATCTTTGCTTACGCGGTTACCGATAAAGGATCTGGTCGAACCGTGCTTAACCGGGGTTATCTTGACTACTATATTCAAGATTACTCTGGTTGGTTGAAAGATCGAGTCTCGGATGATAGTTACTGGGGTAAAATCAGTTCTTGTCTTAAAGATTCTGGTGCTTGTAGGAAGATCGGAAAGAACTTTAACGGTGTACCTGAAACTGCTGATATGTTCTTCCTTAGAAGACTTAGTCCTGTTGAGGTAACTTTTTATAATACATATATATGTTACTTGGTTAATTTAGAATCAAATCTAGTGATGTTCTTTGTTTAATCTTGGATTCTGGGATATTCAGATACAGAAATTTTAAGAAAGGTCTCTGGATATTAGTTTTTTTTTTCTTGGGACAAAGCATTTAAGTGTTATTTTCTTGAAATTAAAATTTTTGGTCCTCCATGTGTTCAAGACCCATATGACTAGAGACTCAATTATTGAAAAGATAATTATTATCTTTTTTTTTTCTTTCAAATTTTGTGAACATTTTTTAATAATTAACTTAGTTGACTTTGAGTGATTGAGTCTAGATCTGATTTTAGCTTTGTCTCCAGCTTACTCCAGCAAAAAAATAAAAATAACAAACTGGAGACAATTTTTATTTTATTAATTTATTCGTCCTGATTGATTGTTGTTGTTGAAGCCATATATGAAACAAAATTTGAACATGTAAAAAAGGTATGATTCCTTGAACAATGATTTGTTTGTCTAGGCTTCGATTCTTATTTGCCAGAGAGATCTCTGCAATTTATGTCTGTCCATTGCATTTTTTTTGTTTTGTTTTTATATGTTAAAATATATTATAAGCTTTTGGAGCGACTCAAAAAAGTATTCAACTTTTTGGAAAATAATTATTGCTTTGTTGTATTTTTGAATATTTTTGTTTTATTAAAGTAGACATATTTGTGCTCATATTCCCAGCTTTACACGGGAGTAACCAAAACCATGATGAAGATGCATGGAACGTTTAAAAGTGTAGTTGTTCAAGTCCTTGTTTTGTTATATATATCATATGAATATATAATGCTCTCTTTTGTTTATTTTCCTCATGACAGATTGTTTTGCTCTATGTATATTTATACTTTCTTTGGTAATTGATCATAATGCTTTATGGTAGTAGGTTATGCTTACAACTTGAGCTTTGTTATTCATTGATGGACGGGTTATAGAAAAGAGTGATTAATGTTGCGGTTTATGATATGAAATTATTCTTATGTTGCAGTCCGGCTGCTGCAAGCCACCAACAGACTGTGGTTTTTCATATGTAAATGAGACGGGGTGGGACACGAGAGGAGGGATGATAGGACCTAACCCGGACTGTATGCTGTGGAGCAATGACCAGAGCATGCTCTGTTATCAGTGTAGCTCTTGTAAAGCTGGTGTCCTTGGGAGTTTGAAGAAGAGCTGGAGAAAAGTATCGGTGATCAACATCGTGGTGCTAATCATGCTCGTTATCTTCTACGTGATCGCTTATGCGGCTTATAGGAATGTCAAGAGGATGGATAACGATGAGCCGGCCGGTGAAGCAAGGATGACAAAATCACATCCTAGTCATTTCCATCTTTGATCAAAGTTTGGTATATAGTTCATTAGAACAAATATATTATGGAAGCTTTGATTTATGTTGTCACTGGCTCTTGTGGTAAAGTTTCTAGTACCTTTTTGTGTTTTTGTTTTTGGTATGTAACACATTTTTTTTTTGTGTGTGTGTGTATATTATTTATGCTGGAATCAGAACCTCTAGTCTATTTTTATATCTTTCTCTAAAAATAAGCATTACACCACAACTGTTTAACTCATAAGCATAATCATGTTCTGCTTTCAACTTCACGGCTAAGTTCAGGACTCCATCTACGAATTGTTAGCTCTTCCACTGTGTAGTCATCTAAACACAAAGGCATGTTCTCTGTATTGACTTGTCCATTAACGTAAAGAACCAACTATGTTTTGGCAACGCTACCAGTTAGGCGAACACTGCAATGAACATCGGACCACGCCTTTAACCGGTCATTCTCGCCAATGGACTGAACAAGAACAGCGTATTCAGAGTGGACAAGAGATGGATGATGTCTATAGACCACGAAATCAACTCCATATTGTAACCCTGATCTCACAATCCAGTTCTTTAATCTAAGATGGGAATAAGCCTTGTACAAGATCGCAAAATTAGGCTTAAAGGATCTCATTGATCGCCATAGAACTAACTCGTCTTCTAGGGAACGACCGTGAAGAGAGATCTTGATGCAGTTGAGTTTGTAGAACAAAAAGAAAGCTTCTTCAAAGGATAACTGAATTCATCTCTTATCTTTCTCGCTACTAACAACAAGTCTACCGAAACAGCAACGGTCCAAAAGCTCAGCTTGCTCAACCTCAACCAATAGAAGTACATTACAACTTGAGAGGAAGCCTGAAGCCTCTGTTTGGGACAAAGAAGATTGAAGCTCCGAGACTGTTTCTGAAACAGGTTCTGCAAGTGCTTTTGACTCAGCACCTTTCCATTTCCACCTTGGTCCCATGGAGATGAGTCTCTCTCTCTCTCTCTCTCTCTCTCTCGCTACACACAGAATAAAAAAGATCAACCTATCATAAATATTCCAAACAAAAGCAAGCATGTATATGTTACTTCTGCTAATTCTAATGAGCAGCACCACAAGTTAGATCAATCAATCTGGTGAATGAACTCAAAACAGTTATTAAGATTGAACTCATCATTCATGAAAAAAAGATTGTACACGCTAAACACAAACATTACTGAATTATACTAAGATAAATAACTCTTTCAGGCATTTCGTCGAACACCTTACGTTCACTAAAACATTCCACTCCAACTACATTAAAAACTCAATTTATTTCCGTAATCTATATTATAAAATTCATGAACAAGAAATCTGAAACTATGAGTTTACCAAAGTCTCTCTCTCGTTATATATACACAATTGCAGAAGAAACTATTGAGTTTGGCTAATTTGGTTTAGAAGAAGAAGAAGAAGAAAATGATTTTTCTTGAGAAGACAGAGAATAAAAAAAAAAAACAGAAAAATATATTCTTTATTTATTAATCCCCGAGGTATGTGTATACACATTACCCCACTGAGGACGATGAACGATGTCTTTTTTCTCTTTAATATCGTTTGTCAAAAAACTCTCTCACACATTTCGTCGAACAACTTCCATGCACTGTATAATACTATAAATAAAAACTCCATTTTTCAGATTTCAGGTACTTTCTTATAATATTTCTTGTTCGATTTTGCTCTAGGAACCCAGTTTTATGTTTTGTAATCTTCCTCATCAATTTGGGGATTTCAAGGAAGGGTGTTTCTTAGTCGATTAAGGTTATATATATTTGGTAATTTATGAAATTCTAATGATCCAATGGTAAGATAGATTGGAATTGGTAATTTTGCTATAGAATCAATTTATAGATCTAAGACAAGTACTGGTACAACTGGTATTACTGAGATTAGTAGTCGTAATTATATATACTAATGTTTTTATTTTTTATTTTGGAAGGAGACAATGGATGACACTGGTTACACAGTCGTATTTTTTTAAGTATGATGGATATTATTCAAATGAAGTACGTCGACTGTTTAGTTTGATGATTAAGAGATCTATAGAGGAGGTCACTTATTCTGAGTTGATTGATAGAATATGCAACAAAATTAAAGCTCCCAGGACATGGAATCTAAAACTTAGCTACATTCCTATGGAGGATATAAATGCTAAGAGACCGACACCATCGTATGTCTTGGATGATAAAGATGTTACTAGTTTTTTTATTGGGATCAATGGATGAATATAGACGTAGGATTGTTTTGAACGTTGAGGATGCTGAGCAAAATGGTAGATCGGAGGATCAGATGGATGAGTTTGATAGAGAAGGTGGTGAGAGTCCAATGGAATCTGTTGGCTCAAATTAAATGGCAGACGGTTGAAAGATACGTTCTTGGAGAAGAGGGCTAATTAGTGTTTTGACTTCTTTCTGTTGTAACTTGTTAGTTTAATTTTAATTGTCTTTCCTTATGACAACAAGACTTCAAGGCTTTCAATGGGAGAACAGAAAATAGCAGTTCACCTTTTCATGTAGTTCTCCTATCACTAAGTTATCATTCAACATTTTTTTTACTTTTAAAAATTATTGCAGTTCATCTGTGTGCGGTTCAATATTTTTTGTCTTTTTGTGGTAAATACAAGAGAAATACATGTAGATCTGATCTACAATTTTTTTGATGATGTTCACCCTTAATCTGCACTTGAACAGCCAAATATTTGATCTCCTTTTATTCTGTTTGATCTGCTTGAACCACATGATCTGCTCTGCATGATATGCTTTCTCCATTCAAGGCCTAACTCTTTTGTGTTTGGCTTGTTTGGTAATGTCAATGTATGTTTTGTTCTGGTGACTAGAAATCAGCTTGCACTGGAAACACTAGTTTATAATTTCAGCATAGATTAGATATGATGCGTGTTTAGAAGAAAGCTTGCCCTATATCTTTCAACGATGATAGAGAAGACAATTTTTTTTCGTCCTTAAAACGAAACCACACCATAGTACCTTACTGTTTCACAAAAACTGAATGCGTTTGAACCTAACTTTAACACAACTCAGTATGAGTTCGAAGTCGACTCTTTTGGCCCACACTTGGCCCATCTAGAATTTTACCCACAATCGTTTTGATTCTCTTCTTGATTTAGGTTAGACGAAATCTGAACTTTTAACTTCAAAATTTTAGGTTCTAGTTCCATCCCAAGTTATCTGAAAGAAAGCGCAGTCGACTCTAAAAGATTAGATGATGCAGAGGTACGAGGGGAGAAGCACGGTATATCTTCCGGATGATTTGCTAGTCGAGATTCTTTCTAGAGTTCCGGCCATATCTCTAGCACGGTTACGATCAACATCGAAAAGATGGAACGGTCAGGTCAAAGTTTCGATACTTGCTAAGAAGCACTCTGCTAATGCTCCGAAGCCCTCCTCTATGGTTCTCATGGTAGCTGATTCTAGGATTAATTTAGTAAGTCTTGATCTTCATGGAAACGTTAAACATCTGCACAGATAACATGTCAATTCAGCTTAAAAGATTATTTCTCGGAACAAGTCGATGTTCCGAGAAATAATCTTTTAGTGTCTGAACACCTTCATACCACAACTGCTTCAGCTCATGAATCAAAGGTTGCAAGAAGATATCTAGAGCTCGCTTCGGATGCTTTGGACATGGTACCAAAATACTCAAGAACAGAAATTCGCTTTGCATACACATATCTGGAGAAAGATTGTATAGCGTCAATATAACAGGCCATAAAGAATATTGCCTCCCTGACATACCAAATGGACTAAAACCATCTGTACACAACCCAAGATAAACATTCCTACACTCTTGAGCAAAGTCAGGATATACCGATTGAAAATGTTTCCACGCCTTTGCATCAGATGGGTGTGTAATTTGTCCTTCTTCAGTAGAATGTTCTGCATGCCATCTCATTGCCGCTGCAGTCCATTTTGATTGGTATAAGCGTTTCAATCTATCAGCAACAGGCAAGTACCACATACGTTTATATGGCACTCACGTCCTTCCTTTAATAGGTTGATATCTCGTTTTCCCGCAAAACCGACATTCCTGCAACTTATCATCATCTTTCCAGAAAATCATGCAATAGTCAACGCACACATCAATCATTTCAGATGGTAATCCAAGACTCGCAACCAACTTCTGTATTTCATAGTAGTTCTCAGCCGATACATTATCAGGTGGCAAATACTCTTTAATGAGTTCAGTCCAAGAATCCATGCAATTCTCACTTAAGTTATTATCAGCTTTAATTGTAGATGCCAATGGTAACTTAGAATGCCCTTCTCTACATCCATCGTAGATAGGTTGATTTGCAGCATCTAACATAGTATAAAAACGTTGTGCATCTATGTTGGGTTCTTCCGTAATATTCTCAGGAAATGCAGCAGTAGTTTCATGAAATGCATCATTAACCATATCATGAAATCTATTTTCTTCATTATACCCATAAAAACAAAATTTATCAGATTCTTGATGCCCATAATTACTAGGATGATCAACAGCATAATTCATACTACTACTTCCAACATTACTGCTACAACCCTCTCCATGACGAAACCATATATAGTAATTTGGCATAAATCCTCTATTATAAAGATGTTTCTTCACTAGATTAAATTCCAAATACTTATCGTTGCAGCACTTAGGACATGGACAAAATATTGTACCGTTTTGACGAGCAAAGTCTTGGTTTGTCGCATGGTACATGAAAGCGCGCAACCCATCACAAAACTCTCTCGTCACATCACTGGTCTCTAAATCTCTGTGATTGTACATCCACCGTCTCGTTGTGTATATCTCATGATGCCCGCCTCCAAACATTATTATAGAATTTAAAAGTGTTTAGGCCTTTTTTTGTAGCTTTTTTTCTCTCACAATATTTTTTTTGGTAGTAAAAATATTTTTGTTGGAAGTGTTTTGTGTTGTGGTTTCCATGGATCATGAATTTGCTATTTATAGGCTTACTAAAAATAGTTGCTATGGATTTGCTAGGGAAATTTGCAAGGGATTTGCGAGGGAAGTATAAAATTTTGTTATCTTGCAAGGGATTTGCGAGGCTTTTACTGTTATGCCGACATAACAGTTACACTTGGGAAAAACATGGCTGTCGACATCATCGTCCCTAGCAACTCCCTCGCAAATTTGCTATGGATTTCGTCATCGTTAATTCGTCGCAATATTGTGAGGGAGTTGCGAGTGTTTTGCGAGGAACTTTAGCGGAGTCGCAAAACCGTAGTAACTCCCTCGCAAATTTGCGAGGGATTTCGCTCTCACAAATTTTGCGAGGAAATTGTAAGTACCCTCGCCTTCCTAGCAAACTACTCGCAACTCCGTCGCAAATTTGCGAGAAACTTTCACCATCGCAGATTTCCATCGCAAATCAACTGTTTTCTTGTAGTGATAACGCCTTTCACTGTGATGGTTTATTGGTATGCGTTACCAAAGACCGTAGACTAGTTGTTTGGAATCCGTGTTCAGGGAAACCAGGTGGATCCAAGCCAGAAACAAGTACAATATAAATGACTACTATACGGTCTTGGTTACAGTAACAAATCATACGGTTACAAAATATTAAGGATACATCAAAGTGTAAAACTCGTAATGCGCACTACGTACAAAGTCTATGACTTTGCTTCTAATACATGGAGAGGTGTTGGTTCGACTACCGAGTGGTTTATTCCAAAGATGAAGAGTCATCGCATGTCTGTCAAGGGAACTGCTTACTGGCTTGCGGTTAAGAAGCCATATGATATTAATTGTTTCTTACTAAGTTTTGATTATTCAACAGAGAAATTCCAAATTCATTCTCTACCACCGGATGATCCTATATACTATCCTGAGATTGCTTTGTCAGCGACTAGAGAAGAGCAGCAACTTTGTATGTTATCCACTAGGACCACTGCTTTTACCTATGATAAGGTATTAAATACAGATGTATGGATAGCGACTAAGATTGAGAGTACCAGAGCCATGTCATGGAGCTAGCAAGTTCCGTCGTTTTCATTTAAGGATTTGGATGAGAGTCTTGCACTACCAGAAGAACAAACCTTCATTGTGTTGCAACCATGAATGTTCTCCAGGCATCATCGGAAACCGCTTATACATTGTAGGAGAGGATAAATACACGTTAGAGGATTATTGTGGTATTATTTCAAGAGTCCCACCTCTCCTCACTTATGTTCCAAGTTTGGCGCAACTTATCTAGTTTTCTTGGAAGAGGCTGTTTAGTGATATATAATTGTCACAGTAATTTATGCATTATCTATATCCAGTATCCAACTCTTGATATTTTATTAGATCTATGTATTCCATTTTTTTTGTATCTGATGTTAATGCCAAAATAATGTTTTTAACATCTATTGAACTGTTCAACGGCGTATATTAATTGTCTTATCATCGAATTCTTCTGGTCTTTTTTCTGTAAACAAATGAACACTAATCCTCTTAACAACGATCATTTCATATTAAGAAAGAGTATGACATAGTTTTTATAGGTTCAGACCATGCTTAACAAGGTGCACACTATTCGTTCAACCATGAAAAGTTAAGCTAAGCTCACTTTCTCATAACTTAGCTGCACCAACTAAGCCAGATGGAATAGTTGCAAGTTCTATCGTTATTAAATATTTATATCCACACGTTTTTGCAAATACTGTACTTTTATAAATCGCCAATTAGAATTTTGTGAAGGGGTTTAGAGTTTTAGGCAACTGGAGGATAAGGATACGTTTCCTAAAATTTAGGGTTATTGTAAAATATACTAAAGATATGGCCCTGTAATTTGGAACTCACGCCGGGCCTAAAAGGCTTAAACCCTAACATCTTGGCCTCTATATATATGAGAAGAATCTGACAATTGGCAACTTACTATACCATCGATGGCTGATCTAAAACCCTCACCGTTCCACATGTACAGGCTTTACTTCAAGGGTTTTGTGAGCGAGGAAGCAACAAAGTTTGGGGTTGCAATTTGCGACCAAGAGGATAATCTCTTGTTCCATATTAAGGGTTCACGTCAGCATGACTCTTCCAAAACAGCTTTGGAGGCTGAGCTTAGAGCCTTGAAGCGAGGACTAACCGAAGCTGTGGATTTGGGGATCAATCATATCTCATTATACTGCGATCATGATCAAACTTTCGAATTGGTAAGTTTTTCTTTGGATTTTACTAGGTTCGCATGGTAAGTCAAATAGGGTAATTAATAATCAGTTGTACTTGTTCTCGAAGCTAACTTGTTCTATTAAGTTCCGTAATAACTAGTTTAAAGAGACAATATAGTACTGTGAATTTTATCTCTCCTCTCATTGTCATACTAATATTTAGGGTTTGATTAGATTACATTGCCTTTAATGTAGGTCTTGGGGGTATCCACGCCTGAGAAAGATACCATTGCCTTGCTTATGGATGATGTGCAACGTCTTAGACAACAACTTACATCTAGCACCCCTGTTCTGATGACTAGAAATCAAGCTAAGTTTGCTAATAAACTTGCAATGGAAACAATAGTTTCCAGAATCAATATAGATACGCCTGCTCCGAGGAAGAGTTGCGGTATATGTTTTAAGAATTATTTCAAAGCTGATCATATGTTTTTGGTAGATTCATGTGGTCACCTATTCTGCATGAAATGCAAAAGGACATATAGAAGCGGGGCTACTCGAGGGAAGGGAGATGAGATGTCCTTATTATCAATGCGAGTCTGAGCTAACTCTTAGAAGCTGTGCTAATCTTTTGACACAAGAACCAAGAGAGATATGGGAACGAAGGATCAAAGCAGAGGAATCAGTTCTTGTGGTGGATATAGTATATTGTCCAAATCCAAGTTGCTTGGCTATAATGTCAAAAACCGGAGATGGAGCGATGAGATGCTGCTTTAAATGCCTTAAACCCTTTTGCATCAACTGCAAAGCTCAGTGGCATAGTAACATGTCGTGCGGGGAATACAAGAGGTTGCGAAAATGTAGAAAGTGCCAATACATGATCGAGCTACCAAAAAATAGCTTCGAAGTAATTACTTGCAGGTGATCATCTCTAATCACAATCTTTACCTATCATAAACGATTAATTACATTTCGAATTTTATTACATCTTCTACTAATTAATTAGCATGTAATTTTCGTGAATAGATGTGGATATAAGTTTTGCTACACATGTGGAGCTGAATGGAAGCGAGGAGGTTGCTGTCATCGAGAAACGAGGGTTGCGAATTGTAACGCAATTGCCTTCGTGGGCTTACTATGTTTTGGCACTTTTACGATTGGTTTCAATCTTTCAAACCGCCAAAAATGACTATGATAAACGGTATTTTTGTATTTGTTCATGTTTTTATGAGAAATCTATAAGAGATTAGACAATTTATTTCATATTCTCTCTTCGCTTTATTATAAATAATTTACATGACCTCATTATTGTATTATCTTATAGATTTCTGAAATATTTACACGACCGTATTAGTATTGGAACCTCTGTATCATCAAACTGTATATTAATCCACAAATAACTATGAAGCCCCTTTAATAAATTGTTTATGTAATAAAGTGAAGAGAGAATTGACACCAATGAAATTTCTAAATGATGCAATACGTAGTGTTCAATTCTCAATATTCTAAGTTGATCCCAGTAAATTAAAGAATAGAGATAGACCACATCTAAGTTTGATTATAAGTGTAGCCAAATAAACATTAAATACTAGAATTATTAATAGAATAAATTTCATCACAAATTATACACCATGAAAAGCTCTCTCTTAAACTAAAGACAGAAAGTTAATGCAACATGATGAAGATGTTCATAAAGAACACATGGGAGTGCAACATGATTAACTTTTTTTTTTTTTTTCTAATGTGCATGTAATTTATATATCTCTCTACCCTTCGTCGGGCATCTTCAGTTCATTATAATGTTTTAGGAAACTGGTGGATTATGATAAAAGATACGCTTCCTAAATTTTGGGAATATTGTAAAATCTACAAAAGATATATAATCTAATTAAATTAGGAACTCGAGTTGTAAACCCCAAAACCCTAGATCTATGACCTCTATATATACATATTTTGGCTTCAGAGACAACTCGCGGCATATATCAATGGATGACCTAAAACCCTCACCGTTCTACGTACATGTACAGGCTTTACTTCAAGGGTTTTGTGAGCAAGGAAACAAAGGGATATGGGGTTGCAATTTGTGACCAAGAGGATAATCTCTTGTTTCATATCAAGGGTTCACGTCATCATGATGAATCCACCATAACAGATTTGGAGGCTGAGCTTAGGGCGTTGCAGCGAAGATTAACAGAAGCAGTGGATTTGGGGATCAACCATATCTCATTCTACTGCGATCATGATCAGATTTTCGAATTAGTAAGTAATTTTTTTTTTTTTTTGGCTTTTAAGGTTCACATGGTTAATCATGTAGGTGATGAGCACTTTTACTTGGTTTGGAAGCTATAATATGTACGGCTCTTTGATCAAGTTCTATGTTCTAAAGATTCCACAATATATATATATATATATATATATATATATATATATGTTTAAGCGAAAATAGTCTGTAACTTCTCCCTCTCCTTTGATTAATTTTGTCATCCTAAATATTTCAATGTTTAGGGTTTCATTAGATATCGTTTGCCTTGAATGTAGGTCTTGGGGATAGCCACGACTGAGCAATATACCATTGCTTTGCTTATGGATGATGTGCAACATATAAGGCAACAATTTACATCTTGCACCCCTGTTCTGATGACTAGAAATCAAGCTAAGTTTGCTTATAAGCTTGCAATGGAAACAATAGTTTCCGAAGTCAGCATAGATAGGCCTGATGAAAGGAAGCCTTGCGGTATTTGTTTCAACGATGATTTCAAAGCTGATGATATGTTTTCAGTTGGTTTATGCGGTCATCAATTCTGTGTGGAGTGCTTGAAACAACATATAACAGTTAGGCTACTCGAGGGCAGTGAGATGAGATGCCCTCATTATCAATGCCGTCATTACCATTGCACTTCCAAGTTAATTCTTGAAAGCTGTACTAACATTTTGACACCTGAACTGAGAGAGATGTGGGAACTAAGGAACAAAAAGGAATCCGTTGCTGTGGCGGACAAGGTTTACTGCCCTAATCCAAGGTGCTCGGGTTTAGAGTCGAAAACGGGAGATGGAGTTAGGAGATGCTGCTCTACATGCCGTAAACATTTTTGCATCAACTGTAAAGTTCCCTGGCATAAAAAAAGGTCGTGCCAGGAATACAAGAGGTTAGGTTCAAATCCTAATACTACAACAATGTTGCGAAAATGTAGAAATTGCCAATATATGATGAAACTACAAAAAAATAGCATCGACGTAGTAACTTGCAGGTATCCTAATCTCTCATCAACAATTATGACTGTTTCCTTTTCGAATTTTATTACGTTTTTGACTAATTAACATTGTAATTTTCATTGATTTGTGTGAATAGATCATGCGGATATTAGTTCTGCTACACATGTGGAGCCGACTGGAAGCAAGGAGGTTGCCCTCATCGAGAAATGGAGTTTGAGGAGAGTGATGTACTTTATTATGGTTTCGTGGGCATTTTAATGCTTGGATTTTTTTGTTATTATTCGGCTTAATGAAAAAGTTGATAATTCTTAGTTTGCTTTCTCACCAGAATAATAATAACACAAAACATAGAGCAGATCCAAAACCCCTTCACAACATTATAATCGGCCTGCTGTTAACATTCAAGACAAAACATCATTTATGATATGAAAGCAAACACTTGTGAGCCAAGAAAGACTTCAAAATCGAAAAGTTTGAGAGAATGGTTGCAGTAAAGTGTGATATGATTTATATCCCCAAAATCTCACAGCTTCCGCTAGTCCTCGCGCCGGTAAGCTCAGCCTGAGAGCTCCCAAAACTACAATGGCGAAATCATAATGAAGTGATGAGTGATCCCTTGATTTGAACAAGAGATTATCCTTACAAATTGCAACCCAAAATCCCGTTGTTTCCTCGCTCTCTAAGCCCTTAAAGTAGGCCTGCGGTTTATACACAAACCGATTGGTCCGAACCAGATTTTACTGTTCGGGTTCAAAATCGGCTGACCAATCAGTTCAATTTGGAGGGATTTTGAATTATATTCTTTACAGTTTGGTTTGCCTAACTGATCAGTTACTCTGATTATATATTCTTTAAAATTATTCCAAATAAAACCAAAATGTATACTAACTTGAACCGATTTTATTTGATTTTAACCGATTTTATCCGAAAATCCTTAATGATTGGTATAAATTCACTAACCAAAATAAACTCAAACCGAATCGAATAGATATAAATTCGCTTAATTTTGGTGGTCTTATTTGATAACCGATAAAATCGCCTGGTTCAGTTTTGGTTAACCGAACTCGCTGGACTACCTTGAAGTAAAAGCATGTACAGTTGAAACGGTGAAGGATTTAAGGTCATCCATAAAAAATGTTGTCAGGTACTTTTTTCACTTTTTCAGCTTGGGGTCACATCTTCTCCTGTATTTTCGTGACTTATATTTAACTTGAAATTTATCCAAAGATTAAGATATTTCTTTTGGGTTGCTAGTTATAAGTTATTTATCCAATAATAACATGGAGGCCTTACTTGCCCAATAAGTTTCCAGCCTTGTTTCCTTTTTCTCTATGGTTCAGGTTTTCTTTATTCCAATTCCTTGTTGCTTTTGGTTTTTGATCTCTATTTAAAGAGAACTTTCTTCTCAAATCTTTCCTTCAACTCACTATCACTTTTGCTTGCCGATTGATTCAGTCTTGGCGACGACCACAACCTCATTAGTGTTCTTGCATGCTATATATCGTTGGATATATAGGCTAGGGTTTTCTGAGTTAAACGAGAAAGGTTCATAGTTTTGTATCTTTAACTCGTCTATGGGTAGGCACGATAGTTCCTCTGATGAAGAGGAGAGGGATAGAAAGAGAGATAGGAGAAGAAGACGGAGACACAAAGACAAGCGCCGTGAAAGGGAAGCAACTAGTGAAGTTGCAAAGCCCAACGTGCCAGAACTCAATCCATCGTCTGATAGCAATGCTAGGGCTATGGGAAAAACAGGAGGAGTTTATGTTCCACCGTTCAAGCAAGAAAGTAAGATGAAGGAGGTTGAAGATAAGAGCAGCGTAGAGTACCAACGTCTAACATGGGACGCTCTTCGTAAAAGTATTAATGGGATTGTGAATAAGGTTAATGTAAGAAACATCGAGAACGTAATCCCTGAATTGTTTTCTGAAAATCTCAACAGAGGAAAAGGACTCTTCTGCCGTTCTTGTATCAAGTCTCAAATGGCTTCTCCTGAATTCACTGACGTCTTTGCAGCTTTAGTCGCTGTTGTTAACTCCAAGTTCCCTCAAGTTGGTCTACTTCTATTGAAAAGGGTTGTTTTGCAGCTAATGAGAGCGTATGCTTGGAACGACAAGCGTCAGATTCTTGCTGCTATTAAGTTTATAGCACATCTAGTAAACCAGCAAGTTGCTAAGGAGATCATCGCACTTGAATTAGTCACTCTACTTCTTGGTAACCTGACTGATGACAGTGTCGAACTGGCTGTTGTGTTTGTGAAAGAGTGTGGCGCAAGGCTTCAGGACGTTACACGGAAAGGACTGAATGAGATTTTTAAGCGGTTTCTTAGTATATTACATGAAGGGGAGATAGATAAGAGAGTTCAGTACTTGATTGAAGGGATCTACTTTGCCAAATTTCCAAAAAATCCCGCTGTTCGTCCTGAGTTAGATCTCGTAGAAGAACAATACTCGCATTATGTCTCTCTATATCAAGAAATAGATCCTGAAACCTCTCTTGATGTTTTCAAACCTGATCCTGACTTCCTCGAGAACCAAAAGAAGTACGAGGAACACAAGAAGGAGTTACTTGGTGAGGAAGAAGATGACTCTGGTGCTAGTTCAGAGGACGAAGATGATGAATTTGATGAAGAAGAAATGAAAATAAGAGACAAGAAGGAGACTAATGTTGTCAATCTTAGGAGGATGATATACCAGACCATTATGTCCAGTGTTGATTTGGAGGAAGCAGGTCACAAGTTACTTAGAATTAAACTTGAACCAGGTCAAGAGATGGAACTATGCATAATGCTTCTTAAATGCTGCTCTCAGGAGAGAACTTATCTTCGTTACTACGGTTCCTTGGGTCAGCGTTTCTGTATGATCAGCAAAGTTTATCAAAAGGGTTTTGAGAAATGTTTTGTTCAGCAGTATTTGATGATTCACAGTCTCGAGACTAACAATTTGCTTAACGTTGCTAAGTTTTTCGGCCATTTACTTGCAACAGAAGCTATCCCATGGCATGTGTTTTCCTATATTAGGTTAACAACATCTTCATCTCGTATCTTCCTTAAGTTCCTTTTTGAGGAATTGTCAGAACTCTTGGGGATTAGGTTGCTTAATGAGAGGCTTCAGGATTTAGCAATGCAGGAATCACTTGAATCTATTTTCCCTAAAGATAACCAAGAGAACGTGAGGTTTTCAATTAGTTTCTTTACCTCCATTGGTCTTAGTGGCATCACTGAGAATCTTAGAGAGTATCTGAAGACCATCCAACAACAGGTGGAAGTTGCAGAATCAGAATCTGATTCTGACAGTTTTGGTTCCGAGTCTGATTCTGAGTCAGAGTCATCATCATCTTCTGATTCAGAGTCGGGCTCATCCTCCTCTGATTCTGGTTCTGAGTCTGACTCATGTTCTTCTGATTCATCATCTTCTAGTTTGGATGAAAGCGACAGAGAGGAGAGGAAGCGAAGAAGAAGGGTTGAATGAGGCTGTTTTGTTTATCATCACTAATACAGTTCTTGAAATTTTTACAATGATCACATCTTAACTTGGTTTTCTTTTGGTGTATTTGGATTTTATTTGGTTTTCTTCTTTGTTCTGTAGTTAGCCTAATTTTAGCAAAACTCTCTGTTTTCTCTTTTCTTTTCCCATTTTTTTTTCCACTTTTTATATTAGTTTCTCGTAAATCACCATTTTCTTTATAACAATTTATTAAAAGTAATAACTTCTTTTGACAAATAGGTTTTACATTACGTGTATTTTATTTTAATTTGTTAAAATAATTGTAAATTATAAGCAACTTTATGAAATTTAAGTTAATAACTATAAAGGTATTTCATTTATTTTTAGTTAAATTGTTTTTAAAAAACTTATGTCTAATATCATTGGTTAAATATACTTGGAGCTTTATATATATATATATATATATACTTTTCTAATATATAATAAGGTAACTTTAGTTGTTAATAACTTTAATTGACAATCAATTTTAAAGATATTAGTAAATTTTAGATAACGATTTATATTTTCATTAATTACCAATATCTCCGAGAGATATTTCTCTCTTTTCACCTTTGTTGGTTATATCACCAAGTCTCTAAAAAAATAGTATCTAAATACTTTTAATTTATGTAAATTATTTATTTAAATTTTAAATAAAAGCAAAAACTAGAACCAATTATATAACAGACATGTGAACAAAAGAGTTTCTAAAGGATTCTCAAAAATTCTCACTTGAGATTCAATTCTCGTATCTCTTTCTTACTTTTTAATGTTTTCTTAATTTATTTTTGTGAGAATCCCCTTAAGAACCTTGCAATGCATCTACATGATACAACCAGCCAAACCAAAGTTAGTCACTTGCTACAAAATTACATTGTGTTAAACGAAATCTGAAACTTTAAGCAAAATTATACTCACTTCTGGATCACACATCGAAGCTTTGATGAAGCAGACAGAGAAGACGTATTGAGTCATATCAAAATACATGAAGAAAGGATCAAGAGTTTAAACCAAAAGGAGTTCGCTAAAACTAAACAACCATCATCTTGGCATGGTTATGCAATGGGAGGATCGGTTCTACAAAGCTAACCGAGCTCACACATATCTTGGTAACCCGTCAGCAGAGGATGAGATATTCCCGAACATGCTGCAGTTTGCATTAGCTTGCGGGATTCCAGAGGCGAGGGTGACAAAGAAAGCAGAGCTCCGAGAAGTTGTCTTGTAAGAGAACACCTTCAAAAGTGTTCGATAGAATGCCTGAACGAATGTAAATTGAGTAATGTATTTTTAGCTTGCGAAAGTTGATGTTAGAATACATTGTGAATTTAACGAGTTTGTTTGGTAATGCGAATTTGGCTAGGAGGTTGCAAATGAAAGTTTAGCAAACTAGTAGTAAAGTTTATTGATTAATGTATTGAAAGAGGGTTAGTTCTAGAACAGTTATTAATTATTGAATTTCATATTTCTTTTTCTCATTGGTCATTGATTTCTGAAATATCCTATGACCCAATGTTTTAATCTCATAAGTTAAACCATTTTCATTTTTATTTATATTCCAGAAAACCAACAAACATTCGACAGCATTAGCTATTTATAAGTTTTATAAATCTTTAGTGTACCATTGGTTTTTATAGATTCGACCCCGCATATACTACTTCACGATAAAGTGTGTATCGGGTAACTCGAGCAACCAAAGATGATAAATGATGTTTTTTTAACAAGAAAAAAATCCAAAGAGAATCATAGAAACTTTCTCAGCATGATACTACAAAATGTCCTTTTTAAGGCAAAATCAGTTATGCATCACATCTTTGTTCTTCCGACCGTCGCTAAAGATACACACTTTGCTTCAGAAAATTAAAACCTGTTTTATCCGTGACAATAACACAAAAAATAGATTTCATAAGCTGCTTTATTTTTGATTTTCTTTTATTGAATAGAATTAAGCAATTCGTCTCAGCGAGCTATAACATGTTTATACGTTAAGACAGCTAAACACTTAGCCGTGAAGCATATGTATACGTTAATATCACTTTCCGTGAAGAGTAAAACTCATACTTACCAAACTGAAATCTTTTTCTTTGTGAAAAGCGAACTAAATAAATATGGTTACGTACGAAACTTAGAACACAATTTTAAAATATTACAATTGTTATTATTTAAAAAAAAAATAAACTTACGAAAAGATATTAAGCACTTATTAAGATTGTTATATATTATTCTTATACTGATTAATTATTTTTAGCTTTGATTAGGTTTTGAACTCACCGTAGGTGTATTTGATATATTTTGATGAAAACTATATATGATTGATGACAGTAATAAACTATATCTTCTAAAACAATTTAAGTTAGTATTAAGAAAAAATTAAATTTCAAATACACAATTTTTAAAAATATAAAAATCAGTTGTGTTATAAAATCAAATCTGGTAGAAAAAATAAGGAATTTAACTCGACGTCCAGACGAGGCGAATCAAACTGATGACCTTACATATCCTAAAGCATTTTTTTGACCACTAGAAAAATGAAACAATTTTATCATCATGAATTTAACTCCTTTTCATATTTAATTGATCGCTACCACCTATGTTTTTGTGTTTTTATTCAATGTTTTCTTATTTTTCATATTCTTTCTTGTCATTTTCATTGTCAAATTTTGTGGTAATTGTCATCATTACTTTTACCGTCTGATTCTTTGTTATACTCTTTTTCTTCTTCTTCCTCGTCAACTTCTTCACATTCTTCCACTGAAAAACCTTTTTTTTAGACTACCACACAACCTGTTAACATATCAAACTCAAAGAACAAAATCATTTCTTTTCTCATAAAAATAAAAAAAAATAAAAAATTAATGAAAGAATATCAACTCATCTATATAATTATACACAAAAATATGTTTTACAACTCATAAGAAATAAAAAGCACAAACGTAGATAAATAAGATAATTTATGTTTTACATCAATATTTCTAATATTTTAAACTTTTAAAAGGTTTAGAAATATAAAATTTGAACCTTTTAAAAAGTTTCAATATATATATTTTAAACTTTTAAAATTAAAAAATTATAATATTTAAAAACTTTTTAAAAGCTAAGAACTTTTAAAAATTTCATTATTTATAATATTTAAACTTTTTTTTTAATTTGATCAAATAAAAAACTGAATCAAACAGAATAAAACTTTTAAACTTGGACGTCTGATAAATCAAACTTTCATGCTCATTCGTTGTTGGAAGCATATTAATCTTATTTATATTGGTTCTGAACCATTGTCTCAAAAATTTCTAGCTGATGTGGGATATTATTGTACATAGTTCTTTTATTTCCATAAATTTAAAATTTTCATTTTTTATAAAAAATTCTGGAAATTTATAAAATGTTAATGAATGACATGTCAAATCCTAATAGGTTGTTTCTTAATATAGAAAATTCTGGAAATTTTTTAAAATGTTAATTAGTGAAGTTTCTAATCCCTATTGGTGGTTTAAAATCCTAGGTTGACAGCTTAAGAAGCTTATAGCTCATACTTTTATTTAGGGGGAGGTATTGAACTAAGATTTTAGAAGATTTTGGACCTTTTTTAAAAATAAGGTGTTATTCAAAGTGTGATTTTAAAATCTCTTCACAAATACCATGTTATTCAATTTGGAATTTACATAAAATCATTCAAAATAATTCACAATCTCTTATTATTCAATCAATGATTTATAAAAATCATATCAAATCTACTGTTATTCAAACTTAACAATTACTTTTCAAAATACTACAAAAACCTGATTTTGAGAGATTTTGGATGCATTTTTACTTGAAAATTAGGAATGAACAAATCTCACCTCTGAAGGTGGTATTTTGAAGGATTTAACAAATACTCTAAAGAGGGTGTATTCAAACCATGGTTTTGGAGAATTTGATGGGATTTAGGAAATTTAGAATTTTGATAGATTTTAGGGAAGTTCACATGATTTTCTGTAAAATTCTTTCAAATCCCACCTAAAACCATGAGAATTGGATTTCTGTATTTTTAACTAAACAAATCCTCCAGAATCCTAAAAATTATTAAAATTCTAATCCACAAAACTGTTTTGAATAACAGTAAATTTTAAAGTAGATTTTTAAATCATCAGTTCAATAACAAGAGATTTTAATGGATTTTAAAGTAGATTTTTAAATCATCAGTTCAATAACAAGAGATTTTAATGGATTTTAAAGTAGATTTTTAAATCATCAGTTCAATAACAGTGAATTTTAATAGAGTTTTTAAAATCCATGATTGAATAACATAGAATTTGTAAATTTCACACAAATCACTTAAAATGTCAAGTTGAATACACCCCCTAATTGTTCATTTCCTCAAAAAAAGAAAAAAAAAATGAAAAAAACCCAATTTTTTTTTGTCGTTCTTCACTTTACCAAAAGTGAGCTTCAATGGAGGAGGGATTCCCTTTTCAGTTTCATATTGAACCCAGATTTCGATTCTTCAATCAATTCTATATCTTTCATACTCTCGCTCTTAGTTGCATCTCCCTTAAGAACAATGAATCTCTTAACCTGGGAATTTTTTTTGAAACATTTTAAAACATAAGGGAGTCAAAATCGTTAATCGTTGTTGTGTGATTAAAGTGTGTTTAGATCATTAGATCTCATATAGAACAATGGCTATAGCCAAAAGATTTGAATATGCTTGGTGACTGGGATTTACCTTGTGGATGCAATCATCATGTCTCCTCCCTTATACTCAATCTAAACACTTGTTATTATTTTTTGATTCCATCTTCTGTTCTTGAAACAAAAACCCATTAATACGAAAACCTGATTTCAATAGGAAACAGAATGTGCTCCCAATTACCATTAAAAATCTCAACGTTAGTCTCAATTTTCCAAGAATAAGAAAATACAGTTTTAGAAGAATCGGATTGGTGGGGAGACCCAGTTTCAGCCTGAGTGGTCATGGAGCACACAAGACCAGACGAGCGAAGCCAAAGCAGGGGACGAGGAAGACGATAAGCCGCAGAGAACAGAGAAACAAGAGGATATCGATGATGAAGGCGAACGGAGGAGCGGCTACGAGGGTTATGAGTTGTCAACAACGATGTAGAGATTTGTGGAACTGATATGTATATATTTTACACTCTTTCATCATGCATTTGTTATTCATTTTGTTCTCTTATCTCATTGTTTTGCATTGTTTTTAGTCTCTTTTGCAGAATAATACATATCTAGGTAATCTTTGCATTGGTCTTGCATACATCTTGCATATTGGAGTTACTTCAGGTGTTTAGGAGATGTCCAGACTGTTGGAACTGAATGGAGGTTGAGACATGCGGCTCGACCAAACATGCCCGGAATGGACCTCATGTGACTCGACCGACATCCGACTTGGATGCGCTCCCAGGAAGAAGCACCAGCATCCCACTCGATCCATCATGCATGGAATGGATGTCATCACCACTCCCGGAACCGTCGATCGAGCCACCCCGTTCGAGCCGTTCCACTCGAGTGGGATTTAGCTTTCGACGTCTTCATCAAAGGTATAGAGAATTGAGTCATCTTTCCAATGCTATTTGTTTGAAGTCAATCGGAGGTGTGGTTCAAGAGTTATCATCGTTTTAGTGGATGCATATACACCCAGCTCGAACCGCTGCCCATCGACTCGACCCTCCAGCTCGAGCCGCTGCCCGTCGACTCGACCATCCACCTCGAGCCGCTGCCCGTCGACTCGACCCTCCAACATTCGAGCCACCCGCTCGAGCCAACACCATCACCGACTCGAGCCACCACTTGTTCGCACATGTCAGGAAGACGTTCCGTCTCACACGCTTCAGGAGATTCCCGAACCGACGTTCTATCTTGTCGTTTTAAGTTTTAGGGATTCACATGTTTTTACTACATATACATTTTGTTAAGTCTTGGTTTGGGGACATCTCATCTTTTATCTCATTTTTCGTTTTGTTCTTAAGGTTCTACATAGCCACCTTAAACGTTTTGAGACTTTGTATCCAGATATCTTTTAATCCGTTTAGTTTTTGCATTTGATTTCTTCTGCAAAGTTGTTCATATCATTCTTGTCTATCTTATTATGCTTTGTTCAATATTTCCTGGATTTGTGTCTTTGATAATGATTTTCGGATCTGAGTAGTGTGGTTGTTCTTTAGGATGTGATAGATTAGGTGGAGGATCTTAGGATGTAGAGTGTTTAAGCTTTGATTGTATGATTCCCTTCTGGACTAGAGTTAGAAATACTTGTTTCTCTCTGATCGATTGGAACTAGGTTTTAGACATTTCCGCACCCAAAAGGTGTTCGATGAAATGTCTGACCAACTAGTGCTAGAGACTTACGTTCCTAGCCTAAGAGATTAGTTGTCTAGGATGTTTGTTGACGAGAATGAACTTGTTTTTCATGCCATGCTTGATCATGTTTCTCTAGCGAGAGGTAGGTTTGGAAGTGGTTGAGTTTGAGTAGCTTCTGTCAAGAGATTGGATTAGCTAAGAAGTGATGTTCATTGTTTAGGGATGGTTTGCTTGTGGCATGTTAAACACTCTGTAAACTAGGAGACTCCACTGACATCAATTACTCCCATCCTTAGGACCTTTTTCTTTCTGATTTTTATTACATTCTTGAGACTGTTTCTTTTCTTGCCTTTTAGTTCATGCTTAGACTCGTTTATGTTTTTATTCATTTTCGCTTCTTGTCATGCATTCTCGTTTCTAGTTCTGTTACTCAATTTCGTTTTGTATTGTCATCATTCTAGGACTGTTAGACAAACACTCTTTTTGTATTGGCTTAACTTGTGATTCCTTGATTGCATCTTGAGTGATAGTAAAGTTTCCCAACTGGATTGACACCTTAAATACTACAAAACATAAGGTTAATTGAACCTGCTAGAAAACACAAAAATCCTAGTATCAGGAACCTTGCTCTCGTTTTCATGGAAATGGTCGAAGCATACCAACACTAACCAGTGGTGATGCTACAACGTTGAGAGACTCACCAACTTGAAGGAAACGAGAGCAAGCCACGTACCTTACTAATATAGTATTTCTAAGTTTTCTGATACATGCAATTTACACCTACACCCACTTTCTCCAAAACTATTAACACCCACACCCATTTTCAACTTTTCCTATACTTTTTGTTTGTGTAGTTACTCCAATACCTACAACTTTTTCAGGTTTTCTCTATTCTTTATGTCTCTCTCTCATCTTCCAAACTAACATCTCTCTCTCAAGTTCCACAAACCTCGATTATAAAGTAGCATCATTCATCTCTTTTTCTTAACTCCAGACTCTTCCACCGAAAGAAAAAAAAATCAAGGGAGATGCTTGCGTAGAGCGAGAGGCAAAGTATTCAACCAAAAAACTCATTATACGGTTCCAGTCGTATTTGGGGGCATCTTCATCATCAATCAATCAATCAATGGGTAGCAGCTGGAAAAGATCTATAATTTTTTTTTTCTTGGTTGTCTCCCTTGCTTAATTCTTTCTAATGGCGACATGATGAGAGAGTAAACATTACCTTTACAGGATGTCTGAGTTTGTGTCCTTTGAATCTAATTCTTATGAGATAAATTGTCTGCTTTACAATTATGAAATATTTAAAGTTTATCACTTTAGATTATATGAAATTCGAACTGGGTTTTCTTGGTTTTATTGTGATTTTGTGATTTTACTGATTAATTGTGGTCTTGTGAGCTTTTTAATATTGAATTTGTTTTAGTTTGATCTTGGAAAAAGTTTGAGTTTTGTTGTGTGAGTGTTATTTAATTATATGGTATCCACAAATAGTTATCCATTTGGATAAGTTTGACAAATAATGTATCCACAAATAGTTATCCAGGTGGACAAATATCGTCTCCACAAATTGCACTATAACCCCATATGTTTCCATATGGACACGTTGTCATAGATACCTGAATTGATGGGTATTACTTCTATTCTGTATGAATAAACACAAGTAACTATCTATTAACAAAACTGCAATTGACTATCCACTTATCATTGAACAAATGCTCAACGACAAATAGATATTTTATAATCTAAAAATTCATCAAAAATTTAGCAATATGTATCTTAAAATGTAGAAAATAATAATCATAACATATTGTATATAAATAAATAGATAATTTGTTTTATGATAACCATTTAAAGTGTTAACAATAAAAAAAGAGAAAAATAGAGAAAATAAGGAGAGAAAGAGGAGAGGGGCAAAATTGTCAAAAAAACAAGGACACCTAAGCATCAAACTTAAGAAAATATAGTGAGTTTGTAAAGTAGGTTTTTGTGAAAAAACTTTAACCCAAAGTGGGTGTGGGTGAAATAAACCCTTATTATAAAGCTAAGTGTGTAACTTATTTTTGTTTTTTTCGTTGCATCTTGTTGTGGGACTGTGGGTATTTGGTATAAGAACAACTCATGAAAGATAGCATAAAAAGTGGATAAAAAGTTGTTGTGGAGGTAAACGTTTCCAAAAATCTCTTTGATCCATACTAAATACTCCAAAATCTTCTAACAAGTCTCATAAAATTATCACTATTATTTAATTATTAAAATTAAAAATCTTCTAAAACTCCATTAAATCGTTAGATATCATTCAAAGTCTCTCAGAAACTAAAATCCATCAAATATCTCAAAATGCTAATCCAATACCTCCTCTTAGTATAGATTTACTGGTTGTTGTTAATCTTAGTTTCCCTTTTAACTCTTTACTAGGATCTGAACCGCGCTACAGCGTGAGGGAAAATTTTATATACATGTTCATTTTAAATAACTCAAATTGTAATAAGATTGTATTTCCATATTAGTCTAATATAACATTGAGGGGGATAAAATATACATAAAAGTCATTTATATACATATAGTGTAACCTATGTTTATTGACTACATTATATCAGTCCAGTATACATTTGTGTTCATAGTAAATATGAAAGATGGATCAAACTAATACAATTAATTTGTGTTTGGGCTTAGTTGGGCCGAAATTGGGTTTTGAAGTTATTAAAAAAACGTAAAAAACAACAGACAATTAGTTGGCGTTAGATTTAAAAAAAAAAAAAAAAAAAAAAAAAAATTATGGAGAAGTGAATAGTTTTCCCGATCACCCTCACCGAAAGAACTCGTCGACTGCGTTTCCACTTCTCAAATCAATTGATTATCTCTATTTCTATACCATAAAATAAATTGTTTGAAACACGATTATTCCAATTACAAACTGCAGCCTGTTTTCTGTTAAACAATTTTGGGGATCCAGTCGTAATCAAGAACAACCAAATCTCCTTATACTTTGGGTTAGGGTGTGTGGTTTACAAATCTCCGAAGGATTTTAATTCATTGGGTAAGGTGATTCTGATTACAGTAAATTAACTTACATTTCAATACCTTAATGGGTTTGAATTCTGAATAATATTGTTTTCATTCATTGGCTAGTTTTCATAATTTTTATCAAGTCGATCGATATATTTCCTTCAGCAATTTCTGTGAATTATATATATATGTATACTTTGCTTCAAATTTTAACTGTTTCTTTGCTTCATTTTCACATTATTCTTTACAAATGGCATCAAGCCATTGAAGACTGGCCGACGGATTCAAGTCACAATTGGAGAATCAATCTTTGAAACAGTACACTACTTGCTATGGTGAGACCCTTGCAAGATAACTACATAAAAATAGTTATGTATACTATGCTTTAATTTTAAATTGTCTTATTGATATGTCCTAATTTTCCAGTAAATATGCGAATGAGATCTAACAAACAGAGGGACAAACAGAGAGATATCATGAACGCTGGATTAAACTGTGAGTTTTACTAATTTTCTAAATTAATTCCAATTAATTGGTTAAGTTGATTTCAGATTCCGCATCATAATACTGAACTATACAAAAAATCTGTAATATATTTCAGGTACCTTCTTGGAACCCTCTGCCTCAGATTTGAGTTGAAGTTGTGCACCATATTTAAAATGGTTAGTCTTCTTAACTTCTATTAAAATTCATATTGATATGTTTGATTGGTTGTTGCATATACAAACTTAGCTAAAATGGTTGCCAACCTTAATTAGAAAAGAAACATAACCTTTATTAATATCATTTTCATTTATCGAATGAAAACAAAAATCAACTTAGACATGAAAAAGCAGGAAAGTTTAGAAACCTTTGAAAAAAGTACTGAAACATAAAGAATAATCATTCTTCTATTAATCCCCTGCCCATACATGCGTCCTTGTATGAGTCATAGACGACACTATCATAAGTCCTTAAATCTTCATCACATTGTGGTCCTTTTAGAAAACGAAAAAGGAATTTCAAGCTGTTATGACCATCAAACTTACTTGGCATATACGATATTCTTCTACTCCGTGTCATAACATAACTTTCCTTTGTTTGTTACTTGGCATAACATAACAAACGTTCATCCCTGTATATTGACAATCGTTCTTAGAACTGAATCTCATAATAGTCAGTATAAAATTATAGTAGTCAGTACCGGTAGTATATTACCTAGTGTCCCTGAGTTCAAACTCAAGCTTCTTCTTGAACTTGTTATCCACTTCATGAGTTTTCATTTCACCAACATTTACAACTTGGCCAATCACATCTGTAATGGAAAACATTTACCAGAGGCAAACAAAATTTATATTTGATTAGAAACTTATATACAATCGTATATATATAGTTAAATTTTCTGAGAATACTAACAATCAAAATGTTCTCATTCAAGGATGGCTCGTTGAGAATAGTCTGGAAATCAACCAAGTCCAGGTAGATGGCATCAGAAAATAACGCACATGACACAATGATGAATGTGTTCAACAAAGACATACGGTAAGCATGCTTTGTGACCCTAAATTTTCTAGTAGCCTTAGTCAATGAAAAATTCTCAATGATTCTCCATTGACCAGGGACGATCATACGCTGGAACTTATGTAGATGTTGTTTCTTTACAGTCGCATGGATCAAAGTACCCTAAACAGAAGGAAAAAAACATATTCATAGTAAGTGTGAAAGTTTTTGCAAAATATTCTAAACATAAAGGTATGAAGTGTATGTGTATTGTTGGTAAGCTTACAGAGACATCAGCCAAGACCATTTCCAGGATCTCACCAGAGTAGCTGGTGTAATGCTGCCAGCTATGGATGATTTTGACTTGGATCTTCCAAACAGTCTTGAAAGGCTTGATGGATGCAAGATCAGTTATTGCTAAGTTGGCAGCCATTTCGTAAGATAAAGTGAGAAGTGATGAAAGCTTTGTTTGAAGGTATGATGTTGATGTGTATGAGTAATCAGTATTTATAGGTAAAATATATTCTCATCTAAACATTATCATAATTGATTTACCAATAATTTCGGTAATCAAATTTCCGAAATTTTAGTCGAATGAGTTTTCGATACAGTTGTTAGAGATCAATTACAGGACTAAAATTCCGGTAAGCATATATATCAGGTAAAGTTATGAGATCTTAGGAGAATGTAGAAGAGATAAATCCGGTAATCATATGTATTTGGCATGAATATGAGATCGAAGGAGAAAGTTAGGAGATACGGGACTCATTAATATGGCATATGGCATATCTCGTCAAATTAATTTTAATATTGCCTAAATTGTAGGATTAATCTTTACCGGATTTCGTTCGAGGAATTATATTCGGTTTTGGTTCGAGGAAACAAAATTTGGAGGTGTTATTTGGATCACCCAGGCGTAGTTTCCGGATATAATTCAACTTGTATCCGAAATAGTAAATTTTGGGTTAATTTTAGTTATGACCTGATCCAGAAATAATTTTATGGGAAAATTGGAAAAAAAGATCACTAAAAAAAATTGTCCATCTATACCTTTTTTGAAAATGGTCATTTTTACCTAAAATACCCATAAAAATTGAAAAAATCAAATTTAACAAGTTTTAGAATGTGAAATATAGGAAAATAAGTAGATATACAATAATAGAGGTAATATTATTTTTTACAAAAAAAAAATTGTATAAGTTGTTTTTTTGATGGATAAAATTTGATATAAAAAGTTTAGAAAATGTTTTCTGCTGTTCTGAAAATTTAAGATGATGTGTTCTAACATGTTGTACATGTTATACTAAATTCAGGAATAGTTTCTTTTCTAAATAGTTTAGGGGCCCAAAATTCTGGATTCTACAAAATTCAGAATTTGTATTCTACGGTTTACTCTATGTACTAAACGTTTTAGTATAATCTTACTACGGTAAACTTTATGCTTTAAAATCGTTAGAATATGTGTTATTCTTTTTACTCTATCTCTGAGAAAATTAGTTGACATCTACTACCAAAAAGTAGATTGTATACTCTGAAACTTTTAGTGATTGCTAAATATTGAAAGTGAATATTTAGAATAGAAAACTCAATATTTATCTAATAATTAGATAAGATCGTACTTATTTGTTAAGATTGTGTTCTACGAAATTTAGAAATAGTTGTCTAACGATTTTAGAAATTTTTAAAACAACCCTAATCGTTTAGTGCACTAGCTTATGATGTGTAACACCGTTTTCTCCCATTTCTTTTCACCATTTTCGAGCCATGGCAATGCACATCTATGTTAAGAGTGGTGTGTGGAGATTGTTTGACAATCATGAGTGGAGATTTATTATTGATGAAGAAAATCGTGGAAGATTACTAACTTTGGAATCGAGTACAACACATGAAGAATTGAAGATTATGGTTTCAGAAGTCTATGGAATAAAGCCTAGTATGGTTGATATGGAGCTAAGTTTTTTACCCACAGATCTCACTGCTGAATGTCCTCCTGTCGTTATGATTAATAATAGTCAGGTCACAAATTTTCTTTCATACTATAAAAAGAAGAAAACAGTAAATTTGTGTGTGACATTCAAAGGTGGTGTTGAGGATGTTGGGAGCAAATTTAAACTGGATTTGAATAAAGAACCAGGGGTTTCAAGTGATGAAGATGACGATGGTACACCGAATGAAAACCTAGCTTTATTTGTGGGTACTGATGATGCCAAACGGAATGATGTTTTAGGGAAAAAAAACATCCGACGAGAACGCCGGTTATGGTGTTGGAACGTCGTTCAAAGGTGTGAGCGTAAGGAAGGGTCAATATTTCAAAAGCAAAGAAGTGTTACAAGCAACAATGGAATTGTATGCGATGAGGTACAATTGTGACTACAGGGTTACAAAATCTGATACAAAATTCTGGTGTATACGCTGCATAGAGGATATTTGCAAATGGAGTCTTCGTGCTGAATGTTTTAATGGATCTACGTATTTCAAGATCAACAAGTTTGTGGGTCTCCATACTTGTGCTCCTTCAAAGAAGAAGAAATTTTGTAGGACACCATCAGCTAAAACAATTGGGCATCTCATTATGCAGAATTATGAGGGTGTATTGGAAGGGCCTAAACCGAATGCTATCATTAATATTATTCGTACAGAGTATGGTTGTGATTTAACTTACTCTCAGGCATGGGAGTCTGGCGAGTATGCAGTGAATAAAGTTAGAGAAATTCCTGAGAAGAGTTATGGTAAAATACCAAAGTACTTGTCAATGATACAAGAAACGAATTCAGGTACGTTTACAAATTATGAAGTTGATTGCAACAGTTGATTTAAATATCTATTTATTTCTTTTGGTCAGTCAATAAGAGGATTTTACAAGGGAATGAGGAAAGTTATTGTGGTTGATGGAACATTTCTGAAGAACAAATACAAAGAAGTTCTGCTAGTTGCTACAACTGTAGATGGTAACTCTAATTTGTATCCAATAGCATTTGGAATTGCTGATTCTGAGAATGATTCTTCATGGGAGTGGTTTTTTGAGCAACTTAAGGTTGTTATTGGAGATGATAAAGAGTTATCTTTCATATCAGATAGGCATGTGTCAATTAGCAAATCACTTGAAAAAATATATCCATTGTCTAGTCATGGTATTTGCATCCACCACTTGATTGGTAATGTAATTACATATCACAAGGGAAGGGGTGTGGCTGATTTGGTTTCAAGAGCATCTAAAGTTTATAGAGTTGTTGAGTTTGAAAAATATTTTAGAGAAATTTGTAACATCAGTCCTGCGATTGGAGAGTACCTAGAGCATGCTCAGGTTAAAAAATGGGCTCGATGCCACTTCCCTGGATACATATATGACTTGAACACAAACAATGCTGCAGAATCGATCAATTCAGCTTTGAGATCACCTAGAGAGTATCCAATAATCCCTTTGTTAGACAGCATCAGAGAGATGTTAACACGGTGGTTTTTTGAGCGAAGAGAATTAAGTGCCAAGCAGAAAGATCCTTTAACTGTAAAGGTGGAGAAAAAGATTTCAAGAAGAATAGTGAAAGGTAAATACTTTAAAAGTTATCCGATTGGAAGAAACATAATGCAGGTTAAAGCGAATGGGGTAGACTTTGTGGTTGACTTGGAGAGAAGGACATGTGCATGTGGGAAGTTCCAAATGGGCAAACTTACTTGCAGACACGCCATCAAAAGAGCTTTTGATATAGGCAATGATCTATATCCATATGTTGATGATATGTATAGCACTACTAGTTGGAGAGAGTACTATGAGGAGACTGTTAATCCAATAGGTATTCCAGAGAATGAATGGGGCGTCCCTGACCACGTTCAGGCTGCAAAAGTTATACCACCTGAAACAAGAAGACACCCTTGTAGACGAAGAAAACAAAGACATGAAACGGTTGAAGACAAGATAAGAGCGTCTCAACAATCACAATCGTCAAAGAGACACAAGTGTAGCCGTTGTGGTAAAGAAGGACACAACCAATCAACATGTGATGTCCCAATATAGGTAAGGTTATGTTTTATTCTTTGTTAGGATTTTAAACCATTCCCAATTTATGGTTGAATTATTCATTTCTAGTTTTTGTTTAAACTTTCCTCTTGAGTTGTCAAGTCTAGTTCAATCTCCACATTATTTCACTTTTTCTGGTTTCTTCCTTAAGAACATCAAACCAAGTTAACAACATGATCATTCTCAAATGCTAAGAAATTCGATAAAAAATATGATCAATGTGATACGCTCACAAACCAATTTTTCACGGTGAAGGTCCAAAAGGAAAAAAAGCTCACAAATTCAAAAAAAAAAAAAAAACACACATGATCATAATCATACGCTAATCGTTTTAATTTGCTGCATCCAATCATGATCATGCACAATATCACTAAGATCACCATCATCTTCTTATTGATGGTTTTTGCTTCAGACAAAGCATCCTCTATCTTCTCAAATATCTCCTTTTCCATCTTCTCGTAAACTATTTTCTCAAACTCCAATCTCTCTGTTCTGAAATCTTTCAGATGCTTCTCAAATTCAACATTCTTTGTAGTAAGTGTATCTATCTCGTTGACCAAAGCCTCATCAACCCATTTGAAGGTGTGATCATCGTTCCTAAGCTACAAGAAGCCCAACTGTTATAATCAAAATTAAAAACAAATTCAAACGTGTAACAATACCAATTTACCTTGTTTGATACAGCAAAGCCACAACGATAATATCTCCGGTAAGGATTGGGATCAGACTTCGATATAAGTACTACAATTCCTTCCCGCACTAACATCTCCTTGGGACACCAACCACTCTTCCTCTTGCACAGGAACTAGTTGATCCAGTCGAATTTGTCGATACATTGCTCATCTTCTTCTCACAATCGAACGAGAACTAGGTCGACTTTAGGTTTCTTAAATTTGGGTATTTATGTGTGTCACTGTAAAGGATCGGGTTTGGTACAAGATACAAAATCGGTTAAGTTATTAATTTGGTATTAGCTCTTAAAGCAAATTAAAAATTCGGTTTGATATTAAACCAAATTAAAAGTCGGTTTCTTGGTTTGATAGACTTGGTGAACAAAGTCATCGAAGACAAAGACAAAAGTCATACCATATATTAAGTTAAAAATGAAACCAAAGTCATACCATATATTAAGTAAAAATGAAACCAAAGTCATATCATATATTAAGTTAAAAATGAAATCAAAGTCATACCATATATTAAGTTAAAAATGAAACCAAAGTTATACCATATATTAAGTTAAAAATGAAACCAAAGTCATACCATATATTAAGTTAAAAATGAAACCAAAGTCATACCATATATTAAGTTAAAAATGAAACCAAAGTCATACCATATATTAAGTTAAAAATGAAACCAAAGTCATACCATATATTAAGTTAAAAATGAAACCAAAGTCATACCATATATTCAGTTAAAATGAAACCAAAGTCATACCAAATATTTAGTTAAAAATGAAACCAAAGTCATACCATATATTTAGTTAAAAATGAAACCAAAATCATACAATGTGTCAAACTAAAGACATACTAAAAAAATGAAAAATCAGTCAATTTCGACTCTATGAGACTCCAACTTTGGAGGGACATAGTTCTTCATACGCTCAAGTAATAGTGGATCATTTGCAGCTTCCCACAGATCGACATCAATCTTCAAACGCGCTTGTTTGATGTTCTCATCGGTCATCAAATCCAAACTTAGAGATTTCATATGACACTCGATGTATTTCAATGCATAGACCCCGCAATCGCTCTTCGACCTATTCAACTCGGACAACACCTTCATTTCTATGATTTCATATTGTGTCAAAAGAGATGCTTTTCCATTCACCTTTGCATTAATTTCTTTCAAAATCCTTGGGATGCAGTTTGCGAAACACTCGACATACCTTCTATTCTTGTGTCCAGCAAAGTCGAAGACTTCAACAGTTCTTAAGACGAAGTTAACGTAAACAGAAATCCAGTGGTTGCCGTTAACAAAAATCGGAGTGTATATCCTATCAACATTTGTACCTGATTGTTTACCTGTCTTTCCGTGAGAAGGAAACTCACCATTAGCATAATCGAGAAGTCTACTATCCCATTTGTGCGGACGCTTTGTTTTCAAGTACTTTGTGTATTCCACTTTGATTGTCTCACTGAACATGCAATTCATGAAACCCACACGGTCTGACTTCATTCGCCCTAAAGATGTTTTCTCCCGGAATAAATACATCATCGCATCCATTTCGTTGAAAACAAATAAAAGTTAAATTTAAATTTGACCATGGTAAAATAATGAACAATTTAAGTATTGAGAAAAATCAAGTTTATACTTACTTGATTGTGCAACCACTTGTTGTGAGAAATGACACGATCAAGTAGTAATTTGTAAGGTAAAAATTATAAAATCTGGACAATTGTAAATATATGTTACAAAATATATGTCTAATTTTGAATAAAAATTAGAAGACGTACCCAAGATTCCTTTGTCATGCTTCCAAAGCATTCCATCTAACATCGGATACGAAAACCAAATCAGCATCGTCGTCATACTTTCCCGCATCTATTGTAGGATCAACTTCGGGTACACATGGTTTTTGCGAAAGATGTCCTACACTTTTCTCTAAGAAATCTTGAGTGCTCAATAAAACTTGACTGTCAATATTAAGGTCTATGGCACCCGATTTGGTGAACAAATCATCGAAAACAAAGTTGTCTTCCTGTCAATGGAAAGATCAAACAAAGTTTAATGTTTACAAACAAAGACATGCAAACAAAGTTTAATGTTTACAATACAATACATAAGTTCACCAAGACAATTACAATACATAGTTTACAATTAGCCGAATATTTTCAAAAAAATTACATAGCCGAATGTTTTCAAAAAAAAAAATACATAGCCGATTTCCAAAACAAGTTTTACCAAGTTACTTTTTACTTACCAAACTCTTTGGTTGAACGGATGGTGATTTCCCCTATGTCAAAAAATAAAAATCAATAAGTTGGTAAGGCACCATTACATATACAACACCAAAGCATAAATATTATTTATTGACTTATCACATCTTTTGGTTTAAATGATGGTGGTGTGGCTTGTGTCGAAGTTGATGCTAGAGTGGATAGTATCTCCTTCACTTCTGATACATCCTCCTCCATCTTCTTCAATCGCTGGCCTATTTCTTCCTTAAAAGGTTTGAAAGAAGCTTCAAATATACCTTTAATGAATGACTTCATTTCTTCATCAAAACCATGAGTGGTTGCGGCTCACTGACATAGGAGTTGCATTTTACGAGTCTTTGCACCATGATTAATGTGTTTTGTCTTTCTCTTCTTTGTGCTTGATGCTCCCACATTTACATCTTGCTTCTTCTCGCTACTCTCCAACCCAGAAAATTGATTATCTCCATCACTTTCCTTTTCAACATGATCATCTTCATTTACAACCTCCTCTATCTTCTCTTCTTCAACATCATTAGTTTCAACATGACCCCACTCATGGTCTCTAAAATCGTAACCAGATCGCACCAAATCGTTTACATTTTTGACTCCCACATCATTGATCTCATCAGGCCTAAAAAACTCTATATCATCGTATATGTCACAATTTCCTGACCTCGAGATGTATGGATAAATGATATCCTACCAAAAACACATTAACAAAAATTTTGGTTAAGCAATAGTAAAAAACAGAACCATATTCAGACAATGACAATTAAAGAAGAATAGAGAAAAGAAATTACTAACCTTTGGTCCAAACGATTGCTCTATGAAGATAATGTCTTGATAAGACACTTTTGCAGCTCCCTTCCAGTTAGAACATCTAGCACCGTTTGTGAATTGTTTGTTGATCTTTTCTCCCAACAATTCTCCAATCACTGGAATTGCTTCCATAACCCATACTTGAAGTGCAAAGGAGAAACCATTAAGGATATAATTGTTGGTCTTCTTCAACTCCTTTCTTGTGTCCATGATCGAGGTCACAAGATAGTCAAAAGAATGTAAACCCCAAGGATAAGCTCTCAACTTATCAAGATCCATCACCAACTTGATGTATGAGAGAGGGATCTTTTTCGTCTCGTCGTTAGCCATTACCAAACCAGCTATGACGCACACATATACAAATCTTAGCTTGTCTACTAGGTGCACATCCCTCAGCCTCTTAATGGTAATCCCCCCATCTCTCTTTAATAATCTAGCCCAAAAACCTTTGTCCTTCTTCCAACTGTCTTCTTTCCAAGATTTCAAATCAAAGCTGAAATCATCATTGCATTTGAGTCCAGTGACTGCATAATATTCTTGCATCGAAAATCTCATTGGCTTCCTTCCAAACAAAAACCAAAGCTCATGTTTCTTATCTGTGAGCAACTGCCGAGACATAATGCTGTGTATCAAACTCGCAGAGTATCCTAACCCATTCTCGTAGATGGCAAACACATTAGCAAACACATGATCACTCTTCACTTTCTCATACTCGGTTGGCAAAGCATCCTTGATTCTTGTCATGATAGACATTCTGCAGCTATTGTTTATCTGCTTCACTTGTGGTTCATCACCGTATTTGAAAAGGCTTTTAGGGTACTCTTTTTCAACGCCTGAACAAAACAATTAACCAAAATTAAATCAAACACAACGAAATGAGTTGTTAGAAATAAGAGAAAAATCTCTCATCACGGAAAAAACAAATATTCAAAAATAATAAACAAACCTGATATCAATCCGATTGATCCATCTTTGTCCTCTATATTCAAGAAGCTAATATTGGTCATATACACCTAACATGTGAAGCATAAAACATAATACAATCAAATAACTATCAAACCAAAAATGAAACCAAGAACAGTTCATAAGCGATCAAACCAACTTTTAAAACTACCAAAATTGAGAATTTAATACAAAACTTAGCAATTACCAACTCAAGCTATCGGGATTTCAAAACTCTTGAGACAAACTATGAAACAATTAGATGAAGATGAACCAAGACAAGCCTTGCTCGTTACTCTCATCGTTGATAGCTCAATTTAGTAATAGGAATTCAAAAGCGATTAACAAAATCCACATGCAACTTCCAAATCTATATAAAATGAGAAATTTTGAGTGATTTACACTGTAATATGAAGCCGAATTTCAAATGATTTGAAGAGAAGCAAACGACATTTAGCGATGGGAGCAAAAAAAACCATGGAAGCAAATAAGATGAGAAATCAAGGACGAAATCAAATCAGGAGGGGGACAAATCAACGACGAAACTTCACCCAGATGAGAAAAGGATGAAAAAGATACTCACCGCTGTCGATTAATCAGAAAAACAAGTGGCAGTAATTCACCGTCCGTTAAAGCCGTCGTCGATGTCAATTTTTCTGGTTTACGATTTGGTAAAAGTGAAAGCTAAGTGTAAAAGGGTTTTCGGGTTTTCATTATTTGGGGTGTATAAACCTCTAAATCGATTAGAGGTTTCCATCACTTTGGTTTTTTTTTTTTTAACTTTTGTTAATTATTATTTACTGTATTTTCGTATTTAGTTTGGTTTTAAAAAGTAGGGGTAAAACTGAGTTTTTATTATTATAAAACCTATTTTACCAAACCTAAAAAATAAAAGTACATATGGACATTTTTTGAAAAAAAAAACGTTTTTTTTCCAATTTTCCCTAATTTTATACTCCCTTTTTACTAATATGGAGATTTTTTTTTTCAATTAATTGTCAATATTCGCCTTTTTTTTATGGTTAGTATATATTTTTTCTTTGATAATTTTTTATGGTTAGTATTTTTTTTTCCAATACTTATCTTTTGTTTGTACTTTTTTTTTTTTTTGAAAAATTCCTTTTTACTTAGGGTTTTCTGGTAGGTTCGATCTCTATTTAAAGAGAGTAGGATGCCCTGTTTTATTTTTTGGTCTTAAACCTTTATTTGAAGTCGCCACCAGTTTTGCTCGCCGCTTTAGATCTAGGCGATGGCTAGCTAGGAGGGGTCTCTATATGAATCGAGACAGGTTCTTTAGTTTTAGTACTAGGTTTAGAACCCACGCTAAGCGTGGGAATTTAATTTGATATATTTTGATAAAAATTATATATGATTGATTACGGTAATAAAATATTATCTCATAAAAAAACTTAAAATTAGTACTAAGGAAAAGAATTAAATTTCAGATACATAATTTTTTAAAATATAAAAATCAGTTGTGTTATAAAATCAAATCTGATAAAAAAATCATAAATTTAACTTGGCGTCCAAGCGAGGCAAATCAAACTGATAACCTCACATATCCTAAACCATTTTCTTTGACCATCAGAAAAACGAAACAATTTTATAATCATGAATTTAACTCGTTTTCATATTTAATTGATCGCTACCACCTATGTTTTCGTGTTTTTTATTCAATGTTTTTTTATTTTTCATTTTCTTTCTTGTCATTTTCATTGTCAAATTTTGTGTTAATTGTCATCGTAACTTTTACCATTTGGTTCTTCGTTATACTCTTTTTCTTCTTCTTCCTCGTCAACTTCTTCACATTCTTCCACTGAAAAACATTTTTTTAGACTACTACACAACTTATTAATCCACCAAACTCCAAGAACAAAATTATTTCTTTTCTTATAAAATTTGTGAAATTCATGATTACCAGCATAGTCAACACATGCACCCAATTATTGAAAATTTTATCCATATACTTATTTGGTTTTAGATCCACCGGTTTAGAAACTTCTCAAACCAAAATTTTTACTTGGTTTATAATATTTTAAAAACATAATAAAATATACTAATAATTATTTATTTAATATGAGTCATATGATATATAGAAATATGAGTACACTATAAGAACATATTAATTATAAATAAATAATATCAATTATATTATATCATCAAATAATATCAACCGTATCATATTATCAAACAACCGTAACCGTAAATAACAGTAACCGCTTGAACCGTAACCGTATTTAAACGTAACTGTTTAACCGTTTGTGAAACGGTTCTGGTTAAGATTACAAAAATTTCTAACCATAACCGATGGTTAATAAACCTTAACCGTGACAACCGGAACCCTGGTCATGCCTATGTATAGCTAATAAAACGTGTGTGTTTGTCGTCCATCTTTCTTCTTTAAACCTCAAAATTTGACTCAAACATCAAATTAAGGTCTTGCGATGTCAATCCTTCTTCCTTAGACCCAAAAATAAAAAAACTAATGAAAGAATATCAACTCATTTATAAAATCATACACAAAAATATGTTTTACAGCTCATAAGAAATAAAAAGCACAAATGTAGATAAATAAGATAATTTATGTTTTGCATCAATATTTATAATATTTTAAACTTTTAAAAGGTTTTGAAATATAAAATTTGAACCTTTTAATTATTTTAATATTTATAATATTTTAAACTTTTAAAATTTAAAACTTATAATATTTAAAAACTTTTTAAAAGTTAAGAACTTTTAAACGTTTCAATATTTATAATATTTAAACTTTTAAAATTTTTAAATATTATAATATTTTTTTGAAACTATTTAAAGTTTTAATTTGATCAAATAAAAAACGAGGTCAAACCAAATAAAACTTTTAAACTTGGACGCCTGATAAATCAAGCTTTCCTGCTCATTCATTGTTGGAAGCATATTACTCTTATTTATACTGGTTCTGAATCATTGTCTAAAAAATTTATAGCCAATGTGGGATATTATGCTTAGTTCTTTGATTTCCATATATTTAAAATTTTCCTTTTTCTAAAAAAATCTGTAAATTTAAAAAATATTAATGAATGACATGTCAAATCATGATAGGTTGTTTAAAATTATTCTTAATATAAAAAATTATGGAAATTGTATAAAATATTAATAAGTGATATGTCAAATTTCTATTGATTGTTTAAAATCCTATCTGGACGACTTTAGGAGCTTATAGCTCCTACTTTTTATTAGTATAGATGACTTTATTGTAATTCTTAGTTGGATTTTTTTCTCCTATAATCTCTAAAATACGAATTTTGATCACCCTAGCTAATTTGTACAGAGGACCGAAGACGTCTCTCAAGCCGCTATAGTGCCCTAATAGTGCCTATCTCCGACGCGTACCCACTGCCTTCACAATTGAAAGAGCATCCACACTTAGAGGAGACGAAGCCATTATTGATGTTGTTGATGGGAAGGTGAATGAGAAGTTGAAAGACGAGGAAAGGGCGAAGAAGAAGAAGAAGAGAAGAAGAGTGATGGTAGCGAGGAGAGACGATGTAATAATTGTAGAAGTAGACGGCGAGACGATGTAATAATGGAGAGACGGCAGAGAGACGGCCGATACGGCATAAGACGTCATTAAGTTAACATAGAGACTGCATACTACTGCACATAATACTACACATAATACGGCACACGGAAGAGGCGGAAGAGACTGCATAGAGACGGCATCCGGCAGAGATATAAGACTGCATAAAACTCTGCATGAGACTGCATGAGACTGCATAATACTGCACATAAGACTGCACATAAGACTGCAAATAAGACTGCACATAGAGACTGCACACGGAAGAGACGGAAGAGACTGCATAGAGACGGCATCCAGCAGAGACATAAGACTGCATAAGACTCTGCATGAGACTGCAGAGGCATGAGACTGCATAATACTGCATAGAGACTGCACATAAGACTGCATCATAAGACGGCACATGGAGACGGCACATAGAAACGGCACATAAGACTGCATCATAAGACGGCACATGGAGACGGCACATAAGACTGCATCATAAGACGGCACATGGAGACGGCACATAGAAACGGCACATATAGAGACGACACATAGAGACTGCAAATAGAGACGGCACACGGAAGAGACGGAAGAGACTGCATAGAGACGGCACATAGAAACGGCACATATAGAGACGACACATAGAGACTGCAAATAGAGACGGCACACGGAAGAGACGGAAGAGACTGCATAGAGACGGCATCCGGCAGAGAGATAAGACTGCATAAGACTCTCTACGATACTGCATAGAGACTGCATACGGCAGAGAAGATAGAGACTGCATAAGACTGCATAGAGACTGCACACGGCAGAGACGGAAGAGACTGCATAAGTTAGAGACTGCATAGAGACTGCATACAGCAGAGAAGATAGAGACTGCATAAGACTGCATAGAGACTGCATACGCAAGAGAAGATAGAGACTGCATAAGACTGCATAGAGACTGCATACGCAAGAGAAGATAGAGACTGCATAAGACTGCACACGGTAGAGACGGAAGAGACTGCATAAGACTGCATAGAAACTGCACACGGCAGAGACTGCATAAGACTGCATATTGCAGTGTTCTGCATGCAGAGACGGAAGCAATGCAGAAGACTGCATAGACGGAAGAGACGACATAGAGACTGCATAGAGGCGTGGAAGAGGAATAAGACGACTATGAAGAAGATGAGTAGACTTCGGGTTGTGACGATGATAAAGAAAGAATGGAGATAGATGCCTCTTGTGGGAGGATGTAAAGTAAGAGTAGAAATTAGGATAAAGTTAGAGCGGAGAACTTGACTGACCGGCGGGAGATTAGAGTAGCTAGCCTAGAGAGTATATATATCTAGGGTTAACATATATTCCTTTTCGTATATGTTTATCAGTGAGAATATGGCGCCTAAACCGATCTTGAAGGAGCTAAAGAATCTCCAAAAAGACCCTCCAATCTCTTGCCGTGCAGGTCAGTGCAAAATCACACACCTGGTGATTAGCTTCTGCCATATATTTAGTGTAATAATATTAATAATTTGATAAATGTATGATAATCCTTCTATGTTTTGTGATCTTACTTCTTATGTTTGTCTTTTTGTTTATTTCAGACTCTATACCAAATACGTGACGGCCATAGAACAAATACGATAGGACGGAGACAAAAAAAAACCACGTGAAAAAGTGTTACCTGAAGATGAACATGCCAAAGACATAGATGCGTTGTTCTTTTCGTCTACACATCGGAGGTATATAATTTGATCTCCATTACAAGTAAACAAGCATGCTTTATTTCGAATCTCAGTATGTATAGTTGAGTGGAAGAATAAAAAAAATTAAGTTGCATTAATATCATAGGGCCAGTTGCTGAAGACATGTTTCATTGGCAAGCTACAATTATGGATATTTAATATTGGAAGAATTCTCAAAAGTACCATAAAGTTTAGGCATTTTGCTTTTATATATTTTCCTTAATCTAGTGTTGTGTTGTTATATTGTAGGTTGGATTTAGGACGAAGGTGTTTCACCCTAACATCAACAGCAATGGAAGCATTTTTCCTTGATATTTATGGAGCTTCGCCGTCAACATTTCAAAGGTGAGTCTCATCTTTCATAAACATTTGTTTAATAATGTTTTAAAAATATATCAAGATCATCATCCTATAAGCTTTCTTAATGGAGTGATTTTTTAATTGCTAGGTCATCATCGTACATGGTGTTTTCTCCGTATGTAAAAGTTTAATGAATTGGTGGATGAAGAGATGAAGATTCCGGAGAAGGAAAAATCCAATGACGCTAAGATGAGAATCAGAAGTCACTGAGAGTTTCAAGGGTACGTTCAAAGCTCACCTAATACTACTTTCAACTCTGCAAGTTACAGACTCGTGCACTCAAGGTTGATGCATATGGAGAAGATAATGAATTCAGGCAAGATACACCCGGACTTGACTCAAGTTAGAGTTTGCTTATTGTTTGTCCCAAAGTCGTGTCTTCAGTTTTTCTTTAAAGAAACTGACAACAGAGTCCATTGCAGTGAGTGTGCGCCTGACAAAGAAGTAGAGAGAACAAAAATGTAATGGGTTGAAGGCTCGGTAGAGCAAAGTTTTTAGTGGATTTTCCGGAGATCTTCTCCGGCGAGATGTAGGATTCCTCCAAAGGATCCGAACTCAGTTATATTCTTGCGTGTCCTTTTATTTCGTCTAAAGCAAACACAGGAGTGACCAAAACTGAGCGAGACCGAGAGACACACAGAAAGCAAAATCCTTGTTCTTATACTTATGTTGACAACAATTGTATAGGCCTCAACAATCGTATAACCCTAGTTTTGGATTTTGCATCAGTTTTTAAAAAGAGCGTATAATTAAACAAATTTCATCTGTGGCTACATCAATTAGCACATACACGTTTCACATTATGATCTAGCAACCTATAAAGTTATAACTAATCAAATGCACAACGGAGTTGTTACCACAACCTTAACTAGTTTACGAAATAAAAGAAACTTAGCACATGCCACTTGACCATATACGTTACACTGTTCATGACATAACTAACACGGTCTGTGGCTTTTGTAAAATTACCGTGACAAATCATTGGAAAGCACACTTTTGAAAAATCGATACAAGCTTTTCTTTGTTTGTTTTATTTTTTGATCATTTATTTTTCCATTTTTTATTTTACATGATCTATGTTGATTTATTATTGTATCTATTTTTGGATATGAGAATTTGAACTAATTTATTACAATTTCTTTTAGTTAACATCTCTATTTACTTAATCTACATATTATTTAAATAATATTTTTTGCTATTTTATTTAAATAATCTATAATAAGTTTTTAAAATTTAATATTTGAAATGGTTTATTATTTTATATAAAGAAGATAAATTATAATTTATATCTATAACCATAAAATCTAGGTCTGTTTTATTAACAATATATGAGATACTTTATTACAGTTACTTTAGAATTTATACATATTTATTTACATTTACAAATGTCTATTTAAATACTTGCACCGACCAAAAAAAAAAAGATTTTGAATTTGAGAAAAAGTTATACAATTACTTTCAAACTTGCACTCACGGATAACCAGAATTTACACGTTATATATATATATATATATATATATATATATATATATATATATATATATATATTGGTTATTCAACCTATTTAATCATCTAATTAGATGTTTTTTTCTTTCTCGGATCATCTTCTAATTGATTATTAATTTGCAATGGAAACAATAGATTCTGAAATCAGTTTACTTGTGGTTCCTGAGAGTTGCAGTATGTGTTTAGATGATGATTTTAAAGCTGATCAGATGTATTATGTTCATTTATGCAATCATCATTTATGTCTGGAATGCATGAAACGATATATTGATGTAAGCCTAGTGAAGGGAACTATACCTACTTGTCCTTATTATCAATGTGAGTCTAAGCTGCCTCTTAGAAGTTGTGTCCATTTTTTGACATCTAAACTAAAAGTGATGTGGAAACAAAGGATTTTAGAGGAATCGATTCCATTAACGGAGAGACTTTATTGCCCAAATCCGAGGTGCTCGGCTTTAATGTCAAGAACCGAGCTCTCTAAATCTAATGAAGATAAATCTATGAGATGCTTCAGATGCGGGGAGCGCTTTTGCATTAACTGCAAAGTTCCATGGTATAGTAACTTGTCGTGTAACGATTACAAGAGATTAGCTACTAATCGTATGTAAGATGATATGAAGCTAACAGTCTAGCATATGAAGAATTGTGGCGTCAATGTGAAAAATGCCAACATATGATCGAACTTTCAGAAGGATGCATCCATGTAGCTTGCAGGTATAATTCTCTAATCATATTCTCTATTATAATCCATTCAAGCTTTATTAGATACTCATGGTTAATTGGAGGTAGATGTGGATATTCATTTTGCTACACGTGTGGAGCCGAATGGAAGCAAGGAGGTTGCCCCCATCGAGAAAGGATGCTTGTGGATTATCGTCTTTGTACTCTTTCCTTAGTTGTAATTGCCTTTATAATATTTCTTTGTGTTCATTTTTCGTAAAAGAATAAAATAATTTGTTTAGTAGATTGTTCATGACGATAATGAAAAAATATACTTATATAAACCATAAAGACAAACAACGTTGGAGGTTTAGTTGTTTCATAGCTCATCTTCTTATCTTTGGTTTTGCTTGAAATCTCTATCCCCTACTTATTTAATATACGTGATATTTTTAATAATTTTGTATGTTTCATATATATTTTTAAAAATAACACAGAGTACCAAATTGTGTCCATGAAAATAAAAAGAGTACAAAACAAACATATATTGCACAAAACAACAACTACTGAGGCATTCTCATTACATACACTGTTTAACTCAGAAAAAAATTGGTAAGGTAGATCGAAACTTGAGCGACAAGAAAACTGAACAATGAATTACAAATTCAACTTTTGAATCCCAAACATATTTTTCCTAATAAAAAGTATGACTCTTACAATTTACGGATAATTATATAAAAAAATAAAATAAAAACACCCTGTATTTTCGGGATATTATTAACTAGAATCGTTGTACAAATATATCCAAAGATATAATCCCTTTTCGTTTTGGATTATTGTTTATTCGCATAAAGCGTTTATAAGACTTTAGAATCCGATCCCCTCAACACCGTGTAACAAAGAAATGCATACGGAGCACCCTAGTATTGATGGCACCGCAAGACCCTCACCGGAAATTTCCCCCGACGACGTTCCTGATCAGTTATGCACCCTTTACTTTAAAGGTTTGATAAGTGAGGAGAACTCATTGGCCGGATTTGGAGTTGCAATATTTGGGAACAAAGATGATATCTTGTTTCAGATGAAAGGACCAATCCATCATGACTCCACAATAACAGTGTTGGAGGCTGAGGTTCTCGCATTGATGCGAGGACTAACCGAAGCTGCCAGTATGGGGATCGCTCATATCTCAATCTACTGTGATTATTATCCAGTTTACGAATTTGTAAGTTTTATTTTAACGACCATTGTTTTTTTTTTGAGGTTTAATTATGTCATTATAGTATCGGTTGTTTTACTAGTCTACCAAATAGTAAAAATATGAATATCATTGATTGGGTTAATTTGTTTGCCTTTTGAGTGTAGGTAATGGGCAGATACGTACCAGAGAATAACAAAACTGCATTGCTAATGATGGATGTACAACGTATCAGATTAGCATTTATGTCGAGCTTTCCGATTTTCGTGGAGGGAACTAGTATCAGTTATGCTTATAAACTAGCAAGGGAAACAATAACTTCTGGAATCAGCATACCTGTGCCTATGGATCCTCCTCACCAAGCCAAGGTTACACCAAAAAAAACTTGCAATATCTGTTTAGATGATGCTATTAACGCTGATGAGATGTTTTGTGTCGATAAATGTCGTCATCGATTGTGTTGCGAGTGTATGAAACAACATATAGAGGTTAGGCTGGTCGAGGGAAGTGTGGTTACATGTCCTTATTTCCGGTGCAAGTCTAAGTTGACTTTTGAAGGATGTGAAAATATTTTGACACCTAAACTAAGAAAGATGTGGCAACAAAGGATCAAAGAGGACGCTATTCCTGTATCAGAGAGAATTTACTGCCCAAACCCGAGGTGCTCGGCTTTAATGTCGGAAACTGAGCTCTCTAAATCGACTGGAGGAGTTGAAGATAGGAGATTGTGCTTCAAATGCAGTGAAATTTTTTGCATTAACTGCAAAGTTTCATGGCATAGTAACATGTCCTGCGACGTTTACAAGAGGTTGCATCCATATCCTACAGAAAACGATAGAAAGATTAAAACTCTGGCAGATCAGAAACTGTGGCGTCAATGCCCAAAGTGTCAACAAATGATTGAACTTAAAGAAGGATGCATACGAGTAAAATGCAGGTATCATCTCTATTTAATAACATTTTTTGTTTTCGAAGTTGGTTCTAATGTTTTAAGCTGATTTAGCATTGTATTTTCTTGATAGATGTGGGCATAGCTTTTGCTACCAATGTGGAGTCCCGGCTGGAAGTTGCCAACATGGTCATGGTCTTCCTCCAAGGCCTCCACGGCCTCCACAGCAGCCAACACCGCAGCCACCTGCGCCTGAAATGCCACCTGCGCCAGCAATGTGTTTTTGCCTCATCTGTTTTACACTTATGATAGCTTTCATATTTTACCTCGCTTTATTATGATCTAGGTGACAACAAATAAACATGTATGAATGTTTTGTTAATTAACCGGGAACAAAAAAATTTCATAATTTTATAATAGTTTTTCTTCTAAATCTTATTCTACAATAAGACTTAAAATAATTATTCTTTTGTGTTAACTAATTGATTATATTTTGACATCAAAATAATTTATTACTAGATACCTACCCACTTAAAGCGGGGGAAATATTACGTAAATTTGGATTTGTTTCTTACGAAATAATAGTAGAAAATTTATTTATTCTACGCATTTTATAAATTTCTATATTTAATTTACTTAATTTTATATTTTGATTTCAATCCGTAGTCGGTACTACTATTTTGGTTTGGGTGCAATATCAAATTCGTTAATTATGAATTCGGTAAAGTCTGGTAAAAAACCCAACAACACATGTATATATTGACCGTTTGAAGTGATCGTGTTTAGAGAATTTAATATACCAGTTAATATTAATAGCATTGCAATTATTGGTATAACATGTTAGTATATAATAATTTTATATGTGAAAATTACAATTATATTATCTATATGTTGTAACGCCCTTACCGCCACCTCTTAGTGGGCCTCATGTCCAATCCCAGTCTATGGGCCTACCTTCCTTAATGGGCCTCACGCCCTCTCACTAGGCCCGTGAGCTCATTTCTATCTGACGGTTGATTTGCTACATTCGGGAGGATTTAAAGACTTGTTACCGTTCCTACAAATCACCACATGATCGTTCCCTACAGTTTGTCCTCACTCGCACATTTCTGACAGTCACTTCCGGGAAGGTCACCCAATCTGAGACTACTCCAGCTCAAGCACGCTTAACTCTGGAGTTCTCTCAGGCCCCTTGACTGAAAATATAAGTGCACTTTGGTGACATAGGTGGCCAAATCAATTCTTTTAAACCTCTCCGCATGTCCCTGAAACCGGGGTGTCACATATGTATATTGTCAACATTATACACTTAGTATTGTTTATATAGTGAATATTGTGTATAAAAAATAAGTTTTAGCTAATTAAATAGTTTGTTATTGTTTCCTAAGATTTTTGAAAAAATAAATAAAATCTGTTAAACATGATATGTCACATCAAAGCTGGTGAAAGTTATACAAACATTGCTTAAATAAGTATCTCGAGATATTTTTAAAATATAAGCAATTTTGTATCTTACTTTCAAAATTAAGAAATACTCTAAACTATCACTAAATCAAGTTTTATGGATAATTATAGCACACATTCCATAAATTTCTAAAAATAGCACTATTTAACAAAATCAAATATTAAAATTAATTTTTAGAATTTTCTTTTTAGGTTTGGGTTCTCAATTTCACATTTAAGGTATAGTTTTGAGAGGTAGGGTTTAGTATTTTGAATTTAATATTTAATTTGAAGAGATTAATTAGTGCTATTTTTGGAATTTTAGAGATTTTGTTATAAGTTTGGAAAAAAAAATTATTTTGGTGCTATTTTTGAGAATCTATCTTTAAAATATCTGTCATTATTAAATGATTTAGATATAAAAATATTTAATTTTAGTTTTATAAATAAAATTAATTTTTATAATTTTTCTTAATAGTAAGATTTTTGAAACAGTAATTAAAATTTGTTAAATACTTTTATTGAATAATTTTGAAAATATTATTTTATTATTATATAAACTAATATAAGTTTTTTTTGTTAGTTATTAAATTAATTTAAATGTAATGACATTTCTATCATATGCCACATGATACTAGGGTTAAATTTTAACAATATTGCTTAAATAAGTATATAGAGATACCTATACAGATTAAATTTTAACAATATTACTTAAATAAGTATATAGAGATACTTATACAGATTTTATGTCCTCGTTTATAATTCTATCTTTCACCTTATTTTGTATTTTGTTTGCGATTTCCATCATAACTTTTCGTTACAAAAGTTATGTCTTTGATGAAAGTTGTATATGTTTAAATGTTCATGTCTTTTGAACTATATATATTTTTAACATGTGTATTTTGTTTTATATAATACTAACTAGATAGGCCCGCGTTATAACGTGGGTAAAATTTTTTAAAAAAATTATTAAAAATAATTAAGTAATATTATACATGTTTTTAGATTTTAGCTTGTAACATTTTAATACTGAATATGAATGTGACAACTCGTCCCGTTGACCCCACTAGCCCACCGCTAGCTTACCCCCATTGGCCCGAAGCTGGTCCTGCAGGTCAATTGGTGACAGCTTGTCCTGTGGGAAGGTTGTTAAAGGGTGAGGACCAGGGTCCAAGGAACGCCTGGCGCACCAATAACCTACTGGTGATTTGGATGTCAACAGTGAGAGGTTATGATCGATGCCCTGCAGGGCCAGCTTGGAGTCCGTTTGGGCGGCTAGCGGAAGGCTAGTAGGGTCCACAGACGGTCTATTAGGTCCGCAGGACGGGTTGCTAGTGGGGTCCGCAGGACGGGTTGTTACAATGAACCTCTCATATTTCATTTTAACACTCTCTCAATTAAATTATATAAGAGTTTTAAGGATTTTTTTGCTCAATTTTATAATATTTTCTCAAATTTCTACGTATAATTTTTATTAATATAACAATATATGACTATTTGAGTTATACAATATATTTTCATATTAGTTGAAGTTTTATAAATGACATAGTAGTTATTGTTTATTAATCTTTGTGCTTTTACCCAAAAACTCTTAAAAGACAGAGAGTACCATTTAAATATCTATGCCATCATAATAAACCATATTTTAAGTTTAATTACACATTTCATCTTAATGAATAGAACTAAATATTTTATCTCAAACACAATTAATACATCATATCAAATCTATATCTTAGTAAGAATTGAAAATACAATAAAAATTAACAAAATATAATTCTCAACTGAATCAAACATTATTTAAGATATATTTGTTATGTTGTTATCTCATAAGTACTAATTTTACCTCATGTCTTAATCAATTTTAAATGAGTGAAAATTATAAAATAAAAACATATATAAAGATATAGAGACATTTTCATCAAATAACTGAAAATAAATTATAATTTATTTTGAATTATCTTATGTTTTGACATATTCATTACAAAAATACATGTATTGAAATTATAAAATCAATCATAAGAAAAAATTACTAATATTCTTAAATGACTTTTTCATAAATGATACATATTAATATTTGAAATTTTTTTAATCTACAATAAATTTCATCGCTAGACATTCAGTTTAGTAATCACATTTAACTATCTATTTCATTGTAAAACCATAATTCACTTCTTCATGGATTAAGGTTAAAATTTTAATAATAAAAAAATATGAGCATCATATGAAATAATATGTATATTGGTTAGTATTTTTAATTTAACAATAAAGATAATCAGTAAAAAGTCAGTTAACATCCACAAAATTTTTGGCAATCCACAAATATCCTAAATATTATTATTCTATATGTCATAATTTCATAATTAATACTTTTGTCAATTTTCAACAATTAACCAAAAATTCATTCCTACAAACTTATTTTTTCAATTTTTTTTTCAAGTTTATCATATTACTACATGCATTAAATCTTTAAAATAAAACATGTAAAACTATACTTATACACATCATGTATTGAAATTTTCTTTTTTAAAGTTCATTATTCTTTCAGGGTTTTGTATACTTACTTTCAATAAAAATTTATATTACAACGATAAATACAATTTATATCCGACTAAAATTATGTTAAATAACTTATGTTATTCTTTTAAACTTTGTTATTCATTATTAATTGATTAATATACATGCTCAATAAATTAAGTTTTTATTTCCACATGTCAAATTTTATTGAGAACACACATATAATATAATTAGCATACAATGGAAAATATTTTGATTTTGTTAGTTTTCCTTTTCGATTGAGAAAAATAATTTTTATAAAATATAAACAAGTAAAATTCTATAAATATAATTAGCTGTCCTACTATATTTATACAATTTTTTTTTGATATGTGTCAACATCTAATCAATATATTTGACACATGTCACGATCTTGTTAATGAGTAACTTTGACATCAACCTTTATATAATAAGATATGAAAAATACCTTATACTACTATAACATATATTAATCATCATTTATATGTGATATAACTATCATTCTATATATATTTTTCAGATAATTTTTAGTGGTATGTACAATGCCAAAATGAAAGTAAACGAATATCATATAGCTGCCTTAATGTGTTTATTGAGAAAAGAATCAACATATATTCATCATCATTATAACTATGTGATATATTTATCATTCTATATATATTTTTGAGATAATTTTTAGTGGTATGTACAATGCCAAAATGAAAGTAAAGGGACATCATATAGCTACCTTAATGTGTTTGTTGAGAAAATAATCAACATAAAGGTTAAGCTTTTATGATAACACATATATTTTGAGTCATATAACTATCTTCTTACGAATGTAGTTATATAACCATCACACTATTGATCGAGTCCCTTTTCCTACAAAGGTAGAGATTTAGCTAATGGACCGCTGTTTGGTCAATGTTGAACAAAAAAAAACTTTCTTCTTATTCAAACCTATACAACAACAAGAATTTTTTTCTTCAAATACTACTTTCCTCTTCCTATTATTGATTTTACCACTTCATTAGTCCCTGATTTTTTAACTAGAGAAAAACAAAACAAAACAAAACACAAACCAATCATATTTTTATTTTTCCTATTTCTCAATTGTCATGATTTTTATGATGTTTTCATTTTGTTATTTCTCTTTTCCAACTCATATTACATCAATTTAATTCATGAGCTTTGAAATTAAATTGGTATATATCAACTACTCCAGTTTGTGGAAGATGAAATAATTTTCTTCCAAAATAAAAACTAGATATTTTGTCCACCACAATAATTGTTACCATTATAAGTTTGCCTTTTCACCACTAAACTCGAAGAGGTAATTTTGCCCCTTATATTCGACGTACCATCAAAAAATGCTATAAGAAATTTTGGAAAATTGTAATTTACAAACGATTGTTCCAAAAAGTGGTATAAACAAAAAGAAAATTGTAATTTACAAAAAGATTGTTCCAAAAGAAAATTTGGAAAATTTTAAAGTTACAAAAACGATTGTTCCAAAACTGTAATCCCTCTCTTTATACAATAGATTGCGTTTTTTTTTTGTTTATGGTTGTTTCCTTTAGGCTCCTTTTTAACACAAATAGACGACCCTCTCTTATTTCTTTAGTTGTTTCGATCTCTATTTCAAAGGGACGCTCGCATGCTCTGGTTTTCTTAGTTCACTTTTTCTCGGTGATTCTGATCTTTGCGATGCAACCTATAAAAAAACGATTTGCGTCCTTATTTCCGATTTCTGTACCGGGAAATAGTATTACACATTCTTATAAACAAGCAAAGGAAGCTATAGTTTCTGAACTCAGCAGGTTTGTGAAGAATCCTCCTTACCAAGCCAAGGCTACTCGCAAAACGACTTGCACTATCTGTTTAGATGATGATATTAATGCTAATCAGATGTTTTGTATTAATAAGTGTCGTCATCGATTCTGTTACGTGTGTATGAAGAAACATATAGAGGTGAGGCTACGACTTGAGGGAAGTGTGATTAGATGTCCTCACTATCGCTGCAAGTCTAAGCTGACTTTTGGAAGCTGTGTCCATCTTTTGACACCTCAACTAAGAAAGATATGGCAACAAAGGATCATAGAGAACAGGATTCCTATAATACAGAGAATTTATTGCCCAAACCCGAGGTGCTCGGCTTTAATATCGATTAACGAAGCTGAGTTTGGAGATACTTCTCTAAATTTACAAACGAAGCTAGAGTTAGAAGACGATGCTTCGAATGCGGTCAACTCCTTTGCATTAAATGTAAAGTTTCGTGGCATGTTGACTTGTCGTGCGACGATTACAAGAAATTGGGTCCAAATCCTACAGCTGATGATATGCTCAAAGCTTTAGCGAATAAGAAATTGTGGCGTCAATGTGAAAAGTGCAAACACATGATTGAGCTTTCAGAAGGGTGCATCAAAGTAACCTGCAGGTATCATTATCTCTATTAATAACATTCATATTTTGTCAAAATTTTATTTATATTTATTTACTTTAAAAATATATATATTTGGAATTTGGTCATATTCATATGTTTTTATCATTGCATTTTCATCGTAGATGTGGACATATGTTTTGCTACAAATGTGGAAAGTCTAAGGCTGGAGCTTGCTGTCATGGTATTTTCCATATGTATCTCCCAATGCAACCATAGTCGCCGTTATAGCGGATACCACCCCACAGTCGACACTACAACGAATGCCACCGGTCACCATTACAGCTGGTGGCGGACTCCATGGCAAACCTAGATATTTTTGTTACCCGGATCAAAATTATGAAATGATCTAGTAATTAAAAATTTCTTGGTCCGCCCAGCAATAATGAAACCATTCAGAAATTTTCTTTATCGATCTAATATTTATTTTGTAACGATTTGAAGTAAATGAAAGTCTAATTTACAATTTGACTTGCCTGGACCGTTGACTTGTTCAAGTGCATTCATCTTTATGCAAATACCCTTGCATGGAGCATGTACTTGTATATAAAGATTTTCTGTGCAGCTTTGATTAAATTTGTTAAACAAATATGAAAATTGGTGTTGTTTCGGAGATATAAATCATAAATAGTTAGTGTAATTTAGGGGCTAGAGATTTCGCTTTAGAACATATCTGGATGATTTTAGTTTTTGATATGCTTGAATTGTGTGTGTGTGAAAGTCTAGCTAGCCCACTTAATATTGATGCATGATCCGAAGCTTAGGGATATTTAGTTCGACTGGAGGAGCTAGAAATTATAGTAATAGGGGTCAAATTTTTTTAAAATAAAATAATATTTGAGCCAAGAATCACATTAATACCTCCAATGGCTCTTTTATTTAATTCTTTGCGATTTTTCTTGCTTCTTTAGCTCTATGACTGTTTGTGGTTAACTGTTCTATATAAGCATAGCTTAGTTCTTCATTTGTACACAGTTTCATTCAAAGTAAGTAACACGAAGTGTGTATAGAGTCTCTTGAAGTCTTGTCAATTTACAAGTCAATTGGTGTGACTCCGATCAATACTCTCGTCCATGTGTTGTTGTGAATTCCACAACAAAAAAAAAAATACCCATCTCAATCTCTTCCACGTATCATTCATGCATGCACCTTGAAACTGAGAAGCGTGAATAATAGGTGGATTCTGAGGTTCGCATATATCATTAAGCATCTAAGGTAGTGGAAGAGCTCTTTTTCATCGATGGATAGTCAGATTTTCTTTGAGCCGGAGCCAGGAAATTAAATGAGAGCAAAGCTAAGGCTAGAATCGAACGGAAGAAGAAATTTGACAAAAACTATGTCACGGGAAAATATCTTAGGCCGGATGATGCAGCGCATCTTTGCAACGAGCACGTCCACCGATGGTCCGTGTCGTAGTCGGGCTTTTTATTGTTATTCGTTTAGGATATTACCCTTATGGGCTTTATTTAGGTTTTACGCTTTAGATTAGATTCTTAAGTATGTTAGGGTTTTATTTTGTGACTTCTATTTAAGAGCCGCTAAGCTCTATTGTAAACAATGATCGATTATTGAATAAAAGAATTTTAAGAAAGCTTTGTTAAAAGCGGAGAGAGGAGGACTCTCATCCCTAATAGCTTGTGTTCAAGTCCTGCAAGGAGGACTTGCAAAACCACGTTGATATGGTTCCTCATCTCGGCCCTATCCTTTATTGCTTCTTCGTCAAGTTATGATGTAGCAAGATCCGTTTGTGAATCCGAGTTCTTTTAGAGATCTAGCGTTCTCGTCCGTTATTAAGCTTCTGCTCTCTATCAGTTGGTATCAGATTGATCACGTTTCTGGTGGTTTGATTTCGTTACGATGGATATTCCTACTTTCAATGGTGGAATCAGTGTTGATTCGTTCCTAGATTGGCTCGTCGAAGTTGAAGACATATTGGTGTCTCGAAGCATTCCAGATAATGAACTGGTTTGGCTTGTGGTTAAAAAACTTCGAGGACAAGCCGCATCATGGTGGCAACATGTGAAGAAAACACGCAAGCAAGCTGGGAAAAGCCCTATTAAATCTTGGCATAAACTTAAGCAGATGCGCACACTTCTTACCTCATCATTATGATACTTTGGTGCATAGTCGTTTGCAAAAGTTAAAACGACAAAGGCGTTTTTAGGTGGATCACAAAGAAAATTTGCACATTCAAGAAAATTATATGGTATCTAAACCCATATATAGTATCTACGGTGATGGTACTTTTTCTCCGCCTAAGGTTTATGATGCATATCTAGAATTTGATGTCAAATACAAAGAAGATGGTGTTCTTGTCAACGACGTAAGCGTAGAAAACGACGCTGATTTTGTCAGTGTGAATGATGATGACCAAGACGGTACTGTTCTCGATATGGATGACAAGGTGCGAGACGGAGGTGACGACGATCATATTCAAAATAAAGTCGACGAGGCTCAGTTTCACGACAGCGTTGACGAAGTCGCTGAAGCGGTGGAACATATGATCTTTGTTGCTTTTAATGATGATGAGTTAACTACTACGAAACCCCACACCAATGATGCTCCAATAGTTGATGTTGAAGATGATACAGTTGATCTGTATGATGAGATTCAAGATGAAGACAGCTTTGTTGTACCAAAATTTGACGCTTTGGTAGAAGACGTTGAAACTATAAATTTTGTGTTTGATGTTTGTGATCAAGTTTGTGATGGTTGTGAGGAAGACGTCAATCAGGGCGTGGAATACACAAGACTGTCACCCAACAAACATGAAAAGCCAATCTTTGATAGTAATGGTGACAATTTTTCCACTATGGAACATGTTGATGCAGATCTTGATGGTAGCCTTGACAATGGAGGAAACAAATTGTTGGTTATAGAAGAAGAAGTTCCGAGAGTTGATGATCTGAATTTTGATGTCAAAGATATTAACAAATTTTATGTTGTTAAGCTTACACACAGCCGTCAGAAAGTCAACAAGGAACCTCCAGATCGTGGTCCGCGCGAGATTTTGTTTGTTCGCCGCTGGGCAGATCTCTATCACGAAATCTATGGTGGTTTGGTTTTTAAGATCTTTGTTAATGGAATTTTTGATCTCTATTGCGTTGACTATACAAGTTTTGGGGCAAGGAAGTAGTGGTGTTGGAGTGCCTGAAAAGAGAGAGAGAGCACTGAATTCGAAACTCTTGTTTCGTTTCATCATTGGAGAATAACAAAAGAAGATTTCGATGTGAGCTACAAACCAAATCAAAGGAATGAGGAAACTCAAGTTTGCAGTTCAAAGATGGATTTTATTCGTTGGGCTTTTAATTACAACACCCCAATCAATATTTTTCTGTGTCTGCGACGTAACCTCCACGGTAGAGACGCGTGTATCATATGGTACGTTTCTTTTTCTATGCTTGTGGGAGCTGGAAGAAAGATGGTGGATTTGTGTGTTGAAAATATCATTTTTATGACACTCATATCACGTGAGTGTATTTTGAGGAAGTCTTTTTCTGGACAAGAAGAAAAACTAAGCTTTGTTCTTAGTTGTTGGGCTGAGTGTGTCGTTAGCTGTAACAGAGTTGTGCAAGCCATGGCAGCACCTCAAGATCAGTTTTACCAAGACAAAATTTATGTTCATGTTCAAACAAGGCAATTGCATTTGGGTAACCAATGCTCACGTCGTGTGTCTTACGGACCTAGCGAGTCTCTCAACCAATATTTTTGGCTGGATCGTTGTTGCTCTGTTCGCGCTATAAGTTCCACCGTCACTTTGAAGACGTGAAGGCAACGTCAGATCAGTGTGGAGATTCAACATGGTTAAGCATAGCTGTACGTTACTTGGATGTTGCTTGCGTATCAAGGAATTTCATGACTTGTGAAAAGCTACGCTTAATCTTGGAATATTTTTCTAGAAAGGATTATTTTATGCCGTGTGAAGAGAATCTGTGTGATTTACTTTGTCTTAGTTTGGAGATCAGATCATCATCTCATATTCCTACGATGACCACAAACGGAGCGTTCAAGCCTTTATGGTGTTGTTTGTTGGTTTGGTTCCCAGGACTTCATGTTGTTCCCCAGCTCTCTCAACAGACTTTGGAGCATTCTACTAGAAAATACACCACAACATACGTTAAGAAACGTGGCATGGCATTATGCCTAGTTCTCCAAACTGTTTTTACGAGTCTTTATACAAATTGGATGAAGGTTAGCCAACAGAATGTAGCACTCGTCAAGGAGAATATGTTGATGAACGGTAAGATGCAATATATTGAGGAAAAGCTAGTTTCTGAGGAAAAAGAATCAACAAGGCTGAGAATCAAGCTTGCAGCATCTCAAGAGTGTTTTTGTGCCTTGAAGAATGCAGATCAGGATATTGTTACTATTACAAGACTACAGGCTGATCCTTATTGCTTCTTCGTCAAGTTACGATGTTCTAAGCAAGATCCGTTCGTGAATCCGAGTTCTCCTGGAGATCTAGCGTTCTCGTCCGTTATTAAGCTTCCGCTCACCAGACAGCGAGAACAGTGAGACCACCAGATGACCTGCTGCCAAGAAAAGAGGATTGTGCCGCAGCACAGTGATGACTGGGAGGAGATACTAAGGTTTTTGTGGAGCTTGAGAAGATTATGTTAGCATTTTTCAAGAAAACATGGTTTTTTTGTATTCTCCAATAATTCTAGAATATGAATATCTCAAAACTCATTGTAAGCAAACGTCGAGAGTAACTGTAACACCCGCGAACCAAAACTCTGTGTTTTGGGGGTGGGTGTCGATCGACACCCATGTTGGTGTCGGTCGACACCACTTATTTCTGGTTTGACCAGATTGTTTTAATTATAGATTTGGACCGGTTTGGTTTAAGGAAACCATTGGACCAAGGTTTAAAAAGGAGAAAACGACATAGGGTCGTGTTTTTGTTGTCTCACGCCGCTTTGAGAGAAAAGAAAAGAGAGAAAACTGTTCTTGAGGTTCTAGAGGGAGATTGTGAGATTTAAATGCTTTGTGGGTGAGATCTTGCTGTGGGAGTGAGGATTCAAGGCTAGGAACGTGTGGGAAGCTTGCTGAGAGTGTGGATTCGTTCATTGTTGGTCAGAAACTTCCTGCAAAGAGGTGAGTGCATGACCATGGCTAATCTAAGCCCTTGATTTCCTTGTTCTTGTTTGTTTGTTGTTGTTTTGTGTGTTTTCTTGCTGGGGATTGGATTATACAGGTTCCTAATGATGTTTCCGGCATGAGTTTTGAGTATTGGATGATTTGGAGGAGATTGGGAAGCCAGATTCGACTCTCGGCTTCGTGCGGATCGCAGTTGCAGGTGGAGTGTCGATCGACACCAGCAAAAATGGGCATCGATCGACACTGTGGGGTAGTGTCGGTCGACACCAATGCCAGTGTCGGTCGACACCAATGCCAGTGTCGGTCGACACTAGGTTGGTGTCGGTCGACACCTCCCTTCCAGTGTGACGATGTTCGTTTTCATGGTTTGTGTGTTTTGTTTGTTGATTGTTTGGAACATTGGAGTTATTGTTGCTTGTGTGTATAGCCCAGTAGATGGGAGGATTGCCTCACTAAGTATTTATCAAATACTCATGCATCTCAATTTGTGTTTGTGGTGCAGGTAAAGACAAAGTGTGATCGTGGAATCAAGGCAATGAAGAGTAAGATGTTCTAGGGACTCGATTGATTGTTGTCTAGCGTTGCTAGGTTGCTAGAGTTGAGTCCTAAAATGTTGTTAGGATTGCTGGTATCTGGTTTATGCTGTTTGGATCATTAGTTTATGATTTAGAATTAATGTTGAATATTGGATTATGATTGGTGAATTATTGGTTAATGATATTAGTTATTTTAGCTGTTGATTGTGATTGTAGGTAGGTGGCTAGTGGATATAGGACCACTAATCATAATTATTTATTATTATTATTATTATTTATTATTAAAAAAACGGATCAGGTCGTTTCAGTAACTCGTTAGAAACTTCTAACGTACAGAGTATTCAGACAACCAACACATGAACTTCACTAAGAAGAAATTGATGGACATGTAGATGTATAATCGAATCTACCATTTTTTAATTTAACTGTTACTTAGGCCTTCAAACTTATTCTTCGCAAATTCTTTAAACTTGTTTTATGATTCTATTTTATTCACTTGATTAATCGAAGACTCTTGCGGAATCCACTAAAGGTTAGTTTACCAAAACAAAATAAAAAATCCACAACAATTTATTCAAAATTATGAATGTCACACAATTCTCAATGAAAAAAATAGAGAATTAAATTGAGTGTGTGATACAATCTCACCCTTTATTTTCGCCTTTCCGGATAATATAAACTAGTTTATTTTTTATTATTACTTTACTAATAAGATAACTAGAAAATCTAATTTCCTTCTTGGATTCTGTTTTTGTTTAGGGTTTATACTTTAGCTCCTAACTTTCTTATTCTTTTAGTTGTTTCGATCTCTATTTCAGAAAAACTCTCGCATGCTCTGGTTTTTTAAGTTCACGATTATAAATTAAGAGAACTTTCTTCTCAAACCTTTCCTTGAATTCGTTACCACTTCTTCTTCCTGATTCTGATCTTTACAAAGAAATATGCAACCTATAAGAAAACAATTTGCATCCTTCTTTCCGAATTCTCCTCGCAAAACGACTTGCAGTATTTGTTTAGACGATGATATTAATGCTAATCAGATGTTTTGTGTTAATAAATGTCGTCATCGATTCTGTTACGTGTGTATGAAGAAACATATAGAGGTGAGGCTACGACTTGAGGGAAGTGTGATTAGATGTCCTCACTATCGCTGCAAGTCTAAGCTGACTTTTGGAAGCTGCGTTGATCTTTTGACACCTGAACTAAGAAAGATGTGGCGACAATATATTAAAGTGGACTCGATTCCTGTAAAACAGAGAATTTATTGTCCAAACCCGAGGTGCTCAGCTTTAATGTCGTTAAAAGATCTCTCTAAATCTACTAAAGAAGCTGGACTTTGGAAATACTTCTTTAACTCTACGGAAGAAGCTAGAGTCAGAAGACGCTGCTTCGAATGCGATAAACTCTTTTGCATCAACTGTAAAGTTCCGTGGCATAGTGACTTGTCGTGCGACGAGTGCATGAGATTGAGCCCAAATCCTACAGCGGATGATATTAAGTTCGAAGCTTTAGCAAATAAGAATATGTGGCGTCAATGTGGAAACTGCAAAAACATGATTGAACTTGCAAAAGGATGCATCAAAGTAACATGCAGGTATCATCATATCTATTAATAACATTAATATTTCGTTATATACATATTTTTTAATCATTGCATTTTCATTGTAGATGTGGACATAAGTTTTGCTACAAATGTGGAGCTAAGGCTGGAGATTGCTGTCATGGTCGTTTACATACGTATCTTCCAACGCAACCATGGTCGCCGTTACACCGGATGCCACGACAGCCGCCAGTACAGCCGTTGCTGCCGCCTCCATTAGTGTCTTTTACCATCTTGTTTTTTGCGTCTTGGTACCTATTATATACTATTATTTATAATATATAGTTTGCCTTCATATAATAGTATGATTGCTTTTGTGAGTTACTAGTTACAATTCGGATGTTTTGATTTTTTCTTTCGTCTTTGGTTTTCTAACTTTTAAAAAGATAACTAAATGAAAGTCTAATTTAAAAATTGGCTTGCCTGGAACGTCAGATGTTCCAGAAGATTCAAGTGCTTTCACCTTTATGCAAAGCCCTTGAATGTATATATACAGATATACTCACATATAAAGATTTTTTATTCAACTTTGATTGATTCGTTAAACAAATATGGAAATAGAGGTTGTTTTGTTAGTGTAAAATATCCCACATCTGAAAGATGTAAGGGATTTAAGTAATATATAAAGGGTTAGGGCTTCTCCATTCATTGCCAATTGGTTTTGAGTTGGAAGCCCACAGTAAAACCCGAATTTAATATGGTATCAGAGCAGGTTGCTTGTTGGGCCACCCGTGGATGTTGTTCCCACATATGCCCACGCTTTAGATGGTCATGCCTGAGCGTGAAGGGGGGTGTTAGTGTAAAATATCCCACATCGGAAAGATGTAAGGGATTTAAGTAATATATAAAGGGTTAGGGCCTCTCCACTCATTACCAATTGGTTTTGAGTTGGAATCCCACAGTAAAACCCGAATTTAATATGTTTTGGAGATAAATCATTAATAGTTGGTGTATTTTAGGGGTTAGAGATTTCGTTGTTGAACACAGCTCTGGATGGTTTTAGTTTCTGATATGCTTGAACCGTTTGTGTGGGAAGCCCACTTAAAACTGATGCATGATCCGAAGCTTATAGAGATAATTTAGATTCTGAGACTTTAGAGTATATGATTGGTAGAAATGAAAGCGATAGAACGTGGCCCTTGCTCTTGTTCTGTTTAACAATGTGGAGATTAGAGCAAACAAAGATTGAGAAAGTCTCTCTTTATTCTTACTTTTCATCATACTAACATGTCCGTACTTAACATAAGTTTGTCCAAAAAATCTGGACGCCTCATAGTTCGTAGCATCATCATTTGCCCAAGTTGTCAAGGCACTTGTGAAATCCAAGAGTCTTGCAGAATCCTCAAAAGGTTAATTGACCAAAACAAAAAATCAAAAAAAAAAAAAATCCACAAAATTTATTCCGAATTATGAAATGTCACGCCATTCTCAATGAGAAAATTGTGAAAAAAGGAAAAAAAAAACTGAGGCTCCTACTGGTAACCATTATTAATTTTAAAATATAAAAACGAATTTTAATATTTGTTCTTTTTTCTGTTCCATTTGTTCCTTTTCTTTAAGATTCTCTTTAGGTGTATAAAAGTATTGAATGGCTAGTGGTTTTACCCTTCTCTTCTATTTAAGCATTGAGCTTTATTTTGTACGACAGCTTTTGATTTCTAATAATATTGTCGGAGAACTCTTCTTTTCAATAAGTCTTTGAACTCTTGCTTTTCTCTTTAGAGAAACCTAGAATTCTAGGCATATAAGTCTTGCTCAACAATCTCCACGACTAGTTGATATTTCTTATATTTGTTCCTATACATATAAATCTTGCTTAATAATCCCTTGATTAGTTAAGACTTCTTGTATCTCTCTTTACATCGCCAGAGAAAAATAAGCTCAAGAGATTTACTGGCTCGAGCTCTAGTACTACTCAGTTGTGCACCCTTTACTTCAAAGGCTTGGTTGGCGAGGACTCATTGGCTGGATTTGGGGTTGCAATTTGCGGACATAGAGGTGATCTCTTGTTTCAGCTGAATGGACCAATTCATGGCTCGAACATTACTGTTTTGGAGGCTGAGCTAATGGCATTAAAACGAGGACTATGGGAAGCTGCGAGTTTGGGGATCGATCACATCTCCATTTATTTTGATTATTATCCTGTTTACGAATCAGTAAGTGTTTTTCTTGGCTCTTTATAGGAGTTTGCATGTTTTAGTTGTCCATGTATTGAAGCATCAGTTTTTTGGAACTATTGTTCTTTGTTTTTTTTTTTTTTTTTTTTTTTCAATATGCACTACTAAAATTATCTTGTTCCTATTGAATAGATTTCATTTAATGGAAGATTCGTGACAGAGGAGAACAACATTGCCCTACTAAATAATGATGTGCAACGAATCCGAAAACGATTTTGTCGAGCTTTACGATTTTTGTAACCGGAAACAAAATCAGATATGTTTATGAACTAGCAAAGGAGAAAATAGTTTCGGAGATAGGCAAATCTGTGGACCCTCCTCGCCACGTCAACATTGATAAGCACTGGACTTGCCCTATCTGATTTACAAGCTGAGGAGAGGTATTATGTTAGTAAATATCATCATTTATTTTGTTATAACTGCGTGAAACGTTATATAGAGGTGAGGCTACTTGAGGGAAGTGTGCCGAGATGTCATGATTATGGCTGAAAATCGTACCTGACTCTTGAGAGCTGTGGCCATCTTTTGACACCTAAACTAAGAGACATGTGGCAAAAAAATTACAAGGAGGACTCAACTCTTGTATGGGACAGAGTTTATTGCCCTAACCCAAGATGCTCCGCTTTATTGTCGAAAATCGAGCTCTCTACATGAATTGGAGAAGCTGAAGTTAGGAGCTGTTGAATCAGATGCGGTGAACCCTTATGCATCAACTGCAAAGTTCCATGGCATAATAACTTGTCATGCTAGGACTACAAGAGATTGCCCATATCCTACATAAAATGATGGGAAGCTCACAGCTTTGGCAGATGACAAAATGTGGCGTCAATGTGGAAAGTGTCAACACATGACCGAACTTTCAGAAGGATGCATCAAAGTAACATGCAGGTATTATCATTTAAAGACACATTATATCTATTATTATATTATATTATATTCTATTATTTTAGAATTTGATTTATGATTTTTCCTAAGTACTGTTTATTGTTGATGTATAGGTGTGGCTATACCTTTTGCTACACATGTGGAGCCGAATGGAAGCAAGGCGGTTGCTCTCATCGAGCAAAGATGCATACAGTTATTTGTTCTTGTATGATTTTAGTTTCTGTTATCATTTTAATTATCATTTTGTTCTTGTTTAATTTGTGTAGACTAAAAGAATCGGTTAGGTAGATTAAATTGTGTAGGTTGCTAAATTTTCTAATTTCCTTCATGCATATGTCACACAATTCCAAATGAAAAAAAAAAGAAAAAAAGGAAAAAACAATTAACAAAAAAAAAGTTCAATTGTTTTTTTTCTATATAAAAACATTATATACTTATAGTAGTTTTTCTTTTTGGTAAAAGACCAGGCGATCAAGGCCACCCGCAATTTATCAAAATGGCAAAAAACAACACACAGACTATTCGAGAGCTTGAGTGCTTAAGAAGATCATCCCTGAACAGTGGCTCAATTACATCCGGAACAGAATCAAAACTATGAAAACCTAATGATAATGAAAAAAAATAGTTCGTTAACTCATCACCCAGATAGGAGATACCCAGCACAGCCCATTTGTTGTGCTCATCTAGATGAGTGATTATCCAATTCACGATTTTTATGAGCATCACTTTATCGGCGGTGTCTGATTAATTGTGTACGAGAGACTAAAAAAAAGTATCCAATCAAATGAAAAAATAATTATAATCAATATCCAAAAACTATATCTGTAGAGCAAAATGAATATAAGTTGATTTAAGAAACTAGATATTAGTTATCTTTAGTGACATGTTCAAACTTTAATACCTTACCCAAAGAGTAATATATCTGCGTGGAATGGACAATATCTTCACCTAATTTCCATGTGTTGCCAACTGCAATCATGGTTGCATCTTCCCCACGAAATCCAAGGCGATTGCATGTGGCGATCACGTTAGCTACAACGTCAGAAGGATTGGGCATATCATCAACCCGATTATTTTCCATCTCCCAAAAGAATCGTATAATGGTTGCAGTATAATCAGTTTTTCCTCGTCGTCAAAGAAGCTGGTGTGCAAGTATATTATCGGATAAGAGACTGATATGTATAAATTTTACACCTTTTGATGATGCATTTGTCATTCATTTTGTTCTCTTAACTCATTGCTTTGTATTGTTTTTAGTCTCTTTTGCATAACATGCATATCTAGGTAGTCTTTGCATTGGTCTTGCACGCATCTTGCATTTTGGAGTTGTTTCAGGTGTTTTAGGAGGTGTCCAAACCATCAAATGCAAACAAGGATCAGGAGAGCAGTTAAGCGACTCGATCTACACTACCCAGTGACACAAGCTTCCACGTCTTTGATCGAGTCGAGTGAAGATTTTACTTTGGGATTAAGCTTTTGACGTCTTCATCAAAGTTGTATAGAATTGAGTCATCTTTCCAATGCACTTTATTTCAAACCAATCGGAGTTGTGGTTCATGAGTTATCTCCGTTTTAGTGAATGCACGTACGTTCAGAAGTCCGACTCGACCCGCTCGCAAAGGGGAGCTCCCACTCGATCGGATGTTAGACGCGACTCGACCAAGACGTCCCAGGATGGCTCCTGAGCACCCTCAAGATGCGACTCGATCAGCAGTTCCCAGACGACATTCTCAAGCCGCGACTCGATCGACACTCTCACGTCGCGAATCGATCGACACTCTGACGATGCGACTCGATCGATGCTCTTAAACCGACGTCCTGGTTTTGTCCCGAAGACGCATCCAAGAAGGATTCCCGAACCGACGTTCTATATTGTCGTTTTATGTTTTAGAGATTTCCATGTTTTACTATAAATACGTTTTGTTAAGTTTTCACTCGAACATATATCTTTTATCTCGTTTTTGTTCTTTCCCCTAAGGTTTACCCTAGCCACCAAAAACGCTTGACACTTTGTATCCCGATATCTTTGAATTTGTTCAGTATTTTGATTGGATTTCTTCTTAAAACTTGTTCATCTCATTTTTATCTATCTTAGGATGCTTGAATTAATGTTTTCTGAGTTTATATCTTTGACTATGATTTTCGGATCTGAGTAGTGTGGTAGTTCTTGAGGATGGGATAGATTAGGTGGAGGATCTTAGGATGTAGAGTATTTAAGCTTTGATTGTATGATTCCCTTCTGGACTAGAGTTAGAAATACTAGTTTCTCTCTGATCAATTGGAACTGGGTTTTAGACATTTCCGCATCCAAAAGGTGTTCGATGAAATGTTTGACCAACTAGTGCCAGAGACTTACGTTCCTAGCCTAAGAGATTAGTTGTCTAGGATGTTTGTTGACGTGAATGAACTTGATTTTCATGCCATGCTTGATCATGTTTCTCTAGCGAAAGCTAGGTTTGGAAGTGGTTGAGTTTGAGTAGCTTCTGTCAAGAGATTGGATTAGCTAAGTTGTGATGTTCATTGTTTAGGGATAGTTTGCTTGTGGCATGTTAAACACTCTGTAAACTAGGATACTCTACCGACATCAATTACTCCCATCCTTAGAACTTCTATCTTATCTGATTGTTTCTGCATCCTTAAGCTTGTTCTTTATTTCTGTTCTAATAGCTTGCTCATTTGTCTCTGCTCATTTAGCTTGTTTTTGCTCTCTTAAGTTATTGCATTTTAGCTCTTGTTCTGTAAACTTGTTTTGTTCTTGCATCTCGTTCACTCTAGGTTGTTAGACAAAAACTCATTTCGAATATGGCTTAACTTGTGACTGCTTGATTGCATCTTGAGTGATAGTAAAGATTCCCATTTGGATTGACACCTTCTGTACTACAACTGCATAAGGTTAATTGAGACCTGCTAAGATAGACACACAAAAATCCTAGTATCAGAGACGCGGCAAGATGTGTTTCCCGTTCCAAAAGATATACGTCTAGGTTATATATGTGGAATAATCTAGCTAAAATCAAAGTGAAATACAGTATTATAATTTAATTTAACTTCTCTAAGAAAACTGCAAAAGATATATAGAGTACTTTGAAAATATAAGTAAATTACTTAATTTTTTAACAAACACGGATTGTGTTTAGTTTTTATGGACGGATTGCAAAACATCATACTGGTTCTAACTGGTAAAAGAAAACTATTATGTCCGTATTGTAGCAACGGTACACCTAGTCGTTGATAACAAATGTGCAGGTCATGCACAATTGAATATGAGTTACAAAACGAAAACAAATTGTTCATAACATATTGCATATATGTTATTTATGTAGGTAATTCACATTTAAGTGTATTAATTTATTGTTCAACCATTAACATGGTGGAGAAAACATTACCAAAATTATTTAACTTAATTGTGTTTTGAATGCTTATAGTTGCGTTTTATTGTAAGAAAAAATAGTAGTATTATAGAAAGGCCCAATAAATGTAGGAAACCAATTTATGGTTTATTAATTGTATAGTTAGAATGATAAAGTAAGAATTTGGAGGGAGCGCTGGATCAATGAGAAGTAAAGACATCTCGAAAGCATTGGAGACAGATCTTTGACCTTATGAATACACACAGTTGTTAGTCTAAAAACGGATATATAGGTTTTATAATCTATATATTCAAGAGAATAAATCGTGTTTACCTTTGAAAGAATTCACTTTAGCAAAACGCAGCAAACATATCAATGTCTTGAGACGATTGTTTTCACATGCGGCTAACATGTTTTCAGAAAACTTACCCCATAGTGTACATGCTAAACGTTCATCCCTGAATATTGACAATCGTTTTTTAAATCGGATTTTAAAACTTAGCCAGTAAAAAATTGTAGTTGTTAGTTTCGGTAGTATAATACCTAGTGTCCCTGAGTTCAAACGCAAGCTTCTTCTTGAACTTGTTGTCCACTTCATGGGTTTTCATTTCACCAACGTTTACAACTTGGCCAATCACATCTGTAATGGAAAACATTTACTTGAGTTTAAAACCCAAATTTATATTTCATATCTAATAAATAATCATATATATATATAGTAGAATTTTCTGAGAATACTAACCAATCCAAATGTTCTCATTCAAAGTTGGCTAGTTGAGAATAGTCTGGAAATCAACCAAGTCCAGGTAGATGGCATCAAACAATGAGAAACATGGCACAATTCTGGAAGTGTTCAACAAAGACATTTGGTAAACATGCTTTGTGACCCTAAATCTTCCAGTAGCCTTAGTCAATGAAAAATTCTCAATGGTTCTCCATTGACCAGGGACGATCATACGCTGGAACTTATGTAGCTGGTTTTTCTTGACAGTCGCATTGATCAAAGTACCCTAAACAGAAAAAAAACTTATTCATAGTAAGTGTCTAATTTTTGCAAAATATTCTAAACATCAAGGTATGAAGTTTATGTGTAGTGTTGGTAAGCTTACAGATACATCAGCGAGGACCATTTCGAGGGTCTCACCAGAGTAGCTGGTATACTGCTGCCAGCTATGGATGATTTTGACCTGGATCTTCCAAACAGTCTTGAAAGGCTTGATGGATGCAATATCAATTTTTCTTAAGTTGGCAGCCATTTCGGAAGATAAAGTGAGAAGAGATGAAAGCTTTGTTGGAAGGTATGATGTTGATGTGTTAGAGTAATCAGTATTTATAGGTAAACCTAAATTTTATCATAATTGATTTAGCAATTAATTCGGTAATCAAATTTTCGTAATTTTAGTCAAATGAGTATTCGATACAGTGGTTAGATATCAATTAGGGGATTACAAATCAGGTAAGCATATATGTCAGGTAAAATTGTGAGATCTTAGAAGTATGTAGAAGAGATATTCCGGCCTATAGTGGTAAAATGAGATCCGAGAATCATATAAATTTTGAATTTATGATTAATATGTCATATCTCGTATAACTAATGTTAATGTTGCCTAAATTGTAGGATTAAATTTTGAATTTATGATTAATATGCCATATCTCGTATAACTAATGTTAAGGTTGCCTAAATTGTTGGATTAATCTTTATCAGATTTGTTGTGAGAAATTATGAGATCTTAGGAGTATGTAGAAGAGATAATTCTGGTAATCATATGTATTTGGTATGAATTTGAGATCTTAAGAGAAAATTAAGAGATATGGGAATCTTATATTTTTTGAATTTATGATTCACTGCCATATCTCTTATAATAAATTTATATGTTGCCTAAATTGTAGGTTCAATCTTTACCGGATTTGTTGTGAGGAATGATACTCGGTTTTGGTTCGAGGAATCAAAATTTGGAGGTGTTATTTGGATCACCCAAGCAGAGATTTCGGATATATTTCAACCCGGATCCGAGATAGTAAATTTCGGGTTAATTTTAGTTATGACCTGATCCGAAAAAAATTTGTACTTCTCTTTTACTATATTAGAAATTCATATCCGGCTGTCTTATCATCTTTTCATGCCTTTTGCCCCCTTCGTCTTCCCGAGACATCACTTTCCGTCTATCTTGATATCTTTGGCCTGATGGACTCCCTAACCTTGATTTTCTCTAAGTGTTAGAGGATGGAGTCAATTAGTGTAGTGGTTTTTTGACAAAAACTTATACTGTCAAAGTATGCGATAAACGTTGCTAGCTAGAATTTCAACTGGCTATGTATTTCAAAAAACAATGTGTTGGACCGAAAGTACGAAATTGGAGTACTAATGTACTATAGTGGCCAAACTTCACGATTAGAATACAATATGTTTCTTGTAGTGAATTCCTTATGAGATATGGTGGAAACACATTGGAATGGCTTGTAGATGCCTTAAAAACAAGACCAATATTTAACCAAGAATCAATGTTGGATTCATAACCACGGTGGTTAAACCACCATTACTCCGATGAATATTCAGGTTAAAAATTGCGCGAAGAGATAATGTATGATAAGGTAGATAGAAACTACATAAAAAAAAATTATCTAAACAAAAAAAAAATAGAAAAAAAATGTACTTAATATATCTCAAACAACAAATAAATGTTTACAATCATGTATAGTAATAAGGTAAAACGAATAATATTTAATATATATATATATAGTTGGAAATTAGAAGAATTCACCATAAAAAAAAATTAACAAAACATTCGCCAACTTAACAAAGGTTTATCGAACTAACCCAAATAACGTAAACACGAAAATCTTGGATGCAGCTTGAGAATTGAGAAGCATTACTTGCCCAGTTGCCCGACATGTTTGCTTTTCTGTTTTCAACAATATCCCAAATTTAGCTTATTTTAATTTTTAAAAATTTTGGTGAAGAATTTTTCCTTTGTTTGAATAAGATTAGGTTTTATATATGACCTATTCTTAAAAGCTAATTTTCTTCTGCGTTTAGTTGGAGCCGCCTCTGCTCTATATATAAATCTGAAACCTTAACCCTCAAAGGAAAAAAAATATATATATCTGAAAGTATGCACAAGAAAAACATGAAGAAAGAAGGAGATCTTGTACGAGAAGATGCCCCAAAACCCACCATTGGAAAACCCTCAGCGGGAGATCTAAGTTCTGACTCGTACATCCTTTACTTCAAGGGTTTGAGAAACTGGCAGTGGCAGACAGCAACGGGTTTAACATTGGCTGGATTTGGGGTTGCAATTAACAGAGAAGACGATGATAATATCTTGTTTCAGATGAACGGGCTACTTGATGACTCAGATGTTTCAATTTGGGAGGTTGAGTTTATGGCATTGAAGCTAGGACTAAACAAAGCCCTAAGTTTGGGGATCAATCATATCTCATTTTACTGCGATGAGCATGATATTTTCGAATTGGTAAGTTTTGTTTGCTTTTAGGGTTTACATGATGTATATTTTGTTTCTCAATATATTTATTGATCTTTTTTTCCCTTTAATAAATTAGGTCATGGGGAGATTGGCTCCTACGAGTGAGAAAATCGCCTTGTTGATGGATGATGTGCAAAGCATCAGACAAAAATTTACAACGAGCATCCCTGTTCTTGTGACTAGAACTCGGACTAAGTTTGTCTTTGATCTCGCAATGGAAACACTACCCAAGCCTCTTTTTGGTAAAGCTGGTAATATGTTTTCCGTCGCTTGCTCTCATCGGTTCGGTGTGGAGTACATGAAAGAACAAATAGAACTGATGCTAAACAAGGGAGGTCTACCTAGGTGTCCTCATCCTGGCTGCAAATCAAACCTGACTCTTCGAAGTTGTGCCCATCTTTTGACACCTAAACTAAAAGAGATGTGGGAACAAAGGGTCAATGAGGACTCAATCCCTGTATGTGACAGATTCCATTGCCCTAATCCAAGGTGCTGGGGTTTGATGTCCAAGACCGAGCTCCTTGAATCTAGTGAAGATGGAGTTAGGAGAAGCTGCTATAAATGTCGGAAACCCTTTTGCATTAACTGCAAAGTCATGTGGCATAGTAACTTGTCGTGCGCGGAGTACAAGAGGTCTGGTGGAAAGCCTAGTACAACATTGTGGCGTCAATGTAGAAGTTGCCAGCACATGAACAAACTATTCGACCGACGCATCACTGTAACTTGCAGGTATATATATATATATATATCATTTATAATCACATTATTATGATTCAAATTCTCTTTGGAGATTTGGTAATGTTTTCAACTAATGTAATGTTTCATGGTTGATGTGTGTAGGTGTGGCTATAGGTTTTGTTACAAATGTGGATCTCAATGGAAGTTTGGAGGTTGCTTTCATCATCACCAATTTCTGATGAAGGTGGTGGTTGCTTTAGTCTTCTTTTTTATTCTTTTTTATGTTTAGCAAATTTTAAGCACACGCCATGTAGATGATCATAATCTTGGCACGTAGCTAGGGCCTAAGACCATCTCAAGTTCTCACCAAAAAGAAAAAATAATCAAATATAATAAAAATGCATGAGAGAGATGAAGATGCGTTTCTCTTCTCACTTTTAGCATATTATTTGTCACTTGTGTAATTTTTTAATTTAAAATTTTAATAAAATAATCAAAGTCAGAAAATATAATATTTTAGAAACTCAATGAGTCTTTATCTCATGTAGCTCCTCTAAAAAGCAGTAGTCTCATACCCACTATGTATGTGATGATAAAAATAATACTATGTTTAGTTTCAAATTAATTTGAGATACTCACTTAATTTTGAGGCTCCATTGGTTAGATATCCACTAAATATCTCTCTATAAAACAAAAAAAAAAGTAAGATGAAAATCGATAAATAAATTTAGTATAAATGGGAAACGAATCAATCAAAAACTAGGGACAGTATCTGGGTATGTTTTAGCATTGATTCTGGTACGGGTAAAAATCCCAAACTAATTCCAAACTCAAACGAAGATAGTTAAAGCTCGTAAAGCCAAGTAAAGAAGTAAGAAGAAGCATAGTTTCTAGGAAGAAGAACATGTAGAATCACTTGTGAAGAAGAAACCAACCAGACGAATTAATTTTTATTGGAAGAAGAAACGACATCAGAAGAAGATGGGTCGATGATCGGAAGAAGAAGCGACGTTCACATCGCCGTTCTTTGTTTTACAATTTAGGTAACATTCTGGGTTTGATAGTAAATTACATTATTAGTGTAATCTGATAGAAAATATTCTAAAATAGCATTAAAACAAGTTTTATGGACAATAATAATATACATTCCATAAATTTCTAAAACTAACACTATTTAACAAATTAAAATATTTAAAATTAATTTAAGGTGTAGTTTTGAGGGGGTAGGATTTATTATTTTGCATTTAGAATTTTATTTTGAAAGATTAATTTTGATATATAATTATAAATTTGGAATTTTAGAGATATTGTGCAAAATTTAGAAAAAAAACTTATTTTAGTGCTATTTTTGAGAATCTCTCTATTTGATAAGCCCATCATCGATTATTTAAGGGAGATTTTAAAAAATAGCACCAAAATAAGTTTTTATCCAAAATTAGTACAACATTTCTAAAATTCCAAAAATAACATTAATTAATCTTTTAAAATTAAATTCTAAATTCAAAATACTAAACCATATCCCTCAAAACTATACCCTAAATGTGAAAATGAGAATCCAAACCTGAAAAACAAAATTCTAAAAATTAATTTTAAATAATTTAATGTGTTAAATAATGTTATTTTTGGAAATATATTGAATTTGTGTTATAGTTGTCCATAAAACTTGTTTTAGTGCTATTTTAGAGTATTTTTCATTATAAAATATGATGCTAAAAGTTTAAATTTTAAGAAAAACATATTAAAATTTTAAATATGGTAGAAGTTTTCTGCATATTAATAAATGATTTATACAAAATTTAAATATAATTAAATAGCTAAAAACATCTGAAATAATATTTTAATATGTTATACTTATAATCACATCCATACCATGATGACCTAATAATAAAAGTTGATTTTTTTTAACACTTAGTAATCACATAAACAGATAGCCTGGATGTTTTCCTAGTTATTATTAAACGGGGTTTGTCTAAGCGACTAACACTTAAACGGGGTTTAGACATTCAACTTACCCATTTTTTAGAAGACCAATTTTTAGTACTTAACCAATTCTTATCAAAATAGAATCTATAGCAGCTAAATTTTATAAAATTGTTTTTGTTTTTTTAATCACAAATAGAATTGACTAACCTAAATAACTCAAACAAAATAGAATTGGGCTTTATTCTATTGTGCCCAATTGGTTAAAAAATCTGCAGTGGATTGAGATCAAGCGTTGTAAAGAACTTTTATGCAACTTGAGAAATCAGAAGCATCACTTGCCCGACAAGTTTCATTTTCTGTTTCCAATAATTATCCTTAATTCATATTAAAATTTTCGTTTATTTTCCTCTTTCTTAGATGTTTTCTTAGGCGTAAGGTAAACATGTATTCCTAAAAGCTAAATATCCTTTCCTACCAAAAACAAAAAAAAAAAAGCTAAATATCCTTATGCGTTTAGTTGGAGCCGCCTCTGCTCTCTATATATACTACGAGTCATTAAACCTTACGCCTCAAGGAAAAAAAAACTGAAAGTATATGCAGAACAAATACATGAAGAAAGAACGAGAAGATGCCCCAAAACCCTCACCGGGGGATTTAAGTTTTGACTAGTACACCCTTTACTTCAAGGGTTTGAGAAAGTGGCAGAGAGATACGGAGTTTCGGACCGGATTTGGGGTTGCAATTTGCAGAGAAGACGATCGTGATAATCTCTTGTTTCAGTTGAAGGGGCCACTTGATGAGACCCTCCTTTCAATTTGGGAGGCTGACATTATGGCCTTGAAGCTAGGACTAACCAAAGCCCTAAGTTTGGGGATCAATCATATCTCAATCTGCTTTGATGATCCTGAGCTTTTCGAATTTGTAAGTTTTCTTGGCTGTTAAGGTTCTCATAATGATGTGTATTTGTTTGTTTCAATACCCTAATTGATGATTTGCCCTTTGAATATGATTAGGCCATGGGGAGATCCGCGCCTAAGAATGAGAAAATCGTCTCGTTGATGGAAGATGTGCAACGTATCAGACAAGGATTTGTAACGAGCATCCCTCTTCTTGTGACTGATAGTCAAACTAAATTTGTGTGTGATCTCGCAATGGAAACAATAGTTTCTGACGTGAGAGTACCCACTACGCCCCGTGCTGCTGGAGCTGAGAAGATGTTTTGCGTTGATTCGTGCCTTCATAAGTTCTGTGTGGAGTACATGAAACAACATATAGAACTGAGGCTAAACCAGGGAGGTGTACCAAGATGTCCTCATATTGGCTGCACATCAAGCCTGGATCTTAAAAGCTGTGCTCATCTTTTGACACCTAAACTCAAAGTGCTGTGGGAACAAAGGTTTAAAGAGGAATCAGTTCCTGTATGTGACAGATTCCATTGCCCAAATCCAACATGCTGGGCTTTGATGTCCAAGACCGAGCTCACTGAATCTAGTGAAGATGGAGTTAGGAGAAGTTGCTATGAATGCCGTAAACCGTTTTGCATTAACTGCAAAGTTCTGTGGCATAGTAACTTGTCGTGCGATGAGTACAAAAAAAGGTCGTTGGGTCGAAAGCCTAGTACAACAGTGTGGCGTCAATGTAGATGTTGCCAACATATGAACAAACTATCGCAAGAACGCACCGTTGTAACTTGCAGGTATCATCTCTAATCACATTCTATAGTTATTACTTATTATTATGTGTCAAATCCTCTTTGGACCATTTGATTATGTTTTTGGCTCTGTGATGTAATGTTATGTACTTATGTTCATGGTTATGTGTTTAGGTGTGGCTATAGGTTTTGCTACAAATGTGGATCTCAATGGAAGTCTGGAGGTTGCTCTCATCGTAGCCAATTGCTGACAGATGTGTTGGTTTCTCATCAAGTCCTTTTTTCTCTTTTTTTATTTTTGTTAGCAATTCCTATAGTCCTGGGACCTAGATAGCTAGGTGCTACGATTGTGGTTTTGGTTTCTATTATTTTCCCCGTGGCTTCTACATAGACTATTTACATGAGATTGGTATGGTTTTTTTAGTCTATGTGTTTTGGATTCACACCTAAATTAATAGTTGTTTTGAAACACCTTCCATCACTTTTTTTTTTTTTTTTTTATTTAAGACATTATTTTTTAACCGTATGCATAAGACTAAAATATGCATATTTTGGAAGCCTGAAAAAGTATGTATGTGTCCCATTACAATCCACTAATTAACACTCATGAGTTAGACATAAGTAACTTTTGTTACTTAAAGGTCAAATACTTAATAAAATCATACATATATATATATATATAATTTATCAAAAGGTGAATTAATTTAGTGCTCTAATTTTTAAAGATATTATTTACTTTTTATCTTTATGTAAAATTCAAAAATTTGGAATAATGTAGTAGGAATGACATACCTCATACTACTGTATGTACTTTTTTGTTCGCGAATCAATCTAAAAAGGTAAAATAACGACTTAACATATCTTACGTCAAATAATTCAACTTTACCTTTAAAAAATAAATTACTTATGAATCTAAAAAAAATCAACTGCAATTTGTAGAATGTTTTAGTCCGTTTTAAAAACACGATAATGCTTTTGATTAAAACAATAATAAATTAATTATATAGTCATTAAATTCTATAAAGTATGTATATAATTTATATTATTAATTCATCTTAATCTGTTTTATAAATATGTAAGAATTATTCTTCATTCTGTAAACTTGCAAGTCTAAATTTTCACCGCTTAACATTGTCAATATATATCAGGTCAGACGGCTTGGGTTGTCTAGTGGCCGTAAAGCTGATGAACTTCATAAAATTGAGAAAGGGTAATAAGTTAATTATAAATGTTGGGAAAAAAAACATACAATCGAACTTGTAATTATGTTTGCATCAAACTTTATCCTTATCAACAACCCACAAAACCGGTCATACTATTTTTTGAAGCAAAATGAATATAATAAAACCAAAACAAAAACTAAGTCATGCACATGATGGTAAGGCACTCTGGTGAAGGCGCAAGCGGATGTTATGGCGGCGTTGGAAGATAGACATGGCGAGCACCATGATGGCAACTTCCAGCCTTGGCTCCACATTGGTAGCAAAACTTATGTCCACATCTACAACGAAAAAAAATAATTTGATTAAAACATTATTATAAGAAAAGAAAAAATCAGATAAAAACATATATAGCAATTCGAATGTTATTAGTTGAGATGGTACCTGCAAGTTACTTTGATGCATCCTTCTGAAAGTTCGATCATCTGTTTGCACTTTCCAAATTGACGCCACATGTTCCGAATTCCTAAAACTTTAAGCTTTATATCATCAGCAGTAGGATGTGGGCCCAATTTCTTGTAATACGACAAGTCACTATGCCACGGAACTTTACATTTAATGCAAAGGAGTTGACCGCATTCGAAGCATTGTCTTCTAAATCTAGCTTCTTTTGTAAATTTAGAGAAAGTATCTCCAAACTCCAGCTTCTTTAATCGACATTAATGCCGAGTAGCTCGGGTTTGGGCAATAAATTATATCTGCAATAGGAATCGTGTCTTCTTTGATCTTTTGTTGCCACATCTTTCTTAGATTAGGTGTCAAAAGATCAGCACAGTTTCCAAAAGTCAGCTTGGACTTGCAACAGTGATGAGGACATCTAATCACACCTCCCTCGAGTAGCCTCACCTCTATATGTCGTTTCACACACTTGGAACAGAATTGATGACAACATTTATCAACACAAAACATCTGATTAGGGTCAATATTATCATCTAAACATATACCGCAAGTCGTTTTGCGAGGAGGATTCTTCACAAGCCTGCTGGATTTAGTAAATATAGCTTCCTTTGCTTGTTTATAAGCATGTCTGATACTATTTCGGGGTACCAAAATATGAAAGCTGGATGCAAATTGTTGACTTATACGTTGCATATTTATTCACAATTCACCGATCAGAATCAATTGTGAAGGAAGTTCGATGAAATTTATAAATTTAAATAGGGATCGAACAAGTAACGCAAAAGACAATAAATAAAAATAATAACACCGTAAGAAGGAACAACGTAAGCAAAAACCAAAAAGGATTGGTGATTGATATCATACTCTCTTTTTTAACCAGTGTAACATTATAATTGCAAAAGTTAGAGTATAATAATGAAAAGTTATCGAGAATGAAAGTGAATATTTAAAAAGTTAGAAAATCAATCAATTGAATATATAATAAAACTAGAATTGGGTACGTACATGAGGGAAATATATTCTTAATTAAAACAAACTTATTTGATATTAATCCTTTAGACAATATTTAGTTATAAATGTTAAATGATACTATTATATGTATATTTTCGAAATTAATTAAAAAATTCTAACAACTTGATTAGAAGAAATCGAATTTTGATTCCCTTTCAAAACTGAAAACATATTCCATGCATCTTTTCTTTGTAAGGGCAGAAAATACTTTAAAACAATATTTCATTCTTTAAGGGCATCAAAATAGAAAATCAAAGGTAATCGGAATATATTTAAGTTTGCTCCTAATTTAATCATATCATATTAAAACAACTGATCATACTATTTTATGAAGCAAAAAAAAAAAAATCTAATAAATATAAGTACCAAAACGAAAAGTAAGCCATGCGCAAAGATCGATGGTAAGCTACTGCTGTGATGGCCTTGTAGGAAAGATGTTGTAAAAATGATGATCGCAATCTCCAGCCTTGGCTCCACATTTGTAACAAAACCTATGTCCACATCTACAATGAAAAATGGAATGATAAATCAGATATTATCAATCATATAAAAAAGTTCAAAAGTAAAATGTTTTTTGTAACAGATATGGTACCTGCAAATTACTTTGATGCAGCCTTCTGAAAGTTCGATCATTTGGTTGCACTTTCCACATTGACGCCACAACCTTTGATTTGCTAAAGCTTTGAGCTTTCTATCACCTGCTGTAGAATTTGGATCCAGTTTCATGTAATCATTGCACGACAAGTCACTATGCCACGGAACTCTACAGTTGATGCAAAGGAGGTGAAAGCATTCGAAGCAGTGTCTTCTAAATCTAGCTTCTGTTGTAAATGTAGAGAAGTATCTCCTGACTCCAGCTTGTTTAATAGGTTTAGAGAGCTTTTTTATTGACATTAAAGCTGCGCACGTCGGGTTTGGGCAATAAATTCTATCTGTTATAGGGATCTTGTCCTCTTTGATCCTTTTGTTCCACGTCTTCCTTAGTTCAGGTGTCAAAATATCAACACAGCTTCCAAAAGTCAGCTTGGACTTGCAGCGGTAATGAGGACATCTAATCACACTTCCCTCGAATAGCCTCAACTCTATATGTCGTTTCACACAGTTGGAACAGAACTGATGACGACATTTATTAACACAAAACATCTGACTAATGTCTAAATTATCATCTAAACAGATACTGCAAGTCATCTTGTGACTAGACATGCCTTGCATAAAAGTATCTATGATATTATGTCTAGCCAACAAACTCTGAAAGCTCGACGCAATTTGTTGGCTTATACGTTTCATAATTATTCACAAAGATTGGAACCAGCGAGAAAAAGTTCTCTTAATTTTATTAACGTGAAAAAAGAGATTATCAAAAATGTCAAAAAGAATTTGTGTAAAATCGAAACCCTAAGCAAAAGGGATTCGATATTATCTCTAAAAAAAAAATATTAGTAGCTCATAATTGAAAAAAATACAAACGTAATAATGAAAAAAAAAAATTGGTGGCCGCAAATATAAAAGATTTTATATAAAATTAGTGATTATCTCTATTAAGAACAAAACATAATACGTAATATAACTTCTGAGAAACTTAATACGTCTAGCTTCTTCATTTCTTTTCCAACCAAAAACTTGAAACTAGACAATCATGGAAAGATATGAAGTAGGCTTTGTTTCTAAGAAACAAAGAGTAACCAAATCTTCGTCGGCAAAATATGTCGATAACGTTGTCTACAGATTGTATTTTAAGGGTTTGGTTAGCAATGATATTGCAGCAGATATTACTGCGGAGCATGATGGGAAAAAGATGGCGATGGCTGGTTTTGGAGTTGCAATTTGCAATCCGAAAGATGAGTTGTTGTTTGAGATAAAAGAACCAATGAACGACGCCAAGATCAACATCGAAAGAGTTGAGATTAGGGTTTTGGTTCGTGGATTAAGTGAAGCACTCGATTTAGGGATCAGAAAGCTTGTGATTTATTGTGATGACTCTTCGATTTACCAAAATGTAAGTCTTTTTTTGTTTCTCTACTTTGTTATATGCACTTAATATATATTATTCATGACACCCTAAATTGGCTGGTTAGGGGTTAATTAATTAGTATTGCGTTATCAAAACTTAAAGTGCTTAAACTATACAAATAAAAAATTATTTCTTTCTTATGTTTTAGCCCTTAACTAGATGGTTTTGAATACTTGCTTGAACGCACTTGTGAGAAATAATTTTTGCAAACATTACCGTGAATATATATTTGGTATTTGTATATCTCGCTACAAGAAAACACGGTTTTTCCGACTACAATCGGCGACTAAATGTGTAATCGTTAAATTTAATAACTATTTTGCGACTATTTAGCGACTATTTTGCGACGAATCATATATACTCGTGTATTAGTTGCTAGTTTGCGACAAAAATATTGAATCGTTAAATTAGTCGCTAAATGGCGACTAAAAAGCGACGAAGTAAGGAAGTTGTGAATGTTGTTGCAAAATAATCGCTGATTTAGCGACTAATTGTGTAGTTGCACGTGTTGTCGTAAATTTGGCGACTATTTTGCGACTTATGCGGCGGGTCGTAAAATTTTGTCGCACATTAGTCGCTAATTTAGCGACTGATTGTGTAGTTGCTGTTTTGTCGTAAATTTGGTGACTATTTTGCGACAAAAGTTTGCGACCGCAGCATATGTCGCAAAATAGTCGCTAAAAGTTGGTTTAAAGCACGTTTTTAGCAATCCGGAGTAGGTGTACCTGTATTTGGTGACTACGTGATATTGTCACTTTTTAGTCGCTAAATATACCTATATAAACTGAGCTCAATAAACGTTTTTCTCACTCACAGAAACACACGAAGCAACACCAAAAAAAACGAGATCATAGAGATTTATAATAATGTCAGGAAGTTACAATTATAGTAATTTCCGGGAGTGGATGTACAAGAGGATCGATGAGGTGGCGGAAAATTTTACAGAAGAGTTCAGAACCGGGATGGAGCAGTTCATACAATTTGCAAATAGCCAGCCTTTTGCAAAAGAAAATGGGGGTAAGTTTTTTTGCCCTTGTAGTAGGTGCAAAAACGAGAAGCATTTTCTAGGGACTAGAATTTGGAACCATCTTTTTAGTTATGGGTTTATGCCAGATTATTATGTTTGGTATAAGCATGGGGAAGAAATAAATATGGATATAGGAACGAGTACTGTTGATCCGACATTTATTAGTGGGAGTGAGGAAGTGGGTAATGTAGTAGAAGATAGATATGTGGATATGGTGAATGATGCATTTCCTTCTAATGTGGGTTTTGATGATAACTATCAATGGGATGGGGATTATAAGAGCGTAGAAGAACCAATACTTAACCATTCAAAAAAATTCTATGACTTGTTAGAAGGTGCAAAAAGTCCAATATATGATGGTTGTCGTGAAGGTCATTCACAATTATCTTTAGCTGCTAGAGTTATGCAAAATAAGGCAGATTATAATATGAGTGAAAAGTTAGTGGATTCAGTATGTGAAATGTTGAGTGATTATTTACCAGAAGGAAACCAGGCTACGGGTTCTCATTACGAGACAGAGAAATTGATGCGCAATTCAGGACTCCCATATCATACAATTGATGTTTGTATAAACAATTGTATGTTATTCTGGAAAGATGACAAAAAGGAAGAAAAATGTTTGTTTTGTTATGCACCAAGATGGAAGCCTAAGAATGACCGACGCAGAACCAAAGTACCATATAGTCGTATGTGGTACGTACCTATTGATGATAGACTGAAGAGAATGTATCAGAGTCACAAGACTGCAGCAGCAATGCGATGGCATGCTGAGCACCAAGCAAAGGTGGGAGAAATGAGTCTTCCATCTGATGGAGCGGAGTGGAAGTATTTTCAAGAACAAAATCCTCAATTTGCTGAAGAACCCCATAACGTGTATCTGGGATTGTGTACTGATGGTTTCAATCCATTTGGGATGTCTCGTCACCATTCATTATGGCCAGTGATATTGACGCCATATAATCTACCCCCTGGTATGTACATGGATACTGAGTACTTGTTTCTTACAATTCTAAATTCTGGTCCAAACCATCCGCGAGCTAGTCTTGATGTCTTTCTCCAACCTCTTACTGATGAGTTAAAAGAGTTGTGGTCTACTAGAGTCGATACATACGATGTGTCCTTGGGCCAAAATTTCAACCTAAAAGCAGTACTGATGTGGACGATAAGCGACTTTCCTGCGTATGGCATGTTATCTGGATGGACAACACATGGTAAATAATCTTGCCCAGTTTGCATAGACGATATAAAGTCTTTTTATCTACCTAATGGAAGGAAGACATGTTGGTTTGATTGTCATCAGATATTTCTTCCTCCTGATCATCCTCTGAGGAGGAATAAAAAAGACTTCCTGAAGGGAAAAGACGCTACAAGAGAGTATCCACCAGAGTCCTTGACCGGTGAGCAAGTTTATTCTGAGCGGTTGAATTCTGTAAATCCACCAAGAACCAAGGACGTCGGTGGAAATGGTCATGAAAGGAAGATGCATGGATATGGAAAGCACCATAACTGGCACATGAAAAGCATTTTATGGTCGCTACCGTATTGGAAGGACCTTAATCTCCAACATAATATTGATGTGCTGCATACAAAGAAGAATTTTTTGGACAACATAATGTACACTCTTATGCGTGTGAAAGGTAAATCAAAAGATTCTGTCATGTCAAGATTGGATATAGCAAAGTTCTGTTCTCGGCCACACTTACATCTTGATAGTAGGGGTAAAGCACCTTTCCCGCCCTACACATTGATAGACGAAGCCAGAAAAAGCTTATTGGAATGTGTATAATACTCGGTTAAATTTCCAGATGGCTATTCGGCAGACTTAGCTAGTTGTGTTGATATGGAAAATGGAAAGTTTTCAGGCATGAAGAGCCATGACTGCCATGTTTTCATGGAGCGGTTACTTCCATTTATCTTTGCAGAACTCCTTCACCGGAATGTCCACCTTGCGTTATCAGGTATATTAATTAATTATTTAAAAAATTGTAACACGAAACAAGTATATATATATATATATGAAGTGATTAAAGGTTTCTCCGTAATTAATGTGATGAAGTTTGAATAAATATAATATTGCAGGGCTTGGAGCATTTTTCCGGGACTTATGCTCAAGAACTTTGCAAACAAGTCGACTTCAAATTCTAAAACAGAACAATGTTTTAATCCTTTGCAATTTGGAAAAGATATTTCCACCATCTTTTTTGATGTGATGGAGCACCTGCCTATACATCTTCCCTACGAAGCTGAACTGGGAGGCCCTGTCCAATATAGGTGGATGTATCCTTTTGAAAGGTTTTTCAAAAAATTGAAAGGAAAAGCAAAGAACAAAAGATATGCGGCAGGATCAATTGTTGAATCATATATCAATGACGAGATTGTTTATTTCTCTGAGCACTATTTTGCTGCGAACATACAAACAAAATCAAGGTGAGCAATTAAGAGTAACTATTTTTAAAGTGATATTTAATTTAATAGTCATAATAATTATTGTTTTAATTTTATGGTCAGATTAACAAGATTTGATGAAGGTGAAGCATTTGAATATCATGTCCCTGGAGTACCCTCTATATTTACTCAAGTTGGCTGTCCCAATGGAGAAATGAATGAAATATGGCTTTCAGGTGATGACTATCGTTGCGCACACGCATATGTTTTACGGAATTGTGACTATTTTCAACCAATTGAGAGGTATATAATTAGTTACATGTCACAAATTAGTTACATTTTAAGATATCTAATTCCACTATATTTTCTCATATACATTTGTGGTGATCTGGTCTTTCTATATTTAGTATGTTCGAGAATTATATTTCGGCAAAATATCCAGGACTTAGCGAGAAAGAACTCTCCTTGAAAAGAGCTGATGAATATCATTCATGGGTTAATCAATATGTATGTTAAATAATTTTTCGTGATATACCTATTTTACTTATTGTTATTATTTAAAATAACGGAACTTATATGCAGGTTACTTATTGGAACGCCTTCAATCCATTTCCTACTTGGGTTCAAGAAATTATCCATGGACCTTTGAACAAGGCTACAACATGCCCAATGTATTTTACAAGCGGTTATTTGTTTCATACAGAGAATCACGGTGCTGGACGAAAGACATGTAACTATGGGGTCTCTATTAAAGGTGAAAATTATGTGAATGCATCTGATGCTGCAGATTTCTACGGGACATTAGCTGATATCATAGAACTTGAGTATGAAGGGATGCTTGGGTTGAAGATCACACTATTTAAGTGCAAGTGGTATGACCCTGTTATTGGTAGAGGCACTCGCAGAAGTAATGGTGGCGTTGTAGAGGTTTTTTCATCCAGAAAGTACAATAAATATGAACCATTTATTCTAGGTATGTATATAAATTTCCACATTAATTATATATTGTCACTATCACCTTTATATATAATATGTGTAACCTTTACACGTTGATTGCAAAACAGCATCTCAAGTTTGTTATATTTCGTACCCAAACATAAAGAAACCAAAGCATTTGTGGCTCAATGTTCTAAAAGTAAATCCGAGGGGAAATATTTCTGGAGAACCAACTCTTTTGCAAATAGAAACTGATGATGTTGTATTGATCACTACAATTGAAGATGTCATAGTAGACAATTTGGAAAGGGGAGACCCAATAAATCTCGATTATGATGTTGCAGACGCGGAACCTGAAGATGAATTTATCTGTAATTTATCGTCTTCGGATGATGAAGAAGAAGACGATGAAGAACCCTGATACGTAAAATAAATTATGTATAAGATATGTAAAATAATTTACTGTTTAATAAACATTTGGAAGACCTTGTTAATTTCTTTAAGATTATTGTTTTATACAATAAGTATAACTTTTTTTTGTGTCATAAAAAAAAATTAACAATTTGACTTTGGGGTTATTCAAAACCAGGTCTAATGATATTAATCAGGGTACATTAACCATCTGAACCAATTCCTTTTTTGTGAATATAAACAAAACGTATTGCTTATATTGTGTAATAGTCCTCTTATATTTGGGCCCAACAACATTTCGATCTGATCCATCAAAATCGATCTGAGACAAACCTATTCCTAAACCTAAACCTAAAACATTCGATCTCTCCTTCTTCCTCACTTCCTCATCTCCTTCTTCCATTAACCCTAAATCAATCCATCAATTCGATCCATCTCCTTCTTCCTCAATCGATTTATCTTCTATGTCGTCGAACCCTGCTGTTAAGAAAACAAAAAAGAGAAAGGTTGCACCCAACCTTTCTCAGAGAGTCGGACCCTCTAACCAACCCCCACCCGTCGTTAGAAGACCCAACCCTCTTCCACCTCAGTACAATTTCACGCCAACGGCTCGAATTCCTTCCTCGTTCACGCCCCAAGAGCAACAACATTTCCGGAACTTCCCACCGCCACAGACGCTTTTCCAGAACTCAGCCAATCAAGTTCCTGATCTGCCCATTTCGACACCTGAGGTTCAGAACAATACTGCTCACATGCCGGAGGATCATCTGCTATCTCCAACGCAGCACTCTCATGGTCATATTCAACAACCGTCTTCTCAAGGTAACAACTACGAGCCTCAACTCCAGGATGAGACGATGCAATCTCTAACTGTCCTGCTTACGATGCCTGGCCGTGAGAAGTTTACGACTGTTCTCTCTCTCATACCATTGGAGAAGACGACTTGGTAATGTTTCTAGCTTTGGTTTGATGTAGAATTCGATTTAATTGCTTTGGTTTGGTGCAAGCAATTGGTTTGTCATACTTAGGATGTCTTTGGTTCTCATAGTTTGCGGATTGAATTCTTTTGTTGCTTTAAATTGGTTTGTTTGATTGAAAGTTTCAATCTCGTTGCTTTCAATCTGTTTGTAAATCTCCTTGCTTTCAATCTTTTTGTCAATCTCGTCGCTTTCAATTGGTTTGTCATTCTTATTGCTTTCAATTCGTTATAGTAGTGTATGTGAAACAATTGATGCAATATAATCTCTTTAGCATATATTGATTGATTATTATTTTTTTTATTTGCTTTATAACTGATCTGACTAACTAGCATTGTTTACATGTGTGGAGGTTTGATCGGGACAAAAAAGGTCAACTTGTTCGGAAGATTACCAAGATTTTTACAAACAAATTCGATGGTCCATATTATAGTTGGACTTGTGTGCCTCCCGATCGAAAAGAAAGATACTTCATGAAATTTGCGGTAAGAATAGTACAATGTAACATGTTTTTTACTTGTGTTTATTGCTTGTTTTCACTAACTTCACTAACATAATTCCTTCTCTCTTTTGTTATGTAGAAAACTCACACCTGTGATCCATTGATAACAGGAACCGTTCAAGAACATTTCAACACCATCTGCAACCGTCGGATGAAGGGCATGGTTAGCGATGCAAGGACATCTCGAATTAAACCTTCATGGATTGAAGGTACTCTCTGGCAAGAGATGGTTGATAATTGGGATACTGAAGAACAACAACAAAGGAGTTCAACCTATTCCAATTGTCGTTTGTCTGACCGTAATGGTCTAGGTCCTCACATCCACTTATCAGGACCCAAGTCATATAGAGAAATCCAAGATGATCTGGTTAAGTCATTTCTAATTTGTTAGTTACATTTATATCCTTTCTATCTTTAAACACTTTCATAACCATTCTTTATTTTGTAACATTGTAGGAAGAAGAGTTGGGAAGAGAGGTCAGTATGGGTGAAGTTTTTTTCAAAACACATACAAAGCCGGATGGTTCTTATGTGGATGGCAAGGCAGAGAAAATTCATCAAGCTTATCAGCAGAAGTTGCAGGAGAAGATGGCTGAGCTTGAGGCAGATTCAAGCCTTTCAGATGGTACTTCACACCGTCGAGAGCTCACCACCGATGAATGTACTGCCATCTTCCTTGAGGTAAAGTACCATTTCTATTCGATCATGAATTTGTTTTGCTCTTTATTTACAGTTTTTCTTTTTGGTAAAAACAGTGCACTGAGAAGGATTCACGAGGAACTCCTTATGGTCTTGGAAGCCTCAAAGCTAATCTTGGCAAGGGCAAGCAACGATCACAAACTGAAGCCTTTCTTACATTGCAAGAGCAACTCAAGTAAGCCCAACGACAAATTGAAATTCAGGCGACTCTCAATGCTGAAGTTGCTGCTCGAGAAAAAGAGACTGCTCTCCTTGTGGCTGAGCAAAAGAATGAGATCAAAGAGTTGTCGTTGATGGCAAAGTTTATGCACGACACAAATCCAGCCTACTTGGAGTTTATAGCCTCTCAATCAGCTGAGGAGGACAATCAACATTCACCAACACCATGATCAACTCCAATATGGTTCCTATATTTTCTTAACTCATGAACCAAGTTCTTTTGTTCAGTTTGTATGTGTTATAAACTCTTTCTCTCTTTGGTTTTGGTTTGATTTCTGTTTTGGACTAATGTATTTTCTGGTTTCAATAAAATTATGGTTATTTATATAATGTGTTTTCATTAGAATTTGGACTTGTATATTATGTTTGTTCTCCATTTCATTAATTTCAGGATTAAAATCAGGATTAATATCAGAGTTACGAAACAATAATAACTAGTTAATTTTATTATTTTCTAAAACAAAGTTGTCGTTATGTAGTCGTCATTTAGACAGAACATTGTCGCTAGGTTGTCGTTAAATAGTCGTTAAATATGACGACTATTTAACGACAACCTAGTATTGCAATTTTATTCATGTAACAAAGTCGTAACTTCGTCGTAAATTAGTCGTCATATTTAACGACTATTACACGACAACTACTAATATATTCGTACACTAGTCGTCAAATTGTCACTAAATTTAGTTACTACATAACGACTACGTAACCACAATTTACAGACAACAGTGTATAGTCGTTAAATACCGACTAATTAACGACCAACTGTATTAGCGACAAAATATTAGCTACAACAGTGTATAGTCGCAAAATAGTCGCAAATTTTCAATCAACGACTATTTAGTGATTATTACTACAGTGGCCGATCACCTGATTTCTTGTAGTGTCTTAAAGAGCAGTTGTTCATATCTTGTTATGTGATGATGACTTTGATTATAATCTGCGTCGACAAAATATATAGGTTTAAGGAGAATGAATCTAATTTTTGAATGCAGATAATGATTGGTAAATGTGATCCTAAGAAGGAAAGAGTTGTCGAACAACTATTGGAACAAGTCCATCGCCTTCTAGAAAAATTTGATTCTAGTAGAGCTATTCTAGTTTGTAGAAACAATATCAAGTTTGTTTTTAATCTTGCAAGAGAGGCAATTGTTTCTCAAACCAGCACCGCCTCGGAGGTTAAGGGAGAAGTTTGTGTCATTTCTCTGGAAGAAACCACGGTAGATCGCATGTTCTTTGTCGGTAAATGCCTTCACCGTTATTGTTTTCCTTGTATTAATCAGTTTGTGGAAGTCAAACTGCAAAACGGAACTGTGCCCACATGCCTTGATAATGAATGCAAGTTAGAGCTGAGTCTTCAATACTGTAGCAAGGTTTTGAAACCTAAGGTGATTCAGATGTGGAAACACAAGATGAAAGAGGATTCCATTCCCGTAGCTGAGAGTATCTATTGCCCCTATCTAAACTGCTCAATGTTGATGTCCAAAACCGCGGTTTCTCGATCTGATCAATCGAACGATGCAACATGTATCAAATGTTCTGGACTCTTTTGCATTGATTGTAAAGTACCATCGCATTCTGATTTGTCGTGTACTAAGTACCAAGAACTTCACCCTGGCACTCTAGTTGATGATGAGTTGAAGCTTAAGTCTCTAGCACAGAACCAAAAATGGCGCCAATGTGTCAAATGTCGACATTTAATTGAGCTTAATCAAGGCTGCAACCACATGATTTGCAGGTATATATATATATATATATATATATATATATATATATATATATATATCTTTAACGCAATTAAGATATAATTTGGGACTATATATTTACATTTTTATAATGTCTTATATGGTTTTTTGTAGATGTGGGTATCAGTTTTGCTACAGATGTGGAGTTGAATGGAAGAAGAGTCAAGTGATTTGTCCTACAGGTTGCTCACGTGCTGCCGATGGTGATTTTGATTATAATGATGGAGATGATCATGAAGGTTGCTGGGATGATTTGTATGCTGATGGTGGTTTATCCGATGATTCTCCCCCTGTCCCTGATTACGTGGGTTATTATAGTCTTTAGTCTATGTGTTTGGATTTAACAAGTTATTTTGATACACCTTTTGCATCTCTTACTCATAATCTTCAAATTTACATGTTTTATCATGGTACTTTGCAAATATATTTAGTTTCTTTTGTAACTTGATAAATGTATTGGATTTTCTGAAATATGGATCGTAAGTACTACATGTTTATAATTAATCAAATATTGTTCAACAAATAAAAATATTTGCATAGAAATTAGAAAAGTAAAACATCTAGTAGCTAGTATGGACTGTGCATGGAATATCTCACACGAAATCTAAATGCCCTCTCAATCAATCTATGATACTAAAAACCCTTACATCAATGTGAGATAATCATAGAATGCAAAAAGAAACCGGTACGAGGGTCACATCCCTCAAAGGTAAACACTTTCTTAGTCCATTCAACGGATCCCCAAAGCTCTTTTAAACCGCGTCTCTCGAACAAAACCTCGGCACACCAAATCTCCGTTTTACATTTCTTACGACAACAGTGATCTGGAGAGCGAACCGCCACCCACTTCCACCACACTGTCATACTTTTTCTATTGCAGGACTTTCCCACAGAATTAATATCATTAAAAAAATATGTATAATCAGAGAGTTCTTCAAGTCCTTCAACACATCTCCATATTGAATCTTGCTTTGGATCATTCCAATAAATATTATGATGGGAAATTGACATTAGACGTAACCCGTTATCTACCAAGCAAATCTTCGTATCCAAGTTAAGCTTCAAACCATCCCTGGCATAAACCTTTCCACCCATTACCAATTTGCCTGGCACCACACTCATTTGAGCGGTGAGGTTTAGTGTTGTGGGCAATAATGGCTCCCAAGTTTGGGTCTTTGGATCATAAACCTCTCCCCAACCTTCGATATTGTCTAAACTAGAGCCTCCAATCACGTAGATTTTACCATCGATCACATCAGCAGCTGCAGCTTCTCGAGGTAGACGCATGTTTGGTAATATACGCCATTCACGAGATTGACCATCAAAACTCAACACTCTATTGCTTTTATGTCCATTAACGAGGCCTCCGATTATATAAATCTCCGAACGATTGAAACAACACTCGAGGATTCGGGAAGTTGGTGAGGAAACGAAGGGACAGGTTTCAGTTTCTGTTGCTTGGGGATTAGGGAAACTTTGAACCAGCGGACAGGTTTCAGTTTCTGTTGCTTGGGGATTAGGGAAACTTTGAACCAGCTAGGGTTAGGGTTTTTCTTATTCAGGTCTAAGCAAACGTAGAGGTAATCTTCTGTTATTCCGTTGCGTGATCGTGTGGCCTCGAGCTCAGGGGAAGCAATGAGAGATCGAAAATACTTGGAGACTAAGGATAGAGTTGGACGACTGTATCTTGGGACACGAGCCAAACAATGGAGAACGATCTCCTCCGGTAACGATGAAAAGGACGTCGGAGAAGATGAATTCTTCATCTCTTTCGTCGTCTATATGTCTTTTTGATTCTGGTCTGGGAGCTCATTTTTAATTTTAAACGAATACTACCTAAAATTGAACTTTTATACGTAGCATGTGCTACGGCCTAAGCTAATGAAGCATTTATAAAGAAAAGTTTTGGAAATTTTCTGATATTTCTTATGATATATTAGGGAATTTTTCTTTTTTATAAATTAGGATAATGAGATAATTTTAAAGATTATCGTCATTGAAAAAATATTTAATTATTTTAAAAATATAAAAAAAAAACTTAAGAATTTAATTTTTGATATTGAGATTAGAAGCTTTTAATTACTTTCCGGACACGTCATTTATTTTCTATTTTCTTTAGGTTTAGTCTTAGATTATATAACTTAATATCCTTTTGCGTTTAGATGTTCGATCCCTCATCCCTACATATATAAAGAGACTTTTGTTACTTTTTAACAATTCTGTTATATACTTATATCCTCACACGAAGCCACCTCTTCTACTAATTTGAAAGTATGCACAATAAATCCATGAAGAAAGAAGGCAATCTAGCACGAGAAGATGGCGCAAAACTCTCACCTGGAGATTTAAGTTCTACTCCTACAGCCTTCATTTCAAGGGTTTAATATCGGGGAAGACGACGGGGTTTGGGGTTGTAATTTGTAGAGAAGAAGATGGTTGTCGCTTGTTTCACATGAAGAAATCACTTGATGACTCTTTCATTACAGTTTTGGAGGCTGAGCTCATAGCTAGCCCTAGGCAAAAAAAGCGGACCGAGCACCCAAACTGAAACCGACCCGAAAAACCCGGTTTCGGGTAAGTTTGGTTTTAGGCGTTTTACACCAGCGGTTCCTATATATGTGTACCCGTGGTTACGGTTCGGTTTCGGTTTTTATCTCATACCCGATCGGATAACCCAAAAACCCGAAACGTTAAACATATAACCCGATCTATACGACTATTAAACTTGGGCGGCACCGCTGTATATGAGCCTATGAGAATGAGAGCATGGGGAATTAGGGTTAGGCAGGATTGTCGATTGAGTTTCCTTCTAGTCTCGATTATCGAATTTTTTGTTGCCTTTCTTTTCTTTATGTCTAATTGTCTATGGTCAATATATTATGAAACGCAAACCTGGAAACCCTAACTCAAACCATTCAATCTCCGGAGGTCACTTCTCCACCTTCCGCCTTGTCAACAAACCAATCGGAGGTAAATTCCACCACCACCGTCTCTTATTGTGTTTCATTTTTCTATTTGTGATTCAAACCAAATCTAATCATTGATGACTGATGACTTTAGTCTTAATGGAGTTTTATATATCGATTTTTGGGTTATGAATCATGTTAGAATTAGATGTTGGATTTCTGGGTATTGGATTTTGTAATCTGTAATTCTGTATGGTTTTGTCTCATATTAGAATTAGATGTTGTAGTCTAACTTGTTTCAAAACTCAAAAATCAAAATCAAATACTCAAATGTGGAGACTTTGATTCATTAGTTTGTGACTTTGTGACACAAAATCTTTCTTTCTTGTGACTGTGTTTTCTTGTAAACTTTGCTTTGCTGTTCTAGACTTCTAGTTCTACACATTAATGTCTCTGATTTTCATTTTGTCTTATAACTTGTACTATTCTAGACTTGTAGTTCTAACTTAACGCTTTGTGCCTTGTGAGTTGTGACTGTTTTATTTAAAACTTCTACTGTTCTATTTCCACGTATTAATGTCAGTAATTTTCATGTTGATGCAGATGGCTTCTTGTGATAATCCAGCAAACAATGATGATCTGATGATAGATGCAACAGATGATGATGATGATATTCAAACGCCTATCTCTAGAAAGACAAGAAAGGGGAAAGATAACAAAACTGAGGGTGAAGAAGGAGAAGGAGGTAGTGGTTCTAAGTTAATAAAGAAGACAAGATATGGGGTTTGGGAACACTTCACCAGACAAGCAGCAAATTCGGACAAGTGCAACTGCAATTACTGTAAGAAAGAAATGGCTTATCCAACCAAGTTTGGAACCTCCACTCTGAAGAATCATATCAAAAAAACCTGCAAAGCATACAAGGTATGGTCGAGTGCTAATCAAGACAAAACTCAAACTGTGTTTACTCCTGATAGTGTTGGTGGCAGTTTAATTGTTAGTAAGGTTTCTGAATCAATCTTTAGAGAGGCTGTTAATGAGATGTTGGTTATAGGGGAACTACCATTGTCTTTTGTAGAGAGTTTAGCTTTTCGACATTTCTGCTCTAAGGTTCAGTTCTATATGCCTCATTCTTGGAGAACAGCTACAAGAGACATATATGAGATGTATGTCACAAAGATTGTCACTGACGACATATATTTGGGTTGCTCCGACTACTGGAGCAAGCTACATGGTAATAACGGCTCATTTTGTTGATGTTATGTGGAGGTTAAGGAAGATGATCATAGGATTCAAGAGTGTTGATGATCATAAAGGTAAAACAATTGCTAAGGTTCTGCTTGATTGTTTGGCTGAGTGGGATATAAAGAGAGTTTTTTGCATCACTGTGGACAATGCTACAGCTAATAGTTCAGCGATGAGGAAATTCACGGAAGCAATGAAGCAGATTAGAGATGATTCAATGGTCTTGAAAGGTGAATATTTGCATTTGAGATGTGCTACTCATATTCTGAATTTGATTGTGAAGGAGGGTATGCAAGAGATAGATAGCAGTGTGTCTGCAATTCGGAATGGTATTCAATATGTGAGGTCTTCAACAAACAGACTCAAGTCGTTTTACTTCCGAGTTGACACAGGAAAGATCAAAAGAGGAAGCCTCCCTTTAGATGTGAAGAAAAGATGGAATTCAACTTACCTCATGTTAGAACAAGCTCTAAAGTTCAGACTGGCATTTGAGTAGATGGAGGCTGAAGATAAACCCTACAATGATTATTTTCAGGAAAAGGTGGATGGAAAGAAAAGGATTGGACCACCTATTAGAGATCATTGGGATGAAGTTGAGAGGTTGGTTCAGATTCTCATCATTATTTACAAGTCTACATTGGTTTCTTCAGCTTCAACTAGTGTTGCCTCTCATAAAATATACAATGAGATAGTCACCATTACTAAAACCATTACGGCGTTAAGTGTTAGTTCTGGAGTTGAGGAAAAACTGCAGACAAAAGCTTCAGCTATGTTAGATAAGTTAGGGAAGTATTGGGATCTATTTGGGGATAAAATGGAAATGAACAAACTGTTGATAATGGCTACTGTTTTTGATCCTAGGAAGAAGATGAGTTATTTGAAGCTCTATTTTGATACACTCTATGGCGAAAATACTGCATAAGCTACTCATCTTTATGATTCAGTCAACATGATCTTGAAGGATCTCTATGATGAGTATAGCAGTTTCTCCCATTTGTATGACTTGGAATATTGGATTTCATGGTTGAATTCTATTAGTATTATCTATTGAGTATTGTGTCAAATTTGCAGGAATAATTGCTAGTACTTGTGTTGTGTAGAATCAATCTGCAGGTCACTTAGTCTCGGGTATAAACCGGTTTTCGGTTTATAAAGGCAAATTTCCGGTTTTCGGGTAGAATCGGGTAGAAATTAGTGTATTCGGGTAGCCATAAACCGAACCGACATGGAACCGATTTTTTCCGGGTATCAGAATTCTAACCCGAACCGACCCGTACCCAAGAAAACCCGACCCGAACCGAAACCAATTTTTTAGTTTTACCTTATCGGTTCCTAAAGTCCTATACCCGATAACCCGAACCTGATCGGGTTTTACCCGAAACCCGAATGCCCAGGGCTACTCATAGCATTGAAGTGATGTCTAACCGAAGCTGTGAATTTGGGGATCAATCATATCTCAATTTTCTGCCGTGATTATCGGGTTTTTGAATTTGTAAGTTTCTCTCTTTTCTTCCCTGTTAATGTTCACCATGTCTTGTAATTGATGTTTTCTTTTAATCTTTGAATGTTTTAGCTCATGGAAAGATCCACGCCTAAGCAAGAGATCATCGCCTTGCTAATGAATGATGTGCAACGCATCAGGCAACAATTGACATCTAGCATCCCTGTTCTTGTAAGTGGGACTCAAGGTATGTCTCTTGCTCAAAACAATACTTGCAGTATCTTTTTGGAATCTGATATCGAAGCGGCAAAGATGCTTTTTGTTGCATTCTGTAATCATAAATCCTGCAAGAAATGCCTGAAAAGACATATAGAAGAAAGACTACTAGATGGAAAAAGTGTACAAAAATGTCCTGAGTATGGCTGCAAATCAAACCTGGATCGTAGAAGCTGTGCACATCTTTTGACACCTAGATCTACTAATTTTCGTATCTTTATTTTTTTTCTTTGACTGACTTCTTCTCTTCTCGTCTTTCTTCTTCCTTATTAGATTTTTAGGGCTTTGAAGCGTCCAAATCGAGAAAAAATGGAGGTTGCGGTAGGTTAGACGAGGAGATCATGGATTCAGCATGTTACATGGATTCAGTTTCCGAAGAACGCCGCTCTCGTGAGCTTAAGGACAGTCTTCATCCTCTAATCCTTAGTATCGATTCACTTGTTCAACTTCGATCTGATCTTAGCTGAAACTTTGATCTCCTTGAATCAAAGATTTGGTTTCGTTGGTTGAAGCGGCTCCGATGTGGCGAGGCCAGTAAGCGGCTCCGATGTGGCGAGGCCAGTTAGCTGCAGCGAAGAAACTAAAGAATCTATGGCAAGGACATGGAGGCGACAGCTTCTCCGGTGGTGTGTGGTTTATTTCTGTTTTGGTTTGCTTTGTAGTCCTAACCGGACCAGTTTGGTTGATATGGTTAGGTAAGAATAATAATATGAAAAGTAAATTGATTTTAGATTTATTTGTTATGTAAAAAATTGATTTTATATAGATTATTCAGATTTATCATAAATGATCATTTTATTTTAATTCAATTTTGGAATTCGTATTATTACTGAAAAAAAAATTGTATATTATTTATTAATTTGGTAGGAAACTCATAGGAATCTCACAGGAATATTTTGGTAGAAAAATGGAATGAAATATATGGTAGAAAAATTGTAATATAGATTTAGTAGGAAAATGGTAAGAATAATTTTTTTACGAATATTTTGGTAGGAAAATGGTTAAAAAGGTTATTTCTATTTTCCTACGAAAATTCTTACGAAAGCTTTTTTGTAGGAAATTGGTAAGAATTTTCCTACAAAATGCCTACCAAAACTGATTTCCTTCGGGCTATTACCTCCAACATGTTTTGTAAGAAAATTCGTAAAAAACATGGAGATACCTCCAAGGAAACACCTGTTTCCTTCTATTTTCATTCGAAATTTGCGGTAGGAAATCGAATGTTTTCTTGTAGTGATCGACACTTGGTCACTCCACATTTATAAAGCTGAAAAGGTAATTGAAGATGATGTTGGACTTGGGTGCACTCTCAGCCATGGAGATACATATCAAGTATGTTAAGAAGCCCTAATGGTCTATGCAATATGTAGGTCAGTGAGTAGGTAGGAAAACCAAACCTCCTTAATTCTTGATGTTTCGATTATATCTACATTTCTCATTTATCTAGTTGACTTTAGATTTTCCAGTTAGTATTATGCCTCGAGTTCTATAATTTGGGGGTAACGCTTCTAACATTAAGAAATTCAACTTTCCATTTATCCATTCAAATTATGTATGCATTCCATACACGAGGATAGGATCGATAAATTATATTATCCAAAGTTATAAAGTCAAGAATACACACTACAAATTCAAATTCGCGAACGAATTCTTCATACAGATTTCAAGCAATCTTTACACATATTAAAGAAAAAACATGAAACCATATGAAGGTTTTGTAGCCAAATTTTAATCCAAATCCAAAGAAACTTAAAAGATACAAGTAGCATCAAGAACAAAAGGAAAGAAGAAATAAAATAAAATTCAGTAGCTTAGTTTCGAATGGCATTTGTTGTTTTAATGATAGTAATACGAAGATGGGGATCATGAGGTTTAATACTCAGTTTTTGGAGAAGGTGAATACGATGGAGGAGGTGGGGATTTGTACTCAGCCTTTGGTGAGGGAGAGTAATAAGGTGGCGGTGGTGGGGAACTGTAGACATATGGTGGTGGAGGAGATTTGTAGTACACCTTAGGAGAAGGTGAGTAGTACGGTGGTGGTGGGGAGCTGTAGACATATGGTGGTGGTGGAGACTTATAGTCTACCTTAGGGGATGGGGAGTAGTATGGTGGTGGTGGGGAGCTGTAAACATATGGTGGTGGAGGAGATTTGTATGCAACCTTAGGGGATGGGGAGTAGTATGGTGGTGGTGGAGAGCTGTAAACATATGGTGGTGGAGGAGACTTGTAATCTACCTTAGGGGCTGGTGAGTAGTATGGTGGTGGTGGGGAACTATAAACATATGGTGGTGGAGGAGATTTGTATACAACCTTAGGGGATGGGGAGTAGTATGGTGGTGGTGGAGAACTGTAGACATATGGTGGTGGAGGAGACTTGTACACAACCTTAGGGGATGGAGAATAACATGGAGGAGGTGGTGGACAAACACATACATGAGGATGTGGTGGAGACTTGTAGTACACCTTAGGAGAAGGCGAGTAGTGTGGTGGTGGTGGAGACTTGTAGTCTACCTTAGGGGTTGGTGAGTAATATGGTGGTGGTGGGGAACTGTAGACGTATGGTGGTGGTGGAGACTTGTAGTACACCTTGGGAGAAGGCGAGTAGTATGGTGGTGGTGGAGAACTGTAAACATATGGTGGTGGTGGAGATTTGTAGTTTATCTTTGGGGCTGGTGAGTAGTATGGTGGTGGTGGGGAACTGTAAACATATGGTGGTGGAGGAGATTTGTACACAACCTTAGGGGATGGGGAGTAGTATGGTGGTGGTGGAGAACTGTAGACATATGGTGGTGGTGGAGACTTGTAGTCTACCTTAGGGCTTGGTGAGTAGTATGGTGGTGGTGGAGAACTGTAAACATACGGTGGTGGAGGAGATTTGTATACAACCTTAGGGGATGGGGAATAGTATGGTGGTGGTGGAGAACTGTAGACATATGGTGGTGGTGGAGACTTGTAGTCTACCTTAGGGCTTGGTGAGTAGTATGGTGGTGGTGGAGAACTGTAAACATACGGTGGTGGAGAAGATTTGTATACAACCTTAGGGGATGGGGAATAGTATGGTGGTGGTGGAGAACTGTAGACATATGGTGGTGGTGGAGACTTGTAGTCTACTTTAGGGCTTGGTGAGTAGTATGGTGGTGGTGGAGAACTGTAAACATACGGTGGTGGTGGAGATTTGTATACAACCTTAGGGGATGGGGAATAGTATGGTGGTGGTGGAGAACTGTAGACATATGGTGGTGGTGGAGACTTGTAGTCTACCTTAGGGGCAGGTGTGTAGTATGGTGGTGGTGGAGAACTGTAAACATACGGTGGTGGAGGAGATTTGTAGTCTACTTTAGGAGATGGTGAGTAGTATGGTGGTGGCGGGGAACTGTAAACATATGGTGGGGGAGGAGATTTGTACTCAACTTTAGGGGAAGGCGAATAATAAGGTGGTGGTGGGGAACTGTAAACATACGGTGGTGGGGGAGACTTATAGTCTACCTTAGGAGAGGGTGAGTAGTATGGTGGTGGTGGAGAACTGTAGACATATGGTGGTGGTGGAGACTTGTAGTCTACCTTAGGGCTTGGTGAGTAGTATGGTGGTGGTGGAGAACTGTAAACATACGGTGGGGGAGGAGACTTGTACTCAATCTTGGGGGATGGTGAGTAGTATGGTGGTGGTGGTGGAGAACTGTAGACATATGGTGGAGGAGGAGAGTTGTATTCAACCTTAGGTGATGGAGAGATAGATGGTAGTGGTGGTAGAGAAACGTATGGTGGTGGGGAAGACTCGTATTCTACCTTAGGAGATGGGGAAGAATATGGTGGTGGTGGAGAACTATACGTGTATGGCTCATATGCAGCAACCGTTGTTGCCATGATGATAACTCCTAGAGCGCAAATGAGATTGGCTGAAGGCCCCATCTTAGAAGAAGATCGCATTGTGATTATAGTTTTCTTTACCAACGCCTTTGTTGGTTAGTTTCTCTTGTTTTGGTTTGTGTTGTAATGAATGGGCGCATGGGTTTTTATAGCAAAGTGCAGCTGTACTATTCCTTTTTCCGTGTCCTTCTGGACTCTTTCCAACTAAATCGTGGAAGCATGTCTACACGATAGTGTGAGAGACGTGCGAGAACGTTTGTGGAATGTCAACGGGCCACTTTCATTTTTCTTTTCATGTTAACGAAGAATTATATGTATCATGTTGCTTCATTTCGGACAACGAGCTAGTTTCATTTTTATTTTTACTTTTTAAAGGTTCACGTCATACCATCTTTTGGGTATTTGACGCAGCTTGTTATTAATCTTCATTGATCTTATATAGTCGATGTTGTTTTCCCTAAACTATTAATACAAGATCATTTGTTCAAGATAATTTACATAAATTATAGGCGGGTGTACAAAAAAAAATTCAAGGGTTGTAATATTATGTAATTTAATTATTTAGAAAAATACTAGATTTAGAAAGCAATTTTCTAAATAAATATACATCTGCTTTATTTTAAAATATGATATAAATGGATATTTCTTGGACGAAAAAATGAATATGCTACAGCTTTAAAATATATGTTCTTTTCTGCATGGTCCTTGGATCTTGTCATCTTGAGCATTTAAATAAACACAAACATATATATGTGAGCATTTGAATAAACACAGCTTTACATTGACAACTTTGTAAAGGATACAACTGAAGAATTTTTCTATTAAAAGAATCGAACATAAAATATGTTACGAAATATACAATAAACGCAACTGTTACTTGGAGGCTATGATGATAAAATTTATTTTCATTATATAGATTATAAAATTATATTCATTACTGTTATTATGAATATTCGGTGTTTCTAAATACAATATTCAATTAGAAATAAAAATCCAAAAATTCTGAGTTTATCTACTCTAATTTATAATAAAATCAAAAAGAACCCAATTTAAAAAAAAAAAAGAAAAAAAGAAAAAAAAACAAAGTCAAGGCCAATTCTTTTTCAGAATGCTTCGTATAATCGTATTACCTTCCTAACCAATTCTTTTTCTGCGATCTAGGTTATAATTTCAGTGAATATTACTAATATCTATCATACATTTTCAGTGAGTTAGTGTAAAATCCTAAGTTATTCAATCATGAATTTTTAAAACTTCAGTGAATACAATTTTATTGAAACAGTGATTTGAAAATATACCTCCTATGTTATTTAAAATTTTATAAGAAATTTAGATGATTTTCAACTTAAAAGTACATAATTTTTAATCTTATGGTTTAAAGCAGGATCAAAGGAATTTTACAATAATTATGAAAACTATCATACAATCATCAAACTCAAATCATTCAAAATATTAGATTCAATATACCCTTTTACTTTTGCAGCAATTGCATTTTGTATACCTTTATTTGGTGTTGAATGCAAAAGTAGACCCTATATTCGTTATTTGAGAAACATAATCACTATGAATACTGAAATTACAGTTGACTCCCTTACGAATAAACAAAAAACAGAAGCCAAAATGACAGATGTAATCCGAGGAGGTCTGCAACAGATTTCTTAAGGTGGATTACAAATTGACGTCAAAAAGAAGACATAAAAAGACGTCTACTCCTTAATTATAGTTTAAATTTTAATTAAAAAATTATAAAAAATAATTTGAGAAACTTATTGATCAAAGAATAACCACATAGATTTCCTGTATTGAAATAAAATAAATTTACATATAAACGAGTCAAATTAAACAAGGAAAAGTTGATTAGGCTAAAATTATTTGATTTAGGGTTTGCTTAAGTAGACTTCTCTGTAGACTATTAGTGGTTGACTTTGTGATGCAATCAACCATTAATATTATATTATCTTAATTTCACCGATAATTTAACCAAACAAATAGCTGAACTTAACCGAATGCGTACAGATTCTTTAATTTTAACCTAACCGGATAATTTAACCATATATATACTTCTTTCTATAAGTCAAACCTATTTTTTTATGTGATCTCTCCCTCAAATTTCTCTCTCAAAAATTCATATATTGAAAAAGTCTCCTTTCCTTCTTCTTTCTCTCTCAAAATATTTGTTATTTTTTTTATGACAAATTTCTACATCTAATTTAGTTCTACAACTCAGATTCACAACAAGAAAGAGTTAACAAAGAGAGTTGAGAAAGAGAGAGACAGAGTTTGTCGAGAAAGAGAGAGAGGAAGAAAGAAGAGAAAGAAGGGAAACAACAATTTTTTTATGCCATTCAACAAAACTGAATTAACCCAACTTATCCGAATTAAACTGAAATTACCAAATTAACCGAATGAACCGAAACAACTGATATTTTCCATTTTTTGTAATTTCAGTTTTAATTCGAATAACAATTTCAAAATAAAAATAAAAAACCAAAAAACCGAAACAACCGAACCGAAAAAACCGACGTCCTAGGGCTACTATATTCTTAGAATAAGTCTTTTGGATAAGTCTTCGACATAATCATTACAAATATTAAATTGATTTGATTGATTTGCAGACGGTTCAGTTTCCCATGTAGAAGTCTGCCAGAGAAGTCGTTGACGTAATCATTACAAATAAACTGGAATTAGTTTTCTAAAACCGGGATTATTATAAATATTATAATTTGTACCATATCTCGCCGAACTCTGTATTCTTCAACCCCGCCGCTTCATCTTCGCAGCCGTTTCATCTTCGAATCAAAAAATCAAAAAAAAATCTTTATATATTTTCAATTGAAGACTTTTTTTCAATTATACAGACTTCACACATAACTCCAACTCGTTGACTTCAAAAATAAGTCTAAGTTAATGACCTAACTGCCTAATAAAACCAAAAACTTGATTTCTCCATATGTATAATATATAATCATTTCAAAAACATACAGAGGCAAGTATATATCATATATCAAAGAATACAACAAGAAAATCTTTAAAATTATTCACCAATTTGCAATAAATTGGTTTTCAAATTATGAAGACTTCATGTTGATATCAACCTTGTAGACATAATCTAGCCTCTATGAAGATACTTCCCTTGAAGTCTATTTTGTGTGGTCTATTTTTGCAATTACAATTTAATAAAGCATAAAGTCTACTAGGATAGTTGACTTCTTTTGTTGTCTTCCTTTGTTAACTTTTTTTTTGCAATTAAAAACATAGAACAGAGTAGACTTCTTAGAAAGTTTCAACAAGTTAACTTCGATTACAGTCTACTCTGGTTATTTTTGCAATTGACCAAACCATTGACTTTGTAGTAGACTTCTAGCTAACAAGTAGACTTCATCTATCCGTCAACTAGAAAAAGTAAACTTCGTTGTAGTTAATTTTGCAATTGAGCAAGTTTGACTTTCGCCAAGTAGACTACGTCCGAAGTCTCCAGGAATGTTGACTTCATTTGCAGTCTGTCGTGGTCATTTTTGGGGTTGACCAACATTTTAATTTTTTAATTAGTAGACTTCTTTTACAATCAACTAATTAATTTTATATCAATAATATTACGGTCAATGCTTAAATATTTTGGTCAACGCCAAAAATAGTCACTATAGAAGTCAAGAATTAGTCCGGCAGTCATCACTAAAAAGTCAAGAATTTGGTCAATTGCAAAAATACACCTTAGTAGACTGCAAACGAAGTATCCGACGGAAAGATCATAATGCAGTCTGAATCATATTTTTTTGTTTTCAAATTAAATTAAGGAGACTGAAATTTCAGTCTACGGGCTCGAAACTCGATAATTTTTTAATTGCAAAACTAACCACATAGTAGACTTTACATGATATTATGACGGCTAGACTAACAAATGAAGTCTAATTTCGCAAAAAAAATCAAGAAAAATCACGAAATTTACCGGAAAATAACCTTATGGGTGGTTGTTTCGCAATGTTAAGCAGCCGAGGACGTCGTCTTTAGTCAACAAGGAATAAACCCATCACCAATTTAATCACTATCCAAGAATCATGACATATAACATGATGAATGCACTTGCAAATTTTCTTGGATTAAAATAGAGAAGAGATGGAAGAAAATGAAGTTCTCATAGAATTGTGTGTTATTTAAGCTCACAAATTCAGGTTGTTGAAGCATTAAGAGCTTCAAATTTGGTTGTTCATGGTTGTTGGAAAATTGATGGTGGTGGCACAACCATAAATAAAAGAAGAAGATGAGGATATGGATGTAATAAACATTTTCGCAAGAAAGTCAAATAAATTAGAAATAATTGCATTTTGTGAATACAATGAATACATCCCTTATATATTACAAGAGAAACATTGTGGAGAAAAAGCTGATGTGTCTTCGCCAGAGAGCTCCGTACCAAATTTATTGTTCACCCTTAATATTCCATAAAATTACATAAAATTGTCACTGCTATATATATATATATATATATATATATTTTGTCAACTGCTATTCTATGTATTTTTATACACAATATTTTACTCCTATAAATTCTAAAATTGATAAATATTATCCCTACATATTTTCAAAATTAAACTAATTTCACTATGTATTGTAAAATAATAATATAACTATATTATGAGATGTAAAAAATATAAATTTAAAATCATATATTCAGAAATATAAATAATGTTACCTTTCTAATAATTTTATAAAGCTCTAATGGTGAAAGAATCGAAGATCATTTGAAACTGGCTCAATCTTTATTTTTTGCTAAAAACAATAACTATATTTGCCCAAAAAAACATATAATCACCAATTAAAATGACATGAATATATACTTTAATTTGGAGAATTATGTAGTTAAAAATTATATATAAATACGTAGTTATAGTGTTTTTACAGAAATCTTAAAATTTAGAAAATTCATTCCAATAAAAATGAAAACAAGTAATAATATTATACCAATAGCTGAGATATATAGGGATCTATGACCAATTAAAATTTGTAAAATCCAGTGATATAATATCATAAGTTCATAACTAAGACCAATTACGAAACAATTTTGTAATTTTATTTATCCATCAATTACGGACACATATATTACTTAAAAACTAATAATATCCAAATTAATAAAATTCTCCTTGATAAAATACTTTCTCGTATCTACTATATAAAATACTGGCGCTTTAAAATACGACATGTCAGCTTTTTCTTCAGAATGCTTCTCTTTTAATATTTAGGGGATATGAATTACGAAGAATGAAAATTTTTTGGGTCAAAAAAATTTAAGCGTTGCATTCAGACATATTAGATGGGTTTGTTCGCTTGACAATTAGGCTTTTTAGAAAATAATACAAAAATAACTCTGCACGTACGTGCGGGTCCAAACCTAGTAAGGATTTAATTGGGAGAAAGTGGCAAATGTTGGGGAGAGAAAAAGAGATAGTCAGTTTTGCAATTGACTCAAGTTAGGGGTCTAGTTATGCAAGCACCCCTTTACTTTTCATGTGCTTTTCTTTTTTTACACTATTACTGTAAAACCTCTATAAATTAATAAGGTCGAGACCACATAATTTTATTAATTTATAGAGGTTTAGTTTATCGATAAATTAATAATTATTAATTTATCGATAAAATAATAAAATATTAATTCATGAATTTTTTTTTTTTCATAGTTTTGAACATTTTTTAAAAAAAATAAGATACTTTTGTTATCATTCACACTTTTATAAAATTTTCTTAATTTATAATTTTGGCTATCGTAATATGATGGATGTCAATAGTTTACTAGATTATCCAGATAAAAATGATAAATGTTTAGAAGTTTAGAGTATAGAATAAATTGATGTTACTATCGTTCATGATGAAGTCCAAAAAGATATTGCGGTATCTTTAGAACTAATTATATGTAAGGAAGCAACTATCGTGTCTAGGACGCTCAATAATTTTTTGATGCAATTTGAGAAAACAACACAAAAAAATTTTGATGCAATGAAAAATATTATAGATAAGTTCAAACAAGAATGCAAATTCAAGAATAAGTAAACAACAATAAAGTCATATTTTACTAAATATTTTTAAATATATATTAGTTTATATCATTATTAATTTATGATATTTATGGGACCATATTTTTACATAAGATTTTAAAAAAATATTATCTTATTATTTTATCGAATTGTGTCATTTTTAACACCGACCCAATTTGGGACCTGACAAATTTATTAATTTATAGCGTATTAATTTAAAGAGTATTAATTTATTGAGGTTTTACTGTATCTAATTAGGAATTTTTTTCAATTAGGATAATGATGTTGTGAAACTAGAGAGTTTAGGGAGAAATCTCTTGTTCTTATTAATCATAATCGAATGGAGGTTACATATATATAGGGAGTAGAAAGGCTAAAGCCCAAACCAACATAAGAATAAGCTAATGGACTAATGGGCCTAAAGGCCATGACACATAACATGGACCATACATGGGCCGTATGGCCGTGTACCATGGACTGTAGATGGGCCGGTCTATAGAGTCCACTAAGTGTTTTACAACACTCCCCCTTGGACGAGATGACCGTGCCATGTTGGACGGGATCGACGCAATGTGCTTAGGGGATGCTGCCTCATTAAAACCTTACCAGGAAAACCCAGTGGGACAAAACCTTGGTGAAGGAAAAAGAGTACAGCACACATTGCTCCCCCTGTTCCAAACATCACTCCAAGTCCTTAAGCCTCCGCATTCCAATCTGGTGCGTGAGCTTCTTGAATGTTGTTGTCGGCAATGCTTTGGTGAAGAGATCGGCTGAGTTGTCGCATGACTGTACTTGTACCACTTGAACTTCTCCGGCCTTTTGTAGTTCATGTGTGAAGAAGAACTTTGGCAGTATGTGCTTCGTCCGATCTCCCTTGATGTATCCTTCCTTGAGCTGTGCGATGCAGGCCGTATTGTCTTCATAGAGTACAGTTGCTTCCTTGTTGTCGTCCAAGCCACTATCTGTCCGAATATGCTGGGTCATGGACCGCAACCAAACACACTCACGGCTGGCTTCATGGATGGCTATAATCTCCGCGTGATTTGACGATGTGGCCACAAGAGTCTGCTTCATTGAACGCCAAGAGATCGCCATACCACCGTGTGTAAATACATAACCTGTTTGTGACTTACCATTGTGTGGATCGGATAGATAACCTTCATCAGCAAAACCAACTAAACCTTCTTTGTTATGGTTAGTATAATATAGACCAAAATCTACCGTTCCTCGCAGGTACCGCAGGATGTGTTTAATACCATTCCAGTGCCTTATAGTCGGACAAGAACTATATCTTGCTAGGAGGTTCACGGCAAAGCATATGTCCGGCCTAGTGTGGCTAGCCAAGAACATTAACGCTCCTATAGCACTGAGGTAAGGCACTTCAGGACCAAGACCTTCTTCATTGGCCTTCTTAGGAGCAAATGGATCTTTATCCAAGTCTAAGCTTCTAACAACCATTGGGCTAGTCAATGGGTGAGCTTGCTCCATATTAAATCTCTTGAGTACATTTTCTGTATATGCCTTTTGATGCACAAGGATCCCATTGTTTCTGTACTCAAGCTGCAATCCCAAACAGAATTTTGTCTTGCCTAGGTCTTTCATCTCAAATTCTTTCTTGAGGTATTCTACAGTTTGGGCGATTTCCCCAGAGGTACCGAGGATGTTTAAATCATCTACGTAGACTGCTATTATCACAAATCCTTTGTTTGCAAACTTCTTTATGAATATACATGGACTGATTGGGTCATTCTTATAGCCTTTCTTAGCTAAATAATCACTTAGTCGGTTATACCACATTCGACCACTTTGTTTCAGTCCATAAAGCGATTTGTCTAGCCTTATGCAGTACTGGTCTCGAGAACCACTTTTATCTTTATGTTCTATACCCTCTGGTAATCTCATATAAATCTCATTATCCAGTGGACCATATAAATAGGCGGTTACAACATCCATTAACCGTAAATCCAAATTTTCTCTTATGGCCAGACTTATTAGAAATCTAAAAGTCGTTGCATCCATCACAGGGGAGTATGTCTCCTCATAATCTATGCCGGGTCTTTGAGAGAATCCTTGTGCTAAAAGCCGTGCTTTATATCTCACTATCTCATTTTTCTCATTTCTCTTCCTTACAAAGACCCACTTGTGTCCAACTGGTTTAATGGTAGGTGTTGTCCTTAAGATCGGACCAAACACACTTCTCTTCTTCAAAGAGTTTAACTCCACATCAATGTCTTCTTTCCATTTAAGCCAATCTTTACTTTGAGTGCACTCTAATATAGATGTGGGTTCTAGATCCTCATTTATCTCAAGTGCTACCTTGTATATAAATATTTCATCAATGTCGACATTTTTCCGGCTCCATTGTATTCCAGACATTATGTAATTGATTGATATCTCATTGTTATCAATTCCTTCAGGTTCTTGAGGTTCAGCGTCCTGAACTTCACCTAGTACATTAATTATTTCCGCGGCCATGTCTGGTTTTTCTGTAATTCCCTAAACCTCGGTCTGTTTTGCACCTTTAGACTTTCGAGGATTTTTATCTTTGGAACCTAACGGTCTACCTCGTTTCAAACGTGGTTTAGACTCTGTAGCAACTTGTTTATTGTGTTCCTTCTGAACATCAATACGTACTGGTGCATTGCAAGCTGGTATGTACGATTTTGTTACTCTCTTTGGGTCAGCAAAAGAATCTGGCAATTGATTAGCTAGCTGTTGTAAATGTATAATCTTTTGAAGCTCTGCATCACATGCTAGAGTTCGAGGATCTTGCCAATTTAAGGATGTTTGATTCCATGTTAATTCCTTGACCAGCTTGCTGGTCTCACCACCTAACATAGGGAATTCGGACTCACGAATTGACAGTCCGCGTATCTGGCCTTAAATAGATCTCCTGTCAATGGCTCAAGATACTTTATAATGGTGGGAGACTCATATCCAACATATATTCCCATCCTCCTTTGAGGTCCCATCTTAGTTCTCTGTGGTGGAGCAACGGGTGTATAAACGGCACAACCAAATGTTTTGAGATGGGATAAGTCTGGCTCTTGACCCGATAATAGTTGGGATGGTGAATATATGTGTTCACTAGATGGCCTGATGCGTATGAGTTCTGCTGCATGTAAGACCGCGTGTCCCCAAGCCGACACAGGAAGCTTCGATCTCATTAACAATGGTCGAGCTATCAATTGTATACGTTTAATGAAGGATTCAGCTAATCCGTTTTGTGTATGGACATGTGCCACAGGATGTTCCACACTCACCCCCATGGACATACAGTAATCATTAAACGCTTGGGATGTAAATTCACCAGCATTATCTAGACGTATAGTCTTAAGTAGAAAGTCTGGAAAGTGTGCTCTTAATCTTATGATTTGAGCCAACAGCCTAGCAAATGCTAGGTTCCTTGTGGATAACAAGCAAACATGAGACCATCTGGTTGATGCATCGATCATAACCATAAAGTATCTAAACGACCCACATGGTGGGTGTATTGGTCCACATATATCACCTTGTATCCTTTCCAGAAAATGTAAAGTCTCTTTTGTGACTTTTACTGGTGATGGTCTTGTGATAAGTTTCCCTTGTGCACATGCTACACAAGTGAGATTTTTAGGGAAAACCTTTTTCTCTTTAAGATTGTGCCCATTCGAACTCTTAATCACTTTACGCATCATGTTCGAACTCGGGTGGCCTAACTGGTCATGCCATAGAGTGAATTGTTCAGTGAACATTTTGTGCTTTGCCAAGTTAGCTTCTATCATGTTTATCTTAGCATGGTATAAACCAGTGGCTAGTGCAGGTATAGTCTCTAGGACCTTCTTTTGGCCATTTACATTTTCTGTAATGTATAGGAATTCTTTAGTTCCTTCACCCTTGGTTTCAACATGATAACCATTTAGTCTTATATCTTTAAAGCTCAATAAGTTTCTCTTAGAGCTGGGTGAGTATAAGGCATCACTTAGTTCAATGTGTGTGCCGTTAGGCAACAAAACGTGAGCCTGGCCGTAGCCTTCTATCAAGTTAGCTATACCCGCAATTGTACTAACATTTGCACTTTTCATTATAAGATTTATGAAATATCTTTTGTCTCTTAGTATAGTGTGGCTGGATCCACTGTCCACCACTAGTTCACTCATGTCCTTGGCAATTTCTATAAATAGGACATAATTTTGTATTTTAATAAGACAATTATAAAATAAAAACCATTGCATTTAAATCAAAATAATTATCCAATACAATAAAGGAAAATAAAGCATAAAAGCATTGAAATTAAACCAAAATAAAACGAAATTCAATCATCATTGTGAAAGCAATCGGAAGTCTCTAGCAAGTCGTCATTCTCATGATCGAAGTCTCCTTCATCATCGATGTACGCATAGTTGGCTTCCGGATTTTTCTTTAGAACTTCTTGATATGTATCAATGAGATGTTTGGGAGTTCTGCAAGTCTTGGACCAGTGGTTTGACATACCACATCTGTGGCAGACCGATTTGGCCTTGGTGTGTGGTTTAAAGGACCCACGGCCCCTACCACCACGTTCGCGGCCTCCTCGGTCGGCCTGGCCGCCACGGCCACCACGACCACTACGTCCTCTGCCACCACGGCCTTGGCCGTAGTGTCTTTCTCTGTGGACATAGTTGGTCTCATGAGGCTCTTTTGGCTCCTTAGACTCTACTGCAGTTTTCTTTCCCAAATCAACCTTATTTTCTTCCGGTAATGGGGCTGTACCAGGAGGTCTTATAGCACTGTTCATCAGCAACAACTCATCATTCTGCTCAGCAAGCAGTAAACATTCAATGAGTGCCCCATAGTCAGCAAAACCTTGATGCCGATATTGTTGCTGAAGAACTCTATTGTTAGGGCTGAAGGTAGACAAGGTCTTTTCTATCAGCTCCCTTTCAGTCACCTCTTTTCCACATAACCTAAGGAGTGAGACAATCCTAAAAAGCTCAGAGTTATACTCCTCCACGGATTTGTAATCCTGGATCCTTAGGTTCTTCCAATCAAACTCGGCCTTTGGAAGGAGCACCGTATTTTGGTGCCCGTACCGGCGTTTAAGCTGTGTCCAAAGGGCGAGAGGATTGTCTATGAAGAGGTACTGGCTTTTGAGACTCTCCGCAATATGATGGTGCATATGCTGGAGACACTTGTTCTTTCTCTTGTCAGTGCTCTCAACTTCCTCATCAATGCAACCGGCTAGGCCGTTTGACCTTAGATGGATTTCGGTGTCTTTCACCCATTCCAAGTAGTTCTTTCCAGAAGCTTGCAAGATGGGATAGTCTAGGCTCTTTAGGTTTGCCATCTGCATATAAGATAGACAACCGATAGTTAGCATGCGATATTTGAGATCGAACCATGCAACACATATTGATTCAGGTCATGCGGTATTTAAGACCGAAACATGCCTTAGGCCATGCGGTATTTGAGACCGAAACATGCCTTGCCTATTATAGATTTCGTTTGGTTTAAATTCATGCATGCAAAGACAACAAAAGCAAATATGTATGCATGCAACAATTTCCTTATTTCTAGATAGGGTTTCCTTTTTCTTAAATTTCCTTTTCTTTCTAGGATTTAGTAAATTTGTTTTAAGGGTTTTACATAATTACTATAATTAATTAGGAACTTATCCTAACCAATGTTTTAATTTCCGATTTCATAAATTAATGACTATAGAAATTTAACAAAACTTTTAAATCTCAATCGGAATTACAATCCTAGAACACAAGACTAAATTTTCGAGTTTAAGAAATCCTAAGGATGAATTCATGCATGCCGATTTTAAACATCCTATACAATGATCCGATTTTAATTATGATGCATGAATGATCCAAGTTTTAAATCCTAGAACAATTTAACAATATTCGATTTTAACAAATTCAAGTTCTAGGCTCTTATGCAACAAACAATTCAAACAATCAATTTCGATTTTAAGCTTGACAAAGTTTGGTGCAATTTACAAACAATCTAACAGCCCTATGCAATCCGATTTTAAGATTTACATGGATATAACTTTTAAGTTTTGTTTGTTTGTGTTACTTGGATGTTTTAAGATTCAATAACTGTTAAGGTTCATATTCGATTATATGGTTCTAAGAGGGTTCGGCTTTGTTTTTACCTTTCACCGATTTGGATCTGACTGGATATGAACCGAGAGCTAACAGACCTCGGTTGTACCTTTGATCACGAACCACAAACAGAACCACGAACAAAACCACGAACAGCTACCACGATCAGCTTTCACGAACCACGAACAGCTTCCCACGAACTGCTCCTTTGTACCGCTTGCACTCGAACTCACCCCCGGACCGGAACCAGGAACCTCGATCAGGTTATCGATAGAACTTGATCACGAGCTTAAGGGATGCTCGTGAACAAAGAGATCTTCGAACAGAAAGATGTTTAGTCTCGGATGGAAGTAAGAACAGAAAGCGGTTTAGGGTTTTAGGGTAAGAGGGAAACAGCGGCTGCTCTTAGGGTTTTAGGGTTTGAGAAGCGGCGGCTGCTTTTAGGGTTTTAGGGTTTGAGACTATCGTGCTGATAACGTGTTGTGAAACTAGAGAGTTTAAGGAGAAATCTCTTGTTCTTATTAATCATAATCGAATGGAGGTTACATATATATATAGGGAGTACAAAGGCTAAATCCCAAACCAACATAAGAATAAGCTAATGGACTAATGGGCCTAAAGGCCATGACACATAACATGGACCGTACATGGGCCGTATGGCCGTGTACCATGGACTGTAGATGGGCCGGTCTATAGAGTCCACTAAATGGTTTACAACAAATGATATATTTTTAAGATTATCTTACTATTTTTATTTAATTAATTGGAAAAATAAGAGAAAACCTGAGAATTTAACAGCAATTCTCCATATTTATTTTGGATACAGCATGGAAATAAATTAACCATCTCATTAGTTTAATTTTTTTATCTTTTTAGTTTTTTCTTTTTCCTTTCTTATTCTTATACATAATTTCCTTTTATCCTTTTGCGTTTAGGTTTTATTATGTCAACCACTCGTCATATAATCTAAAGAACCCTAATTCCTAACGAAAAAAAAAAATCTGAAAGTATGCACAAGAGATACATGAAGAAAGAAGGCACTATAGCTCGAGAAGATGCCCCAAAACCCGCCGGAAAACCCTCACCGGACGACTTCAATGATGATGACTCCTACAGCCTTTACTTCAAGGGTTTGATGTGGAAGGAAACAACGGGGTTTGGGGTTGCAATTTGGGGAGAAGAGGATGATAGTCTCTTGTTTCAGATGAAGAGATCACTTGATGACTCTTTCATCACAGTTTTGGAGGTTGAGCTTATAGCATTGAAGCGAGGACTAACCGAAGCTGCGAGTTTGGGGATCAATCATATCACAATCTACTGCGATGATTATAGGGTTTTTGACTTGGTAAGCTTTTCTTGGCTGTTACGGTTCACCATGTCTCTTTTTGCTTCAATCTCGTAGTTAACGTTTACCTTTTTTAATTTTTTAGATCATGGAGAGATCCGCGCCAGAGCAAGAGAACATCGCCTTGATCATGGATGATGTGCAACGCATCAGACAACAATTGCCATCTAGCATCGCTGTTCTTGTGACTGATCAAAATCAAGTCGAGTTTGCAATGGACTCAATAAACATACGTATGCCTCCGTCTCCGTCTCATAAGAAGACTTGCGGTAACTGTTTCGACTATGATGGTATCAAACCTGAGCTGATGCTTTCCTCTGGACTATGCCGTCATCAGTTCTGCGTGAATTGCATGAAAGAACATATAGAAGTGAGACTACAAGACGGAAGAAGTGTACCGAGATGTCCTCGTTATGGATGCAAATCGAACCTAGATCTTACAAGCTGTGCTCATCTTTTGACATCTAAAGTACAAAAGATGTGGGAACGAAGGATCAAACAGGACTCGGTTCCTGAATGGGACAGGTTTCATTGCCCAAATACAAGCTGTTCGGCTTGGATGTCGAGAACTAAGCTCTTCGAATCCACGGAAGAAGAGGGGGTTAGGAGATGCTGCTTTAAATGCCGTAAAGCCTTTTGCATCTACTGCAAAGTCCCATGGCATAGTAACTTGTCTTGGGATGAATACAAGAGATCGGTCCCAAAGCCTAGTACAATAGTGTTGCGACAATGTAGAAGTTGCCAACACACGATCGAACTATCGGAAAAACGCCGTGACATAACTTGCAGGTACGTACATTATCTAACATCATCTATAATCACATTATATAGCTATTATATTTTTCAACTAATGTAATGTTCTTTGGTTGATGTGTGTTTAGGTGTGGCTATTCGTTTTGCTTCACATGTGGGGCTCAATGGAAACTTGGAGGTTGCTCTCATCATCGCCAATTTGATTTGATATTGATTGGCTGTTTTTGCTACGCTTTCTTAGTAATTGTTTTTGCAATTTACCCTTCTGTTTATCACTAACACATATGATTATTTAGGTGTTTTGAAATGTCTACTTTTCCCTTGATTTTTTTCTTTGTTAATTTTTTTGGATCTTTTTTTGGTAGAAATTTTTTTTGGATTTTTAATTTTGGTAGCTCATTTTTCATTATTATTATTATCAATATTCCGTTTTTTGTACTAAATTCAACAAAAACATAAAACCCATAAATGAAAATAATATATAAAAAATGATGAATTTGTCATTTTTGCTTATATGGATTTTGTCAATATATATAGATATACTATTTTTAGATAATAAAAATAAGATTAAACCTCCACTTGAACAGTTATGTTTGGGTTTAGTCGGTTCCATTTATTTTTAGAATTTAATATTTGTTATAAAATATATGTATTTTAGCACATCAAAGATCTTAAATATGGACAATTTTAAATGTTCAAAATAGTAAATTTAGAAAAATTTAGCAAAACTAACATATTGCCTAATATTTGATTTACAAAATCAAGAATCTTTACCCAAAAAAAATCCAATTTTATAATCTTTAATAATAGAAAAAGAAAAAAAAAAGAAAACAAAAACAAAAAGTAATAAAAGAAAGAAGAAGAAAGTCACACAGGTCAAAGTCTTTCACAGAACGCTTCGTATTACCTTCTTAACCAAGGTAACCGCACCTGCTTCTTCTCTTCTCTAGTCTCTTCTAGTCTCTACTGAGAACCCTAATGGCGGCGAGGATTAAAGAAGAAGACGAAGTCTCGTTGATACTCGAGGAACAGAGAGAAGAAATCATGGCGGCTAAAACCCTAGATCGCGACCAAGATTTGGCTTTTAATCTCCAAATGCAAGAAGCCCTAGCCGTTTCTAGAGCAGCCCACACTTCCTCCGTACCGGAATCTTCCTACGAAGAAGTCGATTTCACTGGAGGCGAAGATGAAGAATTCGACTTCACTGCGCTCATCCTACAGGACATTGAAAGAGCCGAGCAGGAGAGGAGGGACCGTGAGTTTGGTGAACATGAGATGAAGAGGCTCAAGGTTGATCTCGACCGTCGGATTCATGATCAGAGGTTTGCTGAAGAGCTTATGAGTATCCCTGAAGGAGATTGGAGTAAACATGGCGATAATTACGCGAAGCCGTACGCTCTCGGTGCTGGGGCTTCTTCTTCGTCTTCCTCTTCTGCGATTAGGGGTGAGATCTTTAAGGTTTATTGTAAAGGTTTGGTGAGTGAAGAGATGATTGGAGATACGAGGGTTACGGTTGGTGGTGTTGGTGTGGCGCTTTGTGACTCGACTGGTAACTTGATTTGGGAGGTGAAGAAGGTTTTGGGAGCTGACGAGTCTAAAAGTCCTGAAATTGCGGAATTGGAGGCGCTTGTTCATGGGTTGGAAGAAGCTTTGACCTTTGAATTGGGAAGGGTTACGTTTTTCATTGACAATTTCAAGGTCTTCCAATACGTGAGTCATCTCTACTCAAAGACTTGAACTTTTTTACTAAAGATTGAATTTTTATGTTTGATTGTGACTTGTGAGCATAGTGTTTCTTGAAATTCAAAGTTTTATTTACTCCTTTTAGTTGCTAAGTTTGTGTTCTACAGTGTTGTTCCCTCTTTGTTGTTTGTTTGTGATACTTAAGGCCTGTTTTTGTTGTTGTTTGTTTGTTTGTTATGAATTCCTTATAGCTTGTTTACAATACATAACAACAACTATAGCTCTGCATTCTTGTACCTGAACATTTGGGTACAAAATTATCTGAGCTTCAAAGATGCAGGATTGAAATTATTAGGCTTTGATATGGATGATCATGTTTTGGCTCTGTTGTAATATAGGTGACACGTAAGGTGGAACCGAGGCACAGCGTTGTTGCCACACTTGTAAACCAAGTGGCTCTTCTCCAACAGAAATTCTCATACTGTCAACCATCACTTTTGGCAAGAAACGATGTTAAGTTTGTCTTCAAGCTCGCGAGAGATGCTATTGTGTCTCAAATCAAATGGCCTGAAGAAGCTAGTACTGGCAAGACCTTCTTCAAGGAAACTTGTGTGATTTGTTACGAAGGTATCACTGTTGACAAGATGTTCTCAGTAGATGGTTGTTTCCACCGTTTCTGCTTTTCCTGCATGAAACAGCATGTTGAAGTGAAGCTACTAGGAGGGCAAACTGCTAGTTGTCCGAGTGAAGGTTGCAAATCAGAAGTGAAGATCGAGTGCTGTGCAAATTTTTTGGATCCTAAGCTGGTTGATGTGATGATCCAACGCAAGAAAGAAGGCTCGATTAGTGTTACAGATAAAGTCTATTGTCCATACCCCAAGTGTTCGGAGCTGATGGTCAAATCTGAGCTCTTGGAATATACCAAACAGTATTTCGTTGGTGCTGAGAATTCTAAAGCGAGGAAATGTATGAAATGCCTGAAATTCTTCTGTACCCAGTGCAAGGTACCGTGGCACTATGACCTCAGTTGCTCTGAATTCGGCAAAACAAAGGGCTATCAGAATGCTGGGGATGGAATGCTGAAGTCTCTGGCACAGAGCAAGAGGTGGAGACAATGCATAAAGTGTAACAATATGGTTGAGCTTGCTTGGGGATGCTACCATATAACCTGCAGGTATGTCATTCTTACTTATTACTTTATTAGACTAATCAATTTTTTTTTCGAAAATAATTTGGTATTGACTCTAAGAAGTTGTAGCTTATATATAAAATAAAAGAATTAGACTGCATTTTAAATTCCAGATAATGGATAAAGAATAAGAGAGACCATGTTTGGTCATTCGTTACTATTATTGATTCAGTGATTTTCTTGCGGATTACAGATGCGGATATGAGTTCTGTTACACATGTGGAGCTGAATGGAAGAAGAAGAAAGCAACATGTTCGTGCCCGATCTGGGATGAGCGCAACATAATCCGTGAAAGGAATGCGATCCCCCCTAGGAGGTGACTTGGTTATCTGTTGCGTTAAATAAAGGAGGTAGCTTAATAGAGTAGGAGTAACGAGTGGTTCTGGAATCAAAAGACCAGTTATGGTTAGCTTGGGTTTCTTTTTTTGTGGTTTTTGGAGCTGATCCCAGGCTTAGGACCTTCGGTGTTTTAGTTTCGATCTTCTATTTCGTTTTGTCTAATGCTAGGAAAAGAAATGACAGTTTTAACTTCAATGTTCAAGATCTGAGGTTAAAGTAAATCTTGTCATCTCCGGATGAAGTTGATATCTCCTGTAGGTATTAATTAAAGTTTGTAGTTTCTCAGATGTGTTGGTTTGGTTTGATCAGATTAAAATTTGGTTAAGTTTTGAATCAAATTTTCGGTTTGGAACTGGATCCACTCCTTTTATACCAGTTCTAAACGGCGTCGCCTACAGTGATAATGTTGTCGACAGTCTCGTACTGATTCCTTCACGAGCATTTCTTTTATATGATTCATCTGAAAAATGCAGCAAATATATTTAACTATAGATTCTGAATTTGGCATGGTGGGGCTTGTTCTTGATGATAGTGGGATGTTATTCCCTGGAGAATATTCTTAAACCAGGGAATATTCTCAGTTGTATTTTATTTTATAGCTTTAATTATTGTTAATGTTCAAAATATGTGATGGCTTAGAATTTGTGAATGGGCCATCTCATTGTTTTCTGGTGATAGTATACAAGAAATTTCATCGACCATTTGTTTTTTATTTGGGTGCAAAAGACAAAGTTTCTTTCAGAATAGTCAGACTCTCTGTCTCGTCAGAAATGTCTCGAGAACTGCGTCTGATCTTGATCATTATTTTCTGTATTCATCTGATTTGCGTCTCAAGTCAACAGGACACGGGGTTTATCTATAATGGTAATGGGGAAACAGAACACGGAGTTGCCAAAGGATTGTTGCAGTTGGCCGATGGATCCAGAATGAAAACGGGTGGTCATACCTTTTTCAAGAACCCTTATGAGTTCAGTTCAACTCGATCACTCTCTTTCTCAACAAAATTTGTGTGTGCACTAGTGTCTAAGGCAGGATTTGTTTGCGGTCGTGGTACGGCCTTGCTTGTACAGGTAGTCGTTGTACCAACAATGATAACGTATTTGGCTCTTGGAGCAGTTTATTATGCGTACGTGAGAAGCAAATACGCAAATGTAAGAGAAGAATGGGAAAAAGAAGATGGTGGTCCACGCCGTTTTACCTATAAATCTCTATATATGGCAACGAAAGCAGGTTTCAGAAAAGTGAACAGAGGAACTCCGATGGAGACGAGAAGAGAAAGAAGAAGAAAGGAGAGGAAGAATCGAAACTGAATCAAGTCCCCAAGAACAACGCGGAAATTAACATTTTATCGAGTTCTTTCTCAATCTATCAACAATCTGTTTTGAGTTCCATCGATATGTTTACGTATTCGAAGCTGTAACGGAAGATGTCATTTATTTATTTTTGTTAAAAGGAAATCTTTATCACTTTATGCCCAACTGGCTTCATGTGCAAATCTTTCAAAATGAATCAAGACCTCCCGAGTTATATAAACCATTTTGATGTTGATTGCACAATTTTCATCTTTGAACTGAATTCACCTTTTTTACTCTCTACATAGTTTAGAACTTTGCAGCTACGCATGGAAGCATCTAAATGGAGAATTGGAGAGAATACTATACAAATAGAGAGATTACAATCTTACAATCATTCAGTAAAGTTTTATGTTTTTATCATTGGGACAAAAAAATAGAGAATTTCACGAGTTCTACCACATTCAGAACTCATTCTTTCGGGATGTACCACATTGCAAAACCCCTTTCAAATACTTTTACACCTCTATTTAAAATGACCAGTATAACCTTCCCATTTGTTTCCTTTGCAGAACCATAGAAAAATGTTTTTTTTTTTTTTTGTTTTTTATTTAATAAAGAACAACTTTTGACAAAATTCTTTTTGTTTTTTCACTTTCTTTTCTTTCTCTCCTTCTTTATTTTTGTTTTTTTTTAAATTATAACTACATTAATTTTTTCTAGAGATTTAAATATAATGGTGGACAAGTTTATATTATATATAAACAATTGTAGCAAACAAAGAAATTTAGTCCACAAATATAAAAATGCACAATGTTGAAGTTTTTGATAGATAACATTGAAATTTTAGATGGATAACTTTCATACTCTTACAAATTAAACAAGTTATATGAGTTATCCCAAGTAAATAAATTGTTGTGAATGATTACTGTAAAGTTATTTATTATTTTCTTAAATTTTGGAGTGTTGAAATTGTCCATTATCTTATTCATGTATATAACGCGCGGTAGACGAAGTGTAATATTTTGATAGACAATTATCCATTATTTATTCATAGACATGTTTCACCCTTTAAAATTTATGGACCAATTTTTTAGTAGTGGACAAGTTTACACTATATATATATAACCAATTCTAGCAGAAAATAAATCTTGTCCACCAATATAGAAATGCATGACAATGAAACTTTTGGTGAACAATATTAAGTTTTTCGGTAGATAACATTGAAATTTTCGGTGGACAACTTTAATACTCTTACGTATGAAACAAGTCATATGGACTCTCTCAAATTGGATTGAGGGACAAAAATTTGAAACAAAAAACTTATTTGTGGGCGAAGTGAGCTTCGCTTAGGTAATTCCTGGCTAGAAAACGTCGTGATTTTTTATATATAGAAGACCAAAGTGAGACTTTCGTCAATCAGTCCTATTTAGTTAAGTTATTACAATTTACCCCTGAAAGTTGGGTTATTTTGCATAGTGGTCCCCCATAAAATGAATAATTTACACTTGAGCCTAGACAGCGTCGTTTTTAGTTCAGCACCGAAAGTCAATTGATTCCTTGACGAGAGCATTGTCCTCCTCTGTCGCAGAATCTCTCGACAGAGATGATGTCGCAGCTTCCATATTCAGAGTACGTCAAGCCAAGTTTACACTCCGGGAAGCTTTTGAATGGGGGTTTTCACTAATATCTAAGCGAAGTGTTGGCGTGAACATGATGAATTGGTGATGGACTTGCCTTTGGATTCAACTTGGTATGAATATTTTATCAATTTGGGTGCATTTTGAATTTGTTAATTGTTTTGTTTTCTTGGACTTTGAAATTGTTTCTCTAGTTGACAGAAATTTATTTATATAACTAGGAGTTAAGAAAAGGTCAGTAAACATTTTTGTAGCTAGAGATTTCTGACTTGATGATAGGGAAGTAGTGGAGAATATTCTTAAACCATGAAATGATTGATAAGTCTCAGTTTCTTTAATATTAAAGCCTGCTTTAAGTTTAATCTTTTAAAGGCTAAGAAATTTCTTAAGTCAACTCTGTAATTCTCCTTAGAGACAAATTCAATGGGTAGAAATGTTAAGAAATTATTGTGGACTTGGCAAAAAGATTGGGACTTTATATTATATACTGAGAGGTTTTGACCTGACTTTGTTTTGCAGCTGGATACATTATTATCCACTTTTGTGTTCACTTCACCCGAATCTTTCTCTTTCTCAACTCATTTTGTGTGTGCACTGGTGCCTAAGCCAGGTTTTATTGGTGGTCACGGTATCGTCTTTGTTTTATCTGCCTCCATGGATCTCACTCAGGCAGACGCAACACAGTTCTTGGGGCTTTTTAACATCTCAACTCAAGGTTCCTCTTCTTCGCACCTAGTTGCTGTTGAGCTAGACACTGCCCTCAGCGCTGAGTTTGATGACATTGATGCCAATCACGTTGGAATTGATGTCAATAGCCTTATGTCTATTGCTTCTACTCCGGCTGCTTACTTTTCCGAGATAGATGGGGAGAACAAAAGCATACAACTTCTCAGTGTTGATCCTATTCAAGTTTGGGTGGACTACGGAGGAAGTGTACTTAATGTTTCTCTGGCTCCTCTTAAAATTCAGAAGCCAAGCCGGCCTCTTTTGTCAAGATCCATCAACCTTTCAGAAACATTTCCAGATAGAAAGTTCTTTCTTGGGTTCTCTGGAGCCAATACATACAGGGACATTGATCAGCTACCAATACATACTCGGATGGAGTTTTAGCAGAAACACGGTGTCATTACAGGCCTTGGATGAAAGTAAACTTCCTCGAGTTCCTCGTCATAGAGCTAAAAATAAGAGACCATCAGCGCTGCTTATTACCCTGGTCGTTTTACTAGCTATTATAGTGCTTTTGGCTCTTGGAGCAGCTTATAATTACAGGAGAAGGAAATATGCAGAAGTAAGAGAAGAATGGGAAAAAGAATATGGTCCACACCGTTTTTCTTATAAAGCTCTGTACAATGCAACGAAAGGTTTTAACAAGGATGGAATTCTTGGAAAAGGAGGTTTTGGAGAAGGGTACAGAGGAACTCTGCCTTCCAAAGAAAAAATAGCAGTGAAAAGAGTGTCCCACGATGCAGAGGAAGGGATGAAGCAGTTTGTGGCTGAAATCGTGAGTATGGGTAACTTGAAGCACAAGAACATGGTTCCACTTATTGGGTATTGTAGAAGAAAAGGTGAGTTACTTCTGGTATCTGAATACATGCCCAATGGTAGTCTTGACCAATACTTATTCAATGACGAAAAACCACCCTTTTCATGGCATCAAAGACTTGTAATCATCAAGGATATAGCTTCAGCTCTTAATTACATGCACACAGGAGCTCCCCAAGTTGTTCTCCACCGGGATATCAAGGCTTCTAACATTATGTTAGATGCTGAATTTAATGGAAGGTTAGGGGATTTTGGTATGGCAAGGTTTCATGATCATGGGAGAGACCCTGCTACAACTGCTGCTGTAGGAACCATTGGCTACATGGCACCAGAGCTTACTACAACTGATGTGTATGGATTTGGTGCTTTTTTACTTGAAGTAACATGTGGGAGGAGACCTGTGGAACCTGGGTTGCCAGCTGAAAGATGGTATATAGTTAAGTGGGTATGTGAATGTTGGAAAATGGCGTCTTTGCTCGGAGCTAGAGATCCAAGATTGAGAGGTGAAATCTCAGCTGAGGAAGTTGAAATGGTACTGAAACTTGGGTTGCTTTGCACAAATGGTGTGCCAGAACTAAGACCTTCTATGGAAGAGGTTGTGCAATACTTAAACGGAAGCCTAAAGCTGCCTGATATCTCTCCGAAGTCTCCTGGTATCGGGTCCTTTACCCCATTGATTATCGGATCAAACCCCTTCCCTGTCTCCCCCACTACCAAGACCTTTTACTCTTCTTCCTCGGCCAACGACTCTACATTTGTTACTCACTCAATTGTCCATGGCCATGGACGGTAAACTTGGACGGTAGATATTTTTTTTTTGAATGGAAAAGCTCCATGCTAGGCTTGTGTGAAGGTACTTTAGTTTGGCAGGCATACCATTGTGCTCCACCTGTGAAGTCTATTTTTGATATTTGACAAAGACATCCACCATTGAAAAGTAGTGTTTGGAGTCTTTTGTAGAAGTGCTGTTAAGCTTTGTAAATTTTGATGTTTCATATCTCCATTTCTCTTTTTTACATTAACTTATTGCATTTTCCAGTAAATAAGAGGCTTTTGTACAGATGTTTAGAAGTTGTTCTTCACTCTGTCTGCTAAATTTGATCTCATTCTGTTACTTCTCTGTACCCAAAAAAAATCTTTTGTATGACAAGCCCCAGATTAGCAGAAACCAATGTTTTGGTTATCGGCTTGAATACCGCAGTCTGGGAGGGTTTTGTTTGTGATATGTAATTGAGTAATCTCCAACTTCTTTGAATCCTGTTTCAAGTGAGTAAGATATCCCATCCTGTTCAAGCTTTGGTTCCATGTACACGTCGTGGAGTTCAGGTATTGTTGCTATTGTCATTACTATGAATTTCGTGGTTGTTCATTTTCGGTTTTTGCTAGATTGTCTAACTAATCACATTAAATTCTTGGATAGTGAAAATGAGACCATTCATCTGTGGAGCCGAGTGGGATCACAAAAGAGCTTCATCAAGTTCGTGACTTGACTGATAAAATAATTAGAGATGGTGGATTCATCCCATGACAGGTAAAGTTTAGAAGCTTCTTCTTGAAACCGTTATAAAGACCGCATTTATCTTCTTATATCCGTGACATTTAAATAAACTTGTGTGAGAAATGTGGTCTGTTATTTTATTTGTATCATCCTTATCACATTGTTTGGAGTCCATTTTGCATGGATGTTGTTTCTCCTAGATACACCAAGAAAGGTGTTAATACATGTAGCAATCATATAAAATATTATGATGTTAGGTTGTCCAAGAGAACAATCTGGGAGTTCTATGGAGTTGACTATTCTATTTACCTAAGAAGGTTAAAGATAGTATAGGAGAAAACTTAAACGTTAAGACTGCAATTCTCTGCTTGGCTTTCCCTAAGTTTTGATTTCTTTTACTTTCGACTTTTTGAGTACTTCTTTCCCCTACTATAATAAAATATCATGTAAAAGATGCGCTTCATTTAATGAATTTTTCTATGTGGGTACATCGTGTAGCAGTTTCATTTGTTTCTCTCTGGTGTAGGGATTAGAATAGATAAATTTACAAAACTGTTAAGAGTAAATGCCAAATGAAAAGTAAAGGCATATCAGCATATGATGCTGGTAGGCTGTGATTACCATTAAAATAAGTTCACATCCTGTTTTTTGCAGCCAGCGAAGTTTGATCAGAGTAGGATTAAACTCTCTTGTATATTTTGAAGTATTTGTTTTCTTACTATAAGCAATTAAGCACCATAAGAAATTATATAAGTAGCTGCTGCAGTATGAGGAAAATCTGGTGAAAGATTATGGGTACTAAATCCAAGACACATGTCAGGAATGATTTATATAAAGTAAATTTTCTCTTTGTTAGTACAATAGTACTCTTCTAGCACTTTCATTTGTTCTGTTAAACTACTATCTGATTTTGAACATTAACCACGTGAAGTTATGATATGATTTATATAATATTATCTAGCTGTTACTGTTCAGTTTGTATAATGCCAATAAAGATATAGATGCAGATGCTAGTACACTCTGTAACTGTTGTACTCATAATTACTTCCATTATCTCTGCAGCTAGACGAAGCTCTCTGTTTTCATCAGAAGCAATGTCTAATGGATTGCTTTGTAAGAAAAGGTGAAGGTAAATCATATAATATAAAACAAGAAAGTAAGAAAGCAACAATGTAATGGTGATCAAACTAGGAAAATATATAGACACAGGATTTAAACTGCATATATATAAAACAAGAAAGCAACAATGTGAATCAAACTTGTAAAACATTTCTTCTTGGTTCAGTACCTTCAGAGAAATTCATGGTGATCAAACTAGGAAGATAGACAAAGGATTTAAACTGCTTAGATGCCATTTCATCTATCTTAATCTTTTTGCACAGATCTCCCCTCACAATATAGACCCAAGCTTGTTTAGGTTTCTTGGCAAGAAAACACACAACGAAGGTCTTTCCATAGACATTATGATCGACGAAGAAACTTGAAGAAGTGTTGTTGCAAACCATGGGGAAGTTAGGTATTGAGATAGTCATGAACTTAATCCACACCACGTCCTCTCCATCGCCAATTTTCTTCTCTGTCACCCAAATGTTAACCCCTCTTCCTCCTGCGCATTGTTGTAACACTAAAAGCCGATCTCCCTTGTAAATCGTCAGGCCACGAGTATGGGAATTACTATGTGTCCCCTTAAACGGTAAAGTACAAAAGGTCTTTACTACCTCTTTCGAAAAATCGAGCATTCGGATGAAATACTGATGACCTTTATAAGCTGTCCAGTACAAACCCTGCAATTACATTCATCTACTATTTCTTCGCTGTAGAAACAAGGTTTCACACAATGAATTTGTTTGATAGGGAAACAAATTCACCTAAGAAATCTCTCAAAGAATCGGATCAACGCAAAAGAACAAAAGGGAATTAAAATCTCTTGGGGAAGAAGTTAGGGTTTCTCAAGAGATATGAAGAACTAGAGTTTTTGTATTAATTGCTGAATGCCTTACAATAGAGAAATTTTTCTCCTTTTATACAGTTTCGTTAGATTAAAGAATATATCAAATTTCCTTACAGCCCGAACCAAGATATGGAAAATTGCTGCTTCTTCTTCAAGTCGGTCATCAGGCGAATTGGGAAGTCGGCTTTCCATTTCTAGGGCTGGGCCTCCTTGTCCGAACAAGCCTTAGGTAGATCATTAGTTAGGAACTTTAACCGGATTCCCGGTTAAATAATCGATTTATTTTTCCTGTTTAGATCGGTATGTTACGACTGCTAAATCCCGCACCAACAATTAGTCCCCCCCCCCCCAGTTCAGAATATTCGGAAGTGAATTCGAATTTCAGAACTTTAGGAAAGAAGATATCCGATCTAAACCATAAACAAAAATAGATTTATTATTTATTTACCTTTTGCTTGATCCTCCTCCACGTGTCGCATACGTCGCATCTGCTAGGTCGGAAGCTGAAAGGTCGTATAGGTTATGATGATTTTCGCAGGGTTGCCACTCATTCGATTCTATAAATATAGAGCTCCCCTCGTCATTTCTCATTTTTCGTCAACAACTCAAGATATTCCGCTCTACTCTCTCATCTCTTTGCTTATTTATATATATTTTTTTAATTGCAACTTTCGGCTTCCTCCGCACTCTCCGATCATCCATCATGACGAGCATTTCGGAACCTATCTCCTCGCCTGAAATCGAAGGTGATCAACTAATTCGGCGCAATTCCAAACGTAAGGCTGCCAATCCAAAACGTGTTACGCAGATCGGAGGATCTGTCAAATCCGGCTTTGAAGCTCAGCCGCTTTTATCCCGATGTTCGGCTGGGGCTTCCTCCTCTCGAACTCAACCCCTAAACCTGGGGTCAGATCGTCTCGAGGATGAAAACACCGAGTCACCCAACATCCATCTACGCCTGGAAGAAGATCGGTTCATTCCCTTGGGAATCTCGGTCAAAGATATTGATTCGCACTAGATCACGAAGAGCGAATTGGAGGCGAAAAAACTTTGAGTCAACGGTATGTTGAACTCCTGCGGTTTGGGTAACAGCGGCGTTACAATTATAATCCCACGTGATGACCAGCGTTCCTGGAACCCTCTAGAAGGGTACATCTATCTTTATGAAGACTATTTCACTGAATGACGCCTTTGGTTTCCGATTCCGGCTTTAATATCGCTGTACGCCCAAAGACGCATGATACCGATCTGCCAATTCGCTCCAGGTAGCATTTGTAACTTCGTCGCTGCCCTTACTATAGCGGCCAAAGTGAACATGAAACCGAAACATAACTTTCTTCCTGGCAAGAAAGTCAGCAATTTCAAAAAGTGGGCTGCCCGCTATTTTTTTGTTTACGTCGACCAATACTCGTTCGAGAACCCGCTGGGCTTCCATCGGAGAGTGTGGAATGGAACTCCTGGTAGATTTTTAATATCTTGTTTGCTTTGATCGATCGTGGCATTTCTAACTTGTTTTAACTTTCCGTCCTTTGTTTTCAGATTGCCCCTTCTATCCGACGCGTCTAGCTCGTGGTTTTCAATCCGTGAGAGACGCACTATTGTCCGGTATTAATCGGCATTGAGAATTCATCACTCGAATTCGTGTCAAGAAACCAATGGGCAAAGCCAGGACAAATTCCCGAGTTTCGCGAGTTTCACGAGTTCGTTGGGGCAAACTTCGGAACCTGTCGGATCATGCATAATCGAGGCCAGCTGCCTTGAAATTGTGCGTCCGAACTCCCGCGATGAAGTCCGATCTGATACCGTCCCTGTTCAAGATGTCGACGAACATGTCGACACAACCGGGTTTGAGGATAACGCGGAAACATGTAATCCTCCTTTAATTACGGAGGAGGCTAACATGTAACCCTCCGACTGCCGCACAGAATATCCTCTCGCTTGAAACCGGGGAGAGGAGAAAAAAGAAGAAGAAGAAGGAAAACAAGGGGAAGAAGATCGGTGATCCCGAGTCGCAATGCAGGATCAACCGCAAACGTTCGGCTGAAAATACCGGACTGGAATCTGCTGACCGATTCCGCCTAAAAAGGAGAAACGACAAAACTGATCGATTTGCCTTCGACTATTTTGGCGACAGTCCTTTGGTCACGAATCGAGCAGCCTCCGGTGAACTCTTTCGGAACCTGAAGATCTCCACTTGGATTCTTCCGGAAACGGATAAATTGGAGTTCGAAAAAGCATATCTCGACATCTTCGAATCCCACTTAATGGTTTGTATTACTGTTTTCCCTGGGCTTGTTTAAACTTCACATGGGTGATCTAATGCTCCTATTTTTTTTAACAGACCGCTGCTAAAATCAACGCGCTGACTCAACTGTACGATAGGCGATTAAAAACAGTATCGACTTCTGGATTCGAGTTTGATAAAATGAAGGAGTGCTTAGAACAGATTCGGGCGGACAGCAGGGCCAAAGATAATAGGATCAAGGAACTAGAAGCTATTATCGTCGAAAAAGACGAAGTCATTGCCCAGTCCGAACTGAAGATTGGCGATCTGAGCGCCCGGGCACTTACTCTTGAAGAGGAGAAGTCCGGATTGCAACGGGAGCGTGATGAGTTGAAGATTAAACTTGACTCTGAAGTCGCCAGACTCCGCTGGGACCGTCTGGAGAAAGTGCAACGAACGACAAAGAAGGCACAAAATCGATTGGATAGGGTGAAAGCCTTCCTGGTCGAGCAAGATACGGTAGTTCGCCCCAAGGAGGATATGCTGAATCAGGCTTTTGGACTTCAGGAGATGGTGCAGTATTTGGTCAGGAAAGGGACAACTATTCCCGAATAGAAAATCGCGGAGATCAACGAGAGAAAAGCACAGGCCCAGGAAGCCGTCGACAAGCTAGATGTCATTGAATTGGGAGAGAATGACCTCGTCATGTCTCCAGATCAGCTCGGCTTCGGGCTTCTTCGTCCTAGGATTGTGGCTCCTGATTCCGTGAGACATCAACACGGATCTAACGCCGCCGCCTTTCAAGTCGATCTATTAGATGGTTCGGATATCTAGCCGTTCGGATATCATTACCCCTTTTTTTGGTCGGATTTAGATATATGCCTTTCTTTTCTTTTTATTTCAGTAAATTTCCTTTTGGCATTTTGATGGAATATTTCCTTTAAAAAAAGAGGAAATTCCGACGAAGAGAAAAGTTAATTTCCTAATTCTAGAATTGGAAATCCATCCCCCGGGGATTAGTACAAATATTCCAGCATCTTTTCTGAATCATAAACTCAAAGCGAAGCAGGATTCATAAAGAATGCCAAGCTCCGTCGGCAGTATTGATCCCCCAGTTGAGATTGGGAATAATGTCCCGAAATTCTCGAATTCGGAGGCTATCGAGAGGGGGATGCCTTACTACCCAAACATCCGAGCTCCATGGATGCTGATGTTCCATGTTATTCCGGAAGCGAGAGCGGAACTGGAGACTTTCCTTCTACATATCGAAGAACGTCATGCTGAATATCGCAGCCGACTTGCTGCGGCAGAACAAACGCGGAACAATCTGTTATGCAAGCTAAAACTGCTTGAATCTCATCCTAGATTCTGGATCGAGAATGCATTCGACAGAGTGGCGGTTATGCCATCGTGCTTGATCGAGTATTGCAACGAAAGCTACTACTCGACGAACTTTCTGCCGAGCGAGCCAAGCTTTTCTCTTAGTGGCGAATTCATGCCCTCCGAAGTGAAACCGTTTTACATGAATAAACATGTTAATAATGTAGAGACCATTGCAGCTCATGCCTTTGTCCACCAGGTAACATTCTTAAACTTAATATGTCCTTCCCAGTGTCAGTCATAACTTAAGACTTTTTGGCATGCAGATCGAATCCGTGCATCAAGAGCAATGCCACAAACTTTACTATCATCGCCTGAAGAAAAATGAGATCGATGACCGTTTAGCTGTATTGGAAGCCGAGGTCGCCACTTTGAAAGCGAAGAGGAAAAGAACCATCAGTCTTCTCAACGAAGCCGAGCAGAAGATCAGGGCGCTAGAATCTCGTCCCGATGAATTGGAAAAAACAAGACTCCAGCTGATATGGCCTATGCCAAAACTTCTTAGGGTGGATACTCAAAAGATTGCAGTCGGGATTGCCCTAAGTTCCGGATAATTGATGTACTTGCAATTAGGGATTTGAACCATCCTTAATATTAGTATTATTTTATGAAGTATTGTCAAATTAAGACAAGTTGTGTATGCAATACATAAAATTATTATTCGGAAAATGTACAAGAAGCAGGACGTCTCCTGGCTTATATCCAGTAATTTTATGTTTTTACACAACTTGTGGAAGCAACCCCCTGGGCTCCGAAGAGATGGGTTCTTAAGGTGGGACATTTATCACTAACAGAATGTGTTTGTTCGGAGGGCGAGATGCTGGGCTCGGCTTGTCTCCTTTGCTTTAGTTCGGAAGTCTGACTGCAAAATTATTCTTTGGATTCGGCTAACAATTCCGTCCAAACTAAAGGTCGGGTGCGAAATAAATACTCTGGGTTCGGCTTATCCCTACCACTGAAATATAGACGTCGGGTGCGAAATAAATACTCTGGGTTCGGCTTATCCGTACGTAAGAAAGTTTGTACGCTGTGACGCAAGTTGATCACCTGGCCAGGGTGTCAAAAATATGTTAATGAGTTCGGTCCGAACTGAAGTACAAAGAATATATTAATGAGTTCGGACCGAACTGAAGTATATTTAATTGATGTATTTTATTGTGTATATATATATATATATATATATATTAATGGTTTTTTTTTAGAGGACTGACTCCTTTGCAACAAGAGCTCCGAGGGTACCGAGCTCACCGTAAAAGAATGGGTGCATATATCAAGGCGCTTCGCCCGAAACTTGACTAGCTCCATCGACTCTACCGTAAGGGACCATTTGAGTTCTGGACGGGCTTATCGACGAAGGTTTCTTCCTGGCGCAGTGGCGTATGGATCGTCTGCTCGCTGAGCATGTTGTGTTCAAAGAACTGGTCGCTCGTATGGAGATGCCCGATCTACCTGAAGGCGACCGTGAACCCTTCGGGGAAACTGCTCTTAGAAGAAGTCTGTGGAGGAGGAGAATGATAAGAAGAGTTCCCATATGTTCTAATATAACCATTGTTCTGTTGCTGTTTCTGGTAATCTGGTTTAGGAGTGTAGCCTGAAAAGTTCCCACTGTAAGGCTTGTTGCTTTGTTGATTACCGAATCTCTGACCCTGATTCCCATATACAAAGTTGACATCTGCTTCTTCATTCCCAGTCTCAGGTTGTGGCTCAAATGATTCAACTTCAGCAGCAAAGTGAACTAATTTCTTACCAACCAAACGATTGTGAACTGAATCCAGCTTGGCATTAACAGAAGCAAGCTGGTTTGAATCAAATCCTCCATGCAATCTCTTCCTTTCAGTATTTGTTCTCTTAGTGCTATTGCTGGAACCCAAATTCTCAATCAAAACTTCAGCATCTTCTGGGTATCTTGTCTTGAAATTTCCATGGCTTGCAGCATCCAAAGCTAGCTGATATTCCCAGTCAATCCCTCTAAAAAAGATACTCAACAGCTGCACTCTTGAAAAGCCATGGTGTGGACAGTCCCTTTGATATGCCTTGAATCTTACCCAAGCTGCCTTGAAAGCTTCATCTGGTCTTTGCTTGAAGGAGGACAGCTTGACTCTTAGCTCATCTGACATGGCATCATCATAAAAGTAGTTGAGAAAAGCCACCTTCACTTGTTGCCAAGATGTCAAAGAACGAGCTGGCAACTGTTTCAACCATTGAGATGCTTCTCCTGCAAGTGAATATGGGAAAAGCTTGCAGTAGATGTAGTCTTCAGTTACTCCATTGACCTTGATACTGGTCACCAGGTCTTCAAAGTGCTCAATATGGTCCAAAGCTTTCTGATTTGGCAGGTTAGAGAAGGGTCTTTGTCTAACTAGCTGGAAGTAGGCAGGCTTCAGCTCAAAGTCATTCCTTGGGAATGGAGGTGGAACAATTGCAGAGCGGTTTTCATACATCAAATCAGCTCTGTTGAAGTCTGCAATAGTCCTGATCAGATCTCGGTTGTTCTCCTGTCTTCGAACCGGATTCTGGACGTGGTTTGCAGCTCCACGTACGTCTGCTGGAGGTGGGTGTCGATCGATACCCTCTGGGGTGCGTCGATCGACACCAAGGTTCTATTCCGCAGCGACAACGACTTCAGCAATTATGTTGCCTTCCGCATCAAGCTTTTGGCCCTGCCCATTGCGCAAGTGGCCCTCTTGATCTCTCAAAGCACCATCCTCATCACGAACCAGAATGATTGTGTTAACCATCTTCAAGGATTTGGCTGCTTTTTTGTTCTCACGCTCAAGTTTTCCCAACTCTTGGTTTGAAAGATGCACAGTGGGATCAGTCTTGTTGCTCCTTGTGTGAGGTCTTAGAGGCATGCACCTGAAACACAAAAGAGAAGAAAAACAAAAACGTGTAAGTAGAAAATAAAAAGAAAAATTTAGACGAAATTAAAAACTCAAATCTAATGGTAGATCAAAGAGTCCCCGGCAATGGCGCCAAAATTTGATATGCTCAAATTTATCCGAGAGCTACTCTCTCAAATTAAGAGGTCACTGTAAGACTTAGGGGTCGAATTCCACAAGGACTCAAGACTACACAATAAATTATAGAGTTTTATGATTACGCTAAACAAGATGATTTAAATGAAATAGGCAATGCAAAATATTAAAATAAAACTGTTGTAAATTCAGAAGATCAAAAAGCTAGGTCCAAGAAATTTCTCAGGAAATTACAAAATATTAAATTAATAATTAAATAGAATTCAAGCAATTAAAAATCAGATCTAGAACTCTAAACTCTTTTGTAAAATAAATCAGTTCTCATTGCAAATATTATCTAAATTTAAAACCAGAAAATCCAAATCTCTTTGTAAAATTCTAGGTTAAAAATCAGCTTTAAAAACAAGTTTAGATTGTTCACAAAATTACTAAATCAAATCTCTTTGCAAGAAGTAATTTTGCTCATCAAAAGGTTTTTGTCAGAAAAATCAATTATATTCTCATATCAATCAATAATCCTAAGATCTAAATCCAGATGGCTAATCAAAGATCTAGAATTAAGAACAACCTATGATGAAGATCTAAAAGATAAATAATCCTAAATAAACAGATCTAATAACTCATAAAATCCCTGTAAAAAACTCTGAACCTAACAAGCAAACTACTTAGACATATTCAATGAAGAACAAAACATAATTCTGAATAATAAGCAATTGAAATTAAAAGAGTAAAGAGGGAGTTCAAGAATTCTTCTCTCAAAGCAGTTCAGATCTCTCTCCCAAAAGCTCTCAAAATCTCACAGGGTTGCAGAAAAATAAAACTTGCTAGAATAAAACTTCCAGGTTTTCTAAAACCCAAAAACACTATATATATGTCCTAAAACATGTCAGGGACTTGTGTTGCAGTTTAGGAAAACTTTGGGTAAAATTGTAAAACTTCCAATTTTGTGTTTCTTCATCGGCTGAAGAGGGTGTCGACCGATGCTCCTAAGTGGTGTCGATCGATGCCCTTGTTTTGATCCGAGTCCAAATTGATTCTTCGAGATTTATGCTCCAAAATGATCCAAATTGCTCCACTTTGCTCCTTTTGTGCCAAAGTCCTATAAAACCTGCAAAGACTCAAAAACATCCTAAAAAACAACTCAAAAGACTCTAAAAGACTCCTTATATCTTTGTTGAAAACCACAAAAACCATGATTTATCAGAGGACATGGTATCCAGGGGTTCCGGATTGCCAATTGAAAGACTTTAAGCCTTGCAGCGGGAGCGGCAGATGTGGCGAACTGCGGTGAGCGAACTGGCGGTGGAAGAACCTTTGGAGTCCGACCTGTCCGACCCAGCTCCCATCCTGAGATTGCAGGACCGTCCAAAATGCTAGAGGGCTTGTGACTTCCCATGGGAACTGGTTCGCCGATAGGATACTTACTGCCTAGCGTTGTTTTTATTTATATTATTTTTCTTTTTTTTAGTTTGTTTTTTTTATGCCGATCTACCGAACTGAATATAATTGACTCGCACATTCAATGGAAATTTCGACAACAACAAACTTTATTGATATTCTAGCTGCATTCGCTCATCATTTAACAAAAGATAAGGAATTGCCTACATACCCTGAAAGAGGGATCAAGCCAGCCGTAGTTCATATTACAAACGAAACATAGGTGGAGGTCGGGTTCCCGAAACCTCCTAAGTAAGGTCGCGAAGGCGACCTAATAATAATAACGCTTCAAATGTGCCGTGTTCCATGAGTTCCTGATTCGTTCTCCAGCCATGGTCATAAGCTCGTAAACGCCAGGACGAACTGCTTTGGATATGAGGTATGGCCCCTCCCATCAAGCGCCGAGTTTACCGGCGTTGATTTCTCTGGTATTCTCGTAAACTTACCGAGTTGCTGTGTCTTGGTAGTGTTGGATCCGGACTAGAGCCTGGTTGCGTAATTCTTCAGCAAAGTCGATGTGATCGATCAGCATGTTGTTATTAAGGTCGGGATTATCGACCATCATGGTTCGACGAAGTGCCGGGACACCTGCTTCTGCCGGGGCGATCGCCTCAATCCCATAGGCCAGAGAGAGAGGGGACTGTCCTGTAGATCGCCGCGGGGTTGTTCGGTAAGACCACAATACACCATCGAGATGATCTGCCCACACTCCTTTTCTCCGACCGAGTCGTTTCTTCAGCCCATCAACGATCGATTTGTTCGTCACCTCGGCTTGACCGTTCCCTTGAGGATATCGGGGAGGTTATGTACTCAGACGAATTTGCCACTTACTATGTACCATTATCAGTGACGATTTCATAAGGAAGTCCGTGACGAGATATGATGTTTTTCCATATGAAATTTGTCACGTCCAAAGACTGGATCTTAGTGAATGACTGCGCTTCTGCCCATTTAGTGAATTAATTGGTGAGTACCAGGATGAAGTTCTTGGACCTCGATGGCGGCAGAGGACCTACAAGATCGATGGCCCAACGCATGAAAGGATATGGAGCCGTAACAGTGCTCAACAGTTCATGTGGGACGTGTCGCATTGGCCCATGATGTTGGCATGTGGGACGTGTCGCATTGGCCCAAGGCCTCGCAGTCGGCAATCATGGTTGGCCAGTAATGACGATCCTTCTTGATCTTTAAAGCAAGCATCCGTCCGCCGGAGTGGTTACCACCGTCACCTTCGTGTACTTCCATCATGATTCGTTCGGCTTCTTTGCGACTAACGCAGGTAAGGAATACGCCGGACCAACTGCGTCGGTATAAATTTCCATCCAAAAGAATGTACCTAGCACTTCCGGCTTTTAAACGCCGAGTTGTCCATCGTTTCGGCGGGACAACTCCTTTGGAGATATAGATCTTAATCTCGACTTGCCAATCATCGGGTGGCGTTGTGACATCCGTTAGGTCTTCTATTGGTTCGTCGACTTCCATTGGAACCGAATCATCATTGATGACGGAGACTAGGTTAGCTAGATCGATGTTGGGTGCCTCGATGCATTCGACAGGAATAGTGCGTTGCAAATCTGGATCCGGGCAATTTGCCAACGATGCGAGAGCGTCTGCCGATGTGTTCTCACTTCGTGGGACCTTTGTCAGTAAAAAAGAAATGAATTCCGCAGACAATGTCCGGACCAACTAGCGGTATGCTCCCATTCGCTCGTTCTAGCGTCAAATTCGCCACTGATTTGGCTGACCACCAGCTGGGAGTCGCAGAAAACTTGCAGTTGTTTCACCCCGAGTCCTCGTGCTAACCAAAGTCCTGCGAGAACGGCTTCGTACTCCATTTCGTTATTTGACGCTTTGAAATTGAGCTTCAATGCTTTTTCAAGCACTTCGCCCTGAGGAGATCGGAGAATAAGCCCCACGCCGGATCCCTGATGAGATGATGAACCATCGACGAACATTGTCCAATGCTCCTCTTTGGGAGTCGGATCTCCGAGGTTAGGAGAAAGTTCAGTGATAAAATCAGCTAAGACCTGTGACTTCAAACTTGGACGAGAATGATATTCGATGTCATATTCACTCAGCTCGACCGCCCACTTTGCCATACGTCCTGATTGAAGGGGGTTATGGAGGATAGTTCAAAGTGGCTGATCGGTACACACGACGACGGAATGCGACTGAAAATAGGGTCGAAGTTTACGCGCAGCGACAATCACAGCGAGGGCCAACTTTTCCAAGGTGGGATATCGTGACTCCGCGTCATTGAGGGCTTTTCTGGTGTAGAAGATCGGTTTTTGGTCGCCGCTCTCGTCTCAGACTAATATGCCGCTAACTGCCGAACTAGAAACCGAGACGTAAAGGTATAATGTTTCATCGTCTTCTGGTTTGACTAGCACCGGGTGACTGGTCAGATATTCCTTCAACTGCCGAAAGGCGATCTCGCAGCCTTCGTCCCAATGAAAATCTTTGTTTCCTCGGTGAAGCTGATAGAAGGGCAGACATTTGTCCGTTGATCGGGCAATGAAACGATTTAGAGCAGCGATCCGGCTGGTCACACGTTGAACTTCCTGTTTGTTAGTAGGGGATGGGAGTCCAAGTATGGCTTCAATATGTTTAGGGTTGGCCTCTATTCCTCGCTTAGTAACGATGTAACCTAGGAATTCGCCTGATGTGACTCCAAACGTGCACTTTGTCGGATTCAGTTTCATCTGGAATTGATCCAAATGTCAAAGCATTCGACGAGATGTGGAATATGTTGCTCTGCAATCAGAGACTTGACCAACATATCATCGATATAGACCTCCATAGTTCGTCTAAGCAGATTGGCGAACATCATATTGACCAATCGTTGGTAGGTTGTCCCGGCGTTTTTCAGTCCGAATGGCATAACTTTGTAACAATAAGTTCCTCTCTCCGTGATGAATGCCGTTTTTTCACGATCCGTCGAACTCATGGTGCTTTGGTTGTATCCAGAGAAGGCGTCCATGAACGAGAGCAATTGGTTCCCAGCTGTGGCTTCAACGAGATGGTCTATGTGCAGCAAAGGGAAGCTATCCTTAGGACACGCCTTGTTGAGATCGGTGAAGTCCACACAGACTCTCCATTTTCCGTTCTTCTTTTTAACCACGACCGGGTTGGCCAACCAATCAGGGTACTAGACCTCCATTATTTGATCTGCTTTGAGTAAGCATTCGACCTTGTCTTGGAATGCTTTTGCCCGATCTGGACCCAGACGCCTATGTTTCTACCTAACTGGTTTGAACGTTGGGTCGATATTGAGCCTATGGCAGATGACGTCGGGACTAATCCCGACCATGTCCTTTGCCGATCAAGCAAATGTGGAGGAACGAGACTGTAGGAAAGCGATGAGCTTTGCCTTAATATGGTCTTCCAGTTCAACCCCCACTCCGACAGTTCGTGATGAATCCGAAGGGTCGATGTTTGCTTGGATTATCCGACACTCTGGAGACTTGCAGGTCTCCCTCCGGCTTATGGGGACTGACTAGATGGTCCCCGCTCTGTAATTGCTACGCGTCCTGGTCTTTCCTTTGTTTCTTCTCGATTACGGAGCAAGATCGGGCCATCCTTTGATCGCCATAGAGCGTGCAGATCCCTGTAGAGCTCGGAAATTTAAGGCAGAGATGGTAAGTTGACGGTACGGCTTGCATCGCGTATATCCATGGTAATCCCAAAATGGCGTTGTAAATTGGGGGTGCATCGACGACCACGAACTTAGTTTTTCGGGTCACTCCTCCAGCACGCACTTGTAGTTTTACATTGCCCATCGACTTTTTAGCAATCCCATCGTAGCCGGTCAACGTTTGGGTCTTGGGTTTCACCTGTTCGGGTGTGATGACCATCTTCTCTAGCGTTTGCCAGAACAAAACATTTACGGTGCTCCCATTATCCACCCAGAATACCTCGACGTCGAATTCGCCCATAGTTACTTCGATAACCATTGGATCCGAATGAGGATTTTGAATCCCTTTGGCATCTTCCGGTGTGAACGATTTGGGGTCCGAATAGAGTGGAGGTTCCCTCGAGACCGCCTGAAGGCTGCAAATTTGACGTGCCCACTTTTTTAATGCTCGAACGGAATCGATGCAATCCTCAAGCGGGCCAAGTATCATAGTTATTCGGCCTCGGTGAAGGGAGTTGGCGCGCTTGGGGTTCTGCCCCCGTTGTCGCTTTAGGGGACCAGGTAGCTCGTTTTCTTGGCGTGTCTCTTCTTGATGGTCGACGAATACTTGACTCGCTGGCTGTTGAATACTGTTAGTCGGGCCGTTATTTGCATAACCGCTACCGCTACCACCTGCACCGCGGCCACCATTAGATCGACCACCTCGCCATCCTCCACGGCGACCTCTCCCCCCTCGGGAACTTTTGGGTTGAAAAACGGCTTCCACTTCGCCAGAAAGATATTTTCCATATAGATAATTCTTCAAGTGCATGCACTCGTGCGTGGAATGGCCAGGTACCATGTGGAAGTCACAGTACAACTCCTTTGGGTCGGATGTCGGTTTACTTTGGCCATCGACTTCGGAAACCGCGTGAACTATGCCCTTCTTTCGGTCCTGAGGGTCGTGATGCTTTCGGGGCTCGTGGTATTCCTCCCGATTCCTAACCTTCGTGGGGGCTGGAGGTTCGGGTGCCATTTTTGCAGCCAATCGGGCGTCCTCATCTTCTACGAGCGTGAACCACGAGGCTCGATGTAGCGCATCATCGAGATCTTTGGGTTCCCAGATGTTGAGGTCTTTTCATAAGGCTGAACCGGGAAGTAGACCTTTTCTGAAAGCAGCAATTGCGGCATCTTCTGGGACAGAAACGTTTGCCAGTTTCTCTTTAAATCTGCCCAGGAAGCTACAAATGGGCTCGCCAGGTTCTTGGGCCATCTCCCAGAGATCCGAACTCGTCACACCTCGTTCGATGAAAATTCGATAATGATTGAGAAAAGCTGTTGACAATTGGGTGAAGTTGTCAATCGAATTCGACTCAAGCCTTGTGAACCAAGTTGAGGCGGGACTGGAAAGACTATTGACGAACAGTTGGCAGTATCCAATATCCCTCTATTCGTCAGTAAATCGCGCCTTGGCCACGGTTGCCATGAAAGATGTCATGAAAAGGACTGGATCCTTATCTCCAAGGTAAGTCGGGAGCTTCAACTTGACGTTTGGTATGGCGGCCTGCAGAATCCGCTGTGTTAAATGAGTGCGCCGAGTGACCTCGACAATCGTGTCGATCTTAGGGGCTGTATTGATAGCCCGATGGAGGAGAGAACTCATGCCGCGAATCTGCGACTGGATTTCCTCGATCTCAAGGTGAGGTCCCATGCTTGTTGAAGGAGCGGCCTGGATGAGCGGGGTCTTACTGATCCGTGAGTTCGGATTTGACGGCCGGATGATTGATGTTGCCAAGGGAGGGAGAGTCCTTCGTTCCTCTTGGTCGACCGTCAGTATGTCTGAGAAATCGAGACAACGTGTGAGATCGCCTGTCCTGGGTGCAGGCGATTGCCCTGCAGAGAGTGGTGATGGGGTCGTCTGAGTTACGACAGCATCAACTCTGCGGTTGGTGTCAGAGATCATCTGGTAGATCTCCTTTGTCATGGTGCCGAACAAGATTTTGAAATCTTCCATACAGACAACCTGCGGGATTGACGCCGCCGTCGTAGCGCGATCAGGGAGATCTTCGGTTCGGACGCCAGGTTGCTGCTCCGTGACGGGCGTCATTTCCCCATTCGAAGGTTGTCCATCCGAACGTCGGATATGCTTGAGGAGGTGCGATTTGCTTCTTTGTTGGAAATTGGAGACATCATTGTTAGTTTTGAGAGATTAACTTGTAAAGACGATTTTGCTTCCCCCACAGTCGGCGCCAATTATAGAAACAAGGTTTCACACAATGAATTTGTTTGATGGGGAAACAAATTCACCTAAGAAATCTCTCAAAGAATTGGATCAACGCTAAAGAACAAAAGGGAATTAAAATCTCTTTGGGGAAGAAGTTAGGGTTTCTCAAGAGATATGAAGAACTAAGGTTTTTGTATTAATTGCTTGATGCCTTACAATGGAGAAGTTTTTCTCCTTTTCGTTAGATTACATAATATATCAACTCTCCTTACAGCCCAAACCAAGATATGGAAAATTGCTGCTTCTTCTTCAAGTCGGTCATCAGGCGAATTGGGAAGTCGGCTTTTCATTTCTAGGACTGGGCCTCCTTGTCCGAACAGGCCTTAGATAGATCATTAGTTAGGACCTTTAACCAGATTCCCGATTAAATAATCGATTTATCTTTTCGGTTAGATCGGTATATTAGGGGTGCTAAATCCCGCACCAACATTCGCGATAAGTATTAAAACGTTGACTGGTATAATATGTAACATTCCACGCATTGGTTGCAAATTTGAAGACTTCCAACTTCGTAATAACTTCATTAAACATCTTAGTCATAGTCCCAAGAAACTTGCAACTCCCAATAATCTTGTAACTCTTTTCGGTGCTACTACCATCATAACCCATGCTCGGACTGCTGCGACGTGGACGCTGATCATCCGGGTCAATCAATTCAGTCCGATTAAATAACGGGTTTCGAACCACGGCTCCATGATCAGAGTTGTGCAAGAACAAGTAACCATCGCAGGTCCCCTTGAGATCATAACGGGGACCGCGTAAATCAAAACATAAATCACTAATCTTTATAGATGGGTCTTCGTTGTTGAGATCGAAGCTTATCAAATAAATATGGGAATGCGTCTTTAACAAGATTTCTGGGCGACCGCAAGCAAAGTTTCTGTCGACGAATCTCTTATTGTTGAAAAGAGTGTTCCATCCTTTGCAAACGGATCTGAAGCGAACGAGAGATCGAGGTGGGACTCGAACCAGTATTTCTTCTTCAAGGTCTGATGGAAGCTTTCTCACCGTCATTAGCGCAACCATTATTAGGGTTTTTTTGTAAAGGAAAGAAACGAGTACAAGTTATTGCACTTTCTCCTTTCGGTTCATATAATCTATATATATAATTCTTTGAGAAAATAAAAGGTAATTTAGTCCACTGTCTTTTTCCAAACTAAACTTCTGGTAATTGCCATTTTGCTATTTCTCTTTTCTAGAGTCAAAACCTATTATTTATTTTTGACAGGAAAAAAAAAAGGAAAAAAAAAACATATACTGTAGTAGTTTATTGATGGCACGAAGTAAAAACCGGCAGCTAAAAATAACACGGATTTAGAATTATAGATTCTCTATGAACTCCATAGCTATTGGATGGTTGCGAACCTCTATCATATACCTCGTGGTCGCTCCACTGTTATGTTTCTCACTGACAAGAACAAAAGTTGTCTTGACAAGAAACTGATCTTGAGAAGAAAACAGTGTCTTTTTTTTTTAATATTAGGTAAATATATGTATTACAAAGCTGCATGAGATCACCTTATAGGTTCATCAGCTAGACCTTCTAGGCTTGACAAACAACTATAATAAAAGGAAACTACAAACGCACATTTGAGGGCATCAAATACAACAACAATTTGCGTAAATCAGTCACTTTTATAGTCACTTTTATAATCAGTTCTATAATATTATCTAGCTGTTACTGTCCAGTTTGTAATGCTAATAAAGATATGATGAGATGCGGACGCTAGTACACTTTGTAATTGTTGTAATCATAATTACTTCCATAGTTCCATTATCTCTCCAGCTAAACGAAGCTCTCTGTTTCACTAGCAGCAATGTCTAATCGATTGCTTCTGATCTGGTTGATGATCTCCCTAAGCTTTGATATCTTCTACTTTGACTTTTTGAGTACTTCTTTCCCTTACTATAATATAAAAAATATCATGTAAAGAAAGATGCGATTCATTTAACGAATTTTTCTATGTGGGTACAGCATGTAGTAGTTTCATTTGTTTCCGGCTGATGTTGGGATTAGAATATTTAACACTGTGAAGCAGTTCTTTATTTATATAAATTTACAATACTGCTAACTGTTAAGAGTAATGCCAATGAAAAGTAAATGCATATGATGCTGGTAGGCTGTGATTATCATTATATTAAAATAAGTTCACATCCTTTTATCTGCAGCCAGCGAAGTTTAATCAGAGAAGGATGAATTATTAACTTGTGGATTGCTTCTGATCTGGTATATTTTTACGTATTTGTTTTCTTACTACTAAGCACCATAAGAAATTATATAAGTAGCTGCTGCAATATGAGGAAAATCCGGTAAAAGATTATGGGTACTAAATCCAAGACACATGTCATGAATGATTAATATAATAAACTTCTCTTTGTTTAGTACTCACTCTTCTAGCACTTTCATTCGTTCTTTGGACTAAATTTGGATTTAGTTTTGTTAAATTTGGATTTTGAACATTAACCACGTGAAGTTATGATGATTTATATAATATTATCTATCTGTTACTGTTCAGTTTGTAATGCCAATAAAGATATAGATGCTAGTACACTCTGTAATTGTTGTAACCATAATTACTTCAATTATCTCTGCAGCTAGACGAAGCTCTCTGTTTTCATCAGCAGAAATGTCTACTGGATTGCTTCTGATCTGGTTGATCTCTTTCTTTCATCTAATCTCTATGTCAACTTCATCAAAAGAAACCAGTTTTGTTTTCAACAGCTTTGGTCAAGAAAATCTTTCTCTCGACGGTTCTGCTACATTGCTTCCCAATGGATTACTCCAACTTTCCAAGGACTCACAACATCAAATGGGTCATGCTTTCATCAAGAAGCCAATCGTGTTCAGCTCCTCTAAACCACTCTCCTTTTCAACACATTTCGTGTGTGCTCTAGTGCCTAAACCGGGATTTGAAAGCGGCCACGGAATTACCTTTGTGATATCTCCTTATGTGGATTTCACTCGAGCGCAACCAACTCGGTACATGGGGGTTTTCAACGCCTCAACACATGGATCTCCTTCTTTTCACCTCTTTGCTGTTGAGCTCGACACTGTTAGAAACACAGATTTTCTTGAGACTAACAATAACCACGTTGGGATTGATGTCAATAACCCCATTTCAGTCGAGTCAGCACCTGCTTCTTATTTTTCCAAGACAGAGCAGAAGAATGTGAGCATAAACCTCTCGAGTGGGAAACCTATACAGGTCTGGGTTGATTACCAAGGAACTCTACTTAATGTTTCTGTTGCTCCTCTTGAAGCTGAGAAGCCAAGTTTGCCTCTTTTGTCACGATCCATCAATCTTTTAGAACTTTTCCAGAGTAAGAGATTGTTCGTTGGGTTCTCTGCAGCAACAGGGACAGCAATCAGTTACCATTATCTTCTTGGGTGGAGCTTCAGCACAAGCATGGAATCATTGAAGCTACTTGACATCTCAAAACTTCCTCTAGTTCCTTCGCCTAGACTTAAGCATAAGACACCATATGTTTTGATTATCGCTCTGTCCGTTGGAGTTGGTATCATAGTAATAGCTGTTCTTGCGGGATTTTATTACCACAGGAAGAAGAAATATGCGGAAGTAAGTGAACCATGGGAAAAGAGATATGTTACGGACAGGTTCTCTTACAAATCTTTATACATAGCAACAAAAGGGTTCCACAAGGATAGGTTTCTTGGAAGAGGTGGTTTTGGAGAAGTGTACAGAGGAGATCTCCCTCAGAACAGAACTGTAGCTGTGAAGAGAGTTTCCCACGATGGTGAGGAAGGGATGAAGCAATTTGTGGCAGAAGTCGTGAGTATGAAAAGTCTGAAACACAGGAACCTTGTTCCACTTCTCGGGTATTGCAGGAGAAAAGGCGAGCTTTTACTTGTCTCTGAGTACATGCCTAACGGTAGTCTTGACCAACACTTGTTTGATGACCAAACTCCGGTTCTTTCTTGGTCTCAAAGACTTGTGATTGTGAGAGGTATAGCATCAGCTCTCTTCTATCTCCATAGAGAAGCTGAACAAGTTGTTTTGCACCGAGATATCAAAGCCTCCAACGTTATGTTAGATGCTGAATTGAATGGAAGGTTAGGAGATTTTGGTATGGCTAGGTTTCATGACCATGGAAGCAATGCAGCAACAACAGCAGCGGTTGGCACTGTAGGATACATGGCTCCTGAGCTAATAACAATGGGAGCTTCCACTGTAACCGATGTTTATGCCTTTGGTGTTTTCATGCTCGAAGTAGCCTGTGGGAGGAAACCTGTTGAATTCGAGGTGCAAGTTGAGAAACGTTTTCTGATCAAATGGGTTTGTGAATGCTGGAAGAAAGATTCTTTGCTTGATGCTAAAGATCCAAGATTGGGAGAAGAGTTCGTACCAGAGGAAGTAGAGTTGGTTATGAAACTAGGGTTGTTGTGTACAAACATCGTGCCAGAATCTAGACCAGCAATGGGACAAGTGGTTCTTTGCTTGGCCGGGAATCTACCATTGCCAGATTTTTCACCGTACACGATTGGAATAGGTTCGTTTACTCCTGTAGTGGTTGATGCAGCCTCGCTTAACGTCTCATTTACTTCAAGAAACTGGTCAGCTCCTTCAGCCTCTTCTTCCTCAGCTAACAACTCAAAGGAGGTTGAACATCCATTGGAATCTAAGAACTCTCTAAACGTAGTTTCTGAACCCGAAGTCATCGAGTCGTCTCTCCAGGACAAACAGTGGCAGATAATGAAGTTTTCTCTAGAACAATCATCCTAATTTGTGAATGTTTCTTCATGTCTTTCTTTACTGTTCGATTACTCTTTAACTGTCTGTTTAATTTTACTGTTTAAAAATCGCGTTTAATCGGATGAGTTGATATAAATTTTGAGTGGTATAACAGTTAAGTATTTTGTTAATTCGTGTCGTGTAGTAAAACATTTGTTAATTTGCTGACTCTTGAACAAATAAAAAACGATTCTAATCAAATTCGGTTTAAACTGGTTAACCCGGTTCGTGCGTTTGGGCTTCCATGACCATTATATTGACTTTTTCGAAGTGAATGTGTCCATAAACGTTTTGGAATCCTTCAGAGATGACTTGGTCAGCTACAAAAAACCCTTAATTGGATTGAAAAATTTTATACTCCAAAGTTTGTGGCACATATGAATATACTAAGACTAGAGAGAATGCTAGTCTATATAAACTCTACAAGACATTTGAGATTCCATTGGGAGTAGCATGAAATACTTCTACAAGAGGCAAGTACTTTGCTTTATGTTTGCTTCCGTTGACCTTGGGAATTGGGATAACCAGAGTATAGAGTCTTTCGAGCAGTACGATATGATTATTCGGTTTTGATATGTTATTAGAATTATGGTGTTATACCTTTTTAATTAGATTTAAGGTTTTATATAATTTACTTTTAACAAGAGAGATAGGTCGGTTTGTAATGTTCTCTATAAGAATCCTATTATGCTAATGAGAATTTCAAGCTTCCAACAATTAACCTAATTCTCAAAAAGAGATTTGGGTTGGAAGTTAGCTCTTAAATCTCTTGTTCTTAAGTTTAAGCAATGGGTGTGGCTAATAAAACTAAGGCTAAGGCTTAGGCTCCATGGACAATTTAAGCTAAATGTAGCTAATAATAATTCTTGTATCATAAACAACATATTATCAGGTAAAAGAAAACAAAAAACCAGTATATATGAAATTACTAAAATTGTTTACATTGAACAAGTTTGAAAAATTTAGAACTCATCAAACAAAGAATCAACCTATTAAGCTTTTACAAATTAAGAAATCATGAACCAAAAACTCTCACCAAATGAACTTCTTGATAGATCTTGGATATATTGCCATGGATCATGCATCTACAATATAGTTTTGGATATTATCTCTTGGGTACTATGCTTATCCATCTGATTTAACACAACAATCTCTTAAGTCCAAACTCAAACATAATGAACTTCAAACCATCCAAGTACATCCACTAAACTCTGACCACGTGGTCATAACCCCAATTTTGCTAACATGTGCTTGTTGGACAGGATCACATCCTTTCTTATTTTCAGCTTCAATCAACCAACGATGTTTCTTCTCAACAGCTACACGTTTCAGATTAAGAAACATCGTTGGTTGATTGAAGCTGAGAAGAAGAAAGGATGTGCTCAACAAGCACATGTCAGCAAAATTGGGGTTATGACCACGTGGTTAGAGTTTAGTGGATGTACTTGGATGGTTTGAATTTCATTATGTTTGAGTTTGGACTTGCTCACTCTTGCCATCCTCTTTATCATAAAATGAAATGTTCCCTCACTCTTCACACGAGCCAACATAGTCTCATCACCACAAGTATGTAACAAGTAGTAACTCATTGTAACAGTAGTCACATTCCCCCCCCCCCCCCCCAATATGATCCAAAATTTACTATTTAGGTAGTTTCATATAAAACAAGTTGACTGAGCTTAAAGTGACGACAAGTAATAGAAGTTCAATTCTATTGAAAACCCCAAAGAAAATCAACAATTACGGGACTAAGATTAAAGATATCACCAGCTTCTCAATTGTATCGAAGAATAAATTGTCTTTGGCATAATGTATAAATTGGTAATGGAAGTCTAAGAAGAGGAAGAATTTGAAAAATGCTGAATTGAAACCTAAATTTGAACCCATAAACTTCTGCAAACAAATCAATTGAAGTCAAGGAAACACGATCATAAAAGTTAGACAACTAAGAATAAGAAGAATCCATGAGAAATTTATAAAAAACGTCATGGATGGTGACTAGTTTTGTTTAATTTGTTGGTTGAGGGGAGAAAAAAAAAGGACCGTGAAGATGAGAGAGATGAAGATGATGAATCTGAAAAATTTCTTAGAAAAGAAAATCAAAAAATAAAAAAAAAAAATATATTGTGATGTTTGTGGAGAGATGTGGTTGGTATGATATTTTTATTTTTTTTAATTGAGCATTATTGTATACCTAAAAGAATTGGTTAGAAAGAAGTTGGTTTAGTTAAATGGTGTTTTTGACAATTCAGTGGACAAAAAGTGTGCTACTATGTTATTAAAGTTTCAAAAAGTGTGATAGAATGCTATTTTCCATAAAAATATATTTAAAACAGCATACCATTTTGAGAATCAAGAATTTTAGGTGCAAACTTCTTTATTAAGTCTTATCACCATTGTTTGTCCCAAAAAAAAAAATAAAAAACGTCTCAATTCCATTGTGATTCCATTGGATCTGCACCTTTCTCTAATCATGATTATTTTTTTTGAACACCAGAGAGTTTTCTTCAATGGATTCTTGTGATAAAAGATTCAAGATTCAACTAATTTGTTCATAAGTATATTTCAGTTTTTTATGCACTTAACGTTCATTTTCTTTTAATCTTTAGAAATGTGGACAAAGAGAGAGCTTTGATCTTTTACTTTCTCATGTCATTTTTATTTATAGGTAGTGAATGGTAACACTATAATGTGCGGAATTCAGACAAAAAATAGAAAACCACTAATACATCACCATTCACAATTCCATTTATCAATTTGCGTTTTTGTTTCATTAAAAAAATTGTACAGTGTGCGTTGTTCAAGACATGCATATTTCTACCAAAAAGATAAAAAATGCACTTCAATTTTTTAATATACAGAATACCCTGTGTTTTATCAAATCCGCACCCAATGATTTATAATATCATTAAATAATAATAGAACATGTGTATAAAATTAAACGTACAACACAAAAATATTATCATACAAAATTTCTCTTATATCGCTTAAAAATTTTGGTTTTCTTTTTCTTTTTCCTTTTTCATTCAAGTATCCATTATTATTTGAAAGTATTTTTTATAGTTGACTTATTATTATTATTAGTTCAAAAGATTATAAGTTTAAATGTGTAGTTATGTAATTAAGTTATGTTTTAGCAAATAATTAATAAATGTAATTTAATTATTTGAAACAAACAATCAATAGCTTATTAGATTAGATTTATAATAATAATAATTATTATTATTATGACTTTTCAGTTTTATGTAAATTTGATCATAAATACAAAATTATGTGCAAATATAATCAATTTTGCGATATATATGTAACAAACACACACACATATATATATATATATATATATATCATATATATATATATATATTTCATGAACCGCTATTACTTTTTTTACCAATCAAATATTATTTTGTACCGCTTATTCTGTATTAACCGCACTTGTCCAACAAATACATTTCTCCTGCATAAACCGCAGTTGAACCCTACCGCACTACTAAATTATTTATCCCACACCACCAAATACAGTATTACCATTCAGACCCATAATCAAAACTCTAGAAAGATGGGATTTTGCTTCAAGTTTTTGTGATCTAAGTATATTTCATTTTTTATGCACTAAATATATAAGAGGCTAAAAGATCACAAAAATTTAAAGCAAAATCCCATTAGAAATAAAAATGAGATGAGAAGGTAAAAGATCAAAGTTTTGCCTTTCCTTCATCCACATTTCTAAAGATTAAAGAAAATGAACGTTTAGTGCATAAAAGATGAAATATAGTTATGAACTAATTAGTTGAGGCTTGAAGCTTTAATTACAAAAATCCAATGAAAAAAGCTCTTTGGTGTTCAAAAAAAAAACCTGAATGGAGAAAGGTGCAGAAGAAATTGTGAAGATTCAAGTTTTTTTGGCTTGGTGAAAAAGTTGCAAAAGAAAAAGGAGAGAGAGAGAGAGCGAGAGAGTTGATGAAGAATTTTATTAATATCATTGTACATAACATCATATACTTTTTTTATACTTAACATTTTTTGTCTATCACAATGGAATTGAGATGTTTTTAATTTGTTTTGTGACAAACAATGGAGGTAAGACTTACTAAAGAAGTTTGCAAATAAAATTCTTTGTTCTTAAAATGGTACAATGTTTTAGATATATTTTTATAAAAAATAGCATTCTAGCACATTTTAAAAATTTTTAATAACATAGTAGCACACTTTTTGTCCACAGCACACATATATAACCATCTCTAACACCCTTTAAATTGTCAAAAACACCCTTTAACTAAATCAACTTCCTTCTAACCATCTCTTTTAGGGACATAATAATGCTCAATTAAAAAATCATAAATATATAACCAACCACATCTCTCTACAAACCTCACATATATATTTTTCTGATTTTATATTTACTTTTCTAATTTCTTAATTTTTCAGATCCATCATCTTCATCTCTTTCATCTTCACGGTCCTCTTTTAGTTTTCTCCCCTCAACCAAAAGATTAAACAAAACTAGTCACCATCCATGACGTTTTTTTTTTTAATTTTCTCATGGATTCTTCTTATTATTTGTTGTACCTTTTATCTTGTTTACTACTATATTTAAAAAAAAAAGTTAAAAAAAAAAGCAAAATTAGATAGCATACAAAACAAATCATGATCATACATGTTATTTAGCTACAAAAGTAAAAAAGTTATTGAAATAATTTCTCTTATTTTATTTTTTTTTAGCAGGAAACAATATGAGAAGTTAAGAGTATTTTGTTTTGTCGCAAAAAAAAAAAATTAAGAGTATGTTGATGATAAAGAAAAGAAGAAGCTAATGAAAACTTTAATGAATATATTGTGAGTTGTTTTAGATCCCAAGTGATAAAAAAAAATATTGGTTTGGTTACTTTTTTATTTATTTTATTTGTTTAAGTTTGAGTTAATAAGAACAAAAAATGGTCATAAAAGTAGTGAAGAGTAGAAAAAGATGATGAAAAAGTGTCCTAATAGCAAAAAGTTTCTAAAGTGCAAGAAATTATACACAAAGTGTTCTATTGTGTAAATCTCCCTAATATAAATTCTATATATGAATAATTCAAATACATAAAATCACTGTCAGAATGGACAAGAATGAAATTTCTGTTCGGATATTTTGGATAACTCTCAATAATTTTGTATAACTTTTAGATAATTTTAAATATTTTAAAATAATTTCACAGAAACAATAGATTGATGTAAATAATATTTTTTGTGAAACTTTTGATGTGGATGCAAACATGTATATATTGTTTGTGTGTTTAGGGACTTACGAAAAACTAAACTGTATCCATAGTTATATTTTAACATAACTTAGCATCATCTTTGAGAAGTGTAAGTGACTATCCATATTTGTTACACATTTCAACATCCATAAGTGATTCTCACATAACAACCATCCACATTGCTAAGACATTATAATGAAAAATGATTTCTGATAGGTTTATGTAATTAATAGTAAAATGTGGTTGAATTGTTAAAATTATAACATGGTTGCAATTTTTGTGAAATTAAGTATGTTTAATGCTTAGGGTTTAGAGGTTTAAGGGGTAAGTCTCTCTTTTGATGGACAGTTTTCTATGGTTCCAAAAACTAAGTTATTTGTTCTCTTCTGGTATGCATAAGAGTTTTCCAAAAACTCTGAACAATTCATTGTAAAAAAAAGTATTGTCCATTGTACAAAAATAATTACTTTAAGTGAAAAAAATAATTAATTTTAGTGAAAATAGATAACTGAAGTAAAATTAAGTTTAGGGGTAGAACTAGTTTATCATCTTTAAGTTTGAAGTTCAAGTCATGCAAGATTTGATTTGATTTTTTTATCAACTTTTGTCCATCATCCCATCCACACACCATGAATAATTTTTTAGCGAAAATTTTTAGACCACCTTTTTTAATCTTTCCAAAATTGTAGTTTGTTTCTTGTTCATTGTATCTTATACATATCTAATTATAATAAATCGTTCACTAATCAACAAACAAATGTTCAATAAAAATAGACTATTTTAAATATAATTCTATACCTAAAATATACTAAATGGATGTTAAAATATAGAGAATATAATTCTAGTATGATGTACGTACAAAAGAATTTACTAGATATGATTAACAACCTCGTTCGGAAAAAAAATTCTGGAGAAAGAAGATGAAAAAAGGGAAAATTAAAATAGAAAAAATAGAGAGAAACATCATTGTTCTTAAGAGATAGCAACTTTTTTTTTTTTTTTTGGAGAAGAGACACTTCAAAACTTTAAAATGGAAATCTCTGGCTCATAAGCCTTAATTACACAAGTCTAATAATAAGTAAAGCAAAGAAGCTAGAATTAATTAGGTTAAGTCTTTCTTTTAATGATCATTCAGCACTCATTCTCGTCACCTTTTTTTTTTTGCGATTCTTGCAGTAGTCAACCACTTGCTGCAGAGTAAGATTAGGCACACGACCTGTAGCCACCATCTGCAGAAAAATATATGATGGTTTCCGACTGTCTTCTGGCATCAACGGTAAAACAGAGTCGAACACCTGGGTGTGAAGTTTAGTCCATTGTCTCTTGCTTCCTTTATCAGCAGGTGTAGCAGTAGATGTAGCAATACAGACAATGGAAGAGTCTCAGGTGCAGCAGGTGTAGCAGTGGCAAGGACAATCGACGAAGATCCAAGTGTAGCAGAAGGGGCATGAACATTGGAAGAAGACCCAGGAAGAGGAGCAGACCCAAGAGGAGTAAAAAGAGCAGCAGGGGCGGGAACCTTGGAAGAAGACCCGGGAAGAGGAGCAGACGCAAGAGTAGGATAAGGAGCAGCAGGGGACGAGTAGCAACATCATCACTGGCTTCTTCCTTGTATAGATTAATGAGATGACCGTAACAAGTATCAACTCCATGGATCATTACCACATATCTAATCTCTACCTCTGCCTCTACAAAGCGGGCAGAGAGGCGAAGGTTCTTTTTCATGATCATTGCCATAGCGACGGGAATAGCAATAGTGAGTAAACCTTTGTAAGGTTGAAGAGCCATCAGTGTTAACGAAGCAGACACAGCGACGCATAAACAGCTAGACGAATCGACAATAGAGAAGGTTTGTGTTACCAAAAGAGATAGCAACTTTGGTTTTGTTGTGAGCGGTGTAAACCGACTTTTGTAGACACTCAACATGAGTTTCCGGTCACATCACCCAAATACTTATGCCCTATGTTGAACAGGTTGGGATCAGCAAAAGACGTGGAGCAGAAAGATGATATGGGAAGTATTTTCTTTTGGACCACTAAGTGAGTGATGTATTGTAATGAAGAAATTAAATATGGGATTCTGGTGTTCCACGATCACACTTTGTCTTTACCTGCACCACAAACACAAATTGCAATGCATGAGTATTTTATAAACACTTAGTAAGGCAATCCTCCCATCTACTGGGCTATATACACAAGCAGTAGAGACATCTCTAACCATCAACCAACAATCAACAATCAAACAATAACAAACCAGGACTCTGCATCGGCCGACACCAAGCATACATCGACCGACACCAGTTGGGGTTGCGTCGACCGATGCATGATATGCATCGAACGATGAAAGGGTCACTTGCATAAACTGATACTCCCATTGCCGCGACCAACGCATGCTTGACATAACACGAAAACCCTAAGGTTTCATGCACCATCCTCGCATTTGCATCGACCGACGCACATGTCAAGCATCGTTTTCCCCCGAAGCTTCTCGCCGGATCTTCGTTCCTGCAACCACAAGACTCGATCCCAAGCCACAAAAAAACTTCCTAACGTCCCAAATAACAATCTAGCAAGCCTAACAGCACATAACAAGCAAATCAGAGATATCTCCAGCTTAGATAAGCCATGGTCATGCACTTACCTTTGCCACAGAAGAAATCCGACCCTAACACAGGAAAAAAAACGCTCCTAGGAAGCTCCTACAATGATCCCAGCTACAGATCTCTATAGAAACAGCTTCCAACTCTAATAATCTCCCAAGAACGCTCAAGAACACCAAAAACTCTTTTCTCTCTCTTTTGTTTCTCTCAAAAGCGGTTAAACTCACCTAATGAGACAAAACACGAACTTAAGGGTTTTTCTTTACCCAAAACGTAGCGTTTAACTTAACTCGTTCGCACTTAACCGGCTATGCATCGACCGACGACCGATGCAATCCCTAACCCGGGATTTCGGTTCTCGGATGTTACAGTTTTGTAATCAAATAGATAAATATGTAAAGATCAATATAATATTTATATCATTTAAGATTTGAGGTTTTTGAAAATAAAAAGAACTTAATTTAAAAAACAAATAGTCTTTTTGATTTAAGCAAAATGAAAAAATGATTCCAAAAAGAAATCATGTTTAACTGGAAGTGAAATATAGAAAATAATATAATTTTAAAAATACTATTTAACTAAAATCTCTAAAGATGAAACCATTAGTAAGAAATCTAGCTTTATAAATTAAATTGATAAGTGAAAAACAAAAAACAAAAACCAAAAGATAGAAGATATCTTTGGGGTTTTTAAAATTCTTTAGATAGAAGTTCATATAATTTTATAAGAAAATTAATTTAATTGTCACTTCAAAAGTAATATTAATTTAATTATATCAGCAAAACAATCAAATCATGTGTAAGTTTAAATTTTGATTGAGCCACTTAGTATTCCTTTTTTTTTAAGTAAAAAATAAATTGAAATATTTATTTATAATTAACTCACTTTTAAAGGCATGTAACTCTATTTAACTTAAACGTACCTCCTATCCAATAATTTTACATTCATTCCTCCAGACTCCAACTAATATATTTATCTTTCAAGAGAAACTTTTTTTGATTAAATTTAATATTTTTTAATTATTTTGGTTAGCTAAACTTTTAGTCATATATATATATATATTGCTTTAAACTTTGAAATGAGGAATAATTAATACACAATAACTTTATACGTAGTTACTTAAATTTTTGATAATTTTATTTGTAACAATTTTACTATACTACAGTCTTATGTTTACAATTTCATTAAGAAAAACTCTTTAAATTAAAGTTTAACCTCTATAAAACATGATAAACATAGATTTGCTCATATTATGAATATGTTTAAGTTTCTATATTACTATTTATATTAATATAGCTTATCAGTTTGTGATAATTTTTTGTATTATTTGTTAATTTTTGTTCTATAGAAAATTTTCTATATTTTAAATTTTGTATAATAAATAATTATACCAAAAAAATGTTGATATGAGTGTTATTTTAAGAAATTGCTATAAGAAATTTTGAGATTCATATTTTAGTATAAAAATATATTTCTTCGATTATGTTATTGTTAATAGAAAAGAACAATATGTTAGTTTAACAACATTTCTGAAATATAATAAAAATTATTATGTATGCAACCACATGTTGGGTGGACTAATTACCTAGTGTTATATACAACTAGGTTAATCCGAAGAATATTATATACAACCAGGATTAAACCGGAGTCTACAAAACCATAATTTTAAAGTAAATAAAAATGGAACAATATTACACTTGTACAACTGTATTATTAGTTTCTCAAAACTGACAGAATAAAATCTTATTTTCCCTTTTTTAAGTGGACCCATCATTTAGGTTTTCCTATATAACATTTAGATATCTTTCTATATACAACTTTATATAATTATTATTGTTTCCCATACATACATATCAGAAATATTTGACTACTTTGGCGCCACTTAGCAGAATAAGATCATTGTATGGAAAGCCGCTGTGATTCAAAAAAACATAATCAAGTAGTGATTCTGGAGATAAATTTTTCTATGGTCTTTTTTTTATCTGGTTTCCATTCTGGCTAGTCTCTTGAATAATCGCCCTATTGTTGTGAGAAGAGCGTGTAAGACAGCTGAAGGAGATGAAAAATCATTACAACTGTGATGGTAGTCAGAATATCCTGCGCTGTTATGGGGCAGCTTACGACAATAGGTTTGTCTACCTTTGTTTTCAACGATGTCTTCGCGATTTGATCAACTATGAGTCTTTAATGTACGTGAATCCTTTTCAGCTCATCAACTTCAGTTTCTGGAAGATTTTTACTCAAAATACAGCTTGTGGGAAGAGCGGCTTTTTCCGTCATCTTTGCTTGTATCCTTACTTAAAGTTATTTTTTAAGGCGTTCCATAGTTACATAATGTTGAGCTAAGTTTGAAGTGAGCTTGGGATTATCCTAAACCTATTAGGAATAAAGTTTCTTGAGAGATAAGGACTTGATATTGTTTAGGAGTTATCTAAACATATATTTCCAAATAGGATTAGGACTAATAAGGTTTTGGTGTTATATAAATAGGGATGCATATGTGTTGCATTACCTATGAATTTTGTGTGATTGAGAGCTTGAGAGATTGAGAGAATTGTGACCTTATAGTTTTGAGAGATTTGATAAGGCTTTAATAAAGAGAGTGATACTTTATTAATTCTTTCAGCTATTACACTTTCGTTCTAAAACAAGACTTGGTATCAAAGCCAAACAGAGATCTTAAGGAAAAGAAGTCATGAGTGAGATTGCTGTGATTCCAGAAAAACCGCAAGGAGGAGGACCTTCTTCGATTCAATGTCCTATGCTGAATTCAACAAATTATACTGTATGGTCTATGCGAATGAGAATTTGTCTTAGAGTCCATAAAGTTTGGGACATTATCGAAGAAGGAACAACAGAATGCTGAGAAAAATGACATGGCAACAGCCCTGCTGTTTCAATCTATACCGGAAGCTTTAATTCTGCAGGTAGGCGAGTTAGACACTGCAAAGAAGGTGTGGGATGCTATCAAATCCAGGCATATGGGAGCCGAGGGAGTCAAAGAAGCAAGAATACAAACTCTTATGGCTGAGTTTGATCGGCTAAAGATGAAGGAGTCTGAAACCATTGACACTTTTGCAGGAAGATTATCTGAGATTGCATCAAAATCAGCCGCCTTGGGAGCAAGTATTGAAGAGTCAAGACTGGTTAAAAAGTTTTTAAAGAGTCTTCCTCGGAAAAAATTTATACACATAGTGGCGTCCCTTGAGCAGGTGTTAGACCTCAACACTACCACATTTGAAGATATCATAGGTCGACTGAAAACTTATGAAGAGTGTATTCATGAAGAAACAGAAGAAGAAGCACATGAAAGTCAGAACAAGTTAATGTATTCAAACATGGAGAACCAAAACCGAGAATACAATCAAAATCGAGAGTACAATGGTGATGAATACAGAGGTAGAGGACGAGGAAACCGTTTCTTCTCAAGAGGAAGAGGTCCTGGACGATTTAACAATGGAAGAGACCAGTCAAGATTTTTTGACTTAACCAAAATTACATGCTTTCGATGTGATAAGATGGGTCACTTTGCGTCTAGTTGCCTTGATCAACTCCTAAAACTGCAGGAGGTTCAAGAAAATAATACTGATGAAACTGTGGAAGCGGATGAACTCATGTTGCATGAGGTAATATACTTGAATGAGAAAAAGGTCATACCAAGCAAGTATGGTCCTAACACTATGAGGAGAATGTCTGGTACCTTGATAACGGGACCAGTAACCATATGACAGGTGATCAGAGGTACTTTAACAAGATTGATACCTCTGTAACAGGCAAAGTGAGGTTCGGTGACGATTCCCATGTTGATATTAAAGGGAAAGGCTCAATCACTTTTACAGACATGAATGGTGAAGCAAGAGTGATGAAGGATGTCTATTTTATTCCAGATCTTAAGAGTAATATTATTAGCCTAGGACAGGCTACAAAGTCAGGATGTGATATTTGGATGAGAGGAGATCATCTCACAATGCGTGAATACAAAAGGAAACTGCTTGCTAAAGCAGTAAGATCAAGAAATCGATTATACAAATTTCACATGGGAATAAGAGAGACTGCGACACTACACTTGACATCTATTAGCGAGTCGAGCAGATGGCATGCTAGGTAGGGACACATCAATATCAACACCATCAAGTCTATGTTCGAAAAGGAGCTGGTTCAAGGAATACCTCAGGTTGTCTTTACCAAAGAAATATGCAGCTCTTGTCTGTTAGGGAAGCAAACAAGACAAGTTTTTCCACAAGCTACTACATATCGGGCAACAAAGGCACTTGAACTGATACACGGAGATCTTTGCGGTCCAATAACACTGAGTACATCGACTGGAAACCGGTATATTTTTGTTCTTATTGATGACTTCTCTAGATATATGTGGACCATTCTAATAAAGAAGAAGAGTAATGCGTTTGAGAAATTCAAGAAGTTCAAGAGAGTAATTGAACAAAAATCCGGTTCTGTCATTAAAACTTTCAGAATTGACAGAGGAGGTGAGTTTGTGTCACATGAGTTTAACTCATTCTGTGATGAGTCTGGTATTCAACGACATCTTACTGCCTCATACACCCCACAGCAGAATGGGGTAGTTGAAAGACGTAACAGAACTCTGTTAGAGATGACAAGGAGTATAATGAAACACATGTGCTTACCGAATTACCATTGGGGAGAGGCAGTACGACACTCTACCTATGTGCTAAACAAAGTTGCTACTAGAGCCTTGAAGGATAAAACACCATATGAGTTATTGAGAAATAAAATACCTAGGGTTGATCATCTTCGAATTTTTTGCTGCATCTGCTATGCAAAAGTAGACAAACCTTATCTAAAGAAACTAGAGGATAGGTCTCGAGTCCTAGTTCATCTTGGAACTGAACTAGGATCTAAGGTATATCGACTTCTTGAGCCACAGTCGAAGAAGATAGTGGTGAGCCGAGATGTGGTGTTTGATGAATCCAAAGGATGGAATTGGAGGTACAATGATTCGGATCGTGAGAGTGGTGGAAGTTTTAGTATAGGTTTTCAAATATTTGGCAACCGGGGAATGCAAGAAGGAGAAAATGTTGCTACATAAAATGAAACAGAGCCTAACCACAACAAAGAAACTGCAGAAGAATCTGCAACAAGAGAAGATGTGACCATAACCGAAACAGAACAAGAAACAGAGAATGAGGGATCAGGGTGACCAATCAGTAATTGCAAGAAGAAGGTCAACAAGAGAGACTCCCAAGCCTAAATATTTGGAGGATTACATCTTATTAGCTGAAGAAGAAGGAGAAGCATTACTGTTTAGTTTAAACAATGAACCGTTGAACTTTGATGAAGCAAAAGGATCTAAAGAGTGGAAACTTGCTTGTGAGGATGAGATTAATTCTATTAAGAGAAATCGAACTTGGGATCTTGTTGATTTACCAATAGGAGCTAAACCAATTGGCTTGAAGTTGGTCTTCAAGCTCAAACGCAACTCTGATGGTAGTATCAACAAGCACAAGGCTCGATTGGTTGCCAAAGGATATGTGCAACGTTATGGTGTGGATTTTGATGAAGTCTTTGCATCAGTGTCTCGATTAGAAACAATACGGCTACTCATTAACCTTGCAGCCTCAAATGGATGGGAGAATCACCATCTCGATATGAAGACAGCGTTTCTACATGGGGAGTTAAATAAACTGTGTTTGTCTCTCAGCGAGAAGGATTTGAAGAAAAGGGACAAGAAGGAAAAGTATATAAGCTTAACAAGGCCTTGTATAGATTAAGACAAGCACCGCGAGCATGGAATAAGAAATTGAATACAATTTTGATGGACTTACAATTCAAGAAGTGTTCAAAGGAACCGTCAGTCTATAGAAGAGAAGTGAGTGAACAGATTTTAGTAATAGCTGTTTATGTTGATGATTTGTTTGTAACAAGGACGAGCTTGCATATCATTGATGAATTTAAGAGGGAGATGTCTACAAAGTTTGATATGAGTGATCTTGGGAAGCTAACTTACTACTTAGGGATCGAGGTGTTGCAGTATGATGGTGGCATTATGTTGAGTCAGAAACGGTATGCACTAAATATTCTTGAAGATGCTGGGATGAAGAACTGCAACCCTGTTCTTACGCCAATGGAGGTTGGGTTACAATTGTCTTAATCTGAGAAAGAAGTTGAGATAGATGCAACAATGTTTAGGAAGAATGTTGGATGCTTTTGGTATTTACTACATACAAGACCTGACTTGTCATACACCGTTGGTGTTCTTAGTCTATATATGCAGAGTTCCTAGACACTCTCATGGTGTTGCTATGAAACAGTGTCTGCGATATCTACAAGGTACGGCCGGTCTCGGCTTAATATTCAAGCGATCTGCGACAAGGGTACCACGGTTAATTGGGTACAGTGACAGTAGATACAATGATGATCTAGACGATTGGAGATGTATAGCAGGACATGTGTTTTATTTGAATGGGAGTCCGATAACTTGGTGTTCACATAAACAGGACACAGTAGCCATGTCCTCGTGTGAGGCAGAGTTTATGGCGGGTACAGAAGCTGCGAGACAGACATTATGGCTCAGAGATCTGCTCGGAGAAGTCACTGGTCATCCGTGTGAAAAAGTGGTCATTCGCATTGACAATCAGTCTGCAATCGCTCTCACAAAGAATCCAGTGTTCCACGGTTGTAGCAAGCATATACATACACGCTACCATTTCATTAGGGATTGTCTTGAGAAGGAGTTCATAACAGTGGAACATATTCCAGGAGAAGAACAGAAAGCTGACATTCTATCTAAGGTGCTAGGAAGAATCAAACACAAGGAGATGAGAGATCTCATTAGTGTTCAAGATGTGGAGGAAATTAACTTCAAGCTTAAGAGGGAGATTGTTGAGCTAAGCTTGAAGTGAGCTTGGGATTATCCTAAACCTATTAGGAATAAAGTTTCTTGAGAGATAAGGGCTTGATATTGTTTAGGAGTTATCTAAACATATATTTCCAAATAGGATTAGGACTAATAAGGATTTGGTGTTATATAAATAGGGATGCATATGTGTTGCATTACCTATGAGTTTTGTGTGATTGAGAACTTGAGAGATTGAGAGAATTGTGACCTTAGTTTTGAGAGATTTTCTAAGGCTTTAATAAAGAGAGTGATACTTTATTAATTCTTTCACCTATTACACTTTCGTTCTAAAACAAGACTTGGTATCAGAGCCAAACAGAGATCTTAAGGAAAAGAAGTCATGAGTGAGATTGCTGTGATTCCAGAAAAACCACAAGGAGGAGGACCTTCTTTGATTTAATGTCTTATGTTGAATTCAACAAATTATATTGTATGGTCTATGCGATATACTTGCCCCTAAAACCTTCTCATATTATATAAGATTATATAAGATATAGGAGACAAGACAATGAAGCGATAATAATGTCTTATATTAGGGGCAAGTAAGACACCTGTTTTATTTTTGTCTTACTATATTTCTGACACCTGACACCTGTCTTACTATATTTCTGACACCTGTTTTATTAATGTCTTACTATATTTCTGACACCTGTTTTATTTTTGTTTGGACCTAATTAACTACATGCCCATATAACTAGAAAACCATCAACATTTCCTTCATTCTTTCTTTAATCATAAACATATGCAGTAAGTAGAATTTTTGGGTTTAATTTATGTGTTTGAATCTTATATAATTTTGGCGGGGACAAGCGAAATCAAATTTAAGTAAGATGGTGGGATGGTATTATTGAATTAAATTAGTTTAAATTTTTAAAAAATTGTTTATATAAAAAGAAAGTTTTGAATTTACTTTCTGGAAAATTACGTAAGATTATGAGATGATATTTTTGAATTACATAAAATTTATAAGTTTTCTTATTAGAAATTACAGAATAAATTGTGAACATAATCAGTTATGTTTTCATTTGAAATAATACCAACATTTTATGCATTGCCTTATATCTACCCACTATTTTCCTCAAATTTTTTTTTTTTTTATATTAGTTCTCATTTTTCACTTATTATTTTGAAACACTTACAAATTTATAATCATTAATATTTTATTTCAATCCCTTCTCTCTCTTAAAGGCTCAAACATTCAATAAAGTATAGTTTTCTAAAAACAACCTATTACCATACAAACACATCCTCTTTCATACTATCGTGAAAACTAAAAAATTTACTTTCTATTCTATTCTCGATTCAAAATCTCCAACGAACAACAAAACACCGGTAACAATAGTATCGTTGTTCGGATCATCCGTTTTTGGGAAGTTCCTAACTTTAGAAGAAATATTATCTTACTAAGTCTTGAATATTTTTTCCACAAATATAAATTATTTTTACTATTGTTCATCCTTTGATTATTTATGCAATCATTTTAAAATATTTATAAAATAAAATAAATAATTTCATGTGTATTTGATTTAAAAAAAAATTATATATAATAATGTTGGGCTTTAGATTCCTAGAGTAAGAGTTGAAAGAAACCTAATAATAAAGTAAAGGATTAGCATTTGATGCTCTCTTCTTTCACAAGTATCATTTTGTTTCGTTTATTTTTAGTGTAACAAATTTATTCAATTGAATTTACATAATAATTTTTTTGCGTAACAAATAATTTGATGATGAAATAATTTAAGGATATAAGATTATAATATTTGGGTTGTATAGGATAATGTCGAGTAATAATTGGCTGATTTATTTCCGCACTTTAATATAAATAATTCACATGATCTTGATATTACATTATTTTATTTCATTTTCAATCCTTAAAATAAAGTATAATTTAATAATATAATTTCTAAATAACTAAATGAGAATTGAATTTTTTTTTTTTGATAAAGAGATAACTGTATATATTTCTGTTTTAAGAGATAAGTGAAAATATATTAAAATTCATGATTTGATTAGCTATGATTCCCGTTCATATATCTATATTTATAATATATAACTCTTGAATATATATTTAAAACAATAGAAAATTTTAGTTATTAATTCAAAATAATGTATTTTTATAATCCTGACACATTTTTATTAACTTTTCTATTCCATCTCATCAATACCATATTTTGTACTAACTCTCATTTTTGTAACTTTCCATAATATTTATAGTAATGCAATGAATGATTAATAATAGTATTTAGAAATATTACATATATAAGAAAATATATTAATATGTAATGATTGCATTCTATAACTCTCACATAGTTGATGTGACTCCTATAACAATGAAATACAACCGCTGTTTTAGTTTAGTTGTCGTTTAGGTTTGCAATGAAATTGTTTGGTGAATATTCCAGTTTTATCCCTGCTGTTTTAAAGTTTTGACCAATGAAATATTTATAAAATATATTAATAAAGGGTAAAACAGACAATTTAATAGTTTTTTAAATTTGTGTGAGAAAAACTTAAACGACAAGTAAAAAACCGGAGAAAGTATAAATTACATTTATCTAATTGATGTAAAGATTAGTGCATTTATTATCAAATGAAATAAGAAAGTTTTCATATGCTCTTAACTACAATTTATCTCATAAATAGAAAGATACACATTTTACTAACCTTCATATTTCAAATCTTACATAATATAATTATTTAATTAATATTGTTTTAACTAACAATCTCCAAAATTACAAAAATATATCCAAAAACAATGTAAACTAAATCTGTGCGTAGCACGGAGTAACTACTAGTATTATTATATTAGTAACTGTGTTCTAAATTACTCAACACGTAAAAACACGGGTTCTTAACTAATTTAAAATAACATCATACAAATTCTGTAAAAAAAAATTATATACAAATTTATTATATAAACAAACATAATTTATAATCACAAATGATTATAAATAACATAATTATAAATAACATAACAATTAATTAACAACAACAAAAATTATTTCAAATTTACATCGAATAAAGAGTTAAATATTATTTTGTCATGACTTTATATTTTTTCAGCTTCCATGTATGTTCTGAACCTAAATCTGTGTCTGGCTACATAAACGTTTTAACTTATAGTGTTAAATCTGTCTGACTTGATTTGTTGTTGGTTGATGTTGTACTCAAACTTCGTTAGGTATCAATTGAAAAATAAAACAGATCTTCATGTCTCTGTAAACTGACATGTTTTGAGTTTTGGTCTTTCAATCAAAACGGCCTTTCTGCAACTACAAAACAGTTTGGCACCTCGGGAACACAAGTCTCTATACAATGTCAACATTATATGTACTAGTTACACCTGGTTACACCATTAAACATATTTATCATTCTTGTGCAGTTACAAATGTCTTCTGAAGCCTAGAAACTTTGTTGAAGGATATTACATAGCAGCAATCAAAAATAAATATGTATTTTTCTTTCTTTCATCTCTTGATTTTCAAGCTTGCAGCTGAGAAAACCTCACCATTTAATCCAAGAATCTGTAAGCCTCAGAACTGGACAGGCTTACCTGTGAAATTGAACAATAATCCAAGTTTGCCATTACAGGTTGGTGTTTAGAACCTTCAGAAGTCAGAAATATGACGTAAAACATGGAGATGAGAAGTCTGAGTAGAAAGATTAAACAAAAATAGATCAAAAAACAACAAATCAAGTTACAAACATTATTATTGATTCTTTGGTGAAAAGCAGAAATCAAATTAGAAGAAAAGACTCTCTCTGTCTATATAACCAATTGGTGAGTATTGTCTCTGTTGAAATGATAAAGTCGACTATCTAAATGAATGTGTGTGTCACCTAACTCTGACTTTCTAAATGCTATAGAACTAGCTTGTACCCAAGCATTCGAGATCCCCTTTGAGAGTAGCATTGAATTTTTCTGCAAATTAAAGTATATATTTGTTTAACTTGATGGATTTATGCAAAACAGTTATTATTATTATGGATTATACTATCACGGAATATTTGATTTGTTTGCTTCAGTTGACCTTAGAATAACAAGTGTAGACCATTAGATGTTTCTCTTCCCGGCAGTACTTTAATTTACAAGATGGATTAGATTATGCAATAACCATGGTATATGTCACGTTCATCTTTGATTATATTGCCATGAAGTCAATTATATGATGCATATTTGGGAATATAATTGCGTTGGCTGACAAGAGTACATAGCAATTGCTAGGAAATTTAGAGAAGATTTGAATATTGAAAAAAATGAGTTTTGACTTTGTCTTGAAGACTGAAGTTATCACTAGACTTTTGTTATCAGAGAAAAACATTCTATATTGAAAAATTCAGACTCTCTTGTTACGTAGAAATGGATTGTAGACTGCATCTGGTTTTGATCTTCTGCTGTGTTCATCTTATTTGCCTGTCAACTCAACAAGAAACTCGATTTGTTTACAATGGCTTCGATCAAGCCAATCTTTTCATTGATGGGAACGCCAGGATCGTACCAGGTGGGCTTTTGCAGTTGACAAATACTACAGAGTTGCAAAAGGGTCATGCTTTTTTCAAGCAGCCGTTTAGTTTTGATCCTTCTTCTTCTTCTTCACTTTCGTTCTATACACATTTTGTATGTGCGTTGGTTCCTCCTAAGTTGGGAGGTGTTGGTGGACATGGGATTGTCTTTGTTGTATCTCCTTCAATGGATCTCTCTCATGCATACGCAACTCAGTATTTGGGAGTCTTCAGCAACCCAATAAATGGGACTTCTTCTTCTACTCCTCATCTGCTAGCTATTGAACTCGATACTGTTAAGACAGTTGAGTTTAATGAGTTGGAAAAGCCTCATGTTGGTATTGATGTGAACAGCCCTATATCTGTTGAATCTGCTCTGCCTTCTTACTTTAACAACGTCTCAAGGAAGAATATAAGCATAGATCTTCTGAGTGGGGAGCCTATACAAGTCTGGGTGGATTACGATGGCTCGTTTCTAAATGTGACACTGGCTCCTATAGAAATCGAGAAGCCAAATCAGCCTCTTATATCAAGAGCCATCAATCTTTCAGAAATTTTTCAAGAGAAGATGTATGTTGGGTTCTCTGCATCAACAGGGAACATGCTTAGTAACCATTATATACTCGGGTGGAGTTTTAGTAGAAGCAAAGAACTGTTACAAAGCTTGGATCTCTCTAAACTCCCTCAGGTTCCTCTTCCTAAAGAGGCAAAAAAGAAATTATCTCCACTGTATATTGGTTTGCTTGTCCGATTAGTGATCACTGTGTTGATGGGTCTTGGAGGAATGTATTGGTACAGAAGAAAGAAGTATGCAGAAGTTAAAGAATGGTGGGAAAAGGAATACGGACCACACCGGTTCTCTTATAAGGCATTATACAAAGCAACAAATGGGTTTCTTAGAGACTGTCGTGTTGGGAAAGGTGGGTTTGGAGAAGTCTACAAAGGAACTCTACCGGGAGGCAAGGATATAGCTGTGAAAAGACTATCTCATGATGCAGAGCAAGGGATGAAACAGTTTGTTGCAGAAGTTGTAACCATGGGAAATTTACAACATCGGAACTTGGTTCCTCTTCTTGGGTATTGCAGGAGAAAAGGTGAGTTGCTTCTGGTGTCTGAGTACATGCCTAAAGGTAGTCTTGACCAGTACTTGTTTCATGACGAGAACACATCTCCTTCATGGTTTCAAAGGATTTCTATTATTAAGGACATTGCCTCGGCTCTCAGTTACTTGCATACAGGAACCAAGCGAGTTGTTTTGCACCGGGATATAAAAGCTTCTAACGTCATGTTAGATTCTGAGTTCAACGGGAGGTTAGGTGATTTTGGCATGGCCAAGTTTCACGACCATGGAGCCAACTTATCTGCAACAGCCGCTGTGGGAACCATAGGTTACATGGCACCAGAGTTAATAACAATGGGGACGTCTATGAAAACCGATGTGTATGCCTTTGGTGCGTTCCTTCTTGAAGTAACTTGTGGAAGGCGACCTGTGGAGCCAGAGCTACCAGTTAAAAAGCAATATTTGGTCAAGTGGGTCTTTGAATGCTGGAAACAGGCTTGTTTACTCGAGACAAGGGATTCAAGATTGGGAGCAGGATTTATATCTGCAGAAGTTGAGATGGTTCTGAAACTTGGGTTGCTCTGCACAAATGCTATGCCAGAATCAAGGCCTTCCATTGGACAAGTTGTGCAATATCTAAACCGGGACTTACCCTTGCCGGATTTCTTGCCGTCTACTCCAGGTATTGGGGCTTTTATGCCAGTTTCAGTCGAAGCATTATCTGCCATTGGGGTTCCCAGTTTAAGGAACTCATCAGTTTCTATGTTTGTTACTCACACAATCTTGGACGGGCATGGAAGATGAAAGATCTAACAAGCTGTGTATGCTCTGCATCTAAACCTGTCTGGCTGCTTACATGTTTTAACTTAAAAGTGTTGATAATGTTGTCGGTTGATGTTGTACTCAAACTTCTGTAGGTCTCAGTTGACAAATAAAACAGTGTTAACTTCATTTCTTTGTAAACTGACAAGTTTTTCATATTGTTCTCTCTTCTCTGAATCAAAACGGCCGTTCTGTAACTACAAAACAGCTTGGCAAATGGTAACACCTGGGGAACACAAGTCCCGGCAATCAAAAAGTGGAAATGTATTTCTTTCTTTCATCTCTTGATTTCAAGCTTTGCAGATGAGACCATTCAATCCAAGAATCTGTAAGTTTTAGCATTGGACATGGTTACCTGTGAGATTGAACAATAAACCAAGTTGATATCACAGGTTGGTGTTTAGAACCCTCAGAAGTCAGAAATTGAAATAAGACATGAAGATGAGAAGTCTGAGTAGAAGATCTAACAAAAAAGAGATCAAAATTAACAAATCAAGTTACAAACATTATTATTGTTTCTTTGGTCAAAAGCAGAAATCAAATTAGAATAAAAGACTATCTCTCTGTCTATATAACCTATGATTTGGAGAAAAAGTTCACAAATCATCTCATCCAACATAAACTTCTCTCTACACAAAAAGAAAACAAAAAGCAATTTGATGTCCCAAAAAAATCTCAACATTATTCACCAGAAACTCCGAGGTATCAATGACGACCATCTTGATTCTTTCCCTGTCTCAGAAGCAGATCCAGAATACCTTCTAGACTTATGAATCCTCATTTTAACACTCGGGACTTTACGTGCAATCGCTTGCCATATCATCTGGACTGCATCATCTGGCTTCGATGGGAAATGGAACTCATAATGTTTCTCCACTTCCTGTAATCTATTCCACATTCGTGTCCATTCCTCTTTGCTTATACCCCTAATTAACTTAACTAGAAAGTTCTCTTTCAATGCATCAGAGGTACGAACAAACACCGAGAACTCAGAGTAATCAATAACATCCTCGAAAGGAAGCTCAATGTCGTCACTAATAATGACAGGCACGCAGTGACTGGCAATAGCGTCAAAGAGACGGTTCGATGAAGGAGTATCTCCAGCAATGTTGAGGCAGAATTTAGAGTTGTGCATCCCCTGGCTTGCTTTGTTTATGCCTCCGTTTCTCACACTCCCAAACGAGAAATGCACATCTTTCTCATCTTGCAAGAGGTAGAATAACTCCTGACGCACAAACCCGCCCTGAGATATATATATATATATATATGACACATTGGAAACAAAACCTTATTTAGTATTTGATCAGAAGGACTCTAAATTGTACAGTTCACTAAAGCAAAGGTAACAAAAAATGAACTCACATCTTTCCTGTAGATAGCACCCTGAAAATAAAGCAGAATCGGTCTACTATCAAAACCAGACGAATCGTTCTCATAACCTTTGATAACATGCTTATAAGGCGCAATGACATCTTTCTCAACGTTAGCAACAGTAGGAGGATACCTACCAAAGTCAGAGAGTATAAACATTGCAGGAAACAGCTTGTTTCTAGCATCCAACATACTATTAGGATGATGAGCAAGAACCACATGATCTCTCCCACCAGATCTCTTCCACTCCTCCTGAACAGTCAAGAAACTAACAAGCTTCCTCTGCAAATCCTTGTTCCTACTAATCTTCTGATGAGGATTCACTTTAGAAAACCGATTATAACTCAACGAAGAAAAAAACGGCACAAAGATCACATCAGCTTCGGTAGAGTTATAAACCCGTTTCGCAGCAACTTCTCTAGGAGCATTCTCATACTCAGACGCAAGCAAATCTAACGTAAGCCAATACTCAATACTATGCTGCAGATTCAACCCTCCAGGATAAGGAGGTATATACTTCTTAACATCAGGCCATACACTACTACCCTTCTTGTTCCAATCTAACAATCCAAAATGAAACTCAGGATCCATGTTATACATATAAACCTTAAGAGGACCATCCTTAACACATCTACTACAATGCTCATCTCTCTCCCTCGTTACTACTTTTTTCAGATTCAGATCATCAACGAATGATTTAGATGAGAATGTGGAGCTGAGGAAACGATTGCGAGCAGTTGAACGCAATACGAAGTAACAGGAGAGTGCGAATAAGATGGTGGTGACGATGAATAAGGATAGTAAGAGGTTTCGAGCTACATACCCAATTGCAGAACCATTCTTATCAACCATTGTTATTATAAAAGGGGATCCCAATTAGAAAAGAGAGTCGATTAATTACATACCCATGAATCAGGTTGATACATCAATCTAGGGTTAAGTGTTGTTGATCTCAATGAGAAGTCACGTTTTCGAATTGGGAAGCGAGAGAGAGATTGGTGGTACGGGGAATGTAGAAGAAGAGGAAGAGGAAGAAGAAGCAGAGGAACAAGGAGAAGGAGAAGGAGAAGGTTCTTCTTTGGGGTGGTGAGTTTGATGATCTCTCATGGAGACGAGACAATGCGGCGGAGAACAAGGAAGAACAAACGGTGTTGATGCTTCAGCGATCGTAAAGTTTCCTATAATTAAACTCTTTAATTTATTATTTTTTTTTTTTGTATCAATATAGAGCTTTTTGTAATTTTATTCATTTTTTTCTCATATTGTATGTTTTTTATTTTTATTAATACCACTTTTGTTTGTTTGTAATGGAGTAGTTTATCAGTTTATGTAAAAAAAAAGATTATAGTTTTAAGGAAATAAGTATAGTAATGGATTTGACAAAAACAAAACAAAAAAAAAAGTATAGTTTTGGATATTATAAGATAAGACCTTAATGAGGATCAAGGTCATTACCATAAGAATAGTTTTTTAGATATTAATTTGAATGATTATTGGATAAACCAAAATTAATTATAATAAGAACTGAACCAGAGTTCATTAATCTGAGTCTAAACCAAAAGTAATTATAATCTGAACAATAATTACTTGAATTTCTTGTATAGTTTATAAACCAAAAGTAATTAATCTGAGTCGCAAATTGAATTTCTTGTAATCACCAGAATTTGTTGAGGTTAACTTGCAACTTTTATTCTATATAGTTTGTAATCTGAAATGTCTGGAACATCTGATCAACCTTAATTGAATGACATGTCTTTCTCTTTTGTGACCTGAAATACTTTAATTCAATCATTTCTTGGTTACGAAGAATTTGGTTCTGTTTTCTAGAGATGAGTTATCTACATGATTGGAGGTGGTTGATGTTAGCTTTGGATTAGTCGTGGGCATCTTTACTAAATTTCATCTACAGGTGGTTGGAGAGAATATTTTTTTTTGCATGTTGAGACTAGCGTATTGTATAAGAGTTAAGTCTTATTGCATATGTCTTTAGTATTATTGCATATGTCTTTAGTTTTATCTCTTTTTCGGGTTTAATTTCTATACTTAGTAATTTTTTTCTTAGTTTCGTATTATGTTTCCGAGAATTTCTGGTTGTTCGTCCATTTGATTTCCTTTTTTCAGCTTTAGATCGTGTGTATATCTTTGTTTTCCGCTAGCTCAAATTGTATCCTTCCGAATTTTATAATTTGGTGGTTGACAAAAAAGAAACTTTCATTCAAAAAAAAAATTAATAGTATTGTTTGTATTTCTTACAAAGTTAAAAAAAAGAAAAGAATATTGAACATAAAGATAACTCAAATAACAGTAAGAAGAACAAGGAAACTTAGAACTCTCTCGAGAAAACCTCTCTCTCTTGATATGGCGTGTTGAGTTCTAGGGTTCCGATTTGGTTCTGATTTGGCTTTGATTCGGTTTGATTGGGTTTTATGAGGGAGGATTTCGACTTGAGATCCGTTTTGGTGGGTTCTGATTTGCGGTTTCATGATCCTTTAGATCTGAGATGGAGTTTTTTGGGGTTTTGATTCTGGTCTTTGGAGATCTTCCGACCTACGGGTTTTGTTTCCTTTCCTGGTCGCGGTTCTTGCGGGATGAAGATTTCCAATCGTTTTGTGATATCGGCTTTCAGTGACAAGAAGATTTGGTCGTCTGGGATCGACTATAAATTCTCTGTGCGGTTTGGTTCTTTTCTTCATTCATCACTGCTTAAGCAAGCTTCTCTTTTTAGTTATCTTTGCTGTTCCTTTCTGGGTTGTCGGGGCTGTTTGGTTCTTTATCTCGGGATTTCGTTTCGTGTTTGGTTAGCGTCGAGAGTCATGTCTCAAAGTGCTTTGTTGAAAGGGAATGTTGTGGGGTCAGGGGGTAAGCTGAAGATTAAGGTTCCACAGTTTGATAATACGGCTTTGATTGAGGGTTATGCTAAAACCTTGATTAGTAGATGCATGAACCCAATGATGCAAGATATGAAGACATTGCTGTTTATGCTGCCGCGGATATGGAAGATGGAGGAGAGGGTGGTTGGGGCTGATCTGGGTCTGGGTCGGTTTCAGTTCGATTTCGATCAAGAGACTGATATTCAGGAGGTATTGAAGATGGAGCCCTATCATTTTGATCATTGGATGCTTTCTTTGGTCAGATGGGAGCCAGTGGTGGATCCGCGGTATCCTTACCTTATCAAGTTATGGGTTCGTGTCATGGGAGTTCCTCTGCATTTCTGGGCAGATGAGACATTCCGTACTATTGGTGCTGATTTGGGAGAGGTTGAGAAAGTTGATTTGGACAATGGTCGGGTGAAGATCTTGTTGGGTGGTTTCAAGCCTCTAATCTTTGATGCCACGATTGAGTTTCATAGTGGCGAGGAGATGACCATATCGCTGCGATATGAGAGGTTATTTGGGTACTGTCGGAGATGTTATAGCCTCTGTCATGATGTATCTCGGTGTCCACTTTTTGGGGAGAAAGGGAAACAGAGGCTGGATGATGGTTCTGAACCAAGGTCAGAGGACAAGCTTTAAAGTTATAAGGGTGCAATGGTCAATGGTGCATCTGCAAGCACTGGGGTAGGGTTGAGTGGTGATAGCTCAGGGGTGCTCCACCAAGGTTCTGCTAATGGGAATGGGTGTGGTGGTGGTTCGCAGGCGGTTAACCATCGGCCTGCTCAGGGTTTCGGTGGTAAGTGGAGAAAGAGTAAAAAGGGTCCTCATCCCGATGAGAGGTTCGTCAAGAAGAATACATCGGTGGTTCCTCCTACCGTTCCAATCTCTGAGGTCCCTCTTTCTGGGAATGGTCAAGTTCAGTGTGGTACAGGCAATGTGGGGCTTAGCTTTACTGCTGAGGAGCAGAAGATGCTGGATGATTTCTTGGGTCCAAATGTGGGGGTGGCTGTGGTTACGGGTGATCCACCACTAGTGCCAGTGTCGACAATTGCACAGGGTGTTGCAAAGAGGGTTTGCAAGAATTTGTTCCCCAGTGTTGGTGAACCGAGTGTTCAAGCTTCAGGGTCCATGGAACTGCCGCAGCAAGAGGAGTTTTTCTCTGCTGATCTTAGTGACTTGCTGGGTCCAGAGTTTCCCACCAGAGAAGACAATACCTTGGGTTTTATGGATACTATCATGGAGGAGGATGGTGTGGCGACAGAGTGGTGTCCCCGGGAACACAATCTCCTGACGGATGAGCAGGTGGAGGAGGGTACGGATGAGGTGGTTCATTCTGAACAAGCGTTTGAGGTCACGGTCAGTGATGTTATGGAGGGGGCCTCTGAGGATAAGTTACAGGGTGTAGAAGAGGATGGAATAGTTCAACCTTCACGAGCCAAATAATAAAATGTCCTTGTTGGTCCTTTTGTTGGTGTATTGTCTTTGTTCTCTTCATATTTTATCTTTTACAGAATTATTGTTACTTCAGGTATTGGGTTACGTTTTTGAGATGGGAGTCGGGTGTTGGGCTTCTATTGGGCCTACTCCTTCTCTACTCGTTACTAAAGGGTGTTGATGTACGGATGTTACAAAATTGGGTTCATAAAGGTTTTCAGTTTTGGGTTACACACTCTGTGTGGAGATTCAGTTTCGGGCCTCTATTGGGCCTGCTGAGTTCTCCATTGCGATTAATGGTTACTTATAATTTTCGCATGTTCCAACTTTCTTTAGCTTGGAGCTTAGATTGTCGGATGTTCTTTTCGGGGTTGGAATATGTAGCCTTTTTGGGCCTTGGCCGTCTCCGGGTTTTTGTGAGGCCTGTTTTTTGGTTTTTTCCCTTTGGTTATATAATACCTGCGCTTTATGGTTTTTACGGTTATATCAAAATTTATTTAGGAGGCCTTGTAATCATGGGCCTTGTGGAAACGGTTGGTGTGATGTTTCAATTTTATATTTCCTCTAGGGCAGGAGGAGATGTATTTGGAGTTACTAACTCCTATATTTTCTTTTTTATTTTATGAATATTGTGAGTTGAAATTGTCAAGGCCTAGGTAATAAGGCCACAATTGGTAATCTTCGGGATTTATGGTCCAAACATCGACCGGATTTTTTGTTCCTCATGGAAACTAAACAACCATCACCTATTCTAGAAAAGTTTGTTGGTCATTTTGGGTATAAGAATTTAAGAACAATAGATCCTATTGGTTGTAGTGGTGGTAAGGCTCTGTTTTATAATCAGGATGATTTTCAGGTTTCGGTTTTATTTGAGTCTAACAGGTTAATCGACATTGAAGCGGTTTTCAAAGAGCGAATAATTCATTTAACTTTCGTTTATGGAGATCCTGTCCCCAAGAATCGGGATCTGGTGTGGGAACGTATTTTAAGAATAAGCTCTAATCGGTCCACCCCTTGGTTTTTAGTTGGGGATTTTAATGAGCTGATAGGAAATCATGAAAAAAGAGGGGGGAAGTTATGCCATCCTTCCTCGTTTCTCGCTTTTAATGGGATGATTAGGGATTGTGGTTTTTTGGATTTTCCTTATATTGGTGATTGCTTGTCTTGGAGGGGTTGGCGGGATAAAAAACCTATTCGTTGTCGGCTGGACAGGGCTCTAGGGAATGAGGATTGGCATGATCTGTTCCCAGACACGGTGACGGAGTACTTACCAATGATAGCCTCTGATCATAAGTCTCTAGTGGTTAATATTGGGGCTAAAAGGTCGCGGGGGAACAGGAGTTTTATGTTTGACTGCCGCTGGATTGGTAAGGCGGGGCTGATGGATGCGATCGCATCAGGGTGGGACGGGGATTTGGATCAGGTTTCGAATACTTTCATCCATAAAATAGTGAATTGCCGAAAGGCGATTTCTCAGTGGCGTAAATCACAAGTCCCATACGGTAGGGAAATCATTGAAAATTTAAAGTGGCAGTTGGAGGTGGCTCTAGCATATGATTCAATTCCTCCTGCTACAATTTCGGATTTACAGAGTCGGTTACGTCAGGCGTATGGGGATGAAGAGATTTACTGGTATCAAAAAAGTCGGAGTAAATGGATGCGATTGGGGGATAAAAATTCTAAGTATTTTCATGCCTTAACAAAGCAGAGACGGGCTCGTAATCGGATTACTGGATTGTTTAATAAGGATGACACCTGGTCAACTGAGGATGTGGATATTTGTAATACGGCGGTATCATATTTTGAGGATTTGTTTACTTCAACAAACCCAACTAATTTTGAGGAGGTCCTAAGGGAGGTCCAGACGGTGATTACAGCTGAGGATAATGAGCGGCTGACAAGACCCGCTACGGAGGCTGAGGTCAAGTCTGCCTTATTTATTATGCATCCGGATAAAGCACTTGGCTCAGACGGAATGACAACTCTATTTTTTCAAAAAGCATGGGGTATAGTTAAGATGGATCTTGTAGATTTGGTTAATAGATTTCTGGTGGAGGGAGTTTTTGAGAAGGGTCTAAATCGAACTCATATTTGTCTTATCCCGAAGGTGGCCAAGCCGACTAGAATGGCAGAATTACGTCCGATTAGTCTGTGTAATGTTGGCTATAAGATCATTTCTAAGGTTTTATGCCAGCAACTAAAGGGGGTTTTACCTGGTCTTATATCTGAGACTCAATCGGCTTTCGTCCCAGGTCGGCTGATCTCCGATAATATCCTTATTGCTCAAGAGATGTTTCATGGCTTGCGCACAAACCCGTCTTGTAAAGGGAAATTTTTGGCCATCAAAACAGACATGAGTAAGGCATATGATAGGGTTGAGTGGGATTTTGTGGCAGCTTTGCTCCAGAAGATGGGTTTTGCAGAGTCATGGGTTTCATGGATCATGTTTTGTATCACTTCGGTAGAGTACCGGGTTCTTATTAATGGCCAGCCGAATGGTTTGATAGTTCTAGAGAGGGGGTTGCGCCAAGGGGATCCTCTCTCCCCTTATTTGTTTATCTTATGCACAGAAGTTTTAATTGCTAATATACGGAAAGCAGAGAGGGATAAACTTATTACATGGATAAAAGTGGCGAACAAATGCCCGCCCATTACGCATTTGTTGTTTGCCGATGATAGTCTTTTCTTCTGTAAGGCAGACAAAAGACAATGTCGGGTTGTTTTAGATATTCTGAAACATTATGAGTCGGTTTCGGGTCAACAAATTAATTTTTCAAAATCTTCTGTCCAATTTGGGCACAAGATTGATGATCAGACAAAAACCGAGCTTCGAGGTGTTCTCGGGATCACGACGTTGGGTGGTATGGGGTCATATCTAGGTTTACCCGAAAGTTTGGGTGGGGCAAAGACAAAGGTTTTCTCTTTTGTTCGGGAACGGATTCAGAGTCGGACGAATGGTTGGACGGCAAATTTGCTGTCCAAAGGCGGAAGGGAAGTGATGATAAAATCTGTTGCCACTGCCGTTCCAACGTTTGTGATGTCGTGTTTTCGTTTACCAAAAACAATTACATCCAAGCTTACCAGTGCGGTGGCAAACTTTTGGTGGAGTACTAATGGTCAGTCAGGGGGCATGCATTGGCTTGCCTGGGAGAAATTATGTGTAAGCAAACAGTTGGGTGGTCTGGGTTTCAGGAATGTGGATGACTTTAATTCGGCATTACTGGCCAAGCAGTTATGGCGTCTGATAGACGCTCCAGAGTCGCTGTTTGCCAGGGTTTTAAAAAGTAGGTATTATCGGAATACGAATCCTTTGGATCCGATTAGGTCATACTCTCCCTCCTATGGATGGAGGAGTATATGTTCTGCTCGCTCTCTGGTAAATAAAGGGTTTATTAAACGGGTTGGCTCTGGGGACACCATCTCTATATGGTCTGACCCTTGGGTACCAGCTCAATTCCCGAGACCAGCTTTCAGTATGGGTCCGTTAAAGGACCCTTCTCTTCAAATGAATCAATTAATTGATCGACAAACTAATACTTGGCGGATGGATATGCTTAATGAGCATTTTGATCCATTTGATGCTGCACTGATAAGGGCTATACCGTTGGGTGGTAACCAAAAGGATGATCCTTTCGGTTGGCATTTCACAAAAACTGGGAAGTATACAGTCAAATCAGGCTATCACACTGCACGTCATGATGTGGTTCGGACTTTTGCAGCCACTGGTTCAGGCCCGGACATTACCCCTCTACTCGCTAGTGTGTGGAGGGCCCGTTGCCCACCCAAGATTCAACATTTTATGTGGCAGGTTTTATCTGGTTGTATTTCGGTTTCGGCAAATTTGGGACGACGGGGTATTGCTTGTGATTTACGGTGTGTACGATGTGGTGCGGACATGGAGACCATTAATCACGCCATTTTTGTGTGTCCTCCGGCTTGCCAGGTTTGGGCCCTAGCACATGTACCGGTGGGACCTATTTCCTTCCCGATGGAATCTGTTTATGCGAATTTAGATCACTTTTTAGGGAACCAGAACCCTGGGGCTCATGTTGCGGCTTTCCCTTGGCTTATGTGGTTTATTTGGAAAGCAAGGAATACACGTGTTTTTGACAATATTGTCAATCGGCCGGAGAATATTGTTAAGGTAGCAGAGGGAGAAGCTGCAGCATGGCAGCAGGCTCTGGTAGAGGACGCTCCACTGACCACTATTCCAGTAGTTTCGGGGATACCAGCTAGGGTGGCTACTGGTTCCCTCCCTTCGGTCTTTTCGGGATACCGCTGCTTTACCGATGGATCTTGGAAAGCAGGGGATTTGTATGCAGGTGCTGGATGGTGTTGTACCTCGGTCCAGACAGTATTGCCGTTTTTGGGAGCCAAGAATTTCCGGCAAAGTCTATCTCCATTACATATTGAAGTTGAAGCGTTCCTTTGGGCGATGCGCTGCATGATCGGCCATGACTTCAGAGAGGTGGCTTTCTATACCGACTGCTCAGACTTGGTGAAGATGGTGTCTTCCCCTTCCGACTGGCCAGCGTTCTCGGCGTACCTTGACGACATCAAGACTGATCGGGAGGAATTTTCTTCTTTCTCTTTATCTTTAATATCTAGAAATGCTAATGTAAGGGCAGATTCTTTGGCACGCCAAGCGCATACATCTCCGCACCAAGTTTTGTTTGTAAATAATTTTCCCATCAATTGGCTCGTTTGAGCTGATCTTTTTGTCGAGAAAAAAAAAATAACTCAAATAACCCTTAAATTTTATGAAATACTCTAGTAATTAAACCTTTATTTTAAAGTTTTGAATTATTCTAGTATTCGTCCCCAAAAAAAAAGTACGTTGTCAAAACGAGAGAGTAGACCATATACTTTTTTCTAAACGAATAAAAAACAATTATATTTTGAGTAATTATTAGTTGTTACGGTCACATTATAGAGATTAAAAAATTATTAGTTTGGTTGTTACGGTCACATTATAAAGATTAAAAGTCTCAAGTCAACCCTTTTTGTAGCCTAGAGGGGGAATATTTATTCTTGAACTCAGAAAGTAGAAAATTGTGTATTTCGTCGACTTGGAACTTTCAAAATTGAGTTTGAAGTGCTTCATGCTTTATGAGTTATGACATGAACTTGTGATTTCAGAAACCAAACGAGGCTTGTCTCTCTGCTTTTTCCATTACCGATGATGGCTCAAATATTTCATCGTCTTCTTCTTCTCTCCTTTATCTTCTTTGTTAATCTGATTTGTTTATCGAGTCAACAACAAGACTTCAGATTCATCTACAATGGCTTTGATTACCAAGAACAAGCTGATATTCAGCTTGACGGTCCTGCAAGAATCCAATATCCACCAGGACTTTTGCAGCTAACAGACGCCGAAACTCTGCAAATGGGTCATGCTTTCTATAACCGACCATTCGATTTCAGTTCAGCTTCATCTCAGTCTATCTCTTTCTCGACTCATTTCGTTTGCGCTCTTGTCCCTAAGCCAGGAGTTCCTGGTGGTCACGGGATTGCTTTTGTTCTATCATCTTCAATGGATCTCAGAAAAGCAGATCCAACTCAATACTTAGGACTCTTCAACATCTCAACTAATGGATCTCCTTCTTCTCACCTTTTGGCTATCGAGCTTGATACTGTCCAAAGCGCTGAGTTTGGCGACATTGACGATAACCATGTCGGTATAGACGTTAACAGCCTCAACTCCGTTGATTCTGCTTCAGCTTCTTATTATTCCGACAGAGAAGGGAAGAACAAAATTTTAACACTCTTGAGTGGAGATCCTATTCAGGTATGGATTGATTATGAAGATACTCTATTAATGTTACTTTAGCACCTCTGAGCGATCAGAAGCCAAGTAAGCCTCTTTTGTCAAGAACCATTAATCTCACTGAAATTTTCCCTGATCGAAAAGCATTTCTAGGGTTTTCTGGATCGACTGGATCATTGATAAGTAACCAATACATCTTAGGGTGGAGTTTCAGCAGAAGCAGAGTTTTATTAAAGAGTCTTGACATCTCTAAACTTTCTCCAGTTCCTATTTTCACAGAACCGAGGAAAACAAGATCTCCTCTGCTTATTGTTCTTTTTGTTATACTCTCCCTCGTAGTAATCGTGGTTCTAGGGGGATATTATTTGTACATAAGAAAGAAGTATGCAGAACTTAGAGAGCCATGGGAAAAACAATACGGCCCACTTCGTTATTCCTATAAATCTTTGTACAAAGCAACAAGAGGGTTTAACAAAGATGGTCGTCTTGGAAGAGGCGGTTTTGGAGAAGTGTATAAAGGAACTTTGCCTCTTTTAGGAGATATAGCGGTGAAAAGACTATCACACGACGCAGAGCAAGGCATGAAACAGTTTGTAGCTGAAGTTGTGACAATGGGAAGCGTACAACACAAGAATTTAGTAACTCTTCTCGGATATTGCAGGAGAAAAGGCGAGTTATTGCTTGTATCTAAGTACATGGGAGGAGGTAGTGTTGATCAATACTTGTTCCACGGCGATAAAATTCCTCTTTCGTGGTCTCAAAGACTCGCTATACTGAGAGATATTGCATATGCGCTCTGTTACTTGCATACAGGAGCCAGTCAAGTTGTTTTACATCGAGATATCAAAGCTTCTATATGTCATGCTAAACGAACATTTTCAAGCTTTTTTTGGAGATTTTGGGATGGCTAGGTTTGATGATCATGGAGCTAACCTCTCTGCAACAGCAGCTGTAGGAACCATAGGTTACATGGCGCCAGAGCTAATATCAACAGGAACTTCTACTAAAACCGATGTGTATGCATTTGGTGCATTCATGCTTGAAGTAACGTGTGGGAGCAGACCATTTGATCCTGAGATGCCGGTTGAGAAACGACACACGGTCAAGTGGGTTTGTGAATGCTGGAGGAAAGGTTCTATACTTAATGCTACAGATACAAGATTGAGAGGTAAGTACGTACCGGGGGAAGTCGAAATCGTTCTGAAACTTGGGTTGCTTTGTACAAGCATCGTGCCAAAATCAAGACCTAGCATGGAGAAAGTGGTGCAATACATAAATAGACACCAAATATTACCGGATTTTTCTCCAGATACTCCCGGAATTTCCACTCCGGTGTTAATGGGAATACCTGGCTTAGGAATCACTTCCAGTTCAGTGACCTCATCATTATCAGTACCATTAGTCCCTCTTTTCTCTGCCAACAACTCAATGTTCATTTCTCACACAATCATATATGGTGATGGAAGATGAAATTTAACAACCTTCTTCACATTACTTTGGTGTACAGGATGCAGATTTTATCTGTCTAATTGTCCTTATATAATGTTTAGACTTTGTATCATTTCTGTTCTGAAGATGTTTTTATGTTGGTTACTTATATTTCTGTAACACTCCAATGTATGTTTATATATGTGGTTTTTGTGAGCGAGGTAGTGTCTTTGATTGAAGGAGCATATGGAATTATGGATCATGTTGTAATAAGCAATCTGCAGGGTTCTTATGAAAATTGAATCAAAGAAGTAATAAACAAGTTCTGAAAATTAAATCTTGTGCTAGTGATGAAATGAAAGAAAATGAAAAAATTTAGGAAACTACACACTTTCTAGTACTTTGGAGAATAGACATTTTTCTCTCTCCTTTCTAATACAACCCTCAAGTATCAATCATCTTATTAATTTAGCTCAATTTGAGGGTAGATTACTAGTCAAATTTCAATTTTAGTTATACAACTATCCCAAAAAGGAAGGGATCCAAGAAAAATCACAAAGGAGAGAGCCACAAAGTATCTATCATCTATTTGCTTCTTTCAAATAATTTGAAATCGTTACTATTATTAGGAAAGCAAGATGATATCTTATCTTTTAAGTTGACCGGTTCGTGTGGTTTTGACAAAGTAGGGCTCTTACCGCATGCTTCTTAAACACGTTACCCCATCTTCTCTTCCAATTGACTCGGAACTCACCACAACTTCGTCTCCAAAGTCATATAACCTCAGAATCTTAGTCTTACTATGGATCACTTCACCAATAATGGTTTACTTTGAGGTTTATTTCGCTTTAATTTAATCCGACTTGACATTGTTAAAACGATAGTCGACCATATACTTTTTCTCAATGAGTATTAGTAGATTTTTAAACGAAGAAAACTATTATTTTTTAGAGTAATTATCACGATTTTATATAATAAAAAGTCTCAAGTCAACTCTTTTGTTTCCTAGAGGGAATATTATTCTTGAACTTGGAACGTAGACAATTGTGTTTGAAGCCGTCCCTTATAACCAGAACTAATGATTTACAAAACTCATATACACGAAACCCAAACTTGTCTTGGTCTTTCGCTTTTTCTCATTACTAATGGCTCAACGATTTCATCTTTTCCTCTTCTTAATCTTATTTGTTAATCTGATTTGCTTTTCAAGTCAACAAGACTTAAGTTTCGTCTACAATGGCTTTAACCAAGACCGAACCAATCTTCACCTTGACGGCTCTGCAAAATTCCAAGATGGACTTTTGCAGCTAACCAACGCCACGACTCAACAAAAGGATCATGCTTTCTATAACCGACCATTCGATTTCAGTTCAGCTTCATCTCACTCTATATCTTTCTCGACTCATTTCGTTTGCGCTCTTGTTCCTAAGCCAAGAAGTGACGGTGGTCATGGGATCGCCTTTGTTCTATCATCTTCAATGGATCTTACACAAGCAGATCCAACTCAATACTTAGGACTCTTCAACATCTCAACTAATGGATCTCCTTCTTCTCATGTTTTAGCTATCGAGCTTGATACGGTTCTGAGCGCTGAGTTTGATGATATCGACAAAAACCATGTCGGTATAGACGAGAACAGCCTCCAGTCCGTAGTTTCTGCTTCAGCTTCTTATTATTCAGACAGAGAAGGGAAGAACAAAAGCTTGAAACTCTTGAGTGGAGATCGTATTCAGGTATGGATTGATTATGAAGATACTCTACTCAACGTTACTTTAGCACCATTCAAAAATCAGAAGCCGAGTAAGCCTCTTTTGTCAAGAACTATCAATCTCACAGCAATCTTCCCTGATCGAAAAGCATTTATAGGGTTTTCGGCTGCGACTGGATCATTGATTAGTTATCAATACATCTTAGGATGGAGTTTCAGCAGAAGCAGAGTATTGCTACAGAGTCTTGACATTTCTAACCTTCCCAAGGTTCCTCGTCCCAAGAAACCTGATGAAACATCTCATCTGCTTATTGCTATACTGGTTCTACTCGCTATCGTAGTAATCGCGGTTCTTGGAGGGTTTTATATCTATAGGAGAAAGAAGTATGCAGAAGTTAAAGAGCCATGGGAAAAAGAATACGGTCCACTTCGTTATTCCTATGAATCTTTGTGCAAAGCAACCAGAGGGTTTAACAAAGATGGTCGTCTTGGAAAAGGTGGTTTTGGAGAAGTGTATAAAGGAACTCTTCCTCTTTTAGGAGATATAGCTGTGAAGAGACTATCACACGGTGCAGAGCAAGGAATGAAACAGTTTGTAGCTGAAGTTGTGACAATGGGAACTTTACAGCACAAGAATCTTGTTCCTCTACTCGGGTATTGCAGAAGAAAAGGCGAGTTGTTGCTGGTCTCTAAGTACATGGAAGGAGGTAGTGTTGATCAGTACTTGTTTCACGGCGATAAACCTCCTCTTTCTTGGTCTCAAAGACTCGCGATATTGAGAGATATCGCATCTGCGCTCTGTTACTTGCATACAGGAGCTAGTCAAGTTGTTTTACACCGAGATATTAAAGCTTCTAATATTATGTTAAATGGAAATCTCCAAGGGTTCTTAGGAGATTTTGGGATGGCTAGGTTTGATGATCATGGAGCTAACCTCTCTGCAACAGCAGCTGTAGGAACAATAGGTTACATGGCGCTTGAGCTAACATCAACAGGAACTTCAACAAGAACGGATGTGTATGCATATGGTGCATTTATGCTTGAAGTAACATGTGGGAGGAGACCATTTGATCCCGAGCTGCCGGTTGAGAAACGGCATTTGGTCAAGTGGGTTTGTGAATGCTGGAGGAAAGGTTCTATACTTAATGCTATAGATACAAGATTGAGAGGTAAGTTTGTACCCGGGGAAGTCGAAATCGTTCTGAAACTAGGGTTGCTCTGTACAAGCATTGTACCAGATGCAAGACCTAACATGGAACAAGTGGTCCAATACATAAACAGACACCAAAGATTGCCTGAGTTTTCTCCAGACACTCCTGGAATTGGAGTTTCCACTCCGGTTTTAATGGGAATACCATCGTTAGCGATCACTTCCAGTTCAGTGGCCTCATCAGTATCAGCACGATCAGCCTCTCTTTCCTCTGCCAACAACTCAATGTTCATTTCTCACACAATCATTTATGGTGATGGAAGATGAAACTTTAACCACTTTTATTCACATTTCTTTAATGTACATCATAGAGACCACATCTGTCTCAATATTGTCCCTAATGCTTAAACTTTGTATTAGTTATGTTGTAGAACAGTTTTTTTGTTCTTCTGTAGCACTAAGATGTGGCAGATTTGTCTAATTAAATATTGTTTATACATAGTTTTGTGATTGAGGTTGTGTCTTTGATCATGTTGTAATAACAAATCAGGCGCTCTTATAAAAACTGAACCAAAAAAAACACAATGAACGAGTACTGAGATATTATTATCTAACAGTGGTACATAAATGAAAGGGGAAAAACTAAAAGCAAAAGACTGTGACTAAAAGGATCAAGTGGATCCATTTGTGAGCAGTTTTGTCTTATTTCTTCCTTCAATCTCCATGACCATGCCTAATGTTGCTGCAGAGCAACCGTCTTTTTTATCATCAGCAGCGCCAATGACGATCCTAATCGCAATCTCTTCAGCATCACTTTCCTTCAAAACCTGGCGAGTTGATGAAGGAGAGGGTGAAACAGAACAAGTACCAGCTTTTGTATGATCAACAACCTGATTGGATATTGTTGGTGACTGAACAATCCACATGAGGTTGTTGTAACCTTTGGACTTATGGAGGAATATAACAGTCGAGGAGATGAGGAGTTGGATGATCCAAGGTAGGGTAATGAGTAATGTTCCTGATATGGAGAAGAAGTGGATGAAAGGTAACTTGTGGCCATTCGTGGTGGCGAGACGGAAGAAGAGGATTCCCATAAGAGTTGTCCAAAGAGAGTGGAGTAGGATTGACCAGAAAGAGATCCCTCGAGAACCAGAGGTTCTACTAGTACTACTCTCCATTTCCACTTTTGGTGTCTGTGTTTGTTTTTGTTAGTCTAACGTTGAGAAAGATATGAGGTCATTTGAAGTAAAAAGGTTAGGAGATATATTGTTGGAGAGATCAATGGTGAGTTTGATTTTGTTTGTTAGTTATCCAGTCGATTTTTTCTTTCTTTATTTGACTTAGCGATTTTTGTTGTATACTATTTATTTTTTTCCAATTTCAAACAAAGTTTTTTCTAAACCAAACCTAATTTTAAGGCTATGAATGTTTTGTGGTTGATAACTGGTTTTACTTTTTGTTTTTATTTTTAGGTTTTGAATGGCACCAGATTTTGTAACTATTTTGTCTTTTGATTCTGCAAACTAGCCATTCACGATGCTTACCTATGTTGCGTGGATACTTTTTGTGAGGTCCGTTTCCCGTTTCCGAAACGTTTCAGAAACAGAAACTCTTGGAAACTCGGAAATAAGGCACAGAAATACGATTCCTAAAGATTTATGTTTGGAAACACGATGGAAACTCCATTTCCGTTTTGGAAACATGACGAAAACCTTTTTTTTAGTTTAAAACTTAATAAATAAATAATTTGGAAATATAAAAATTTATTATAGATAGAAATATATAATATTATTAGTGTTTTAATTAAACTATTTAAAATTTATATTTTGAAGCTTTTTGATATGACTTTTATGTTTAGTGTTTTATTATATATTTATAGATATAAATATATATATATATATACACACATGTATATATTCATACGTTTCCAAAACGTTTCCATTCCTAATTTTAGAAAAAAATTGTTTCTCGTTTCGGAAACGTTTCGTTTCTGCAGATCCGTTTCCGTTTCCATGCAACCTAGATGCTTACACAAAGTAGATTTCTTAAAACCGGATCTAGAATCATGACCATTAAATTAAATCATATTCATACAAAATTATATGTAAATATATATATTTTTAATATATGTCAAATTTGCTTCAAAATATTAACTAAAGTTTTTTGAAATTTTATATAATTATTTAATATTTTCTTGTAATTATTTAATAAAAAAAATGAATTTGAGCTTTGGTAGTCTTATACAATTTATGCGTCTTCTAGACTTCTAGTGATTAGAAGATTTTAATATTACAGTGAACTGATAAGAGAATATGGTTCATCATTTACTTGAAATATTATATTTTGTTAACTATATTTACAAGTTACAACTAGAAAAAGTTTCACGGGGTGTGTGGGTAAACATATACAATATTTTTTAACTAATATATATTGAAATATATTTTAAAGTGTATTGTGTGAGTTACATTTTAAAGAATTAATACATAATAAATTATTATTATTATTATTATGATTATTATTAAATCTTGAAGCTATTTAAGAATTAACACAAAATGGCACCTACTGGATCTTCAGAACTCATCTTGTGGCAATTATATTTGTATGTCAAGAAATTATTTTAAATACCAAAAAGACTAATATTTAATATGAAAAATAAAGAAAGATTAATATAAATGGGATCCAACCGTTGAAGATGCTTTTATAGTAACTATATAAAATATTAATAAACCACATCTCATTAGTAAATATATAACTACTAAATAGGTGTTGAAAAATGATAGATTAATTTTTTAGTTTAAGATTATAATAACTAAATTCTATGAAAATAATGTATTTAAAGTTTTAAAAAAATGACACATGTCAAAATAATAAAATGCTACTTGTCAGCTTATTATAATATGAGTTTGAAGATATATTATTTTATTATATAAGAAATTTTTCTTAACTAACAAAATCATGTGATACAATATTTCTATTCTATTAAAAATGCAGATTTTATTTTTATATCAATGAATATATGATTTTATTTTTTCAAATGTAATCATTGGAAATAATCATATTTTCTAGATCGAAACAAATTCCAGATCATATAATATAGTTTCATAATTTCTTATTTTGAATAAACCTCACAATTAAAAATCCACAAAAAAATCACAAAAATACAAAAACGAAAATCCATGATTATATATTTTTATTTATGTATATTTTAAACAATTAAAAAGGTAATTTACTATGATTTTATTTGAGTCTTATTTTTAAAATTATCTTGTCACATATTCCTATTTCCAACAAGATAGTGGAGTACTAAACAATGTTCCGTTATACGTCACACGTCACCTTACACATCAGCAATACAATTATTGAAGACAAAACTAAAACCAAAACCAATAAGAACTCACCACGTGTAAATCAGATCAAACATAACATCAAACGCGACAAACACACAGAAAGAGAAACCCAATCTCCCTCCAATCTTTCTTCTTCTTCTTCTTCTTCTTCTTCAGTCATCTCGACTTTGAAGCTTTTGTAAGAACACTAAGAAGAACCAGAGATGTCTGTAAAACTAATCTTATCTTCATCAATCCTATTTATTCTCATAGCTGCAACAACGGCGGATCAAGAGATCGGATTCGATGAATCAAATCCAATCAGAATGGTCTCCGACAACAATCTCCGGGAGCTTAAAGACACCGTCGTTCAGATCTTAGGCCAGTCTCGTCACGTTCTCTCCTTTTCTCGATTCGCTCACCGGTAAAATTCTCATCGTTGACTTATTTTCTCCGTTGACTTGTTTTTGAAGTGACATTTGGGTTTTTTGTGAAAGGTTTGGGAAGAAGTATGAGAGCGTTGAGGAGATGAAGTTAAGATTCTCAGTTTTTAAAGAGAATCTTGATTTGATCAGATCCATTAATAAGAAAGACTTACCTTATAAACTCTCTGTTAATCGTAAGTCTTATCTCTTAATGCTTTAATTTGAGCCTTCTTGTCTCAATTTCACATAGTTCAAGAACGTTTTATTTTGAGCTTTATGTCTCCATTCACATATTTCAAGAAATTTTTATTTGAGGTTTATGTCTCCATTCACATAGTTCAAGATTGTTAATGCTTTAGAGTTTAGAGTACTGAAGTGTGTTTAAAATTATAGTAACTGTGAAGGATTTGTTTGATGTGACATTGTGACAACATTGTTCTATCTGTTGATGGTTGAGCAGCCTTAGTGTTGTTTATGTTTTAATGAATATGTTCTGTTTTACAGAATATGCTGATATGACATGGCAAGAGTTTCAAAGACACAGGCTTGGAGCTGCTCAAAACTGTTCTGCTACTTTGAAGGGTAGCCACAAGGTCACTGAAGCTGCAGTTCCAGACACGGTTAACCATTCTTTTCCTGTTTTTTTTTTCCCTGTAATTAGCTCTTTTGATGATTAGAAATTTTTGACGTTTGGTCTTGAGTCTTCAAATTGTGTAAACTGCAGAAAGATTGGAGAGATGATGGTATTGTTAGTCCTGTTAAGAACCAAGGACACTGTGGATCTTGCTGGACATTCAGGTAAAGTATATGATAAGATTTATTTCTGTGATTGCTCCATCTAAGCAAGATCAGAATCTATGAGATATATGATCGATCTTTAACTTCAGCACAACCGGAGCTCTTGAAGCAGCTTACCATCAAGCGTTTGGGAAAAAAATATCTCTGTCAGAGCAACAGCTTGTGGATTGTGCTGGAACTTTTAACAACTTTGGTTGTCATGGTGGACTTCCTTCTCAAGCCTTTGAATACATTAAATACAATGGTGGGCTTGACACAGAGGAGGCTTATCCTTACGTTGGTAAAGACGGTGACTGCAAATTCTCGTCTGAAAACATCGGTGTTCAAGTTCTTGACTCTGTCAACATTACTCTGGTAAAAGCCTAATTTGGAATTTGATTCATACTTGCTAATTACACAAATCATACATTCTCTAAGATATAAAAACTATAATAGGGTGCAGAAGATGAAATGAAGCACGCGGTCGGACTGGTGAGACCAGTGAGTATTGCATTTCAGGTTGTACATGAATTCAGGTTTTACAAGACGGGAGTTTTTACTAGCACTACCTGTGGAAACACTCCAATGGTGAGGGACTTTTTTGTTTCTTTCTCTAAACCGCAAAAATGTTACCATTTTACCAACATGTATTCATTTTGATTTGCAGGATGTAAACCATGCTGTGTTAGCAGTTGGTTATGGAGTTGAAGACGGTGTTCCGTACTGGCTTATCAAGAACTCATGGGGAGGTGATTGGGGAGACAATGGCTATTTCAAGATGGAAATGGGGAAGAACATGTGTGGTAAGTCCTTTTTTAACCAGCTTCGGTTTTGGTTTAGGCCGGGTTAGGCTTTAGTTAATTTTAGCAAAAGAAGGAATAAAATCGAATTGGTATGGTTCGGTTGACTCCTCTCACATTAGGAGGATCCATTGATTTGTTTCCTTTTGATTTTTTTTTGGGTAGGTGTTGCAACATGTTCATCGTATCCGGTTGTGGCGTGAGGTTTTCAAACGCGTTAACAAGCGACTGTGGCTTTTGGAATGAATGGTTGAATTGAAAAATTGTTGTAAAATTACATCACTTGTTATATGGGAGTTAATTTACACGTGTATGGTGTGGTGCTTAATTACTACTTATGATTCCAAATAATACGACAGATTTTTTTTTTAATATTTTGCAAATAGCGTCGAAACTCCTGAGTTTTGTTGTATCAAAGCCTCAAAGGAAAACAAAGAGACATTCTGTAAGATATAAATACTAGGATTAATACCAAAATATCCTTATTTCTATATAGCATTTGACCGAAAAAGAATTAAGAGAATACCATTTTATCAGATTTTGTGGGTGAATAGAATTTTATGGAATAGGATTAAAGGTAATTTAAGTATATTAGCCACACAGTGAGTTTTTTAACCACTTTTGGTCAAAGTCAAATACATTTTTCATACATTAGCCACTTAAAAAATTTGGACAAACATATCAGTTAGCTGTACGTACAAGAATTTTGTCATTACAACTAAATAATAATAATAAGAATAATTATAATTATAATTAAAATAATAATTTTATTATTTTTCACTACGAAAAGTTTTCTCATTTATCTCTTTTCACATTTATTATTATTTTTTATTTTTATCAGTTTGAGTTAGAATATTTTTTTCTATTTTTTTAAGATCCATTTTGATATATTTATTTACATTTTAAATTTTAAATTTTAAATTATTACTCATTTTTATTATGAATTGTGATGTTAAAGACAATTTTAGATATTAGAATTACCATGTACGTACATACTAATAATTATTATGTGTAAGTACACAATTATAATTTGTATTACTATATGTACATACACAATAAAATTTGTATTACTATATGTACGTACACATAGTAATACAAATTTTATTGTGTACATACACAATAACAATTTGCCAAAAAGAAAAACAATTAGTTCATCTCTGGAGATTTGGAAACAGTTTAAATATATACTTTCGGTTAATAGTTAGTAGTTAAGGATATGATATACAAAATTATATAATATACATATTTTTAAACATAAGATATTAGATAGTATAGATATATTATGGCAATTTACTTACAAATTTTAATTAAAAAAAATTTGACTCAGAACTTGTTTATTAGTATAATCATTCACATATATGGTTTATAGTTTGCAATTTCAGTTTACGAAGTCCTACTAAAATTTATTTTAACGTTTCATACTAAAACATGTAGTTTGACAAATTAAACTTGCAACATAATAACTAATCCAATTCAAAAATTAGAATGACAAGGGCATAAAGTAAAGTTAGGAAAGAGAAATTAGCTCAAATGCCCAATACAACGAGGAAAAAGCATCAATGAATTTGGAGAACGGTGACATTCAACCATCTAATGGTATACATATACACAACTCAAATACGTACACAACTTAATATGCACAACTAACTATATCAGACCCACCAATTAAGTTTATAATGTACACAACTAACATACGTATACAACAACATAATAAATGTTTGGTACACAGACAAAAATCAAACTAACAAAAAAGCCTTGGATTTACACAAATTCAACCTAGACTACAATCGATATGTTGTGCCAAACTATGTCAAATCCAAAAAAAAAAACATATCTAATGTACAATGTCTCTTTACGTACACTACAAAGGAATATATTTTTGGTACACAAAACAAATCGATTTGGAGTGAAGTTACATTATATTCTCTGTTTGCCGGACACCACTGACTGAAATTATTCTCGCTAAAGTGTTCTCGCTAGAGTAAAACACACATAATTATAACTACTTTTAATTATAACTCTTTTTCTAACTTTTAAGATCTATTTCATTATATATTTTTTTCTTTAATTTTTTTTTGAATCATGTTATTAAAAAAGTTAAGATATTAGTATTACCATTACCATATACGTACAAAGTAATAATTTTTTTGTTCATGTGTACGTAAACATTAAAATAATCTCTATTTGTTTGTTCATGTGTACGCATTAAATATTACGTACACAAACTTCACAATAGTAGATAATCTAACGTACAGATATACATTTTCACATAATTAATATTACGTACACCGTAAACTGCATACACGTACACGGAATAAATTCTATGAAGGGAAAAATTGTAAATTTGCAATCATCTTCAACCTGAGTATCCTCTTTTGCAACCCAAGTTTTGGAGCAGTAATTCACAGTTTTTTCATAATTCTTTGCTTTCTTTATTTTAATACTTTTTAGACATAAATCTTATATATCTAGCATATATTAGCATATTTAAATTCAAAAACGAGATTCTGGGATGCCACCTCTCCTCTTCTAATTTTCTTTGGATTACTCTTCACCCAATTTTTCCTGGAATTTAGTTGTTTGTTGCTACTAATTATCTCTTGAACAATCAATTATTAGCTTTCCTATTAGATGGTTTGAGAAAATAAAATACACAAAGATTTCTCACTAATTTCCAGAATTTTTTATGGTGAAGAAGACAGTTTTTTGAACTTCCGTTTACTCTTGTTCTTCTTTCTTTTTCTCATCTCATAAATATATATTTTTTTATAAATTGAAACAGTGCAACAGTTGGTTTGTCCCCATATAATTAATTATTTTAATCAAACTGGATTTCAGTACATGAGTTCGGTAACGAAACTAAAGTCTAATTGCTCAATTACAAGGTATAATTGTCTTATTTTTACTAGGTGGCTAAAATCTGGAAAGCTTTTTTGAGTTTGCCTTCCTGTGAGAGAAAATGTTAACTTGGAGTGGTTAGTGAAAATTATTTTAGGATTAATACCAAAATATCCTTTCCCTTAAATGTTTTTACAAGATGAACCATCCTTAAAAATAGTTGAGGTTTCATATGATATGATCGGAGAGATTATTCCAACTAAAATTCCAGCGTAAAATCCGTCGAAAAGATGAAAATAAATCAGTGTTTGGCAATAGCGAGAGGGATAGAGAGAGAAGCCATCTAGAAATAAGGAAAGAGTGAAAAAGAGAAGAGGTTTGGCGAGAGTGGAAGAAATAGATCTGTTGATTGTGAATACAAATATGGCGTTGGTGGGATGCAAAAAAGCATAATGGAGATGGTAGTTGTCGGAAGAAATATGGGTACAACGGCGGTGACTGTATACAAAAATGGAGAAAGCAAATATCCGAAAATAATGAGAGAGAAAATTTATATGATTTTGGAAAAACATGAATTATGTTAAAAAAACACATCATTTAAAAAAACATACAATGTTATTTTAAAAAATACAATGTTTTATAAGAAAATACATGTTAACCATAACAACAACATATATCATGAGATAATGAGAGAGAAGTTTATGTGATTTATAAGAAAAAACATGAATTCTGTTTTAAAAAGGCACATCTTCAGCAATAAATACAATGTTATTTTAAAAATACAATGTTTTACAAAATAAATATATGTCAACCATAACAAGAACATGGTATTTGTAGTGAAAATATGAGATTAGAATAAAACCCATGAAAGTTGTTCAGTTCGGTGGTAGTGATTATGGATACGTAACTAATAGTGGTGAGTTATTAAAGACACAATAGAGGTTACAGATCTGGTAGTGGTGGTGACTGTGGATATGGAGATGACGGTGGTGGGAATCGTGGGATACGAAAGACATAACAAAAAAAAATAAGGATCTCAATTTGGGAAGTGGGGGTCGTTGTGAAGGAGAGGAAGCCATCAATACTCTCGCGAGTTGAATGAGAATGATACTATTTTTGTATAAAAGGGAATTAAATGATATAAGAAGATGACATAAGGGATACTCTAATAATTTCTTTTGTCTTGGCGACAAGATATTGTTCTCCATTGCTATTTACTTAATTATTTTTTGGTTTCAGTGTATCTACTGCATATTCTCTAAATATTATAATAGGTGTGGAGCTTATGTGTTTCCAAATAATACGACAGGACAAAAAATTGCAATATGTACGCACACTATGAATTTGTATAAATCTATGTCATTATATTGTCAAAATATTTGTTATTCACACAGAAACATTTTTGTCCAATTTCCAGTAGCTAAAAGAGGGAGAACTAATAAAAAAAAATATGCAGATACTTAATATATTTTAATTTTTGATGGTCATGCTTTAATGAGTTTGATTAAATATGGTAGAAATGACAAATTTTAACATTGTCATATATACAACATTGGTCATATAACATTTTGGAAATAATGTATACTTGTAATCTTAAATTTAAAGACTCAATACTAAAAATAACTAACTCATTAACAAACTTAACTAACGCGGGAAAATAACTTATTAATAGAAGTAAATGACCCGCCAAATGTTGCTATTGACTTAATTTAAAAATATGTTGACTCTTAATATAGATTTACAATTTATTACCTAAACATGATTAGATTTAGTTTTCTTGACTTCAAAATGATATTATATTTTTACCAAAACATTGAAATTTTTTGGATATAAATACAGTGGATCCAAAATGTTCATGATCAGTTCTTACAAAACAAAATAAAATAAAAGGTTGTGAATATATCAAGAGATATAAAATGTTGGTATTCAACTCTAGCTTGTTTTTTTTATTTAAAAAAAAAACTCTAGCTTTTGATTATTTCAATTATTCAAGCCAAGGTATCCTTACTACATCTCTTTAAAACTTGTTAGCCAAAGTTTCAATTTTTTTTTTAAATTTCTGTTCAAGAAAAATAATTTGCTGATATTCATTTTTCACGAAAATCGGATTCCTCTCAATTAAGTATAATATTTTTAAAAATAACGCGCCAAAATAGATTTATTAACTACAAAAGTTTTGTGTGATAAATCTTGGAACACTATAATTTTTTTGGCGCGGTATTTATCTTATCTTTACCAATTTTGTCTTAATTTGATTTTTTTTTCCTCTAATAATTATGATGTCTTCAACATGCATTTCACGTATATATGGCCTGTCATAGCTTATTATTTGTATATTTCACACAAATAGATCTCTCAATTGATCCAACGGCTTGTCTTTTTTGACGTGGCGAAATCGTAATAAACCTGATTGGTAGTAAAGTTACAAATCATACGATTACAATACGATACAATCAGTGGGAAGAAGAAGACACAAAAGTTCGGTGAGTTTTTTGATGTGTACATGTTAGCACACCGGAACTTAACCGGGACGTGTATTGTCGTAAACTAAACCGGATTTTGATTTGATAAAATCGGATTTTGTTCCGGTTATCTCTGTAAGATCGTTATCTTTCGTCTCCTCCTTCTTTCCTTGGTCAAAAATTAAAAGAAGCAAAATTGGTCGGCGTTGTTTTGAATCTGTAGCGCACTAATTCTAATGAGTTTGTTTAATGATTTGATATGCATTATCCGATCTTTGGGTAATTCTTCAATTTTGCTTTGTTCTTGGATTTGATTTTGGAACTCAAGTTGATTACTGATTTTTGAATTATTCATCTCTTTGTTTGTTTTTTTGTAGATCGGTTGCTGTATGGAGATTATATGCTTCGGCGATTTGAACTGAGACGTCGTCGTTTGTGTGGGTTTAAGAGATGGATTTGGTTACTAGTTGCAAGGTATATTGACTTTGATAGTTTTACTGGTTATTAAAAAATGATTGTGACGGATTGATTAAGATTAGGGAAAAGATTATATTGAGAAGGAAATTTCCAAAAGAGCGTTTTTTTTTATAGTAATTAGCTCATGATGGGTCTGAATTTTTTTTTTTTTTTTTTTTTTTAATAATAAAATTGATGATCTCATGAAGGTTTTGTTTAGGGTTTTTGTTACTTTTACATGAGCTCAAATTTGTTAAATGATATGTATATTTCAGGAGTAATTTGTTCATGATGGTTCTGAAGAATTTGATTTTTATTTTATTTTCAATGATGGGTCTCATGAAGGTTTTGTTTAGGGTTTTTGTTACTTTTACATTAGTTCAAATTTGTTAAATGATATATTTCAGGAGAAACTTGCAAATTTAAGGATGAAAGAGCTCAAAGATGTGCTTGCTCAGATGGGACTTTCTAGACAAGGAAGAAAGCAGGTTTGAAATTTTTGTTGCTAATCTTTTCCACTTGCTATTTGTTATGATGGTTAACTCTGTTTATTATCATCGAATAGAAGGTAGTGTTTGGGTGATGTTAATGTGATTTTTTTTTTTTTTTTTTTGTTTGCCCATTTGCTTGTGCAGGACCTTGTTCAGCGGATTTTGACTATTTTTTCTGATGAGCCTGGTATGTTGCGCACTCATGTTTATTTATTCATGCGTGAACTGTGTAATTAATTTTTTTTTTTGAGTGTTCTGATAAGCGTTTGTCTCCATTATCTAATGAAGCGGGAAGGTTGTGGTCTAAAAGGGATCCCAGGGCAAGGGAAAGGGTTGCAAAACTAGTGGAGGATGGATATAGGTGAGTGTATGTTGTAGCCATGGATTTCTTATGACATGCATGTTTTCTCCATGGATTTCTTATGACATGTATGTTGTAGCCATGGATTTACTTTTTTTGGTTTACTGCAATTATTTTGTGTGTTTCCACAGGAAAATGCAAGCATCTTGGGCAAGTGAAGTAACGGATATCAGTAATGTTAAAGTTAAGTCAGGTTCCTTTCAACCAGATATCAAAGTTCGGTGTATTTGTGGAAGCTCATTAGTTACAGAGTCAATGATACAAGTAAGTCTGTGACAAAGTATTTGTCTCCACTCCTGTTTGAGTAGGCAGTATCTCTTGGTGTATAATGGCTTACTAAAATTTTGGTGATACGTACTGGTTTTCAATAAATGATTTTGTAAATTTAAGTGCGAGGATCCGAGATGCCATGTCTGGGAGCATGTTGGCTGTGTCATTATCCCGGAGAAGCCTATGGAAGTAAATCAACCTCTTCCTGAACCATTTTACTGTGAAATATGCCGACTTACCCGTGCTGACCCGTAAGATCCTCACAAACTTCTCTTGGTTGGGAAATGACTAAATGTTTATTTATATTTCCCGTTGATGCATGCTTTTTTGCGTTTTACATGGTCTTTTATGTGCAGATTTTGGGTCACAATGGCGCATCCATTGTATCCTGTGAGGTTGACGTCAACGATCATCCCAACTGATGAGTATGTACACCAAGTCTTTTGTTGTAACTATCATATTTAGCTTTGTGTACTTATTAATTTGGAAAGCTGGAGGACTTCCAGTGGAAATTCAAATTCATTACTTCCATCCTCCAGTTAGATTAGTTTCAATGCATGCAGTCTATAATTAATCATCTGCTTTGTGTCGTCTGTGTTTTACTGGGGAGCGAAGAAGCATTAGAGTTTAGTCTTATATTCTGCGTACTGTTTGTGGATGTGGGATTAATTTCAGTTGAGGGATAAGGTGAACTGTAGTCACTTAGCTTTCTTAGCTGGACTTCTGTTTCGTTTTAGTTTTTAGAGAAAAAAAACCATGGCTGTTTCCTAGATAGATTCACAACACCTACTTCAACTTTATAATGATAACTGATGTGTGTTCTTCTATTACTGCGACACAATTTTCAGTTTAATCCCCATTCCGAGTGTGGACAGAATATTTCGAATAACAAGGGCAGACAAAGACTTGTTGGTGAAGCATGAGTACGATGTTCAGGTTGTTAGTTTAATAAGTAGGTTAAATATGTACACTACATACATATGTGTGTTTTCTAATTTGTAGTTCAATTTGTTTTGTTTTCAGGCTTGGTGTATGCTCTTGAATGACAAAGTTATATTTAGGATGCAGTGGCCTCAATATGCTGATCTGCAAGTCAATGGTATGTGAGTCCAGTTCATATGGGATGATATGCTAACTAAGTTAGTGTTATTAGCGTGTTCGTAGGAATATGAGGATCATGGTTTGCAGATCTCAGTAGATGTGCTCTCTGCTATCTAATATGGATTCATGGTTAAGTTGTTACGATTTTATAGGTGTACATGTTCGTGCTATTGACCGACCAAGGTCACAGCTTCTGGGGGCCAATGGCCGCGATGATGGACCTATTGTATGTTTTTCATCTCTGTTCTGTAACAGTTCTTTGTTCTCATGGAATAGTTTGCTCTCTCTAAAATTAATATTAAGTTGTTCGTAATCTAGTATAAACCCATCACAGTTTTTTTTGGCAGATCACACATTGTGTTAGGGAAGGAATTAACAAGATATCCTTGAGTAGATGTGACTCCCGCATTTTTTGTTTGGGTGTAAGGCTTGTGAAACGACGGACTCTGCAACAGGTACTTGTATTTACTGATAAGATGTTGCATGAGAAACAATTAAAAAACAGTTAACAGTAAAACTAGAGTCAGTGCGTTGGAAAAATAAAATGAATTAATGTTTATGGCATTGTTGTGTGAGAAGAAATAGCATGTGCATGCGAAGGAAGTTAATATGTGTGAGGGTTACACTACTGTTGCAATAAAAGTTCTAGGTTTTCCCAGTTCTATTTTGACTATAATTTGTAGGCTATTTAATGTTGAGATATGTTGTCTTTGATCCTGAGCTGAGTCAAATCTGGTATTTGAATCCATGGTGAAATGGAATAATTCGCTACAATTTGTTGGCTATATAGTGTTAAGTTCTGTTCTCTTTGATCCTGAGCTGAGTCAGATCTGGTCTTTTTAAATCCATGGCGCAATGGCATAATTGACTACAATTTGTTGGCTATATATAGTTTTGTTAAGTATTGTTTATCATGTTGTAGAATCAGTTTTCATATTCTTTTTAAATATATTTTTCATCACTATTTCTAGTGTTCTTAGAGGCTCATAACATTATCTATTTTACTCTTGTGATTTTCCTATAAACTCACCCTTTATTTTAAATATAAATTCTAGGTCTTAAACATGATTCCGGATGAGGATAAAGGTGAACCTTTAGAAAATGCTCTTTCGCGTGTACGCCGATGCATCGGAGGTGCAACTGGAAATGATGATGCCGACGGTGACAGTGATATTGAGGTTGTCGCAGATTTCTTTGATATCAATCTCCGGTGTCCTGTAAGTTCCTTTAGTAGATTACATCTCGTTTTTAATAGGTTGTTTGCAATCCGATAGTTCTGTTTATCTCATGGCTATCTGATGGTCTTTATGTGCACGTTTCTAGACTGATTAGTGTTACCTTTCTGTTGGTGTCACTAGATGAGCGGCTCTAGGATGAAAGTTGCTGGGAGATTTAAACCCTGTTTGCACATGGGATGTTTTGACCTTGAGGTGTTTGTAGAGCTGAATCAACGTTCTAGAAAGGCAGGTATCCTATTATAGTCTGGTTAATTGGGTTGTTCCTATTGTTTGACTAATTTATATGTTCTGTGGTTTGTTTAACTACAGTGGCAGTGTCCTATTTGTCTGAAGAACTACTCTCTGGAGCATATAATTGTAGATCCTTATTTTAACCGTATTACATCAATGGTAAACTTTTGTAGATGTTGTAATTCTTGATGATTTCAATGTTTTATTCATTTAAGTACGTTCATAATGATTGTCTTGCTGCATGCAGATGAGACATTGTGATGACGAGTTGGCTGAGATTGAAATTAAGCCTGATGGTTCTTGGCGTGTGAAGCTCGAAAGTGACAGCAAGCGCAGAAAAATGGGGGAACTCCCGCCCTGGCGACTACCTAATGGTAGTCTCATCCCCACGGTTGATGAGATGAAACCCAAGATGGAAATTCTAACACCAGTTAAACAAGAAGGTTGCTCAGATGGTCCAACCCCTTTGAAAGATGGAATAAGGAGGAATTGCAATGGCAATTGCGAAATTAGCAAACCTAATACTAATGGTTTGTCTTCCAGTAATAGGGAAGATAAGGTTGAGTGTCAGGAGCAAAATGTTATACCAATGAGTAGTAGCTCAACTGGAAGTGGTAGGGATAGCGATGACCATAGCGTAAACCAGGACGCTCTTGGGACCTTTGAGTTTGGAAACAATGGGATGGAGCTTGGTTCTATATCCATGAATGTAAATCCAAGCTACAACTTTAGTGACAGGAATCATCAACCAGCAGTAGCAAGTAATAATGAACCCATCGTTTTGAGTGATTCTGATGAAGAAAATGATGTTGCAATCACTGGCTTCAATGAGAATCAAACTGATGGCGGGGTAAATTTTCCATTGCATCTACCTGGTATTAAATCATATAGTGAAAATCCTCACGCCATGGCTGGGGGTAGTTCGGGCTTGGGTCTTTTTACCAACATTGACGCTGATGTAACAGAGGGTTTAGTTAGTTTGGAGCCTGGTCCATCGAACTGTGCTCCTGCAGTAAGTAGCGGTTACAAAAAAGCTCCAGAGACATCAATGCCATCTATTCCTATGTTTTCAGAATCGGTTGGACGACGCGAAGCAAATGCAAACAATGGATCACTTCAAATATTTCTGCCAACAAGACCAGATACCTCAGCTCAGTCTGATTTAGGAAATCAGGCGGAGATGTCAAACGGAAACCCTAGTGATGATTGGATCTCTCTAAGGCTTGGTAATCAGGGAGAGACAAAAGGTGTAAACAAAGTCAATGCGTCGACAAGAGAGGGTGCTTTGGATACTCTGTCAGAAACAGGTTAGTTTCTCCTGACCGAAAATGATTTTTGCTTTTCTAAATTTCCTGAAACATCAAGGGATATTGAATACTGACTGTCTGTACTTATGACTAATTCGCATTAAGATGTCCTTACTTGTCTGGGTTGTTTGGTGGTGTACAGACGAATAGGAGCGGTCTGAATTAACAAGTATGCGTTACTGACTATTATCTAACTTGTTTGCAGCGTCGTTGCTACTTGGAATGAATGACAGTAGTAAACAAGAGAAGTCAAGAAGACAGAGATCAGATAGCCCGTTTTCATTTCCTAGGAAGAAGCGTTCCGTTAGACCCCGACTGTTTCTCACCACTGACTCAGATTCAGAATGACATGTACCTCAACTTGTTTGTTTATTCATGGAAGGTAAAAAAAAAAAAGCTAATCTAAGTCTTGACCAACAACTCTGAAGCTAATAGCAGAACTGTGAATCTGAAGTTTCTGTTTCTCTGTCTCATTGCAGGATGCTATTTGCAAAGGAGTAAATAGGTTTATTATACAAAGTTAATGAAGGACTGGAAGCTTTTGGTCAGTAATTGTTATTTGCGATAGGACTTTTTTTAGTTGTTGAAGAGGAAACTGTAAAGTTGGTTACTACAGATATGGGCAAGTAGAGGAAACAAGCATTTTGTAAATGTGGGTTTTACCTTTTTCTTTGTTTTGTTGAATAGTAAAAAAAAACCAGCTCTTCTTCTTCTTCTTTTTGTTTACAAACTTCTTTTTAGGAAAAACATTATATAATATATAAAGTTTTTATTTTATCTTTTTTGGGGACAAACTTTATATAGGAAGTATATTTAGCATCGCCATTGAGGTATTTATTACCATTTTTTTAACTTCCTGAATTCGGAAATAGTAACCAAAATCGACCCGAAGTTGAAAATGTTTTTTCATAGAACAGTGTCAGTGTTATATTGTAGTAAGAAATGCAAATGTGATGTAGTGGTACCTTAATTCATAAAACTAGGCATGGCCACCTCAATGTTATTCATAGATATCATATAGGCATGACCATAAGTCCATAATACTCGGATCCGAGGATAGATGAACCTAGCCTGAAAAACCCGACCTGGATTCGAATCCATAATGTAGATATAGTATGGTTGTTGAAGACGACAAAGATGGTATGGGAGAGTAGTAATAGTGATAAATAATAACAAAGTGGTATACGGAACTTAGATTAGACCATCATCATGACTCATTGCTCATATCCCATCCTTATCACTTATTTGTCACAGTTATTATTAAAATCACAAATTTACAACTTTTTTTTATAAAAAAATTGGGTCTCTCTGATTAAAGTAAAAAAAAAGCCGATTTTGGCAATTTATACCAACACATTCTTGTTCCGCGTGTATATCATCGAAAGATGCAGAGGTTTTTCGCAGCGAGATCGATTCTGGGCAACGCCGTCAAGTCTCGGAGGAGGTCCTTCTCTTCTCTTTCCTCTTCCCTCCTCTTCGACGATACTCAGTTACAGGTTCTTTATATCTTCTTTCTATTATTCTTGATTTCTAGGAGTCAGAACTTTTTTTTTTGGTTGGTGGTGATGACAAAATGGTGTCGTTTTTACATAAGAATCATATCGTTGTGGCATGTGCCCCTTGTGAAGTAGTAGTTTAAAGACATATAAGAGAAGAAGAGTTTGTGTTTAATTCAGTGAATTTGATTGATGGTTTATGTGTGTTGTGAAATTGATGGTTTTTGTGACATTGTTTTGCCGTTGTTGTTGTTGTTCCCCTTGGCTGCATTGCAACTGAAGTTTAAAGAAAGTGTATCCAAGTTTGCGCAAGATGTTATCGCTCCTCATGCCGAAAGAACCGATAAAACTAATTCATTTCCAAAGGTCTGTCTTGAGACTTTTGTTGCTTATGTCTTTGTTGCTTTATGTATCTCACCAAAATCTAATCTTTCATACTTTTTTTTTTTTTTTAAACTAGGATGTTAACTTATGGAAGCAGATGGGTGAGTTCAATCTCCATGGAATCACTGCACCTGGTAGATCTTTGTCCTAGCATAGATTAATACGTTTCAATCCTTTTTTATGTTTAATGTTTAGAACGGGAACTTAATCGTATAATCCTTTACCTGCAGAGGAATATGGAGGTTTAGGTCTTGGTTACTTGTATCATTGTATAGCAATGGAGGAAATCAGTCGGGCCTCAGGGTCAGTTGCTCTGTCTTATGGTGCCCATTCCAACCTTTGCATCAATCAATTGGTAAACATATATATGGCTCACTAGTTCTCTTTTGCAATTTCTGAGATTTTTAAGGCCAAGATAGAAGATTTATTACTACTTTTTAACAGGTGAGGAATGGAACTACAGCCCAAAAGCAGAAATATTTGCCAAAGGTATTGTTTATCTGATTTTTATTTAGTATTGTCACTGCTATGCTAATGGTTTTATCAGAAAATAAAACCTGTATTAGAAATCTCATCTTATTATGAATGGAAGAAAGACCGTTATTTCATATTGATTAGTTTAGTTTTCTTCATTTGTGAACTTTTTTATGTTTCCTCTGACTTTTGTTTTTGAAATCTCGTTAGAGTTTAGCTAATTAATGACTTACTGTTATGAAGCTGATCAGTGGGGAGCATGTTGGTGCTCTAGCAATGAGTGAACCCAATGGTAAGATACATACCGTTTGGATGAAGTTTGAGAGTGTATGGACTGAGGACACACACTCATACATACATATAGTGACCGCTTTATTCTGATGGATACTGATTCTAGTTTTTTGAATTTTTTCACAGCCGGTTCAGATGTTGTCAGCATGAAATGCAAGGCTGATAAGGTAGATGGTGGTTATATAATAAATGGCAACAAGATGTGGTGCACTAATGGTCCGTCTGCTGAAACACTGGTAATATAGATTAGCTTATATTGTTACCTTCTCAGATTGATTTTGTTTGATACATTTGTTTAGTTTTAACATATTTTCCACCATTTTGTTTCGGTTTGATCAGATTGTTTACGCGAAAACTGATACAAAGGCAGGTTCTAAAGGAATAACGGCTTTCATTATAGAGAAGGGTATGGATGGGTATGTGAATTCTTAATCTTGTTGGAACTGACTTTCTATAATCTTTAATAAAGAAAAAGAAGGAGGGAAACTAGAGGGCGAGTTAAGGGAACAAAATTTAGAGAGTGAGTTCCTTAAATCCATTTTTGATTGGGGTGGCTTTGCAGATTCAGTACTGCTCAGAAGTTGGACAAACTGGGAATGCGGGGAAGCGATACGTAACCACCATTTTCTCAAGATAACAATATCTGTGTAAATTAATTCCCTCGTTTCCACTGACATCTGTCTCTTCTGAGCAGGTGTGAGCTTGTTTTTGAGAATTGCTTTGTTCCTGAAGAAAACATTCTTGACAAGGAAGGAAAAGGTTCTGACTGATGCAACTTATCATTTTGTTTTGAACTCTTATTCTCTAGGTTAATGGATAATTTACATTGCATGGTCTACTTTTTTCTAGTAATATGATGATCTACTATCTGATGATCTAGTAATCACCAACACATGTTTTGCTACTTGTACATTTTTTGAGTCGAGGCCACAAGTCCCCTCTCTCTATTCTTGTCTGATGAACATAGGGTTTGCACGTGCAGGAGTGTATGTTCTGATGTCTGGTCTGGATTTGGAGAGACTTGTTTTGGCAGCTGGGCCATTAGGGATCATGCAGGCATGCCTTGACACTGTACTTCCTTATATTCGCCAGAGAGAACAGTTTGGTCGTCCAATTGGAGAACTACAGTTTATACAGGTTGATCTCGATCATCCTTCACCTAAACTTCTCCAAAAACTTTGATCTTAAAAAGTTGGTTGAATAATTTCAGGGCAAAGTTGCTGACATGTACACTGCATTACAGTCTTCAAGGTAAAGAAAACTTCTCTCAGTAGTGTGGAATTTATTTTTCCCATACAGCAGAAATGTAGCTCAAGCAAAAAAAATGTTTCTTTGGCATCTCAGGTCATACGTCTACTCGGTTGCTAGGGACTGTGACAATGGGAACATTGACCCAAAGGTAATTTGATAATAAATAATCCCTCCTTCTCATTTTCTGTTATGGACAATAGGTATTGGTACAGAAAATGATCAGTTATAGGAAGAGGTCACACGTCCCATTGTTCCCATTTTCTGTACCAATAACACTGCCAACCGTAACCTAATAACATCATCCTTCTTGTGTATATGCTTACCTTCTAGGACTGCGCCGGAACTATTCTCTGTGCAGCCGAAAGAGCAACTCAAGTCGCTTTACAGGTCAATTATCCTTACTCTCCTTCATATATCTCAAATATCTTAGTCCATTTCTATATGTAGTCATTAGCTTAAAGTTTCTGTCACACAAGCGAGTAAAACTAAACCGGAAAACCAGTTTTAAGAGTTGTATTCTGTCTTTCTAATAATTACCAGCAAAACAAAACTTGGAAGGGCACATAACTACACATATTGGGTATATTGCTTACCTGTCCTTTGAGACTAAGAGGTTTTGGTTTGATGTTTCAGGCGATACAATGTTTAGGCGGAAATGGATATATAAACGAATATGCAACAGGACGCCTTCTGAGAGATGCAAAGCTATATGAAATCGGTGCGGGAACAAGCGAGATAAGAAGGATTGTCATAGGCCGCGGGCTTTTCAAAGAACAATAGAGAAAAGTATGTTTTCTTGCCAATGCGACATTTTCACTCTGTACAAGTATATATAATTTACAATGTCCACAGTAACCTCGCAATAAAAAAATATAACTTCCAACCATACTTTTATGTTTCAGAACTTTTGTTATTTTCACCAGAAACCATATCAAACGGACTAAAATTTGATTTTAGGGACTTAGCCTTTGAAAAAGAATTGAGTTTATGAATGCTCGAACAAGCATCCAAAATACCTATACCAATTTACTGTTTAAGTGAAAATTCAGCATCCATAGTCACATTATGTGTGATAAGTTATCAAGATACCATCATCAATCCATCATACTTCACATAACACCAACACACCCATATTTTTATTATGTAAGTCTATAACTAAAACATATGGCTAACCTAGTGTTTAGTCATTTGATACGTCATAGTAAAGATAAACTCTATATTAATCTTTATCACCTTTCAGTTTGGTTGTGTACCGGTATCTCTTGTAAAATCTGTGGTTGTCTACCCAAAGATCCGAAATCATTAGCAACTTCTGACTGAGTTGGACTCTCACCTAAATCGATATCACCATTATTATCGTTATCGTTGTTTCTTTCCGGAGTTTTTTCTGTCTTCCTCTTGACTCTAACCCTACCATGCCATTGCCTGAACACATTTGCTATTTGTTCTTCCAAGATTACTCTCTTGTAGCTTGACCCCATCTATGCATACATGACATGCATCCAAATGAAATTCAGATCACTATGTTACACTAAGAATAATAATTTGTATATAAATGCAATACCATTCATTAATAGCAGTAAGAGTTATATTTAGGGAGTTAATTACCTGGGTTACAAGTGCATAAAGAGGCAATGTAATGTAGCTGCTCAAGACTTGGACTGTCACCCTATAAATCATATACAATTAACGATATAATTTATAATACAAAAACATAATTTCGTTTCTTAGAGCTTGAAAGAAAATGTAATGAACTGTTGGAATAAAATAAATAAATTGTAGTGCTTACGCTAATACAATTCGTGTGATTATGATCTCTCGGTTATCATGGTAGCAAGAGTTAATCCCAAATTGCCACTAATTTCATAATTAAAATTCAAAAATACATAAGATATATCATTTTTTTTTCCTTTTTTTCAATGGAAATTCAAGAATTAAACTTACAGTGATCCACACAAAAAAGGCCATCTCGAAGGTATTCTGAATCATTGTCAAACCAAAATTCCATTTTTATTAAGATGTGCCAAAAATGTTGCAAAAATCATATGATGAAGCATTATAAAAGACGACATGTAGTTTAGACAAGATTACCAGAAACAGCGTGTAGTGTAGAATGCTTAAGAGGAAACGAGGATTGGAGAACCAAAAATGCTTGTCGTTTGGCTCAACGAGAGGGCTTCCTCTAATCACATTGTTATGTTCCTTAATCGTGACCGCCATTTTCGCTACTATCATCTCTAGTTTTGTCCCGATCACTAGAACTACCTACATCACAATATTAATTCATCAATTTTTCTAGTTACACAAAAACTAATTAATACTTCGAAGTATTGGTCATATTTAAGTAAAATCTTACAATTAGTGGCACAAATGACATATAAAAATATACTCTCCAACCTGATGATGATTATAGGGAAAAAGCCAAAAGGTAAGATGAAAATGAATAATCACTACTTTATATTTTACTTTAAGCTAATAGAAATTTAAATGAAGTTACCGTAAACGTCGAGAAGCATAAAGATCACCACAGTTAGCCACATCAAAGGACTGTAATAATTTATAGAAAAATTAATTTGATATTGTCACATTAAGTGATATTCAAAAAAGAATATAAACCATTGTACAAATCCATTTTTTAAATACCTGATACCAACTATAGTTTTAAAATCTTCATGTAAAGATCTATGTATATACTTTTGGAAATTGAAAGCATTATTTGATGATAAATGAGCCTGCATCAATATTCAAAAGAACATATTAATATAAAATTTTATTTTCTAGAATAATTATTCATTGGTAAAGAAATGAGATACTAACAAAGATAAAACCATGACGGAGTGTGAGGTAATCTATTTTTGCCACCGAGTTGAAAAATTGCCTGAAGAAACATTTCTAAGAAAGAAAAATAATTGTAATTACTAATCTTTGTATTTGAGACATATGCTAATTAATAAAGTGATTAGAAGATGAAGAATGTGTACTAACTTACAATCCAAAGTTGTATTGATGTTTCAGTCCAAGAACTCAAGTGTCGTCGAGCAAATGTTGTATCTCTTGTCATTCTAAACCTATTCGGATCTTTAAATTACGTAGAAAATTATTTAGTTTACCTTAACTTTTTTTGGAATAAGAAATTAGTGATATTTTATGTAATATGGTAGTAGAAAATACAAAATATCACCGTTTGATGTTAGATACTCCACTGTTTGAGTCTCTTTCTCCCACAATTTCCATTTCCTCATCTACATGTATTACGTATATAAAAGTTGATATGTAAACCATGGACTCAATATGATAAAGAATATCAAAAAAAAAAATGTTATAATACATGTTTTATTTGCTATATATGAATTTTACAGTTGTTTTACCAAGGCGGTTTGACCAATGAAATTTGGTCTAACATGGAATTAACGACAATAATTAAAAACAATATCTTAAATTTATTACACAATATTTATAAATTATGTAGAAAAATTTAAGTTTTTTTTTTATATATAGACTAGATGAGGACCGCCCGATGTGCGGGTTTAAATTTTTGTAAAATAAAATTAAATTTAATAAAAATATATTAAAATTTATTCTACGTTATTTATAAGTTTTATTTTTGCTATAATATGCTGATTTATATCTATTTACAAATAATTTATGTATATTACTATTACCTTTAAAAACGTATATTTTACACCTAAATATATTGTATGTTATATATATATATATATATTTTACCACCACCTAGAAAATGTGTGTATGAACACATTAAGTCAACTATTATAGGTCTTTTTACTTTCACTTTTGCATAGTACTTTTAATTATTAAAATTATTGGCTAAAGAAAAACTATATATTACATAGTATACTAATCAATAGTGTATCATCACAATAGTGTATGACCAACCATGGAGAGAACCTCGGTTCCGCCCTCGTCCCTTATGCAGAGAATCTTGCGTCTAACCTCCTCTATCATGGAGAGAACTTTGGCCCCACCTTCCTCCTTTGGGGAATAACCTTGTGTCCAACCTCCTATACATTTTTCCCTTTGGGGAGATAATCTTGCGTCCAACCTCCTCCACCATAGAAAGAACCTCGTCTTTTCCTTCCTCATGTGTGGAGACAACATATTTACGTCTTTCAATTATCTCAAAATGGCTTGTTCCGACAACCAATGAAACTAAAGACCCTTTTCTAATGTCACAAAATATTTTGATAGTAACTAATGTTAATTTTTCCATTGTATTTGTGCAAGTATTTTTGACACACCATGATGTAGCCTTTGTCTCTGGAACTCTCTGAATGCCACCTTTCTTAATGAGCCCCATGTCCACTTCCAGTTCATAGCCACCTTCTTCAGTGGGCCCCTTGTCTACTCCTGGCTCACCCATATTCGGCGGCCGGTCTGTTACGTCCGGGAGGAATACTTGTTTACCGACCCTACAAATCACCATATTACCGACCCTTCCTCATAATAGTTGTTTTGTCCTCGCTCGCACAATTACGACAATCACTTCCCGAAAGGTCACTCATGCTGAAACTACTTCAGCTCAAGCACACTTAACTCTGGAATTCTCTTAACCCTTGATCGAAAAGATGAGTGCACTTTGGTGATATAGGTTTCCAAATCAGTTCTTTTAAACCTATCCGCAAACCATCGTGTCACATTCTCCGAACTCCTATGGATCTATCAACAACAATTTATGTTTTTCCAATCTATCTATCTTTGTTTGTTGTAAACTTGTTTTGATTAGCCTATTTTATCTAACTATTAGGTTGATGAGCTTCTACTCCTCCTTTTTTTGGATTGAATGAATGGTAAAAATTATGTTCGCACAAAAAAGAGTCTATGAACACCCAATCAAGGTTGAAAAATTAGAAAAAAATAAATTTGACATAAATAAAGAAATAATAGAAAATTATAAGCACGATAATATATGAATTTCAAATAATTCAAAGGTGAAAAGATAAATTAAATAAAAAAATCTAAAAATACTACATTAAATTTTAAAATACAGTATTAGAAAAGGAACACACATATATTTTTGAAAAAAAAATTTTGTTAGATAAAAATATGAGACGATCTATGTTTATATAGAAGTGACTATTTACAAAATTTAGAATTAATAATTTACTGTATATTTTCTTTAATCCCATTTCATTTTTTTTGTAGAATTAATAACTTAAAATTAAAAATAAGTAAATAATGTTATAATTTAGAATTTATGAAATATATATAGATAATCTCTTTGTAAGTATTAAAAAAACTTTTAATTTTTATAATTTTTGTAATTTTTTGATAATTATATTTTTACATTATTAATATTGTTTAAAACATAATATTTTGTTTTTTTTTGTTGTTATCTCGAAATCTCAAGTTGATATAAACTTGACACATATCAAAATCTTATTAACGACTAACTTTCAAAATCCAACTTTATATAATAAAATATAATATTATAATATTTGATTGCATAATTCAATATAAGTACGTACCTTGGCCATTCCAAGGAGAACAACGGCAAGATTGTAGAGAATATGCATACATGCCAACACAAAGATGAAGAAACTCAACTGAGTCAAACCCTCTTGTGATATTAGTGACGTCTTCCCCTGCAAATTTCAATTTGACCAAGTCGTATTAGTTTAGCTCGCAATCAGTAAATGCTTCTTTACGCTTACTAAAAAGAGTCCACATTTCTTTTACATTATGACTTAATTTTTTAAAAAAATTTATAAAGATTGAGTGACGAGACTAATTTTCATTATATCAGAATATATCCATAATATAATTTGGAGTTAAATAAACTGATTATTAGTAGTAATATTAATATAAATTAGCATTTTATTTCGTTGACTCTTTGCTAACGACGATATGTTATGCGTCCAAACTCCAAAGACCCAAAGTCAACGTCAAAGTAAATTGTCTGACATTTAGGATCTTTATTTCCTAGGGGTATCTCCATTTTTTTATTCCGCATATTAAATTGTGTGATTAAAAAAAATTAGTTTGTCGATCGAGCTTAAAATCTTTGTATAGTACCCTCCTTATATACGTTATATATAATATCCACTTCGGATTAAAAAGAAAATGAAACTTAAACATTAATTGAAAAATGTTGGCAAGGATCAAAAGATCAAGAAGAACCTTGGAACAATGATGAAAAAAGTTGTCATGATGATCATCATCCTCATCATCTTCATCATCTTCATCATTGTCATTATCATGTAATGAAATGGTTTTACGGCAAGGCAACATTCGATTTGCATACCTTATGGGAATGCATATATTCGAAACTTCACCTTCAGTCACATTTAGCATCAGTGACATGAATCCTAGCACCATTAGAACTGCCCTTACAGAACATTTAAGTTTAGAGATTAACAAAACTGGGAAAGATATTACAATTAAGTATCATAAAACAAAATAAGTTGTTTTTTCAAAGAAAAAAAACGAAACAGAAAACAACTATGTGTGAGCTTTTATTAATGAAATGATTTTGCTACGAATTAACGGGGCAGAGTTTTACCTGATTTGAGCTTCTCTAATGCTTCAAGTAAAGATGTTTTTCTATTTTTCTTAAGTCTCTGCAAGCAATAAATAAATAAAAAAGTGACAAAAATATAGTAAACTATTAATTAAATAATTGGCCAGAGTTTACTCCTTTCAACTTATATATGTGTTTTGTATAGATATTTGAATGTATATTGTATAGATATTTGAATATTGAAGTTTACTCTTGCAAGAAAAAATGACAAAAAATTTCCAAAAACTTAGAGAAAATTAAAACAGAATTTTATAAAAAGAAGCAAGAAGTTTTATAATTCAGAATTGTATACACATAAATACATTTTTGTACTTACAATTGAGAGAAGATTGATGAGACGCTCAAGGAACATGGAAACAGCGACGAAGAAGAAACAAACGGTGGCCAGAGCCCAAGTGGGAGTTTCTTGGAGGGATCGGACGGTGCCAACCTCCGCAGAGTGGTTGCTTTCTTCTTTTTCCGTCATCTCTTATATTTTCTGGTGACTGATGTGTGCAGTTGAGAAGATGAGATATGTTGTTAAGTTTATATTAATAGTGTTTTGCAATCATTGTTGCGGTAAAGAACTTTTCAAAGTTTCTGGTAACCACTGACGTGAAGCTTTAAATGTGACATTGAATCCCACTTTGTCCGCCCAGTTTGACTTAGTAAGACATAATATTAGTCTTACTTCGTATACTAATGGTTAAAACTTGAAATATTCTTAGTATCATTATAAATTTACGTGTAATTGTAAATTACACCCTCTGCTTCAAATTACGTTTAAGGTTTCTTCATATATTAAGAAAATATTTAATTTTTCCGTTTTAACCCTAATTAATATATTGTATTTTTGAAATGGACAAAATGAAAAAGTATTTTTAAAAAGTGACATAGGAAAAAGAGTATTTTTTTAAATCTCCTTTATTTATTTGATATCATCAATTAATAAGCTAAATAAAATAAGAATAAAATTGATTTTTTTTATAAAATAACTATATTGGAAACATATAAGTAAAACGACAACTAATTAAAAATCAAAGGAGTAAAAATTAGTTGGATGGGAAAAACTGTTTTTAATTTGAGATTTTCATCTTTCCTTTCGAGAATATATGAAGTAACGGAAAAAAAAAGAATACAAACGAAAGTATTATAGAGAATTTTATCGGTTTTTTTATTTAGCGGTGGACATCTAAATATAACTAATTAATGATAAATTAAACCAAACTAAACTAACCCAAATTGAAACTAAACCGAAGTAAACAAAGTCAAATCAAACCAAACAGACTAACTTTGGTTTAGATTTGGCTAGAACTTTCACAAAACCAAATTAACCAAAGTTCATATTAGCACATAGTTTTGTTAGAGGTTCATTTTGATAAAATTAGATATTCACCCAACAAACTTGTATTCCCTCTGTTTCACAAAGAGTGTCATTTTGACACTTTTTTCTTGTTACAAAAAAATGTCATTTTATGTTTCCAATGAAAATTAGAAAGAGAAAAAACTTTAGAGTATTTATAAAGGGTTAAACAGAAATTTAAACAATTTTTTTAATTTGTGTGATTATGTCAAAATGACTTTTTTTATAAAAGAGAGAGAGAGTATGTTACAGAAATAATAATATATGTTTCCAAATTCCAATAGGTTGAGAATAATTAAAAACAAAATTAATTAATAATATACAATTTAATGACAATAAATCACATCATTGCTGTATCTTAATTTCATGAACAATATTGCGATCTCCTAAATTCACCTTCTTTTTCGGTTTGACAACCACTTCATTAACCTATTAAAAACTCTTTTTTTTTTTAATGCAAAAGTTAATGAAGTAGATTTGAGAATGAATCTATCTATTCAAATATCGTAAATTATTGGAACAATTGCAAAATTATACTACAAACTTGAGTCAATTGCAATGTTAGATCCCTCTTTTTCTCTCTCCAACATTTGCCATTTTTTTCTTATTAAATCCTTGTCCATTCATTGTATTCACAAAAATGTCATTATTTCTGATTTATTTGAATTTTTTGCAAAAATGTTTATTACATCCATATCCTCATCTTCTTCTTTTATTTACGGTTGTGCCACCTCCATCAATTTTCCAACAACCATGAACAACTAAATTTGAAGCTCTTAAAGCTTCAACAACCTGAATTTGTAAGCTTAAATAACACCCAATGCTATGAGAACTTCATTTTCTTCCATCTGCTCTCCATTTTAATCCAAGAAAATTTGCAATTGCATTCATCTTGTTATATGTCATGATTCTTGGATAGTGATTAAATTGGTGCTGGGTTTCTTCCGTGCTGACTAAAGACGACGTCCTCCGTGCTTGACATTGCGAAACAACTACTGAAAATGTTATTTTCCAGTAGATTTCATGATTTTCCTTGATTTTTTTTGCGAAATTAGACTTCATTTGTTAGTCTAACCGTCATAATATCATGTAAAGTCTACTATGTGGTCAATTTTGCAATTAAAAGTTTATCGAGTTTCGAGCCCGTAGACTGAAATTTCAGTCTCCTTAAATTCATTTGAAAACAAAAAAATATGGTTCAGACTGCATTATGATCTTTCTGTCGGATACTTCGTTTCCAGTCTACTAAGGTGTATTTTTGCAATTGACCAAATTCTTGACCTTTTAGTTATGACTGCCGGACGAAGTCTTCTTCCGATAATAAAAGAGTAGACTTCTATAGTGGCTATTTTTGGATTTGACCAAAATATAAAAACATTGACCGTAATATTATTGATATAAAATTAATTAGTTGACTGTAAAAGAAGTCTACTAGTTTAAATATTAAAATGTTGGTCAACCCTAAAAATGACCACGGGAGACTGCAAACAAAGTCAACATTCTTGGAGACTTCGTACGTAGTCTACTTGGCGAAAGTCAAACTTGGTCAATTGCAAAACTAACCACAACGAAGTTTACTTTATCTAGTTGACGTATAGATGAAGTCTACTTGTTAGCTAGAAGTCTACTACAAAGTCAATGGTTTGGTCAATTGCAAAAATAACTAGATTAGACTGTAATCGAACTTAACTTGTTGAAACTTTCTAAGAAGTCTACTCTGTTATATGTTTTTAATTGCAAAACTGACCAAAAAATTAACAAAGGAAGACAACAAAAGAAGTCAACTATCCTAGTATACTTCATACGGTGTCTGCTTTATTAAATTGTAATTGCAAAAATAGACCACACAAAATAGACTTCAAGGGAAGTATCTTTATAGAGGCTAGTTTATGTCTACAATGTTGACATCAACATGAAGTCTTCATAATTTGAAAACCAATTTATTGCAAATTGGTGAATAATTTTTGAGATTTTCTTGTTGTATTCTTTGATATATGTTATGTACTTGCTTCTATATGTTTTTCACATGATTATATATTATACATGTGGAGAAATCAAGTTTTTGGTTTTCTTAGGCAGTTAGGTCATTAACTTAGACTTATTTTGGAAGTCAACGTGTTGGAGTTCTGTGTGAAGTCTGTATAATTGAAAAAGTCTTTAATCGTCTTTTTTTTTTCTTTTCTTTCTGCGTTCTTATCTATTTTTCAACTCTACAAGAACCGATTATTGGTTGGTTTGTTTGGTTTTGTTTGTATTTGGAAAAATGAAAAAGAAAGAAACTTTTACCAGGATTAGAATATTGTTCAAACAGGATTAACTCATTTACCTTGAGTATGTAAGCTGAAGAAACAAAATAGACCACTAATAACTAGACATGTGTGGAAGATGGTGATACTTCTCTCGCTTATTCGGTGGAAGAAGAGAACACGTCGAGGCAATAAAGAAAAGTGGGAGTGATTCGCTGTCGATTACTTGGGATCCTAGAAATGGCCCATCACCTCTCGCTACCTCAAACTCAAAACCCCCGTACCACAACCCAATGTGTAAACGTTCCTTTCTTCTCCATTTTTAGTATTTTGTTTCATATGGTATGCTTTACTTTCTATATGGTTGTTTTTTTTTTTGATTTCATAAAAGATTAACAATGTTTTTGTATTAACTCAACATACTCTAACTAACTAATCATTAAATCAAGATATTTTCTAAACAATAACTTGTTTATATTGTTAAAAAAAAAACAAATGACATGATTTTTTAGAAAAGTAACACTTCTACTAGCTCCTTCCCATGGCAGCAGGACTCTCAACAATCCCGTAACACTCAAACCACTTACCCGTTATTCTTTCTCTTCAAACCAACCTATCTCCACGACTCAACAACTTTAAACGGAGAAATATTCTCACCGTTTGTTTCGTCGTTGAAGAACGGAAACAGAGCTTTCCCATGGACGAGGACAAACCAGAACATAATATTAATAAATTACAATGTTTCCGGTAGACTACTATACTACTCACAAGTTACTGAGATCATGTCGCCACATTTACTTGGATATGCTTTTGATAGCATATGAGGCTCAGTTGCAGGTGTGATTGTAGCTACCTTCCAAGATTCATCTCCCTTGAAGCTTAGATTAGAAGCAGAACAAGTGTCGGGACTTATACTTACATAGGACATAATAAGTGTGTTGTCCACGGTTCTGCGATAACTTTGCCACACAAGCTACATCATCATTCAATAACATCCACATCTGAATAAAGGATTTAACTTCAAACAAGTTAAGAAAAAGAAGAAAAAAAACAGGAATTTGAGATCAGTTACTTACATGGAGATTAAGAAAAAAGAATATTAATTTTCGATTCCATCGTTCACCTTTCATATTGTAAAGAAAGCAAAAAAATATATATATAAGTCACTCATTCCGATCTAAATCGTAACAATGGAAAAAAAACAAACTTTCGGATTTGTTAACTCACTCTATTGTCAGTGGAGCATAACTTAAAGATCTGGGAAGACCGTGTTGAACGAGTCGGGGCTCTGTCAATCAGACCATCAAGCATCCATCAGGTTGCCTATATAAGAAATAAACAAATCAATTAAAAAAATACAAACTTGAAGAACTGGGAAGACCGTGTTAAATGAGTCGTTGTTCCAGGTATGTGTGGCGCCTGGAAGAAGGCGTGGATGCCCCGTAAGAAGGCATCGGTCACAGTCTCAATCTCAGATCCAGAATCTGAATTGGAGAGAAGCGGAAGGTTGATATCTAAAAGGTCGATATCTACACCATGTTTGACAGAGAGAAGAGCTGTAGATGACGAAGATGAAGAAGAAAGGTGATTATGATGAGAGACAGAGAATTTTTCGGTTTTAAAATCGCTTATCGCCAGAGATAGAGAGGCGGAAGGTAGAAGAGGAAGAAATGAAAGTGACTAGGATTAGGGTTAGTGAAAATTAGGTATATATAACTCGGTTATGCTCCGCTGAACCGAACCGAATCGGTAACCGAATTACCAAATTAATTTCGCCGATCGGTTTGTTGATCATCTCACAGTTGCTGCCGAAAACCAAACATCTTGGTTTAATCGGTTCGGTTCTCTTGGTTCTGACCGAACGCCCAGGAATTAATAGTTGATGGCATAACAAAGTCAACCTCCAATAGTCTATAGAGAAGTCTACTTAATCAAACCCTAAATCAAATAATTTTAACAACAGCCTTTCCTCCATTAATTTGACTCGTTTATATGTAAATTTATTTTATTTCAATGCAGAAAGTCTATGTGGTTATTATTTAGTCCATAGGTTTATTAAATTATTTTTTATAATTTTTTAAATAAAATTAAAACTATAATTAAGGAGTAGACATATTGTTATGTCTTTTAGTTGACGTTAATTTGCAGACTTCCTCCGGGTTACATCTGTCATTTTGGCTTCTGTTTTTTTGTTTGGTCATAAGAGAGTCAACTGTAATTTCAGTACCCTTAGTGATTATGTTTCTCAAATATTGAATATATGGTTTAATATTGCATTCAAAGCCAAATAAAGGTATACAAAATGCAATTGTCCCTAAATTATTCTGGATACAATTTAATTATTATTTTAATACAGTATTTAATTGAGAAGAATTACTTAATTATATTAAGCTAACCTAGCTAGCCCATATGAACCATTAACAATATTGGCTATGGGACTTGGGACTAGTTTCAAGACCGAGAGAGATATATTCATGTTCAAATCAGCTTAATATATTGACACAGAAATCTAAAACTGAAAATGGTATAGCTTATTAGAGCTATTTTTGCAAAAAAACATAAATAAGAAAATAAATTTATGTTTTGTCACCAAGAGCTCAAATGGATTCTTAAATTAATTTCATATACTATGGGGAAGAGATCGAGTTGTACGTACAAAGAGGAAACTCACATCGAGTTGTATAATGACTAATTGTATCTTAATGAAAACCCTAAACACATAAGCTAATAATTGGACCTTTAAAGTTTACGCCGAATATAACTACATTTCAATTTCGAATTACTAATTCAAAATGTTTTAAGAAAAAAAAAAACACAATTCCAACTTGTATTATTAATACTTTTCAACTCCGACGTTTACGCTCCGCGCCTCGTTTGCGAAGAGAGACAGATTCCAAAAATGGAGAGCGATGGTGCACGAAGAAGCAGGGAACCAAATCGGAGACATTGGAGAAAAGAAAAAAAAGAAGAAGAAAGCACGTGAACGTGAAAATGCCGGTCATTGATATTATCTTCAGAGTCGACGAGATTTGTAAAAAATACGATAAGTACGACGTTGACAAGCACCGTGAGCTCGGAGCTTCCGGGGACGATGCCTTCTCTCGTCTTTTCACCTCCATTGATTCCGATATTGAAGCTGTTCTTCGTGTACGTCTCTCTCTCTCTTTTAAAACCATAGATTCCTAGTTTGATATGTTTTGTATTATTTGTTTGAGATCCAAACAAAAAAAAAGTGATCAGGATTGGTAGATTATGAAATATTTCTTGTTACAATTGTTTACAACTTGTAACTCATTTTCAGTGAGTACTCTTATAGTTTAAATTTGTATCAAATATATGTAGAAAGCGGAGTTGGCGTCAACGGAGACGAATAGAGCTGCAGCGGTGGCTATGAATGCTGAGGTTCGAAGGACAAAAGCTCGTCTAGCTGAAGATGTTGTTAAACTACAGAAACTCGCTGTTAAGAAGGTGTTTAACTTAATTACTTATGGTTGATTTATTTAAAATAATGAGTCAAGATAATTAGGAATATAGAAATGGTTGTGTTTCAAACTTTTGAAGGTCAAAGGGCTTACGAGAGAGGAACGAGAATCCCGTTGTGATCTAGTTATCGCATTAGCCGATAGGATTCAAGATGTACCTGATGGAAATGAGCATGCAGCAAAGCAAGCTAATAATGACTGGGGAGGTGCTTCTGCACCTAACAAGAACATCAAGTTTGATATGTCTGGTAGTGTATAATGTTTCTTTCGTTTTCTTGTTTTTTTTTGTCTCATCACAAGACTATAAATATAATTATGAGTTTTTTTTTTTCTTTTTTTCTGTGGTTACTATTAGAGGAAGACATGGATGATGGTTTTTTCCAGGAAAGTGAAGAATCTAGCCAGTTTCGACAAGAATATGAGATGAGAAAAAAGAAACAAGTACGTGAATTTTTCATATATGGATCAGCTTTTTTCATTTTTCTTTCCATGATGAGAATATTGAATTAGCTTATGCTTTTTCTCTAGGACGAGGGTCTTGATGTCATATCAGAAGGTTTGGATGCACTCAAGAACTTAGCGCGTGACATGAACGAGGTATGTTGTTTACTCATATGCCCCATGTAACAGAGTTTACTAACCAATAGAGATTTACGATTTTTCGATTTTTAGGAACTTGACAAGCAAGTCCCATTAATGGAAGAAATGGAAACAAAGGTGAGATTCTTTCTCCTTTGATGATTCTTCCTCCTTAGTCAGTATAAAAAAAAACGTAATGCAGCTTATCTTGGACATTAACGTTAGTGTTTTTGAACTTTGATCCGTTTTGGTTATTAGCTTATTTTGCTTTTAATTTTTGTTGGTTATTTCTTCTGAAAGGATTAGCATGGGATAAAAAGAGTTTTAGATTTGATTTTATTGTTAGGTGGTGTTACAAACTTATGGGATTGATTGATTGATTTGAATAGAGTACACGACTCGAAATCAATCTATTGGCCGTTTATGTTACGTTGTTGCTCTATCAAAACACTAGACATATAATAGATCTGCATGATTGTTCTAGGTCGATGGAGCAACTTCGGATTTAAGGAACACCAATGTTCGGCTTAAGAAACAGCTTGTGCAGGTAAAAAAATTTAAAAGAGAGACCGGTGGTCTCTTGATCAATTATTGTTATTGTCTCATTTCAACTCTATGTGCTAAAATCGGGTGGGGATTCCAGATGAGATCCAGCCGCAACTTCTGCATCGACATTGTTCTTCTATGTGTGATCCTTGGAATCGTTTCTTACATTTACAAGTAAGCCTGATCTCTCGCTGTCACTCTATATCTCGTTCAATAGATCTCTAACTTGTGTTTGTTTCTCAATTGCAGTGCTCTAAAATAAAATTGGAGATGACGACCCCTATATTCTCTCTCGCTGTTGTGAAACTTTATGGTAAGTTCTCTACTAAAGCTCTCCAAGAAAGCAAGATAGTTCCATCATCTCTTGACCAATATGTATACAGAATTTTTAACGATTATTCTTGGTAAAAAATAATAATAATTAAAGAGAATATATTTGCACAACTGGCCGGCCCTGTTGTAAGTTGTAACTGAGATATACTGCCACTCAAATAATTATAGTACAATGAAAACTTACGTCTGAAAAAAAAGAAGTTGATCGATTAGTTTCTTTTAATATAAAAGCTTATTATAAATGTAAAAATGGTAATATAACATTTTGACCCAACAAAAAATGGATAATGCAAATAATTTTCCTCCGGAAAGTACAATTTCAATGGCAACTACCACATATATATACAATCAATGAAAAAACAATATAGATTGTCTACCAAATAACTCTACACAATTATTAATTATTAGAAACAATATCATAGTAATAGTAATGACCACAAAACAAAAAAAAAGTTGCAAATACCCTAAACAACGAGCGAGAACAAGTAAAAAAGTGTCTATCGTTTGTTGCATGAAAACTTTTTTTTGAGATTTATTTTCCGTTTTTGAAGCGTTTCTGAATTCGTAGAAACATGGAAACAAAATAGGTAACACAATTCATAGAAATTTTTGTTTGGAAACACGATGGAAACTCAAATCTATTTTGGAAATACGACAGAAACATTTTTTTTTAGTTTGGAAATGTAACGTTTTGACCATCATTTCTTAGTGGGATCAATGTCCACTCCTATTACATAGGCCTACTTTCCTAAATAGACCCCAAGTTCACTCTCGATTTGTGGGCCCACCCATATTCGACAGCCGGTTTGTTACGTCCGAGAGGTTTTAAATACTTGTTTACCTATCCTACAAATCACCACATGATATTTTCCTGTGTTTTGTCCTCATTCATACAGTTTCGACAATCACTTATTGGAATATCACCTATCCTGAAACTACTCCAACATAAGCACGCTTCACTCTGAAGTTTTCCCAAGACCTTTAATCGAAAAGATAATTATATTTTAGTGATATAGGTGATCAAATCAAATATTCTAAACCTCTCTACAAACCGAGATGTAACAGAAAAATCAATAAAGAAATAAATTTACTATACATAGAAATATATAATATTATTAGTTTTTTAATTCAATATTTAATATTTATGTTTGTATATTTGTTGTTTCAAATATTCTATTTGATATTGTTTCTGTGTATGATGTTTTATCATATATATATATACAATGTATATATATATATATATTTATATGTTTCCAAAACGTTTACATATCCTAATTTTAGAAAAACTTATTTTTTATTTTCTAAACGATTCGTTTCCGCGTATCCGTTTCTGTTTTGATGCAACCTATATATCCATATAAAGAGTGTGCATCAATTTCTCAAAATACGAAAGAAACTAATAATGATTGGTGCACTTGCTTTAACAAAAAAGAAAAATAAAAACACTTGGTCTAATGTTGGAGAAATGGTTGCTGCCAATTACGGTTTTTTGTGTGGTGGACATAAGTGTAAAATATATTTGAAGTAATTTCATTTGAAAATATCAAAGAAAAAGTTACATTGTTTTACCAGGAATTCATGATTGGCATTTAATTTTCTATATGTGTTTCACTTTTCTTATTATACATACAAATGAATAAGCGTCATTTAATTACATTTCACCGTAACTCATACTATTTATATTTGTAATTATAACAAGACTATGGTTTGTTAGTTAGTAATTTAATGATTATGTCATAAGCACGACTAATTATCCGTTGAGTATTTGTTTTACCGTTTTTTTAAATGTACCATACTTAAGATTTCTTTAATTACCACAAGTAAATTGTAAAATATATTGTGGTTAAAAATATATATATATATATATATATATATATATATATATATATATATATATATATATTGCCAACAAAAGATTAGCTCAAACGAGTCAATGAGAGGAAAAATTATTTAAATACACAACATTATGCGGAGATGTGCGTGCATGACATGCTAAACAATTCGTTTTTACATTTGCATTTCTAGGAATAAAAAATAAGAAAAAGAAGAAAATTCCTCCCTATCCATTTTGATATCGTCGAGGTATGTCATTCTCGCCTGCTAGTTATGTGGTGAAGACACCATCTTCACGAAATCTGAGCAGTTTAAGTAGAACGCCACACTACGGTAGGTATGCCCGATCATATACCGCATAGCCCAAATAAAAGCTTCGACTTCGGCTTGTAAGGGGCAAAAGGCTCAGCGTCAGATCTTGAAACTGGGTACATAACCATCCTACGCCTGCAAACGAATCACCAGCTTTCCAAGATCCATCAACTAAACATCGATAGTCTGAAAAGCAAGTGGGAAGTGAAACTGCAGCCACCCTCATCCGAGAGTTGGGGTCAATTGGGTGGGCTGTGGAAGCCTAATCTTCACCCTCCTCCTGAGTTTGCTGCCATGTCAACGCCTCGCCTTCCGCTACCCAAATCACCTCCTTTGGCCGCTCATCTTCATTCTCAAAAACTCGTGCATCTCTCGCTTTCCATATATTTCACCAAATCCATAGAAAGGCCGACACGTGGGAGGCCAGACTCTTAATGCCCAAAAGTTGATCCATATTGGCATACACGGACTCCATCGGAAAGGAGTGCGGTCCCACTAGGACCTGAGATAACGCCCAAACCTGACAAGGCATGATTGACTGTTTTCTCATCAGCACCACAACGAGCACAACCCAAATCATAAGCAATGCCACGCTGGCCCAAAATTGACGAAACGGAAATGCAACTCTCACAATACCTACCACATAAAGTGTTTAAATATTCATTATTCAAGATCCACTTTAAATATAAAATATCTCAGTTTTTGATTCTGATTCAAGCATTTTTATTTTAAATGTTAAAAAAATTGGATTTGGTCCGAATCAATTTTAATATATTAATCATTCCCTAATCTGTATGTATGTATTAAATTTAGATATAATTGTATATTAAATAGATTAATTACAGTATATTATTAACAACGTCTTTTCCATATTATTTTTTAGACTAAACTAGTCGACTTATAATGTTTCAAAATTATAAACTTATGGATTAAGGAAAAAGATTAGATTATCTGACGAGAGAAAAATGACGGCGGGTTCTGCTAGGGTTCCAGAGGTTACGGATCAGGATGTGATTATGGAAGATATCCGAGAGAGTGCTCGACCACCGGGAGATCCCCCTGATGCTCGGAGTCCTTGGGTGCAGAAAGTACTGGACGGTACGGTCGGTGAGATGCCTCGGCCGGAGACGGTAGTCGATGATGCTTTTGTGACGGAGAGGCTCTCTCTGGAATTTCCATAGGGGGAGGATGGTGAACCGCTGGTTACCATTGGAAAGGAAGTGTTAGAAACGATGAATGGTTTGTGGAAGAACTGTTTGATAGTTAAGGTTTTGGGTAGGAGTGTCTCGCTTGCATGGTTAAGTCGGAAGTTGCGGGAGATGTGGAAACCTAGTGGTGCTATGTACGTTATGGATCTCCCTCGTCAGCTTTTCATGATTCGGTTTGCTGTGGAGGATGACTATTTGGCAGCGCTGACGGGAGGTCCGTGGAGGATTGCTGGTTGCTACTTGATGGTTCAGGCGTGGTCTCCGGAGTTTGATCCTTTAAGGGATGAGATCGTAACGACTCCTGTGTGGGTTCATTTATCAAATCTTCCTCTTAACTTTTACCATCGCTCTATTTGCTCGGCATTGCTGGAGGTTTGGGGAAACCGGTGAAAGTGGATCTAACAACTCTGAATTTTGAGTGGGTTCGGTTTGCAAGAGTTTGTGTGGAGGTTAACCTCACTAAACCTCTCAAGGGTACAATAATGGTTAATGGGGAGCAGTACTTTGTGGCATACGAGGGCCTCTCGAATATCTGTTCATTATGTGGGTTGTATGGGCATGTTGTGCATGCTTGTCCGAAAGGAGCTCACGCGCGTAGTTTGGTACCTATTCAGGATGTGGGTAATGGCCAAAGTGCCCCTTCTTCTGTGACGCCGTCGGCCGCTGATGATGGATTCACGCAGGTGCGTTCACGGGGTCGGAGAGTAGATCCACCGGTGAGGATGTTGGCCCCGGAGGGGGATGTTCGTAGGGAAAATAAGGGAAGTCATTTGCGTGAATCCCGATTGGTGAGTGATTCGGCGAATATTGCGTTATCAAACAGTTTTGGAAGGTTAGCTACAGATTTGGCAGGTGTAGCTTCAAAGGAAACTGGGGTGGCTCATGGTGAGAATAAGGAAAGTGAGATACCTACTAGGCAGCCGGGGGATGGTAGGAATGACTTGCGCTCCAAGGCACTTGTTTTTAGCTCTGGTTTGAGTTTGACTAAGAATGGACCGCAAGAGGGTAAGCCCAATAAAGGTCTTAAGGATAAGGGGCTAGGGTCTGTTGCTGCTCGGCCTAGAGCTATTACTTCGAATAAGCCCACGAGGGGGTTAGTATTTGGCCCAACAAAAGGAGAACTGGTATTATCGACGAATGGGAAACAGTTGAGATTTGAATCGTCAAACCTGGGGAGACCCGGTGGTTGCTTTGGGATGGAGAATCGTCGGAGTTGCGAGGGCGAAAGGGGTGTGTCGACCCGTGTGTCGCCTGCCCCGGATGAAACGATGAGATTGGAGAATGTCTCTATGAGTGAAGCGTCGGTGTTATGTGATGTCCCGCCGGTGATAGCGGCGGAGTCTCGTGAGGTTTGACGGGTTGCCCCGGTAGTTTCTCTTGCCTGGAGTTTTTCGATGTTGAATTGTCTATTATGGAATTGTCGGGGGCAAATAAATCTCAATTCCGACGGTCTGTCCGTTATTTGCTGAAAAAGTTTTGCACTGATGTTCTAGAAATATTTGAAACTCATGCTGGTGGTGAGAGAGCAGGTCAGATATGTCGGGGTTTGGTTTCAAAAATGTGTTTCGTGTCGATGCGAGTGGCCAAAGCGGGTGTCTTTGGTTGTTATGGAGATCAGACTTTGGCGAGGTGGAGATAGTGGAGTCCTCTGATTAATTTATCCATGCCCCGGTGGTGAATGGCCTGGAAGCATTGAATCTAGTTGTTGTTTATGCAGCTCCGTCTGCCATTCGACGGATTGGGCTGTGGGAGAAGTTAAATGTAGTTGTTCGCAATGTTGTGGGTCCAGTGGTCGTGGGAGGCGATTTTAACACGATTTTACGCCTGGATGAGCGGTCTGGAGGTAATGGGAGTCTCTCGCCGGACTCCTTAGTGTTTGGTGACTGGATTAATGAACTATCTCTCATTGATATGGGGTTTAGGGGCAATCAATTCACATGGAAGCGAGGGAAAACAGGGAACTCTTTTGTTGCTAAGCATTTAGATTGTGTTTTGTGTTGTCCTACTGCTTCTTTGATTTGGCAGAAAGCGAGGGTTACTCATCTCCCCTTTTTGGCATATGATCACGCTCCTCTGTAAGTTCAGATGGTTCCAACGGTTTTTGAGGATGCGAGTCGCAGGCTGTTCAGGTTTGAAGCGGCTTGGTTGAGCCATCCGAGCTTTCAGGATCTATTACTGTCCTCGTGGGACCATAATATTAGCACGAGTGAAGCTCTGCAGAAGCTACAAAGTGATTTGCGGGTGTGGAATAAAGAGGTTTTTGCGATGTGCAGAAACGTAAGGAGAGTTTGATGCGGGAGATTATGGTAGTTCAACGTGAACTTGATTGTTTTCAAATGGATGAATTACTGTCCAAGGAGGTGAACTTACTACAGGAGTTTGAGACAATGCTAGAGCAGGAAGAGATGTTGTGGTTTCAGAAGTCGAGAGAGAAGTATATTTAACATGGAGATAGAAACACAAAGTTTTTTCACACCTCCACTATCATCCGAAGAAGGAGAAATCGTATTGAGATGCTGAAGAATGACTCTGGGGCTTGGGTGACGGATGCTCATGAGCTTGAGCAGCTAGATGTGGCTTATTTTAGCCGTCTGTATTCCTTGGAGGATGTTGATCAATCTGGAGATCCATTATCCCGGGATGGTTTTGTTCAGCTTTCACAGGTGGAACAAGTTGCGCTTAATAAGCCGTTCTCGGAGATGGATGTGGAGAAGGATTTAAGGAGTATGAAAGGGTACAACGTGCCGAGACCAGATGGTTTCCAACCAATCTTTTATCAACAATGCTGGGAGGTAGTGAAGGAATCAGTGGTTCGTTTTGTTCTGGATTTTTTCAGAACAGGTGAGTTGCCTCCAGAGTTTAATGATGTGCTTGTTGTACTCATTCCGAAGTTTGGTAAACCAGAGAGGATTACCCAGTTTAGACCTATAAGCCTATGTAACATCTTGTTTAAGATTATTACTAAGGTTTTGGTGGGACGTTTGAAACTGGTCATATTGAAGTTAATAGGACCGGCAAAGTCAAGCTTTATTCCCGGTAGACTAAGCACAAATAATATAGTGGTGGTACAAGAAGCTGTCCATTCTATGAGGAGGAAGAAGGGTAGAAAGGGGTGGATGCTACTGAAACTTGATCTAGAGAAATCTTATGATCGCATTAGATGGGACTTTTTAGAGGACACTCTAAGAGTTGCAGGGTTGTCTGACATATGGGTCAATTGGATTATGCAGGGTGTAAGAGGACCATCTATGAGGGTGTTATGGAATGGGGAAAAATCAGAGGCTTTCACACCGCTGAGAGGGATTCGCCAGGGGACACCCTATCTCCATATCTGTTTGTGTTGTGTATGGAGCGATTCTGCCATCTAATTGAGCATGAGGTAGAAGAGAGGAATTGGAAACCCATCAGTTTATCTAGAGGAGGGCCTAAGATCTCTCACATTTTTTTTGCTGATGACTTGATACTCTTTGCGGAAGCCTCAGTGAGTCAGATTCGAGTTATAAGACGGGTGTTGGAAAGGTTTTGCTTGGCGTCGGGTCAGAAGGTGAGCTTGGAGAAGTAAAAAAAAAATTCTCTAAGAATGTGTCTAGAGACTTGGGCCAGAGAATTAGCGAGGAGAGTGGTATCAAATCAACACGAGAACTTGGTAAGTATCTGGGAATGCCCATCCTCCAGAAGCGTATGAATAAAGATACTTTTGGTGAAGTCCTTGAGAAGGTATCTAGTAGGTTGAGTGGTTGGAAGGGGCGTATGCTCAGTTTTGCAGGTCGACTCACACTCACTAAAGCAATTCTCTCTTCCATACCGGTGCATTCTATGAGTTCTATTAAGTTACATGCTGCTACTTTGAACAGTTTGGATAAATATAAAGTTGGTGCTGTCAAGGCTACTAGTTGAATTGTGGTGAAAGGGACTTGGTCTTCTACTTGGCGGGGGGTTGGTGTTGGTTTGAGAGAGGTGATTCACCAGGGTTTGAGGTGGGTTATTGGTGATGGACGGACAATAAATTTCTGGACAGATAGATGGATGTCGAACCAATCGTTAGCACCTAGTGGGTCTGACAAGTTAACAGCCCGTGATTTATGGTTTGATGGAGTCGGTTGGGACTTTCCCAGGATTGCGCCTTATATCTTAGAGGATAGGAGACTGGAGCTCAATGCGGTGGTCATAGATAGTGTGACTGGTGCGCGTGACAGATTGGCTTGGGGTAATACAAGGGATGGTCGCTTCACTGTCGGAGCAGCTTATGCTTTATTGACAAATGATTTGTAACCACGACAAAGGATGGAGAAATTTTTCAACTGTATTTGGAGAGTTGCTGTTCCTGAATGGGTGAGGGTATTCCTTTGGCTTGTTGGCAACCAGTCCATCATGACAGACGTGGAGAGAAGGAGGCGGCATTTGAGTAACAAAAAGGTTTGTCAAGTTTGCAAGGGTGGAGTGGAGACTATTATTCATGTCCTGCGTGATTATCCTGCAATGTCGGGTTTGTGGAACAGAGTAGTGCTGTTGCGATGGAGACAACACTTCTTTGAGTTGTCACTGTTGCAGTGGTTATATGAGAATTTGAGTGGTGCGATTAGAGCGGAGGATCACTCTTGGTCAGTAATGTTTTCCATGGCTGTTTGGTGGGCTTGGAAGTGGAGATGTGGTAACATTTTTGGCGAAAAGAGAGTGTGGAGAGATCGAGTCAAGTTTATTAAGGATTCTGCACATGAGGTTTTGGCTGCAAGAGTGAATGTTTTGCAGAATCGTGGTACAGCTAGTCGAGTGCAGCGAATGATAAAATGGTCAGTTCCTCGGACAGGGTGGTTTAAGCTGAACATTGATGGCACTTCACGCGGTGATCCGGGGGGGTTGGCCACAACGGGTGGGGTGTTATGCAATGATTCTGGTGAATGGTGTGATGGTTTTGTGGTGAGTATCGGAAGGTGTTCCGCTCTGTTAGCAGAGCTATGGGGTGTCTATTATGGACTCCTCATGGCTTGAGAACGGCGGATTACGAGACTGGAACTGGAGGTGGATTCGAAGATGGTGGTGGAGTTTTAACATACAGGGATCGGTGAGTCGCATCCGCTGTCCTTCCTGGTACGCTTGTGCCTTGGCTTTATCTCAAGAAACTGGTCAGTCCGTGTTTCTCATGTGTACCGGGAAGCTAACCGCTTAGCAGATGGTTTAGCTTCCTATGCGTTCTCATTATCTTTTGGTTTCCAAAAGCTTAAGAGTATGCCAATGGTTGTTGCTTTTATTTTTCATGATGACTTAACGGGACCTACGTGTCCTCGCACTGTTATTTTATAATTTTTTCTATTTTTCATAATAAATAACTGGGAGACTAGTTTCATACCAAAAAAATGTTTCAAAATTATTATTTTCTTATACACTAATATTTTAGTTTGTCTTGAATTTTTAAAAGTGACGCAGTTTGCCTAAAAAGATGTAATTAAATGGTTGTGATTTATTAATATATAAATTTATAAGCTAAAAAGGGAGATTCGTTTATAACAATACCTAGATTAAAGAACACACAAAGTCTAGTACTTCTAGAGACCAATTATAAGTTCCATGTACATAAAGACAATGATTTGTGTTGATGCATATTCATAGACTGACACACATAAAAACTTTTTATATTTTTGATATCCAATAACCACATTTGGAAGAAAGCTGTTGGGTCGTTGTTGGTAAAAATATATTCCTCATTTCTTTTAAGTTCCTACCCAATATTTTTGATTATATGACATTTTATCGTAGTTTCTAAAATTTAATCTCTTATCAAATCTAGCTCTCACAGACTTTAATAGTTTACAGCACCGTTAAAGTCTAGGCCTCCGACTACGGTTTGTTCGTATAATTCAATTTCAGTTTTTTGGTTATTTGGTTTAATTGGAAACTGAAAACTCTACCAAAATTAACCGAATAATATTTTGGTTCAGTTCGGTTCGAACTCAGTTATTCCAGTTTGTAGAGTTCGATTACTATTTTAATTAAATTGGCGAACTATCCTTCTTTAACTTGGATAAAAGCTATTGCGGGCGTTACAAACCAAGAAAACAATTGGATCTAAGCCATCTTTGAAGAGATTTTTCCCGTGAGTGGAGAGGCTGAGGAAGTGATAGGAGCTTTTTAGGATGCTTGTCTCGTCATTGGTCAGAATCTTCCTATTTGAAAGATGACTGCATGACCATGACTTATCTTAGTTAAGATCTCTGTTTTCTGTAATTTTGTGAGTTATTTGATTGATTTTTTTTGGATGTTTACGTGTTTCTGTAATGCATATATATGAACCAGAATTCCGGTTTTGGGATGTGCATCGATCGATGCAAGTTTGCATCAGTCGACACAAGGTTGCATCGGTCGACCCAAGTTATACTTTTGCGGGACAACTTAAGTGAAACGCCGGGTTGATGCATTTTGGGTTTTAGGAACCTGAGAGGGCTCGAGTATTTAAGTGGAAACTCGACGTTCTTGTAGGGTTTCAGCCACTTTTTGTCCTTATAGCCTTAAAATTTCAAGAGAGTTTTCCTGTGAGTTTCGCTGAAGTTCCTTGCGTGTTTCTTTGAGATCTGTCCGTGGGAGTGGAGATTTGAGGTTGAAGACATGAGAGGAGCTTGCTATGAGGCTATTTTTGTGGGTTTTATACAGTGCCGACATAAACATCAGCTCCACTCGGTGCAAAAGTCTTTGTGCATCATCGTCACAATTTGTTTGTAGCCAATCCTTCCATCCTAATTCATAGATTATGATGTAACTGTTTTCACAGAAAAAAATACAAGGAAAAATCAGACATTGCTCAGTGAATAACATCATTCTCTTTACATGTTTTGAAGCAAAATCCTCAATCAAAGTTTCAACATCCAATTCTTCCAAAAACTCATTTTCAATAGCCATCAAAGCTAGTCCATTTAAACTGTTTTGTGACATAGAAGTCCTCAAATATGACTTCAATAGTTTCAGTTTTGAGAAATTCCTTTCAGCCGAAGCAACACTAACGGGAATAGTTAGTAAAACTCTATAAGCTAATTCTTTTGAATAAACTAGCCATTTTCTATCACTTGATTCCCCATTTGATAATTCTCTAGTATAAAAAGACGAAACAAATCTTCTATGAACCTTATTTTTAGAACCTCTTACAATAGATAAATCTCTTTTTGGTCTATTTATTGCTAAGGTTTCTATCATTTTTAAATCAAGCCTATCCCAATTTCTTGGATCATAGATATCAAAAAGAACAGAAACACCAACGTTAGGATCATCAACTTTTTCAACCACTTCATTAGCAGCTATACTATCATTACCTATATTAGCATCAATATCATCAATTTTAGTTTCATCTAAGCTCTTTTTAACAATGAATTTATCCATAGGCCCTTTTTTGTCTTTTCACATTATCGGACGAAGACATAATTAGACAATCAAACTACAATTGTTCAATTGTAAAGTTAAATTGTTGATATAAGAGAAGAGAACAATAGAACCTTGATGGAAGTCTGAATAATCAAAGATTAGCGGATTGTGATTTGTGAATTGTGAAACCGATGATGAAAGTTCTAACCGTAGCTTTGAGCCTCTAAGCCTCGATCTTGTGGGTACTTGGGCGTTGTTAACACACCAACAAAGACACAAATACAGAAAATTGAGTGAGACAAAGTGAATTTCTAGAAAAAATATTAGTTTTTGATTGGAGAAAGAAAAACCCAAAAATTGTATTATCCAATGAAAATATGAAAGGTTAAGTAGGAAGAAATCACTAACGGCTCTAAATAGGAATTAGGAGAAGATACAAGTTTTATCCATTGGGTATTCGAGTTATTTACCAGATTTTGAGATACATAGTTGTAATTGCATAATTTTTGTTGAAATCAAAATAGAACAGAAGAAGCAACGATAGGTTGCAGAAAAAGGGAGAAGAAAGACAACTATTTTAGTTCAGAATTTATTAAATAGTTAGGGTAAAGTTAAAAGACAAAAAATTGAATTTGGGCTGGACATGGTGCAATGCACTTCTTGCACTGGGCCAGTGTCGGGCCTGGTTTTATAATCAGATTCGTCATTTTCAAAAGGTTAGTGCATGATCATAGCTGATCTAAGCGATTAGATGTTTGTTTTATGTGATTTTGGGTGTTGAATGCTTGTGTGCTCGGGTGTGAGTGTGTGTCTTGAGTTTTCGGCTCCACAGAGCCAAGCGAAGTCGAAGTAGATCATGTTCGGCGATGCTTCGCACGACTACAATGATCGATGCAAGGTGTGCATCGGTCAACACGGTTAGGGATTTGACGGAGACGCGATGAATTGCATCGGTCGATGTAAGGACGTTGAACCAGTCGATGCAAGTGCACATAGTCGATGATGCAGGCTTGGTTTTGATTTTATAATTAAACGAGGTTATATATCAGTTTGAGTTTATAAATAAGAATTAGAGTTTCGATTTTACAATTAGAACAAAAATATTATTCAGCTTGGATTTACAAATAAGGTGATTAGGGCTTAGATTTTTCAATTAAAACAAAATTATGTTGGTTTTAATTTAGAAATAAGGTGGTTAGGATTTCGATTCTATAATTTGAATGAAATTATATGTCAATTTTGGGTTTACAAATGAGATTATTAAGATTTAATTTTACAATTAAAATGAAATTATATATCGTTTTGGATTTACAAATAAGGTGGTTAGAATTTAGATTTTAAAAATTAAAACAAAATTGTATATATGTTAGTTTAATTTACAAATGAGGTAATTAAGATTTACATCTTATATAATAAAATAGGCTTACACCCTCTAATAAAGCTCTATCTATCTGCCACGTAACAATTCTGAATTTTTTTTTCCTTTCGTGTTTAAACAAATTGGTAATATGCTGTAAATGGTTAATGGCCCACAAAAGTATCCTAGCAATTATAATTATAACTCCTCAAATTTAATTTTTGAGAAATATAACTTCCATCACTTCTTATCTTATAAATAATCATTCTCACATCCTCCTCCATCATATCTCAAATCCTAAATATTTTCTTTGTTTTTTTGTTTTTAATGTTCTTGCATTGGTTGAAAACTCAATGAAAATTATATTTTTATATTATATAATATTATTTAATTTCAGTTACTCTCTCCTTACTGGTCTATTTTGTGTTTACTTTCTTAAACATATAATCATTATTTTTGATTAAACCTAAAATAAAACATATTTAATCATATACATGAATAGTCATACTTTAAATAAACTAAATTGTAACAGAAATTACATAAATTGTGAATCGACTATTTGTTTTCTCCATTCACTTTCAGTTAAGTACCCTAGTATTATAATATAACTCCTATAATTTAATTTTTGAGAAATGTAACTTCTATCACTCCTTATCCTATAAATAATCATTCTCACATCTTCCTCCATCATATCTCAAATCCTAAATATTTTTTTTTTGTTTTTAACATTCTTGCATTGGTTGAAAACTCAATAAAGATTATATTTTTATATTATATAATATTATTTCAATTACTCTCTCCTTGCTGATCTATTTGGTGTTTATTTTCTTAAACATATAATATTTATTTTTAATTAAACCTAAATATAACATATTTATTCATATACATTAATTCATACTTTAAATATACACTTTATTACTAATTTGTAACTGAAATTACATAAATTGTGAATTGACTATTTGTTTTCTCCATTCCCTTTAAGTTAAATATACCAGCAATTATAATTATAACTCCTCTAATTTAATTTTTGAGAAATGTAAATTTCATCACTTCTTAGCCTATAAATAGTCATTCTCAAATCCTAAATATTTTCTTTGTTTTTTTTTGTATTTAATGTTCTTGCATTGGTTGAAAACTCAATAAAGATAATATTGCAAGAGTTTAATAATATATTTTACATTGTTCTCAATTTTATGTACTTCTTTCTTTACTTTAGATATTAGATTATTTATTACATATTTATTTGATTCTTAAAAAATATGTAAAGTTCTAACTTGTAAGGAAATAAAATTTTGTAATATAATTATGAAATATAAAATCAATTTTTTTTAACTCTCTCTTACCTCTAACAAAATTGTAATACATTTTTAAGAATACTCATCATTATATTTAGTTTCTGATTAAACATATAATTACATAAAGATACTTAAGCTATATTTATTAATTCAAATATGTACTTCAAAAGGATTTCTCTATATAAAAAATCTAATATTTATCTAGCTTTTACTACAAATATGAAACAATTATAACTAAATCTAGCAATATAAATTAAAATCAGGGCAATATAAAAAAGAGACTTAAAAGTATTAATCTTTGGAAATTGTACTTTAAATTTTTGCTTGCACTTCATATGATTTTCATTTATAGAGAATAGTTTCGTTTTTCTCATTAAATTCTTTAGGTTATGTGTTAGCGTATATGAATAACTTAAATTAATATTTGAATATCATAGTTAATTATTATTATTATTTTTTACCTCAAATCCTCGAAGAAACTAATGAAATTATTATCAAAGTTAAATAATAAAAAACAAAAAAATCAAGAGATATGTATGTTTGATTATATTTAAATTAGTTATATATTATGAATTTATATGATTTAAAAAAAAATGTAAATTTTACTAAAGACGTTTAGATTTTGATTTTTTGTTTATTACATAATTTAATATATATATAACAATCCGCGTATGCGCGGAATATAACCTAGTACGTATATAAAAATAGATGCTTTTACGAATATTTGAAATTCATATCTAAATTTGATCTAACAGATCACGATCTAAATACCTTCAAAAACCCCGGAGATCCGGATTCTTACATATCTCAAATTCATATTCAACCTTCTAATGGGCCACATACCAATCATATTAAGCCCACTACAGTGAATGTCATCCAAATAATATTTCAAACATTGATAGCCATATAAATTAGAAAATATGCACTAGATACCACAAAAACAAAACATAATTAAGAAAATACCACAATTGTAAAGTGTTTGTCAGAGAGTACTCTTTCTCTCTTCAAATACAATTACACTTATACCTATTTCATATATTACATATTTTTTTAAATATCATGTCATTTTTTTCACATGGACAACAAACTCTCTCTCTCTTTCAGCTTTCTCTATTTCTCTTTCTCTCTCTTCTCTTCCTTCATGCTCTCATATCCCACTCAACTTTCTCTATTACTTTTTCTCTCTCTTCTCTTCCCTTATGGTCTCTCACCCTCTCTCTCTTCTTTCACAATTGACTTTACAAACACATCAAACAACATCAATTCTTTCTTTTCCTGTTTATTTATTCTTTTCGGTTTTTCTCTTTCAAATTGCATAAGATATCTCACTATATGTCTTTAGATTTTAATTTCCGTCGGTGTGCATTTTTTATTTAATTCATGGCATTTTGTTTTGTAACACGCTATTTTATCAAATTACATGTGACAATACGCTACTGTATCAAATTTCACGTAACAACATAATATCTCTCTTTAATAATCTATTTTCTTAAATTACACGTTATTTGTGAAGATTACATATGCTATCGTTTGAAAACACGATTTTTAATATGAAAAAACTTTTTTTTATATAAATGATACGCTTTTTGTTTTAGTATATACTGATATTTTTATTAACTCACATGTTTTTTTCACAAATAGCAATACGTTGTTGTACTTTTGTCTTTTGTTTAAGGGCAGTTTTGACTTTTCCCTTCTCTTGAAATGGTAGTTACCGAAATTTTCTGACAATAAGATATTTACTTAATTTTTTTCCAAAATTGTGGTATTCACTAATATTACCCTATAAATTAAATAAAAACATATATATTACAAAGAAATACAGTACCATGAACATGATAAGGAAAACATATGGTATTGAATGGTAACTACTTTATAAACTGTACAAATATACAGCTTTAAAATTTATCATTCAAAATTTTTTACTTAAAGTTTTACCATTATTACTCAGCTTCAGCTCGCTCCAGTTTACAGCTTTTTTGTACAACTCTATGTACGTTACTAATTGGACTCTATATTTTTTTAGTTAAGTTGTTTAATGTTTAGTTTTGTGGTTTTTATACTGGAGTTCGACTTCCGTATGTTGTAGACCCAACAAATCTGTACTCACAAAAAAAAACAATAAAACTTACTTATTAGTGTTACTTTATTTATCGCCAAAATCAACTATGTTTTTCCCGTGTTTTTTGTTACAATTCAGTTACCTATCTATTCTTCCAAAAGATATTAAAAGTACTCGGACACTTTGAACATTCTATTGCTTTAATAGACAATTTACATAAATAAAGTAGACATAAGTTTAAAGATCTGTCTTACTATTTTTCTCCAATAAGACAAACAAAATCTATAAATTGTTGTGGTTGGCAGAATCAATGGACTGTGTCTTAGATATTATAATCAACTTGCACACTGAGAAAACTTGCATGATCACCAACATGTCTACATATACGAATTCACTTTTGTTTTTCTTGCTAGCACAAGATTACCTCTATTCAAAATGCTCAAATCATTTCTGATTCTATAAAGGAAAAAAAACTACAGTACAGAAAAATTCAGAGAAATTTTTGGATAGGTAGAAGCAAAGGGAACAGTCATTTCTTTGTCTGTGCAATCAGATGATATCTATCTCCTTTATTTATGGGGACCCCATCCATACCTTGTCGACCCTTGTGTCTATTTTAGAACTCTACATCACTTCTTTGGATTTTATTCTTTCTTACCCAAGAAGTTGTTAGGATTTAAGATCAGCAACTTACCTAGGTTCTTACTTAGAGATTCCAGATAAAATAAAGAATCATGAAATTGATCTTACTTACGAAGAAGTCAACATATAATTTATAAGAATTTTTCTATTTGATTAATCAAGAAGTAATGGATCTAAATTAAATATCATAATCTCCTCGTAATTAATCATCAGTTAGGATCTTAAACTTGTAACTAAAATGGTTCTCCTGAGTAGTAATTTTAATTTACAATACAAACGAATAAGAAAGTAAAGTAGTAAACCAACCCACTTAATTATTATTTAACTTTTAGTTACGACAAAGATTTTTTTTCTAAATTTGATTTTACGAGCCATTGTTTTGCAAAAGGTGTGAAGAAACTCATTATCTTGTTTTGTAGTGGTACCTAACCTTGGTTTAACCTAGTTATTAGTTATTTTGTATAGGCATAAGGACTATTATAATTTGTAATTTATGTGAATGAATTCACTGTATATGGGATAAAACGAGATTCTAAAATATCCAAAGAGCCTATACAGTTAGAACTGACATGAAGGCTCCAATTGAAGTTTAAAGATCCACAGAACTGTATATGTATTTCTACATTTCTAGATTGTTCGTATATTTGACTTGAGTACGTACGTATATATACTTACGTTACGTTACTTACGTAGGTGAGAGTATATAGACAGTGGTCCAGTTTGAGTCTATCGCTGACCGACTTGTAAGAGGAACAGTCGTGTGTGAAGAGAGAGAGATTCCCTCTTCGCCAGCTTTCTTTTTGGTTTTATGCTACAGGACTCTTTGCAAGTGTCCAAAAGCTTACTATCACAAATAATAAAACAAATTTATTTATTATATTAAATTTGTACCGACGACCCCTAAAAAAAGTTTTTTTGAAGCTTTCTTGGAAAAAATAGGACATATCCCAATTTTTAAGTTATCGAACCTAGAAATATCTAGCGCTTACTTCTCTAAGTCTTGTGGGATTTCTATTGAGAACACTAGTGTAAAACATTCATCAACTTAATTGAAATAAAAATACATGATATGTATATATAAACCGATGACTATTATCTCTCTAAATGTCCAAATTCTCATATGCTTAATTTTCAAAGCAATAGTTGAACTTCTTGTACGCTGATAGCCGTAAGCAAACAATCCAGTCAGCTTACATAATTAAATATTTAGCTTTTTGAGGTTCACAATAAACTAAAAGAAACATAAATGTATTGTATTATATATATTTCTGTATATTAGGTGTATTCTTTTAGTATACTCTATATATAATATAATGGAAATATAAAATTAGTTACATTCTTACTTGTTTTCTTCTTCATAACCCTCTCTGTCTTCTTGCTCTCAGAATTTTACTTGATTTAGTAGAGAGCTGTATGACAAATTAAAGAGTGTTCCTGTATATCTCTGTGTCCACTGTTTTGTCTTCTTACTTCGAAACTCTCTCTCCCGATCTCTCTCTCTCTCTCTCTCTCTCTCTCTGTCTCTCAACTAAACCCACATCAACATGATGATGCCAGATGATCATCATCATCAGCTCTCATTTCCCAGCTATGTCCTTCACCAAGAACACATCACCCCAAATCCTAACCCTAACCCTAATCCTACCTCCTCAAACTCAGCCAAGAGGAAGCGAAATCTACCGGGAAATCCAGGCATGTCTATAAACACTTAATCTAAATCTAAAGAGTTTTGATTATAGGATAGTTATATTTCTTGAACAATATTTTTCCAATTTTGGATCTCTTTTTTTCTTTTCTCTTCTCATGTTTCCGTGTATATTAATTCACTGGTTTTAATTTGGTAAATTAATTTCATAAACCAGATCCAGATGCAGAAGTTATCGCTCTATCGCCAAACTCCCTCATGGCGACTAACCGGTTCATCTGCGAGATTTGCAACAAAGGGTTTAAAAGAGACCAGAACCTTCAACTTCACCGGAGAGGCCATAACCTTCCATGGAAGCTAAAGCAAAGGACGAACAAGGACCAAATTAAGAAAAAAGTGTACATCTGTCCTGAGAAGACTTGCGTACACCACGACCCGGGCCGAGCTCTCGGCGACTTAACTGGAATCAAGAAGCATTTCAGCAGGAAACACGGTGAGAAGAAGTGGAAATGTGACAAGTGTTCTAAGAAGTATGCTGTCATGTCCGATTGGAAAGCTCATAGCAAGATTTGTGGTACTAGGGAATACAGATGTGACTGTGGTACCCTCTTTTCCAGGTATATTACAACACCATTTTGTAAGTTTATTTATTTATTTTATATTTGTTAAAGAGCAAAATTAAATTAATGAACGAAAATGTTTATACAAACTTCTTTTAACTATCATTGTCATGTAAACGTTATTAAATTAGTATATTGGATGATTGAAATGGAACAGGAAAGATAGTTTCATCACACATAGAGCATTCTGTGACGCCTTAGCTGAAGAGAGTGCAAGATTCGTCTCAGTTCCACCAGCTGCAGCTTCAGCCACACCCGCATATCTACACAATGCCCCGGACGCTGAAGTCAACCTTGGAAACATCAATCAAAATCATCAACATGGACATACTACATCTTCCCAATTGGATCAACCGGGTTTCAATAACCAGCGCCAAACCTTTTTGGGACAAACCTTCACCAACCAGCTCCCCATACAACCCAATGTTTATGCCTCCCCATCAACTCGTAGCGCATCCGACTCGCTTCAAAATCTATGGCATTTACAAGGACAATCATCTCATCAATGGCTTCTCAACGAAAACAACAATAACAACATTCTCCAAAGGGGAATCTCCAAGAATGAAGAGGAACATGAGATCAAAAAGGTTGTAACTAGTGGTTCTTTGTTCTCTTCGGAAGCACTCAACAACGCTAATGATTACAGCCAAAACGGTGGACAAATAGCATCCATGTCAGCCACGGCATTGTTACAAAAGGCGGCTCAAATGGGATCAAAGAGATCATCATCAAGCTTAAACAATAGCAAGGCTTTTGGTGTAATGAGTAACACCTCCATCTTCAACAACAAGCAAACGGAGAATATGAAAACTACGGAAGTTGATGAAGGAGGCTTCACGAGAGACTTTCTTGGTGTGGGAAGTCAACACAGTACTTGGCCATTATTAATGGTAAACCGTAATCTTCTCGACTCGTCCCCTCCGGCCACTACCGACGGTACCCCAACCCCCGACAGGAACCACTAGTTTGGTAACGCACGTCGTCGTTTAAATATATTTGTATGTATGAATTTGAAGAAAAGGTAGGATTCCTCTGTTTATGATATTGTTTTTTTTTCTAGAAATGCACAAACGTAAACTATGTAAACCCAAGTGACGAGAGGACAGTTTAAGCACGGCGAATTAACACCGTGAAAGATGGGTTTTTGACTCGGAGAGAATCTCTGAGTCAACTCGGTGCTGCGTAGTGGGTCCACTAGGTTGACAGAGATGGGAAGCTATTCGGGTCCACTTCTGCATGCATGCACAGCAGAGCAAAGCATACGCTATCTCTTTTCTTATTCTTAATTTTGTTTTTTCCTTGTAATTATTTTCATGCTTTAAGTTGGAAAGAACCTAAAAGAAACAAGGAAAAAGTTTGTACGTAGGTTATGTAAACTTTAAGTAGTTGTTACTTTTTGTTTTTTTCCTTGCAAAAGGTGAACCTTTTTAATTCTTGTTATTGAAAAACTTCATTTTCTAGAATGTGTTTTCGATTTAAAATGAGAAATAAAATTACGGAAGTCCATTTGGCACAATTTGCTAGGTAGCCAACAATTGAGTGGAAAGCTAAAAATTGAACCAAATCATCAACCAGCTAAAAGTGAGCTTACCAAACTATCAAACCACTCGTATTAACAGAATTTTGCATCTAGGTGAAGGTAAAAGGTTGTGATTTTGTCGAAGAAAACCCATCTGGGGTGGGGTGTTGCCTGGAATGATACAAAATTAACTTTTGTAACCGCTAGTTTTCATATGGTAAAAAAAGAAGAAGCAAGCTCCATCCAGATGCTTCTCTCTTATTTAATCGCTCTTTTTACATATTATGGCGTAGTTATATCTTAAATAATAAGTTTGCAGAGTTGTGATGGAATAAGTGATTACTCTTGTCGGCCTAGCTTGGCAAGCCAAATGACATGAGATTTTTGTAAGTATGGCCAGCCCAAGATCATTAATGCCTAAAAGGCTGAAATCTGTTTACAAAAAGAAAGAAAAAAAATGTCAAAGATATCAGTTTTCTAAGATTGAAACCCAACACTTGTAACATGAACCACTCGACCACTAGACTTAATATCAAAATTCCTTCCCTGAAATTGATAACATATTTATGCTGCCTAAAGCACCAACTCGCAGAGCTTTATGTCAAGGCTAGCTGAACCTGCTTATGAGACTATAATTCCCTTAATTATTTTTTTGTTAACTATCATTCCCTTATTAATTAGTATAGGCATGCTTTCTTAGTGAAATTAGTATGGGCACAATTTTTTTAGTGAAATTAGTGTAAATTTCTGGCAATAAGAAAAAAAATTTCATGTTGGTCTTTCATGGCCTCAAGAAGCTCTTTGTCACAAGAGAAATTGTTACACCATAATTTGGTCTCAATGGTTTGAGTGACCCAGGGCTTAGCCTCTAAAACGCGTAATCGGAGTTTAGTCGTTTTAAGGCGGTTTAGGCGTTTACAACATAAAACATTATATACATGACATTATATCTAAATTTATCTAAAATATATGTTAAACAAAATAAGAAATAATAAATCATAAACAAAAATTAGAAAAATGCATTTATTTAATTTAGATTAATAACATATGAATGTTTATAATTATGTATATGAATATAAAAATTAAAATTTTAAATATATGTAGTCAAAAATTAAATATATATAACAAATTATTATTTATGCGATTTTAGACGATTTAGGTGGTCGTCTAGACGTTTGTTGAGCGCCTAAAGCCTAAACAGTACCTAGGCGGCCATCTAGACCGCTTTCGTAAACACTTGTGTCAACACATATATTTCCTCTCACATACTTACTTAATGATTTTTCTCCATGTTTCACAGTTCCAATGTGAGATATTTTCTATTTGTCCAATTTTGAATCTTAATTTCTCATCCAAATATACTTTAATTTTCACATAGGAATATATTATATTATAGTTCTAAAAGCAAGAAATCCTATATTCTACAAAGTTTCCTATGACTTTAACGTTAGTAGGATTTTCATAAGAAATATTATACCAGTAACTCACGATCCGTTTTTGTAGGAATTTTTTTTTCCATTTCCTATGCTAGCTGTTTTTCGTAAAAAAATGGTAGCTATTTGGTAGGAAAGTATATATATCCTATCAAATTCATTGTCGAAAAATTTGTAAGATTAATATTAAGATAATTCAGATTGGAATGTTCTGACCATTTCTGCCTACTATGACTCAGATTGGAATGGTTTTCCTCTCTCTCTCATTGCTCTCTTAGTGCCTACATTATTTTCTTTGGGAATTCTCTAATTTCGTGGAAAGCTAAGAAACAGGACGTCAGCACTCGGTCTTCTGCTGAGGCTGTATATCGGGATATGGCATTTAGTCTTTGTGAACAAATGGTTTAATGAACTAGCTCTTTTTCTTGGAGTCCCTCGAACCACACCTATGCGACTTTTTGTGACAGCAAACCGGAGATTTATATTGCAACGAATCCCGTCATTCACGAATGTACTAAGCATGTCACCAAACTGATTACATTGGAACACGTTACGAGACACAACCAACTCACTGGCATCCTCACTAAAGCATTGCCTAGTCCATCATTTGAAGCTCTTCGCCTTTCCAAGTTGGGTATTCGACATCTTACTCTTCCAACTTGAGGGAAGGTATTAATTTAACTACTCTTTAGATTTAGATAATGCTAACTTATGTTACTCCTTATCTACTTAGCTTTCTTAGTCCTTATCACATTAGGATTCTAGCTCCATCGTCCACAAATATCTACTTGTATGAATACTGTTCGACATCTACATGAATAAACAAGCTTTATACAAACTATTTCAATTACCTCAGGTCCTCATGTTTTGTATTAGAGAAACCAAAAAATATCAAAACTGTAGTCCAACAAAACTTATCAAATAAATTCTAACACTCTTTACGTTCGCATAGGCTACCTTGTTTGTCCTCGGCTACTCACTTTCCAATTTATAATCATAAATATATACTCAATTTCAACAATTATGACCATCCATAACTGACCACTACGTTGCCTCGATGATATAATGTTAACTACACCGCTGATTATGCTTTTGCATGGAACCACACACAAGTTAAGATCATATCTTTGATTAATTAGAATCCATTATACAATATTCATCTAGACAAAACATTAAATTAAGAAAAATGAAATTGTGGAAGATTTTAAAATTATAAATTATGCGTTGTGTAGATAAAAGTTTATCTCTCACAAGTCATCTTTTAAAATAATTCATAAATTACATAATTTTTTATAAATATATATTATTCATCCAGATTGTTGATAAAACTGATAAACGAAAATATTGCAAAAATCTTATCAATAGTGGCTAAGTATTTTTACAAACAGAACTAAGAAGAGTATGGTAGACATAAGGAATAGGAAACAACTACAAAAAACAATCATCAGGAACAGTGAGTAAGATAGCGCAACACGTCTTTGTAACCTCTTTAAATCGGAAGTGAAACACTGCTTTTACACAATCTGGAATTTCTTTCACGTCGTGCAGACATGAGTTTTCTGATGTCGGGGATGGAGCAGGAGCAGAAGAAAGACCATTTCCTTCTGCAGGAGCAAGAGAAGTATCATTTCCTTCTGTTTGTATAAACATCGATAACATGATAATTAAAGCTATCGTGATCATCGCCAATATTTTTTGCATAGTTCTTCTTGTTGTTTGATGTTTGTATAGTTTGTTTCTTGTCCAAAGAAAACAACAATTGTCCCTCGGTATATATATATATATATATTTCTTTTCCTCTTTCTCTTTTTGAAAAAAAAAACATCTATGTTTATCCACTACATATAAATGCATGCATGCTTAAAACAGTTCTTCCCACATTAATTATTTTGGAAAAAAAATCCCTTACACAAAATGTTACAATTATTAAAATAACTCTACTCAATTAATAATAATACATAAATGAGAATTTTTGCAAAATAGACAGTAAAACCTCTACAAATATCAATACTCAATAAATTAATAAATACAATAAATTAATATTTTTTGTTGGTTCCATGTTTGGACCAATGTAAAAAATAACAAAATTTGATAAGATAATAAGATATTAACTTTTTTGAAATCCTCAATTAAAATATGGCCCCAAAAATGCATAAATTAATATATATATATATATATATATGTTGATATAGTATTGTATGCTTTTCCTAAAGCTCGTATCTATAAAACAATTGTTATGTTGTATTTTCAAACTATAATGATATAATATCCTCTATATAACATGTAATAAAAAGAACAATTGTTTGAAAATACAACATAACAATTGTTTTATAGATATGAGTTTTAGGAGAACCATTCAATACTATATCAACATATATATATATATATATATATATATGTAAATTTATATTATTATTAATTTATGATATTTTTGGAATTCTAGATATGCATCATTTACATTTTGATAGTTTGATGGACTATTAAAATAAGGCAATTGATATTGTTATTTATAAATTGAGTTTATGTATGTCATGTATATAAGTGAATTTGGCTATAGTTTTTAAAAATTCATTTTCAAAACCATAAAATTTACAATATCCGAAAATCTAATCTTATTTTGCTAAAACTGTCTCAATTCAATATTTATTTTTTTATAAAAATTATCTATAATTAATAATAAAATAATTATTGTTAATTTATAGATAAATTAATATCACTATAAATTAGTAAAATGTCTTGGTCTCAACACTATTAATTTATAGAGGTTTTACTGTATAATTTCATTTAATTGTAAAATTTTAAACTCTAACCACTCTTTATTAAACCCAAACCGGTATATATATTTGTTTTAATTGTAAATCTAAACCCGAATCCTCTAAAGATTGTTGTGAAGATGCGCATTACAGGTCAATATATTTTTGAGTATGTCAATGAGTGCATTGAGAAAGTGGGTGAAAATCAAGTAGTTCAAGTGGTAACTGATAATGCCACTAACAATATGGCTGCTGCTAAGTTATTTAAGGAGGTGAAGCCAACAATATTTTGGACTTCATGTGCTACTCATACAATAAATCTGATGGTAGAAGGCATTGCTAAGCTTCCTTTGTTCAAGGAAACGATTGACAGGGCTAAGACATTTACAATTTTTATTTATGCTCATCATAAGACTTTATCTTTGATGAGGAAGTTTACAAAGAGCAGAGACATTGTGAGGCTTGGAGTAACTAGATTCGCATCAGCCTTCCTTACTTTGCAAAGTTTGCTAGAGAAGAAACAACATTTAAAGATGATGTTTGCTAGCACCGAATGGGACACATGTAAATGGGCAAAAGATTCCAAAGGACTCACAGCATATCATACAACAACAAATATGGAATTTTGGGATGGTGTGGAAATCTCAAAGTCTTTGCACCCTTGGTTAAAGTACTTAGGTTAGCTGATGGAGATTTGAAGCCAACAATGGGATTTCTACATGGAGAGTTGGAAGAAGCAAAGAAGGAGATATGCAAAGTCTTAGATATTGAGAAGAACTACAAACCCATACTTGATATCATTGGGCAGAAGAGTAAAGGACGACTTGATAGTCCTCTTCATTGGATGGGATATCTCTTAAATCCTTATTATTTTTATAAGGATTCAACTATCCAGTTCGATCGGGATGTCATTAGTGCTACTTTCAAGTGTGTTGATGCGTTTTATCCAATTGATTTTGATACTCAAACATTTGTCATCAACACTGAACTTGCAAAGTATACCAAAAAAGAGGGAAACTTCGGGCATCCTACAGCCATGAAAGGATGTTCCAAAAACGATGAAAATTATGATCCTGGTTTGCTCTCTAAGAACTTTTGTATTTATTTTATTCAGTTTTTAAATTATTTCCATAATTGTTTAGTAAATAAAAATATGTTTTAGTTCAATGGTGGAGCTTCTATGGAGTTGAGGCTACAAACAATGGCAAGAAAGATTTTGTCTTTGACAACGAGCTCATCGGATGTGAGCGTAATTGGAGTACTTTTGAAGGGGTAATTCAAACTTCATAAACTATTTCTTTCAAAACTTAACATATTTTTTTAGATTTGTGTCTAACTAATCAGATTTTACGTAGGTACACACCAAGAAACGAAACAGACTTGATACACAACGTTTGAATAATCTTGTCTACGTCCAATTTAATATGAGGTTGTTGGCCAAACGAAAAAAAAAACAAAAAGAGAAGAAAGTGGACGTACTACTTGCTGATTGTGCTATTCATGCTCAAGATTGGATCGTTGAAGAAGATGATGTGGAACTAGGAGATACTTCTGAAACTATGGGAGACACATCTAAAGATGATGATTTGGCTACAGAGCTTGATGAGTCTGATTATGAGGATGAAGTAGATTTTGAGTTTGAGTCAGATGATGATCATCCTTTTGATGGATAAGATGAAGAGAGAGGTGTGACTAGAAGCATCATTAAAATTTCATACCATTTAGTTTCTTATTGAACTTTTGATTCATTTTTTTTTATTTTTATTTGACAGGTTTTAGGATTTTTATTTATATAAATTATTTATTTTGTTATAAATTTACATTATATAATCATTATATACATATAAATATATATATATATATATGTAAGGGTTTATGATAAACCACCTAGTCCGCTTAAAAATTATTTAGGTCCCGACTAAGCGTTCTAGGTCCTAAGCGCAAGATGTCCGCCTAGACACCGCCTAACGCTTTCTTGAACGCTGAGGGTTCTTCAATTGGGACGATGATTAATCCTGGTACTGGCGATATGATTTTGAAGCAATACGATATTATTAAGAGTAAAAGCCCCCGTCATGGTTAACGCTGTTTGATACTGCTAGAAGATAAATCAAGAAATGAACAAACAAAATTGAACTGAATAATTAAGACAGAACCGAACCAAAGTAAACCGGAAATTTTCAAGATTACCATGAACTAATTTCAACAACATCCGAGAAACGCATCTACCTTACTAGTTAGAAAGATAAACTATCTGGAAACAGAAGAAAGAAAAAACAAAACAAAAAAAACCGTTAAGGAATAAACCGGTATGATTGAGAGATATCAGAGAGACATGAGAGCAATAACGTCTTCAACGTTAACCTCTCTTTGATCTTTACCACGCTTTCTTTTAAAAGCTTCATTTGCAAGATTCTTCTTCTTCTGTTGGAGCTCAAGAACCCGTTCTTCGATACTGTTTCTCGCAATCATCCTAATCATTTTGACCTCTTGTTTCTGTCCAATCCTATGAATCCTATCCATAGCCTGTTCTTCAACTGCAGGATTCCACCACGGGTCGAACAAGTAAACCCTTGAAGCTGCAGTTAGGTTAATCCCAGCACCAGAGGCTTTAAGGCTCGCTAGTAGCACCACAGGTCCGGTTAACTCCGGATTCCCAAATTCTCCAATGACCTGGGTTCGTTTCTTCACAGTCATTGCTCCGTCTAACCGTAAGATAGTGAAACCCGCAGCTTTCAGCGGTTTTTCGAGTAGAAGCAGCATTTTCCTAAACTGAGAGAATACAACAGACTTTGTGTTTGGGTTTTCTTGTCTTGACGCGATCAACAGCGAGAGTAAAGCCGAGACCTTTGAGGAATTACTCGACGCCTTTGTGTCTTCTCCGTCGGTATTGGAAGTATCCGAAGGAGGAGTTGGAGGAGCGTTGTACAGATCCGATTGAGTTAGAGGGCCACGGCAAAGAGGGCAAGCAGGTTTAGTTCTTTCCAAGGTTTGGAGAATACAAGCTCTGCAAAAGATGTGAGCACATCGAGTGATGATGATGTCTTTTGGTGGCGAAATGCAAATCGGACAGTCGAAATCTTCGCCATCTTGCAATACCGCAACTAGCTTTTGTAGCAGCTCTGGCTTATCAGTCACATCTGTTTCACAAACAAACAACACAAAGGTCTATAAGCTTTGCAAAAGCAAAAGAAAGAATTTGTAAACTGTTTTTTTTTTGTTGATTCTAACCTTCGATAGATATAGAAGCGGTAAAAGATCTTAATTCTGGAGGACATAGAGATAAGTCGTCACAAAGTTGTCTAAGACGTAAGATTATGCTCAAAACCGTTGAGTAGTTTCGCATCAAGCTTCCATTGTTTATGAGGTTACGCACAACACCTTTAGCTTCTCCTTCCATGTGATCATATAACTGACGTTCTTCATGAGAAAGCTCAACGTAACAAGTTTCAACACTCTTAGATGGTAAACCTATCAAACTCTGTTCTTTTGTTCTACGCAACGAGATTGTCGCCATTAAAACCTGGAGGCGAGAAAGTCCCTTCTTGTTACCTTGACCAAGCGGACGTTGTATCAAGCTTTGCCAATAACTCTTAATCGAAAAAGGCTCAAACCGAAGAAAAGCCATCAGAGAGTACAAATCGAAAGAACCGTTCTGAATAGGAGTTCCTGTCACAGCCCATCTGCGGGAAGCTTTCAAATTACTAACCGCTCGGCTCTGTTGAGCATTTGCATTCTTAATGGTATGTGCCTCGTCAAGAATAATCCTCAGCCATTCCATCTTCTTGACAGGAGAATCATCCCACGATTCTTCAACAGCCAAAGTACCGTAAGTAGTCAGCACTATATCGTACTTCATAAGCTCGTTAACATCGTCTGTTCTTTCCCCACCGTGATACATATACACTCTCAAGCTTCCAGGTACAGTATGCTCCTCTAGCTGTGTAATCCATGCTGAAAACACAGAAGGTGGACAAACAATCAACGTTGTCTTCTTCTGAGACACATTAACATCATCAGATATACGCTTCTTCTTGGATACGCTCTCACTGCTCTTACCTCTTCCCCTCTTTTTACCTTTCTTGTCTCCTTGTACTACTTCCACAGGTTCTTCAGTTTTCGTACTGGTGGCATCATAACCAAATCTATCAAAAGCTATGAGTGAAAGCAATGTAAGTGTCTTACCTAAGCCCATATCATCAGCAAACACACCTCCCCGCAAAGATTCAGGCCGCTTATCACTGCGGTAATTAGTCAAAACATTTAAAAATTCTCCATCTTTCTCTTCCCAAAACGGAGGCAACTCACCAGACTTCTCCCTGTGGAGTAACCAACCCAATCCTTCTTTCTGATGAGCAAAAAGTTCTGATTTTATCACTTCCCTCGGCGGCTCAACACTAACCATTCTCTCCTTCTGTCTAACATTCTCATCAACTAACTTAAAAACCTTATCAACACTACTCTTCTTCTTCTCTCCACCATTACCCATCAGTTCTTTAACCACAACAGCCTCCGATAACCCAAACGAAGGATCCGAATCCGAAATCAACACTAACCCGGCCCGCGAAATCGTCGATTTCACAACTGGTAACGCTTCTACCTTAGCGAAAACGTGGATTTGACACGGGATTTTAAACCTATTGGAGTTAGAACGAGTATTGGGTACGATACCTTCGGCGACGATCATGTGTGAGTCTAGCAACGGCGAGAGAACTGCGGCTACAGCACGCTCGATGTGCCCTACTTGAACGGATCTTGTGTTAAGTACTCTGATTGCGTTTTTATCGTACTGGTTTAAAGGCTCACGAACTAGTCCTACCATCTCTCGGCCGTTGATTCGGCCTGAATAGTACTGTAACCCTACTATATTCGCGATGACGAATCCAGCCATGTAAGTCTCTGAATTGAAGTCCTGAGATTGCTGTGATAGGTCCTCCGTCGAGGATTGAAACTCGTCTTCGTTCGCCATAACTGTAGAAAGGAATTTGAGTTTTTTTTTTTTTTTTTGTTAATGTACAAAAAAACGGAGAGGCGGAATTGAGAGGAAGAGGAAGGAACTCGAAAGTTCAAAAACCGAATCAATTTGGAGAAATTTTGTTTTGAGGCCCTCTATTTTCTGATGTCTTATATTGTAACCTCTTTAAAGATTCAAAAATTTAGATTGAAGCTCCATGTCTTAATAAGATATTTGTACACCCACAAAACCTTATACAGTCCTACTATATTTTGAGAGGTTATTGGTTCTATGATTTAATCTATACTATTAAATGGGAAGCACACTTAAAGATTAAAAAAAAAAACATAACATATATCCATGTTGCCAAACCGACCCACTTGCATAAAAAAAAAAAAAAAAACTTAAACTGCCCTAAAACAACGCTAACAACTATTAATGAAATAAATGATTTGTTGTAAAACACTTGTGGACTCTATAGACCGGCCCGCTCACAGTCCGTTAGGACATGGCCATTCAGCCCATATACCGGTCCGCGCATGTACGGCCCATCGGCCATTGCTTTACGGCCCATGGCCTATGTTATATACTCGATTGCTTTATGGGCTTTAGCCCTTGTACTCCTATTATATATAGTTGTAACCTCGACATTAATCAATAAGACTAAGAGATTTCACTTCCTAAATTCTCTAGTTTACAACACGTTATCAGCACGATAGCCTCTAGCCCTAAAACCTAAAAACAGCCGCCGCTTCCCAAACCCTAAAGCAGCCGCCGATCTTCTTCTCTCTTTCACAAACCCTAAACCTTCTTCGTTCTTGCTCCCATCCGAGATCAAACCCTTTTCTGTCCGAGGATCTCCTTGTTCACGAGCATACCTTAAGCTCGTGATCAAGCTTCTATCGGCAGCTTGATCGAGATTTGTGGTCCGAGTTCGGGGGTGAGTTCATCTGTTCGCGATTCGTGATTCCGGACGAGAGAAGTACCAAGCGGTTCGTGGGAAGCCGTTCGTGATCCGCGGAAGCAGTTCGTTGTTCTGTCCGCGGAAGCTGTTCGTTGATCCGTCCGCGAAATCTGTTCGTGATCCAGTTCACGGTTCTGTTCGTGATCTAGTACGTGGTTCTGTTTGTGGTCCGTGAGCGAGGGAGAGATTAAAACCGAGGTCTGTTAGCTCCCGGTCCATATCCAGTCAGATCCAAATCGGTGAAAGGTAAAATATGGCCGAACCCTCTTAAAACCCTATGATCCGAATTTGGACTTAAACATACAGAACCCTAAGACAAACAAGTACACAACCAACAAAGTATAAGATCTCTAAAACCTAAAACTTAAAACCTGTTGGCGTTTAGGTTGTTAGATTCCTTGAGAATTAAAACCAATTATTATGAATGGAATTTGGTTGTTTGCTGCTTGTTGTGATGCATAAGAACCTAGAAATATTCTGTTGTTTAAACATGTTCTAGGATATTAAAAACGGATCATTCATGCATCATACTGAAAAACGGATCATGTATAAAGATAGGATCTATTCAAGCATAAATTGTTCATGTAAATTTCGGCTGCATGAATCATGATTCTAGGATTGTTAAAACTCAAAACCGAATTTGATAAACTTGAGTTAAGGTTTGAAAATTCCGATTGAACTAAAACTTTTGTTAAGTTCCTATAAACTTTAAAACATTAAATCGGAAATTAAAACTATGATTAGGATAAGTTCCTAATCGGTTATAGTAATTATCTAAAACCCCTTAAAACAATATTTACTAAATCCTAGACTAAAAGGAAATTTAAGAAAAAGGAAATCCTATCTAGAAAAAAGGAAATTGTTGCATGCATACATATTTGATTTTGTTGTCCTTGCATGCATGAATTTAAACCATACGAAATCTATAATAGGCAAGGGCATGTTTCGGTCTCAAATACCGCATGGCCCAAGGACATGTTTCGGTCTCAAATACTGCATGGCCCAAGGACATGTTTCGGTCTCAAATACCGCATGGTCCAAGACATGTTTCGGTCTCAAATACCGCATGGTCCAAGACATGTTTCGGTCTCAAATACCGCATGGTCCAAGGCATGTTTCGGTCTCAAATACTGCATGACCTGAATAAATATTTGTTGCATGATTCGATCTCAAATATCGCATGCTAACTACCGGATGTCTATATTATATGCAGATGGCAAACCTCAAAAGCCTAGACTATCCCATCTTGCAAGCTTCTGGAAAGAACTACTTGGAATGGGTGAAAGACACCGAAATCCACCTAAGGTCAAATGGCCTAGCTGGTTGCATTGATGAGGAAGTTGAGAGCACTGATAAGAAAAAGAACAAGTGTCTCCAACATATGCACCATCACATTGCAGAGAGTCTCAAGAGCCAGTACCTCTTCATAGACAATCCACTCGCCCTTTGGACACAGCTTAAACGCCGTTACGGGCACCAAAAGACGGTGCTCCTTCCAAAGGCCGAGTTTGATTGGAAAAACCTAAGGATCCAGGATTACAAATCCGTGGAGGAGTATAACTCTGAGCTTTTTAGGATTGTCTCACTCCTTAGGTTATGTGAAAAAGAGGTGACTGAAAGGGAACTGATAGAAAAGACTTTGTCTACTTTCAGCCCTAACAATAGAGTTCTTCAGCAACAGTATCGGCATCAAGGCTTTGCCGATTATGGGGCACTCATTGAATGTTTACTGCTAGCTGAGCAGAATGATGAGTTGCTGCTGATGAACAGTGCTATGAGACCTCCCGGTACAGCCCCATTACCGGAAGCAAATAAGGTTGATTTGGGAAAGAAAACTACAATGGAGTCTAAGGAGCCAAAAGCGCCCCATGAGACCAACTATGTCCACAGAGAAAGACACTACGGCCAAGGCCGTGGTGGCAGAGGACGTAGTGGCCGTGGCGGCCGTGGCGGACAGGCCGGCCGAAGAGGCCGCGGACGTGGTGGTAAGGGCCGTACGTCCTTTAAACCACGTACCAAGGTTAAATCGGTCTGCGACAGATGTGGTATGTCAAACCACTGGTCCAAGACTTGTAGAACTCCCAAACACCTCATTGATGCATACCAAGAAGTTCTAAAGAAAAATCCGGAAGCCAACTATGCGTACATCGATGATGAAGGAGACTTCGATCATGAGAATGACGACTTGCTAGAGACTTCCGATTGCCTTCAAGATGATGATTGATTTTCGTTTTAAAGCGGTTTAATTTCAATGCTTTTATGCTTTATTTTCCTTTATTGTATTGGATGATTATTTAATTTAATTGCAATGGTTCTTTTATTTTATAATTGTCCTATTAAAATACAAAATTATGTCCTATTTATAGAAATGGCCAAGGACATGAGTGAACTAGTGGTGGACAGTGGATCCAGCCACACTATACTAAGAGATAAGAGATATTTCATAGATCTCAAAATGAAAAGTGCAAATGTTAGTACAATTGCGGGTATAGCCAACATGATAGAAGGCTACGGCCAGGCTCACATTTTGTTGCCTAACGGCACACATATTGAACTAAGTGATGCCCTATACTCACCCAGCTCTAAGAGAAACTTATTGAGCTTTAAAGATATAAGATTAAATGGCTATCATGTTGAAACCAAGGGTGAAGGAACTAAAGAATTCCTATACATTACTGAAAATGTAAACGGCCAAAAGAAGGTCCGAGAGACTATACCCGCACTAGCCACTGGCCTATACCATGCTAGAATAAACATGATAGAAGCTAACATGGCTAAGCACAAAATGTTCACTGAACAATTCACTCTATGGCATGACCGGTTAGGCCACCCGGGTTCGAACATGATGCGTAAAGTAATTAAGAGTTCAAAAGGGCACAAACTTAAAGAGAAAAGAGTTTTCCCTAAAAATCTCACTTGTGTAGCATGTGCACAAGGGAAACTCATTACAAGACCATCACCAGTAAAAGTCACAAAAGAGACTTTGCATTTTCTGGAAAGGATACAAGGTGATATATGTGGACCAATACACCCACCATGTGGGTCGTTTAGATATTTTATGGTTATGATCGATGCATCAACCAGATGGTCTCACGTTTGCTTGTTATACACAAGGAACCTAGCATTTGCTAGGCTGTTGGCTCAAATCATAAGATTAAGAGCACACTTTCCAGACTTTCCACTAAAGACGATACGTCTAGATAATGCTGGTGAATTTACATCCCAAGCGTTTAATGATTATTGTATGTCCATGGGGGTGAGTGTGGAACATCCTGTGGCACATGTCCATACACAAAACGGATTAGCTGAATCCTTCATTAAACGTATACAATTAATAGCTCGACCATTGTTAATGAGATCGAAGCTTCCTGTGTCGGCTTGGGGACACGCAGTCTTACATGCAGCAGAACTCATACGCATCAGGCCATCTAGTGAACACATATATTCACCATCCCAATTATTATCGGGTCAAGAGCCAGACTTATCCCATCTCAAAATATTCGGTTGTGCCGTTTATACACCCGTTGCTCCACCACAGAGAACTAAGATGGGACCTCAAAGGAGGATGGGAATATATGTGGGATATGAGTCTCCCACCATAATAAAGTATCTTGAGCCATTGACAGGAGATCTATTTAAGGCCAGATACGCGGACTATCAATTCGTTGAGTCCGAATTCCCTATGATAGGTGGTGAGACCGGCAAGCTGGTCAAAGAATTAAAATGGAATCAAACATCCTTAAATTGGCAAGATCCTCGAACTCTAGCATGTGATGCAGAGGTTCAAAAGATTATACATTTACAACAGCTAGCTAATCAATTGCCAGATTCCTTTGCTGACCCAAAAAGAGTAACAAAATCGTACATACCAGCTTGCAATGCACCAGTACGTATTGATGTTCAAAAGGAACACAATAAACAAGTTGCTACAGAGTCTAAACCACGTTTGAAACGAGGTAGACCGTTAGGTTCCAAAGATAAAAATCCTCGAAAGTCTAAAGGTGCAAAACAGACCGAGGTTCAGGGAATTACCGAAAAACCAGACATGGCCGCGGAAATAATTAATGTACCAGGTGAAGTTCAGGACGCTGAACTTCAAGAACCTGAAGGAATTGATAACAATGAAGTATCAATCAATTACATAATGTCTGGAATAAAATGGAACCGGAAAAATGTCGACATTGATGAAATATTTATAAACAAGGTAGCACTTGAAATAAATGAGGATCTAGAACCCACATCCATATTAGAGTGCACTCAAAGTAAAGATTGGCCTAAATGGAAAGAAGCCATTGATGTGGAGTTAAACTCTTTAAAGAAGAGAAGTGTGTTTGGTCCGATCTTAAGGACGACACCTACCATTAAACCAGTTGGACACAAATGGGTCTTTGTAAGAAAGAGAAATGAGAAAAATGAGATAGTGAGATACAAAGCACGCCTTGTAGCACAAGGATTCTCTCAAAGACCCGACATAGATTATGAGGATACATACTCCCCTGTGATGGATGCAACGACTTTTAGATATCTAATAAGTCTGGCCATAAAAGAAAATTTGGATTTACGGTTAATGGATGTTGTAACCGCCTATTTATATGGTCCACTGGATAATGAGATATATATGAGATTACCAGAGGGTATAGAACATAAATGTTCAAATGGTACTCGAGACCAATACTGCATAAGGCTAGACAAATCGCTTTATGGACTGAAACAAAGTGGTCAAATGTGGTATAACCGACTAAGTGATTATTTAGCTAAGAAAGGCTATAAGAACGACCCAATCAGTCCATGTATATTCATAAAGAAGTTTGCAAACAAAGGATTTGTGATAATAGCAGTTTACGTGGATGATTTAAACATCCTCGGTACCTTTGGGGAAATCGCCCAAACTGTTGAATACCTCAAGAAAGAATTTGAGATGAAAGACCTAGGCAAAACAAAATTCTGTTTGGGATTGCACCTTGAGTACGTAAATAATGGAATCCTTGTGCATCAAAAGGCATATACAGAAAAAGTACTCAAGAGATTTAATATGGAGCAAGCTCACCCATTGACTAGCCCAATGGTTGTTAGAAGCTTAGACTTGGATAAAGATCCATTTGCTCCTAAGAAGGCCAATGAAGAAATTCTTGGACCTGAAGTGCCTTACCTCAGTGCTATAGGAGCGTTAATGTTCCTGGCCAGCCACACTAGGCCGGACATATGCTTTGCCGTGAACCTCCTAGCAAGATATAGTTCTTGTCCAACTATACGGCACTGGAATGGTATTAAACACGTCCTAAGGTACCTGCGAGGGACGGTTGATTTTGGTTTATTTTATACTAACCATAACAAAGATGGTCTAGTTGGTTTTGCTGATGCAGGTTATCTATCCGATCCACACAACGGTAAGTCACAAACAGGTTATGTGTTTACGCACGGCGGTACGGCGATATCTTGGCGTTCAATGAAGCAGACTCTCGTGGCCACATCGTCAAATCACGCGGAGATCCTAGCCATTCATGAAGCCAGCCGTGAGTGTGTTTGGTTGCGGTCTATGACTCAGCATATTCGGACGGATAGCGGCTTAGAAGACAGCAAGGGAGCAACCGTCATCTACGAGGACAATACGGCTTGCATCGCACAGCTCAAGGAAGGATATATCAAGGGAGATCGGACGAAGCACATACTGCCGAAGTTCTTCTTCACACATGAACTACAAAAGGCCGGAGAAGTTCAAGTGGTGCAAGTACAGTCCTGCGACAACTCAGCCGATCTCTTCACCAAAGCATTGCCGACATCGACGTTCAGGAAGCTCACGCACAAGATTGGGATGCGGAGACTTCAGGACTTGGAGTGATGTTTGGATCAGGGGGAGCAATGTGTGCTGTACTCTTTTTCCTTCACCAAGGTTTTGTCCCATTGGGTTTTCCTGGTAAGGTTTTAATGAGGCAGCATCCCCTAAGCACATTGCAGCGATCCCATCCAACATGGCACGGTCATCTCGTCCAAGGGAGAGTGTTGTAAAACACTTGTGGACTCTATAGACCGGCCCGCTCACAGTCCGTTAGGACATGGCCATTCAGCCCATATAATGTACCAGGTGAAGTTCAGGACGCTGAACTTCAAGAACCTGAAGGAATTGATAACAATGAAGTATCAATCAATTACAGGTTTTTCGGTAATTCCCTGAACATGATTAACTTTTTTTATAATTGGTTATAGATTTCATATATATTTTGATATGAATATAAATCACAAATAATTAATTTTGAAAATATTAAGTTTTCCAAATATTTTTCTAAATTAAATATTAAACTAATGATTTTCTCCTTAAATTTAACTAGGTTTTGAACCAACGCTACGCGTGGGTATATTTGATAGATTTTGATGAAAACTATATATGATTGATGACGGTAGTAAAATACTATCTTATAAATAATTTAAATTAGTATTAAAGAAAAAGTTCAATTACACAATGTTTTGAAATATAAAAATTAGTTGTGTTATAAAATCAAATCTGATAAAAAAAAATCATGAATTTAACTCGACATCAAGGCGATGCGAATTAAACTGATGACCTCACATATACTAAACCATTTCTTTGACCACCAGAAAAACAAAACAATTTTATCATCATGAATTTAACTCGTTTTCATATTTAATTGATCGCTACCACCTATGTTTTCGTGTTTTTTATTCAATGTTTTCTTATTCTTCATATTATTTCTTGTCATTTATATTGTCAAATTTTGTGGTAATTGTCATCATTACTTTTACCATCTGGTTCTTCGCTATACTCTTTTTCTTCTTCATCCTCGTCAACTTTTTCACTTTCTTCCACTAAAAAACCTTTTTTTTAGACTACCACACATCTTGTTAATCCATCAAACTCCAAGAACAAAATCATTTCTTTTCTCATAAAAATAAAAAAAAAGATAAAAATAAAAAATTAATGAAAAAATATCAACTTGTCTATAAAATCATACACAAAAATATGTTTTACAGCTCATAAAAAATAAAAAGCACAAATTAGCCCTGGACATAAAAACCGTACCCGAATACCCAACCCGGAACCCGACCCGAAAACCGGGTTTGAGTTGGGTACGGGTTTGCCTATAAAACCCTATTAGGTTCTATTTTCTAACACCCGTGGGTTCGGGTTAGGATCGGGTAATACCCGGTACCCGTTTAGGTACCCATTAGACCCGAACATATAAACATAATTATAATATTTATCATTAATATAATTCAATTACCTCAAAATTATAATTATAATTTTGAATATTTCATTTAGTTTTTATAATTTTGAATATTTCATTTAGTTTTATACCTAAATAATCAAAATATCTAAAATATTTTCTCACATAAGTCAAAATTTAACTAAATTTATTTAAATTTAATTAATTTTAATTATTTTTTTTGGGTACCCGGTAGTTCGGGTACTAATCGGGTTATAAAATTTGTAACTCAAACCGATCCAAACCCGATAGTACCCAAACCGAACCGAACCCATATATCTAAAAATACCCAATGGATTCTGTTTTTCTAAACCCGTTTATCCGAACCCGAATGGATAATACCCGAACTCGAACGGATTACCCGAATGTCCAGCGCAGATAAATAAGATAATTTATGTTTTACGTAAATATTTATAATATTTTAAACTTTTAAAAGGCTTCGAAATATAAATTCTGAACCTTTTAAAAAGTTTCAATATTTATAATATTTAAACTTTTAAAAAGTTTCAATATCTATAATATTTTAAACTTTTAAAATTTAAAAATTATAATATTTAAAAACTTTTTAAAAACGAAAAACTTTTAAAAGTTTCAATCTTTGTAATATTAAAACTTTTAAAATTTTTAAATTTTATAATTTATTTTTTTGAAACTTTTTAAAGTTTTAATTTGATCAAATAAAAAACCGGATCAAACCGAACATACTTTTAAACTTGGACGCCTGATAAATAAAGTTTTCCTGGTCATTCGTTGTTGGAAGCATATTAGAATTATTTATACTGGTTCTGAACCATTGTCTAAAAATTTTCTAGCCGATGTGGGATATTGTGCATAGTTCTTTTATTTCCATAAATTTAAAATTTTCTTTTTTAAAAAGAAATTCTGGAAATTTAATAAATGTTAATGAATGACATGTCAAATCCTGATTGGTTGTTAAAAATAATTTTTAATATAGAAAATTCAGGAGATTTTAAAAAATGTTAATTAGTGAAATGTCTAATCACAATTGGAGGTTTAAAATCCTATGTGGACGACTTTAGGAGCTTATAGCTCATACTTTTTATTAGTATAGATTAGAACATACCGTCACTATAAAAAAAAATTAAAGCCAACAAGATTAAAAAATGAAATTTAAAATATTATAATAAAAACGAAATTATTTCTATTAATAATTCTTTGAAATTATATAGTTATTAAAATTTTATAAAATAATAAGATATTTCTGCAATTAATAACATACCAAAAATGTAAGTTATTATTTAACAAGATTTCCATAACAAATGAATCTAATTAATTTTGAATAGTATTTATGAAAATAACTTAACTTAAATTTAAATAGATGATTTATTTTAAGAAATTTTGAAATAAAATCAGTAATTATTTACCAAATTTCTAAAATTTAGGTATTATTTCTAAAACAAACCTTATATATTTACTCTCATCGGTTTAATAGGAAAATCTATACAATTAATTCAAAATTCAAATCTAATTATCCATATAGATTCAAACATACTGTATATGCATTAACTGAAAAATAAATAAGTTTTGAAAAGATTTTATATAGATTTTTTAGTTTTCAACGTAAAGGTAAAAATGTTTATCCTTTCGAGCTTATAAACAGAGTAATCGACCTAACATTCACATATCATATACAATTATACATCACTCTAGCACTATTTTTATTTGTATCTCTTTGTTTCTGCAAAAAAAAAAAAGGTCTCTCTGTATTAAGTTTATGATTTATGATTCAACGTCCAGTTTATGATTTATGATTCTTATGATTTGTTAAATTTATAATTTTCTGTCGTATATATAAGTATATACAAATCAAGATCTTTTTTGAAAGCATACATTTTTCTATCTAGAGATTGTATATAAGGGAGGATTGTGGTATTATCGGGGGTTCATCCAATTGACATAGCATCTGCAAAACAAGAAAATTACATTTGATTGCTTAAAAAAGTCAACATTTTTTATATGAATATGGTAAGTCACAAAATACTATATTAGTGTTTGTTTTCTTCAGTTTTTCTATAGATTTATTTAAGAAACATCTGTAGGAAATTCTTATAATAGTATGTAGTTGAGCTTTGCATTAACATTAATTAACTTTTGATACAGCAAGGGGTACATATACATAAACTATATAAGTACAATTAATCTTCCATGATTATATTGTAATCAGCTGTATGTATTAAATTATATTATTTTCTTATTTTTCCAAATATATGATGTTAACAGTATTTATTAAAATGGCAGTATAACTTGGGATGTATATGGAAAAGAAAACAAAAAACACACATGGGAGTAAAATTTTAAATATTTTAATGTGTTAAATAGTGCTACTTTTGAAATTTTTATGGAATGTGTGTTATTGTTGTCCATAAAACATGTTTTACTAGTAGGGATGGGCGTTCGGTTTTTCGGTTTGGTTTCGGTTCGGTTTTTTCAGTTTACGGGTTTTTTTGGTTTTATTAAAATAGAACCATAAAGAAACCATATGTAATTCGGTTTGTTTACGGTTCGTTTTTTTCGGTTTATGGTTTTTTCGGTTTCATCAGAAATGAAACCATATAAAATCATATGTATCACAGTTTGGTTCGATTTCGGTTTGGTTCTGGTTTTTAACTGTTATTTCATGCTTTTAAAAAATAAATAGTTGATACATAACAAAAAAATAAGCATAAAATTAATTATGAATATATATAGGTTAGGGAATAGAGACTTAGGTTAAAGTTTTGTAATTCGATAGATTAATAAGAGATCAATAATTAAAGCCCAATAAAGAGAAAAATTATTGATATTGTTATACAATATAAATTTATAAGCTTGAAAAACTAATTAGTAATTATATCTAATTATCCTAAATTCTTATAATAAATCAAAAAACCATTCGGTTTTACGGTTTTTAACCAGACCAAACCTAAACCAAACGGATTTTTAGATTTAACCATAACCAAACCAAACCATTTATTTCGATTTGGTTCGGTTTGGTTTTTTGGATTTCAGTTTTTTTGTCCACCCCTACGTTTAGTGCTATTTTGGAGTATTTCTCTTTTTTTTTTTTTTTTGTAGGTTTTCACAACTTAAAAACCAAGATAAAATAAGCCACATCCAGTATTCATGGTCTAACTGACGTGTACCCTTTGTCCTGTTTTAGGCTAATCAACTTTATAATGGAGTATACGTAATTTACGTATGCCTAACTTTTAAAATTATGCGGTTAATAATATTGTAGCTGTTGGTAAGATTAAATTATGTGACGCATATATCAAATAATTTACTCAAAAATTATTCATTTCTTAGTAATTTATAACAATGGGCATGTTGGTTTGGTTGATGCAGGCGGCTAAGCAAACAAATAAATTGATATGTTATATCTGAATATATATAACATAATCCTACTATTGTAAACTGATATGTTATATATGAATATATAAAAGTGAAAATATAATATGTATAATACGTGATAATGTATAAAAATTAAATTACATACAAAAAATAATAAAAATTTGAAAACTGTTATTTATATTTTAAAAATAATTTGATTTGTTGTAATTATTTAAAATGTAATTTAAGGCCTGCTAACCCTTTAGGTTGGACATAACATTGAGAAAATTAATTCTATTTTTTTATCTTTAAACAGTTAATTAAAAAACGGGTCTCCCAGACGAGCGTATACGGCTTACGGGTTTTAGCGGACAAGCCTATACAGGTAGCAAGCCCAGGTGGGGTGCAGGTCTCGCGAGCAGGTCAACAAACTTACTTATATTTTGTTTTTATACAATACCAAACAAAAACATAAACGAGTTTACTATAACAAAATATCATATATAAAATGATAGAAAACATATACCCGCGGTATACCGGTTTAGTATTTATATACATTTGTACTGTACGCTAAAATAGTATTAACCCACTCCAACGTTATTGATATTAGTTTATTATACGTTTACATTATATATTAGTATACAGTATATTTATATGTATAACAATATATATACCATTATAAAAACACTAAAGTATAACATAATTAAAGTATAACATAATTAAATCATCGAAAATGAAAAATGTTCGGTGGTGTACCCCGGTTTCCTATCTAATTATTAAATAAAATTGTTCATCTCAGCTATAATCTCTAATAAATATTTAAAATTGTTCATCTCACCTACCACCTCTAAATATTTAATTGCAAAACTAAATTACAAATATACCAACACTAATTATTAAATCATCTAATTTTAATATTAAAATTAACAAACGGTCAAAGTCTAACTATCATCCCACGGCGATAAACTTATGGCTGGGTCTAGTTGTCTAGAAAAGATACTCATTATGAAAAAACAGAAACCGAGACTTGAAAAATAAGCATAAGTATTAGTATATTAGATTAGTTAATACGACATCTCCGGCTACAAGTAGAGAACAGAGAATCAGGTGGTATGAAAGGCTCTAGAGAAGAAGAACAACGGGGAGGGGACATGCACTATTCTTCTTAGTCGTCATGTTGACTTCCTCAGTGTTTTTGGGGAGGGGGCACTCTCTCCCTACAATGTTGTAGCATAAACCAAATTAATAAGTCAGCAAATCAAAATAATGCATTCAATTTCACACTCAGTCTTGAGATATTAAAAACTTGCCTCTGGTTGTTTCCTCTTCATCTCCCGAAGAGATTCAGGGGAAACCTGATTAACAAAGACCAGTTGGAAAAAGTTAGAATGCATATTAGAAATGGTTAGATTTCTTTTCTTGACTAGAGAGGAGGATGCTTACGTGAGGATGACCTTTGAGATGTGAGGCGAAATTGTCAAAGCCTTGGTCGCCAGGAAGACAACAACGTGCGCAAAACCAACCCGGCTCCTTGTCATGTACCACTGACTCAATTGCATCTGTGGAGAAAACTAACTGATTAGTTCAGAACCACACAACTTGCTGGACTGTTGTATGAGAGAAGGAAAAGACAAACACACCTTCCCGTGAGCTTGCCAGAAAGCTTTCCTAGACAGGGGCAAGTACAGGAATAGATAAGACTTGTTGTTGAGGAGGAGGACCAAATGGTAATGTCAGAATAACGCTGTGTCCGGACGAGCTGAGGCGGCTATCATAACGAAGGAAGGACTCCTCACCGGATATGAGCATGAAATTAGCAGGGAGCTGATGTTTGCGTCTCCATGACATCACTTCCATAGCAAAGCCAAAGCGATCTGTTTCAGAAAATAAAAAGAATTGAGACTCTTCTCTATGCAACAAAAGGACAGTTGTTGAACTCTCCAGTGTTAATGTAGAAAGACACATGGGATTAACTAATTACGGGTATTGATGTGAATAAGAGAGACTCCAGAGGAATAGATGGCTCGCAGGACGTCGGTATCGATGCTTGTTAGTATGCCAAGTGCTGTGATGGTGATACATCCAGAGTAGCCTAAATTCTTCAACGCTAGTTTTATACACTGGCCAACCTGACTAGCATCAGATGACGAGGTAACCGGACAAGTAATCATGTCCCTAAAGACCGTTGTTTCAGCCTCCTTCGTCGCCATCATCAACCCTAAGAAAAAAAAACTAATTACGCAGCAAGAAGACAAACCAAAAGCCCTAAAATTTCTGACCTAAAAAGGTAAAAATTGAGATTCGGAATTGAAGAAGAAGAAGAAGAAAGAAGATCCAGATCATCATTCAAGACCTTATTAACCCTTAAAAAAAATTCCAAAATTTGGGCAAACAAATCGCAGTTACGTTTTTAAATCACCTACCTCGCTTATTGTCGAATCTGAAACGCCAGAGAGAAAAAGATGGAGACACAAACAGAGAGAGAGAGACAGAAAGAGGAACAAGGCCTGCCGTAATCGCTTCAATCTTTTCTTTTCTTATATGGGCCAAAGTAAGATTTTAATAAGGTTCGATCTTTGGGTAGTTCATGTTTAGTAGGAATACTAGAGAAACCAAAAATATACATATGTTTAAAGTAGTGCAACGAAACTTGTCAAAAAAATTCTAACACTCTTCACGATCGCATAGGCTCCCTTGTTTGTCGTCGGCGAGACGGCGACTAACCTTCCAGTTTTCAATCATAAATATACTAAATTTCAATAATTCTTGAGAGCTCACATGACTATTTATAACTGACCACTACGTTTGTTACGTTTTTCAATTGCCTCGATGATATCATCTTAGCTAGATCGTTGATCATGCTTTTGCATGGAACCACACACAAATTAAGATCATATTTTTGGTTAATTAGAATCCATCATACAATATTCATTTTCACAGAAAAGTAAATTAAGAAAATGATATTGTATGACGGGGTTGAATGAGATTTTCTAGAAGTTGTGTTTACCCGAATGGGTTTTGATAGTAAATGGATTTCATGGATTATGTGGTGTATACTCTTGGTTTCTTATCAAGTAATGGTCATCCTCGGGGTTACATTCTTCCGCAGCAGGGTTTACGTCAAGAGGATCCCCTGTCACTGTATTTGTTTATCTTTTGTACTAAGGTTTTGATTGCAAATATTAAGAAGGCTGAACGAGAGGAAAAAATAACTGATATTACTTTGGCTCGTGCTTGTCCTGCTATATCTCATATGTTGTTTGCGGATGACAGTCTTTTCTTATGCAAAGCAAAGGAGGATGAATGTAAGTCTTTTATACAAATTATCAGGTATTATGGGAAAGCCTCGAGACAAGAGGTGAATTTTGATAAATCTTCTCTTATGTTTGGTAAGAAAGATTCAAATCAGACTAAAGAACTAATAAAACCAATCATTGGTATATCAAAAGAAGGGGAGTGGGCTCTTATATAAGGATCCCAGAAAGTCTGGAGGGGTCTCAATCCAAGGCTTTTAGTTATATCAGTGATAGACTTGATGATCGGGTGAATAGTTGGTCTACCAAATATTTGACGAAAAGTGGAAAGGAATTTCTGATTAAATTAGTTGTTTTGGTACTCCCAACCCATGTTATTTCTTGCTTTAAACTCCCATAGGAGTTGACTTTTAAACTCACGAGCGCTATATGAAAGTTTTGGTGGAGCTCTAATGATAAGACTAGGGGGCTTCATTCAGTCCCGTCTTAAACAAATATGGGACCTCTGTCAAATTTTTAAAAAACCTAAAAACCTTTAATAAAAATTTTTTTTTGAAAAAATTAGACCCTTTCGCTTAAAGAATTTTTTTAATATTTGGGATGGACCCATGGCATTTGCCTACTCTGCCATAGGGTAGAGACGGCCCTGGCTTCATTGGGTCGCATGGGACAAATTGTGTAAAGATAAATGTGATGGAGGCTTGAACAATTTAAGGATGCGATGCTGGCGAAGCAATACTGGCATCTAATACAATTTCAAGATTCCCTCATGGCCCGTGTGATGCGGGGCCGATATTTTTGAAACAAGCATCCTTTACTTGCAAAAAAACCGTACTTCGTCGTTTGCGTGGAAGAGTATTTTTTCTACAAAACATTTAGTGGAATGCTGTATGCGGTGGTCAACCATAACTTATAAAAATTTGTCCATGAATTATATATTTACATATATCATCATAAACGAAGTGGCCTGCCTTTTCAGTTTACCTAGACGAAATTGCGATGGATAGGGAAGATTTTTCTACCTTTTCTTTATCTCTTATTTCACTTAATACAAATGTAAAAGCAGATCAACTGGCCAGACACGTTCATACCATTCCGTATTCTGGTACTTTTGTAAACAATGTTCCCACCAATGGGCTCGTTTGCGTTAATCTATTTATGTTGTTGACAAAAAATAAAAATAATATATATATATATATATATATATATATATATTGATAGATTTCATAAATTATATTTTCATTGACTTATTTATAAATCAGCTTATGAAATTTATTCAAACCCTTAATTAGTAAAGAATACAAAAATCCTATGGAATGTGACCTAATATTTTGCAGGCAATCTTGAGCAGAATACGATAGATGAGAGGAATAGGAAATATATATCCGAAACAATCCTCCGGAACATTTAGTAGGATGACACAACAGTTCTTTGTGACAGTTCCAAGTTTGAAGTGCGTCACTGCTTTTACACAATCCGGAATTGTTTTTACGTCAGCCAAACAAGACAGAGGATTAGGTAAATCGTCTTCTGATTGAGGTGCTAGTACTGCAGACGATGGAGCACCGACAGTATCATTTCGTTCGTTACCCGTTGTTTGTATAGATATTGATAGTACCACTATCAAAGCAAACATGGTCGTCGCCCACATTCTTTGCATGATTCCGCTTGTTGTTTAGTGTTTGTATAACTTTGTGTTTATCGGAAAAATAAAAAATTGTCACTGTGTATTTATAATTTTGTATGGTTGTTTGTTTGGGTAGAAAATCTGATATATTTTTTTCTATTAAATGTTAGTACACAGTGATATTTATTTTTTCTATCAATAAGGGATATAATATTTGTCCCTTATTGATATATATCTTATTATACTTTTCTGAGAAAGGGTGCAAGAAATTTGAAAATCATGTACACATATATATATTATACTATATATATACGGTAATATACGGTAAAAAAAAAATTCGTTTGACTACAATAACTAAACTTAATAATAATAGATTTGTATGTCCGAGTGTACAGAAAAGTTATTAGAATATTTGACTTTGCAGTTTCTAGCCTAGCATGTAACCTTATTTTTTTTTTTTTTTAAAAAACTAAACTTAATAACACATATCTTACTATATTATTAATTGAGATGTACAAATATAAAACTAACATTAGAATTTGTAAAAACTTACAATAAAATACCATTAAAAATAGTCTAAACAATAAAAAGTCGTTAAGAGCATCATTAGTGGAGTACTCTCAAATTAGTTAATACTATAGTTAATACTAATTTAAGTAAAACAACCCTAAGAGTATTTTTACAAAATCATTCATTTACTAGAGAACCTAAAGAAGGTTGCTCATTTTTTTTAATAATAATTTTTTAATTTGTGATTAGTAATTATCAAACTTTAATAATCTAAATGACAAAACAATTATTAAAAAAAAATTATATTACATAAAACTTTGGAATCTTAAACATATTTTACAAACTTTGGAATATTAAACATATTTTACAAAATTCAAAATAGTTCACATATTTTACAAAATTTGAAATATTAAAGACAACCATTTTGAAATATGAATGTAAGAAAAAACATTCATATCAGCTCAAGAAAGACAACCATTTTGCTTATTTATTTATTTATTTTTCTCTTTTCTTTGTACCAAAAAAAAATGCATATTGCGAGAAGAAAATGATACAGAGCTTGAGTAAAAAGATGAGGTATTATAGGGTTTATATACGAATGTACAGACAAGTATCTAAGTCCATCCTCTATTCCTTTGGCCAGTATGGGACTTTCATTATATATATCTCAAGATTATGGTATATGATGACGATCTATTGGCGTGAACAGAAGATCATCACGCATAGTCTTGTATGAATGAAAATGGTTTTCTAAAGCAAAAATATAAAGAAAATGCAGGAGGAACTTACCACAATCATCACGCTTTCACGGAACCACCATTTTGAAACAAGAACCCAGAAGATGTCATACATGAAGGCACAGCTGAGAAGAACAAACCCACCCTGTTAACATTAAATTTCAATGAGTCATCATAACTAATGCTGTTATTGAAGATTGGTCTTCTATACAATGGCAGAAAGGATTGTGTCCGTCTACGGGCAGCAAGCAAATTTTCAGTCTTTAAACCAGTGGTTCAGATTTTTGATTTTTCAACATTTGAAAGCTTATTTATTAGGTGCCAACGTAGCACATAGTCAGAAAGCTGGTACTAGATGGTTACAGGTGTTGCCAACATGTGAGATTTGGTGCCGTCGCAAGGAAATGGCTATTACCTTAAGATTTGGTACGCGGACAATTTGAAGAACCGTGATTATCAGTGAGATTCCCTATCATTGAGGAGAAAGCTGTAAAAGGAGGGATAGATAGATATCCAAAGTTATATGATGATCCATTGATGAATGAGTGAACACTAACAGATTTTGTGAACAGAAGATGAAGAAACGCTACCTGCAACCCTCTTTTGCCGAGCTGTTTAACCGCAACTTCGATTTTCTTTGAAGGGTCTTCTAAGTTCTTGATCCTTCCCCAGTAGACACAACCGAACAGAGTCGAAACAATCAACTGAAACATTTATGAAACAATAACCGAACAGATTTCGTTTATATGTCTTTATCTCCATGACAAGGATCCAAACTAATAAATTTGCTGCAGAAACTACTTATATAGGATCCAAACTAATAAATTTGCTGCGAAAAAGAATACAAAACACACATACATACACTTTGCTGAAGACAATATTTCTGTAATAATATAATTTTGTGAGCTAACAGATTGAGAATTTACCTTTGGGTGATTCTACTACATCCCTCTAAACATTCCCTGCAATTTTAACCTGCAACTGCAAGTTCCAAACCAATCATCTACATACGAAAAAACAAATCAAACCATCTTGTTAAAAACAGAACACACTAGTAGCTTGAAAACTCACTACTAGCACCCATGAAGCAGTCGTACACAAACTAACCTATTTGCAGAGAGCAAGAACTAAACGACAATAACAAAAAGCTTCAATGAAAGGATTTGAAGCTTACCAAACGTGATAAAACGCCTTTGCCACAATCATCTCCTTTTATATTTCCGCGTCAACGTCAACCTATCACTGAAGGACACGTATCGTTCTTAATGGGTTGCTCAAAATACTCTACATTGTGGACTCAATAATGAGTTTTTTAATAAAATTTGGGACCCAATTTTGAAAGCACCTCTGTGAGTACTCTCCAGTAATGATGCAGGGTACCAAAGATAATTAGTCATCTAATTAAAAATATTAATTGGCAGAAAACTAAAAATCAGTAAAACTAACTATCCATATACTTACCCATAAAATAAGATATCATTATAGCCTCTCTCTCATACTCTTTCTCTCCCATTCACACAACGGTGAAAAAAACAATAAGATGAAAAAGAAAGAGAAATAGATGATCTACAAAAAAATAGACGGCCAACTCAACATAGCGTTTTAGGAATCAAAACAACATGCAAATTCTTTAGTATTCTATTGTCTATGACGTCTTTTTTTAAAGAGAATTTGTTAAAAATACATTTTTTGATATATACTTTTTAAAAAATACTTCTTTTTTGGTCATTTTTGTTTTTCTCCTCCTTTAATTTTTAATGATTATTTTATCTTTAGATTAAAAATATTTTATTCAATAAAAAAAAAAAATTCCCGCTAAAAGAATTTCCGACATATTTTCCAGCCAAAAAAATTTCGAAAAAATTTCCCGCCAAAATTTTTTTGTCAGAAAACTTTTGATAAAACTTTTCGACAAAAAAAATTCGCGCCAAAAATTTTCCCGCCAAAAAAAATTTACAAGATGTTTAAAAGGTTTTATAAGGTAGAAACCTCATAAAAACCTTATAAACACCTTGTAAACGCTTTTACCAGATTTTTAGAAGTTTTAAAGGGTTTTATAAGGTTTTTTAACAGCGTTTTAAAAGGTTTTATAAGAGTTTTAAAAGCGTTTTATAAGGTTTAAAAGAGTTGTAAACACTTTTAAACACTTTTACAAGGTTTTACAAAGTTTTTATAAGGTTTTTAAAAGATTTTCAAAATGTTTTTAAAAAGGTTTCTAAAGGTTTTTAAACACCTTGTAAACGCTTTTACAAAAATTTTAAACGCTTTTACAAAAAATTTAAAAGCGTTTACAAGGTTTTTAAAAGGTTTTTAAACATCTTGTAAACGTTTTTACAAGGTTTTTATAAGGTTTTTAAACACCTTGTACAAGGTTTCTAAAGGTTTTTAAAAGCATTTACAAGGTTTTTAAAAGGTATAAATTTCAAAAATTTGGCGGGAAAAAATAATTTTTGACAGGCAAAATTTTCGATTCTGGCGGGACAATTTGTATTTTGGCGGGAAATTTTTTTATTCTTGGCGGAAAATTTTTCATTTTTGGCGGGAATTTTTTTGATTTTGGTGACTGTGCATTTTTGTTGTGATTCAAAAAAGGGTAATTTGGTCATTTTGTACATAAATAGGGGTAGTTTTAAAAATGGTCAACATGATGGGGTATTTTAAAAAAGAGACATGAAAAATGGAGTATTTTTGAAAATGCCCCATTTTTTAATCTATATATAATAACAATCCGAATAAATGCGACTAACAGTTATGTTTTAGTACCTTTTGGAGTTTGGACATTTTCCGAAAAGTCATAATGCTTCAAACTGTTATTTATGAAAACTTACAACTGTTCACTATAGAGTTGTGTTTATTGGGACATTCATATCCTTCGAAATATATATATATATATATGTTTGTTTGAACTGTTTACATTTTTTTGCAATGACACAAAACAATATAAATTTTCAATCTCAATTATTCTCTAGCATTCATTCTTTTAAAAATAAAAAAAATCATCCAAGTCTTGATTTAACAAAAGATTTTTGGAATGTTGAATCTAATTTACAACTTTTAATTAATTTTAAATATAAAAAATTAATATAAAATTGTTAGAGTTTTTTTCCAACAGTTAGATGTATTATATAGTGAGTTTTTGAATTTGACATTTTCAATATGGTAATAAAGATGTCTTCTATTTAAAAGCAGTTTATATGGATTATTAGGTACAATGAAGTGCAGACAATTGTTATTTTTCGTAGTACCTTTACGTAAAATTTTTGTTTTTATATGATTTTTTAAAAATTCAAACGGTTGTATCTGTTCATTATAGAGTTGTATCTTTTCACTATATTTTATTTATATTTTTTCATCAAAACTTTCATTCTAATAGGTGTATGACGTCATTGACGTGTGTCTATTTAACTAACCAACAAGTTCGTTGAAACAAATTTTTCATTTTATGTTGAATCTAAATAATTGAATATTAATATCTAATATTCAATGTTATTCTATAATCTAACTAAAATTTTAGAAATGATTATAGCAATAGAGAAATTTAATATAACTTACTATAGAATTTATAGCTGCTTCTATTTATCATAACTTTTCGTTAAAACAATATTTTAATATTTAATATTTAAAAGTAATAATAACAATCTTAACAAATGAGAACAACTGTTGCGACTTTTTTTAGTATTTTTTGTGAAAAAAAAAATTATTTGTTTTTTTTAACTCAAACAGTTGTATCTGTTCATTATACAGTTGTGTCTTTTTGCTCTATATTTTATTCATATTTTATCATCATAATTTTTTCGTTCTAATAGGTGTGTCTATTTAAATATTCATGTCTTTTGAACTTTCTATATTATTGTCTCTTCATCAATAATTAACAAATCATAGTTCGTTGCGACTTTCTATATTATAACATTTAATATCTAGTATTAAATGTTATACTATAATCTAACTAAAATTTTAGAAACGATTATAACAATATAGAAATTTAATAAAAGTTACTATAGAATTTAAAGTTGCATCTAATTATCATAACTTTGCGTTAAAAACTATTTTAATATTTAAAATTTATTTTACCATGTTTTTGAAAGTTTTGTATTTTAATTTCAATATTTCTTTGATATAGTTTCACTCTTATTAAATACATTTTTACTTATAATTTTTTGATAAAAATTACATTTACTCATTACAACTATTAGTTCAATATTCTCAGTTAAGATCACTTTGTCATTATGATTTTTTTGTTTATAAGTTTTCATTTTGATGGTTGTGCTTTTAGTAACAGTTTCTGTTTAATGTTTATATATTCAAACTATTCTATTACATTCAAATGATTTCATAATGTATAAATTTCAAATTTATTAACGTTTTGTAAAATACTTCCCCCACGACATCGTGGAGGGGGGGTCTAAGTCCTAATTAAAATAAAAATTGTCCTCTAAATAGTATTATATTAACTTTGTTCTAAATTACTCAACAGATAAAAAAAACAGTAGTGGCGTAGAATTGCCAATACGAAGTATTTAGGAGATATCCCAAATCTCAAGCGACAAAATGACAGTAAATCAGAATCCACTATGGAAAATGACAGTAAATCAAAACAGTAGTGGCCTATTATACGAATGGAATCCACTATGGAAAAGCCTTATCAATGACACAATTTATAGTTAATTATTGTAATGTCAGTAAATCAGAATCCTAGTTTCAGGATGTGCATCCATCAATACAAGGTTCTATCAATTGACGCAAGATACATTTTTGTAGAACAATTTAAGTGAAACACAGGGTTGACGCATTTTGGGTTTTGAGAACCTTAAGGTTCGAGTATTTTAAGTGGAAACTCGACGTTCTTGTAGGGTTTCAGCTACTTTTCGTCCATATAACTTTAAAAGTTTCAGAGAATTTTTCATGTGAGTTCTGGTGAAGTTTCTTGCCGGTTTCTGAGAAATCTGTACGTGAGAGTAAAGATCTGAGCATGAGGACGTGATAGGAGCTTGCTAGGAGGCTATTTTTCGTGAGTTTTAGAATCAGATTCGTCATTCTCAAAGGTGAATGCATGATCATGATGTTTCTGGCATCAAAAAACCAAGAAGAGTAGGAGGAGATCGTGTTAACGGAGACGCTAAGAATTGCAACGGTCGATGCTGTAAATAAAACCTCTAGTTTCCAAGCCTTGCCCCTTTCAATTTCAAATATTTTGCATAGATGCTGTAAATAAAACCAATTTCAAATATTTTGCATAGATGCTGTAAATAAAACCTAACGTTTTGGACAATTCAAAAAACATACTCCTCTTTTAGTTACGTAGAGTGATATGTCTATATTTTGCCTCTCCTTAGCATATATTTATCATGCATTTAGCTAGGATAACTGATTGTTTTGCATCATTTTCTAGTCTTTTCTATACACTTTGCATGTCTAGGTAGTTTTTGCATCATCCTTGCATATATTGTGCATTTCAGAGTATTTCAGGAATTGAGGAGATGATTGGAAGCGCATCCAACCGAGCCATGCTCCCCAGTGCATCCGTCCGAGCCATGCTCCCCAGCGCATCCGTCCGAGCCATACTCCCCAGCGTCCGACCGAGCCACTCTCAAGTCACCAGTTGAGCTGCACCCTCTCTCGAACCAATCTCACAACACTCCTGGAACCGTGTCTCGAGCAAGTCTCATCCGCTCGATCGAGCCACTCCGTTCGAGCCGTTCTACTCGAGTGGGATTTAGCTTTCAACGTCTTCACCAAAGTTGTAGATAATTGAGTCATCTTTCCAATGCCGTTTATTTCAAGCCAATCGGAGGTGTGTTTCAAGAGTTATCATCGTTTTAGTGGATGCGTATACACCCAGCTCGAGCCACTTTCACCGACCACGCTCGAGCCACTTTCACCGACCACGCTCGAGCCACTTTCGCCGACCACGCTCGAGCCACTTTCACTCACACCATTCGAGCCACTTTCATATACCAATCGAGGACTGGACGCACATCAACTCGTTCGCACATGTCAGGAAGACGTTCCGTCTTACACGCTTCAGGAGATTCCCAAACCGACTCTTCACCTTGTCGTTTTAAGTTTTAGGGATTTACATGTTTTTATTATAAATACATTTTGTGAAGTCTTGGCTGGGGGACATCTTATCATTTATTCTCGTATTGTTTTCTTTCCGAGAAGGTTTTTACCGTAGCCACCAAAAAACGTTCTCAGACTTTGTATTCCGACACCTTTGAGTTTATTCAGTATTTTCATTTGATTCCTTCTACAAAAGTTGTAGATCTTATTTTTTATCTACCTAATAATGTTTGTTTCAATGTTTTCTGTGTTTGCATCCTTGATAATGATTTTCGGATCTGAGTAGTGTAGTAGTCCTTGAGGATGGGATAGATTAGGTGGAGGATCTTAGGATGTAGAGTGTTTAAGCTTTGATTTTATTGATTCCCTTCTGGACTAGTGTTAGAAATGCTAGTTTCTCTCTGATCAATTGGAACTAGGTTCGAGACATTTCCACACCCAAAAGGTGTTTGATGAAATGACTTACGTTCCTAGCCTAAGAGATTAGTTGTCTAGGATGTTTGTTGACATGAACGAACTTGTTTGTCATGCCTGCTCAACCATGTTTCTCTAGCGAGAGCTGGGTATGGAAGTGGTTGAGTCTGAGTAGCTTTTGCCAAGAGATTGGATTAGCTAAGTTGTGATGTTCGTTGTTTAGGGATGGATCGCTTGTGGCATGTTAAACACTCTATAGACTAGGAGACTCCACCTACATCAATTACTCCCATCCTTAGGACCTCTTTCTTTCTGATTTTTATTACATTCCTGAGACTGTTTCGCTTCTTGCCTTTTAGTTCATGCTTAGACTCGTTTTTGTTTTTATTCATTTTCGCTTCTTGTCATGCATTTTCATTTCTAGTCCTAGAACACATTTCCGTCTTGCATTCTGATCATTCTAGGACTGTTAGACAAACACTCTCTTTGAATTGGCTTGATTGCATCTTGATTGTTAGTGAAGTTTCCCAACTGCATTGACACATTAAGTATTACAACTGTATAAGGTTAATTGAACCTGCTAAGAAACACAAAAATCCTAGTATCATAGAGATATTTTTTTTGGAATTTGTGTTCGGTAGTCGACATTGACCCTAACTCAGAATTGACATTTATCTGATGTATTACGAGTTAAATAAAATTGTTCATCTCAGCTATCACCTCTAAATATTTAATTGCAAGACTATATTACACATATTCCGGATTACATATGCTAAAAATTAAAGGATGTCATTTTAATATTAAAATTAACATACGGAGAAGCTTAAGCTGGCTGGGTCTAGTCTAGATACTCAAAAAGGAGAAAATGCGGAGATCATGAAGATCGCTGTCACGCTGGATGTGTCTAGATATCCAAAAGGAAATATACAGATATCATGAAGATCGCTTCCAAGTTCCAACCGATAGGGAAGTTTTAAAAAAGCTAGCATGGTGGCCGTAAAAAGAAGGTATAAAATAGTGTCAACTAGAGTATATTATTAGTTAATACGACATCTCTGGCTACAAGTATGAGCAGAGAGAATGGGGTGGTATGAAATGCTCTAGAGAAGAACAACGGGGAGGGGGTATGTATTGTCTTCTTAGTCGTCATGTTCACGTCGTCAGTTTCTTGTTTTGGGGAGGGGGCACTCTCTCCCTAGAATGTTTTAGCATCAACCAAATTAAGTCAGCAAATCAAAATAATGCATTCAATTTCACACTCAAAGTCTTGAGATATTTAAAACATGCCTCTGGTTGTTCGTTTTATCTCCAAAGGAGATTCAGGGGAAACCTGATTAACAAAGAAAATGCACGACAAGGTGGAAAAAAGAGATAGAATGGGGTCAAATTTAGGCAAATTTAACTAAAACTGATAAATGTAATGGTTAGACGATGAAAAATGGGTATTTTTGTTTTTTTCTGAAAGAGAGGAGGATGCTTACGTGAGGATGACCTTTGAGATGTGAGGCGAAATTTTCGAAGCCTTGGTCGCCGCCACGACAACAACGTGCGCAAAACCAACCCGGCTCCTTGTCATGTACCACTGACTCAATTGCTTCTGTGGAAAAAAACTAAATGATTAGTTCAGAAACACACAACTTGCTGGGCTGTTGTTGTATGAGAGAAGGACGAAAAACACACCTGCCCGTACGCTTGCAAGAAAGCTTTCCCACGACAACAGTTCCATAGCAAAGCCAAAGTGATCTGTTTCAGAAAATAAAGAGAATTGAGACTCTTCTCTAAGCAACAAAAGGACAGTTGTTGAACTCTCCAGTGTTAATGTAGAAAGACACATGGGATTAACTAATTACGGGTATTGATGTGAATAAGAGAGACTCCAGAGGAATAGATGGCTCGCAGGACGTCGGTATCGATGCTTGTTAGTATGCCAAGTGCTGTGATGGTGATACATCCAGAGTAGCCTAAATTCTTCAACGCTAGTTTTATACACTGGCCAACCCGACTAGCATCAGATGACGAGGTAACGGGACAAGTGATCATATCCCAAAAGACCGTTGTTTCAGACTCCTTCGTCGCCATCATCAACCCTAAGAAAAAGACTAATTACGCAGCAAGAAGCCCTAAAAACTCTGACCTAAAAAGTAAAAATTGAGCTTCGAAATTGAAGAGGAAGAAAAGAAGATCCAGATCATCATTCAAGACCTTATGAGCCCTAAAAAAACAAATTCCAAAATTTGGGCAAACAAATCGCAGTAACGTGTTTATATCACCTACCTCGCTTATATATTAATTGTCGAATCTGAAACGCGAGAGAGAAAAAGATTGAGCCACAAAGAGAGAGAGAAAGAGGAACAACCACTAGTAAAAGAACATCATATAGCCACTTCTCCTTCACGGTCACTTCGTGGCTTTTTTTTATAAATAGTGATGAAATAGTCACATAAAGTCACAGAAATGAAAAAACAGTAAAAACGTGACTAAGCCGTGGTCTAACCGTGGCAAAAATAGTCACGACACAGTCACATGAGTGACGTCACTAAACTAGTCACGAAATAGTCACTTTAAATTTATGATAACAAAGCCACAAAGTAAAAATATGATAAAATAATAACCAAACACCCACAATAAAAATATGTTACACGTCAAAGCCACAAAGTAAAAATGTGATCAAATGTGTTATCATGTTTAAATTTAATATCAGTTTTATAAGTTTAACTATACCAATTTCTTACAGCATAATTTTATTTATTCATTGTTTTACGCCTAATTATTTAAATTGAATTGGATCAGCGAAACAACAGATTATTTTGGTTTTTCCGGGTCACAAAAAATTAATCACCAAAAAAATATTTGGGTTCCCGGGTAAATAGAGTAACTTTAACATCAAAATTAATTTTCCCGGTTTAGGTTAAAAGCAAGAAAACCCTCTTCCTGATATCTCTGCCTCCATTCCTAACTTAACACTTAGAAAAAAAAATATCTCATTCTCAAATCTCTCACTCAACAAAACACACTTCAGAAACATTTAGGGTTTCTCCAATTCGAATCGCGATAACTCCGTCAGGCAAAGCCTACGACCGTCGTCGCACACGGCCTTCCGATTTAAATCTGCCGTATAAATCTTCTTCTTCTCTTCTTGATATGAGTTCCTTTAGATCCTATTTCAATGTATAGACGTTTAGGTTTTTGAGTCTATTCTTCAGATCTCCTTTCAATGTATATGTTCTGCTTTGTTTGCAAATATGCAATAGAGAAGGCTTGCAAGGTCTTCATCTTTGGGCTCTCCCATTCCTCCAGGTCCTTCCATGCCTCAAGGAGCTATTGGATCTGCAAGCGCAACATATTTAGCCGCAAACAACTACGCTCGTAGAATCGAAGAGGCACTACTACATACTGCCTCAAGAGATGCCCAACCACACCTCCATCCACGAAAAATCAATGGCGCTTTATGGTAATTAGTTAGCAAAATTCTATTAATGTTTATATCATGAATGTATAATCTTCTTTGTCTCTCATTCTTAATTTTTCTGTCGGGTTCGGTATAGACCCCTGTGTCCATGGATTAATCCGGATAACTTGGCAAAGCAACTACATGGGACCAAAGTCAAGCTGGAAATTTGTTTCTCAAGAGAGGAAAACTAACTAGTGGCAATCTTTTGTGGTAAGTGTTCAAAATTTATACTACTTTTTTTTACTCTACATAACTAAGTTCACTTACTCACAAATACTAATGTCTTCTTTTAATATTGTAGCAAAACTTCTATTGGAAGTCAAGGTACTCTTCAAATAACTTTCACTTTTGTATTATGTGGATGATGTTTTGTAAGTGTATGATGTCTGCACGTTTTCATTCACAATCCATAAGAGAACGTTCATTGTTTTAATTTAGTTTTTGTTGTGACTAGTTGTTTTTGACTTTTGATATGAATGTTTGTCTTTGATTGTTGGTTTATATTAATTTGGTTTTATATCCATTCACAGCGGGGTAAGTCAAGCAAATGACGCAATTATGGAATAGGCAGTGGTCAATACCGGGATTTTGATCCTTCTAAGACCTTCTCTTCAACGCAACCTCGACATGGACTTACGTATCTCTGGTTTGGGTAAGAACTCTGAAACTGTCAACACTAATGTTGAAACGCTCAAGACTGACATGAAGACACTCAAAGATGATATGATTGCCTTGAAGAGTGAGTTCAAGGACGAGATGGTTGCAACACGAGCTTCACTAAATGTGATTCTACAGGCTCTTGGGGTGAATTCTGCTACCCTCCAACATGTTAATCATACTCAACCTTCTGATCCTACTGCAACACCTATTAATCCCACTGTCCGAATGCCGCAATGCCTAACACTGCCTCGACCTCGACTCCACCTATGACTCGAGATCAACAAGCTGACTTTGAACAATGGTGTGCTACTCGTGACTTTACTTCACAAGCACTTAGATAAGCGGTGTGTCTCTTACTTTATTGTGTATCTTGTATTTTTAGCTTGCTTCACAAAATAATTGCATCTTTCGTAATACTTAATCACCTTTTGTAAGTTTTTTGGAATCTCATGGATCTTTTTTGTAAAACTTTGGAAATCTATGGTAGTGTATTATTGGTTTTATATTTCACGTTTCAGATTTTAGAATTTGTATTTCACGTTTCAAATTATAGAATTTTGGGGTGTAGGTTTCAATTTCTAAATTCATCACAATCACCAGATCACGGTGGTTTGTGGTTAGAAAAAGCCATCGTTTAGACACAAGTGCTTCGTGTCTACTTAGTCACTGAATAGACATGAACTGAATCATGGCTAACTGACCACAAAAATTTGCCTGACTATTCTGTGGCAATTAATGTCATGAAATACACGTGTCAAAATCGTGACTATAACGTCACGAAAAGCACGAAATATTTTAGTCCACGATCGTATAGACACGATTTTTTTCCGTGTCTTGTTGTGTCTGTGTGGTCATATAGCCACGAAAATGAGACCTTCTCCACGGAATATTCCATGGCTATAGGATCTATTTTTACTAGTGAACGTTAACCTGCCGTAATCGTTTCGATATTTTCTTTTAAGTTAAACTTATATATCAGCTTTCTCGTTAATTGTGTTGCGTTGGTTTATATGGGCCAAAGTAAGATTTTAATAAGGTTATATAAAATGTTTCTACACATCAGCATTGTGAACCATTCTGGAGATGACACATCAATTAAAACATGTAACCAATGAAAATATTTTAATTCTATTCCAATAATAATCATTAACCTATCAAATTAAAACATTAATACAGATCAGCTTTTTTCTAGGTAGACACATATTTGTTTTCTTAGATGATTCGATTTCTTCTTCTTTCTTATTAGCTTTCATCGTCCGTTCTGATCCAATCAATAGAAAGAGAGCCATGGGATCACCAGCACTACGGATTCAACGTTATTTTCACCAGTGTAACGAAAAGGGTTTGTGTGATCGTGTGTTAAAAACATTGGTATCGCCGACTTCATTCAACAAGGAGGAAGAGAGAGAGTTGGTGTTGAACGCTACCATCGCTGCAAGAAGGAGAGAGGAGAAGAGAGGTAGCCATGAGAGAGAGTATGGGAGAGCATGAGAGATCGTAAAAATAGAGAAACAGGAAGAAGAAAAGATGATGCCGAGAGATGGAGGTGGAAAGCGGGGAACCGGATGACAATCAACGGAGAAGGAGACGTTGCGAGGTGGTGGATCTGGTAGTCATTACTGTGACTGTGGGAGGCCACGGTGGTGGTGGAAGAGCAAAGTCGGAGTAGATCAGAGCTAGAGAAGAGAATAACAAGAAAGAGGAATAAGAAAATAAAGCAGTTTGGATAGGTGCCTTTGGAGGCTCGTTGGTGATGGATGTGACATCGAATTAAAAAGAAAAAAATAACCGCGTGATCACCATCAAGCCATGAGCTCGTAGCAACTGACGGAAGTCTGACCGAAGTTATATTCAAGAAGTTATGTGGGTTGCTTCCTACGCAAGAAATTACTAAAACTGCCCAAACCAGAAACCCTAGAAATCAGATTCGAGGTTGTCTCCTTGGAACAGTGTTTAGTAGTCCAAAAATTACCCGATCGAGCTGAGATTTGGTGGGAAGCTTCACGGTACTACTGGCTACAGATACAACGACGGGATTGTGATTTTAACGGTTAGTTGTGGTTTTTCACTGGTGTGTTTTGAGACATTTGTATGGAGTAAATAGTAACATTTTAATGTTTGGTTTGACAAGGGAGGTTGGATGGAGCTGAAGCTTTGTATGAGTGTTCTTGAATATTGGGACTGACATGGGAAAGGAGAAATGAGTTTCAACATTTAAGTGGCAAAGGAGGAAGAGAATTCTCAAGATAACAAAACACAAGAAGTTACGAAATATGAGGATATATCTGAACCAAAGAAAATGGAGATAGATGCTGAGATAAAAAAAAAAAAAAGATGATGAAAAAGCTGTGATTGAAGATAAATAATCAGAAGTTTATACAAATGGAGACAATGCTGATGATACTGAAAAAGCTGTGATGGAAGATAAAGAGTCAAGAGGTTAACTTGTGATTGTAGGCAAGACTAATCTTTTGGAAGAAGAGATGTTAGAGTTTTACAAATATTAAAATGCAGACTAAAAGACCACTAGAGTAAAATACATATCTTTGTTTTGGAAGAAGAGATGCTAGAGTTTTACAAATACTGAACTGAAGACTAAAAGACCACAAGAGTAAAGAACATATCTTTGTTCGAAATGCTTCATGTTGGAGCCATAATAATGAAGATGTTTCTTTGATGAAGAGATTGAAACTAGGAATCGATAGGTGAAACATTTTTTATTTATTTATTTACTCGTAGTTTTAATGCTACATAAGCATAACTATGATGTGATTTCGAATATGAGACATAAGTGGATATTGAAATATTTTTTGGTTTGAGTTTGAGGCGGATTATGTTTCAGAGAATTTCATTATGAGATTTTTATGGTATGATTTTAGGATTTTGTGATCCTAGAGTTTTTATTATTTAAATATATATATATTTTTTTAATGTTGACAAATTATGTTTTTAAGGAAAGTAAAAAATCAAAAATGACAATCAATCAATACATGCTTAAATTTTTTTTATTATTATTGCAAACAACATATTATATTATCTTTAAGATAATCTATATAATAATAACAATTTGAATAAATGCGAACAATAGTTGCGATTTTACGTCATACCTTTTCGTATAATATATATATATATATATATTTAATTTCAACGGTTGTGTCTCTCTAAAAAGTTGTGTTTGTTAAATATAGAGTTGTGTCTATTCAAATTTATATATAAATGACTTTTCATCATTGTATTCAAATTATCTTTAGTTTATATTTTTGATAGAAAATATTTACAGTTGCCTCTCTCTAAACAGTAAAAACAATTAATTGTATGTTTTACAAAAAGTTGCGATTGTTCATTGTAACGGTTTTTTGTAAAGTTGTAACTGTTCATTGTAGAGTTGTGTTTATTCGAATATCCGTATCTTTTAAAATCTCTATATATTTGTCTGTTTAAACTGATTTCATTTTTTGCCATCACACAAATTAATATAAAATTTTAATATCAACAGTTTTTATAGATTTCTAAATTATTCTCTAGCATTCATTCTTTTAAAAGTAAAGAAACTCTTCCAATTCTTGATTTAACTAAATATTTTTGGAATGATGAATCTAATTTACAACTTTTAGTTAATTTTAAATATAAAAATTTAATGTCTATATATAATAGCAATCCGAATAAATGCCACCAAAAGTTGTGTTTTTTCAACCGTACCTTTTTGATATTTTTTAAAAAAATTTGTAGAAAAATTAAATTGTGTGTTTTACAAAAAGTTGCGATTGTTCATTGTTGTAAAATTGCAACTGTTCATTATAAAGTTGCAACAGTTCATTGTAGAGTTGTGTTTATTCGAATATTCGTATCTTTTGAAATCTGGATATATTTGTTTTTTTGAACTGTTTTCACTTTTATTGTCATGACACAAAATAATATAAAATTTCAATATCAAAGTTTTTACAGCTTTCTAAACTACTCTCTAGCATGCATTCTTTTAAAATTAAATAAATTTTTCCAATTCTTGATTTAACAAAAGATTTTTGGAATGATAAATCTAATTTACAACTTTTAGTTAATTTTAAATATAAAAATTTCATGAAAATACCTAGAGTTTTTTTTCAAGAGTTAGATGGAATATATAGTGAGTTTTTAGATTTGACTTTTCAATATGGTAATAAAGATGTCTTCTATTTAAAAACAGTTTATATGGGTTATAAGGTGAAATCAAGTGCAAACACAAACGGTTGTATCTGTTCATTGTAAAGTTGTGTCTTTCACTATATTTTATTTATATATTTTCATCACAACTTTTCGGTCTAATAGGTGTGTCTATTTAAATAGTAATGTCTTTTGAACTCTCTTTATATTTGTCTCTTCATCAGTAACTGACAAGTTTGTTGAAACAAATTTTCCTTTTTATGTTGAATTTAAATAATTAAATATTAATATCTAACATTTAACGTTATTCTATAATCTAACTAAAAGTTAAGAAATGATTATAGCAATAGAGAAGTTTAATATAACTTAATATAGAATTTAAAGTTAGGAATATTTTTATTGTAACTTTTGTTAAAAAATAATTTAATATTCGAAATAATAATAACAGTATGAATAAATACGAACAACAGTTGTGACTTTGCTTAAAATTTTTTTTGTAAGAAAACTGTTTTTATTCAGTTTTTTAAACTCAAACAGTTGTATCTGTTTATTTTAGAGTTGTGTCTTTTAACTATATTTTGTTCATATTTTTTCATCACAACTTTTTGTTCTAATAGGTGTGACTATTTAAATAGTCATGTCTTTTGAACTTTATATATATTTGTCTCTTCATAAATAACTAATAAATCATTGTTCATTGAAACAAATTTTCCATTTTATGTTTAATCTAAATAATTTGAATATTAATATCAAATATTCAACGTTATTTTATAATCTAACTAAAATTTTAGAAATCACTATAGCAATATAGAAATTTAATAAAATTTAATATAGAATTGATAGTTGCGTCTATTTATCGTAACTTTTCGTTAAAACTATTTTGATATTTAAAATTTATATTATTTTGTTTTTCATTATAATTATTTAAAAGAAAATTATAATTACTCATTACAACCATTAGTTCAGTATTCTCAATTAGGATCACTTTGTCATATTGATTTTTTTAATTGTAACTTTACCATAATTTTTCATAATATATCTTATATTTATAATACTTTAAACAATGTTTTTAAATTTCAATGATTTTATGATGTATAATGTTAAATTTTTTTTATCTTTTTCTAAAATATTTCCTCCGCAACATCGTGGAGGGTATAAGTCCTAATTAAAATAAATAAAAAATAAAAAATAACCCACGGCATGGCGCGGATACTACCTAAATATGTTTTAAAGAAGCCACAATCGCATAGGCTCCCTTTGAAAATTTTTGTGTTTAGTGGAAACACTCTTCATGAAGCCTAACAATCACATAGGCTCCCTTGAAAACTCAAAAATATAAAACTTGTCATAAATTTATTTTTAGTATCAACTCAAATTCTAATTTCGTGCTCATATCCTGTGATGAGACCTTATAATAATATATAATTTAATAACAACTCAACAAACCAATCATAAAATGACATGTATGAGGATAGTCTCCCATGTAAGTCTCTCCCTCTCTCTTATTTTTTCTATTTTTTTTCTATTTTAATAGCATGAGACTGTGAGAGAGACTACCATTGGAGATAGTCTTAGCTTTTAAAATAAGTGGGATTAAAGTTATCCATTGAGAACAACGACAATAACGCAAGATGAAATATATACTCTCTTTGTTTTATAAAGAGTGTCATTTTGACACATTTCACACAAATTAAAAAAAGTTTGAATTATACATGTTTGTCCCTATTTAATAAGTATTTAATGATTTAAATTCAATAAAAATTTGGGTTTAGGGGTAAAAAAGAAAGTGTAGCATTAAAAAGCAGATTGGAAATGTAGAATGACACTCTTTCTGTAACAAAAAAATTTCTCTAAAATGACACTCTTTGTGAAACAGAGGGAGTATTAGTTTTCTATCTCCGGTGGAATCGATTCAGATCGTCATTATCTTCTTATGAAAAGGTGTCATCTAATCGATCTCGAGAACTAAGGTCGCCGTGTCAAAATCTGTTCATCTTTCACTCAATGTTCATCTCCGACGAAAACATTTCACGGACCTTGAAGGAGAGGCGAATCTAGATCGGAAAAATTATTGGGGTAGCGAAAATCTGAGATACTTAAGAAGAAACGAGGAAAATGCAGACGAAAATTATAGGGGAGATCAAAACAAGATATGGAATCCAAGAAGAAACAAAATGATTATAGAAAAAAATTAAGAGAGAGAGAGAAAGAGAGAGAGAGAGAGTGTGTCACAACCCGTTTCCAACCCTTTGGGTCTACACTAGTTTCCTTACCAAAAATTTATTTTAAAACACTTTTATATAATAAAAATACTAGTTACTCATATTTCCGGAAAACCATTCCTTGAATAAAAGCCTTAATGTATTATTTCAATAATCTTGTCAAAAGAAAATAGAAGAATGTCTTAAATAAAAACAAATCCGAACATAAAAAAAAGTTAGGAATTAACCGGTAAACTTATTAAACCCAATGTTCCCAAAATAACATCACAAAACGAGACGAACTTGTGCAACTACTCGAGATTCTCACCGAGACCTGAAGAGAAAAGATTAGGGATTGAGTAATTAATTACTCAGAGAGGTGGTCAACACTGCCCACCGAAACATAACCTTTCAAATATACTTTCACGCAACTTCCAAACACTAGCATAAAATCAGACAACAAGCAAATAGCTTTCGCTTGCGTGAAAGACTACGACATTCCACAACAATTATCTTTCAAGTATTTTACTTTGATTATAGGTTTGGCCATTAACACTTTTTATGGCTCCCAAACCTCATTGCTAGAAAACCACGGCCCGTAGTTCGATTCTTCCCGTACTGCTCATCAGCGGTTTATGACCTACAATGAACCGTCGGTTCATTACAGTCCAACATTCTCAATCCTGTTTTTAATTATTTTCCTAATAATTTTCTCACCATGAAGACTAAAGTACGACGTAAAACATTAACAGGCAACATGCATCTCACGTCCTCATATTACCATGCAGCAAGCTTTACGACTTAAAACACTAATATTCTACATGCAACTCACATAACCATATAACCATGCAACAAGCATTAAAACATTTAATTATTACTACTCTAACAACCTAGCAACCAACAATCAATAGTGTTTAACTTTAAAACTAACGCTTATCCGATGAGCAAAAGTGTAAATGAGGTGTTATGAATCCGCAAATCCCTCCCCCACCTGACTCTTGATTGAAAACGACACTAGGAACGGAGAGGTTGAAAGCGGTTAGCCTGAAACTTGCATAAGAAGAAAACTATTCAGCACCCTAGCTAATATGGAACTTGCGGATCATGAGGACCAGAACAAAGGAACCAAAGACTTACTTCCCAAGGAACCAACCGACCTAGCTTGCGGACCAACCAGAACAACAGCAACGAACTAACTTGCAGATGAAGAAGCCAACGACCTGACTTACGACAGAAGCAACAGATTAAAGAGACTAAAACAGTGACGTGAAGGAGATGGAAAACAGGTTAATGTTTGGATTTCCTTACCCAAACGAACCACCGATGATGGATATCGACTTTGGTGAGAGAAGTGAACGACGGAGACAAACGGTGACTCAAGCAGTGGTGACTACGGCACGACGTAACGTGGCGAACAACTCGTTTCTACTTTCTCACCAACAAGGACACACCACAACAAGGACAGCAACTTGATCTCAACGAGGATGGTGATGGTGACTTGAGATCCAGATTTACGGAAACAAGAGAGTGATCGAAGTTGGAACGAAAACTTTGAAAGCGGCTATGACGAAGAAGACAATACGTACACCCATATATACACACTCGCTTAGGGTTTTTGTTTAACACAGGGGCTGGGCCTTTACAGGGCCTAAATGGGTCTCACAGTTCTCCCCCACTTCGACGGAATTCGTCCTCGAATTCGATGTCCCTAGTAATGATACACTTCCATCCTTAAAAAGCTCTGGGTAGTTTTTCTGTATAATATTTTCAGATTCCCAAGACATCTCCTGAACCCCATCTCTCTCCCAACAAACTTGAATGGTCTTAGCTTTCTTCCCTCGAGTACCATTTTCCCTGCGACTTACAATTGATATCGGTTTTCCAGTTACCGATAAGTCTGACATAAGGTCCTCTGGTGGCTTTGAGACGATCAGTTTTGGTTCTGTTATCACCTTTCTCAACACAGAAACATGGAATACATCATGAAATGCCGCTAATTCATCTGGCAGGTCTAGGCGGTAAGCCACAGTGCCAATCCTCTCGGTGATAGGGTAAGGTCCCATATATCTCGGCTTAAGCTTTCCTCTCTTAGCCCAGCGGTTCAGTCCTTTAAACGTTCTCATTTTTAGATACACCAAGTCCCCAACCTCAAATTCTAAATCCTTCCGTCTTTTGTCTACATAACTTTTCTGGCGATCATGAGCTTCTTTAATTCTGTTTTTGAGCAGCTCTACTTGCTCAGTAGACTCTTGAACTATTTCAGGCTTAATGTCCCGACGCTCCCCCACTTCTGTCCAACAAAGTGGTGTACGACAAGGTCGTCCATAAAGAGCTTCAAATGGGGGCATGCCAATGCTGGAATAGTAACTATTGTTGTAGGCGAATTCCACTAAAGGCAAATATCTTTCCCAACGACCCCCCCAGTCGAGCATACAAGCTCTAAGCATATCTTCCAACGTCTGAATTGTCCGCTCAGATTGACCGTCTGTTTGCGGGTGATAAGTTGTACTTAAATGCACATTAGTTCCCAAGGCTTTCTGAAACGCTTTCCAAAACACTGATGTGAACTTTGGGTCTCTGTCAGAAACAATACTCATAGGAACTCCGTGAAGTTTAACTATCTCATCCAAGTACTTCTGAGCTAAGCGTTCGGCCGTGTCCTTTTTATTCACTGCTAGAAAATGAGCTGATTTTGTAAGTCTGTCTACAATTACCCAAACTGCATCTCACTTACTTATTGTCATTGGAAGCCCAGTAATAAAATCCATAGTCACCATATCCCATTTCCATTCTGGCAGTGGTAAACTCTGTAGAAGTTCACTTGGTACTCTATGTTCCGCTTTCACCAACTGACAAGTCGTGCACTTTGCTACCCAATCAGCTACTTCCCGCTTCATTCCCTTCCAATGATAATACCTTTCCAAGTCTCTATACATCTTAGTAGAACCGGGATGGATGGCAAAACGTGACTGGTGCGCTTGCTTCAAGATCTCTTCTTTCAGAACTTTACTATCTGGAACACACACCCGACCTTTAAAAATAAATGTTCCATTCTCTGCCGTGTGATAACCTCTAACTTCAGCTTCTATTGCTTTCTTCGTCTCAGCATCTTCCTTTTGAGCCTCACGGATTCTCCGTAGTAAATCAGCTTGGTTTACTGCTTTCAGACCCATTACATCGTCTTCAACAGAGGCTTCACAAATATTCAGACTCGATAAGGCTGAAACAAGCTCCTGCACCTCCCTAGTTCCATTCACGTCAGTTCTCCTTCTGCTTAATGCATCCGCAACCTGGTTAGCTTTTCCTGGATGATAAGCAATATCCAAATCATAGTCCGCAAGCAACTCCACCCATCTCCTCTGCCTCAAATTCAAATCTGCTTGTGTGAAGATATACTTCAGACTTTTATGATCAGTAAATACTTGCACCTTCTCTTCGTATAAGTAGGCTCTTCAAGCCTTAAGAGCAAAGACCACTGCAGCTAGCTCCAAGCATGAGTAGGATAATTAGTCTCGTGTTTTCGCAACTGCCTTGATGCATAGGCTATGACCTGACCGTCCTGCATGAGTACACACCCTAATCCAGTTCCTGATGCATCTGTATAAACAACATAAGGCACTCCAACCTTTGGTAAAACCAACACAGGCGTCTGTGTTAGATGCTCCTTTAACTTTCCAAAACTGGTTTCACAGGTTTCTGTCCACTCAAACTTTGCTTCTTTACACGTCAATTGCGTCAATGGTTTGGCTAAGCTAGCAAATCCCTCCACAAACTTCCGGTAGTACCCTGCGAGTCCAAGAAAACTACGGACCTCTGTAGCATTCTTGGGTCTAGGCCAATGAGTGATAGTCATGATCTTCTCTGGGTCAACAACTACCACTTTCTCTGAAATGATATGGCCCAAGAAACCAACCTGCTTTTGCCAGAAACTGCATTTTGCCATCTTTGCAAAAAGCTTTTGATCTCGTAGTGTCTGCAACACTAACCTTAAGTGCATAACATGCTCCTCCTTACTCTTTGAGTATATCAAAATATCATCAATAAAGACAATGACTAACTTGTCCTAGAACTCTCTGATATGTCTATATTTTGTCTCTCCTTAGCATATATTTATCATGCATTTAGCTAGGATAACACATTGTTTTGCTTCATTTTCTAGTCCCTTCTATACACTTTGCATGTTTAGGTAGTTCTTGCATCATCCTTGCATATATTTTGCATTTTGGAGTATTTCAGGTATATAGGAGACGTCGGGAACACATCGCTCGACCCATCCGCTTCACAACACTCCCGGAAGCGTCAACCGAGCTATCTCCGGGAAGCGTCAACCGAGCAATCCGTTCGAGCTGTTCCACTCGAGTGGGATTTAGCTTTCAACGTCTTCGTCAAGGTTGTAGGGAATTGAGTTATCTTTCCAACGCCGTTTATTTCAAGCCAATCGGAGGTGTGGTTCGAGAGTTATCATCGTTTTAGTGGATGTGTATACACCATGCTCCCCCGCCACACACTCCATCTTGTCTGATCGATCCATGCTCCCCCGCCACGCACTCCAGCTTGTCTGATCAAGCCATGCTCCCCCGCCACGCACTCCAGCTTGTCTGATCGTGCCATGCTCCCCCACCACGCACTCCAGCTTGTCTGATCGAGCCATGCTCCCCCGCCACGCTCTTCAGCCGTCCGTCCGAGCCATGATGACATTGCATTCCATTCTACGCGCATGGACTCGATCGCACATGTCGGGAAGAAAGACGTTTGGTTTCACACGCTTCAGGAGTTTACCGAACCGACGCTTTACCTTGTCGTTTTAAGTTTTAGGGTTTTCCATGTTGGAATACTATATATACATTTTGTTAAGTCTTTGCTGAGACATCTTATCTTTTATTCTCGTATTGTTTTCTTTCCCAGAAGGTTTTGACGCTAGCCACCAAAAAAACGTTCTCAGACCTTGTATTCCGACACCTTTGAGTTTATTCAGTATTTTCATTTGATTTCTTTTACAAGTTGTTCTTTACTTTTTAATCTATCTAAGAATGCTTGTTTCAATATTTTCTGAGTTTGTATTGTTGATGATGATTTTCGGATCTGAGTAGTGTAGTAGTTCTTGAGGATGGGATAGATTAGGTGGAGGATCTTAGGATGTAGAGTGTTTAAGCTTTGATTTTTATGATTCTCTTCTAGACTAGTGTTAGAAATGCTAGTTTCTCTCTGATCAATTGGGACTAGGTTCGAGACATTTCCACACCCAAAAGGTGTTTTATGAAATGTCTGACCAACTAGTGCCAGAGACTTACGTTCCTAGCCTAAGAGATTAGTTGTCTAGGATGTTTGTTGACATGAACGAACTTGTTTGTCATGCCTGCTCAACCATGTTTCTCTAGCGAGAGCTGGGTATGGAAATGGTTGAGTCTGAGTAGCTTTTACCAAGAGATTGGATTAACTAAGTTGATATGTTCATTGTCTAGGGATAGATTGCTTGTGGCATGTTCAACACTTTGTAGACTAGGAGACTTCACCGACATCAATTACTCCCATCCGTAGGACCTCTTTCTTCTTGATATTTATTACATTCCTGAGACTGTTTCGTGTCTTGCCTTTTAGTTCATGCTTAGACTCGTTTTCTATTTTCATTCATTTTCGCTTCCTGTCATACATTCGCATTTCTAGTTCTAGAACACATTTCTGTTTTGCACTCAGATCATTCTAGGACTGTTAGACAAACACTCTTTTATATTGGCTTAACTTGTGATTCCTTGATTGCATCTTGAGTGATAGTAAAGTTTCCCAACTGGATTGACACCTTAAGTACTACAACTGCATAAGGTTAATTGAACCTGCTAGGATAGACACACGAAAATCCTAGTATCAATTTGGCGCCGTTGCCATTTGGGATTCATTTTGCTACATTTAAGATTTCAAGTTTTGTAAGATTAAGTTCTATCCCACTTCTCATTCTGAGTACTGACTTGTTTTGGTTGTCTGCTTGTTTGTTTTGATTCTCAGGAACCTGTTGATTGCAACGTTGCATGCACACCAGATCAAGAGGACATCAGAACCTCCTTCCTGCTATCGATGATATCAATCGGTTACAGAGACCACGACAAGCTCGTCAACTCACTGATCATCCCGCACCCGTCACAATGGAACAACCGAATGGACCACATCCGGGACCGCGAAACATTGGTGCTGGGGATGCACCGAACACTCATACTCAACGTGCTGGAATCGTCCCTCCCGCCGTGCAGAAAAATAACTTCGAAATCAAAAGTGGTCTGATCTCCATGATCAAAGGAAACAAGTTTCACGGGTTGCCTATGGAGGATCCACTCTACCACTTGGACGAGTTCGACCGCCTGTGCAGTCTCAACAAGATCAACGGCATGAGTGAGTATGGTTACAAGTTGCGCCTCTTTCCATTCTTCCCAGGAGACAAGGCTCATCAATGGGAGAAAAACCTTCCCAAGGGATCAATCACCACTTGGGATGGTTGCAAGAAAGCACTCTTGGCCAAGTTTTCTCCAACTCCAGAACAGCACGTCTCAAGAATGAGATTTCCATCTTCACTCAGAAGAACTCAGAATCATTCTGTGAAGCCTGGGAGCGTTTCAAGGGTTACTATAGCCAGTGTCCACACCATGGTTTCAGCAACGAGTCACTACTGAGTACTCTCTACCGTGGTGTACTACCAAAGATCCGTATGCTGCTTGACACTGCTTCTAATGGTAATTTCCTGAAAAAAGACGTTGAGGAAGGATGGCAACTGGTGGAGAATCTCGCTCAGTCTGACGACAACTACAATGAAGACTATAACCGCACAGTTCGCGGCGACGCTGGGTCTGAGGAGAAGTACAAGAAAGACCTCAAGAATGTCAATGAGAAGCTTGACCGTATCAAGGTAAGCCAGCAGAGGAGCATCCACTTTGTATCTGAGGATGATCCTTTCCAAGTTCCAGATGGGGAGGGTGAGCAGACTGAGGAGGTCAGCTATGTCCAGAATCAGGGTGGGTAAAACAAAGGTTACAACCAATACAAGGCAAACCCCAATTTGTCTTACCGAAGTAAAAATGTTGCCAATCCACAAGATCAGGTGTATCCGCCTCAACAACAACAACAAGGGCAACAAAAACCTTATGTGCCTTACAATCCAGGATTCGTTCCTAAACAACAGTTCCAGCAGGGTTATCAGGCTCCCTCAGGACCACCACCAGGATTCCCCCCTCAACAAGTTTAGCCTACTACAGCCCCAGATCAAGAAATGAAGCAAATGATGCAACAACTTCTTCAGGGCCAAGCTAGCGGTTCTATGGATACCGCTAAGAAGTTTGCTGACTTTAGTCAAAGGATGGAATGTTCATATAATGATCTGAACGTCAAATTTGAAGCTCTGAATTCGAAGATAAGGTATATTGAAGGCCAATCCGGTTCCACTTCTGCACCAATACCTGGCCAATTCCCTGGAACAGCAGTTCAAATCCCCAAGGACTATGCTACTATCCATGCTATCACCACCCAAGCTGTAGATGTACGGCTCACTGAGGAAAATGAGAGTTTAGATGGGGAGGATTTTCTTCAAGATGAAGTTCAGATAAAGGATCCCGTCAAGGTGCTCAAGGATCCAATTGAGTCAGCCAAGCAATCTGATCCTCAAGCTACGAAAAAACCCGCTGCTCCCAAGGATAAACCTGTGAGATTCACTCCTCCACCAGACAAGCCACCTCTAGCATTGCCAGTGAGGTTTAAGAAGCAGCTTACTGAGAAGTATAAAACTCTGTTCGAAAAACAAGTCAAGGAGATTGAATTGAGGATGCCATTGCGTGATGGATTCGCACTTGTTCCTCACTACCAAAAATTCGTCAACGACTTAGAGATGGAGAGATCAAAAGAAGTTCAAGCCATGTCGGTACTAAGTCTTGAGTGCAGTGCAATCATTCAGAAGAAGATTGTACCTAAGAAGCTCAAAGATCCTGGATCATTCACTCTACCTTGCACCCTTGGACCTATGTCTTTTGATAGGTGTCTATGTGATCTTGGCACTTCAGTTAATCTTATGCCACTCTCTGTAGCTAAGAGGTTGAGTTTTACAAGGTTTAACGGTTGCGACATCTCCATCATCCTTGCAGATAGAACAATGAGACTTCCACATGGTATCTTAGAAGATTTACCTGTCAGGATTAGAGACGTAGAAGTGCCAACCGACTTTGTGGTTCTGGAAATGGATGAAAAATCAAAAGATCCTATGATATTAGGAAGACCATTCCTGGCGACTGTTGGAGACATCATTGATGTCAGAAATGGAAAGATTGATCCTAATCTGGGAGACGACTTCACTATGAAATTTGACATCAAGGATACCTTGAAGAAACCAACAATAGGAGGACAAGTCTTCTATATTGAAGAGTTGGATCAGTTGGCTAACGAGTTGTTGAAGGAATTAGCTGAGGAGGACCATCTCAAGACTGCTTTGACCAAGGAAGGAGAAGAAGGGTTCCTGCATAAGGACACCACTTGCTGCAAGAATCTGCTAGACTCCCACAGAGAAACGGATGGACCAGAGGAGTTCGAGCAACTATCTGGTGCGGAGGAGGTTTGTGCAGTTGAGGCAGAGACTTCAGAACGTGAGACCTCCCACTCGACCAACGTTTTATCTCACTCGCCCAACACCCCATTCGAGCCGTGCACCATCGTTTTTGTTCGAGACCTCCACCATTCATATTCGGTCGAGCCATCTCCGTTACTCCTGTCCTGTTGCCCCCGTGAAGATCCGCTCGAGTCACGCTCCAACATCCACTCTCGAACCATTGCTGTTACTTCCACTCGAGCCAACACCCTCTCTTGCTCGAGTCAGCAGTGTTGTCTCGACCAGAGCCTACCACCGTTGCTTCCTCACCTGTTCCGGCGAAGCCTCACTCGAGCCGTTTCCGCTGAACTCCATTCGACCTGTACGCTCGAGCCAATCTCTCTCTGTAGTCGTTCAATGTCAGTCTCACTCTGCACTCGCCCAACTGCCTCTCTCGAGCCACACTCGCCGTCGTCCTCGTACCTGTCAATCGAGCCGATCTCACAATCACCAAACGAGCCACTGTCAAACCTATGCGACTCGACCCACACGACAAAGATGTTCCGCTCGGTCCACCATCCCAAAACTGTCACCGTTCGAGCCACTCTCGATTCCACTCGATCCGTTGTCCCGGAGCTGTCACCCACTCGATCGGTTTATCCTCTCTATGCACTTTCAAGTTTTAAATTTCATAATTGCTCTTGCTACTTGCTCACTAATATATTAACATTTAGCTTTGAGTTCATTATGTCTCAGAGAAGTACGAAGAGTACCGAGATCATACATGAGATGAGAGAGGCGTATGATTGTGTAGGTGGACAACGCTCATCTCCTAAATCCATGGAAAAGCGTTTCTTGGAAATGAAAAACTTTGTAGAAGAAGCTGTTCAGGGTTTAGGACAAGCAGCAAGGTCAAGCAGCCCTGTCAAACCGCTCACCAAGAGCAAGAGTCGCGGGAAGAGACCAGTACCAGTTTCTAACTCAAGAGAGGAGGACAATGATTACGAACAGGAGGAACCTGAGTTGCATTCGGGACAAGCGCCCAGGAAATCTGTAAGAAGGAAGGCAAGAGACAGGGCGTTCAGCAGTTTCACGAAGACGTTCACGAACTTCATGCGTAAGTTCAGCTGTTCAACATCCACAACCGCCATCCCTAGGTTCATCCCCGACGACATCAGACCAATGCCCGGACGTCCCTCTGCGACCCTAGAGCGAACACCTTCTCTGATTCCCTCTCCAGCACGTCAATCTTCATATGAGCTCGAGATCGTCAGCCTTCACCCATTCCTTGACGCCACTCGTCACACGAGTCTAGGGAGAGACAGAGACGCGGTTCGCGAGGCTCCAGAGCCTTTTCTAGTCATCGATCAGTGCGTTGTTCTGCAGCTCAAGATGAGCAACGAGTTGAAGCTCAGGGTGATCATCAGGGTATGCACGGGGTTGAGCAACAAATCGAACATCAAGGTGATTATCAGCCTACGGAGGTTTTTGTATTGGTATCGGACCATGGTGAGTCCAGAGTCGATGACATGCAGTGTGACGAGCAGCCGAACATGTACCAGAACACGCAAGCGGTTGAGCAGCAAGTCGACCAACCAACTGAGGTCACTCCCGCGGATCCCAAAAAAAAAAAGGACAGAGTCAGTTTCACGCCCCTCCTTGGGCGAGCACAGACTCCTTCTTCTACTACTGAGGTACTCCAACCTTCCCTTTGTACATACCATTTCATTCCTGCATTGTTTCTGTTGTGATTCTTAATTCCTCCTACAGATTTTTCTTACACAAGAGACTGTGTAATTTAAGTTTGGGGGAGGGTTTGAGATGATGTATCTGATGTTGTGTTCTGTGATTCTTATTTCATATTTTTGTATCATATCATGTTTGAGTCTGCATTCATTTATTTGCATAGAAAAACCAAAAAAAATGAAAAAAATCAAAATTTCCACAAAAACAGAGTGTTCATGTAGCTTGCACTTGCATATTAGGACTGAGTCTAGTGTTATTTAGGGTTGTTGCATTTAGCATAGGGGTTGATGATGATTGTAACCTTGGTAGCATGCTGAATTCAATAGGATAGGATCAAGGCCCTTGTTATTAGTTCTTTGATGCATGTTGATTGAATTTGAAAATGTAAGATTGAAGCATGTTTTGAATTGGCGTCATTCCCTATCTATCTGAACCTAATCCTGACTTGCAATTATCTTGTTATGCATTGAAGTTGAACTCATGGATACCATATACATACTTGGATTGTCTTTCACATTTTCACCACCCTTGTCAATCCAAGTAGCTGATTCCCATCTTTGGAACAGTTCCCCACACCCTTAACCAACCGTTCTTTCAGGTCAATTGTATTCTCGAGTGTCAGGCCTTTTTCCGAGTTGAGCTTGTTAGAAAGTGTTAGGTTCTAACCGACAAGAGTAGGATCTTGTGTAGTTCTAGTTCGCGTTATCCGGACTAGTAGGACTAGGTGAGAACTCGATTTTGGGTATTGGGTATGGATTTGTGCAGAAAAGCGAAGAGTAAAAAGAAAGTTAAGGGTAGAAAGTCTTTAGGAGGGGGATGTGATTTCAAGGTTTACATGTCTAGTAAAGGATTTGGGTTGATCGAAATAATCAGTTATTGGTTCTGGGCATTAAACGAAAAGATTAGACAAAGAAAATAAAGTAAAATGTTTAAAATGTCCAGAGTCCTTAGAAGAAAAGAAAAAGAACCTTACTGATAGTAAAGATTTCCCAATCCGCTAGAATGATAAGAAGTGAACTCCTCCTAAGACCAAGTCTAAATAATGAAAGAATGGGTTTGAGATGAAGTTTCTGATGAAGGGTAGAGATGGGACCAACTTCGGTTTGGAATGTTCTTTGGGTAGACAGGACGCTGCTCTTGTATGTATCAGTTGGTTTCAACCTTTAGCCTTTTCTTAAGCTCAACTCCTTTTCGTGAGAGAACCTTGTTCTGAATTGATAAACCACCTGAGAAGGAGACCATCTATGTCTCTGACCTTTTACCCTAGCCAAATGAGTTCAATGACATTGCTTAGCTAGATTCACGGTTCTCTGTTAATGAATGTTAAAGGGAGTGATTGATAGGATTTCATGTGTAGATTAAACAAATGAAATTCCTTCACCATGCATCATAGAACTAAATACAAGGACATTGATTCTAACTATTTTATTTAGCTTGTTTTAGGTTCTGAGACCCCATTTTCACACCTCTCTTCCATGCTCTACTCTTTATTGTTTGCTTGAGGGCAAGCAAAGAATAAGTTTGGGGGAGTTGATATGTCTATATTTTGTTTCTCCTTAGCATATATTTATCATGCATTTAGCTAAGATAACACATTGTTTTGCTTCATTTTCTAGTCCCTTCTATACACTTTGCATGTTTAGGTAGTTCTTGCATCATCCTTGCATATATTGTGCATTTTGGAGTATTTCAGGTATCTAGGAGACGTCAAGAACACATCACTCAACCCATCCGCTGCACAACACTCCCGGAAGCGTCAACCAAGCTATCTCCAGGAAGCGTCAACCGAGCCATCCGTTCGAGCCGTTCCACTCGAGTGGGATTTAGCTTTCAACGTCTTCATCAAGGTTGTAGGGAATTGAGTTATCTTTCCAACGCCGTTTATTTCAAGCCAATCGGAGGTGTTTTTCAAGAGTTATCCTCGTTTTAGTGGATGTGTATACACCACGCTCGAGCCATGCTCCCCCGCCACGCATTCAGCTTGTCTGATCGAGCCATGCTCCCCCGCCACGCACTCCAGCTTGTCTGATCGAGCCATGCTCCCCCATGATTTCATTGCATTCCATTCGACGCGCATGGACTCGATCGCACATGTCGGGAAGAAAGACGTTTGGTTTCACACGCTTCAGGAGTTTACCGAACCGACGCTTTACCTTGTCGTTTTAAGTTTTAGGGCTCTCCATGTTGGAATACTATATATACATTTTGTTAAGTCTTTGCTGAGACATCTTATCTTTTATTCTCGTATTGTTTTCTTTCCCAGAAGGTTTTGACGCTAGCCACCAAAAAAACGTTCTCAGACCTTGTATTCCGACACCTTTGAGTTTATTCAGTATTTTCATTTGATTTCTTTTACAAGTTGTTCTTTACTTTTTAATCTATCTAAGAATGCTTGTTTCAATATTTTCTGAGTTTGTATTGTTGATGATGATTTTCGGATCTGAGTAGTGTAGTAGTTCTTGAGGATGTGATAGATTAGGTGGAGGATCTTAGGATGTAGAGTGTTTAAGCTTTGATTTTTGTGATTCCCTTCTGGACTAGTGTTAAAAATTTCTAGTTTCTCTCTGATCAATTGGGACTAGGTTCGAGACATTTCCACACCCAAAAGGTGTTTGATGAAATGTCTGACCAACTAGTGCCAGAGACTTACGTTCCTAGCCTAAGAGATTAGTTGTCTAGGATGTTTGTTGACATGAACGAACTTGTTTGTCATGCCTGCTCAACCATGTTTCTCTAGCGAGAGCTGGGTATGGAAATGGTTGAGTCTGAGTAGCTTTTACCAAGAGATTGGACTAGATAAGTTGAGATGTTCTTTGTCTAGGGACAGATTGCTTGTGGTATGTTAAACACTTAGTAGACTAGGAGACTTCACCGACATCAATTACTCCCATCCTTAGGACCTCTTTCTTCCTGATATTTATTACATTCCTGAGACTGTTTCGTGTCTTGCCTTTTAGTTCATGCTTAGACTCGTTTTCTATTTTCATTCATTTTCGCTTCCTCTCATACATTCACATTTCTAGTTTTAGAACACATTTCCGTTTTGCATTCTGATCATTCTAGGACTGTTAGACAAACACTCTTTTATATTGGCTTAACTTGTGATTCCTTGATTGCATCTTGAGTGATAGTAAAGTTTCCCAACTGGATTGACACCTTAAGTACTACAATTGCATAAGGTTAATCGAACCTGCTAGGATAGACACACGAAAATCCTAGTACTCTCGAAAGACGCTATTCATGAGCTTCATAAATGCTGCAGGGGCATTAGTCAATCCAAAAGGCATGACAACAAACTCATAATGCCCGTAGCGTGTCCTGAATGCTGTTTTTCTAACATCCTCCTCAGCAATACCAATCTGATGATGTCCCGATGCCAAATCTATCTTTGAAAACAAGGATGCTCCTTGAAGTTGGTCCAAAAGCTCATCAATGCGTGGTAAGGGATACTTATTCTAAATAGTCACCTTATTCAACCCACGATAGTCTATGCAAAGTCTGAAAGTTCCATCTTTCTTCTTAACAAACAGAACAGGCACTCCCCACGGAGAACTACTTGGTCTCACAAATCCAACTGCTTCTTTAATTCCGCCATTTCTGTTGGAGCTAAACGGTAAGGCGCCTTGGATATTGGAGCAGTCCCTGGGTCCAACTCAATAGTGAAATAATCTCCTCTATCTGGTGGTGGTCCTTTGAGCGGTTCAAAAACATCTGCATATTCTGATGCTACAGGAATGTCATCCAACTCTACTGTTGTGTCTCCCCCCTCAATAGAAATTGTCGCCAAATATGCTTCAGGCCTATTCCACTGTAACTCCTCTGTGTGAATCATCAAAATAATAGGTATCCCGTTATTTGTTACAACTCCCAGAAATACCAAATTCCCTTCACTTCGGTTAATGGTAACCCGTGCTCCCCGGCAGTCCAAGTTGGCGTCATGTCGCTTTAACCAGTCTATGCCAAAAATTACTTCATAGCGTCTCAACTCCATCTCAATAAAATTACCAAGTAACTCTACTCCTTCTATCACCACATGAACATCCCGATAAGTCCTTGATGATCCTACTACTTGAGTTCCCGCAGTTTCAATTCTGAGAAAATTGTCAATCATGCCATGAACTGTACTAATATTTGTCTCCTATGCCACTTTTGTGAAACCATTTTCCCGTCTGCCATAGAACCTTACAAAAATACATATTTGCCCTTTTCCCATTGTTTGCGACGTTTAAGTAATTGAAAGAGAAAAAATTAAAAAAGGTAAAGTTAGCAGTGGTCTTAGTTATCTCATCGGGTAATGCAACCCTTAGGCATGCAAGAGGTCCATGGAACCAACTGTCTATTTTTTGCCTGTCTCTTTAATTATTCCTGCTCTCTCTCTCTTCTCACAAACCACCATCGAGACTTTACATCTTCCGCCAACCGCCGTCACTATTTCCTCCAAAAACGTTCGATTTCGAGTCACTAAGTGATGAATTACTTCATCCAGACCCTTCTACAGGGTAATCCTCCATTGTTGCCTCTACCCGCCGCGACGGGGGAACCGTCGGCTATAGTGGAAGCGACAGGGGAACCGTCGACGACTAGTACGGAGATTCATAAACCCAGACAAAAGTAAATCGGTTGTCCATCAACTAGAATCAATTTATTTTGGTGTTCGTTAAGTGTTTTTTACCTGAAACAATTTGAACTCTACTAAAATTCCATTTTTTTGCTCATTTATTGTGTTTGAATTCGACGTTCTAGGTTATGCTCATTTTGGGTTATGTCCTTTCAAAAGATGTTGTCCTCCAAAATATGTCTACCAACGATGTCCATCGTGATTTTATATGGTCCACCAAATTTACCTTTCCAAATTTATGGCTCTGCTAACCGCACTATGTGTCCATCGTGCAGGTTGAATCCATTGGTGGAGCATAACCAAAATATCTGGTTTGTCTACAACGACCATGTTTGTATTCGTCTGTCGTTCATGTTGTTAATAGCATGAGTCCCTGACTACCAACTTCTTTATTGTGCCGCACAAGTCTCATGAAGAAGATGGCGCAGGGAATGCTGTTTCTACTATCGATGAAAAACAAATCCAACAGTCTACGTCTGATGAATATGCATGTTGTACGAACCTTTCCCAACCGGAGGACAAGAACATACACCTTAGGTATTTTGTCCACCATTTACTGACAAGTTATTGCAGGTCCTCATATCCGGTTAACCAAAAAAGATTCTTATTTTAGGTCTCATAGCGAATCAGTTCGTGTAAATAATGTTGATCCATTGATGGACGAGATTCGACATTCGAGGTACATGTCCATCACAGTTGACAGTTCGGTAAACACATTTGAGAAGCCTAGGTATATGTCCATTCACTTGTTGACAAGTTATTGGAATGACTGTCTTTTCCGAGACGCAATATGTTTCAGTTTGCTGTTCTTATGTCAATTATGCTCGCTCTTCTTTCCTTCCTACTCGTAATCGTCACCTCAATCAACAACTTCACTGGGTGATTTACGACTTTTATGTCTACCGATGGACTTTTCATCCGGTTTAGGTAGACATAGTCTTTCTCCGTTTGCTTATGGTTCTCTCTAGTTTCTGGGATAGGGGTATTTTCGTCAACTCACTCATTCTCATAACAAACAAACTGGCATTTTTGAGAAGGAAAACAAAAAATGGCATTCTAAACAACTTTTTTGGAAAAAATGGCATTCTTGCCCAAAATCCCTTGAATTCTCCTCCGTTTTTCTGTAAAATCAATCCCGGAATCCCAATTCCTCACCAAATTGGGGCTCACAAAGCAATGCATAGCTCCAGTGTCAAACATAGTATAGGCAGAAACTCCTCCAATAAAAACCGATCCTACATAGTTTTTATTTTTTTGTATATATTTAACTAAGTATCCCACATACTCAAAAGACCACATGCAATTACTAATATCCAAACAGAAATCACAAGAAGCTTTAGATTGGACTTACCACCCATCGGTTCCGCACCATCCTCGTCTGCTACAGCATACACCCGAGATCCAATTGCTTGCCTTTTAGGAGGTGGAGGCAAGATTCCTTGGTTTTTACTGCCTTGATGTCCGCCTATTATATTCCCTCTGCATTCCCGTGCAAAATGACCTGGCTTTCCACACCTCCTGTAATTATTGTCTCTCTCTGAACAATTCGCCCACGTATGACCAATCTTCCCACAATGGAAACACTTCCCAGAAGTACTCCAGCACACTCCTCCATGCCTCTTTCCACACATGTTACACTGTTGGTTATTCTTTCCCGATCCTGCACCACGGTTATCTCCTGCTCGCTTAAGTGATTTTGCTCCCTTGGTTGCTTTCTGCTGTGTACTCCTAAGGTCATAAGCTTCCTCCTCAAGTCCCCTCTCAACCATAGCAGCCTGCTCAACTAGCTCAACCATGCTATTACATCCTCGAACAGAGCAACGATTACGAATATTAGAACTCAACCCTCTCATAAATCTCCATACTCCCTCCCAATAAACCTCCTCAGACGGGTGAACTCAACATCGTACTCTCTGACCGTCATTGTGCCCTGTCGAAGCTCCAAAAACTCACATTCTAGCTGATCCATAGCTTCCCGAGGAAAATACTTCTTATTGAACTCCTCTAGAAAATCCTCCCATGTGGGCTCATAATCAACTGGAAAGCTCCTCTCAACATTTCTCCACCAATTATCTGCATCTCCGTGCAGGTAATGCACAGCGAGATCCCTTCTAAACTCCACAGGGCATCTTGCTGACCTAAAGTTTTTCTCCAACATCCGCCTCCAATCATCAGCTCCTGCTTGATCATTTCCACCACTAAAGTACTCTGTCCCCATGGTGCCCATGAGTTTCATTGTCTCAAAATAAGAAAACTCTGCCGGTGGCGGTGGTGGCTGACGCTGTCGAGGTGTAGCAACTGGAGGTGCTGGCGGTGGCTGACGGGGTGCCGCTTCTCTAGGTGGTGGTGGGGGTGCATACACAGGTCGGTCCAAAATCCCCCGCATCATGTTACGGAGCTCCTGCATTTCAGCACAATTTGCAGCGATATCAGCCGTGTTGGCTGCAACCAGAATCTCTCCTCCTTGTGGCTGAACTCGCTCATTAGCTGGAGCGGCATCAATTGGGTTTACTCTAGGGTTTGCAGGACGCCTTCCTCTTGATGCCATTCTCTGTTCACACAAGGCCAAACATAAGAAGCACTGCCATAACAAAACTTTACAAACACACTAACACAAGTCTCACTTTGGGTGTTTTTTTTTTTTTTTAATCCGGAGTCTCCTTTTTTTAAAAAAATGCTGAAAACTTTCCTTATAAAATACTTTAGAAAAAAAGAAAAAGAAAAAACTTAGCCTTCCAGATCAACACCGGCTTGACTTTAACCTGGCTCTGCTACCAAGATTGTCACAACCCGTGTCCAACCCTTTGGGTCTACACTAGTTTCCTTACCAAAAATTTATTTTAAAACACTTCTATATAATAAAAATATTAGTTACTCATATTTCCGGAAAACCATTCCTTGAATAAAAACCTTAATGTATTATTTCAATAATCTTGTCAAAAGAAAATAGAAGAATGTCTTAAATAAAAACAAATCCGAACATAAAACAAAGTTAGGAATTAACCGGTAAAATTATTAAACCCAATGTTCCCAAAATCACACCACAAAGCGAGACGAACTTGTGCAACTACTCGAGATTCTCACCGAGACCTGAAGAGAAACGATTAGGGAGTGAGTAATTAATTACTCAGTGAGGTGGTCAACACTGCCCACCGAAACATAACCTTTCAAATATACTTTCACGCAACTTCCAAATACTATCAAAAAATCAGACAACAAGCATATAGCTTTCACTTGCGTGTAAAACTAAGACATTCCACAACAATTATCTTTCAAGTATTTTACTTTGATTATAGGTTTGGCCATTAACACTTTTTATGGCTCCCAAACCTCATTCCTAGAAGACCACGGCCCGTAATTCGATTCTTCCCGTACTGCTCGCCAGCGGTTTATGACCTATAATGAGCCCGCCGGTTCATTACAGTCCAACATTCTCAATCCCGTTTTTAATTATTTTCTTAATAATTTTCTCACCATGAAGACTAAAGTACGACGTAAAACATTAACAGGCAACATGCATTTCACGTCCTTATATTACCATGCAGCAAGCCTTACGACTTAAAACACTAATATTCTACATGCAACTCACGTAACCATATAACCATGCAACAATCATTAAAACATTTAATTATTACTACTCTAACAACCTAGCAACCAACAATCAATAGTGTCTAACTTTAAAACTAACGCTTATCCGATGAACAAAAGTGTAAATGAGGTGTTATGAATCCGCAAATCCCTCCCCCACCTGACTCTTGATTGAAAACGACACTAGGAACGGAGAGGTTGAAAGCGGTTAGCCTGAAACTTGCATAAGAATAAAACTATTCAGCACTCTAATATGGAACTTGCGGATCAAGAGGACCAGAACAAAGGAACCAGAGACTTACTGCCCAAGGAACCAAACGACCTAGCTTGCGGGGCAACCAGAACAACAGCAACGAACCAACTTGCAGATGAAGAAGCCAACGACCTGACTTACGACAGAAGCAACAGATTAAAGAGACTAAAACAGTGACGTGAAGGAGATGGAAAACAGGTTAATGTTTGGATTTCCTTACCCAAACGAACCACCGGTGATGGATCTCGACTCCGGTGAGAGAAGTGAAGGACGGAGACAAACGGTGACTCAAGCGGTGGTGACTACGGCTCGACGTACGTGGCGAACAACTCGTTTCTACTTTCTCACCAACAAGGACACACCACAACAAGGACAGCAACTTGATCTCAACGAGGATGGTGATGGTGACTTGAGATCCAGATTTACGGAAACAAGGGAGTGATCGAAGTTGGAACGAAAACTTTGAAAGCAGCTATGACGAAGAAGACAATATGTACACCCATATATACACACTCGCTTAGGGTTTTTGTTTAACACAGGGGCTGGGCCTTTACAGGGCCTAAACGGGTCTCACAGAGAGAGAGACAGAGAGAGAGAGAGGAGAAGACTGAGCAAGCAAAAGGTGAACATATAAAGATTTTTTGTGTAACACATCATTGAGAACTTGAAGAATAAACATCCAAAAAATGATTTGATCAAATCTTTGATATGGCAACTAGCTTGGAGCTACAACAAGACTAAGTTTGAAGAGAATCTCAACAAGGTGAAAGAATATAACATTGACATCTAGGATTTACTGATTAAAAAGAAACCTGAGACTTGGTTAAGACCTTTCTTTAGACTTGGAAGTAACTGTGAGGATGTTGATAACAACGCCATAGAATCATTCAACACATCAATTACAAAAGCAAGAGCTAAGGTAATTATTCCAATATTGGAAAGAATTAGGAGGCAAGCTATGCATCGAATGGTGAAGAGATATAACAAATCCAAGAATCACGAAGGCAAGTTTACAAAGTATGTTGCCAAGATTCTCGCAAAACATAAGAAAGATGCAGACAAGTGTTAAACAACTCCAGCAACTCATGGAGTTTACGACTTATGCTTTACGAAATGATTATTCGGTGAACACACAAAGAAAAAAGAACATGTACATGTGGTAAATGGCAAATCAGTGCGATTCCATGTGAGCATTCTTATGAAGAAATGATTGATTACGACGTGAATGTTGAAGATTATGTATCAGGATTTTTTAGCACTAATATGTGGCAAGGTACACGGACTATTAAATTTTTACTATATTAATTGAATAAAAATATAAAACAAACTTTATAAAGTGTAAAAAAATTACATTGTCATGTTATTGGTCTTAAGATAAATGTTTAATTTTTCAGTAAGGATAAATTTGTAATTTAAATATTAGACTAATAAAATCTTTGAAATAATTATTAATTTTGAAAATATATATATTTTCTCTCACTAATTAGTTATGGACGAAAATTACTAACTAATTTTTAAAAAAATTGTAAACCAATTAGAATTTAAAAACTAAGATTTTTCTATCTAAATATACAATATAGTTATTTTAAATAACTATATTTGGAAGATTTTGTTAAGATTTTAAATTATGATTCTCCTATTGTCTTTCTTTTATTTCGTTTACAAATTGTATTGAATCATCATTTTATACCTTAGTATACAATAAGATTATTTTTATTAACTAAATTTCGAAGATTTTTTTAAGATTTAAATTATGATTCTGCTATTATCTTTCTTTTCTTTCATTTACAAATTTTTTTGAATTATCATATAGATTAATAAATATGTAGAATTTTTTCTGCATATGATAAATTTTTAAAAATAAAGATATATTAGTTGACAAAAAACTGAAGATATATGACTCAATTTATGAAGAACAAAATGTGTGTTTAATGTTCCACAACGGTGGGTTAGTAAAACTAAATTTATGTGATTGATAAATTAATAAATTGTATTTGCTCACAATAATAATATTATAATTACTACTTTAAAATTTCACAAAATAATGATCCAAATACAACTAACAAATAATATAAAACTGTAATATACATCAGACAAATTAAAATATTATAATATTCTAAAATAATTAGAATCTAAAATGATATATGTAGATTTACCAAATAATTGTAATATTAAAAGTAAATACTCTCTCAAACAAAATAATTTTTTAAATAAATATAACAATAATTTTTATTATTATATTATAAGTTTAATAAAAAATGTTAATCATGTGCTATATAACACGAGATATCTCCTAGTATAAATTATGAGAAATACCAAAATGTATAACCAGTGGTACCTAAGCTCTAACAATTGATGTGTAACTTAATCTGCAACTCAATTTGAAGATAAAAAAAGGAGGCTTATTTTTACACCATTCATTCTATGTATACAGTATACGTCATTCATACTTCCCACTAATAGTCATATTGAATCAAAAAGGTTATGGAGGTCTGGATTCATCTATATGCATGTCAAGCCTTAATATTAATATCATATATACCATATAGTTGGATCAAGAACTGTATTGGGATAAATAACAAATATATAGCAGTTCATAAATATGATGACCTTTATAACTATGGTATCCAAATAATAGCGTACATGTTACTGACATTTGTTAAAGCAAGGGACACAAAAATCTTATTTGGGATAACCTAGTGCTCTGCAGGCAGTTTTAAGTACAGCATCATAGATCCACCGCACAGGTAACAAAGTACCAAAACAGTCTTCTGGAAGACTGAGTAGGATTTTACAACACACTTTTGTGACCTTCTTGCTTTCAAAGTGCTTCAATGCGTTTGTACAATATTCCCATCTCTGATTGAGGTGCTAGCGCAAGATCATTTACTTTCTCGTTTCCCTTTGTTTCTATAGATTTTGATAATACTATTATCAAAACTAACATGATCGTTGCCCACATGATTTGCATGTTTCTACTCCTTTTTATGTTGTACAACTTCGGGCTTATTCTTGACAAAATTATATATAAATATATATATATATAGCTTTGTGTATATCTACAAAAAATACTAAAACTTCTCTTAGTATTTATAACTCTTGGATGATTGATTAATTTTGTTAGAAATCTATGATCTTTACTCATTATTGTTTTACTTTATGCCCATATTATTTTTCAATTATTCATATATCTTACCTTCCTTACCTTCCCAAGATTGAAACAATTATTTTCTATTAAATTAAAATAATTAAGCTTGATGATATACACAAATTTATTATTCTAGCCTAATTAATATTACGGAATATAGAAAATACACATACTTTTACCTAAAGTATTTACCCATACACATATTTTCTGCTATTGCTATACTTTTTATATAGCAAAATTATATCTTACCTCCTGTAGGTGCTAAAAACCAGAATTCTATGAACTAACTAAGTGAAATAGGATTAGGGGGACTTCAGGTCGGGCTCTCGGTAGAAATCAATAAGAACAATGAAGGAAGTGATGAACTGAATTTGTATTCAATTCTTTAAAATCTGAAAGTTACAATTACTTATTTACAATTATCGCGAGATACTTATACTAATGAGCTCTAACATAATTCTTCAAGATTTTTTCCAATGATATTGCCTCGTGCGTCCGTGATCCGCTCAACTCACCCCGAGATCCTCTCATTCGTTGGACTCAGCACTCCTCTAGGTCAAACAAACGCCTTCTGGGCCCTATGCCGACCCACACTAAATTCTTAAACCCGTCGCTTAGTGGGCCTCGTGCATGGACTTTTGATCGGCGAAACCCAACACCAACAATTCCCCAACCCCTCCGCCTCATTCTCGAGGGGGTTTTGCTCGATACCACATTGTTTTAAGGTTGTCGGTTTGGTTTATTTTCCGGCTTTGTGCAGTTTAGTGGTTTTGGAGAAAACCTTAAGTTCCCTATAGAAGGGAAGACGCCTCGTTCTGATGAAGGATTCCTGCTCCAGCCGTCTCATGTCTTAGAAGAGGAGGAGAGAGTTGTGGGTTCTCTATTGGAAGGGATGAGAAAGAAGCTGGTTTGGAATGGACGAGAAAAGGGTAGGAAGTCTTTGTGTGAGGGAGAAGACGAGATCGAGCAGTGAGCATGAGTGGACCTTCTCCTTCGTCATGCCTCAAGGATGCTGGAGGAAGAGACACCTAGTGCTTGGAGCATAAGAGGAGAATAAGGAAGATCCATCTTCTTGATGTGTGGGGGAAGGATGGGAGATTGGTTGTGGATTCGGATAGACAAAGAAGCTTTCCCATGGCTGTTATCCAGGTAAGTTGGGTTGAATTAGTCTTAGATCGATTAGATAATCGATGGTTGTGGTGGATTAAGGATTTACGGCGATAAGGAGCTTGAAGTAAAGCTCGGATTATGATTTTTGGTTGTCGTTAGACATCATTGTAGTGCCAGTTGACACCAACACCTGCAAATTGAGTACGCGGATTGGTTCGAGGTTGCTGCTTCAGAGCAACGTTTGGAGGATAAAATGGAGTCCAATTTGGCTAAAATTTGATGGGAAGCTTTGTGGTGCTATGGGCTTCATATCCAAAAGTGGATTTGTAGAATGAACGATTAGTTTGTGAATTAACCGAAGGTTAACGTAGACATTTTCCATGGACGTGTGGTGGCAATGTTGGGGTGTCGAGTAACACCAAGGTGTTGTTGGGATGTCGAGTAACACCAAGGTGTTGTTGGTCGATATGAGCATGTTGATGTGTGTTTGGGTCGTAGGTGAACATCTGGAGTTAGGTTTGGATGAAGAGAGATTGACGGAAGCGATGTCATGGGTGTCGGTGTCGATTGACACTAGGAGAGTGTCTATCGACACCATGTGTGTTGTATCGTAAGTGGTCAGTTGGTTGACGATCGACACCTAGTGGAGGTACTGATCAACACTGGAGGAGTTGATAGTTAATCGGGGAATTCATGGAGAAGTGTTGTCAGTGTCTAGACGGAATCAAATATTCCAGCCCACCTCTCTTGTTACTCAGACGCTAGGGATGGTTGGTTGTGCGACTCAGTAACTAGATGAGGTGGGGTTTGGTGTATTTGTTGAAGTTTTTGTAAGGAGAGATTTCTACGCCGGTTGTCTCGTCGGAATTAAGGGGTTCCGGTGAGATCGTTTCCCGTGGTTATTGTGCGAGGATTGGAAATTCGGGTGTGGTTGTTTCACCTCATCATCAATATCTTCCAGCTTCCTACCGTCCATAGCAGGCATACTCCTCTGTCCAGGTTGATCTGACCATTTAGGTACTTTTTCTTGTTCACCCTTTTGTGATTCGGACCTTCTCAACCCACCACTTCTTTTACCCTTATCTTCTTCTTTTAAAGTAATACCTCCATAACTACCACAATATCATCAAACACAAGAAAAGGTATTACACATAACCTGCATAACATTAACTCACCAAAACCTTTTATCATAGTCTTTGGGGGTAATGGCTATCTCTCTTTCTTCAGTTTCTTTTTCCTCCCCTACGTCTTCAAACATATATCCAACTCCTAAACCTTCTGCCTCACTGCCTTCTTATGTACTACTCTTCCTCACTGCTACATCTTCCACGTCATTTTCCACTTTCTTACTACTAAAGCCCTTTATCTTCCCCTCTATTTCTGCCAGTTCAGCTAAATATTCATCATCAATATGGGTGGTATCAATAATTTGATCGCCATTGATGCTTCTACAAAAACACCCTCTTCACTACCACTATTACTTAGACCAGATGGCAGACCACAGCTACGCTTCTTCCATGCAGCCTCGCTGCACTTTATCTGCATCCTATCGCCACACTTCCTATTTTCCTTACCTCTTCAAATGTGACGAACAAATTTGACCCACAATTATTACGAAACATCTCTATATAGTACTCTAGACCAACATTCGTAGTCACAATCACCAAAGGCACCATCACCCTAGTTGTCAATTGCATAAATGTAGGAATGCAATAACTTAGATTTGCCTTCTTCTCCACCAAACCGAATTCTTCCACAACTGAATCTTCAAACTCTAATAACACCTTGTCGTAACAGTCAATGGAACAACCCGCAACAACAGTTTATTGTCCACTTTAAATTCCTAGACGCTATCCGCAGAGGATATTACAACACAAAATCTCGGAAATTCAGCATGCATCATAAATCAAAGATTTCTATCACACCCATCCACAAACAACATACAAATAAAAGTAATAAAACCCAGTCCACAAAAAAATCAACCTGCACAGCCATTTCTCATTCACGGGGACCAAAAACCCTACCCTCGCATAAGTTCTATTATCCACAAAACTCTCAACTTTAAGTTTTTACTGCAAACCTCGTCACTTGTTTCGTATATGATCTAACAGTTGGGACAAAAATCCATATAAGTTTTACTTATTAGTTCTCCATCATAGTTGCAAGGCAAAATAGTCCTAAGAAATGGACACCTAAGCAAAAAACATGAAAAGGTATAGGGAGTATTCAAAGTATGTGATTTTATAAGAGGTTTCACATAAAATAAGTATGTTATTAACTCTTAATAATATAGCTTAACTTAATACCCTTTCAAATAAAATAATCTGAAAATAAAAAAATAAAAACACATAATTGGGTAATATATATTCATATTAAAATTACAAATATTTTTTGTTTTGTTTCATCAATATGTATATTAAAAATATATATATTTTCTAAATGTACCATTTATAAGACAGTGTAATAAAAGAAAGGTAAAATTTATGCAAACATTTGTAACACCATATTTTGTGTTTTTATGTTCTAAATTTGTATATTAGTTAAATCTTATGAATTTACTAGAAATTTTAGTTTTATAAAAAATTGAAAAAAAAATGTATAATAGACAAAGGTGGCTATAAGAGGGTTGATGCTCTAAACATAAGTATTGAGACCCATGCATCTTTCAAAACAAATTATAAATGCAAAACCGTAACTTCGTGATAATGTATCCTATAACTTTTTTTTAGACAACTATAGAATTGCTTGGGGTGCGAGTGAGGACGGGCGCTTCACAGTTAGTTCAGCCTAATCCTTTTTAACTCGGACTAAGGTCCCACAGTTGTGTATGGAGTGCTCCTTTGGGCGGCTATGGAAGGCAGTTTTTCCAGAGAGGGTAAGGTTTTTCTTCTGGTTTGTTTCAAACCAGATGGTTATGACCAATGCTGAAACAGTCAGGCCCCATTTGAGTGATTATGGGATTTGTCAAGTGTGTAAGGGTGGGGAGAAGAAAATTTTCCATGTTCTAAGAAATTGTGGCACCTGATAGATGTGCCTTGTTCTTTTACCAAACCTTGTTGGAGTGGATCTATACGAACTTTGGGGACATAGAGTTGCGGTTTGCAGTGCCCTGGGCTACCGTTTTTGGGATGTGAGTGTGGTGGGGATGAAAATGAAGATGTCAGAATATGTTTGGGGAAAATGGAAAATGTCGTGATAGAGTTTGTTTTGTTAAAGATGTGGCGTAGGAAGTGTTTCAAGCTCACTCGTTGGCGGGTACGAGGAGCCGTCTGGTGACCAGATGGTGCGACACATTGCATGGACTAGGCCACAAGATGATTGGGTAAAAATTGATACAAATAGTGCTTCTCGGGACAACCTCGGGTTGGCTACAGCTGGTGGTATCTTGAGGGATAAGGAAGGGACTTGGATTTGCGGTTTTGCTTTTAACATCGGTATTTTCTCTTCACTATTGGCGGAATTATGGGGTATCTACTATGGTTTGGTTATCGCCAGGGAAATACGGATTACTCGGTTGGAGTTGGTGGTGGATTCAGAGTTGGTTGTTGGATTTCTTACGACAGGGATATGTGATACGCATCCCTTGTTATTCCTAGTACGCTTTCCTATGACTTTCTTTTGAAGGACTGGACAGTCCGGATTTCTCATATTTATAGAGAGGCGAATCATCTTGCTGACGGTTTGGCTAACTATGCATTCTCTCAACCGTTAGGGTTGCAGTTATTAGAGGTTTGTCGCTCTTTTGTTGTTTCAGTTTTCATGGAGGATGTTAGTGGGATTGCGTTCCCTCGTTCTGTTCGTTTGTAACTTTAAGTTTTCATTTTAATAAATTTGAGGCTTTGTCTCCTTTTCACACAAAAAAAGTGCTAATTGGATGAGAAATTGTTATTTGCAGAAATGTATGCGTCTAGCATGCCAAACATTCTGCATTTATATCTTCAACTTTATCTTATAATTTTTAGGAAAGAATGTATACTTACATCTTCAACGTAAAAAGTCAATTCTATTTAATAAGTACTAACTCTTGAAATAACTTTCACTTTTGTATTACGTGGATGATGTTTTGTATGATGTCTGCACGTTTCATTCACAATCCATAACAGAATGTTAATTGTTTTGATTTAGTTATTGTTGTGACTGGATGTTTTTGACTTCTGGTCTGAATGTTTGTCTTTGATTGTTGGTTGATACTCATTTGGTTTTATATCCATTTACAGCAGGGTAATTCAAGCAAAGGACGCATTTATGGGATAGGCAGTGTTCAATACCGGGATTTCGATCCTTCTGAGACTGTCCCAGCTTCTCTTCAACGCAATCTCGACATAGACATGCGTATCTCTGGCTTGGAAAAGAACTCTGAAACTGTCCACACTAATGTTGAAACGCTCAAGCCTGACATGACGACACTCAAAGATGATATGGTTGCCTTGAAGAGTGAGTTCAAGGACGAGATGGCTGCAACACGAGCTTCACTAAATGTGATTCTACAAGCTCTTGGGGTGAATTCTGCTACTCTCCAACAGGATAATCATACTCAACCTGTTCCTGCTGCAACACCTAGTAATCCCACTCCCCTGAATGCCACAGTGCCTAATACTACCTCGACCTCGACTCCACCTTTGACCAATGCTCAACAAGCTGACTTTGAACAATTGTGTGCTATTCGTGACCTAAACTTTACAAGCACTTAGATAAGTGGTGTGCTTGATTGTTTATCTTTTACTTTTAGCTTTGCCAAATATTTGCATCTTTTGTAAGACTTAATCGGCTTTTGTAAGTTTTTTGGAATCTCTTGGATCTTTTTGTATAACTTTGGAAATCTATGATATTGTATTTTAGATTTTAAATTTCACGTTTTCAGTTTTTATAATTTTTATTTCACGTTTCAAATTTTAGAATTTTAGGGTAAATGTTTCAATTTTTTATTTAATCTGCAATTCCACGATTAGTCACATAAATATTTGTGACATAGTGATTTTGTCACAATGTCCATGTCACGAGGGTTCGTGGTTAACAAATGCTACTATTAAGACACAAGTGCTTCGTGTCTACACTGGTCAATGAATAGACATGAACATAATTGTGGCTAACTTACCACGAACATATGCCTGACCATTTTGTGGCAATTGTTCTTACGAAATATGCGTGCCAAAATCGTGGCTAGTAGACCACGAAAACCTGCCTGGCTATTCCGTGTCAAATATTGTCACGAAACACGCGTGCCAAAATCGTGGCTATAACGTTACGAAAAGCCACGAAATATTTTAGTCCACGATCGTATAGACACGATCTTTTTCGTGTCATGTCGTGTCTGTATGGTCATATAGCCATGAAAATATGACCTTATTCACGGAATTTTCCATGGCTATAGGCTCTGTTTTTACTAGTGCTTCCACTCTTCCAAGTAAAACATATAAATAGATACAAAAGCTCGTGGAACTGATCAGAAGTTTTGGTTGTTCAACTGCAGTTTTTGATTGACTCATTGTTGAACCCGAGATACCTTACTTTAATTTGTAGTTTGTAAACTCAAAACATCTAATTATACAAAATCCTATAATCTAAAATACTGTAGATTATTGAAACTTGTATTGAAAGTATTGTGTGTGGTTATTAGCAACCATAGAAATTATTTATTGAAATTTTTTATTACTGTAGATAAGAAAAACAAAAATCAGTATTTTTGCAGCCATTTGATTACTAGCACACTCCATCACTCCCGATTCTTGTGACACACAATTACTGTTGAGTGGACATTTTTGTTGAATGATTTTCAGAAAAAGGTGTTGTGAAAGATGTTTCTGATAACATCATTATTTTACCCATATTAGCTATAATTTTCATATGCATTTAGGACTAGTTTTATGAGATTTTAGGTGTAAAATGTCTATTATCAAGTATTTTAGTTTTCAAGAAGGTTTTACAGATTTTATAGCAAATTGGACCAAAAGACAAGGAAAATACGTTTCAGGACAGATTCAGAGCTTTATAGTACGGGCCACTTTTGAAGATCTTGTACAACTCACATTTCGACGTGGTTGGTATCTATGGAACTCTGAAAGAGTCATCTTTCTACTCGAAGTGGAATCAAGTCAATCTATCCAGCCATCCGGAAGATATGCCCGATTTACTGACACGTGTTATAAACCAACGTGAAGAGAACCAACCAGCCGATGGGACTTTATTGAAGGCCTGACCAGCGACCATCACGGCGGCCCAGTCCAAGCCTTCTCCAGGGTCCAGAAGCCTCTTTCGCCGCCCCTTGTCCTACACTTATGAAGAAAAGGCGTTTCTACCCTTACAAACCCTAATCCAAGACAAAACCCTATAAATACTCATAAGACCTAGGGTTTTCAAGTGTGCTTCATTCTACATCCATCCACGCCTCTAGCAGCAGCCCTAGAGACTACCAGAGACCCCTACACAGCTGTCAAAGCTCGTTCTCTCTCAGATCTTCTTGGAAGCCATCGTCGTTCATCTTTGAAGTCACAATCTCTCTTTCTACTCTTTCTAAATTCTTTTGTTTCTGTTCTCTACTTGTTTAAGGAAGAAGATTCATCTACTTTGTATTCCAGAGAATATTTCTAAACCCTTTTCTCATACTCTTAATCTTTTATGCAATATCTTATTCATATAAGTTTGATTTGCATGAGTATGTCTGATTAGTTCTCTTGTTAGGTTAAAGGGTTTTCAAAAAGGGATTCATGGATTGTTGACTAGGGTGATTAGATTTGGGTCTGTATGTTTATTGTTCTCCATCTAACTATATCTTTGTTGCTTACTGCTTGATTGACGCCCTAGCTACTGCTTTTAGGATAAATTTAAATCGCCTAAAGTAATTTAAATGAGCAAAGCGTCATAACCAACCGAAAGTTGAGTTATAGAGTTTTGTTTGTGAACTTATCAAACTTGGATAATTTATGTGTGTTTAGCTCCTATTTACCTGCGGAAATAGAGTAATCTAGGTTGTCTAGACATAGTGATTAGGTTCTATGGGAATAGGCCAATTGCTTAGTCCAAATTCGAGTTCTTGAACGTTAATAATCGAAAATACCCTGTTTAATTTATTAGTATGATTCGATATATGATACCCTGAGGATTCCCTATTACCCAACACTTCGTCTATTGCTATTTACATTGTTTTGTTTCTTATTTGCTTTCTATTTTGGTTCGTAGGAAAACCCACAACAACCCCCCCCCTTTTATTTTGTCTTAGCCATATTTCTTCTTCATAAAACTCGTCGGGTAACTTACTAGTCTCTGTGGGATCGATACCTTAAATACTACAATTGATTTGTTGTGCACTTGCAGCTTTTTCGTTGTGTTATTCTAGGTTAAAACCTGACACACATCAGTTTCTTTTCTCAAAAGAGATTCAAAAGAGTGATAAAAGAAAATATCCTATCAGTGGTAGGGAATATCGAATAAGCTTACTACCAAATCCTCTTTTATCCCTTGTACTCTTGAATCTTCCTACAAAAGATGTTGTTAAGACAAGTGTTTTGTCTACTATATAGAGATCAGTTTAGCATTGGGTTCCCGGGTTAGATCTTGAGGAAGATGAATTCCCGGATTATAGTTCCTTTGTGAGTTTTATTGATAGTTTCGTTAAGTTCTCTTCTGACTCACCCATTGCAAAGCTAAAGCTTACTTCCAAGAGATACCAGACTGATCCCATGGCTATCAAGTCATGGGTGGATGCAGCGGTTACACGTAAACTTCAACATCTTGATGTTAATTATACTAAGAGATATATTGGTTTTGAGCTTGTCTCTTTGAGATATACACGTAAACTACCTATAAGGCTCTTTGTCTGCCAGACTTTGGTATGCTTGAGACTTCATTACGCGACCTTTAATGTGTTGTACAATGTTTCTTTACCGCATCTTAATTAAGACAATGAATCTGGAAGAAGTTTGGTCCACCAACCATGCAGCTATAGAGACCCTTATCACGTCTTGTCCGGTTCTTGAGGATTTGAGCATAGTTCAAGATGATTTGAAGGTCATACATGTGTTTCTCTCAAACAATAAATAGTTTCAGTCTGGTTCGTGATTATACTGTTACTGACCATCGGGATATTGAAAAGTGGGAAGTTGAGATTTATTCCCCTAAACTCAAGGATTTGAGTCTTGAATATAACAAATCCTCAAGTTTCACCATATACAATTTGTGTTCATCTGCCAAGGTAGATATCGCTGTGGATTTCAATGTGAAAGGTGTGTTGGATCCAAATGACTATGAAAAGAGAAATAACGTAGAAGATCTCAAGTGTCCAGGATATGATCATATGTTGCCATACTCTTAAGGTATATAATATACTATATAATGTCAATGAATCAAATTATGTCCTAGTTGCATGCTAAAATCTTTGCTGCGGATTTGGAAATGTTGCGCGCAACCTTCTGTGGAGCTGCCACAGTCTTAAAACGCTCATCTGCGGTTTTTCTTGGTCTTGTGTGTTAGATTCGCTCATATATAAATATCATCATATCCATCTTATATTTGTTTATTTTGTGGTATATTTTCAGGAGCTTAAAGGTTCCACTAAAAGGGAAAGAGGAAATTAGTTTCTCATACGTGCCTTGGTGCTTGTTGTCAAGCCTGGAGAGTGTCGAGATGAGAACGCCAATTGGTGGAATTGGAGTAGTAATAGAACTAATAAAGTATTTCCTCAAGAATTAATTCAACAGTCCTCAAGAAGGTTACTCTACATTTGGTCTGTCGTACGATGAAAGAAGAGTCTATCATCTTCATGGAACTCCTGAGTTTCCAAAGGCGCTCTTGCGTGTGTGGAGTCCACGTTGTTGGACTCGAAGACACGATGCTGAAACTATGATTGATGAGGAGATTGTGTTTCAATACAGTCTAAGCTTCTTCTCTATTCTCATGTGTTCATGTAATTTGGAATAATAAAGAAAGATATTTCTATGTAAATTTCTCAAGGAAATTATGATGTATCAGTGTAGTTGTCATTTGGTGCTTTGAAATATTTTTAATATTTGAGTCTGAGTTGTAATAAAAAATATAAAATTTATGAAATATAGTATTTCTTTATAATTTGTCAAATAGTAAAATCAAGAGTTTTTTAAGCTAATAAAGATATGAAACAAATCATAATATATAAGAAGAGCACGTACTGTCAGGTTTAGTAAAAAAGTTTTCCTTTTTTGGGCTTAGAATCCTCTCAGTGTATTAGAGTCTTTCATCCATCCAGAAAAATATCTTGGCGGGAAAACAACCTTATCTTCATCGTTTTACACCTGTTTACATCCTTATTTCGTTTAATCTGGGTTTCCAATCCCTTATCCTTTCTGTTTCTTCAAGATTTTCAAACCTTTCTTCTTACTCTGAGACTTGGTCGCAATCCGCCTGTCTATCCCTAATCAATCTGAAACTCCTAAACTATGTCTTCCTCGATCGATAACATGATTAATTTCAGGTCGTTAGAAGAAGCAGATGAGCCATTTAATATGCCGGATCTGCCACAGTTTTCTTCGAAGAATACAAACTCTATGAGTTTAATGGGTAGAATTCTCAATCCTGACTGTCAAAACGTTTCGGATATCGTCTTGGATATGCCAAGGAAGTGGCTACTCTATGATCGAGTTAGGGGAGTGGCACTTTTGAAAAACAAATTCCAATTCATCTTCAAGTACGAACAAGATTTGGAAAAGATACTCACCTTGGGGGTGCATACGTATAACCATTGGACAATCATCCTTGATAGATGGGTTGAATCACCTTCGTCTGCTTATCTCCAATCAATTCCAATCTGGGTACAATTTTTAAATATATCGGTTAACCATCACACGGTGGAAGCAATCAAGGTATTTGCAGAATTTGCAAGACCAGTTATTCAACTCGATTATGATCCATCAATTTCTCAGAATCAGGATTTCGTTCGAGCTGAGATACTTTTTGATGTCTCAAAATCACTTCGAAGATCCAAAGTGATAGTTCTTCCTTCTGGTGAAGCAGTTACAATCTTATATGATTATGAAAGGATTTAGAAGAGATGTTATTTTTGCGAGAAGCTTACACATGAACGGGAGAAGTGCTCTCTGTTTCTTCAGAAGCCTAAAGAATTTCAAGGCAAAGAAATACAGCACTTAGTTCATGATAGATCCACGGTATTGGCTTCTTTTAACTTTTTGGCTCTGCCTTTTCCAACTGAGCAAGTCTCGATACCTCCAATCGAGAAGATCAGCAATCCGGTCTTATCCATGCTGTATGAAGACTCAACAGATGCTCATCTTGGAACTCAAGGACAGAATTTGAAACTTAAAGAGGGCCTACATTTTCCTTCTCCAAGGGACCCTCCAGAGCCAGCAAATATTTACGAAGTTCATTTGGACTTATCTTATGTCTACGACATTCGTAATTTGGATGCTAGCACTTCTGGAACAACAAAGGCAAATTCTACCTCCAGGAAGAATTCTCTTAAGCCCACACGAAACAAAAAAGGTATTCCTATACACTATCCTCCAATAAATTCTGAATTATCCTTAGATTCAAGAATAAAATTGCTGGGTAGAAGGAAAGGTTCAATGGCAGAAACTAAGCTTCACAAAGTGGCAAAGAACACAAATTAAAAGATGGTCCCAATTGAGGGACCTTCTACAATCTAATGAGCCTACTAAGCTGGAATTGTCAAGGCTTGGGACGGTTTCAAGACTTGACAATTCCTCGTCTCAAGGAAATGCGTAAAGAACATTTCCCTGAGCTTTTGTTTCACTACAAGACACGTCTTTTGCGATGGACAAATATATCGCGAATCCCTCGCAAATCGACAAAAGCGAGAAATTTGCGAGGAAAGTCCGTTCTTCGCAAATCGCGTCTCGCAAATCGGTCAACGTTGCAATTCCCTCGCAACTTTTGCGAGGAAATGTTGTCCCTCGCAAATCCCACGCATTTTGCGAGGAACTATTTTTCTAGCAACATCCTAGCAATTTTGGATCTAGTAAATCCCTCGCAAATTTGCGATGCTTTTGCAATTAAAATTTCCGTTGCAAATTATAATAACGATGCAAATTGTAAAAAAAATTAGAATTTTCATTTTGGTAAGCTTCATTAAATTAAACCTGTAATTAAAATTAAATCTGGAATTATAATTAAACCTTATACTTAAGCAAATTAATGCTGTAATTAGAAGTACTAAGTTTACAATAACAAAACATAATAACCGATTTTGTTCTACACAAAAAATAGATATGTGAGGATAAAGAGTACTAAGTACTAAGTTTACAAAACAAGTTCATCAATGTTTACTGTCTGGTGGTTCCATCTCCGGTGGTTCCATCTCCAGTGGTTCCATCTCCGGTGGCAGGTCTGGCCGGTGAATCTTCTCGGCGAAATCTAGCAGCAAACTCTGGATCTTTAGATGCAAGATAATCAAAGTATGCATCATAACTATGCATCTTTTCTGAATTTTCTTACATCTTTTGTGCATTGGCCTGTAGTTGAGTTGCCTGAGTTGCAAGAACAGCTTCGGCAGCAGCAAGCTTCGCAGCTAGAACAAGTGGATCTTCAGAAGGAGGAGGCGGTTGAACAATATGAGCTGAAGATGCTTCGGCTTGCATGTTACCAACACCATATATCCGGTTCTTTTTCTTCGGAGCAACCTGCCAACAAAACATATAGACACCATAAGTGTTTACACAAACACAAACATTAACATAAACAATGAAGCATGTTTTACCTCGGCATAAATTTGGTTCTTCACAATTAGTGATAACCCACCAGAAGCACTACTCTCCATGTTATCCGCTGATATTAGGGAAGACTCAGCTTCAGCTATCTTTGACGACACTTCATTGAACACCTTCTCAGACAGTCCATCAACAAACGACCCATCAGGTTTCCTATGAGTATCTTCTAGTACTCGCAGGAAATCAGGTAGTGGCTCACCAGTACTCTCAGACTAAAAACAGAGAAATCAAACAACTATATTACTATATTGTATATATGATATGATTAATGAACTTGTGTTAAACATAGATACTTACAAGCTTTCGTGCTCGGGCTTTAAATGAGGTCTGACCAGAACGGTGCTTATGTATTCCGGTGCCATCAGGATCACTATAGCGAGCATTACGGCTATTGATACTCTTTGCTTCTGATTTTGGTTCACACCAAAAGTTGACCAAGCCATCCCATACAGTAGGATCAAGCCACCGCGGCATTGCGTCATTACCTTTCTTCCTCCACTTACCCTTCCACCGAGACACTTGATCACTCATCCGGGTCTTCAACTTCTTTTCAAACTCAGCTCTAACTCTTCCATTGATGGACGCATCACAAGACATAAAATGAATCAGAAACAGAATCAGAACCAAATTCGAATGATAAACACACAAAATCTGTAATTTAAACACAACAACAATTTGTAACTTACCGCAAAAGTTTCAAACCACCGGTTTACAACCGGACCTGGTGTTTGGGTCCAATTGGCATGAGCTGACTTGAAATCTCTTTCAAAAATGGCCCGGACAGTAGCAGCAACCGAAGAATCCTGGTCAAACCTACAAAACATAAGATAAAAGGAATTAGGATCATTGAAAATACAAAACATAAAGATAAACTATATGTTAGATACATAACATTCTCACCAAATAGTACCCGGAGGTCGCTTAGGATCCAGTTTTGGTAAGCCAGCACGCCCGAGACTTGCAAGTAACTCTTCCAAAGTGAAAAACACTTGAGAGGCACTTGCACCGTTGACACACGACGTTGATTGCTGAGGAGGATCATTTTGCTGAGGAGGAAGATCATTTTGCACCGGTGAGGTACCTTGAGAAGAGGCGGTAGAATGTAGCCTTTGAGCAGAGCCAGTAGAGCGTACCCCTCGAGAAGGGACGGGAGGAGATAATCCTTGTGAAGATATGAACTTTGTGTAATGGTTTTGGTTGACAGATCCGTTTTGGTCTCGAGAAGACATCTGAGAAGAGAAGGAGAACATGTAAAAATCATTACCCTAAAATCATTACCCTAAATTAAAAACAAAAATTAAAACCCCTAAAATCGAATCGAAACCCTAATCCCAAAATTAAATCCCCAAAATCGTTACCCTAAACCCAAAATTAAATCCCCAAAATTGAAACCCTAAACCCAAAATTAAATCCCCAAAATCGAATCGAAACCCTAATCCCAAAATTAAATCCCCAAAATCGTGACCCTAAACCCAAAATTAAATCCCCAAAATTGAAACCCTAAACCCAAAATTAAATCCCCAAAATCGAAACCCTAATCCCAAAATTAAATCCCCAAAATTCGAAACCCTAAAATCGAATTAAAAACCTAATCGAATCATAACCCTAAACCCCAAAATGAATCCCCAATTTCGAAACCCTAATTTAGAAGGGGAGAGGAGGAGACTTACCAGCAAAGAGAGAAGAGATCGAGTCGGAGATTAATCGGACAAGAGATTCAGAGGACAAGAGAGAAGAGGAGGAGTTAGGGTTCGAGAAGAGGAGCAGACTCACCGGAAAAGACAGAAGAGATCGGAGAAGAGAGAAGAAATCGGAGAAGAAGGGTTCGAGAAGGGTTTCTCTTTTGGCTGCGGATTAGTCGAGGTTTGAGCTTCGCTCAAACTAGGTTTTCTAATTAAATATAAAAATACTGCGTCGCAAATCCCACGCAAATATTGCTATGGACTAGCTATGGTCCCTCGCAAAACCCTAGCAAGCATGTAAAAATATGTAATTAATATTTCCAGAATTTGCGAGATAATTGCAAGAGTCCCTCGCAAATCCCTCGCAAAGTCTTTAGGGTTTAGGATTTGCAATTTTCATTAGTGCCCTCTCTTTGATTATAAATCTTGAATGATATCAATTTAATAATTATTAGTAATGTAATTAGTCTTAAAGGTTAAGGTTCAAGGGTTTAGGGTTGTTATTTGCGAGGGAATTGCTACGTATTGAGTTTTTTGCAATGGATTTGCGACGAATTTGCTATGGCTCTAGCAAATCAGTTGCAAATTTGTTGCAAACCTTGAATATCTAATTTGCCAAAACCATCAAAATAATTGTAACAAATTAGTCAAATTAACTTTCAAGTATATTATAAGGTCCAATGGTGTCATCATACTCTTTTCTATCATCAAACTTTCCAAAATTGTCCAATTTTGCATCTTACTCTAAACATGAAGATGTTCTACACTATATCACATATATGTTCATTACATTGAGACAAATATTTGCCAAATTGTCCAATTCTCTAACAATTTTGTGTTGCACTGCTATCTTTGATTAATAGTTTTGGATTCATCTTTTTTAATCGTTAATAGTAATGTAATAAGTCTTTAGGGTTTAGGGTTTAGTATTTAGGGTTTAGGGTTTAAAGTTTCTATTTGCGAGGGAATTGCTATGTTTTGTCTTGTTTGCGATGGATTTGTGACGAATTTGCTATGGCTCTAGCAAATCAGTCGCAAATTTGTCGCAAATCTTGAATATCTAATTTGCAAAAACCATCAAAATAATGTTAAAAGTTAGTAAATTCACCTTATGAACACATTCAAATGTATTTCAGAATAATTCTATTAAGTTTTGTAATATTTATAAAAAAATTATTATCCTAACTTTGCAATGGATTTGCTATGGCTTTCGCAAATCACTCGCAATTCCATAGCAAGTTTGCTATGGAATACGTTCTCGCAAAATCGTCGCAATATTGTGATGGATTTGCGAGGAAAAGGACCTTCTCAACGAATTTGTCGTAAATGCGTCGCAATTGAGCAGCGGATTTGCGACGACTGAGTTCGTCGCAAATTTGCGAGGAATGTGCTATGGTTTTTTATTTTCTAGTAAATCCCTCGCAAATCTATCGCAAATTTGCGAGAGCTGTGTTCTGTCGCAATGTGTCCTCGCAAAAGGCTTGTTTTCTTGTAGTGTTTCTAATGGAAACTATGAATAGTAGTAATGTTTTAGTAGATATATAGGAGTGGTTAGGCTATGATAGAGTGTTTACTATTAACCATATAGGAAAGTGTGGAGGTTTGGCTTTATTCTGGAAAAGCAGTGTTGATATCACCTTTCTTTCTGTGGATAAGAATCTCCTAGACCTCCATCTTTGTCTCGTTTGTATATGGAGATCCGATGTTTACTTCCCGACCATTAGTTTGGGAAAAACTAATGCGTATTGGACTCACAAGGAAAGAAAGCTGGTGTATGCTTGGAGACTTCAACAAAATTCTGAACAATGGAGAGAAATTAGGCGGACCTAGAAGAAACGAGGCTTCTTTCTTACCTTTTGGTGATATGCTCAGAACCTGTGATATGAATGAACTTCCTTCTTATGGTAATAACTTCACTTGGAGAGGTAAAAGAAACGACTTGTGGATCCAAAGCAAATTAGATATATGTTTTGGGAATAAAAACTGGTTTTACTTATTTCCAGCTTCCAACCAGAAATTTTTAGAAAAGAGAGGATCAGATCATAGGCCTGTTCTTGTCAATCTCTTATCCTCACATAGCCCTTACTTACAGAGGAAACTTTAGATTTGATAAACGGCTTTAAAATAAACCTCTGGTTAAAGAAGCTATATCCCTTGCTTGGTTCAACAACTACTCTTCTCCTTTCTCTTCAGTATCAGATAAGATATGAAGTTGCAGGAAGGCTTTAAGTAATTGGAAAAAAGAGAACCAATTGAACTCTTTGGATAAGATAAATCAGCTTTATATTGCTTTAGAACAGAAACAATCTTCCTCCTTCCCTTCCCCTTTCCATGTTCATGATCTTAAGAATCAGTTGCTTCTAGCCTATAGAGAGGAAGAGTCTTATTGGAGTCAATAGAGTCGGGGAAAATGGTTACAGGAAGGAGACTGTAAGACAAAATTCTTCCATGCCTATGTTCAAGCAAATAGATCCAGAAATAGAATTCACGCTTTGTTGGATATCAATGGTAATATTCAATAATCAGAGGCTTCAAAAGGTGAGGTTGATATCACTTACTTTAAGGAATTATTCCATTCATCTACTCCAGAAAATTTTGATTGGTTATTCCATGATTTTCAACCTAAAGTTTTTGCTCAGATGAATGAAATTTTAGTAAGTAAAGTGACTAGTGGGGAGATTAAAAAGGCGGTTTTTTCAATTAATCCTACTAAGGCTCCGGGAGCAGATGGTATGACAGGACTGTTCTTCCAACAATATTGGGACAGCATAGGTCCTCAAGTTACAGAGGAAATGTAGAGTTTTTCTAACACTGGATCCTTTCCATCTGAATGGAACTACATGTAGCTATGTCTCATCCCTAAGGTCAGGAATTCCAATCTAATGTCAGATTTTTGACCAATTAGCTTGTGTTCAGTCCTTTATAAGATTATATCTAAGATTATAGCCTCTAGACTGCAACCCCTTCTACCCGAAATAGTTTCCCCGACTCAGTCAGCCTTTGTCTCCAAACGTCTAATTTCTGACAACATCTCAATTGCTCACGAAATGGTCCATGCGTTAAGAACTCATCCTACAATTTCTTCTGAATACTTGGCAATAAAATCTGATATGTCCAAAGATTTTGATAGATTGGAATGGACTTATCTTCGGACATTGTTATTGGCCTTAGGTTTTCATCATAGGTAGGTTCAGTGGATCATGTTTTGTGTCTCCACAGTCACTTACTCTGTCCTGCTCAATGATCAATCTTTTGGCATGATCTCCCCTCAAAGAGGTTTGAGACAGGGAGATCATATTTCTCCCTTCCTCTTTGTTCTTTGCACTGAAGGCCTTACCCACATGTTGATTAGAGAGAGACTGATGGTCAATTCAAGGAATAAAGTTTTCTCATTTTGGGCCATCTCTACACCATCTTCTTTTTGCTGACGATAGTCTTTTTAGTTGCAAAGCTTCTCTCTACCAGGTTAACAACCTTCAAAGTATCTTACGATCTTATGGGGACATGTCTAGTCAACGGATTAATGCCAACATATCTTCAATAACTTTTGGCTCTAAATTCGATCAGCAAATTAAGATTTCTATAAAGATACTAACTGGAATTCACAACGAAGGTGGTGCAGGATCTTATTTAGGTCTTCCAGAATGCTTTAGTGGATCAAAGGTGGATATGCTTGACTATGTCTTTGATAGACTGAAATTTAGACTCTTAGGGTGGTTTGAACGTACTCTATCTTTCAGAGGCAAGGAAACACTTTTGAAAGCAGTAGCTCTGGCGTTGCCTGTTTATGCAATGACATGTTTTAAGCTTCCCATTACAAATTTTCAAAAACTTACCTCTGCAATGTCTGATTTTTGGTGGAACTCAATGGAACATAAGAAAAAGATTCATTGGATAAGCTGGGATAAGCTATGCTTAGTGAAAGCTCAAACAGGACTAGACTTTAAGGATCTGCATGCTTTTAATCAGGCATTATTAGCTAAGCAAGCCTAGAGAATCTTACAAAACCCTGACTGTTTGTTAGCTAGGGTTATGAAAAGTAGATATTTTGATAACAATCAGATACTAACAGCAGTAATGGGATATCGTCCTTCTTATATTTGGAGAAGTGTTCTTCATGGCCGAGAACTTTTACTGAAAGGGATCAAAAGAATGATTGGCAATGGTCAAAATACTTATGTCTGGGTTGATCCATGGCTGTTAGATGAGGGAAGAAGAAGAATTCCTTTAATGAAAAATATTTTCATTAATTTAGATTTGAAGGTATCCACTCTAATTAACTTGTTCACGAGAACCTGGGATCAAAGTTCACTAGAGGAATTATTTTATCCCAGATACATGGCTATTATATTAAGGAATAATCCAGTGATTTCAAAGTCAGACTTTTGGATTTGGATATATACTAAGAGTGGAGATTACTCAGTCAAAACAGGGTATACTTTAGCAAGCCAATTGAATAATCTGATTCTGTTTTCTGAAGCAGAAATGAGACCATCTATTAATGATCTAAAGAACCAGGTGTGGTCTCTACATACTTCTTCAAAAATTAAAAATTTCATCTAGAGAGCTTTAAGTGGAGGAATTGTTGTAGCAGACAGATTGGAAAGACGAGGATTCAGCAAATATTTGAGATGTCAAATTTGTGGACAGGAAAAAGAATCTATTAATCATGCTTTTTTATCTTGCTCAATTGCTAGACAAGTATGGGCGCTGTCGGAGATTCCAACCCCTGAAGAAGGTTTTGATAAGGTCTCTGAATATGCTAATATCTCCTATTTGCTCTCTATAGATAAGAATCAGAAAATCCCTCATTATATTAGAAAAAGTTTCCCCTGGATACTTTGGTACCTCTGGAAACACATAAATGAGTTCTTTTTTGAAGGAAAATCAAAGGATATAATGGTTTTGGTTCTCAAAATAAGAGAGGAAGCAACGTTATGGGTTAATGCTCAAGGATTAGATATTCAACAGGCTATGTCCAAAGTCTTCGATAGAGGAAAGGGTTCACTAGATTGGATTAGTCCTCATAAATCATGGTTGAAATGTAACATTGGAATGACTTGGAGCAAAACTACTAATATAGGGGGGGTTTCTTGGGTTTTAAGAGATTGGAATGGAAAAGTTAGGCTGCATAGTAGTCGTTCATTCTCTAACACTACAAGTTTGTTAGAAGCCAAGTTTCAAAGTATCATGTGGGCTATTGATAGTATGGTTAATCATCATATCAATCAAGTGATCTTCTCTTCTAAAGCCTTTGAAATGATCAATGCAATCAATTGTCCTCAAGAATGGCCTTCTTTCTAGTTTTATGCTTCGAAAATTAGAAGAGGTCTATGTTTCATAAGAGAGTGGAAAATGGAGAATGCACATTCACAATCCAATCAAGGAGCCAACCTCATTGCCCATAGTGCGATTCAAAAACATTTTTTCCAGTCGTACGTAGCTATAGGTCCTCCCAGGTGGCTTAACATTCCTTTTGCTTTAGAAGACAGGAAAAATATCTAGGCTTCTCTTTGACTGTTAGGTTTGACTTTGTTATAGGTTTAATTAATCGAAAGAGGTTTGATAGACGTTTTTTTGTCTGTACTCAGTTTCTCCTTTTAATGAGTTGACTTTCTTTGTTTCCCTTCACTTATCCTCTTTTCATCTTATCTCGTTACTTTCATTCGTTTTGGTTCTACTGCAGTAGATATTTTCCCTTGGTCCTGTTGTTTGGATAACTTCTGTAGTAAACTTAAGTTTTTTATTACCTCTTCTTTTTCTTTCTTAACCTTCCTTCTCTCTTATATAACCTTCTCTAGCGTTTTCAAACCTCAACGTTTTTCCTTCTTAGTGAGACTAAATGGAGAAAGATCTGTGGGATGAGATTCAAAATTTAGCACTAGGGAGAGAAGACCCATAGCTCTTAATTCTGAACTCCGATTATGAGGATGTCCTGGCAAGTAACATGCTTAGTTTGATAGCCAGACCACTCAATCCGATGGATCAAAATTTGTTTGAAGTGGCAGCAAATCTTCCTACAGCCTGGGGACTAGCATCTTCAGTCCATGGTAGAGTTCTCTATGATCGTTTTATCCAGTTTCGGTTCCAATCTGAAAGAGATCTGATATCAGTACTACGCCGTGAACCATGGAGTTTCAATAGATGGTTTGTCGCCTTGCAAAGATGGGATGATTTACCACGTTTGGATTTCTTAACCTCCTTAGATCTTTGGGTTCAAATCAGGGGTCTCCCTATCTCCTATGTTTCTGCTAAAACTATCTGCAGGATAGCTAGATCCTTAGGGGAAATAGTGCAGGTGGACTTTGAAGACTCGGTTACCAATCAGGTTTCTTTCCTCCGCGTGAAAATCAGGGTTTCCATAACCGATCACTTTAGGTTTTTCAGAAGGGTGAGGTTTCAAACAGGTGACAGAGCTATGCTTGACTTCCAGTACGAGAAGATGGAAAAAATTTGTACTAACTGCTGTAGAATCATGCACCCTACCTCTAGATGTCCCTTTGAGCCTATCAATCCTGCTCATTACAACCAGGTCCGGCCCTGTACACATTTATATGATACATAGGTATCGGGCCTCAATTTTCTGAAGCCCATTCTGTAAGGATTTTTTGCTTTTTTCTTAATTATAAGGCCTCAATTTAAGAGTTAGTTTCTTTTAAAATGTCTCATTTTTAAAATTTATTTTCAGATGATGCCTCATTTTAAAAATTGCTTTGAGTTGAAGCCCAATTTAAAAAATTGCATTGGACTTACTGAGAAAAACAATTTAAAAAAATATATTATCACACCTCATTTTAAAAGTACAATTTTTTTGGTATTGGGCCTCCAATGTTGCTGGACCGGCACTGATTACAACAACCCAGATGATCAAGCTCATCAACGGAGGAATGATGGACTAGTGGATTCGGACTCTGCCCCTATCTCACAACAATCAAGTCCTGTCGCTCAAGTCCTTGTTTTGATTAACGAGAACCAGAATCCTCAACCCAAGAAAAGATCAGGTCCTTACTTTGCCTTAGCCTTTCCCCATTTTGAACTCTCGGGTAAAGATGAGTCTATACGATCAAATCTTAATGGTGGAAGATCTCCCAAGATGCAGTCTAAGTATGAAGTAGGAGAATGTTCAAAAAGAAGAATGGATGTTAATCCAAAAAAGGGAACTCCCAATGAAGAAGAGAGCAAGTTTGCCGGACCATGATCGACAAGCTAACCACCAACCACATTTCCCTCCTTGATCACTCTATTCAGTTATGTCACGTTACCTTTTTGATGCGAATAATCTTCTCTTCGGTTAGGCATGATGGCCTATGGTTTAAGGTTATTAGTTATGCAGTATGAAGCAAGATGACACTTAACAGTTTAGGCTCCTTTAGCCTTCTTATGGTTTCAAAATTCAAGTCATCTTAGCTCCTGTAATTTTTTGGTGAATCCTAAGTTAATATCTGGTTCTGATAGTTTTACTTCTTAGTAGTATGTTCAAGCTATGATGTACCTTGTAATCTTCCTGTTATATTCTATAATCGGTTTGCTACTGACGTGAGATTTCTTCTTGGGTTTAATAAAATTACTCCTTCGTGAAAAAGAAAAAAAAAAAAAAAAAGAGCACGTACTATTGTTTAAGTAACATATTCACTTTCATTGTTAATATACCCATATATGAATCTGAACACATTAAAGATGAATTAATTAGTTTTCTTCATCTGCCTTTGGTTTGTTACTTTGGTCAAATAAGAATGAAAGCTAGAGTTATATAAACTCTAGATTTATGATTTCTTTTAGTGTGTTAAGTATGAGCGATATCCATAAATCAATTTAAAAATATGGTAATTTATGTCACCACCAACGTTATCATATTTGTTTAAGATTTATGATCTTTTTCAATTTCACTCAATGTTAATTGTTTTGTTTTTAATTATCTCCAAAATTTGTTTTATTGCTCTTTATCCAACCTGATTCTGTTCACCAGTTTAAACATGATTTAGCTAGAAAAAATGTGTTTATGGTTACATTATCAGTTTATATATAGTTCACCAAATTAGAGCTATAGAAAAGAAAAAGATATAGGAAAAATAATGAAGGGACGACGAACTCACATTAGCTGGGTTATGTTTGTTTGATACTACTAGTCACCTTTTTTAACTGTCTTTCATTTTTTTACTCCATTAAAATAATAAGTTGTCAAAAACAATAAAATAAATAAAAAATAACAGAATAATAATAATACAAATCCCGTTGGGGTGGTGTCAAAGCCTCACGCACGATGCCCTCTGTGAGAGAGAGAGAGCCCTAGCTTCCGCGGCAAATCCCTTTTTCTCATTGCTTCTTCTTGTTCCCTTTTGGTTGATTTCAAATTCTAATTCCCAAATCAATTTGAATTGTAAGATTTCTATCTTTGAATAATGATTGGGTTTGTGATTTTTCTGGGTTTCTTAAAAGTCTCTTCTTTTAAGGATTTTTTTCATCGGTTCTCTTTTGTGTCATGTGAATTGGTCATATGGGTTTGGCAAAGTTTATCCCTTTCTCCTGAAAGTTTTGATCTTTTACCTCCAATTTGTGATTTTTAATGTTGTTTTGTTGACTTTTTTCTGCAGAAGCTTTGGAGTTCATATTGATATCTCTATCTAATAGTTATTAAAGATTTGGGGATATACTTACTCTGTTGGGGGGAAGAGTTGAGATCAATTGACATGTTGCGTTTCAGTTGTAGTGGTTTCGATATCTCAAGCTGTTGTATTCATCTTGCTGAATGGCATCCTTTGGAATAACGAAGCTTACTCGGGCTTTGAAGCCCCTTTGTAAGACTTTTTTTGATTTTGTATTGTTTTGAATTGATCTTTAGGTAAGTAAGTTTGCTAGGGCTCTTGAGTCAGGTTTTTGATAATGGCTTTAATGTTTCTTTGTAGGTAGCGTGAGTCAGCACTCAAGAGTTTTATAGGTTGTTGGAGTTAGATAATGTTTCGTGATAGTTTTTCATTTGTTGCCCAAGCGATGGGTTGTTTTGGTTGTTTTGGTTGCTCTGAGAGATCAAGACAATCACCAAATCCGTACGATGATGATGATGATGATGATGATGATGATGATGATGATGATGATGATAGAGGAAGTGGTGATGAAACCAGCAATGCGGGAGGAGGAGATGAAGAAGAAGAAGCAGAGGAAGTGGAGGAGCTGAGCCGTTCCAAAAGATCTGAAGAGATCTTGATATGTAAATTACAAAATGGATTAATCTGCAGGCAGTTTCCAGTTAAGGAAACTAACAAACTTGTACGCGGAGAGGTATGCGACTTCTTGTTCCCATGACTGAATGTGCTTTGTCGAATGGTGTTCTTATACCACTTTTTTTTCTTATTTGATTTCCAGGATGAAGATGGAAAGAAGACAATAAATGAGTTTGTTCGTGAGCGTAAAATTGGATCTGGTAGTTATGGGAAAGTGGTAAGTTGTGAAATCAAAGTTCAATGCTACTCTTTTAGTCACTCTTGAGCACCTATTAAACAAGGGTTATAGATTTCATAACATTGTTGTTTGTATATATAACAGGTTCTATATCGAAGCACTGTCGATGACAAGTATTATGCTATTAAGGTATTCTCTTGTTTTTATTTCCATGGCACCACTTGAAAGCTTATTTTGTTTTGCTGGTCTCATTTGAAACTTTATCAACCATAGAGCAGACTATATTAATATATCCTTAGTTGATCACATGCTGGGATTAAAACTTTCTGAACATAGTGGTGATTATAATTTTTGGATTTCCAGGCTTTTCACAAGTCACATTTATTAAGGTTACGGGTTGCACCTTCAGAAACTGCTATGGGGCATGTTCTTCGTGAGGTATCATTATACAATGCCGATAGTTTTGGAATAGGATTCATTTCAGAAAACTTACGTATATGTTTTTTTAATCTAATGGTTGTAGGTTATGATTATGAAAATCCTGGAGCATCCTAATATCGTTAATCTCATTGAGGTGATTGATGACCCTGAGTTTGATGAGTTTTACATGGGTATTTCTTTCTCTTTTCTTTGTATACTTCTACCTCAAGTCTCTCTCTTTGGTGAATGTTCTGTCATCTAATACTGCATTGTTTCTTTGTCTAGTTCTCGAATATGTTGATGGAAAATGGGCTTATGATGATTCTGGTGCTCTCGGAGAAAATACTGCTAGAAAGTACTTGCGGGATGTAGTTGCTGGCCTCATGTATCTTCATGCTCATGTATGTTCTGCACCGTCAACTACTTCTTATTCGACACTAAAGTTACTATGATTCACTCATTATGATTTTCTCTTTTTGGTTTGGATGAAATAGAATGTAATTCATGGGGACATTAAACCAGACAATTTGTTTGTTACTAGTACCGGGAGAGTGAAAATAGGAGATTTTAGTGTCAGCCAAGTATTCAAGGTACTGATACTCTCAATTTCAGTCTTGTTTCTTTAATGTGTAATTTGACCTGATCAAACATAAATGTATACATTTGATGCAGGATGATGATGATCAACTCCGTAGATCTCCCGGGACTCCTGTCTTTACTGCCCCAGAATGTTGTTTAGGTATAACATACAGTGGCAAATCTGCAGACACATGGGCAGTGGGAGTTACTTTGTATCGTATGATATTAGGACTATACCCGTTTCTTGGTGATACACTTCAGGATACTTATGACAAGGTTCTGCTTCTCACGCTCCACTGATTTGTATTTTCGTTTAGAGACATCTCCTAGAAACAAGATGTCTAATGGTTTTTTATTTTCTACTAATATTTCAGATTGTTCACAACCCGTTAATTATCCCGGATGAACTGAATCCTCAACTGAGGGACTTGATTGAAGGTCTCCTTTCCAAAGGTGAGTTCTTATCAGTTGTTTTGCAAAAGCATAATGAACCGTTGTGATCAAAATAAAGTTACCGTTTGTAGAATAAAGATATCACCTTTTGTCTACAATGTGGCTCACGATATACACTTGTGGCAGATCCAAACCAGAGGATGACGTTGAAAGCTGTTGCGGAGCATCCATGGGTTACTGGAGAAGACGGGGCTATTTCGGAATACTTTTGTTGGTGCAAACGCAAAGCTGGAGAAGAGGAAACAACCTAATGGTATTGAAAATGTAGCTGAAGGCTTGGACCAGTATACTTGAACATGGCAAAGGGAATCATATCTTTGTGTGTCAGCAGTTAGATGAGTTTGTGTTAAGTTGTAATGATTCTTTGTGGCATTTTACTTAGTACTGTCATCTTTTGAGGCTCTTGATCGTCTTATTTTTCTGTTGTAGAAGATGAGTCTTATTCATAAACGATATCGTTACAGAGGTATATATAGTTGAACAAAGAGAACATTCTAGACTAGAGAGTATAAAAAGAACATTCTATATACAGCATGATACGGAATATTGAGTAATGAAGAGCGTATCCCTTGCATATCAAGGTGTATCCTTAACATGCCCCCTCAAGATGGAGGGCCGGCAGACACTCCAATCTTGTGACGTAAGTGAATGAACGGTGTACGTGGAAGAGGCTTTGTCAAGGCATCGGCTAGCTGATCTTTGGTGTTAACGTGACAGACACGAAGCTGCCCTTGCTGAATCTGCCCTCTAACGAAATGATAATCTAAAGCAAGATGCTTCATGCGGGAGTGAAACACCGGGTTTGCACAGAGGAAGGTGGCACCGACGTTATCACAGTAAACTGTCGGTATAACTCGGATATGTACACCCAGCTCGGTTAAGAGATTGCAAATCCAACGAAGTTCTGCAGAGGTATTGGCAATAGCCCTGTATTCGGCTTCAGTGGAAGAGCGAGCAACCGTTTTCTGCTTCTTTGCGGACCAGGAGACAGGATGAGTACCCATGTAGACAATATAGGCGTTTGTTGAGACATAGTCATCCCTGTCGCCTGCCCAATCAACATCGGAGTAGGCATGGAGAGTGAGGGTATTCTTGGCAGCAAAGAAAAGACCATGAGTTGTTGTTCCCGCTAGATAACGAAGTACCCGTTTTGCAGCTTGCCAGTGTTCTTGAGTCGGGCAGTGCATAAATTGAGACAAGCGTTTAACAACATAGCTAATATCGAGCCTTGTAAAGGAAATATATTGTAAACTTCCAACAAGACGACGATTGTCTATACCATCGGGAAGAGGAGAGCCAGATTTGAGAGTAAGCTTCGGAGCGGATGCCATTGGAGTTGCAACGGGCTTGGCATATAGCATATTGTAACGATGAAGTAAGTCGATGATATACTTGCGCTGACAAAGATGCAAACCTTTAGCAGTACGATGAGCTTCAATTCCCAGAAAGTAGTTAAGCTCCTCTGGATCCTTAACGGAGAATCGATCAGCAAGAGAGTGAAGAACTTGTTGAATGGAGGAAGTGTCATTACCAGTGATGAGAATATCGTCAACGTATACTAAGAGATAGACACATGTTTTGCCGTGTCGGAGAACGAACAGAGAGGTGTCGGCAAGAGAATTTTGAAACCCAACACTAAGAAGATACGACCGTAACTCGGTGTACCAGGCACGTGGAGCTTGCTTGAGTCCATAGATTGCTTTGCGGAGACGACAAACATAGGACGGATGATCACTATCAACGAAGCCTGGCGGTTGTTCCATGTAGACTTCCTCGTTGAGAGTCCCCTGTAAAAACGCGTTATTGACATCCAATTGAAGAATCGGCCATGAAGAGCTCACAACAATATCAAGAACCAAACGGAGCGTTGTTGCTTTTATCACGGGGCTGAAGGTCTCTGTGTAGTCACGACCATATTGTTGGTTGTATCCCTTGGCAACAAGCCGAGCTTTACACCTGCCAAGTGTCCCATTTGGTAAAAATTTGTTTTTATAAACCCACTTACAGCCGACTACATTATGATTTGGTGGTCATGGGACCAGATACATCGTCTGATTGTGGGCAAAGGCGTCAATCTCGCCGGACATAGCTTCCCGCCAGATCTTGTCTTTCATCGCCTGGTTCACGGTTAGAGGTTCGGTGGGATAGGGAGAGGATAATGCGGCGGAGAGGTTGAGTTTGGATTTGGGTTTGACAATGTTGTTTTTACGTCTGGTCTGCATAGGGTGGCTATTTTGAACCGGTGGTGGAGGGGCGATAACGGGATTAGGTTCAGGGGACGAAGATTCAGAGGTCGATGGAGAAGAAGGTGGCGATGAATGGGACGATGGAGATGGGCTACGAAGAGAGTTAGCAGGGGAGATGTTATTGGGCTCAAGGGGTGAATTTGGGTTATGATCTGGGCTTGGATTTCGTGATGGGTTGGGCCGGATGTTATCAGGTTCTGCAATGACACTAGGTGAGTTTGAGGAACTTACCGTGGCTGTGGAGGAGTTGAGCTCGACGGTCCAGGCGTAGACTCCGGCGACGAGACGAGTGGCGGCGGGTAGAAAGGAATGACGTCAACAGAAGGTGTGGCTGGAGAGGAGGAGGGGAGAGGTGATTCAGGAGAGGAGTCACGAGGTGATTTGAACGGGAACCGGGTTTCCTCAAATTTAACGTGACGGGAGACATAGACGCGACCAGTGCTAGGCTGAAGACACAGGTAGGCACTCTGGGTGAGAGAGTAACCCAAGAACACGCACGGAGTTGATCGGTGCTCAAACTTGTGAGAGGTGTACGGTCGTAACCAAGGGAAGCAGAGGCAGCCAAACACTCTCAGCTTGGAATAGTTCGGCGATGAACCAAACAACCGCTGGAACGGAGACTCCATGGCGATGACCGGTGTTGGAAATCGATTAATGAGATAGACAGCAGCGGCAAAAGCATACAGCCAATAAGTGTTGGGAAGACCACCATGTGTGAGAAGCGAGAGGCCAGTTTCAACCACGTGACGGTGCTTTCTTTCGGAAATTCCATTGTGCTCCGGTGTGTGCGGTGGGGAGGTGAAATGAGAGATACCCGAGCTTGACAAAAACTGTTTGAGGGCCACAAACTCCCCACCATTGTCTGAATATAAGGTGCCAATCCTTGTACCAAACTTGTTTTCCACGAGGGCTTTGAAGGGGATGAATGTTTCACGAACTTGGGATTTGGTTTTAAGCGGATATAACCAGGTATAACGAGTGTAGTGATCGATTAAAATCAGATAGTATTTGTAGTTGTCTATTGACACAATAGGAGAGGTCCAGACATCAGAAAAAATATACTCAAGGGGTCGTGTGGATGTGATAGAAGTGTTTGAGAAAGGAAGCTTATGGCTTTTATTAATAGAGCAATCAGAACAAAACAAATTTTGAGAAGAAGTTGCAGAGTAAGGTAATGAGAATTTAGAGACTAGAGATTGAAGGATAGGTGAAGCAGGGTGGCCTAAGCGATGGTGCCAGTCCACTAAGGACGGTTTTGAGGATGTTGAAGCAAAGAAAGCGGAGAGAGTGGTTGATGAAGCCGGCCACTCGTAAACATCGTCTCTAGTTTTGCCTTGGAGTAACAGGGTCCCCGAGCTCAGATCCTTCACCTGAAAGGAAGCAGGAAAGAATGCCACAGACATTTTATTATCATTGCATAGCCGATAAACAGAGATTAAATTTTTGTGGATATGAGGAACACAAAGAACTCGATTTAACAGGAGCTTTTGAGAGGGAGATAGAGAGGGTAGAGATATTGAACCAGTGTGAGAGATCTGGAGACCGGAACCTTCACCAATAAGAACAGAGTCATCACCGTGATATGGCTGGTGAGTCGCAAGGTGATGGAGATCACTAGTCATGTGATGAGACGCACCACTGTCCAAGAGCCAAGGAGTGGTCGAGGATGGAGCAGTGAGAGCGAGATTAGCACGAGGCTGCCAGGGACGAGAGGGCGTGGGAAGAAGACCAGTGGACGACGCGACTTGATGAAGCTGAGGGCAGCGTTTGGCACTATGACCGAAGATACCACACAGCTGACACTTTCCTTGATAACCACCAGTAGACCGATTGTCCTGATGCGACGAGGAATATGTATTGGATGACTTATTATTCCATTGTTGATGGTTACGCTGAGCAGACTTGTGTGGATGAGTACGAGAGCGAGAAGTAGCGAGATTGGCAGTGAGAGGAACATGTGTAGGTGCGACAGTAGCAGCGGTCAACAGCTGAGCTTCTTTGTTGAGAAGTTTTTCATGAACTTCGGTGAGTTTGGGAGAGACCTCACGACCTTCAACTTGATCAACAACAGATCGGTAGTCTTCAGGGAGACCACGGAGAACCGCCTCTATTTGCTCATCGAGATCAAACGGCTTGCCGAGGAGAGCCAATTTGTCAAAACGAGTAGTTAATCCTTGCATATACTCATCGATCGTTTTATCACCTTTGGAGAATTGTTGCAGTTGAAGACGTAACTGCTGAATGTGACCCTTGCTCGGTTTAGCAAAGATATCAGCAACGGTTCTCCACATCTCAGCAGCAGTTTTGGTGGTTGTAACAAGCGGTTGCACCGACGGAGAAAGAGTGCCGAGAAGGCCACTGTAGATCAATTTGTCCTGTCTTTTCCATTTTAGAAAATCAGGGTTCGGAATGGTGGCATCATTGGAGACAATTGTCGGAGCCGGAGAAGCAGTAGAACCATCAACATATCCGGCTAAGTCATACCCATCAAGCAGAGAGTGGATCTGTAGGCTCCAAGTGATGTAGTTAAGGGAGGTAAGCTTAATAACATTACTCATGTTGATGTTAAGAAAGCTTTGGGTGGAATCAATGACTTCAGCGGTGTTGGACATGGAGACAGGTGGGGGAGAAAACGCAAAACAGAGAGGGAGGGAGAAAGTGGAAACAGAGAGAGGGAAGGAGAAAAAGAAGGAAGAAAGCGGCAGAGGAAAAAAAATGCAGAGATCTTTTTACTGCTCTGATACCATGTAGAAGATGAGTCTTATTCATAAACGATATCGTTACAGAGGTATATATAGTTGAACAGAGAGAACATTCTAGACTAGAGAGTATAAACAGAACATTCTATATACAGCATGATACGGAATATTGAGTAATGAAGAGCGTATCCCTTGCATATCAAGGTGTATCCTTAACATCTGTTTGCTCTCTTCAATTTTTTTTTCTTTTGTTATAAAGGAAGCATGTTTTGGGTCTACTTTGCTATATTTGAAATGTTATAATCTTTGTATAAACCAATGATGTTTATTTTCTTTTTTTTTGTGTGTGGGGTAAACTTTAAAAAAAATTGAGACATTTCACTCAAAACTTTTTCTTTCGTCAATGAAGCTTAAACATTCTGGTCAGCTGCCATCAGTGTCGGTGGTTATGTTACCAATGTTTGCAATATAAAAGGCATTGACCTAGGAAAGATTAAGCACGAAAGACTAGATTCAAATCGGGTGATTAAGCATGCTCGTCGAGACAATGATCACAATTGTATTACTCCTGCTCGTCGAGACAATGATCACAATTGTATTACTCCCTCTCTGTTAAAAAGGATGATGTTTTAGAAATTTTATCAAAATTAAAAAAATAATAAATCTCTCTATTAGAAAGGATGATGTTTTAGAATTTTTATCAAAATTAAAAAAATAATAAATGATGTATTATTTGTTTTCTACTCTTTTAATACTTATTTAATTGTGCTTTTTGTGACATTTGTCATTCAGTTACATGAATACATTGAATTATGTATTGTAAATATAAAAACATCAAATAGTTACTCCCTCTATCTGTAAAAAATTGATGTTTAGAAACTTTTACACATTTTAAGAAAAAAATGATTACTGAGTTTAAATATATTTTTTCCTTTGACTAAAGAGATATTATTTAATTTTAAACCAATAACAATTCAAAATTTTAAATATTTTCAATGATTACTTCTTGAAGTTTATAAAACATCAATATTTGTGGGACAAATAAATATTCTAAAACATCAATCTTTTACTAGACGTCTAGATGTAGTATTTGGTTTTGAAAATAAAAATGCATTAAATGCACTAAAAAATCATATTTTGTTATACAAAAAAATATTTTAAAACATCATATATTCTCGGAATAGTAAAAACTAAGGAATATCAAAAGGACTAGCGCTTACTTACAAATGAGTGAAACCCATTTTGGATTTAGTTACTCTTTTTTTTTTTTTTTTTTGTTAACCGGATTTAGTTACTCTTCTTGTGAATGGGATAACCATAATGTCATGGGGGGGGGGGGGGGGGGAAGAATCAACATGAACAAAGCTGGATCAATCAGTAAAGCAGCTACAATTACATAAATTTTTCGATCTTTATGTTCATTGTCTTAGCATGGAGGACGAAATAATTTTGCACAGCATCATCTGTTTTTTCTTAAACACCTAGTGCTAATTGCTAAATATCTCATAAAATATTTTTACTGAATTTTATGTAATTGTTTTTGTCAAATAATAAAGAAATATTTTTTTCAAATTTAGCAAAGCTCCAACAGATTTCAAAGTTTTTTCAAATTCAAAAATAATTTACTTCAAAAATACTTAATTGTTGTTATTTGTATATTAGAATGCATTATTAAACATAAGTTATCACATATGATTGGGAACCTAATCATCACCCGGAGATCATAAACTTCAAAGATTATACAAATAACACGAACGAAAAAAAAAAAAAGTATCAATAAATGTTTTCGAATTCAAATTTTAAAAGTTACCAGAAAAAGAAAAAAAATCAAAAATTTAATTCAGCCTTTCGTCGCCGGATCTCTCTCTCTCTCTCTCTCTACAGAATCTCATTGGCCGCGTAACCGTAACGAGATCTGCGAATATTCTCTTGCCGTTTCTTGTACACAAATCCGGCGACTCCAACCACACACACCGCCGTAATCACTCCGAAAGCTACCCCTACCTTCTTCCCTCCACTCATTCCTCCTCCTCCGGACGACGGTGATTTTTTCCCTTCGATTCCAGTCATATCGCTGTGGTTAATATCACTAGCTTCCTGCGACGGAGACGGAGACGGAGACGAAGACGACGAAGGTGAATCATTCGGTAATGGCGGAGAGATCGACGGGGAAGGAGAAGGAGAGTGTGTCGTTTCAGGTTCTGGAGGAGAAGAGTATCCAATTGGAGATTGCGCTGGAGAAGGAGGAGATCCGAGTTCCGGCGTAGGTGCGCGGTGATTCAAAGGCGAATCTGCTTTGTTTACGGCTAGATCCGGTGACGGAGCTGGTGAAGATTTAGTTAAAATCTCACCGGAGACGAGTACGAGCATTAGCATCATAGCAACAATGATGAACTCGAGCTTCATTTTCAATTTTTTTTTTTTTTATTTTCTCAGATCTTCTTCTCTGATGATGATGATGAGTAAGTAAAGAAGAAGAGATCTGGAGAAGTTAGTTTTGTGAGTGAGAGAGAGAATGAGAGAAATAATATTATTGTGATCGATAGATTTGCGGCTACGAAAAGTGTACGACTAACAAGATTCTGACACGTAGGATACGTATGGGTGTAGAGAAAGGAAGAGCGAAACAGCGGATCAGATCATGGTAGTTTCTAATTTAATTATTTAAAAAATTCGCGTAAATTTTGAACGGTAGCGATAGCTGATGCGTGAAATGGGCACGTGGGGTTCACGTGAAGAGCTGACCCCTCACGTTATCTTATTCACCGGCACTGAGCATGTATTTTGCAAGAGAAGTAATTAAGCAACAAAAAAAAATTGTAAGAAAAATCACGAAAAAAAAAACTTTGTTTGGACGTTAAAGCTAACCAGAGCTAAGGAAGAAACTAAACAAAATTGCCTGTTCGTGATGCCAAAGATAGTGATGAAACTGTTGTATTGGGAATCAAATATAGCTAAGATGTATAATCTACGTACTGTGTGTTATCTCTTTGTTAGTTCATTTTGCTTCAGTTCTCTCATTAATATCAAGAAACGTCCCTCGTAACCAAGCATACAACCAAAGGGTTCAAATACATTCACTTACTTGGAACGGAAGCTAACATTGTATTCTATATGAAACGGGTCGGGTTTAGGTGTGGAAAAAGATCTGAAATTTCGTGGTCAGTATGCTGCTCTCTACTCCACATATAGCACTTAACTGTCATGAAGAGCAGAGGAATCTAAGAGCTAAAACCTGAGGATATTCGAGTAACATGATTTATATCAGGTATTACAAAATAGCTAATTCTGGCAAGGAAGACTATATATGGTTCATATATGATATATAGGCAGCCCATATAATTGGGCACGATGCATCTTCTCTGACATTCTGATCAGCTTTGTTAAAAGAAAATTACAAAGCAGCTCATCCTGACAAGGAAGACTATGGGCAAACTTTGCCAGAGCCAAATGTGAAAATTTGGTTCCAATATTAGCTTATGTAACTATTTTTGTCAATATTTTACGACAATCAATCTCGAGTCAGACTGGTTTTAGACAAAGTCTCTCGCCCACGTGCATGCTGAGACCGCCGAGTTCCACACTCGTCATTTTGTCAATTATTGAATGAGTTACAAATTCTCTTAAAGAAACTCTCGTAGATAAACTCTCATGAAAACAGTTACATCATGTGTTTCAGTGTTTGTGCCTACGTAATTTTCAAAGATTGCCTGTGTAATTTGATGGATTACACAGATCTGCGTAGATGATTAAGGATTTTAGAAAATGAACCAAAACAATATTAGTTGACTTTTGTGAATACAATGCGAGAGATTGTAGCTCAGGATGGGCGTCTTTTAAAGTCCACAGAGGACACTAAAGTGGAGGCGGAGACTTTCTTTCAATCTTTTCTGCAATCTATTCCTGCTGACTATGAGGGGATGTAAGTGGATTGTCTTGCGGATCTGTTGACATTTCGTTGTTCAGAGGAAGATAGTCGCTGGCTCACATGGGTGGTCACGGGGGAGGAGATCATAAAGATATTGTTTGCAATGCCAAGTGATAAGTCGCCGGGTCCGGATGGCTATACAGCTGAATTCTATAAAGCAGCTTGGGATACTTTTGGTTCGGAGTTTGTTGTTGCGGTCCAGTCTTTTTTTGCTAAAGGCTTTCTACCAAAGGGACTTAACTCCACGATACTAGCAATAATACCGAAGAAAAAGGATGCCAAGGAGATGCGAGATTATAGACCGATCTCCTGTTGTAATGTTATTTACAAAGTTATCTCGAAGGTGATTGCTAATAGACTCAAGCGTATCTTGCCTAAATTTATTGCTGGGAACCAATCAGCGTTTGTGGCGGATAGATTGCTCATTGAAAACGTTCTTCTTGCAACAGAGCTGGTAAAGGACTATCACAAAGATAATATCCCTACTAGGTGTGCGATGAAAGTGGATATCTCGAAAGCATTTGACTCAGTCCAGTGGTCTTTCCTGTTTAATGTTTTAAGTGCTCTGCAATTCCTTCCTGTTTTTATCCATTGGATCTCGCTATGCGTCACTACAGCTTCTTTCTCGGTTCAGGTGAATATAGAACTCGCAGGTTATTTTCGCAGAGCTCGGGGACTGCGTCAAGGCTGCTCGCTCTCACCCTACCTGTTTGTCATTTGTATGGATGTTCTATCTAAGATGTTAGACAAAGCTGCTGGTCTACAGGACATCGGGTACCACCCGCGTTGTAAGAACCTCCATTTAACAGACCTTTGCTTTGCAGACGACCTCATGATATTATCGGATGGAAAGCTCAGATCAGTTGATGGTATAGTCCAGGTGTTGAATCTCTTTGCTAAGCGGTCCGGCCTAATGATTATTATGGAGAAAAAGACTTTGTATCTTGGTGGGGTTTCATCGGACAACAGGGAAATCTTGGGCAATCGGTATAGTTTTGGCTTGGGACAGCTCCCTGTTCGATATCTTGGACTCCCATTGCTCTCTCGAAGACTCACTCCAGCGGATATTACCCCTTTATTTGACCAAGATAGAAACAGAGTAAAAACGTGGACGGTACGCACCCTCTCTTTTGCAGGTCGTCTTGATCTCATACGTTCGGTGCTGTGGAGCACAGCAAGTTTCTGGATGAGTGCATTTAGGCTTCCTCGGGAAAGTCTTCGAGAGCTAAATAGTATATGTTCTGCTTTCTTATGGTGAGGTCCGGATCTGAATACAAAAAAGGCAAAGTTATCCTGGTCTGATGTGTGTAAACCCAGGTGTGAAGGGGGTTTAGGTTTGAGATCTTTGGAAGAGACAAATGATGTTAGTTGTTTAATGTTGATATGGCGGTTGGTCTCTGGTGGGACGTCGTTATGGTTCCAATGGTCTCGAATGAATTTATTTAAGGAAGGCTGTTTCTGGTCGGTAAAACCTGCATCACTCTCGGTGATGTGAGCCAAAATAGGGGTGAGTCGATAGCTGGTCTAAAGGACCTCTCTAACTAACTCGGATAGGATGGAGATGAATGATGGATCGAAGTTCGCCACACAAAGTTGCGGAATGACTTTGTGACAAGAACACAAATCAATATCTAAGTGAATCACACACAAAGATAAATATTCAACTTGTTTTCTAAAGGAATCACACATAATAGAAAAGACAAGTAAAACAAAAGCCTAAGCTTCAAAGTGAGAAAACTCTCCCTTTTATTTTTTAAAAAATATTCTATCTTTACAATGAAGGGTAACATGAGCTTATATAGGCTCAATTTACAAATCAATAACATAAATACAAAATAAGTCAAATTAATTGCATAAATAAATCAAGAATAAATTTGAGAGATTTTATCAATCATCATTGATGGAGATTAGTTCTTTGTATCAAGACACTTTCTTGATGTAGCCATGAATTGATTGTCTTCTAGAAACTTCTTTATAATTTGATCTTGATTTTCCTTGAACCAATTCTTGATAAGTTGATATATCTAGGATTGCATCACTCTCTCCTTCTTGAAAAGGTTTTGTCCCCAAAACTAAAACCAAAGTTTGCATTTTTGTTTTTTTTATATTGAAAAATAGAATGAAGACAAAGCAAAGTTTTTTTTTTCAAAGAAAACTGAAATTCAAAAAAATCAAAACAAAGTTATTTTGTAATTTTTTTTATTCGAATTAAATAAAATAAAATATTTTTTTCAAATAAAACCGAAATTCAGCAAATAAAAAGAATTTTTTTTTGTACTATTTTTTTTAAACGATTTAAATAAAACAAAAATGATTTTTTTTTCAAATAAAGCTAAAATGAAACAATAAGAGATATGAGCTTTTAGCTCTAATACCAAAATGATGTGAGCCAAAATAGGGGTGAGTCGATAGCTGGTCTAAAGGATCTCTCTAACTAACTCATATATGATGGAGATGAATGATGGATCGAAGTTCGTCACACAAAGTTGCAGAATGACTTTGTGATAAGAACACAAATCAATATCTAAGTGAATCACACACAAAGATAAATATTCAACTTGTTTTCTAAAGGAATCACACACAATAGAAAAGACAAGTAAAACAAAAGCCTAAGCTTCAAAGTGAGAAAACTCTCTCTTTTATTTTTCCAAAAATATTCTATCTTTACAATGAATCCAAAAATATTCTATCTTTACAATGAAGGGTAACATGAGCTTATATAGGCTCAATTTACAAATCAATAACATAAATACAAAATAAGTCAAATTAATTGCATAAATAAATCAAGAATAAATTTGAGAGATTTTATCAATCATCATTGATGGAGATTAGTTCTTTGTATCAAGACACTTTCTTGATGTAGCCATGAATTGATTGTCTTCTAGAAACTTCTTTATAATTTGATCTTGATTTTCCTTGAACCAATTCTTGATGAGTTGATATATCTAGGATTGCATCACTCGGGCTCCTGGATGTGGAAATGTTTGTTGAAGTATAGAGACTTGGCGAAAACTTTTGTTAAGGTGGAGGTAAAAAATGGGCCTCTCACTTCGTTCTGGTATGATAACTGGTCGGCTCAAGGGTATCTGTTAGACAAATCTGGACCAAGAGGCATGATTGATTTGGGGATAAAAGAACATATGACTCTCCATGATGCATGGCATAGTAGAAGGTGACGGGTTCACCGTATGGGGATGTACAATGACATCGAAGATGCTCTGTATCAAGCGTATCAGACTAGAATCCTTTCTCAGTCAGATCGTGTCTTATGGCGAGGTAAATGTGATGCTTATAAAGCTACGTTTTCTACTAGGGACACCTGGAACTATATACGAACCACTTCAAACCTCGTTGCTTGGCATAAGGGTGTTTGGTTTGCTCATGCAACACCAAAATATTCTTTTTGCACTTGGCTTGCAGCACACAACCGTCTATCGACAGGGGATCGGATGATCACTTGGGGTAATGGTTGTAATGGGGGCTGTGTGTTTTGCTCTATTCAGGTGGAGACGAGAGACCACTTGTTTTTCTCTTGTCCATATTTTGCTGCAGTTTGGTCAGGTATCGCCCAACCTCTATATAAGACTCGCTTCAACACCTCTTGGCTGCCGCTACTTGATTTTATCTCAGGAACTCCGGCTTATCGGGTGTATGACTTTTTAATCCGATACACGTTCCAATTTACTGTATACTCTGTTTGGCGGGAAAAAAACGCCCAGCGACACGGGGAGGCTCCGACTTCTGAGCAAACTCTTATTGGTTGGCTCGACAAGCAAATTAGAGCTCAGCTGCTAGTTGTTGAAAGAATGGGCAATCGACGATATGGTGGGGGTCTTCAGTCATGGCTGGCCACAAGATACTAATGCGATAGTTTATACTATGATAAGACTGGTTTATTTGTCTCTAATCAAATATTCTTTCAAATGAAGCAGATGTAAAACAATATTTTTCTTTTGAATATAATTTAATATTTATTATAAAAAAAAAAAATAATAATAATAATAATAATATTGGTTGACTTTTCTATGCACGAGACATCGGTAAACCATTACTTTGTCTATCGAGTGGTATGGTAACCTCCATCTCATCAATGGGAGATTTGTCAAACGGTCTTATATATATTTGAAGTATTCAAATCAAGATTAGTTCAATTGGTTCGATCATTATCATCAAATACTAATACATTAGCACTAGTTGATTTATTTCGTGAAACAAGTTACTGCAAACATTAGCACTAGTTGATTTTATTTTAAAATATTTCTCGTCTTTTTGATTTGAAAGAACCATTTTTAGAGTTAGAATATACTAACACAACTTTTAGTTTTCAATTTGTGACTTGAATAGTTTTCGACTTAGTATTAAGTTAATATGTAGACATTTTCATAAGATATTTTAAATAAGAATTACTCTATAATCGTGCTAAGGTGATGAGTCGTTGACTGTTCAAAGTTTCTAGTTATTTTCTTTGAAACAAGATACTATTCATCACCTCTGCCTATATAGTACCATTCGTCTCTCTCAAATGGAGTTGGGAACATCAATGGAGAATCAAAACGACGTCGCGATATTACTAGCAAAGCATGTCATCGCCACTGTTGGCAACGGCTCCAACCTTGTCTTCTCACCAATGTCAATCAACATTTTGCTCTGCCTTATTGCCGCTGGTTCCAACTGTGTCACCAAACAACAAATCCTATCATTCCTCATGTCACCTTCACTGGATCACCTCGACACAGTCTTGGACAAGACCGTATATGTTGCCTTCGCTGATGGAATGAATAGAAGTGACTTGCACTTATCTATGGCTTATGGTGTCTGGATCGACAAATCTTTCTCCTTCAAACCTTCCTTTAAAGAGCTTTTGGAGACCTCCTATAAGGCTACTTGTAGTCAAGTTGACTTCGCAACCAAGGTAACTTCTCTATGTTTTTTTGTAATTCTTTTTAAACTTTTTTGCCTCAAATTCTTGGGTAATATCAATGTTTCATGAGTTTCCAACTTGAAATTAATTAGCAATTTGTTAGAATTTTGCTATGAGTAATGTTGTCACTTTGTTGTAGGAAATTAATTACTACAATACCCGTCAATTAGTGTTTGTTAACAAATTAGGTGCAATGTGTATTAACTTATCTTCTGTCTCTAATGTAGTAATGTTTATCAGATACTTGTAGTAGTTTTTTTGTTATTGCAAATGAGTCATTTGAAATGAGGTAGTTATATAACCAAAAATTTCCTAATGACGTACGACATAGAACAACATATTTTGTATTGGTACCATCGTATTTTTTGTTACACTGGATTTTTGGAATGTTTGGTTAATTTATTGTTCACTTATGTTGAAGCCTGCTGAAGTGATTAATGAAGTGAATACATGGGCTGAACTCGACACTAATGGACTCATCAAGCAGATGCTTTCACACGATTCTATCAAAAGTATCCGTGAAAGTACGCTAATACTTGCAAATGCAGTGTACTTCAAAGGAGCTTGGAGCAAAAGATTTGATGCAAAGTTAACAAAAAGTAACGATTTCCATCTCCTTGATGGCACCACTGTGAAAGTCCCCTTCATGACCAATTACAAGAAGCAATACCTAGAATACTATGATGGTTTCAAAGTTTTGCGTCTTCCTTATATAGAGGATCAACGTCAATTCGCCATGTACATTTATCTTCCTAATGATAAAGATGGATTACCTACTCTGCTTGAGGAAATAGGCTCCAAACCGGGATTTCTTGATAACCATATTCCACGCCAACGTTTATTAGTTGAAGATTTCAGAATTCCAAAGTTTAAATTCTCTTTCGAGTTTAACGCTTCGGATGTTTTGAAGGAAATGGCGCTGACTTTACCATTTACACATGGTAGTATAACTGAGATGGTTGATTCTTCTTCCATTGCTGATAATATGCACGTCTCAAAAATTATCCACAAAGCTTTCATTGAGGTGGATGAAGAGGGAACTGAAGCTGCAGCCGTTTCTGTTGCTTCCATGACAAAAGACATGTTGTTGATGGGAAATTTTGTAGCTGGCCATCCATTTCTTTTCACAGTGAGAGAAGAGAAGAGTGGAGTGATTTTGTTCATGGGTCAAGTTCTTGATCCTTCAAAACACTAATCGAACTGGTTTATTGTATTTTGTGTGTATAATTCACTGAATTTGGTTTGTAAAACAGCAACTGTATTTATACATCAATCAGATTAAAGTACGTAACGAGTATCCAAAAATTCAAACACACCCACACATGCCTAGCCAACTACGAATTATCTTCATTAATCATTCTGATAGGGGTACACCAGGTACGATATATCTGATTTGGGTTTTAATTATTAACTAAATGGGTTGGGTTCTACATTTTGGGTACGTTAAATGAAATTAGGATCTTAACTACCCAATAATATTTTGCGACTACATGTTTAGTGAAAATGAAAAGTAAAGATGTTACTAATGTGAAGTACGGTACCTGTAAAAGAACCGCAGAGAATTGCTTTTTAATCCCCCCTATATGTTTAGGAAGAGAATTGCTTTTTAATCTCCCCTATACAACAGCTTTTTACATTAGAAAACTACATTATATACATGTCTTACATAGTAATGTATAGTTTCATGTTTTGAATGATATCCTTCTTTTGTTATAAATTTCATACATTTTAGACTCACGTTATCAAAGGTGGCCAGTACTAGCATATATGAGAAAGTAAGAACTGAATGCCGAAGTTTAAGAAACAAATCTTAAACCAAAAAAAAAATCATCTCAAACTATATTAACCTAGAATATTCTCCATATTCTTTAAGAATCTAAAAAAATGATAATTAAAAACGATAATTTAGGTACAAGATAATTTTACTATACCTTTTAAGTTTTAACGAACAAAAAAATGATCTTTACTTTACAAAAAGGTTTTTGAGAATATGCCACAAAATTAAACCATTATACATTGCCGCATGTAAAAGTCTTTTTATCCATTTTTTCCATAAGCTCAAAGGCATTTATAAAAAGCAAAAGAGAGAGAGACTCCACAAAGACTTCTCTCATAACCAAAAAAAACAAAAAGTTCTTCTTCTTCAATCTTCATCAATGGCGACGCGTAAGAGCTATTACCAAAGGCCGAGTCATCGCTTCCTTCAAACAGATCGGTCTTCTTACAACGATTCAGAGTTCGAGTTCGAGGAGTCTGATCTCTACTCCACCCGCTCCGATTCACCTGATTTTCGTCATAAACTCTTCGCATCATCGAACCGTAGATCGTCTCCGTCTCCGGCTACCGTGAAAACCACTACTTCGTCGCTTCCGATGAACGTACCGGATTGGTCTAAGATTCTAGGGAAAGAGAATCATAGTCACCATGTCAGGAGAAAAAGCATCGAAAACGACGAAGACGGCGGAGGAGGAGAGTTATTGCCGCCGCATGAGTATTTGGCGAAGACGAGAATGGCTTCGTTCTCGGTGCATGAAGGTGTTGGGAGGACTTTGAAAGGGAGAGATATGAGTAGGGTTAGAAATGCAATTTTGGAAAAGACTGGGTTTTTGGATTAATTTCTCAAAAGTATAAGGTTCTCTTTTTTTTTTTTTCTTTGGAGAATTTTGATAATTTTACTTTTGTTAAACTTTTTTTTTACTAAATAACTTGATGAGAAGAAGAAGGCATAGAATATTTCTAGATTATGCCTTCTTTTATTTTATTATAATTTTCGGAATATTTTAAAGTTTTCAATGTTGAGTATTTTTGAGATTATGAGATTTTTATTTTCCAAGCAAAGAAGTTTTGTAATCATAATTGTACTAGAAATTTCCGAATCGGGAAAACTCGTACGAGATAAAGTTGAGGGTACTTGACGAACATAAAATTTTTGTTGGGGTAAAAATCGAAAATATAATAGGAAATAGGGGAAAAGAGAATTATTATTGGTGGGGTTTATGGGTTTGATGTGGGTGGGGTTGGTGAGAAAAGTAGAGGTTACAAATTACATGAAAGTGACCCATTTTATTTATTTATATTTTTTGCACACAAAGAATTATTCTGTGATAATTGAAAATGACAAGATGTAAAAACTAAAGCCCTCTAGACACTTACCTGAGGTCTCTCCATAACGTGATCAGTGAGTGCCCTCATATAGGGGAGATTAAAAAGCAAATCTCTTCCTAAACATCGGAAAAAACAACATCGGAAAAAACAACTCTCCCATCCCATCTCCGATCACTGCAAGAAAACAATAAAATTGGTTGTATAGTCTGCTCCGAACATGGCTAGGTTTTGAATGGTTGTATAGTTTGCTCTCTAGACCGGACTAAAATTAGTCCACACTTAATTTACCATTCATAATTGCGTATCAGTTTACATCGTTGCATACTAAAAATCTCTATACTATTATGCATCTAAGCATACAACTCCATAGCATTATAAATTCACGATTATTCTGCATTTTTTATTCCACTTATCAAAAGCTCCATACCAATATATGGATATGCATTTTTCATTCCACTTTTCAAAAGCTCCATACCAAAATATTGATATGCATAGTCCGGTCTACACCATACCATACAACCATTCAAGCAAACTGATATATAACCTCATTTAATTGTAAAATCTAAATCAAACCAATATTTAATTTTCCTTAAATAAAAGTATACAAATTTTGTTTCCTTTATTTTTTTTTGTTTTTTTAATTTAATTTTGATTTTTTAAAAAAAGTAAAATAATAAATAGAATATTCTGAGTGATTGAGAGAGAAGGAGGTGAATACAAAGGTTCACCCTTAGCGGTGGTGAACCTAAGTATTTATCATTTGAAAATCGAATATCAGATTAATGGACCATAATTTGGACTTTTTTTGTTTTTGGGACACAAATACAAGAGCAATCCAATAAGCAACCCTCAGTGGATATGCTCTAACCATTATGAAAGTCTTGTATGCACTGTGTTTGGTTCCTCTTCATCATTTTTCTCAACATCGCCAGACTTTTTTATTCATCGACGTAGGATTTGTCTCCTCGTTTTTTCTGATTGATATAATTAAATAGATGATGAAGGTGACATAGCTGTGAAGGAAAAAACTATAGAAACCAAAATAGACAAAGTCAATAAGCTAATGAATAAAAAAACTGATGAACGTCCATTATTGTGTGTAAAAAAAGTAAATCTTAGAAAAGCAAAATCTGAATTTGTGTTGTCTTGTGTTTCATCTTTCTGTCGGATATAAATCCTAATATACTATCAATCATCGAAACTGATTTTTCTGAGGAAAGGAATAGTAGAAGTGTTGTGGGCTTAGATTTGAGATGAGAGTGGAGGATGTAGTCAAGACGAACTGATTAAAATGATGGAAAGTAAAACGGCTTTAACTTCAGAAATTTATAAGAAGTATGAAAACCCTAATATTATTTGGTATCTTGAGAAGTCGAGAACTAAAGAATTTGTTTTTTAGTGTTGATGACATGGCAACTGGAGAAGCATTGTTAAAAAAGCTGATGTTAACACATGGAGAAGATTTGTTCTAGATTTGCGACAAAAAAGTTAATAACTATTTGGTCGTAGCAAATTTTTCCATCGTCTAAGTGTTGCAAAATGCTACAAATTAGAGACAACATAATTTGTGGGCAAATGCTACTATTTGCTACGATTTACTGTATATGTTTGATACACAAAGCAACTGAATGCTACCTAACTATTAGCTTCATATAGCCACGAATTTGCCAGGTAAATGTCCGTGGATTAGTAGCCACATTAACTAATATGTGGCCTCGTCATATAGTTTTAATAATAAAAAAATTTGGAGATTATAGATTAAATTAAAATATCAAAACAATTTGTTTAAAAAATGCTTTAACGGAAAAAGGTTTTTGCTCCCCGCCGCTCTCCTCCGCCGTCGCTCTCCTCCGCCGTCGCTCTCCTCCGCCGCCGCTCTCCTCCGCCACCTCTCTGCCACCTCTCCGCTGCTCTCTTTGTTTCGCTGAATAGATTCTTCTCTATATGCATTCCCTTCTTTGGATCCTAAAAAATAAAAGAAAATCCAATTGTTTTTTTGTTGATTTGAGAAGTAAAAACGAGACATAATAGTTCTCTCCTTTAGCTTAGCACACTGTGAAGTAAGCTAGATACATTCCTGGACAAAACATAATAAGAAACTCAACACCAAATGGAGGATAATTAGAAACAAAAGCATCTAATGTTGAGTATAATCCAAAACCTCAGATTTTAACTTAAGCAAGTGCTGAGTCGTTGAAATTTCTTGCAGAGACTCTCACATTTTTCCTTTATTCTCCTTCAATTGCTCATTGCATTGATGCAACTGAGAAGCCAAAAACAAAAATAAAAAACCCAAAATTTACACATAATCTTCTTAAGAATACCAATCAACAAAGAATAAGAATTCACAAATCATGACCTTATCGGAGACTTCAGCATTCTCTGTTTTCTGCTCATATCAGACAATTTCGCTTGTTCATACTCGGGCAGTACTCAACCATTGCTGCAAACTAGGGTTTCCCCAACAAAATCGATTTAGCAACGAAATAAATCTAAGAAAAATAAAAAAAGAATACAAAGAGAGCTTTATCAATTGAGTGTTGTTCCGTAGTATACTAACCAGAGTTCGTGAAAGACGTCTTTATCGATTGCCAAAGTGTCTTCGTCCGCAATGTCTGAAACTCGAGAGGAGAAGAGGAGACAACGACTCCGACACGGTGTGGAGCAAAACCAACAGTGGAAGCGAAGGAACAAGATCTGAGAGGCGAATCTCCGGCGAGCTCATAACACGACACGAACATACCTAGTAGACAGCGGTGACTACAGCAAGACGGAAACCCAGATCTAGCGACGTCACTGGAAAACGACTCTTTGGTGGTTGTGAGAGAGAGAAGCGGCTAGGGCGAACTCAGTTTTTAGAAGAAGTAAAAGAAAGAAAATGGTTTCTCTCACGAACATATTAACTGTCTCTTTTTGTTATAAGTGTGTCTTTTTATCTTCATAAATTATTTTTTCCAAATTAATTTTAGGGAGGTTTACTCAACTAGCGTAGAAAAGATCAGAAATGACTAGAATGTCATTTTTTTATAGAATATTTAATGACATATAAACCCTTTAGGAAGTGAGTTAATAAAAAAAAATTACGAGTGTGCCATTACAAAGTTTTACCACCTCATTGTTTTTATGACAACTGTTCAAAGTTTTTGGGGGAAAAACTCCTGCTCATTTAATCGATTGAGAAATATCAGTGATGACAGACAAAATAAAAGCAAGGAGAGTTATTGTTATCGGTAGAGATATTAGATAGATATATTGTAATGATGATAGAATTATGATTTTTTGATAGAGATATTACTACAATGGTGACAGATTTAATAGGTTTATGTCGAATAGCAGTTTTGTTTGACAGATTTATATAGTCATTATGGTAGACATATACACTGAGATAGATTTATATGACAGATATAGTTTTACGAGATGGTAGATCTTTTCATACTGTTAGATATAATAAAAAGCGATAGATTTATGAGTTAATGTAGTGGTAGACATATTTTTTACTGAAATAACAAAAGTTAGGTAGAGTTATACATGTAGGCGTGATAGAGTTAATGTGTTTGACAGATTTATATATATATAGACCTGATAAATTTATACTATTGATGTTTTAGGTCAAAACAAAGCATTTTACTAAATATGCTGCGTTTTTACTTAATATTAGGCTTATATATGATTTTAATTGATAATAAGATTGTCAAATAAGGTAGTGCAATGGTTATATATAGGTCGTTTAAAAGTGTTTCAAATCTACGGTTCAAACCTTAGCAGTTGGCAAAAAAAAAATTTTTGTAAAACTTAATTGAAAATGGTAAATTCATAATTTGCTCAGGTCACCTACTTCCCAAAAACCCTAGCGGCCGCTACACATTTCCTGCATTTTGTTCTTCAGATTTTTTTGTTTCTTTTTTTTCCCGTCACTTTCTCTCATTCTTGTCCAAAAAGCTTAAATACACTTTTCATTATGAGTTTTTTGCCAAAATTTTACTAATATGATCTTTTTCCGATTTTTAAGCGATTTTGACTAACTCACGATGGCTAACCTCCGCCTCCTCGTTGCGTTAACGGCCGCCGTCGCCAAATTAGTTGCTAAACTCCGAATCATAAGAATACCACCTGATGTTGCAAAGAATCCAGTGATGGTTTGTTGCAACGAATCATGTTTTTATTCATGTGTTATCCAAGACAGTTTTTATTATGCAAACTGGGACATGTGAACAATTAAAATGATTGGAAAATCTCCCAAAACCAATTCAAAACTAAACATTAAAATTGGCATTTTAATCGAATCTATCATCACAAAAATATAAATATTTGGTGTGATTCTTCTCATTAATTTTCTCTTATAATATGAGCAAAATAATTTGTTTATATCTTTGATTTTAATCCTTTTGCTTTTTTACTAATGGCATGAAGTATATAACACAAAAATTAAAAGGTTTATTTTTTTTATTATAATGGCATGATTGTAAATAACAGTTTAACCTAAAGCTTTAATGTCTTTTTCCAAATTATATGTGTTGTTTGAGTAAAAGTTTGGTTGGAAGTGTTGTTTGAGTAAATAAACAACTTATAAGTGTTGTTTGAGTACTTTTCTCTTAATTTTACATAGCGTTTCAAAACAATACAAAATATATACTATAGTTGAAAAAAAGTTTTTAAAACTAAAATATGACCAACTAACCATAGAGTTTGACACAGTACAATAGTGACCACATTTTTTTGTTTCTTGAAGAGGAAGAGATTTGTGTAAGAGATATAAGAGTGAGCACATTTTTTTGCTAAATGTTATGTCGAGAGATTTTGAGTGTGAGGGTTTTCTTGTTTTATTCTCTTTTTTTTGGTCAAACAAATAACTTTTAATAAGTTAAACTATACTGAAACAAAATATTTTGGGGTCAAAATTTTCTACTACGAACCAAATCGATGAATTTTGTGATTCAAGTTAAAACCTGTTTGTAGATAAACAATTTCTATTATTTAAAAAATATTAAACTACAATTTGTTACGATTAGCTATAAATCTAAGCTGTATCTTTTTGTAATTGTTTTCCGACAGAAACTTACAAATTTGCCACAAAATAACCTATCTAAAAATTTGTGACTATTTTGTAACTTCGTGTAGATAATATTTGTTATAAATGATTTCGTAGCAATTTTTCGTAACTATATGACCAGTTTTTCCTAGTGTAGTAATTATCATCACAATATAAAAACGAGAGTAAAATTATTGTACAAGTAATATCTATACATCTATGAGAAGTAAATAATATACATTTGTCTATCGCTCCCCCTCAGTCTTAGTGTCATTTCGAATGATGTTGAGACTGTTACGAAATTCATTGAACAGAGTTGTTGGTAGTCCCTTAGCAAAGATGTAAACATATTGTTGTGAAGATGGAAAATGTAGAACCTTAACAGTGCTAAGGACGATACGCTCACGAACAAAGTAGAGGTCGATCTCAACATACTTCGTGCGTTGATGTTAGACTAGGCTGGAAGAGAATTACACGACACTAACGTTGTCCTAATACACCAAGGTGGCTTTTAACAAGGGATGTTGGAGCTCAAGAAGAACGTTATGGAGCCATGTTATCTCTGTGACGGCGTTGGTGATGCCTCTGTACTCGGCTTCAGCACTGGAACAGGAGATGATGTGCTAGAGTTTATGGACAATAAAGTGATATTGTCGCCATGGAAGATGCAATGGCTAGAAGTGGAACATCGGGTAGTTGGAAAGCCCGTCCAATCAGCTTCGGTGTAAGCGACTAAACCGGTGGAAGATGTTGGGTATAGGTGGAGCCCGAAGTCAAGTTTGCCTTAAACATACCAAAGAATACATTTTAGTGCTCTAATGTGAATCTCACAAGGATTATGCATAAATAAGCAACCTTGTTGGATGCAAAAGAGATGTCCGGTCTAGTGAAGGTCAAAAATTGGAGGGCACCGAGAAGGCTGCGGTAGAGTGTGGGATTAGCAATGGAGAAACTAATGACGGCCTTCGAGTTTTGTGCGAGTATCCGCCGAGATTGTGCAAGAATTACAATGTTTCATATTGGCACGATGTATTATGTCTGCCGCATAGTTGTGTTGATTGAAAAAGAGGCCATAGGAGTTTCATTTGAAGTTAGTGAATTTCCCTAAGGTCGGTCATCTCAAATTCCTTGCTAAGGGAAGAAATTATATGGTTAAGGAGTTGCATTGATGAAGTAGTGAGACCAATATCGTCTACATAAAGAAGAAGATATGTTGTGCATTTGTTGTGATGGTAGATGAAAAGGGGTGAGTCGAATTTGTTTTGGACAAAACCAATACAACGTGCATCTTGAGCTTGGTTCCATGCTCTTGGGGCTTGTTTGATACCGTAGAGGAATCACCGTAGTAAGCAGACGTGGTCGGGTTTTTATGGATCACCAAAACCCGGTGGTTTATGAATGTACACCGTTTCGTCGTGGGTACCGTTGAGGAAAGCGTTTTAATGTTGAGTTGGTGGATTGGCCATTTGCGAGAGAGATAGTTTGAGAACAAGGTGGATGGTGGCTTGCTTGACGACGAGATTGAAAGTTTTGTCATAATCGATACCCGCTTCTTGTGATTTTCTATTTGCCAAAAAGCTTGCTTTGTACCTAGAAATGTTGCCATCTACACAAAATTTATACCTAAAAGCCACATTGAACGCACAATATTAGTGTTTTGGAACCATGGTACAATATCCCACGTTCTCTATTTAATTTGAGCGTTATACTCTTCATGCATGGCTGGATTCTAGTTTCGATCCTCTAAGGCTTCAAGATGAGAGAAAGGAGAGGAGAAAGGATGAATGAATAGAGAGTGGGTTTTTGGGCCTGAAGATACCTCGTTTACTGCGTGTCGTCATAGGATTAAATGTCGCAGGTAGAGGAGCCACATGTGGAGCTGGAGTTGGCAGGGGTACCAGTTCTAGAGAGGGCAGTGACTGTGTATTTTAAATATTTTCGACATTCAGAAGAAGATATGCAGTGCACGTGTTGTGATGGTAGATGAAAAGGGGAGAGTCGAATTTGTTTTGGACAAAACCAATGCGATGTGCATATTGAGTGAAGAGTTGGTTCCATGCTCTTGGGGCTTCTTTGAGACCGTAGAGGGATCACCGTAGTAAGCAGACGTCGTCGGGTTTTTCTAGATCACCAAAATCCGGTGGTTGATGCATGTACACTGTTTCCTATTGGGTACCATTGAGGAAAGCTTTTTTAACGTCGAGTTGGTGGATCAACCATTGGCGAGAGAGAAAAAGTTTGAGAACAAGCGGATGGTGCTTGGCTTGACGACATGACTGAAAGTTTTGTCATAATTGATACCAGCTTCTTGTTGTTTTCTATTCGCCAATAAGCGTGCTTCGTAACTAGAAAGGCTGCCATCTGCACCAAATTTATGCCTAAAAAGCCACATTGAACAAACAATATTAAAGTTTTCAGACCGTGGTACAAGATCTCTTTTTAATTTGAGTGTTATACTCCTCATGCATGGCTGGACTCCAATTTGGATCCTCTAAGGATGGTAGTATGAACAGAGAGTGGTGTTTTGGGTTTGGATAGCTTATTTACTGCGTGTCATCACAGAATGAAATATCGCAGGTGGAGGAGCCACATGTGGAGCCGGAGCCGGCGGTGTAATACCCGTACTAAACCTACAAATATACGGGAGGGACGCAAACATGACTATTCGACCAGCGAGGGAAATAAACCAAAGGAAAAAAGATGACCTAAGCTCAGTAGAAGAGATCCAGAGCACTTGTCCCGACAGGTTATTACTCAGAAAAATAACCCAAAGACGAAAGACACATTAAGATTGCTGAACGACCTAGCTGAGAAGAATCGTTGAAGAAAAGAATTTTTATGAAAGACGAGAGTCAATCAGTAGCTAAGAGGTCTAGCATCAAAAAGCTCTGCATAGATAATTTAATGATATACGCTAAGGTTCAATAGGAGCCGATAGCCGTTTAGCGAGAGAAGCTATTTTTTCGGTAATTAGTCCAGCGACTAAGATTCAGTTGTGAAGGAAAAAAATGAAGCACTCAGTGGGCTAAGGCATATGATTAAATCAGATAAGAAGCTTGAAAGGTTTTAGCCAAGAATAATCAGCCAGTTTTCAGAGTTTTAGAGAATCTACCCAGAAGCTACTCATAAGAGTGCTAACGAGCAGAATTGGAATTCTTTGCTAAGTACAAGCATGAAATAAATTAAGAGGATCTTGAGGAATTTGTGGATGTTGTAACAAGAAGTAGAAAATCAATCTGAAGCTCATAATATTTTTTTTTTTTTAGGAAATTAAGTCGCCAGAGACTCTTTTAGCTGATCACCGAAAAGAAAAGTGATACGGTTAACTTTATTTGAGCTTGAAAATTTTAGGGAGGCTAAAGGAAGATAAAATATGGAATTTTATCTTCAAAAATCAGATTTTTTATGGATGATAATAATGATACATAAAACTGGTCAAAACGGGATATTTCCAACAAGAAACGAGTTATGGTTTGTAAGAGTTAGGCTTAGAATCTGTTAGAAAAGTTTTGATTGGTCAAGAGGAGACTAAATGGTTTATTCTTAGCCAAGATAACATGATAAGAACCTTGGTGAGCTGTAATGCCATGTGTTGGCATAAAAAATGGATAAGCATGGCCAAAAACAGAATGGCGAATTTTGATTGGCTGAGAACTGAACGTGAGTCACTTGTTTAGGTGACTAATCACCTCAGCACCGACCCTAGAGGAGTATAAATACCCGGCCTTAAGTAAACCAAAAATCTACCTTAAACCTTAGTTAAAAGTCTTAGTTTGGTCTTGAAGATAGCGGAAATCTCCGAGCATCTCAAGGAAGTTTTTGAGGAGTTAGGAGGTTGTTAGGTAAGTAGCTTAGTCTTACTTCAGTTTCCTTTCTAGCTTTTTCATTTTAGATCCCAGCCTAAGCGGATTTTGATGATGCGAAATCTAGAGCTTTCGAGTTAGCTTGGATCTAGCTAGTCGGAGACGTGAAACCAAGCCAAGTTCCAGCTAAACCTTGTGAGTACCAAACACATGTGAAGTAGCACATGTTTAGGTTTTATTTATTTGTTTGATTTGCGTGTTAGGTTAGGTTTCAGTAGTTGATTGATTTGTTTAGTTGTTGTGTTTATTATCGTAATTTCTTAGGGTATATGTTGCATGTTAGGTTAATGTTCTATAGCTCATTATCATTGTTGTGTGCTTTGTTGGATGTGGTTATTATTGAGTGATTTGTTTGTTGTGAGTAGTATAGTTGTTAGTATAATCGGTTATGCTATCATTATAGCCATTATGCTGCTCGTTTATTTGCAAGTCAATAATTGGTAGCTATTGATGTGATTGAGATGACTTGTTTGATGTTGTGATTTATTTGTTATTTGTTATGATAGGAAGCATGGTAGTTTGTTTTGTGTCGTTTGTGTTAGTCTTGCTTACACATGGCTAATGTTTGTTTAATTGATTGCTAGTTATTGTTGCAAGTATTATTAGATATACTTGTATTTTTGGGTTGAGTCATTAGTCTTGTTAAGATTTGGTAAGACGATAACATGATTGTCCTAATTGCTCAGATTGGTTAGCTACAAACGAGCACTACTTGACGAAGTAGTAAATTTTGCTGTAAGGAAATAGGTCCCTTATACACTGTTTTGGAAAGGGATGTGATCCTTCTAGCCTATGTGGCTAAGGGTCAGGGAAGCATTGCCTGGTGGGAAATCCATATTGCAAAAGATCAAAGACCTTAAGGTGATGTTTATTAGTATTGTAGAAGTAGCAGTGTGAGTTGTTGTGCAGGCACTCTTTATTTGAGTACTTAAGCTTCTTTAAGCATTTGTTTGATTGTGTGATTCTCTGATTTACTTAATGCATGTGTTGGTTGCATTAGTTTCTTGTTTGTTGTTAGAGTCCAATTTGGGTATTGTTTAGAGGTTAGTTAGACGGGTTAACTGAGTAATATCATTATGCTACCTTTTGTTTTGCAGTTATTCCCTTTTAGGTAATCCCCTAGCTGTCGTGGTGATCATAGGCTGGCCAGATTAGATGATTTACAGCTTTTTGCTAAAAAATCGAAAATTTATGTATAGTTTTCTTTATAGGCCTGGGAAAGTATACTTGTTTTGGTAACGATTTAAAGTACAATATTATACTAAGTAAGAATCGGTTTTATCTAAATCTGAAAGCGTTAAAATGATATATTAGTCCTGTCCGGACTGATACAACTCGCGACCGTGGTACGGGTTGAAAAGCCTTAGGCTATGATCGAGAGGTAAAGATACTCGAGATCGGTTGATTTGGGCAAACGAATGCGTTCCGTGAACCTCTCTCGACTGATTTCGGGAGTCATAAGTGACACCCTTGTTTCGTTTTAGTTATAAAACGGTATGGGGGTGTTACAGGCAGGGGTACCAGTTCTGGAGAGGGCGGTGGCTGTGGATTTTCCAAGGTATCCAGTGGTTGTGTATTGATGATTCGAAGAAGCGGTGAACTTGGCAAAGGCACAGATGGTTCATGGGTGATGGAGAGAGAGTTCTGAACTATGTTGGTGAAAGGAAAATTTGGCTCATCGAAGGTAACATGTCGAGAAATAATTACCTTGTGTGTGTTAAGATCAAGGCAGCGGCATCCTTTGTAATATAAGTAGCCAAAGATCCGAAGATGATCGTAGATTGGTGGTTTGTCAAATAGTTTGGTGTATGGAGTTTCATTGTTGATAGAGGAAGATTGGAGGATTTTGAAGAGGTGTGCATCAGAAGTGCCCTCGATTCAATATGGAGGTGGCATTGATGCTTGTAAAAGGATGGAACGAGCACAGTTGTTAAGTGTTCGGCTTTCCAGGTTCATAGAAATAAGTTCCATTCAAGTAATTTTAAATTTCAGGTTGGATTCAGGTAAACACCCATTGGGTATAGATAGTTTGGTGTTATATCCAAAACCTTTAAATATATTTCACGTTTGGATCAGATTTGGTAGTTTATTATTCGAACCAAAGTAAAATCTTCAAAATCAATCTAAATTCAAAGAAACAAAAAAAAATCAATTCAAATTCATTAAAATAATTATAATCATCAAGAGAAAAAACCTAAGTTATCAACCAAATTGAATTCATGAAAAGAAAAAGACAATTCTAAATACCAAAACACCAAATTCACAAGCCGATAGTTCTTAACTTTGTAAAACATCAAATGACATCATATTCAATGTTATAATCATATGATCTATCTAAACTAACATATGAAATTAACATATATGAAAACGAAAACTAATTTATCTTGTAATAGTGATTATAGAATTACTTACAAAACTTGTAAATTGACTCAATCTATCGTTAGGTAGATATATAACTTTGGATGATTTCGGGTATTTGTTTATGTGTTCGGGTGCCGATTCATTTACTAAAAACATCCAATCGAATATTTTTAAGTTCGGATTCTAGTTTAGATCAGATCTTTTGAATCGAGTTCGATTTAGATTTTCATGTTCAAATATTTTGTGATCTCTAAAGATAAAACCTTGAGGTGGAAAAAATCACACACATTAGAAGCTAGAATTGAAAATTGTGTTCGTCACAACTTTGAATCACAGTTGTTTACCTCTTGCTCCTAAAATGTGTACGAATGGAAGCAAAAATGGATAGAGGTCAAGGACATGCCAATCAAATTGGATCTGATGGTTTGGGAGAAGATTTAAAAGTATTGGAGTTTGGAGAAGACAAATGCCACTTCAAAAACAAACTTAAAACCGTGCCGAAAATATATGTGTCGTACAAAATGATATTGTCAAAAAATCATCAAAAATTATTACGTGTCCTTTCGAAATGCGCTGAAAATTGTCAAAAATCGAATTTTTTTTGGAAAATTGTTGGAATTTAACGTGTTTTTCAAAACGATGTATTTTTGTTAGCGATTTCTCGACGCCCTTCCAAAAAAAATTTTAGACAATGTAATTTGTCGAAAAAGTATCAAAAAAAATTATATGGCCCAAAGCCCTCACCAACAGGTCTAGATTTTTTACCGAAGGCTTAATACTAGAATAAGTAGAACACTTGTCACCTGCGGTACCAAAAGACGAGGTAGTATTGTACTTTTGAAAATATCAATTGGTAGTATTGTACTTTTGAATAATTAGGGATGACATTGTCAATAATCTATACTATGAAAGATAACCAACTCTCTCCATTTGAATGACACGTCAATAGTGAAGAGAGTGTCACCTGTCTATCCTCATTAAAAGTAAACAAATCTAAACTTAAAAAGAATATGAAACATCTTTCGTGTCTTTTATTTATTTATTTATATCATAAACAGTTTCAATATTTACATAAGAAATTTAGAGAGGTTTACAACATGTTTAAAGAAAATAGATGCATCACCAAAAAACAAAAGAGCATCGAAAGTGAAACAAAGAACCACTTCATTCTCTTGGTGTAAACCATGAATATATGGGGCATATGGTTTAGGTGTTACAATTTTGTCAATAGTTTGAAGAGTTGCAGCAGAGATAGAGATATTGGTTAATATTGTAAAGAAATGTATGAAATTTTCTCCCTAAACAAATAAATTTTTACATATAAAGAAGATTTGAGTTTTGTTCACTATCAAATGGAAGATAGTTGAATAAACCTATAAAATGTTGGTTTAGAAAAATATAGAGACAAAGAAAAATATAGTTGAATAAATTCATGACTGTTGGTTTTCATATTCTAATATATTGAAGTTGTCAAAAAGAAAACTGAATGAAATTCTTATTAAAAACCAAATTCTATAGTTAGATTCAAAAAATTGAAGAGTTAACATAAAAGGAAGATGTCTATCTTACTTATATCTATTACAGAGTTAGCCAAACTGCAATCTTTGATAAAAGAAAATATTAGTGTTTCATAGTATTTAGTTGAAAAGCTTAAGTACGAATATATCTAAATACTTATGTTTTTTTTGAATGAATGTAAAATCAACCAAAAAAATCTTTGTTACAAAATATGCATCCTTAGATTAAGTTTTCATTTAAAATATTTTTTGTGAATTTTAGACAAAAATTGTAGAATTTTTAAATCTCATAAAAAAGTTGTTCATGTATTTAATAATTCAATTACAAAATGAGAAACGTATGTGAAGTATTAAAATAATCAACATTAAATTATATTTTCAAGATTTTCACAAATAAAAAAATAAACAAAGATAAACTCTACATAAAAAACAAAGATAAACTCTACATACAAGATAAACTCTACATTAAAAACGATAAGCCATAAGCCTGCGCATATCGCAGGTATTCATCTAGTATAAATTATAAAAAGAGTAATAAATCTACCAAAAAGGGTAGTAAATAGTATATAAAATAATTATATAATCTTTTAATATTTCTGTCTATATTTCAAAATTATTAAAAGTATATTTACCAACTTTAAATTTCATAGTCCACTATATAAGTACATACTGTATAAATGAAAACATACTTTTTTATACATTCCAATTGCTTTCACGTTCTCCAAATTTTTTCTACAATCAAATTCGACTATGTCGTCCCCTCTCAACACCGAACAACTAAAAGCTTTTCATGCTCAAGATAGAGAGATATTCTCTAAACTGGTCCTGAAATTCTCAAGACCTCCAGCTGAGTCTCTTCTTGTCATGGCCACATGGCTTTGGCTTGAGGACTTTGGGTTTCAAAACATCTTCTCAATCATCGTGGCTCTGGCTGATCCACTCCTTGTGGCTTTTGCTGATGAGGCTGTCTCATGCTTTCAGTGCCTTGAATCTACCGATCCTCCAAATGGGTTAAGTCAAATCCCTCTCACTACACAATACTTTAAAAACGACATATCCATTGAACTAATCCACAAGAATCGGTATAGCGCTATCACCGGAATCAAGAACTTCTTGAACACCGTTTGTTCTAGAATCTTCTCTGACATCCTTCAACGAGTTCTCCCATCTTCTTCATCATCATCATCTTCCTTCGGCAGAAGACTTCGCCAACCTCTTAGCATCCCTGGTTTCCCTCATCCGACTTTTGGGAGCATCAACGTAATGCTTGACAACAACTCGTTTTTCATCCCTAATGGTCTATGGGGATGGAATGCTAACTGCATCGCAACTGAGAATGACCGCACCTTGTTTCTTACATTTTCTCGTGGGTTTCCAGTAACTCATGCAGAGGTATATGAACTCTTCACTAAGAACTTCGGAGAAAATTGTGTTGAGAGCGTTATCATGCAACACGACTACAAAAACGCTTTCATCTGCCAGCACGAACAATCACTATTCGCGAGGCTTATGTTGGATTCGGTTGCTACTGTGGATCGCGTACTCAATGGCGAGCTGAAAAGAAGGTTTGGGTTGTACGGGAAACACATTTGGGCTCGTAAGTATAAGAATAGGACAAACCTATCTAATTGATCTAATAAAGCAAAACAAAATCTTTGTTTTCTCTTTTGTTGTGTTACCTTTGTGATGCCAAAAGTGTTTTATCTTATGTTGTAGTCTAATAAGTGATCATCTATGCAACGACGCAACCACGTTTGGTTTTTTTATTTTATTTTAAACGTTTTGAAACTCAATACTTGAATAAAAATACATCTAAAGGCATTTTTTTCTTTCAAATCAATACTTTAATTTGATTTAGAGTCTAATATACTAATGGACTCATAACTAGGCATACCCAAAATTCAACCGTATTTGAGACCGTAATCATACCGTATTTAAACCGTAACCAGACCATATCTGATTAAAATGGTTAAAAATCATAATGTTAACCGTAAATATATGGTTAAATTATATTAACCATAACCGCGTTAATTAACTGTAACCGTATCAAACTGTTGGTTAACCGCATAATTAAATCGTAATTTGTTAACCGTAACCGTTTTAAAAACATAATAAAATATATTAATAATTATTTACTTAATATGAATCATATGATTTATAGAAATGAGTACACTAAAAAGGTACATTAAACCGACTTTCTTTTATATTATATCATCAAATAATATAAATCATATCATATTATCAAATAACCGTAACTATAGATAGTCGTAACCATATAAACTAGAGCCGTATTAAACCGTAATCGTTTTAACCGTTTATTATTTAAACAAAATTTCTAACTGATAGTTAATAAACCATAACCATGATAATCGGAAGTGTGATAACTGTAACTGTGGTCATGCGTACTCACGACACAATGCCATTATTTACGATTACACACCATATACAATCTTTTAATTTAATATTAAGAAAAAGACTTCTAAAAGAAAGTCGATTTAACACTAAACCACAGTAAACCAAGCTTCTAATCTCTCCTAACACAAACTAGGGTTTGTTAGCATTTTAGTACGTTTTTGAAATTTAATTGTCAAAAACATACATACACTATTTATAATAGAGAGATGAGGGTGTTGTGAGATAGATGGTGGTAGAGATAGAATTCTGAGTAGGGCCTAGGGGAAGGAAGAACATTACTAAAAGATCCTAGTCAATAGTTTTGGGAAAAAGAAGAGAAGAGAGTGAGGGAGAGAAAGCGGAGAAATAGGAGAGACAAGAAGTTGGTTTGATTTTATTTTTTATTTTTTATTTAAAAAAATTCTTTTTTCTTATTTTCTCCCAACAATCTAAAACAAAAATGCTAGCTAATTAAAATTTATTTTTAAAATTTTTAAAGATAGATAAAAATCTATGTTTTTTTTTATTTGTAATTTGATATGTAGTTTGTTTGATGATTTTATTTGAAAATGTTAAATATGTTTTACAAATTTTGTATCATGTACATCTTATTAAGTGTACAGATGTCTGTACACATTATTAAGAGTACAAATGTGTGTACATATTATTAATAGTACAAATATCTGTACATATTATTAAGTGTACATGTAATTTGTTTAATTCTTTGGGTTCTAGATGTCTGTAAAAATGTTTGTAATGCAATGGTTTTGTAAAAATTACATCTGTACACTTAATAATATGTACAGACATATGTACTTTTAATAATGTGTACACACATCTGTACTCTTAATAATGTGTACGGATACAAAAGATATATATAATATATTTAAAAATTATTAAACAAAATTTATATCAAATTTTAAAGAAAAAAATATAGATTTTTTTGTATTTAAAAGTTTTCTAAAAAAAATTACATTAACAATTATTTGAAAAAAATCAAAAAATGAAGAGAAAAGAGAAATACAATGGCATAAATGTAATTAAGAAAATTGCTTAATGGCAAAAAAAACTGAAAAAATAGACAAACAGTGATAAAAGTTGTTTTTTCTAATTATAAATAGTGAATGTATCTTATTTTTTATTATTTTGAAAAATGTATTATTTTGCCAAATATCTCCAGAGTCAATAGTCGGTTAAACAGAGCAACGATTTTGAACAAAACTAAATTGAAGAAAATTTGGTTGTCGGTTTGGTTTATATTCACTTGGCTGAACCATTCGACATATTTCAGTTTAAGTTCAATTTTTCTGGTTAAGTTTGGGTCAAACCGATCAATTTTTTGGTTATTGTTTTTAAAACTAATAGGACTTTATCAAAATAAATTGATCATTTTGTATCAAAAAATTAGATCGATTTTACTATTACCTGAATTTAACTGAACCGAATTATTCGAATTTAACCAAAATTTTTAAAATTTCGGTTAATGTCTGTTTTAAACCGAGAATGAAGGCAAACTAAACCGACTGTTTCGGTTAATTTAAGTTAGTCGTCATCATAATCTAATTCGATGAGACACCAAAATAATAATATTTTTTTTCTTAATCGTTTTATTATTATTATTTTTTGGTGAATCATGTCTCTCCGAGATTAGTTTTTTTTTTTTTTTTTTGGTTTTGGACGCTTTCTAAAATTATGTGATTTCTCATTTGTGCCTCTCCTTCTTCACCACCACCACCACCACCACCAAATTAGGGTTTTTTTCAGGCGAGTTTTCATTTTTCTTTTCACGAGTGCCCTGAGATTTTAGTGATTGAGTTTGGCTCTAAGAAGAAAGAGATCTAATTAGCAGCTCCCGTGTTCTTTCTTCTTCTTCGTCTTCATCATCCTCTTTGTTTTTCTCTTTCACCATGTTCTGGAAGTTGACTGCTCTCTCTGCTGCTTCTCCGGTGAGTTCAACAAGTTCTCTCTACTTATGAATACGGAATTTGTTATTCTGACTTTGATTCTCTCGTTTCTGAATCTGCTTTGTTCGTACGCAAAGTGAATATTGGCTGAGATTGTTTTTGAGATTTCGTTTCGTTTTCTGAACTGATTTGATGTGGATGTTAGTTGTTTTGGTAACTTCTTACTCCGTTTTGGTTTCAGATTACGTTTACTGCTTCGAATTTGTTGTTTTCATAGTCATGTTGATGTCTGATTTCGGTTTTCAAATGTTTGCTTATTGCTTCATTATGATTCATTTCTATTGAGGTTCTGAGGGAAACAGTTCTTTGAAGCTGGTAATGTAGTTTAGAGAAGAGAGAAATATAACAGGGAACAGTAAAGTTTCGGCGGTGAATGTGGAGTTCTTATTCATTTTTCAGTCTTTTGTTTTCCTTATTTATTACATGCGATTGACAGGTCGAATCCATATTAGACAAGGAAGACTTCACTTTGGAAGAACTCTTGGATGAGGAAGACATAATCCAGGAATGCAGAGCATTGAACAGCCGGCTCATCAATTTGTAAATTCATTTTTTAGGCGTCCCCTCTTTTTTTAACCTTGTTGTTGTTTATGTGTAGATTTTGTTATATTTTTAGTTTGTACTATGACATGTTTCTTCTGTTTATATTAACCATTTCTTAAAAAAGATTGAAGAGGATATTCTATCTAGCAGATATTGCACGGAAGTTAGATAGAATTACTGCGTACTTCTTTATGTTTTCTTTGCAGGATCACCCTGGTTTACTATGGAAGTTTTAGTTTCTCATAGTAGTAGCAGGAGTTGGAATGTTGGCCTTTTATGCTCTTATTTTATATGCTCATTTGCAGTCTGAGAGAAAGAGCTCAAGTGGAACAGTTATTACGTTTTATTGTTGAAGAATCTCCTGAAGATGCTGATAGCAAGCGTGCTTTCAAGTATGTGCATTGTGGACAACTTCCCTTGCTTTTGCTTATTTACTTTATACCTGATTTAGAATATTTCTGCGAACTATCTTGAACTGAGATTGATTAACTCTAAAGCATGTTTTTCTATTAGGTTTCCTTTCATCTCCTCTGAAGTTTTGACCTGTGAAATTGATGTTATTCTTAAGACTTTAGTGGACGAGGAGGAGGTAGTGTACTAATTTTCTTCTTCCTTTATTGTGATGAATGCGGAACCTTGTTAGTTTGAGTTTGATGTTTCTATTCCTCTGGTCTCATTTAATGGTTTGTACTTCCTGTTGCAGCTTATGAACCTACTTTTCTCCTTTTTGGAACCAAACCGTTCCCACAGTGTGATGCTAGCTGGGTATTTCAGCAAGGTTTGTACACTGTTAATAGTTCATTTTAGAATTCTAGTTCTTAAACGATTTTTGGTTTTGATGTCTCCACAAGTTTGTTACTTACTATACATTCGGGTATAGGTTGTCATATGCCTCATGTTGAGGAAGACAGTCCCGCTGATGAACTATGTAAAAGTAAGTTTTATTTGGATATTTATTTGAAAATTTTGCATATAGCACGAAAATCATCCTATTTTCTGATTGAAAATGAGATTGTGTGGTAGAAAGCGTCCTAAGGGGATGTGCTCTGTCTTTCTTATTTCTATGTTCAATAATTCCTTTTAAACCATAATTGTACTAAGTCGATGTAAACATATATTGTGGCAGAAACTCCTTGAATAGACTGACATATCATTGAGATGCACCTGTTCTTTGAAAATTGTTACTGTGTGAATTATGTGGTGTACACTCGATATAAAAGTAGCAAATAATCTTTTCAAATACCATATACAGGCCCATCAGAATGTCTTCCAGCAACTGGTTGATTTGATAGGGATTACGTCCATTATGGAGGTAAACCGTCCTTCTTCTCCTATCCTTAAATTTGATTCTGGTAGGCACTTTTAAGCTCATCTATATTTGATTTGCGTAGGTTCTAATTCGGTTGGTTGGTGCGGATGATCATGTGTATCCCAACCACCTAGATGTGATGCAATGGTTAGCTGATAGCAATCTGCTTGAAATGATCGTGGATAAGCTTAGCCCAACAGTAAGTATCATTTGTTAAAGCGTGTATGCATCCCTTCCCCTTCTTTTTGCTTCCAATGATTGAAATATAGGAACCATGGACGTATTTAAGCTACGTCTGATTTCTTCTCGTTATTATTGTTTAAATAAAATGTGGGATCTGTTGGTTCTTCATGTAACTGCTACTGTAGAGCTACTGAAAAGCTGATTGCTTATAAAACAATATAGAATAGTTGGAGAGACTCTCCTGCACTTGCACGTCTCTGTTTTATCTTATTGGTGCGGTTGTTGATTTCCTACTTTCTAACTCCTGAATGCAGTATAGAGAGCCTTTTTGCGTGTGGTTATTGTTTCGGTCAAATAACAACAAGACTTGCATATTTTTAATTTTGATTAGTTCAGACATGAATATTCTGAAAGTTTGTCTTCATTTTCTGTTGGATTAGAACTCTCTTGAAGTTCATGCAAATGCTGCTGAAACACTCTGCACTATCGCTCAAAATGCACCGTCACCGTTAGCTACCAAACTCTCTAGTTCAAGGTTTGTAGGATGTCTTACTCTTGAATATGTTGAAACCTATTTAGTAGTTAAGCTAACTCAGTGGCCTTTTTGTTTGCAGTTTTGTTGCAAGGATATTTGGTCATGCTTTCGGAGATCCCCAGTCCAAATCTAGCCTTGTCCACACGCTTTCAGTTTGCATTTCGTTGTTGAGCCCAAGAAGATCTGTAGTTTCTTCCCCCTTTATGTATTCATTCAGGGGCCAACAAATCTTCGAGTCTCCAATTTCTGTGAATCCGGAGACGATTGCCACCATGCTGCCTAGACTTGGTTAGTGTAACATTGTATTAGCTCTTTTACTGATTGCTAGGACCCATTGTGCTCTTCACGTGGGTGCATATTCGTTTTTTTTTTTGGTTTTTTTTTTTCCTGTGGAATACTTTCGTCATAACATTATATTAGCTCTTTTACTGATTGCTAGGATCTGATTCTTTTGGTCATCCTAACATCTGCTACATCTCATAATGATCCTAATGACAAGAAATGCTTGCAAAACAATGAGAAAACTTTTTATTTTATTGTTTATCGCTGCAATTTCGTGCTACTTCCACTTTCTTAATAGTTGCTTCTGCATATATGCTTGATCTTCCTAGCTGGATATATTTGAGCTCTCATTCTTGTTGAACATATATCTTAAAATTTGACTCAGTTCTTATGTGCTTGGACCACTTATTTGAATTTTCCTATACTGCTCTCATTTCTGGTGCAGGTGACTTTGTTGCACTTTTGAATGTGACCTCTGATGAAAAAATTTTACCTACTACCTATGGGCAGTTAAAGCCTCCTCTTGGCAGTCATCGTCTGAAGGTAAGGTTTCATTGTGAAATTTTAGTTATTGCCAACTGGAAGATGATTTAGTTATAAGATGCTTCTGGGATCAGATCTTGGAACTACATATGTGCTCCTGCGAGTGTTTCTATATATATATTTTTTCTGATTTCATTTGCGTTCTTGATGATTTGTCTTAGATTGTGGAGTTCATTGCTGTCTTGATGAAAACTCGAAGTGAAGCAACAGGAAAAGAACTAGCCAGCTCAGGAGCTATTAGAAGAGTCATTGATCTGTTCTTTGAGTAAATACTTCTCCCTGGGTCGATTACAAAATTTCGAAATTGTTCGGTATTTTGCACGTCTCTTATGTTTTGTTTGGTGAAATCATTTTATAACTATTTATTCCAACTATGTAGGTACCCATATAATAATGCACTGCACCATCAGGTGGAGAGTATAATAGTATCGTGTTTGGAAAGCAAAAACGATGAGATTGTTGACCATCTTCTCCAAGAGTGTGATTTGATTGGAAAAATTCTCAAAACAGAGAAACAGCCAATTCTTTCTGGTGATAAGCAGGTATGAATTGTTTCGCACATGCATATTGGTGAGCAAAGTTTGTCGAGAGAGATAGATATAGAGATAGAGAGAATACACAATGTCCACTGTTCTATGAGACAAAATGTGGAAATTTTGCCATTGGTTCAGTGAGGCAAGATGTAGAACATCAGATTGTGTGTTTTGCCAAGAAATTCTAGTTATTGTTATAATTATTTATTCTCAGATTTAAAAACCCGTTAGATCCACTTTTCTAATGAAAAAGATGCACTGAGTTGTATTATATAATTGATTCTGATTTCATGCAGCCAACATTAGCTGCTGCTGGAAAGCAAGCTCCAAGGGTGGGAAATGTTGGTCATATCTCAAGAATTTCAAACAAGCTTGTTCAGCTATCAACTAACAGTAACCAGATAAAGACTATACTTGAGGTTTGTGTTTCAGCTATAGTAACGTTTTTTGTTACAATGATTGCAGTTTTACTGTTGTCTGCAGTTTATCGTCTTTCTACAAAAATATATATAACAATTTTAATCGTTAAATAACTGCGTTAACTGGTGTTTCTGAACACCTATTTATGTGCATCTACTGTCCCACTCTGATTTCGTACTCTTGGGAGTCAACTAATGTAAATTACTTGGATTCTCTCTTCAAAAATCCATCAAGATGTGTCCATAATGAATTATCCACGTATATATATATATATATATATATATATTATTTTTGTATTAAGACATTGTTTTACGTCAAACTTGTGTACATATATTTGCATTTTGTTTGGTAGATACAACTGTTTGATGTGTACAGTTTTTCTTTGCTAGGAAAATAACGAATGGGGCGAGTGGGAAGCGAATACGCTGCATGATCGAAATGCAGTTGAGAATGTCTATCGCTGGGTTTGCGGGTATGCCTCTTCTCAAACCTTTACGGCTTTTTGTCACAACTATCTATGCAATGATCAGTGATGCATATACTTCCCAGAATTTACATGCGATATAGTCTTAGTAATTGGTTTAGGGAAAGATGGCACAGTATTTAATCGTGCTAGTGTTGAATTTGTCTCATGATAACCATTGTTTTGACTTCCTTCGCGTGCAGACGCCCAACTGCATTACATGATAGGACTAGGGACAGTGACGATGATGAAGTTCACGACAGGGATTATGATCTTGCTGGTTTAGCTAATAACTTAAACCAGTTCAGATACAACATGCAAGAGAACAATGGTGCTGCGGAGGTAGTTGTTTATCTCTCTGATTAGTATTTCTTAAAATTTTGTCTGTATCTGAAATCCATGTTAATGATTCCAGGAGCAAGGTTCCAATGACAGAGATGAAGAGGTATTTCATTATAATGTTCTACATGCAGAGAAAATATTGCTTGTTTTACAATAGGCCTGATTGTTATACTCTCTGTAGGATGTTTATTTTGATGACGAATCTGCTGAAGTTGTTATATCATCTCTAAGGCTTGGTGATGAACAGGCGAAGTAAGCTTCCAAATCTGATTTATACATCCATGTATCAGATAGAAATAAATGGGTTCTAAAATAATGAAATGGTTTATTCTTGATGCAGCAATTTATTTACAAACTCGAACTGGTTCACGTTCCAAGGAGATGAATTGGGCGAAAACACAGGAACAGGAGCAATATCTTCTGAGGAAACAATGGAAGATGTAAGCTTGAATGAAACTTCCGGTGGTGGAGATGAAGAAGACGAAGACTGTTTGATTACAGAAAGTAAGAACCCTTTTGTCGACTCAGCTGCAGCCACAGCCTCAACCTCAGAAGCAGTCCCTGTAGACGCCGATATTGAGATTGATGAAGATGTGAGTTCAGATGAATTGTCTCCCGAATGGGTTACACGTGGTGATTCCTCTTCATCCACTGCACCAGACACAGTAGATCCGTTCCCGGAAGACGACGTGAAGATGCCTGATGTGAGAATCCCAAACGGTTCTTCATCTTCAGAAGGTGATATCAGCCCGAGATCACCTCCTGTGCCTTCATTGTTTGGAAAGGACGTTGAGTTTGTGGGAGTTGAGCCAGAAGGAACTGAAAGGGCAATGGATCAAGCTCTCAAGGAAGGCATAGTGGGAGAAGCAGGGCCAATGAAGAGGAACACCGCAACAGCCTCCCCTGGAAAGGAGAGCCCCGATGATAGTATGCAGGAGTACAACGACACTAACTACTGGAAGGTTGATCAGGAGGTGACTGTAGTTGAATGACGTGACACAAATCGTTGTTTGAAGAATTGATGACGTGGGACAAATCATTGTCTGAAGGATTTCCCAGACAGACCGTGAAGGGAAGGTACGTGTGAATGTACAGTACTACTAAGTCTAAAGTCTAAGTCTAAAGTCTAAGTCATCTTTTGTTGTTTTTTATTTCTGCATATTTTACCAAGCGACTGATATGCTCTTTTAGGTTTTTACAAATTTGGATGCTTTTGTTATATGCCTATCAAGGATTTATTTTACTCAGCTTTCGTATTACGTTTGACTATTTGATTATTGGGACTCTTGTTGTAAAGACTTTCGTGAGGGTTGCACTTTCTCGGATAATAAAAAACTCTGAATTTGATGTCTACGGGTATGTTTTAAATGAAGCTATATCTTACTCATTAGAAATATTACTTGTCACGTAGAGAGTCTCTCATCCATGAGACTATGAGAGAAGTTGAGTTTATTTTTTTTTATTTAGTTATTTTATTAATCATGGACAAATCCTATGTGGCATGTTTTTATTGGGTAAGTGACTTGTGATTTAGAGTTAAGGATAAGATAAAAGATTTCTTATTATTATTATTATTTTTTATAGTGATATTATAAACTTGAAATTGAATTCATATATTGTTTTGTTTGAGTTATATAAGTATTTGTTTTTATTGAAAGTAACGACACGTGAATTGTTATAGCTGAAATTGTAGGTTTTTACATCTATAAAAAGGAAATGATAGAGGAATTAAAGAATTCAGAGGTGAAGATTGAAAAACAGAATAAGTTCAATAATGAATCATAAATAAGTAAAATTATTTGAACTATTATAAAAATAAATCAATTCGTAATATTGGTAATTTGGTATGACAATAAAATCTACAAAAACGTTCAAGGCCGTATCTAAAAATCTAGTATGACAATTGAGTTTGTGAGAAACAAAAAAAACTACAAAACGTTCAAGGCCGTAATCAAAAATCCTTTTAAGATGATATGCGACAGCTCAATGCTATTCGGCGGGAGGTGAGTGCCTCTCCCTTCTGATTTCCATGACTTTTCGATGAAAGTTGGAGTAAACGTTAGGTTTGAATTCGGGACTTGAAGCAGGGCGGTACTCAGGATATAGCCGACCTGTTCTGTATCGCACCCCGCAGGCGTTACAAAGCGTCCTCGGTCCTCTTGGTCCTTCCCTCCACATTGGGGTATTTCTCGTCCCGCAATGTGTACAACTCTTGTCTGTAATGTTGACGAAATTAGAATCAACGACAGTTGCTGAACTCTTTAAGCATTGTCCTTTTGGTCTTCCTCGCTTGTTTCTAGATCGTTTTGGCGGTACACTAAAACGACCTCTTGACGCGGTTGGCGGCTTTGTTGAATTTTCCAACTGTTTTGAATCTTTTGAATCCTCAACAGATTTGTCGTCTTGGTGAAGATTGCCAAACTCTCGAGAATCTTCGAACTACATGGTAGAAAGAACATTGATGAATTTTATTTTTATTTCATTCAAAAGTAAAACATGTCTTAAGGAGAGTTGTGAGTAACTCACTAGTAAATTGGGATCTTCTATGATCTTTCGTACCCCATCTACCAAATTGTAAACAGAATCGTTGGGTAATTGATTGAGCTCGGCCAAAGGGATCGTCATTTTCTGCATGGCTGTTCCAAGATCTTCCTCTTCTTCTTCGTGTACAACGACATCTTTTCGAGACATGATTTGTTGTTTGATGTTTGTCAAAAACAAAAAAAAAAAAGATTTGTTGTTTGATAAGGAATTCAACCTTATAGATATATAATTCTATTATGTGTGTATATATATGCCACAATCTTTTGGATAAGTTAAAGAAGAAAAAATTGTGTATAAGGAATTCAATCTTTTGAAGATAGACTAGAATGTTCCAGAACATATTTTACCAAACCGAGTTAAAGAAGAAAAAAATTATAAAAATAAATGAATAATATGAAAAATAGATTCTAAATCCTCACAGATACGAATTTGAAATTTGACTCGATGTACTATATGTAATATAAACAGAATTATCTTTTATGTTATTTAAATGAAACTTACATGCAAAGAAAGAGATAATATATTTTTTTTCAGCAAAAAAGTTAATAATATATTGGTACATATTGTTTTCTCATAATATTATTTTAGTATATGGTAGATGAACTTCCCAAGGGAACAATTTAGTGATCTGAAATTTATATTTTTAAAGAATAAACTATAAGATTTCGTTGCAATATTGTGGCTTTCCCTTGACTTCATTTTGCAATAGTGGATGTTTGTAAAGAATATCCTATTTATACCTAATAATTTGACGATGGTTTGCGTTTATTGGTTCTCTCCAGTATCTATCCAAATAGAGATCATGATTAATTATGAGAAAAGCACATACAGTTTAGTCTAAACAAGCATAAGATCTTTAATAGTAGGTTAACAAAATATTTATTGGAAAAAGGAAACAAACCGAGTCAATTTGTTACGAACCGGATTGAACCCGGTTAAAGTCTGGAGCGTGCGATTTTCTTGTGGCTGAAGGGTTTTCTTTTCCTTTTTCGTTAGTCAAGGTCAAGGATAATATGTTGAGTTCATACATTTTTTCATCAAATTCGAAATCTCTCGCAAACAATTGTTTCAGTGCCTGTGAATCCTACGTCTCATGTTCTTCATTTAGATTGGCTTTTCAGTTTCTGTCCAAACAAGTAAATCCTACGTCTGATGTTCTTTCTGTTTTGCTATTGTTTCCGTGTAAGTGATGTTTTCTGTTTCACAATTAGGTTTGGCACAGACTTTCTGGGGTGAGGCTTTAAGCTCAGTTGTTCACGTATTGAATTTATCACCGAGTGCTCCATTGGAGGGTGATATTCCAAAAAGGGTTTGGACTGGTAAGGATGTTTCTTATGGTCATTTGAGGGTCTTTGGGTGTAAGGCATTTGTTCATATTCCCAAAGATGAGAGGTCAAAGCTTGAGATGAAGTTGCGACAATGTGTGTTCATTGGTTATGGTCAGGATGAGTTTGGGTACATATTTTATGATCCCGTTGAGAAGAAGCTCATTAGAAGCAGAGATGTTGTGTTCATGGAAGATCAAACGATAAAGGACATTGACAAGTCCGGAAAACCAACTCAGAATATAAGAGTTTGATTGATTCAGAGGTTATTCCTTCTACATCGGCCCACGGTCAGGTTGAGGGTGAGGTTCATGTTGATACACCTGGTGCAGATGCTCCCACACATGATGATGGTACTAGTGATCATGGTGACGATCATGGTGAGGCACCAAATACCAAGAATTCACCTATTGTTAGAAGATCTGAGAGAGATCTTATACCGTCGACTAGGTATAATCCTGGTGAGTATGTGTTACTTACTGATGGGGGAGAACCTGAAAGCTATAGTGAAGATTTGGAGGATGAACACAAGGATAAATGGCATGATGCCATGGGTAACGAGATGAATTCTTTTGAAGAGAACCATACTCTTGAGTTGGTGAAGTTGCCTAAGGGTAAAAAGGCGTTGCTTAATAAATCGGTGTATAAGATTAAGCATGATGAGACCAGTTTGTCACCTCGATACAAGTCTTGGTTGGTTGTGAAAGGATACGACCAAAAGAAAGGAGTTGATTTTGATGAAATATTTTATCCTGTTGTGAAGATGTCATCCATTCGGGTTGTACTTGGACTGGCAGCGAGTCTTGATCTAGAGGTTGAGCAAATGGATGTAAAAACTGTTTTTCTTCATGGTGATTTGGAGGAAGAGATTTACATGGTACAACCGGAAGGCTTTGTGAAAAAGGGTGAAGAGGATTTAGTTTGCCGCTTGAAGAAAAGTCTTTATGGATTGAAGCAGGCACCGAGACAGTGGTACATGAAGTTTAAGTCTGTTATGGGGGAGCATGGTTATAAAGAGACTACTTCTGATTAGTGTGTGTTTGTGCAGAGGTTTGGTGATGATGATTTTATCATCTTGCTGTTGTATGTTGATGACATGTTGATTGTGGGTAATAACTTGAGCAGAATTGAGGAGCTGAAGAAGCAACTTAGCAAGTTCTTTTCCAGGAAAGATTTGGGTCCAACAAAACAGATTCTTGGTATGAGAATTGTTAGAGACAGAGGTGAGAAGCTGATTCACTTGTCTCAGGAGAAGTACATTGAGAAAGTACTTAAAATGTTTCACATGGACAAGTATAAAGCTGTTGTTACTCCTCTTCCTGCAGACTTTAGATTGAGCAAACAACATAGTCCAAAAACAAAGTTGGAGAAGGAAGATATGGCAAGGGTTCCATATGCTTCTGCATTTGGTAGTTTGATGTATGACATGGTCTGTACAAGACCAGATATAGCTCACGCTGTTGGTGTTGTTAGTTGTTTTGTTTCCAATCCTGGAAAAAAATACTGGAATACTGTGAAGTGGATTTTGAAATATCTTCGAGGGACTTCTGATTTGAAGCTTACTTTTGGAGGTGACAATGCATTGCTTGTGAGTTATACTGATTCTGATTTGTCAGGAGATGTTGATTCTAGTAAGTCTACTTCGGGTTACTTGGTAACATTTGCGGGTGGAGCTGTTGCATGGCAGTCAAGATTGCAAAAGTGTGTTGCACTTTCTACCACTGAAGCTGAGTTCATAGCTGCAACTGAAGCTTGTAAGGAGTTGTTGTGGATGAAGGGTTTTTGTGAAGATATCGGCTTCAAGCAGAATAAGTATTTGCTGTTTTGTGATAGTCAAAGCGCAATTTGTCTCGGAAAGAACTCTACATTTCATTCGCGTTCAAAACACATTAATAGGAGGTATCATTGGATACGTGATGTGGTTGCTTCTAAAGAAGTAGAACTTGAAAAGATTGATACGGATGATAATGTAGCTGATATGATGAAAAAGTCATTGCCGAGGGGGAAGCTTGAAGTTTGCCGAGGGATAGCCGGGATGGCTGTTTCCTCCACCTAGTCGGAGGGGGAGTTTGTTGGGTTTTCCTCCTAGTGGGGAAACCAATTGGGTTTGGTTAACCAAACCTGGATTTGGACCATTATATTAGTTCATGAGATTAATATTGGGTTTTAAGTTATGAGACACTATATAAACACTCTTAACCTAATTTTTGGCATAAGAAAAAAATAGAGAGAAGAGAGTTGATTTTCGGATCTAGAGGAGAAGAGAAAAACAGAACCTTTAGGGTTTGATATTTTGCACGTTTGGACATTCAAACGAGCTCCGATCTGGCTGATATTTGGAGGGTAGCTTTGTGACTCAGTGTTCTACATATTTGACGGTGGAGATCTTGTTTCAACGGTTGGTTTGTGAGAAATCTGAGTTTTAGTGTGGCTGATCGTGTCTAGAATTTTTAGATTTTTCTGCAGCATCTGTCGTGAGTGTTTGTAAGATCTAACGGGAGATCTTATCGGTTTGAGCTGAAATTTTGCAGAGTTGTTCCTGACCTGTTTATCTATGATTTGTACGGTGGAGATCTGAATAGGTTGCCGGAATCTTAGTAAATCTAGGGTTGTTTGGAACTGCATATTTTTAGCCTTTTGTGTTCTCTCTCTTGTGTTGTTTTCTTATTGAGATTGCTACTTGTAGCCTTAGTTTCTGGAGAGGACGTGGTTGTACTCAAATACATTGGTGATAGTAGAATTTTGAGTGGACTACAGTCCCGTGGTTTTTACTCCTCACATTGGGGAGGTTTTCCACATATAATTCTGTGTCTCGTTTATTTTACACTCTACCAAATTTATTATATTTTCCTAGTAGGTTCACATAAGTTAGGGTGAAACTGCCCTACTGTGTGTTGTTTCCCCAACAAAAAAAAAAAAAACCGAGAACATCTATAGATTGCATTCAGACCATAAATTTTCATTCATAAATTCATAAATTTTTCTCATGTGTAGCCACTGTATTATATACTAATTCAAGTTCAGTACTTACTGATAGACTGCACGCATGAACTGCTAAAGTTAACAAGATGGTTATTTGTCTACTAGTAGGCAAAGTTGCCTGAATTATTGAGAAATGTTTATATTCTGTATTAGTCTTCGGTCCAGGGACCCTAGGGACATTGGCCCAAAACTTCTTCGTTGATCAAAAATGAAAAAAAAAAAACATAATAATAATAATTTTGAATGAATTTCTGTAACCAATTAGAAGTCAATAAACGTCACACTTGGCGAAATGGAGGGTGAATAATTTTTTCTTTTTAGATGCATATCTTGAATTCAGGTGATTTGGATTTTTTTTCGTATTTAATAATTTTAGCCGATGGTGGCAAAAGCATTATGAAGTTGGATGATTCATTCTACAAAAACGAATCCACTTTGTTATTGCCAATGTTAAATAGAACCCTGAAATGATGGAAAAGGGTGACATCTTTACAGCATGGTCGGATTAGTTACTGTCCTAGGGATATAAGCTAATTTATTGTAAGTTGCCAGTTGCCACCCATTGATAATAGCTAAAAGCCAGAAAACTGTAACTAATTCAGTAAGTTGTTATACTCCCTCTATTTTAAAATATAAGATGTTTTAGAGAAGATTATTGTTTCATAATATAGGATGTTTTCAAGTTTCTATGCAATTTTTAGATTAGTTTAATATTTTATATTATGCAGTATTGTTTCTGATTGGTTGAACTTGTTAAAAGTAAAAACTTCTTAATCCGCGTGTTTTACTTAAAACATCCTATATTTTGAAAAGGAAGGATTTTATAGTTTAGTCCTTACGGGTTACTAATGAATGAATTAATTGGATTCCAACTTTTAGTAGTGGAAGAAAGTTCACAGTGCCAACTTTTCATTTTTCCCTTTGCATCAAAACAAAGTAAACTTCCACAAACGAATATTTAGTCAAATTTTATCTTACTATAAGGGTCACTGATTCTAAAATATTTGTTGAAATCATATATTACTCATTAATTTGATTTCCTTCAACTAATTAAAATTATGCGTTATTAGTCTAAAGGTTCAGTGTTGGATTTCAGAATTTACATGTTATTTCAAATTTGTTGGTAAATCATGTTATTTAAATCCATATTTCTGAGTTTAAAATCAATAAGAATTTCTAAGTCCGATGTTATTATATCAATGAAACAATAACGACTTTATCAATTTACTTTCTTGTAACTATAAGGGTAATACAAATTCTACCAGCAAAAATATACCCAAACAAAGATGTTCAAACGTTACTTATCAAAGATGCTCGCTTGTGCCTAAAAACGCGTAATCTGTCTATGGAAAGACTATTTTTCATTCTTAAAACTCTCATGAAAAACAAAAGTAATAAAAAAACTTAGATTCATCTCCAACCTTCTGAATTTTTTACGAGTCATATGGTTTATTAATTTTGTCTTCAGCATAAGAGATCTTTGGAGAATAACCCACAATTGTTGGCTTAGAAAGCATCTTGACACTGTTATTGTTTAAGGACCTTTGCTCACCTCGTTTCTAGTCGGCACTTCCCATATGCCACCTCCCAAGAACAGATTGCCTTAAGAGATATGTTTCCAATCATCAGACGATAACATTTCCCCGTTTCTTTTCTACTCTATTTGGTTCACTCTAAGATCCTAAAAAAGTTAGACATTTTGGAAGACGACCACCACCACTATCCAACCATGAGACGGATCTCAAAAGTTAAATCCGAAGAGTATCCTATGCACAAAATTTAATTACTCAGGTGATTTAGAAGAAAAAAGTTAATTACTTTTTAAAATGCACCACTTGGTATATTTGCTAATCTATAATAGTAACGTGGGTTTTCCCTATTCGTAGTGCTAATACTAGACAACCATTTTCCAACCAACTTCATCATTTTTGTCATCACAATTCTTTCCTTAAGAAAAATTAATTCTCCATCATTTTTGTCACCACCAACGCCATCACATCACACCCAAATAGTATGATTTTAAAATATATCTCAAATAGTCAACCCACCACAACAAAAACCCTATTCTCTCATGCATGTATATATATCAATGTCTTAAACTCTCCATCTTCTTTCTCTTAAGGGTATTAAACTAAACCCATCAACTCTTGTCTTGATTAGTTGCAAAGGTAAGTTTTTTCACATTTGATGTCAATACTAAAATCTCTTGCACATGTAAAGTTTAGTCTTTCTTTCTTTTGCAGCTCATAATATAAAACCGTGATGGGGATAAAACCTAAGCATAAAGTGGTTTTTATCATAGCGATCATGCTCATGGTTAGCTTATGTTTGGCTGCAAGGAATATACTTCCCCTGGAAAATAATCAAGGAAACGAAATAATATACCGAGAGATATTAGGAAAAGAAGAAGAGTCAGCTGAGAAGATAGAGCACCCAAGAAGCAGCGTGGAGAATCACCATTATATCCCAAGACAAGATTTCAACAACTATGGACCTGGAGGTGATAACAACGGAGGTGGTGGATAACTCAAAGAAAACGATATCGTTATGTTACAGATAAATCTATATTATAAAATAAAACTTATGGTATATGATGCAATCACTTATATTAATATGAATCCGTTTCTGTTTTATTAAGCATCATCATGTCACATTATCATCCTCTAAAAGTGATGTTCGATTATTGTATTGTGTTTTTTTTTCCTATGTATAGAAGAAAAATAAGTAATCCTAATGAAAAAAAAAAAGAAATCTTTTAGCATTTTATTTCTATCTACGATGATCGGACTATCAGAATCACTTGCTTTATAATTTGAAACCGACACCATACAGCATCTTCTTAAGGACCGGAAAGTAAACAACGAAATAAGAAAAAAAATTGGCTTCAGTTTTTCTGGTAATTTCTGAAATAAGAAATAAAATTGGCTTTGTATAACCAAGAGAACTCGAAACCATACAGCATCTTCTCAAGGACCGGAGACAATGAAGACCAGAATGAGACGTGAATGAAATTGGTCGTGTGTTTTGTAGAGATTGATGAGAGATCGAGGTTGGAAGAATTGTGTATTTCTTTCATAAAAATAATTATTAGGGTTACGTATACAGATATATACAAATATGTATACATCTTATGCGACGCTGCATATACGGTAGTTGTAGATATATTTATATCAAATGCATATATATGATGTCTTGAAATAACTTACCAATATTCCTAGCAGACCATCCCACCGCGAACCAAAAGTTAATAATGCCAGCCATGATATAAACGTTATCGGAGAATAGACATCTGCTAACCAGAGCTGGCCAAGACCGGCAATGACTGGCCTTCAAATTGTTATATAATAGTTTTATTAAATCTTTGGTAGCCTAGTGGTAACAACCGCTGTTTTTGTGTGGGTGTTGTTGATAGTTCAAATCGTTGGTAGTCTTCCATGATTAATTTTGGATAAGGGTTATAATTACCTTAATTTTCTCATGATCTGACATTCTGACTATTCATAAACTAAGGAGCTTAACACCATCTTCACTCGTCGTTGTTTCTCTAAAATTATTTTATTAAAAGTTAATAAAAAATATAAAAAGAAGAGAGAAAGAGAAGAAACATTGCTCCAAGTACATAGTGTGTAGAAACGTTTCTCACTCTTATTCTACATATGTCAACTTTTTATTAGTTCTATATTAAAATATTAATTTTTTTTGGAACAAAATGAGTATAATTATTTTCTAAATGCTAGTGTTTAGAAATAACTTATACCCATTTTGTCCCAAAACAAGCTTAAAATGAGTATAAATGTTATCGTTTTAAATTATTTCTAAACGAGAATGTGTTTTCCCCTCTAACTTCCACGAAATAACTCTTTTTTTTTTTTTTACTTCCAAAGATGAACTGTGTCTATGTTCTTTCCAACCTATGTTACACTTATGAAATATTAGACACAACAGCCACAATGCCTATTGTATAAAAAAATTTAAAAGATTTAAAAATTTTAACAATGTTTTAAAAGGTTTTTATATAAAAAAATATGAATGCACATTGAAAAGTAATTTCTGAATTTTTATAAATTTACACACATATTTATATAAATATCAGATTTTTAGTGACATTCTTAGTAAAGTTTTAGAAAAGGGACATTTTTGAAAAGTGGCATTTGAAGTTTATTAAGAATGTCCCTTTTCTAAAACTTTATTAAGAAATTTTACACAAATCACTTAATAATTGCATTATTTATTTAATATAATAGGTAAAAAGATATTAGAATAGATGTATGAAACTTAAAAAAAAAAGTATATTTAGGAGATTTACTGTCCACCTAAATATGAGCTAGAATTTTGTTTAAGAGTTTTAGATATTTTCCTTATTCAAGTTTTCACAACCCTAGGAAAGATGATATTCGAAAGACCACAAAATTTTGACAAATTAAAACTTTTGTTAGTAAATGTTAATTTGAAAGATTTAAGTTTTTTTAATCTGACACTAGATGCTATTTTTTTTAAGTTTTGATTTAATAAATTACATAATATGAAGTTAAATGTACAATCAGTTGGTATCAAAGTTTTCATAGCTCAATTGGTAAAGACTTGTCATTCAAAATCTAGAGGTCGTCTGTCCGTATAGCACTTGCGAGATGGTTCGCTTTTCCCAGTTTCATTGAGTAGAATTGAAATGTTATATATGAAACAGTTCAATACTTATTATTCTGATTCATCTTAACCGAAAAATATGAGAATACAACCAACGGAAAAAGGCAAACTAAAACCGGACTAAGCCAAACCTTAGTTCATCACTCCAAACTGAAAAACATGAAGGAAAAAGAAAAAATAATGCAAACAGCAACCAAACGAAGATCAACCATAACCGAACGAAGTCTCCAATCATTACTCACTCCAAACATACCGACCGGAAAGACCATCTCATGATGAACCGTCCAATTATCACCATCAATGGTACCATTAATGGTGTTGTTACCATTGATGGTGTAGCTGCAGTTACCATTAATGGTGTTGCTGAAGTTACCACAGTTAAAATAGTAATTATGAAAATTCTTATCAGATGAGTGGATAAAATCATTTGGGGTGGTGCTGACGCCGTGGCCCGTGGCGGCAAAAATAGCTGGCTCGGCATTTCGAAGGAACCAACCGACGGTTTCGCCATCGCTTTGGAAGCCGAGTTCATCTGTCAAACTGAATAGTTTGGGAGCAACACTCGGCGGAAGACGGATGCGACGATCACGACCTCCAACTTTCAGATGGCGGTCTTTTGGAGTCCTAGTTGCCTTCTCCATGTTGTTCATTTCCTTTCTCGAATCCATTTTTTTTCTATATTTTCTCTTTTGTGAATGTGTAAGTGAAAAAATATGTTTCGTTCTATTGGTTTATAAAGAAGATTTACAGAATAAAATACAATGTAGTCAAATATTTCTGATATGTATGTATGGGAAACAATAATGGTGCAACAAACTTATAATTATATTAAAGCTGTATATAGAAATATATCTAAATGTTATATAGGAAAACTTAAATGATGGGTCCACTTAAAAAAGGGAAAATAAGATTTTATTCTGTCAGTTTGGAGAAACTAATAATACAGTTGTACAAGTGTAATATTGTTCTATTTTTATTTACTTTAAAATTATGGTTATGTAGACTCCGGTTTAATCCTTGTTGTATAAAGCATTCTCCGGTTTAACCTGGTTGTATATAACACTAGAAAGTAGCCCACGCGTGGTTTATGTATGCATTATTAACTTGAAATTAAAAAATAAAGTTTCTATTCAATTATATATGAAATTTACAGATGCAATTGTTAATATATGTCTTGAAAAACAATATTCATAATAATTCGGTTCAACTACAATTTATAATATATATATGTTATATATTGTTTCATAGAAGGTCACGAAAAAAGGAAAATTAAAGTACATATTACTAAATATTTTTGATTACAATATATTGTTGAAATTATTTAAACAGTATGTTACTATAGTAATAAGACCATTACTTATAGCAAAGTCAACTATATATGGTATTTTCGTTAAATAGTTAAGATAAATTATATTTTTTTCTTTTTTGGAAAATAAAAAACTGCTAAGTAGTTTAGAAAAAAAAAAGATCTTACTTAATTATTTTGATAGATAATTTTATGTTGTCCTATATATTAATTTTATTGCCATCGTCTAAAAGTAATAGTTGACAAAAAATATTTTTATATATGATAAGTCAATTTTAAAATAATTTATTAAAATGATATCACAAAACAAATATCTTATAATATAAGTTTAACCAGTTTTGTAAAAAATCATTGAAAAGAAAACTGTGTGAAATTTAATATATTTTTTTATTTTCTATATTTTGTCTCTATTTCTAATCTTTTTAATATAAATAGTATAATTAACAATAAATTAATTTTTGAAATTATTACTTTCTGTTATATCATAGGGTGATAAAGCAATTATGTTATGATGCCATTATGTTTTTTTAGTCCATGTGTTTTAAAGACAATCAAACTGTAACTTATAAATTATTGTTAAATACAAATTTTAGTTGTGTCTTTAATACAGTATATATGATTATTGAATATAATGTGAGTTTTTTTATATATTAGAAAATCTTTTATATTTTTAAATTAGTCTATCATATATTAATTTGGTTTCAGTTTTTACTTTGAAATGTATGAAACCAATTTATAGTAATAGGACAATTAGTTACAGCAAAGTTAATTAAATTTTGTATGTTCGTTAAATAATTAAAATAAATTAATTTATTTATAATTTGTTTTTTTTTGGAAAAAAAAAACTGATAAGTATTCTAAGAAAAAAAGGTGTAAGACCTTACTTTGATAGATAAATTATGTTGTCTTATACATTGATTTTATTTTCATATATAAAAGTAATAGTTAAGAACAAATAATTTTATAATATGATAAGTCAATTTTAAAATAATTTATTGATACGATATCACAAAACAAATATCTTATACTCCAAGCTAAGTCTAACTAATTTTTTATAAAATTCATGAAAATAAAAGTGTGTCAAATTTAATATAAATATGTTTTTCTTCTATAAATTGTCTCTATTTCTAATTATTTTAAAATAAATAGTATAATTAACAATAAATTAATTTTGAAACTATTGTTTTCTGTTATTTCATGGGGGAGATAAAACAATTATGTTATGATACCATTTTTTAGTACATATGTTTTAAAACAGTCAAACTGTAACTTATAGAATACTATTAAATACAAATTTGAGTTGTGTCTTTAATACATTATATATGATTATTGAATATAATGTGATATATGTATATATATTTTTAAATTAGTCTATCATAAATTAATTTAGTTTCAGTTTTTACTTTAAAAATATTATACCATTTTCTATTTTTATTTGGTTTTAATTTGTTTATATTTTTTAGTTGGGTTGATCAGTATTTTTTTTTAAGTTCTATGGTGTATGATTTCGTTAAGAAATATATTAGATGTTATAACTAAAAAATAGAAAGAATATATTATTTGTAACAATGTTGAAAAAAATTTCAAAAAAAACAAACTATACAACAATTATCTTTTTTTTAAACACAAAATACAACAATTATCGTCAAGGTCCTCCTCAAGGTCCCCTGAACCCACGCTATCTGTGGAAAAAACGACATAGTTTGAGAAACAACAACAGCTTAATTAATTTGCTGGACTATATATATGAGAGAAGGAAGACAAATATACCTGCCAATAAAAAAATTTCCCAGACGGGGTAGTCAATAGGATTGGAGGCAGGAGTATTTGGCTCATCAACAAATGGTAATTTACGAATAACTTTGACTCGTATCAACTCTAAGATGCCAAGATATGGAATGAAGTTCCTCTCTCCGGATATGAGCATTAAATTTTCCAAAGGTGGAACACCATTTATCCAACAGGAAATTTGAACTTGAAGACCAAAACTTGCTTTGTTTCACAAAAAAAATAAAGGACTGATCTCCATGCAAAAGGAAAATACATGCAGCCAATTGAATGTTTAAAACCAATCCAGTAATGTAGAAAGACACTAAGGATTATTAACTTACTGGTTTCGAGGTTAGTAAGAGAGACCCCGGAGGATTAGAGCTCTTTCAGGACGTCGGTAGAGAAGTTTTTCAGTATGCCAAGGCCAGTGATGGAGACACGACCAATGAAGCCTAGTTTTTTCAACCCCAGTTTAATACACGGGCCAACCCGACCAGCAGGGTAGCCATCGGGAACGGGACAGGTGCTCATGTCCCAATAGACCCGTGTTGGAGCTTCCTTCTTCGCCAACATCTTTCAACCTACAGATTCAACAATTGGGGAAACATCAGATAATCATAGAACATAATTCTACACCAATCAAAAAACAGATAATCATTCAGAGGACATTTAAATCACGAACCTACCTCGCTTATTATCGAATCTGAAACGATTCAGAGAAATAGATGGAGCCACGGAGTGAGAGAGAGAGAGAGAGAGAGAGGAACAATGATGCTGCTGTAATCGACTCGTTCTAAACTCTAATCTTCTAGGTCAGAATATAAACCGATATAACGGATACAGTACACTCGGCCGTGGTATATGTGGGCTGATACGCGTGGCCCATTGGGTACGTGTTCCTAGATTCGGATATTTTTTTAAGAGGAAATTTGGAAGATAACGGTCTTATCTCAAGGTTTCGAGAAAAATACTCTTCTTATATTTTAGAAAGCTACTAGGTTGATATATGCGCTATACCGCAGGTTGTTTTAGATTAGTTTTTATTTATTAATTTTATTTGTATTTTTTGGAATACTATTTGTTTTTTATGTTGTTTGGAATCACATATATCATAATTAATAAAGTTTTTTTGTAGTGATTAATAATAATTTTTTTTGTATTCGTATTTTTATATTTTGTTGTAGTTTTCAAAGTAAAAATTAAAGAAAAAATTAGAGTTAAACAAATTGTGGTTATTGTAATTTTTATTACACATTGGTACGTGAGTCCGCATAAATGGTTCTTAGAAAAATTAAATACTTAGATAGATAAACATTCAAATTTACTTTAATGATATATAAATTGGATGATATTGTATATAAATGTGACTTTTTATTATAATTCAAACTTACTCATTACATATATATATATATATCACTACCAAGTACAATATTTTTGTCAATCAAGCTCAATAATTGAAGCCATCCAATTTAGTTCAATTTTCCAATACAACATGATAAACCGGGATAAGATTTTCCTTTGTAAGTATTATTAGCGTGGACGTTGATTAGTTAGCTTGACGACTTTAGAATAAAGTGTTTGGTTTAAATCATTGTCAACTTCTCCACAAGATATCTTTTATAAAGCTTTGAAGTCTTGACAATGCTTAGGAGAACCAACGGTTTGAACCAAACATCTTGAATCACTTTCTCATATGAAGGTGGCGATTCTGTTTTTAATGGTGTTCTCTATATGGCATGTGTTAGTTGTTTCGTTTTGTCCATAACTCATATATTGAAGCACGCCTCCAACGATTTTAGATATTGCAACTATATAACCGATCATGATTCCAATCTATCATCTGTTATTTGCTACAAATCAAAGATGAAGCTTTTGAAATTTACTAAGATTTACTAAGATCGAAAGGGAAATAAATAATGATAATTTTCACATAGAGAGTTCTGCAGTAGTAGTAAGTAACATTTATTGTACTAAACCTTGAAAGAAAAAAACGTTTAGTCCAAAGCATCAATTTGCTCAATATCATCTTCATTCAAGACTTGAGTAAAAAAAAAAGGTGAATCAATTTACACAGACAACATCTTTATCTCAATTAGACCTACGATTCTAAAAGAAATTAATGAACTTTTTCATGCCTAACTTGCTCTTTCGTGAATTTTATTAGTCTTTTGTATATCAGACGACAATTGTGTGGTTAGGGAGGGGCTTACCTGAGAAATTGATCTCTCTCTCTCTCTCTCTCTCTCTCTCTCTTCAAATTTCTTCCCTATCCTAATCTTTAACTTCGCTTCTTCTTCCAAAGAGTTCCCGATAACCAGATAATTTGATTTCATAATCTGTAGATTTTGATAAAATTATTGTTAGAATTAATCAAAGGTGAATTTGGTGAGATTGCTTTGCCTCTTTAACAATGACCTAAGTTTTTTCCATGTCTCTTGCCGCATGAGTCATGCGTTTTCTTCTCTTTTTGATTGTTTCATTGAAGGCAAATCTTTGTGACGATTCTTTTGTTCCTTCTCTCTAACTGAATTCAAGAGAAATTAGTGTGAAGGAGACGAACAAACAATTAGAGTCTTGGTGTTTTTCTTTTATTATGTCTGCAAGAGTTTATGAAGTGAAAGACAACGTGATGTGGCACATAGGGATGTCAATCGGGCTGGCTCAACCCGGTCCGGCTTGAAATCCGCAAAACCTGCATATATTTGAGCCCTTCTCGGCCTGGTCCAAAATATTTCCGAGCGTATGTTTCAAAGTCCGGTCCGGCTCTAACAGAGCTACAAGACTTTTCGGGTTTTTCGGCGTTATCTTACATATCAAAAATTCAAACTTATAAGTTAGTTTATAACATGTCTTAAAAAGCAATGTTTAAAGGTGCAATATAAAACAAATCAATCAAAACTTAAATAACTCATCTATATTCACTAAAACCAACTTAATCTAAAACAAATAAATAACTTAAGACCAAATAAAAAATTTTATACGTTAACCAAATAAAAATATATATAATTCATATAAAATATTATAGATAAAGATTTTAAAAATATTAAGTAAGGGTATTAAGTAAATATGAAAACTAAAATTAGAGATTTTGAAACAACCATTCCCTTTTTTTTTTTTTTAAATATTAATTTACTAGTGGTCCCATACCCACTAACAACCTAGCAACAATCACAACAGCGGATAACAAAACAATTTCATTAAACCAATAATGCAATAACCAAGTTCCAACATCCTACAATGTTCTATCAACTCAACACTAGCAACCTCACGATAGCTAGACCACAATCATTCAAACCTCTAGAACATCCTCCTCCTCATCGCCCTGATTCCACGATCACACTTGCCTTTACTTGCACCACAAACACATATTGAGATGCATGAGTATTATTAAAAATACACAGTGAGGCCATCCTCCCATCTACTGGGCTATACACACAAGCAACTGAGACCCTATTGTTAAGTTTAACCAACAAACACAATCAACACATCAAACAAGCAACTCACAAACGGTTAAAAGTGGTGTCGACCGACACCAGATTGGTGTCGACCGACACCAGATTGGTGTCGATCGAAGCTAACACAACCTGGTGTCGACCGACACTACGAAACCGTCTCAAAATCTTCCAATCGCCTCAGGAACCTATGGGAATCACTACAACAACAAACCCAAGCAAGCAAACACCACAAATAGACAAAGAAAAACCAAACAAAATAGATCTCAGGCTTAGATCAGCCATGGTCAAGCACTGACCTCTTTTACAGCAAGATTTGAATGAGAAACGGTGGAACCAACACCTTAGGAAGCTTCTCCTTCGTTCCCAATAACAGCTCTCCCTTCCACAGCCACAGATCTCTCCAAATACACCAAGAACAAGACAAAAATCTCTCAAGAACACTCTCAAAGGCTCTCCAACACTTTCTCTCCTTTTCTCTCTTTTTCTCTCTCAACGGCGACAAAACAAGACAACCTCAAACCCTTAATTCGTCGCTTCTCCTCTTATATACTTGGTTTAGGGATTTCCAATTGAACCAAACAACAATTAAAACAAACCAATCGAAATTGGAAATGATGGTGTCGATCGACACTCAGACCAAAAATGCAAATTCTGGTTCGCGGATGTTACAGTTTTAAACTTTATTTACAATCAAATATTGCAATCAAACAATCATGTTAAAAAAAGTATAATTATATTTGTATAATGGCTTTTCGTGCCGGTCCAAGCCCATTGGACTAAGTCCTAAAACTCTTAAGCCCGAACGGGCTGAGTCCAAAAAGCCCAATTTTCTGGACATATATTTAAGTCCAAGCTCAGTGTTTTTCAAAGCCGGGTCGGGCCGGACCATCCTTCAGGCTATGGGGCTTTTTGGGCCGGTCCGAGTCCCATTGGGCTAAATCCTAAAATTCTTAAGCCCGAACGGGCTGAGTCCAAAAAGCCTAATTTTTTGGACATATATTTAAGTCCGAACTCAGTGTTTTTCAAAGCTGGGTCGGGCCGGACCAACCTTCGAACTCTGGGCCTAATTGATATGTCTAGTGTCACATAGTTTTTTTATTGGTTTAGAAATCTTAGTTGTATTAATTCAAATGTTTTTATTGGCTATTGATTTTAATTAATGTGTCAACACCAGCTTGAATGTTAAAGCTGATGTGTCATCACCTGGTGAAAAACATCCAAGTTTTATTGTATTGATTTTCATAATATCTACGAAAATACTCGGTCTTATGTTTACAGTTTTGAGAAATATTATATTCTTATCCATTAGAAAACTACTAGGTTTTGAATTCACGCTACACGTGGGTTTATTTGATATATTTTGATGAAAATTATATGTGATTGATGACCTTTGATGAAATATTATCTTATAAAAATTTCAATTAGTATTAAGGAAAAAAAAAATTCAAATACACAATTTTTAAAAATATAAAAATCGGTTGTGTTATAAAATCAAATTTGATCAAAAAAATCATGACTTTAATTCGACGTCCAGGTGAGGCGGAACAAACTGGTGACCTCACATATCCTAAACAATTTATTTGACCACCAGAATAACGAAACAATTTTATAATCATGAATTTATCTCGTTTTCATATTTAATTGATCGCTACCACCAATGTTTTCATGTTTTTTATTTAATATTTTCTTATTCTTCATATTCTTTCTTGTCATATTCATTGCCAAATTTTATGGTAATTATCATTGTTACTTTTACCGTGTGGTTCTTCGTTATACTCTTTTTTTTTCTTCTTTCTTGTCAACTTCTTCACATTTTTCCACTGAAAAATCTTTTTTTAGACTATCACACAACTTGTTAACCCATCAAACTCCAACATCAAAATCATTTTTTTTCATAAAATTTGTGCAATTCATGAAAACCAGCATAGTCAACACATGCACCCAATTATTGATAATTTCATCCATATTATTTGGTTTTAGATCGACACATATTGAAACTTCTCAAACTAAAATCTTTACTTGCAGAAAAAGTAATATAAACACATGTATAGTTAAAAAAAATATTTGTGCTTTTCGTCGATCCTTCTTCTTTAAACATAATTAACATCAAATCAAGGTCCTCCGACGTCAATCTTTCTTTCTTAGAAACTAAAAAATAAAAATTTTACTGCAAGAATATTAAATCATCTATAAAGTTATGCCCAAAAAACATGTTTTACAGCTCATAAGAGATATAAAGCACAAACCGAGATAAGTAAGATATTTTCAAGATAGAAAAAATTTGATATAGATTATTTAATAATTCTTAAACTTAATTTTTTAATAGAGATTAAATATTTAAAATATTTTAAATTTTAGATGTAGTTTAAATATTTGTAACATTTCTTTTTAGATTTTAAATAGTTAAAATATTTTAAAATTTTTTATGGAGGTATTTATAATATTTTAAAACCTTTATAAAAGTTAAGAACTTTTAATATTTATAATGTTTAAAATTCTAAAAATTTTAAATATTATAATATTTTTTTGAAACTTTTTAAAGTCTTAATTTGATCAAATAACAAACTTGATCAAACCGAATAAACTTTTAAACTTGGATGTCTGATAAACCAAGCTTTCCCCCTCATTCGTTGTTGGAAGCATATTAATATTATTTATACTGGTTCTGAACCATTGTCCAAAAAATTTCTAGTCGATGTGGGACGTCGTTGTACATAGTTCTTTTATTTACATAAATTTAAAATTCTGGAAATTTAGAAAATGTTAATGAATGACATGTCAATTTTAAAATAATTCTTAATATAGAAAATTCTGAAAATTTAGAAAATGTTAATGAGTGACATGGCAAATCCCGATAGGTTGTTTAAAATCATATGTGGACGTCTTAAGGAGCTTATAGCTCCTACTTTTATTTAGTATAGATTTTCATAATATTTATAACTTTAATTTACCTTAATGAAGTTTACTGATAACTAAAAAATTATATTTTTTGATATGGATCAATTTATTTAATTTCATAATATATTTCTTTTGTAATTAACAATTTTAACAAATTCCTCTCTCAAGAAAGGATGAAAATAGATTTTATTAAAAGCAATAGCTATGGCTATGCTAGTCTATACCATGAACTATTTTAAACTGCCAAAAAGAATTTATGAGGATATAAAAAGGATAATTGCACATTATTGGTGGAAATCTCAACAACAAGGAGCAGCGACTCACTGGGTAGCATGGGATCGTATGAAATACATGAAGAAGGAAGGAGATCTTGGATTCAGAGATATTGAAAAATTCAATGAAACGTTGTTCGCAAAACAGGCTTGGCAAATCCTTCAAAACCCCAACTGCCTAATGTTGCGTACTGTACGGGGGAGGTATTTCTCAGGTTTGTGTATTCTTGATGCCAGTGGCACACAACCATCATTTGGATGGCAATCGATCCTCATTGGTAGAGATTTATAACGAAAAGGTCTTCATTATACATTGGGGATGGGCATCAAGTCCATACTTGGACAGACCCTTGGTTAATCACACACCCTCCTCGACCACCACGAAAAGCCCCTACTTACCAGTCAGATGATATTCCTACTGTAGACAACCTACTACTCCCGGACAAAAGCGCTTGGAATGAACTTTCAGTACGTGAGAGAGTCCATACAGATGATGTAGCTTTTGTCCTCTCCATCAATATCAGCATATGGCAGCACCATAATTACCTTTGGTGGCATTATACCAAGAATGGTTTATACACTGTGAAATCAGGATATTGGCTTGCAACTCATCATCCGGACCAGATCTTCCATGCTAGACCCCCAGATGGAGATCCACTCCTCAAGATTGAGATATGGAAAGCAAGAACCCCTTCAAAATTTGAACACTTTTTATGGCGCTTACTACCAAATGCTTTAGAAACAGGAGTTGAACTATATAGAAGACATATCTACGCAAATGCCTACTGCAAACGTTGTAGTACAGAGATTGAGAAGATAGAACACCTTTTATTCACTTGCCTTCACGCCCAACAAGTCTGGCGTGGCTCAAATACCCCCATCAGATGCCTGCTTGATATTGTAGTTACAGTCGAATCCAAGATTAAAGCGATCTTTGATTATCATAAACATCGGGGAATTTATGACTCTCTCTCCTAACATTCTGGATCTTATAGAAGATACGGAAAAGCTGTAACAAGCTTATTTCTTAGAACCAGAACAACAGCTGGCAACATGATCTCAGAGAAGCCAAACAAGAAACGGATGAATGGTTAACAATAAGATCAGGCTCATTCCAATGAGCCAGACATGCTCAAGCTCATTCCAATGATCATAACAGTAGCAGGTTCCCCAGATCACCAAACCACTCTTGGCGACAACTGCCAATGGCTGGATTAAATGTTTATGACAGATGTTTTATAAATAGAGACAGAAGAGCCAGTGCAGCCTGGCTAATCCGCTATGATCACAGTCAATTTAGAGAAGCAGGATATGTAACAGGGATAGTTGTATTAACAGCGCTTGAAGAAGAATGCCAAAGCCTCTGTTTTGCTAAGAAACAAACGTGGCTTAGTGGGTTTAAAATAGTGATTTGTGAAGGTGATAGTCAAGTTCTGGTTAACATACTCAGTGATAATAGTCCAAGATTTGACATCTACAACTGGATACAAGAGATCAAAGGATGGGCAACACGATTTGATTCGGTTGAATTCAAATGGACCTCACGAGAATCAAACATCCTTGCTGACAATCTGGATAAAGCACGTCTTGAAACTTTAGATCATCGTTTTCATATAACTATTCCTTACCAGGCTTTGCCAAACGTTTTCCCCCAAGACGTAGGCGGGAGGTCTGACTCACAAGTGGATGGTTCAATTCAGATTTATTTTTTCCTAAACGAATGGCGCCGGTATGAAGAGGGAAAATTTTGTTTAAATGTGGGCGAAATTGATAGAATCGGTTCCTCTGTCGGTAGCAGGATCAGTACAGGCGTAGTCTGTCGACGCATATTCTTGGTTTTTACCATGCTTTGGAAGTAAGTAGATGAAGAAAGGGTATGTGAGAAAGTGTGGAGGCTGTGAGAATGGAGATCGAAAGAGGAGAGTTAAGACGTTAGTTCTCTCGCACAGCAAACCCTTTCAGGAGTTAATTTTGAAGCTTGTGGTGGTGTTGATATTTTAAGAGTGACGTCATAAACGAAGGACTGAAGAGTAATTTCGATAATTGTTAATACATGAAAGTGAGGACCATCTGGATGCTTAATTTGGAGGGGTAAGGATGGTTTGATGCCTAAATTTTAATTAACTCTTTTTATAAGTAATTTGAAGTCTACACTAAATTATTCAAGTCCCTCCTTTAATCAGTAAAAGTTGATACGTCTTTCGATTGTTATAGTTATATCCCGACAAACGTGTCGCTATGTTACCTTATGTCATGCTGATTTCTTTGTTCCTCCCCTGAAACCGCTTTTGTCAGTAAACCGCGATATCTCTCACAATATTGTTTTGGAGATGATGTATATATATTGGCTTCCCAACCGAATATGAGTGTGGTTATGCGGATCTTAAATGGTTTACTGCAGCTTCTTGAAAATCATCTTGATGTAGTAACAGACGAGATATTGAAAGGACGGCCTCATATATCAATGAAAATACTATTTTGATGTGAATTCATGTGATACATTATTACTTACAAATTCTTTCATCTCCTATGGAAGATAAAACAAGAATTTCATATACAAATAAAATATTAAGCTCTCATTTCTTCAAATTCTAGAGATTTACTTTAGGGTTTAATCATGCTTTTTCTTGTTTCTTTTGCAGTTTTATTGTTCCTGTGTGTATAATACGAGAGCCAACTGGTAGAGAAATGACGTCAAAATGAAATGCGTCATGCGTGTATTGCGTTAAAGGTTTGCAATAACAAACAAAAAGATATGCAATCTTAGGCTCACCAAAATCACATTTTTTCCCACAAGAGCACGATTGGCACAAGATACATAATCAAAGGCTATATGATTACTGAAGTCATTTAGCTAGTTCGCTTTTCTTTTTCTTTTTTTCTTTTTTTTCTGTCTTGGTTCATTGATACAAGTTTATGTCACATGTCAAAAAAAAGAAATGGCATGTTGGTTTCTTCAATCTCATGTTGAGAAAATCTTATTATACAAGATGTTCGGATACCTAAGAAAAAAGCCAATCAACTCTAAAAACATTTGGTATTATTATTCTCTAGCAATGTAGACTTGAGATATTTATATTGAAAAGACAATGAATCATTTAGTTTTTTTTTTTTTTGAAGACATAAAGAAGAAGAAAGAAATTTTGAGAAAGAAAATGTATAGATCAAATAGAAATACTGTAGGGAACACCCATTCCGGTAACGCCAGCCTCAGATATGGGCTTCAAAAGCTCATACTTAACTACACCAGCTCCCGCTCTATTCTTTAGAGAAAGGGTCACGTTTCTCTCATCTATCACTCCTTCTAGATATTGGAGCCTGCCTTTAAAACGTTCATAAGCAGCAAATATAATAGGGTCGTTCGCCCAAGATGCTTCTGGGTATTCTCCGATGTACTCTTCGTCAGGTGAATGAGTTGATAAAAGATCCAAAGTGACCATCACTAGGGTCGCTTGCTTTTGAGATGGGTATGTCTTAAGCATCACTTTCTCTGGCGTCTCAAAAAACTCCTTTAGCTCTTCATCTGTCGGTTCTTCCACTGGCATTCTTATCCTTGTTGTGGTTGGTCGGTTGGGAAAGTATCCTCCATATCCATACTGTCCAAAGTTCACAGCTGCATGGTGACCTGAGGCGACCCACGCAATCGTTGTTAACACACCAATCAAGTCATCTTGTGTTTCGAGGACAGGCCACCAAGGTTCGTCTTTCTTGTCACCGTGCCCTACGTTCCGCACTTCACTCCACCATCCTTGGAGTTCCTCGTCCAACTTGATCAGTTCTGCATCGGGATAATAGTGTTTCACATAGTCTGTCACCCATTCCTTAATTGCATCCCACAATATTAGACCGTCATTCGCAAATGGGTAGTCTGGTATCGTCAGGCGTAGTCCATGTTTTGCGGTCTCATCTTCCTCAGCCAGCCCCCTTGTATTGCAAATTTTTATATGTAATTAAAATATTTCTTTCGCTTTGTATAACTAAATCATGGTGGTAATATATTTTCTTAAAATAAGCAAAACACACCTTCTGATGAGATCGGCAGGTAAGCCTTCCATGTCAAACCTCCATAATTTATCATAGACGTCTGAACTTAGCTCTACTGAATACTTCCCGGGCCAAAAACAAGTCTCAATGATTCCACCTCCATTGATAAGACTTTGGCGTGCACGAGCGTTGATCTCCATGGTGTAGCGGAAGTGAGGATGCAAAAGCCTGTAGATGGGATGCATGGCACTTAGTTGTCTGTTCGCCGCTATTATGTATGGCTCCATACAACAATGAGTCCTCAACCTGTAAATTTATCCATCTCTTACTAGTTAATGATATATCACATGCATGAGAGGATCATATCTGTTTTGAATTAAAGAGTGTTTTCAATACCAATGAGAAATAAGCTGGTGATAACCGGCGTCATGACATATAGCATGAGTCTTAGCAAGGCTCCACAGCCAGCATGAGGTAGCATCATAGCCTGGGGTGAAGACTTGCTTCCATTGAGGCTTGTTGATATTTGGGGGACATGTCAACTCAATGGCAACAGGCCTCAATGTGCTGTCATCACTGAGGAAGAATAGTGTTCGAGAAGCATATAAGGTGGTATTATCCAACTCTCTCACTTTGTTCACATACGGTAGAAGCAAATCGTGATAGTCCAGCACGAACAATCTCTTACTCTTTAGAGCCTGTATGCATTACATGATACATTGATGATTGATCATTCATTATGAAAATAATCCTCTTTATACACAAACATGCATTTTCTATCTAAAACATGTCAATAGTCTTACCTCATCAACTGACATGTTTCCTTTAACTTCTTTTTCCACAATATCCCAAGTAATGAGTGAGGTGGGATCACCATAAATGGCCGGGTCTAGTTTGCTTTTCAACGGCCACTCCTGGAATCACCAACACGAGAAATTTATATTAACATCCTATATGTATATGTTATTTTATAGTTCTGTTTTTTTTTCTTCTTTTGAATGGAAATGTCCTCTGTCTTTTTTTTTTTTTTTTTTTTTTGTCAAACTAAAATATCCTCTGTTATTATTAAAGTTATTCCAAAGAAATATTATATATGGACCAAAAAAACCTTACATATATTTGGTAAATGGAAGAAAATAATTTTTTCAAGGTAGAAAATAAAAAAAATTATTAAAATTTAGTGTTTACTATGCAAATAAAATGGAAGTCCTCCTCTAAAAGGGTTAAACAAATAATTTATCATTGGAGATGAATCTAAATATAGAGTTTGAGTACGAATGATTTACTGATTAATTTTTCTAGCACCATGTTTAGAGTCAAAGGCATGTGTTATGTGTAGCTTACTTTAACTAGTTCAATGCAATAAGGATTAAGGCCCGCAAGTGTCTGGCGAGCAAACTCGTGGTCTCGTAACCATGAAAACCCATCCCCTGAATCAACGTGAATGATATTAGAAAGTGAGTTTAGTTACAACCTAGACAGTACAGAATTGGAATAATGCAATGGAAGATTCAAAAGGAGAGAGGTAAGTACTGTTAATGAGGACTGGGGCTTCAAACTGGAGAATATCATCGCGAGCTTCAGTAGCAGCTTTGATGAGTCTTGGGAGCAAAGGTAAAAGGCCAGCATCCTTAGGAAGCTCAATGCCTTCTTCAAAGAGATTTTGTATGGCCTTGAAGTGTGGAAAAGGCAAATGGGGATCCAACAGAACAGACTCAATCTGAGGGAACACCGCAGGAATAGCTGCCAAGATAGTCTTGCCTGTGAATGAAGTTCCCTTGGCTGTAGAGAACTCCTCGTCTCTAGGGACATAAAATTCTCCACCGTAGCGTTGCTCTGAGGAGGGGTCAGACTCACAAGGTTTGCGACCAGTCTTGCAACGCCTTGGATAAGGATGTGAAAGGCCTCCAATTACTGGACGAGCAAGTTCAGGATCATTGTCAGGGTCACCAAGATCGTTGTACACATCATAGTCGTAAACACGCTCGTACTTGGTAAATTCACCAAGTTTTTCGCGGTTATTGCCTTTTAAGGTGTCTAGCTCCTTCTTTCGAAACTGTTTAAGAGGCTCCGGTGTTTGGGAAGGCAAGTACGAGTTGCTAGAGAAGAATATCCGCATGGCTGGGTCCTCGGACTTAGGGGCGATCCATGAGTCACATGTAAATGTAACGGACCCGTCAGGTAACTTAATCTCCATCTTCTTGAGGAACAACTCTCTATGGTACTGGTTTTGAACCCTGATGGCCCCAATGGTTCCAAAATCTTCAGGCATCTCAAACTCGCACTCATATTTCTCATCAGGGGCTTCACACCATATACGTTGTGCGTAGTCTTCTACGGGATCCTTCTCTGTCCCCGTCCCTGACATATGTGTACTTGGTTAACATTTAACATTATTTTATATTTATCAAACAAAAAACAACAATGTAACCAAAAATATATATATATATATATATATATATATATAAACTCACGTGGGTCAGTCTCGGCGCTGATAAGCTCCACAAGCAGTGATTTGCCGCGGATATCAGCTATTTGATCGAGAGGTCTAGAAAAGGGTATGCCCCGAGACTCTTCTTGGGCTGTTATAAATCCCTTTACTTTAATTTTCGGAGCGTTTTTTCTCACTACATTACCTCCATGTTCAGTATTAGCCCGTGAGGCGGTGACCTTACATCGTCCTCCACGAGGCAGCTTGTCTCTACGTCCTACAAAGATGGGGTTTATGAGCGCTGATGGCTTAGGGAACAAAGAGCTGAGACTCTTTGCTATGTTCACAGTCTGGAGACTCGACGATGACTCTCTACAAAACATATTTTTATTTATTTTTCTCTGACTTACACATTCCTCTGCTTCTCCAACCTTCATCTATTTATACAAGTTTAAATTTTTATTCACATTTTATTTACTTTCGAAAAATATAAATTTTATTGTTGCATACAGATGTGTTGATTGGTTAAGGACTAGTGTATATTGTAAGAAAGGAATATACAACGTTTTAAAGTCTGAAAGAATGACAAATATTAACTTGTTTTATCTATCAGTCCATAACCTCCACAAATATGTTCACGAGTGACATCTTAACTTTTAGTGTGTATGTGTGGACAATTCAACAATTGCTACCATGTGACGGATAAGAGGACCACCATGTGAAAATTATGGACATGTATAGGAAGCGAAAATAGTATCTAAAATTATATCGCTAACAAGGTGGATAGCAGACGCGTCTTAAAATGTAGTTCTTTTCCATCTTTATGAATTTGCAATTGTAGGGAACCATTTAATTGTTGGTTCTGCTTATAATAAAACCAGAAAATAAAACTGTTTTGATTATAATTAATCACAGAAATAATACTAAAAGTGATACAAAAAATACTCTTCCTTTTTATGCAACTAAAATAGTATTCAAGACATCGCATAGGTAGATATATTAATTATATTCTTGAGCAAAGTGGGACTGTGGGAGAATTACTTTGAGAAGTACGTGAAGATACTTGGAGAAGATTCGTGCATTCCTTTCACGCCAAAATAACATAGATGCTAGCACTTGTTTTGCATGTTTTATATATATAGTAATTATTCCAAGTTTGCTACTTGTTCATAACAATATGAGAATCTAAGATAACTAATGTATGGGTGCGCAAATTAAAATTGATTACAAGCCAAACCACGAATATGCATGGTTTCATAAATCATAATGATTAGTAAACTTGCTATTTCTTTGGAGAAGAAGAATGTTAAAGGTGCTGTTGATTTCTTCTCGGGAGAGCAATAACCTATAATTTTTTTTTTTAACTGAGATTCGCTTCTCGTTTATCAGAGGTCCAATCTTCATGTGGTTTTCGTTTAACTAGGAAAAAGATGAGGGACATAAAGATACTGTCTTAGTGATGATTCCGATGGATAATTTGAATATATAGTGATCTGAAGGCAATGGCGACCACCAAGCTTAAGATACAATTTTTTTTTCCATGAACAACGAAGCTACGAAGAATTGTAACATACGTTCAACACGACTTGATAATTTTAACTTCACTAAAGGGCGGTTCGAAAATCTAAACGAAATACAAAGTTGTGGTCTTGTGGATATCAACTTACCAAAAGATTCTGATTTTGATATGAGAGTGAACCTATGACCGGGTATAAACGTTATTGTAACCCCACAATTTGGTATAATCGCCACAAAGATGATCCAAAGGCCTGATATTATATCGCTATTTTGAAAATATGTCTAATTTTACATACGTTTTTATCCCGTATGAATGAGTTGAGATTCACTCGAACCGGGTTGAGATCTATTGATATTTCTGAACCGAATAGAAATTATAAATGGAAATATCATAGATTTTGTAACGAATAATAAGAAACTCAGTTTTTTATCTTCAAATAAGAAACTCAGTTTGTAACGAATTTTCGTGGTTTGGCTTGTAATCAATTTTTTTTTCTTTCTTAATCCCACATCGGCCAAATAATAAGAAACTTCACATAATTTTTATATATAATACACTTGTAGACTAAATAAGTTAAACAACATACTATATTATAAAACAGATTTAAGCTTAAAAGTATGAAAAATTTCATATTTTATTTCTTGCAATAACATATAAATCCAAAACTGATTTACAAGAGAATCAAATTTTAAAGGGTTAATGGACGAAAAAAAACACTAAAAAGAGGTTGATGACGATGTATTTTGACGGATGCAAAAATCCAGTGAGTGTATGAAAGGACGCACGATTTTTTTTTGTTGTTGCCAAATTCAAACTAATAATGGACGCATCCAGCAATTCACACCATATGTCAATCTCACTCGGTTTTGGTAGTGGGTCCAGCTGAATTACATATGCCCCCTAATTGATATGATCAGTTGAATACGCCTGATTGATTTGATCATAATTGACTATTCATGTCTTGTAATTGCTAACTAGATAGTTATCCTTGCTCTACACCATGAAAAAATATTTAAGTAAACTGTAATTTGTTAGTTATAAAATAGTAGATAAAAATTTATTTGATTTACTCTATGTATTTTATAATCTTTTATATATAATTTACATAGTTTTATATTCTGATTTTAACCCGTTTTCGGTACATAGTACAATGTTGAAATCTGTGAATTATATAAATATAGTAAAATCCAGAAAAGAAAACAAAAGCTTTATTGAAGCAGTTGTGTTTATAAATCTCGATTTATTTTTTTATTTTATTTTTTTAAGTGTATATACTATATTTAATAAAATATAATATTTGTGATTTCTTAGTTAGTAAGATGTCAGTGCGTCGATATGCAGTACAAAAAAACTAATAAATTTAAAAATATAAACAATGTTGTATCTTAGTTTTAAAATATATCTATCATTATAAACGATTTAGGGATGCAAATATTTAATTTTAGTTTTATAAATAAAATTAAGTTTTATAATTGTTCTAAATAGTTTGTTATTGTTTCCTAAGATTTCTGAAAAAAATAAATGAAATATGTTATAGTTTTATTAAATAATTTCAAATATATTATATAAGTTTTTTTTGTTATTTTTTAAATTAATTTAAATGCAATGACATTTTTCATAATATGCCATATAGCTGTTGGTTAAAAGTTCTAACAGCATTGCTTAAATAAATATATAAAGGTAACCAAAATGACATATATTTGTAGACTTGTAGTTAGGTTAATACATTTTATTTTCTTGAACTAAAAAAGATTTTGACCTTTTTTCTAAACCTTAGAAGTTCCTGTAATTTCTAGTATTAGACCATCTCTATTGATGGTGCTTAAGAATGTCTTAACATAAACACAATTATAATTAAATCAAAATACATAATAAATTTAAGATTCGATCCTAATCTTAGTTTTTTTAGAAATTGTTAAGCAACCATATGTGTCAGTTTATGATTTGTTTCTCTTTTTCAGTTTTTCTTCTTCTTCCTCTTCCTTTTTCTCTTCCTCTTCCACATCTTGTTGATTTTGATGTTTAGAACTATCAATGGACTTTTAAAATTTTACAGTTTATTAAGAAGTTTTTAGTCTAACTTTTATTCAAACTTTATAATAAAATAATTTTTAAATAGCTTTCTTTAAATTTATTGATGGAGATGCTCTTGAAATTTCTGCAATAACAGCTCTATATAATCTAATACTAGAAATTACTGAAATTTTAGTAGGGCGTCCAATATATATATATATATATATATATATACACATAATCTTGCCCAGTACTTTCCCGCCCTCGTTTTGGTTAGAGCATATAGATCTAGAATGTACAACTAAAATTAAATGAATGACCATCAAGTGCTTTAGTGAAGACATATATATATGCCAGTTTGACTGTTGAAACATGCTTAGTTTAAACAATCTTACGACGAATATCATCTCAGATAAAATGAAAAACTAGTTTTACGTTTATGAAACACCAGATTTAGCCGTCGTATGAAACGTGGATTTGCTATCATAATAAATATCCATCGTTTGTGGATGTGATATATGCCTATTGTTCCCACTTCCCAACACGCTCTTAATCCACTTCAACTCCCTCAACGCATCAAACATAATATATTGCTTCTTTGATTCCACGACACAAGAGAACCACCAAATTGTACAAAGAATATTGTATGTTCGAGTATTCGGGTCGATTCCAGATCAAATTTATTACGTACGGTTCGGGTTTTAAGATTTAGGTCCCAACTCTTTCCAGAAACAATAGTAGGAAGAACTGGATTGTGGTTTGCCGCCGGAGCAATTCGTCTTGTTATACTTGATTGTGCATACCCATTTGCACTCTCAGTAACTCACTTATTAGTTTATTTTATTTGAACAAACAAAAACTTATTATATGACAAATGTACAACTGACCATGTTTAATTATGTTCCTGGGAAACTTATCTCCTCTCGCATTAGTTCTCGCATTAGTTTAAGAAAATAATTTTTTTTTTCCAGGATTTTAGAAATATTTTTGTTTAATTACATGTTGATTAATTATTTTAAATTAACTTGTTAGTTCTCCGATAAGATAGGAAAACTCTTTGAACTAAAATTTTGATATTTAGATTTTTCAAATATAAAATTAGATATATCAAAAATAAACTAAAAACTAAAACTAAGATTAAATCTTGTACTATTGTATGCTTGTATTTCTTTTTATTTTAATAAAACCCAAGTGAAAACGCATTGGTTTATTCTAGAAAGACAATTTATTTATCTAGAAAGACAATTTATTCTTGACCACATTGGTAGAAAAGGAAGGCAATTGAGAGAAAGAAAATGCATAGATTAAATAGAAATACTGTAGGGAACCCCCATTCCGGTAACACCATGCTTAGAGGTGGGCTTCAAAAGCTCATACTTAACTACACCAGCTCCCGCTCTATTCTTTAGAGAAAGAGTCACGTTTCTCTCATCTATCGCTCCTTCTAGATATTGGAGTCTGCCTTTGAGACGTTCATAAGCAGCATAGATGATAGGTTCGTTGGCCCAAGATGCTTCTGGGTATTCTCCGATGTACTCTTCATCAGGTGAATGAGTTGATAAAAGATCCAATGTGACCATCACTAACGTCGCTTGTTTCTGAGATGGGTATGTATTAAGCATCACTTTTTCTGGAGTCTCATAGAACTCTTTTAGCTCTTCATCTGTCGGTTCTTCCACTGGCATTCTTATCCTTGTTGTGGTTGGTCGGTTGGGAAAGTATCCTCCATATCCATACTGTCCAAAGTTCACAGCTGCATGGTGACCTGAGGCGACCCACGCAATCGTTGTTAACACACCAATCAAGTCATCTTGTGTTTCGAGGACAGGCCACCAAGGTTCGTCTTTCTTGTCACCGTGCCCTACGTTCCGCACTTCACTCCACCATCCTTGGAGTTCCTCGTCCAACTTGATCAGTTCTGCATCGGGATAATAGTGTTTCACATAGTCTGTCACCCATTCCTTAATTGCATCCCACAATATTAGACCGTCATTCGCAAATGGGTAGTCTGGTATCGTCAGGCGTAGTCCATGTTTTGCGGTCTCATCTTCCTCAGCCAGCCCCCTTGTATTGCAAATTTTTTATGTAAAAAGATTTTAACTAGCTTTGTAAATTATTATTTTTTGGCGTGGTGATATTTAAAAAACTAAAACATATTTTTGAAAAAACCTTCTGATGAGATCGGCAGGTAAGCCTTCCATGTCAAACCTCCATAGTTTATCATAGACGTCTGAACTTAGCTCTATTGAATACTTCCCAGGCCAAAAACAAGTCTCAATGATTCCACCTGCATTGATAAGACTTTGGCGTGCACGAGCGTTGATCTCCATGGTGTAGCGGAAGTGAGGATGCAAAAGCCTGTAGATGGGATGCATGGCACTTAGCTGTCTGTTTGCAGCTATTATGTACGGCTCCATACAACAGTGAGTCCTCAACCTGTATGTTTAACCATATCTTTACTAGTTACTAAATATCAAATGCATGTAATGTAATAGAATTAGATAAAAAGTATATGAGAGGATCATTTATTTTGAAATAAACAGTGTTTTCAATACCAATGGGAAATAAGCTGATGATAACCAGCGTCATGAGAAATAACATGAGTCTTGGCAAGACTCCATAGCCAGCATGAGGTAGCATCATAGCCTGGAGTGAAGACTTCCTTCCATTGAGGCTTGTTGATATTTGGGGGACATGTCAACTCAATGGCAACAGGCCTCAATGTGCTGTCATCACTGAGGAAGAATAGTGTTCGAGAAGCATATAAGGTGGTATTATCCAACTCTCTCACTTTGTTCACATATGGTAGAAGCAAATCGTGATAATCAAGCACAAACAATCTCTTATTCTTTAGAGCCTGTATGCATATAACATGATAAATCTGATCATTCATTCAGGAAATTTTCCATAGACACAGTAACATGTCAGTAATCTTACCTCATCAACTGACATGTTTCCTTTAACTTCTCTTTCCACAATTTCCCAAGTAATGAGTGAGGTGGGATCACCATAAATAGCTGGGTCTAGTTTGCTTTTCAACGGCCACTCCTGGAATTAACAAAGATCATCTCTAATGGTTAGATCTATTCTATTATAGTATTACTCTAAATAGATTGCAGTTGTGCTAATGAATTTCTCTATTTTTTCATTCCAAATTTATTTAGTCATATAATATATATAGCATTAATTTTTAAATAACTGTGTACTTTAAAAATTTTAAAATTGAAAAAATTGTTCATTTCTTTTTATGTTTTTTTGTTCTCAATTTAAAATTATTCAATAAAATTACTATATATATTGGTAAATTGATGGAATAGAAATAAACTTCATTAGAACACATATGAATAGAAAAGTGAATAACTAGTACTTCATCATCATTAATATGTTATCCCACAAATGATTTTTTTTGGTAACTATTATTCCACAAATGATTAAATGATCAATTTTGTCCTTTATTTCTGTATAAAATTTAATCATATCATTTTATAAAAGTGGAAAAAAGAAAAAAAAATATTAAATGTTATACAATAAAAATAGAAAAATGAATTAATAGTGCTATTTCACATTATTTTAGATATGAATATTGCTTTATTGGAACAAGCGGAACAAAACTAATCATTTAAAGGGCGTATGTAGCTTACTTGAACTAGCTGAATGCTATAGGGATTAAGGCCTGCAAGTGTCTGGCGAGCAAACTCATCGTCTCGTAACCATGAAAACCTATCATCTGAATCAATACTAGAAACTGAGTTACGTTGTAGGCTAGAGAGTATATATAGTTGGAATAATAAAATAGATGACTAAAAAGGGTATGTACTGTTAATGAGAACTGGGGCTTCAAACTGGAGAATATCATCGCTAGCTTCAACACCAGCTCTGACGAGTCTCGGGAGCAAAGGTAAAAGGCCAGCATCCTTAGGAAGATCGATGCCTTCTTCAAAGAGATTTTCAATGGCCTTGAAGTGTGGAAAAGGCAAATGGGGATCCATCAGAATAGACTCTATTTGTGGGATCACGGAGGGAAGCGCAGCCAAGATGGCCTTGGCTGTGAATGAAGTGCCCTTAGCTGAAGAGAACTCCTCGTCTCTCGGGACATAGAAATTAAGCCCGTAGCGTTGCTCTGAGGAAGGGTCAGAATCACAAGGTTCGCGACCAGTTTTGCAACGCCTTGGATACGGATGTGAGGGGCCTCCAATTACCGGACGAGGATCAGTTTCAGGGTTTCCCAAATCGTTGTACATGTCATAGTCATAAACACGCTCATGCATGGCAAATTCACCATCTTGCTCGCGATTCTTGCCTTGTAAGGTCTCTAGCTCCTCCTTCCGAAACTGTTTAAGAGGCTCCGGGGTTTGGGAAGGCAAGTAGGACTTGTTGGAGAAGAATATCCGCATGGCTGGGTCAACGGACTTCGGGGCGATCCATGAGTCACATGTAAACGTAACGGACCCGTTCGGTAACTCAAGCTCCATCTCCTTGAGGAATATCTCTTTATGGTATCGGTTTTGAACTCTGATAGCCCCCACGGTTCCAAAGTCTTCAGGCACCTCAAACACGCACTCGTACTTCTCATGAGGGACTTCGGACCATACACGTTGTGCGTAGTCTTTTACCGGATCCTTCTCCATCCCTGTCACTGACATATGTATACATGGATAACATTATTAATTATATATATATTAATTAACCTACTCTTAGTTCACTTCATGTATATTCTCTAGATGTGCTAGCTAGCTACTTATTTTCAAAAATTTATGTATGATAAATCATGTAGTAACGCATATTGTAATTTTACTAACAAAAAAAATTCATGTCTCTAGTACTGGTTGAGAAGCACATGCATAGTCCAAGTTTTTTTGTTAGGCCTCTAGTTCTGTCACAAATGCTTATATCCATTTACTTTAAATTTAAACTTAAAATAAAACCAGTTAACGGAAGAAAAAAAACTATGTACTCACGCGGGTCCATCTCGGTGCTAATAAGCTCGACAAGAAGTGATCTGCCACCGAGATCAGCTAAATGATCGTCAAGTCTCGGCAAAGTTACGCCATCCAGCAACGATTCTTTGGCCGTTATAAATCCCTTTACTTTGATTTTCTTAACGGACTTTTTCATTATATCACCTATCTTTTCAATATTAAACCGTGAGGCAGTGACCTTACATGGTCCTCTGAGGTTCGGACGAGGCAGCTTGTCCCGACGTCCTGGGGAGATGGGGTTGATGAGTGCTGGTGGTTTAGGGAACAGAGGACTGAGACTCTTTGCTATGTTCAAGGGCAGAAGACTCGAGGACGACTCTCTACAAAACATCTTTTTTTATCTCTTCTATATTGCTTACATACCATTGTCTCTACACTGCATCTATTTATACAAGTTTGAATATTATATTTTCTAAAAAAATATAAACTTATAATGTTTTGATAAATGTTTTGATAAATGAATACAGCTGTATTTGATAGAACATACACGAGTAAATATTTTGATAAATGAATAGACAAACGTTTCAAAATCTCCAAAGAGAATGGTACTGTACTACATTAATGTTCATGACTATACACGCATGTGACACAGAGGTCCACCGGGTGAAAATTATGGACTTCTATTGCAATCTTAAACAGTATCTAAAACAAGATCAGCAAATATCTCTAAAACTTATGCTGTTAAGCTTGTTGTAAAACAGTTTTTTTTTTTTTTTTTTGTGAATATAATTTTACATTCATATACAGACCAAAAAAAAAAAAAAACCAGTACTCATTGCCAAGAATGCAGCTCTTTACCATCTTTATGAATTTGCAATCATAAGAAGAAACCTATCTTTTTTTTTTTGAGAAACCATTTAGGTTTCGGGTCTGCTATAAATAAAACCAAAAAAAAAAAAAGTGTAGGTAGAGTCGCAGAGGATAGAGCCAATGATTATCAATAATCTTCTAACTTAAGCAAAGTGGCAGATTTACTTAGAGAAGATTAAGTATATATTAACACCGTATATATGTTTATATATAAATGTTGAAAATTATCTCCAATCTGCATAATGTTTATAGAGAATCCAAGATAACTAATAAATGGTTACACTTGTGCATATTAATTCATGTATGGGTACGGAAAATAATTCATGTATGGGAGTGCAAAATTATGCATATTAATTCATGTATGGGCGCAAGATAACATGTATGGGTGCGCAAAATAAAGTTTATTACACTTATGCACATTTATAAGTTTATGAGATTACAATGATCTTCTTTCACAAATACAATTTTCTTTAACAGTCATTTGGGGATAATCAACCCAAACCAAATCGAGATAGAAAAAAAACTGAACACGAAAAAAAAATGAAAAAAATAGGAGAGTTGGTTAATTGTAGATTTGATTAATGATCAGCAAACATCTTTGTTCGTTGGACAAGAAGAATCTTGAAGGTGCTACGATTAATTTCTTCTTGTCAAAGCATTAACTTACAAAAAAGTTTGTTTTTATTATATTTTGAGATCCTTCTCTCGCTTACCATAGATAAAATCTTCAGGTGGCTTTAGTTTAACAACAAATAAGGCAAAGGCCATGAAGATCATGTCTGGATCAACTCCAATGGATATATATATTGGAGCTGATGAGGACCACAAAACTTAAGATATGTTTTTTTCTGGAACAACAGGTTCAAATCGACTCGAAGATTTAAGCTTCTTTTAAGTGTGATTCGACAATTAAAAAAAAAACGGTGTTGTGGTTATCAACTTACCGAAAGGTTCCAATTTTGATAGATATGTCGTTGATGACTCTACGACCGGATATAAATGATGTTGATGACCAAATAGCTGGGTATAAAAGCCATAAAGATATCTGACAATTGGGTATAAGCTTGTAGGGAAGTGTCGGTAGATCAATGAGATTGATTCAAGCCAAACTCCAGATTTGAAAATTGGAATAACAGAGTTTTTGATTATCATAATTTATCTTCATGTGAATAATATTATTTATCTTAATTTAGATAATTACGTTTAATCATATCTCTATATAAATCGATCTATATTTTATGAGAGTGTACTAACACATTTGTGTTTTTACTTTTTATCAATCTATCAAAATCCATTATCTTGATCAATTACTGAAAAACTAATCAAAAACCGTTACGTTATTTATACTTCTTGTGTCGATATGATAAAATATATTAAATGAAGCACATTTTTGTTGTCGTTGCTCAATTCAAACTAATAATGTATACGATTTCGGATGATTTTCCAAGAGCACGGTACTGTAGTACGTTAATGTTTACATCTCAACTTCTGATGTGTTCAATTATTTCCTATACTTTAATGTTTTCCGACATTACACTATACACATAAAGGAGGGCGACCACGTGAAAATTATAAGAAACCTTACTATCTTTGGAGGAACCATTTAATTTAGATTTTGGTTCTGCTTATAAAAAAAAGGGAAATTGACAAAATTAAATAAGAAAAAAACAATAATTCACTATCTAACAATTTTAACCATATAAATATTATATACAGTATATAATGTACAATGTATACCATTTTACCTTTTATTTAATACCAGTAACACCCCTTCAGCCTCTTAATCTCTTATATATCAACCACCACCACAACCTCCAGCTGTCATACCACCACCGCCTCCCACCACCGCCGCCGGACCACCGCCACATGCGACCACCGTCACTTCCAACCACCGCCATCTCCGACCATCAATGTCGGATTACCGCTGCCAGACCACCGCCGAACTACTTCCAGCCTCCAACCACCGCTGCCTCCTCCGAGCACCTACACCGGTCACCTCCTCCGGTCGCCGGCCTCCGGCCACTTCCTCCAGTCGCTACTCCATTACCACCAAAACTGTCTTTTGATAATTTTTCATTGACCAATAGTAATTTATCTAATTTTCTTTAATAGTTGGTTATTTTCTTCGTATTTTTTTTGTTTTGGTTATCACACAAATTCACCCAAAAAAAAAACCAAAAAAAAAAAAAAAATCATTTCGTTTAACTGGCTTTGGCCTAACTTCAATTTGGATATGCCGATAATGTGATAAAATGTTGTCATGAGTTTCTTTTTAATAACAAAAAAAAGACATTAATGAAACCAATTCCTATGTAATGAAACCATAGACAAGATATATATATATAGCTCAAATTAAACAATGGTTTAAGTTTCAACCATAATAGTATGCAAGAAGAGATGAAAAGTTTTGAGCATTCACAGAGGGTAGAGATCGCTTCTCAATGATTTTCTTGCGCAATGTGATATAGGTACATATAATCTGATCAATGCATTTTTTATTTGTTCATATAGTTAATTTTATAAATTTAGAATCTTTTAACTGTTGATAGGTTAATAGGTAGTTGAACTATTGTTTTCACAAAAGAAAAAGCTTGACTTAGAAGTTAGAAGAGTAGTTGTAACACCCGTGAACTGGATTTTTGGTTCGAGCATCGATCAGTGCCAAGGAAGGGCATCGATCGACACCACTGATTGGTTAGTGTTCATGTTAGTTCTGATTTCTCCAGTTTAGTACGTTTTAAGAAAAAAACCCTAGCATTCGTGTATAAAAGGGAGAACTCGACACCTAGAAGTTTTAGTTAGCCGTTTTTGTCCTAGAGAGAAGAGAGAAAGAGAATCCCTTGAGAGATCGTTCTATGAGCGAAGGAGCTTTTTTTTTGTGTGTTCTGAGCGTTGGAAGGGAGATCTGAACGTGGAGTGACGCGTGGAGGTTTCTAGAAGGCTTGGATCTTGGTGTTCTTCATCTTTTTCTTTCTAAATCAAGGTGAGTGCGGGATCATGACTTACCAAAAGCGATTAGATGTGTGTTTTGTGTGATTTTGGGTGATTGATTGCTTGTGTGCTTGTTTGTGCTTGGTTGTCGTGGTGGTTGTGGCCTGTTGAGTTTGGATTTGGAGTCATCGACGCTGTGAGGATGATTAGAGCCGAGAGATGGCAAGAGAGATCGTGTTCGACGCACGGAGTGTGTTGGTCGACGCGGTAAGGGATTTGGTGGAGACGCGTGGTTGCGTTGATCGACGCAAGGAGTGTTTTGGTCGACTCGAAGGTGATGCATCGATTTACGCAAGAAGTGTGTCGGTCGACGCAATGTCGATCGTGAAGACAAGGAGTGTCGTTCGATACGTGTGCTGAGTTGTCTGGTTTGCTTGCTTTTGTGTATTGTTTGTGTTTGTCTTTTCATTTGGGTGTATAGTGAAGTAGATGGGAGGATCACCTCACTAAGTATTTGTGATAATACTTACGTATCTCAATTGTTTTGTGGTGCAGGTATGTAACGTGGAATCATGTCAATGGGAAGAAGGATTATTTAGGGTCTTGATGGTGTGTTGATGGTTATGTCTTGTATGTTGTTGGAATCTTAAATAGAAATATGCTAAGTTGTTGGATAAAATGGTTAGGAATATTTTTGTTATTGATAATATGCTGGAGATGGTTATGTTGTTGGTATCTTTCCACTGTGAATAGAGATAATAGGATTGTATTATTATTATTGTTGTTATATTATCAAATGGAATGTTACAACTTATATATAAGCAAAAACCATAATCAAATGACATAATTTAAAGAATTACATAGAACAATATAATTAATGTATTATAGAGTAATATATGGGATTTGAGTGATCATATGTGATATGATGATACTCTTTCCTTAATACGCCCCTCAATCGCAAGGGGTGATGTAGCGAAGCAGAAATAACGGCTTGAGATTGACATGTCCAAGTGTTGAAAAGGAGATCTGATTTTTTTTTCTTTTATTTTTAAAAAAATATTCAAACGAAATTCGACTTAGATTCAAAGGCTTATGATATATATAAGCTTGAATGATAGAAGCACTTTTGGCTTAAAAAAAAATTATAAAAGAAGAAGCACTTATCTTAGATTCAAAAGTCTAAGATGGTAGACTTGAATAAAAAGAAGCTTGATGGCTTAGATTCAGAGGTTCATGATGAACTTGAATGTTGAAACACTTGGCTTAAAACAAAAATAAACAGAAGAAACACATAGCTTAGAAATATGAACGGAGCCGATCGTTAGATCATTGTGCTCTAATACTATGTAAATAGAGATAATAGGATTGTATTATTATTGTTGTTATATTATTAAATGGAATAATACAACTTATATATAAGCACAAACCATAATCGACTGACATAATTAAAAGAATTACATAGAATAATATAATTAACGTATATCAGAGTAAATATATGGGACTTGAGTAATCATATGTGATATGAGAAGAAGAAGTTGTTGTCTCTTGCAGAGAAGAGCTAGAAGAAGTCCTTGTCGCTTGAGTAGAGCATTGTTCAAATGAAATCGAGCGTATCGACCATCACATATCTAATTACCCAACCAAGCTTATTGAAGCAGAGAAGAGTTTGCAGAATTCAAAAGCTAAGTTAGCTCAACTTCGTGGAGTTTCTTCAATTCCATCTAATAGTGCTAAAAAAGATGATAAACCATTGAAGACTTTGAGAAATGTGAGTGAAGACTATCCATCTCCATCACCTAGCAAGACTTTAAGGTCCCGTGATAGCTCTGATACCATTTGAATAGAGATAATAGGATTGTATTATTATTGTTGGTTTTATTATAAAATAGAATGATACAACTTATATATAAGCATAAACCATAATCAAATGACATAATTAAAAAGATTACATAGAATAATATAATTAACATGGAATAATATAATTAATATATATATCTATACTAGTATTTTTGCAGCATTTTTTGCTCAAAAATACTTTTTGGAAAGTTTTTACATTTAATGTCATTTAATGTTTATATTCATATTCAAACAATGTTAGTTAATTCTCTCTACTATCCTTATAACCAAACAGAATTAATATATTTTAAATATATATATATATATATTTAATATTCTATAATTAATATATATATATATATATATATATTTAGAAGATTTATTCCATATTAAAAAAATTATTCTCCTATCATCTTTTTATTTTATTTTAAACTTTAAATATTGTGAATCGTCATATAATGCATAAAGTTAATAAAATGTATATTTTTTTCCTGCATATTTGAATTTTTAAAGCGAACATATATTATTCAATTAATCTAAAAAGTATGTGTTCAACATACATAAATAGTAAATTAACTGTATATAGTAAATTACAGAATTTTAAAAAGTTTCTAATTTATAACAGATATATCTAAACTTAATAAAAAGTTTAAAATTATGAATTTTTAAACATATTAAATTTTCAAAATAACACAAACAAGTTATATTACATTACATGACTGAATTGATAATACTAAAAATAAAATATCATTAATATGATACTTCAATAGGGGTTAAATTTTTATTTTACTATTTTAACAACACCAATACAAAATATCTTGAATCAAACTGATTTAGTTAAGATTGTATTAAACAAAAATTGTTATGTGGTATACCACAAATTATATACTAAATTAGCAAAATTAGTATTAAAATAATATATTAATAAAAAAATAAAAAAAAAGACTAGCTCTGCGGTGTATTGTGGATCCTAATCTAATTAGAGTTAATATATGGGATTTGAGTAATCATATATGGTATGATAATATTCTTTTCTTAATATCTATTGTGCATATTGATTATTGTTGGTTTAATGATGATTTGTGAATTGGTTGGTTTAGTTATATTATTATAGAGTATTTAGTTATATTATTATTAAAAAAATCCGGTTGTTTCTGTAGTAAATTTAAACGGTTGATATGAGACTTGCAAGATGATGATGTATTTTGACGAATACAAAAATCTAGTTTGAAAAGGACAAAAAAATTATTGTTATTATATTTGTTGCCTTCTAGGGAGTGTATGGAAAGGACACGTTTTTGTTGTTGTTGCTGCCCAATTCAAACTAATAATGTACCCTTGGGGGTTGGGGCAGTGTGTTAACTCATTTATTAAATGTAGTGGTCCAGCTGATGCATGATTGATCTGATTAGTTGACCATTCTTGTTTTTGTCTGCATATATGCTAATTATCAATATGTAATGCCACCATATTAATGGCCTAGTTCACGGACCAGACATGCAATCATCATCACACTTGAAGTTTTGCTCTATAAAATTTTGGTTTAAAATAAAAAAGAGATTAATTATTTTGAAATCTTTATAGAATGTTTTGATCAGAATCAAAATAACCATTTGTAATCAGAATTTTGACGAAAATCGGAATTAATAATAAATGATTATTTATTTATGATAACAATATCAATTTAGCTTCAACTATAATACTCGTTCTTGTTCATAAAGAATATCATTTTGATACATTTCACACAAATTAAGAAAAGTTAGAATTATACATGTTTGTCCCTATTTAATAAGTGGTTAATGATCTAAATTTAATGAAAATAGCTTTAAGTTTAGAGGTAAAAAAGAAATATTAGCATTAAAATAATGATTAAAAATGTAAAATGACACTTTTTGTGAAACAAAATAATTTATCTGAAATGACACTTTTTATGAAACAGTGGGAGTAATAAATTTCAATTAGTGTTTTTGATAATTAAAATATTTAAAATTAGCACCACATTTAATTGATGTAAATTTTGTATTATTTTCAAAAGTGATGTCAATAAAATTAAATGAATACATCGGTTACTTTAATTGATGTAAATGCAAATTTTATAGCAGTTCTTATAAGTGATGCAAACTATTGAACTGACGCTAAAATAAAATAAAATAACACATCATATATTACAACTGATGTTAAATTATTTATTTTGTATTATTTTTGCTAATAAGTAATTTAAACTAGTATCATTTATATTTTTGATGTTATTTAATTGATGTAAAACAACCTTTTCTGTAGTGATGATTGAGAACCCATAAGGAGTTCAGCCATGACTTTTCCACATTCTTGACTCATCAAAAGCACGAATCAGAGTGGAATCATCCCCAGACCGGTTTCATAAAAAGTATGTGTTCCACATTATTGATTTTCTAAACTGGCGGATTCTACATTTGCCTTATTTGGAACTTTCTGGTTTTGAAAATCTTCAGTCTCATGTTTGGCGTCCAGGAGAGTATCTAGTATCTACAACAACAAGAGGATCCTCAGATATTTGTTCTTAATACCCGAGTCGCAGAGAAGACAAGCAGTCAGAACCAGGAGTTCCCAACCACTCAACTTGTCGCGAGTAATAAATCTGTCCCGAAGCACCACCCGCAAAAGAAAGGCATGTTAAAGGTTTTTGAGCAAACCACACTGTCTTGGACCAAGGAACGGAACCAACAACTGGATTCAAGGTGCTCCAAGTACTACAACTAAAAAACGCAACTCTAGTTTGATATGGAAAGTTATGTGAAAATAAGCAACCCGAAATATTATGATAAGGAGAAATATTAAAGATTTAGTTCTCTAAAACTTTTTAACACTATTACAATAATCGAAAGGTGTAACTAAAAAACACACATACACAATTTACGCGTGGTAAAATGATATCTTGAAAAAGTGTGGAAAATAAAGCGATTAAGAAAAGACAATATTACAAAATAGATAGTTATGGTAAAATACATAGCTCCATTAAAGAAGATTTTCATAATAGTAAGTTACTACAAAGAGACAAAAACAATAAATTAGACTAGAGTTTACATAGCTGCATTATACGGCAGGACAGTCTTTTTAATAATTATTAAGAAAAATATATATATGTTGTATTTAGTTCTATAATATTATTTAATTAATATTTAGATTCTATAATTTTGGATGGATTTTATTTTTGTGTTTGGTCTCGATTAAGATTGGCATAACACCTTTCTCGTTAACTCATTTAATATCAGAATACAATATTTTATGTATTTTAGTAGATCATCTGTAAAAAATTATATAATTATATTTATGTAAACTATAACTCGCTTTATAATATGTTCTACAAGAAGTAACATTTTTTAGAGAGTTAAGAATATTTAGAATATTTAAATCATGAGTATTTATTTTAACAAAATTATTATAAATATGTTTTTTGGATATTATAAATAACAACTTTAAATATTGATATCATTTAATGGTAAAAGTTTAATTACGTAAATTTTGTAAATAAATATTACTTTACCAAATATACTTCCGAATTGATAATAAGGGATGTAAGTAAATGTAACACCCGCGAACAAAACTCTACGTTTTGGGGTTGGGTGTCGATCGACACCCAGGTGGTGTCGGTCGACACCAGTTATTCTGGTTCGGCCAGATTGTTTCAATCGTCGATTTGGTTCGGTTTGGTTTCAGGAAACCATTGAACCGGATTACATAAGTGGAATTTCGACGACATAAGGGTTTTGGAAGTGTTTTTGTGTCGCTGTTTGTTGTTTTGAGAGAAAAGGGAGAAACCTTGTTCTTGAGCTTTTGAGAGAGATTTGTGAGATTCTTTGTTGTTTCTTGAGAGATCCAAGGCTAGGAAGGAGTTAGAGGCTTGCTAGGAGGGTTGGATTCGTTTCTGTGATTCAGAAACTTCCTGCAAAGAGGTGAGTGCATGAACATGGCTTATCTAAGCTAAGATCTCTTTTTCTGTGATATTGTGTGTTGTTTGGTTGTTTCTGTTGGTTGTTTGTGAGTTTTTCGTAGCTCCTGAGGCTTGGATTCGCTCCTGGGATCGTGTGGGACGAAAAGGAGAAGTTTGGAGGCGAGATTCGGAGGTTCTGTTTGAAGGAGATCTCTACTCGGCAGTGGTGTCGGTCGACACCAATATGGTTTCTGAGGGCCCTACGTGAGAGGAGGCTCAGATCAGGAGAGAAGGCTCAGATCAGGAGGTTTCTGAGGGCCTTACGTGATGATTTGAGGGTTCACTGTAGAGGGCGGAGTTATGCTACACGTGCAGAGCTGGTTAAGACTACAACAGGAATCAAGGAGGATATCCAGGCACAGTCAGTGGCGGCTAGCCTAGCAGTTCAGCCTAGTAAGGCTCAGCATCAGGGAGGTTCTAGCAAGGGTGGCAAGCCTGCGCAGGGAACCAAGAGGAAATGGGAGGCTATGGAGTGGCGCGAGTTGCTTCGGTTGTGGGAGCAAGGATCACAAGGTTGCTAGCTGTCTCAAGAGGAGTGCTCTAACGGCAGTGACTCGTGTATGCTATCATTGCAGGGAGCCAGGGCACATCAGGCCCTTGTGCCCCAAGTTGCAGCCGGTAGCAGTGCCAGCGTTGCAGCATGTGCAGCCGGGAGGGCAGCAGGTGGCACGGATTGAGCAGGCGGCACGGGTTTACACAACTACAGAGACTGGTGGAACCAGTGCCGGGGCGATCATATGTATAATTTCTGGTACTTTGTCTTTGTGAATTTTTAGGAAGATCAGATTTTATGTTATCCTGTGATAAAGTGTTAGGTTCTCAACACATGAGGTTTGTGTAGGGTCCTTGTTGGTGGGCGGGTTTAAGTCTCATGTTATGTTTGATTCTGGAGCTACTCATAGCTTCATTACCCTGGAGTGTGCAGAGAGTGCGGGTATCATGGGAGATCCCAGAGAGCGTGCGAGAGTTGTCAGAGTTGCTGGAGGCAAGTTTCTGAGAGTCATTGATCGAGCGAGGGATATCAATATTCAGATCGTGGGAGAGTCTTGGCCTGCAGATTTGCTTATCAGCCCAGTGGAGCTGTATGACGTTATCTTGGGGATGGACTGGTTGAATCGGCATATGGTTCATCTGGATTGACATCGAGGTAGAGTGGAGTTTGAGCGTTCAGGAGGGAAGTTGCTTTTTCAAAGGATTAGACCGACTTCGGGGAGTCTCATGATCTCGGCCATTCAGGCTGGGAAGATGATCAAGAAGGGTTGTGAGGCTTATCTGGTTACCATATCTATGCCAAAATCAGTGGGGAAGTCTATGGTTAGCGGTATTCAGGTCGTGGAGGAGTTTGAGGATGTGTTCCAGTCATTGCAGGGATTACAACCATCTCGGTCTGATCCTTTTACGATTGAACTAGAACCAGGGACGACACCGTTATCCAAGGCTCCTTACAGGATGGCTCCAGTAGAGATGGCAGGGGTGAAGAAGCAGTTAGAGGATTTGTTGAGCAAGGGATTCACCTGTCCTAGTGTTTTACTGTGGGGAGCGCCGGTGTTATTCGTTAAGAAGAAGGATGGGAGTTTCCGCTTGTGTATCGATTACGGAGGTCTCAACCGGGTCACTATGAAGAACAAGTACCCTCTTCCGAGGATCGATGAGTTGTTGGATCAGTTGAGAGGTGCTGCTTGGTTCTCCAAGATAGATCTGGCGTCGGGTTATCGTCAGATTCCGATAGATGAGGCAGATGTGAGGAAGACTGCTTTCAGGACGAGGTATGGGCATTATGAGTTTGTGGTGATGCCGTTTGGGTTGACTAACGCACCAGCAGCGTTTATGAGATTGATGAACAGCGTGTTTCAGGATTTTTTGGACGTGTCTGTCATCATTTTCATCGACGACATCCTGGTTTATTCTAAGAGTCCTAAGGAGCATGCAGTGCATTTGAGGGCAGTTCTGGAGAAGCTGCGTGAGCAGAAGTTGTTTTCTAAGCTGAGCAAGTGTAGTTTCTTGCAGCGTGAGATGGGTTTTCTGGGTCATATTGTGTCTGCAGATCGGGTTTCTGCAGATCCGGAGAAGATTCTGGCTATCAAGGATTGGCCTAGACTGCAAAGTGCCACTGAGATCAGGAGTTTTCCTGGGTTGGCATGTTACTACAAGAGGTTTGTGCAGGGTTTTGCGAGCAGAGCACGTCCTATGACTAAGTTGACAAGGAAGGATGTTCCTTTCGTTTGGTAACAGGAGTGCGAGGAGGGCTTTGCAAGCCTGAAGGAGATGTTAACTATTGATCCAGTTTTGGCTTTGCCTGAGCAGGGAGAACCCTATGTGGTATACACAGATGCATCCAGAGTTGTTTTGGGGTGTGTGTTGATGCAGCATGGGAAGGTGATTGCCTATGCTTCGCGGCAGTTGCGGAAGCATGAGGACAATTATTGGTGCATGGGCGTATTTGTGTGCCTAAGGATGAGGAGTTGAGGCAGGAGATCCTGAGAGAGGCTCATGCGAGCATGTTCTCTATTCATCCAGGAGCGACTAAGATGTACCGTGATCTCAAGAGGTACTATCACTGGGTCAGAATGAAGAAGGACGTGGCTAGTTGGGTTACGAGGTGCAATGTGTGTGAGGTGGTGAAGGCTGAGCATCAGGTACTAGGTGGATTGTTGAAGAGTCTTCCCATTCTAGAGTGGAAGTGTAATATGATTACTATAGACTTCGTGGTGGATTTGCTAGTGTCCAGGACGTTTGATGCGATTTGGGTCATTGTGAACCAGTTGACGAAGTCGACACATCTTCTGGCCATTAAGAAGACTGATGGAGCAGCGGTCTTGGCTAAGAAATATGTGAAGGAGATAGTCAGGTTGCATGGGGTGCCAGCGAGCATTGTGTCTGATAGGGATTCCAAGTTCACTTCGGTGTTCTGGAGGGAATTTAAGGCAGAGGTGGGCACTAAGGTGCACATGAGTACAACTTATCATCCCCAGACAGATGGACAGTCAGAGAGGACGATCCAGACGTCAGAGGATTTGCAGAGGATGTGTGTGCAGGACTGGGGTGGCCATTGGGCAGATCACTTGAGCTTGGTAGAGTTTGCTTACAACAACAGTTACCAAGCGAGTATTGGGATGGTTCCTTATGAGGCTTTGTATGGGAGGTCGTGTCGTACACCGTTATGCTGGACTCAGGTGGGGTAGAGGAGCATGTACGGGGCAGATTTTGTTCAGGAGACCTCAGAGAAGATTCGGGTTCTCAAGTTGAACATGAAGGAAGCTCAGGATCGGCAGAGGAGTTATGTCGATAGGAGGAGGAGAGATCTTGAGTTTCAGGTTGGAGATAAAGTGTACCTCAAGATAACTGATAACTCTCTAATTTACATGTTTTTAGCATCCTTTTTTGTCCATATTTTGCATTGTTCATACCTCCAACTTAGCATTTTTAGGTTATTTACTCTAGGAATTCACTTTTAGAGCATTTAGGGTGTTGCATTTCTGCATTTGCATATTTTGGATGAAAACAGGTGCTAAAGAGCCAAAAATGGGGAAAAACAAAGACAACTCGGGCATGTACCCAAAGGAGCCATCGAGCTGCAAGAACAAGTCTGAACCCCAACACGATCGAGGAGGATCCAAGAGCATGAAGAGAAACCCGAAGATCCATCCGAGGAGTAACCCGACTTCACCCTCGTGTACCCCATCGAGTAGATCATCGGGCAGGTCTGGGAAGCTAGGTCAAATGAGTTTCCATATATAAACCCCCTATTACCCTAGCTTGCAAAGTAGCACGCCGCAGACCCTTAAACCAGAAAGCGAGAGCTTCTGTGAGAGAACTGGGCGACTCAACATTTTTCTTCTTGTTTTGCATTTTTATTTTGTAGTTTTCTTAGATTTCTATCATTTACTTTCTCTACTCTACTCTATCTTTTAATACAATGTCATTTTCATTCATTTTGATTGCTTTGTTATTCGCTTCTATGTCCGAGTAGTGTAGTAAAGTTTCTAGGGATGGGATAGATGATTTTGTGTTCTTGATTGGTTAGGATGCTTTAGTTGATTGTAAATGATTGATAGATTTCCTTCTAGATTGGTGCTCTTAATGCTGTCAACAGACCGAAAGGTTGAGATTAGATCTAGGGCGTTTACAAATGCTACAGGCCGAAAGGAGTATATAAAATGCTTGATTTAGCCAATGCTAGAAGTTTACTTAAATCTGAGTAACAAAATTAGATGAGTTTAAGTCTACTGACAATAATGAATCGTTCTTAATGCCTGCTTGTTCATATTGCTAGTGCGACAGTGTGGTAATGTGTTCAAGGTTGATTGTTGCTAGTGCGAAAGTGTGGTGACAAGGTCTTAGAGGTTTATTGTCTAGGAAATAATTGCTTGAGGCATGTAAGGCATCCGTACTGGTCTAGAACACTTAGAATTCGATTACCCCCATCCTTAGGAACTTTCGTATTCTATTTATTTGCATTTCTTTCACTTACTCGACTACTTATCCGATCAGGTACACGATAACCTGTATCGAGTAATACCTCGAGCTGTTCATATCTCACTTGCATACTCGATCACCCCACTCGATCCTGTACTCGATTGCTTGCATCGAGTGCTTAGGTCGTGTGGTTTACTTGTTTATATTCTTTTACTTTGTTTATTTTAGGAATCGTTAGAACCAAAACCCTAATTGCTTGGCTTGACTTGCATTGTTCTGATAATATCCTTCCCACTAGCAATACACAACCATTTGGATTGATAACCCTTTGTACTACAACTGCATAGGGAATTGATACCCTGGGTGAAAACCTGTCTATCAATTTGGCGCCGTTGCCATTTGGTTGTTTTACTTTTGCTACGTTTCGGATTTCAGCGCTTGCTAGATCAAGTTCGTTTGTTTATATTTGGTTTGGATACTGACTTGTTTGCTTTCTCATTGTTTGTTTTGAATCTCAGGTACAACTCGAGCACCCACCCGACCCTTCACCCGATCACCTGGATCGAGTTGATCCTCCTGTACACACTCGGACACATATCTGTGCATGCAAACACGATCCAGAGGTAGCCAGAACCTGAGTCCTTTCATTGACAACATCGACAGACCTCGGCTACTCAGACAACAACAAGTTCAACAAGAACCCTCAATCATTGAGGAGACGATGAATAATCAGAACGGTCCACCAGCTCCTCAAGCAAGGACCAATATAGGAGCAGGATATGCTCCATCTACTCACACTCAAATGAATGGCATTGTGCCACCAGCTGTGCAGAACAATAATTTTGAGATCAAGAGTAGTCTCATCCAGATGATACAGAGCAATAAGTTTCATGGATTCCCAATGGAGGACCCATTGGATCATCTGGATGAATTTGATAGGCTTTGTAGCCTCACTAAGATCAATGGAGTCAGTGAAGATGGATTCAAGCTCCGGCTTTTCCCATTCTCTTTGGGAGACAAAGCACGAATCTGGGAGAAATCGCTCCCTAAGGAGTCCATCACCACTTGGGAAGCGTGCAAGAAGGCATTCTTGGACAAATTCTTCTCCAACTCCAGAACCGCAAGGCTGCGAAATGACATTTCCGGCTTTGTTCAGAGGAACAACGAAACGTTCAGTGAAGCTTGGGAACGTTTCAAGGGATACACTACTCGATGTCCACATCACGGCTTCAGTAATGCTTCATTGCTGAGCACACTTTACCGAGGCGTGGTCCCCAAGATACGGATGTTGCTGGACACCGCAAGCTATGGTAACTTCCTCAACACAGATGTTGATGAAGGTTGGGACCTAGTTGAGAACTTGGCTCAATCTGATGGCAACTACAATGAGGAATATGATCGCTCTGTGCGATCTACATGAGAGGAAGATGCCAAGTACAAGAGGGACATGAAAGCCCTCAATGACAAGCTCGATCAGCTCCTCAACCAGTAGAAGCATGTTCATGTTATATCAGAGGAAGAGCAGTTTGAACAACAAGATGGGGAGACTATGCAACTAGAGGATGTTAACTACATCAACAACCAAGGAGGGTACAACAGAGGGTACAACAGAGGGTACAACAACTTCAAGCCGAATCCGAATCTGTCTTATCGGAACCTGAATGTTGCGAATCCTCAGGACCAAACTTACCCATCTGCAGTTCAAGGGAACCAGATCCAACTGAAACCTTTTATCCAATACAACCAAGGTTATGCATCTAAGCAGCAGTATTCAGGAACCTACAACCAACCACATGGATTCCAACAACACCAAGGTCCACCAAACCAATCACAAGAAGATGAGTTACGCGGTCTCATTCAGCAAATGATTCAGAATCAGGCTATCGCTTCTATGGACATCGCGAAACGGTTCGCAGAGATGAGCAACAAGATCGACTCAGGGTACAATGATCTCAATGACAAGTACAAATCACTTAACACAAAGGTTCGATACCTGGAAGGCCATCACAACAACCAACCAGCCCTAAAGATCAACCAACTCCCAAGTAAAGCTGTTCAAAACCCCAAGGATTATGCAACTGCTCAAGCCATCTTCCTTGATGATGACTATGAGCACTACCTCACTGGGGACAGTGATGATCAAGATGGGGAGGAGGTGGAACACCCAATGCGAAATGAGGCCAAGTACTACAAATCCGAGTATGAACGCGAGTCTTCACCCGAAGAGACTGATCGAGTTGATGATCGAGCACTGGTTCGAGAATTGCAAACCGAAGAACAACCCAAAGTGGAACCCGATGACCTACACGATGGTGTTGATCGGATGATGTTGGCCCATGAGAGGCCTAACGACATGACGCTGTTCAAGTTTGTCCATCCAACCGTCGGAGCTGCTCAAATGGTTCTACCTAATGTCATATGCACCAAGGTTTGGCTGGGTGATAACATTGACTTCGTACCACCGTTGGAGGAGCTGTACAACCCGGAGGAGGAGTCCGAAGCTGAGAAGAGAGAGGAGACTGGGCAGAGACAGGGAGACAGCTCGGAGGAGTTCGATTTTGAGGAGTATGTATGCTCTCAAAAGCAACCAGTTGGAGTGAGGGAAGCTCACAAGAGGATCGGCTGGCTGAAGAGGATGAACAAGTTCTTGGCGAAGAAAGTAAAAGATTTTACTGGTTCGGTGAAGACAATGGGAGGTCAAATCAATGAGTTGCAAGATAAGGCAAGCTGTGCCTCAGCTCCTACCTCGGCACAAGCACCAACTTGGATGGGGAGAAGCGGACCGCTAGGAGGAACTCGAGGACTGCCACCTCCAGAACCTTACAGAGCATCATCATACGAGCCCCAAGCCGAGGAGAACATCACCCGACCTGAGGCATCACGGAGAAGCCATTCTGATGCTTACCCGACGCCCAACCCGATGGGATACACGATGAACTATTCGATGCACCCATCGAGCACCCAATCGGGTGAGTACACAAGGATCTTCCCTCCACCTTACCAGATGCCATTCACGACGCCATACACGATGCACCCTGCGAGTGGATACACGGGTGATCATTCTGGACATTTTCCGCCATTTCCGTAGTACTACCCAATGCCCTACCCGATGCCCTACGCGATCCCACCCTCGATCAACACCTCGGATGCTGGTCCGAGTAAGTCGTCAGTGCGCATTTTTGAGCTCTCTGATGAGCAAACACCGGCACCTGCTGAAGCCGGAGACGACCTAGGCTACACGTTGGCGAGTATGGAGGCTGTTGCAACCTCCTTCTTCACCAACCCATGAGGTACCACTTTCATCCGATCTTTGTATATAACATTGCATTTAGTTTAATTCATTTTGTGTGATTCTTGGATTCTTTTTCAAACTTTTATTTACACAGGGACTGTGTAATTTAAGTTTGGGGGAGGGTCCTAGAATGTATTTAACATTGTGTTTTATTTTCTTATTATTATTATTTCAAATTTTTGCATGCTAGTTTTATTCATTTGAGTCTGCATTGCATCTATGTGCATTAAAAAACCCAAAAAAAAATAAAAAAAATTTGAAAAATTTTAAGAAAAGGAAAAGAAAAGAGTGTTCATGTAGTTGCATTTGCATATTAGGATTGATTCTAGTTTGTTTCATATAGGATTGTCGCATATGCATCTTAGGGGACAATGATTAAAACCACCTTGTTTAAAATCAAACCTTAGGATTGAAGCTATAGCCCTTAGTCACAGTTCATTGTTGCTAGATCAGTCTTTGAAAAAAAATGAAAAATCTTTGCTTAGACCCTTTCTGTCGATTGAATGCTTCATCCACTTGCTTGAACATTAGAACATCTCTATATTATTGGATTTAATTTGAACTTTAATTGTCTTGCTTATGGAATTTGAATACTTGGTCATGGTAACTCCAAACTCGGGTTAGCACTCCACTTTTTACCAATCTTTTCGTTTAACCCGATTCGTTTGTCCTACCCATGAACCCAAACCTTTCTTTCAAACCTTGTTGTGAATTGTTGAGTGAGGCCTCTTTCATTGTGCTATAGGTTGTGAAACCTTGAGAGTATTGAGAACGACAAAGAACTGCCTCTTGATTTAGCTAAGTTAGAATTTGAACTAACTAATAGATTCGGTTTTGAAGGTTAGGTGGTTAGAATGTTTATTTGGGATTGGGTTGTGGAATAAAAAAAAAAGGAAGAAGAAAAAGTCCCTAAGGTTAGAATCAATTAGCTCTAAGTCTCTAAGTAAAAAAAAAAAAAAAGAATTCTTGCTATAGTGTCCTAGAAAGAAAGAGAATAATATATCTACATTAGGAGTTTAGCAAAGAAAAAAAAAAAGAGAGAGAGAGAGAGAGCTAAAAGTTTAAAGTTTAAAAGTCTAAACCTTAGGGAGTAAAAAAAAGAGAGTTAAAATCAAGGATGTGGGTAGTTTAAATTTTAGGGGATTTAAATAAATAAAAAAAAATAAAAATGAGAGTGAATGAGAAAAGGGTAGATCATCAAGAGTTAAGCTTTGTATGCCCAAATTGTTCTCAGTCTTCGATAGTTTTCACAACTGTCTAGCATTCCATCTTTTGAGAGAAAACCACCCAAAGAATTTGTTTGAAACCACCTTACTAAAAAGCATTACCTTTGAAACCGATTGAGCTTGATTCACCTTCCATTTGCAAGAATTCGCCAAACACTTAATTGAATGTGAAAGAGATTTTCCTTATCTTTAGTTAGAGGTTGAGCTAGATCGATGCATGGTAATAAGCATAGAAAAATATTTGTAAGTATGTTGATTGATCTTAGCACCATTAAACTAACTTTAAGGACTATAGCTTGAATCTTTCGGTTAGCATCTTAAGGTTATGAGTCCCCACTTTCAAACCGTACCCTCTTACTTTCTTGCTAGAGGACTAGTAAGATTTAAGTTTGGGGGTCTGATAACTCTCTAATTTCCATGTTTTTAGCATCCTTTTTTGTCCATATTTTGCATTGTTCATACCTCTAACTTAGCATTTTTAGGTCATTTACTGTAGGAATTCACTTTTAGAGCATTTAGGGTGTTGCATTTCTGCATTTGCATATTTTGGATGAAAACAGGTGCTAAAGAGCCAAAAATGAGGAAAAACAAGGACAACTCGAGCATGTACCCGAAGGAGCCATCGAGCTGCAAGAACAAGTCCAAACCCCAACACGATCGAGGAGGATCCAAGAGCATGAAGAGTAACCCGAAGATCCACCCGAGGAGTAACCCGACTTCACCCTCTTGTACCCCATCGAGTAGATCATCAGGCAGGTCCGGGAAGCTAGGTCAAATGGGTTTCCATATATAAACCCCCTCTTCCCCTAGCTTGCAAAGTAGCACGCCGCAGACCCTCAAACCAGAGAGCGAGAGCTTCTGTGAGAGAACTGGGCGACTCAACATTTTTCTTCTTGTTTTGCATTTTTATTTTGTAGTTTTCATAGATTTCTATCTTTTACTTTCTCTACTCTACTCTATCTTTTAATACAATGTCATTTTCATTCATTTTGATTGCTTTGTTATTCGCTTCTATGTCCGAGTAGTGTAGTAAAGTTTCTAGGGATGGGATAGATGATTTTGTGTTCTTGATCGGTTAGGATGCTTTAGTTGATTGTAAATGATTGATAGATTTCCTTCTAGATTGGTGCTCTTAATGCTGTCAACAGACCGAAAGGTTGAGAATAGATCTAGGGCGTTTACAAATGCTACAGGCCGAATGGAGTAGATAAAATGCTTGATTTAGCCAATGCTAGAGGTTTACTTAACTCTGAGTAACAAAATTAGATGAGTTTAAGTCTACTGACAATAATGAATCGTTCTTAATGCCTGCTTGTTCATATTGCTAGTGCGACAGTGTGGTAATGTGTTCAAGGTTGATTTTTGCTAGTGCGAAAGTGTGGTGACAAGGTCTTAGAGGTTCATTGTCTAGGAAATAATTGCTTGAGGCATGTAAGGCATCCGTACTGGTCTAGAACACTTAGGATTCAATTACCCCCATCCTTAGAAACTTTCGTATTTTATTTATTTGCATTTCTTTCACTCACTCGACTACTTACCCGATCAGGTACACGATAACCTGTATCAAATAATACCTCGAGCTGTTCATATCTCACTTGCATACTCGATCACCCCACTCGATCCTGTACTCGATTGCTTGCATCGAGTGCTTAGGTCGTGTGGTCGATTGCTTGCATCGATTGCTTGCATACTCGATGATGAAACGTGACTTTGCATACTATTTGGTTTTCTCTATATTTATATTGTTGTTATAATTGTCATATTTTCTGATTTTCAATACTAACATTTTAACGTAGTGATGAGAGAATGGTATGACAAGCATTGCAGCGGTTGACATGTGGGTGGGCGAACAATTTGACTACGATTATAATTTCAACACATGTGTTTGGGACAAACAATGTGGCCACTATACTCAGGTTGTGTGGAGAAACACGGAGAAGTAGGGATGTGCAAAAGCGAGATGTAAGAATGGTCAAACCTTCATCACTTGCAACTACGATCCTCCCGGTAACTGGGTTGGCGAGTGGCCTTACTAAAAAAATTCCATTTAAATGCTTACAAATCATATATGTATTGTTCAGTTATACAAATCATCTATCGTGGAACTAATAAACATTGGAACTAATAAAGATTGTGGAAATCATAATAATTCTTTTTATTATAATTTTTATTTTTGATTGCCTATGATTCTTGGAATCATCAGTTCCAAAAACAAGTTTTAATTCAGTTACTCCTATGAGATTGAATAAAATTAATGGAAGTCAAAGGATAAGAAGATTTTATTTCCGTGTATAGTTTTCTAATTGTTGTAGCCATTTTTTATTTAGTTTATTTAAGAAATATGAAAGTAATATAGTTAGTAGATATGAAATTTCGACTTTTTGTAATTCTATAACTTAGAAATCGACTATTTTTAATAATTTTTTATTCAAAAAGTGTAGGTTCAAAAAAATCTTTTAACAAATTTTTCTAATCAAATTTTGATAAAATTATCTCAAAATTGAGACTGTAATGGTGTTGAGGAGCAGACTTGGGAGTCAGAGGCGAGGTTGAAGGCAAGTTTCAAGAAGTGGTTCGAGAAGCAGTTCGCGACCTGAACTTGTCTAGCCTGGTCCCAGTTGTAGTTCGTGGTTGGAGCGGGAATGGAGTATTCCAGCACATCTCTCTTGTTTACTTGGTCGCTTAGCGGTGATTGGTTGTGCAACTAAGTAACAAGATGAGGTGGTGCTCGGGATACAAAATTTCCGTGAGGCGGTGTTTGAGGGAAGGTTTCCTGAAATAGAAGTTTCTATAAGTGGAAAGTTTCCAGAAGTGGGATGTGCTAAAAATTGGGAAGTTTTATGGGAGATAGAATTTGTCCATTTTTAGTGGCAGAGAGCCTTGGAGGGGCTTGTGTGGCCTTAGTGGCGGACTTTTGAGTCATTGCGTCGTGTGTGGCGGTCTTTCAAGACATTGTGTGGCATTTGTGGCGGGCTGTTTAGCCATGTGTGGCCTTTGTTGCGGGCTGTTTAGCCATTGTGTGGCCTTAGTGGCGAGCTGTTTAGCCAATTTTGTGGCCTTTGTGGCGGCTGTTTAGCCAGAGTGCCTGTTTAGGTTGTCCATCGGGACAGATGGTCTTTGTGACGGTCCTTCGGGACAGATGGTCTTTGTGACGGTCCTTCGGGACAGATGGTCTTTGTGACGGTCCTTTGGGACAGATGGTCTTGGTGACAGTCCTTCGGGACGAGTGGCCTTGGTAGCGTTCCTGTTTAGGACATTTGTTTGGCCTTTGTGGTGATCCTGTTTAGGACATTTGTTTGGTCTTTGTGGCGGTCATGTTTAGGACACTTGTTTGGCCTTTGTGGCAGTCCTGTTTAGGACATTTGGTTGGCCTTGGTGGCGGCCCGTGGGGGAATATGTGGTTGGTAGGACATTGTGTTGTCTTACACGAGCCACGAGAAGGAAACCTGGATATAGATAGGACTTAGACGTGTTCAGAATTTTTTGCTCGCGACTCTTGGGGAACTTAGGTTCTCCTAGTACCATCATATTCTAATACTTTGTGGCTTGAGAGTATGGTGTGATCGTATAATCAAGGCAATGAAGAGGAGGATGTTTTAGGGTCTCGATTGGATGTTGTCTGGCATTGCTAGGTTGCTAGAGTTGGGTCATTAGAAATATTGCTAGGTTGCTGGTTTTGTGTTTCTTGTTGTTTGGTATTTGGATATTGTTTATGTAATAATATTGGTTTATTATTGGTTATTTTTTTGTATTGATTATTCTAATGTTGGTTGTAATTATGGTTAGCTGGCTAGTGGGTATGAGACCACTAGTTATAATTTATTATTTATTATTTTATTATTAAAAAAAAACAAGTCGGGTCGTTTCAGTAAATTAAATTTACAATACACAAAATAAACAATCACAAGATGACAAAAAAAAAATTTATGGAAAAAACGTAAGGACTTTGAAAATGTATCGAGTTAATCAACGTTGCGAACTCCAAAAAGTAAAGTTAAATTATATGATTTAGGTAGGCCATGAAGAATGTACGGGCCTAAACACCTCTAACCTTATTATCATATACAATAGAACCTCTATAAATTAATATTTGTTATAAATTAATAAAAATAAATTGATCTTGGTTTAGGGTTTAGGGTTTCGGGTTTAGGGTTTAGGGCTTCCAATTCGATAAAATAATAAAATAATACTTTTTAAAAAAATCTATGTAAAAATATGGTTCCATATATATCATAAATTAGTAATGATATAAGCTAAATATATATATATATATATATACTAGATTAGAACCCGCACATGGCGGGTTTATAATTTTTAAAATAAAATTAAATTTATCAAATAATATAAAGTAAATATTTTTAGTAAGTAAATAGATACACGGAGGTGTCCAATGTGATAGTTGATGTAAAAGATGTGACTCTACGATTGAAACTATTAATAACGTTTTTATTTTGAATGTCCTCGTTCGTGTGAAGTTTGAGATTTTTCTCTGAGTCTGGTCTTGTCAGAGGGTTTACCATATGAGTCGGTGTACTCGAATTTGGATTTTGTTTTCTGGAGGGACGTCTCTCAACAGGGTGATCGTTATTAACTTCTTCAATTAGCATGAATTTTATGGGCAATCTGAAAGGCCATAAATAAAAAAAATCAAGGTTAAGAGATAGAGGTGAATGATATAATTACTCAGACTTTGGGCGATAATTTAGCCTGGGAATAGGCGCTCTCTGTTACGACAGTCATGTCAGCTCCATCTTCGTATTCAGATGTCCAGGTTTCTTCATCTCGTTGTCAGATTGATGGTTCTTGGAAAGAAACCGATGTGCATTCATGATTGGGCTGGTGGTGTTGCGTTGGTGAGGAGCAAACCTTGTTGTTGGGGGCCAAGTGTCTAAAACAGAGCCCCTCCCCCTGCATTCGGAGTTAAAAACGTTGTTGTGGGCCATTGAGCAGATACATGTTGAAGGGATCGTTTGTCAACGTTTTGAGACTGATTGTGCTGAGTTACTCACTATGGTGCAGTCTTCTGAATATTGGCCTTCCTTCTCCAACTTGCTCGATGAGTTTCACTCGCTGGAGCCTTTCCCACTATTCTCCATCTCTTGGATCCCGCGTGCGTCAAATACGAAGGCGGATTGTCTTGCCCGTGCTTCGTGTTCTCTTATCTCTGAAATTTCTTTTGTAAATCCTTTCTCTCCGGTTTGGGCAGCTAATCCTTTCCCTCCGGTTTGGGCAGCTAACCAAGAAATTTTCTTTTAATTGTTTGATTGAAAAAAAAACAGTAAATAGATACGCTTTTAGTTAAAGAAAATAGATGTAGATGAGTTCAAAGTTATTAAAATTAAATTAAATTTAACAAAGAATATATATTTAGTTCTTTTATTAAGTAAAAACAATATATAAAAGTAAATAGATAAACTTTTAATTATAGAAAATAGTTTTTTTTTTTGCTATAATACACTAATGTATATCCATTTACAAATCTACTATCTACATCACAACTAAAAATGTATTTGTACACACAAATATATTTTACTGTTAAAATATACTCTTTAGTCTTTACTACTACCAACAAATTGTCTTTATGAACACATTAAAAAATATATTATATGTCTCTTTACTTTAATATTTTTGTAGTTACAAAAACGCATATGTTAATCTTACAAACTCCTATCTTATATATAACAATAGCAGTCTTTTTGAATAAATTATTTGATTAGTGAAAAAAATATAAGACAATCTATTTTTTTTTTAACAATATTTTTCTTTGTGTAAAGGTGAGAATTACATTTTTTTAGAAACAGTAATTAATTGTATAATTTTCACAATGATTTTTTTCTTATATAAAAAGTAATATTTTTTCTTGTAAAATTAGCAACTTAAAATTAAAATAAGTAAACAATATTATAATTTCGAATTTTATGATATATATATATATATAATTTCCTTATAATGATTTTTTCTAAATTTTAAAACTGTTTAAATATTTTAAATAAAATTAGGTTTTCCTTTCTCTATTTTACTTTTATATAAAACTTTTTATGGTAGGTTTTGAATTTTTACATTTTTATTTTTTATAATTTTAATAAATTTAAAATTGACATGTGTCATTATCTGAATGATATAATTGACACATGTCACGATCTTGTTAATGAGTAATTTTGATATCAAACTTTATATAATAAGATAAGAAACTTTAGTGAAATATGACTATATTGTTGTTGTTTTACTATTCTTGAATTTGCATTCTTGTTGGATCTCATCTATAAACTTTCTCATTGCATCAAAAATCTTTTGTGTTGTTTTTTCAAATTGCATCCAAAAATTGTGGAGCATCCTTGACGTGATAGTTGCTTACTTATGTGTAATTAGTTCTAAAAATACCGCAATATCTTCTTGGACTTCAATGTTATCCAAAAATCTAAACATCTAAATATTAATCATTTTCACATGGATAATCAAATAATTTATTGACATCCATCATATTACGATAGCCAAAATTATAAATTAAGAAAATTCTATAAAAGTGTGAATTATAACAAAAATATTTTAAGCGCAAAACCACCCCTCTAATCACCATTCTCATCACGCAAGACACCCCATGCAGTAGCGGGTCAAGGATTACCATGAGAGGCTCCATCTGTGTTTTCTTTCAACCAACCAGGGTTCGGGAATCTCCAACAAATCATTCGCTCCACTCTACCCATCCTCAACCTTCCTTCTTCACAGGACCGAGTAGCATTTACCACCTCTTGAGCCAGGTCTCTCAGGAATTTATCTCTAGCTCTGCATTTACCTATTACACCAAAAACATTCATACATCACCACTTCCAACCCCACCAAACAGCCATAACAAAAATTATCGACCAAGATAGACGATCCCTAGTCACCTCCCCATTCAACTTCGCATACAACCATTCCAACAAAGTTTGACCAAAGAACTCACTCCTCTTCTGCATTGGAGACAAGGCACAACCAAAATCCCGACATGGCAGGACAATCTCGTAGATCATGTAGAATTGTCTCCACTCCACCCTTGCATACAATACATACATTAAAGTCAAATAAGTGACATCTACGTCTTTCAACATTCACCATTAACACCTGATGCCCTACGAGCCATAGAAAAACTCTTACTCGTTCTCGTACAACCATTCTCCAAACTCAAGTAAAGAACGCGGCCATGTGTGGTCGTGGAGTATAATTGTGAATGATCATCTCAGAGGCTGAGCTCACTCTAAATACACCATCTATATTCCTCCTGATGCGGACATCAGAACCAAACCAAACCGGGAGCATGGCGAACCAACCGGGCCACACACCAAACCGGTCCACGAAGAGCATCTTGGATAATCTTTTCCCAAATGGAGTTCTGATAAAGCACAAAGAGAAGGGTTAATTAATCATCATCAAATTAACAATAAGGAGTCCAATGGTTCAAGAGGGATCAAGCATTAGAAAGTCAAATTACATTATTTTTGGGATAAGATTGTTGCACTCTTTTTCCCTTGTCTAGGATTTTTCCCACTTGGTTTACCTAGAAAAGTTTTTAATAAGGTAACACCAAGTCATCAAGGAATCACTTACCATTCATCTGAATCAAAGATGACACAAAAATTCATAGCTGAAGTACTTGTTGGAGTACTCGCTGGACCTGCTGACCTACTCGCTGACAGACATGCTGAACTACTCGCGGATGAATCAGACATCATTGCAAGCTATGAAGAGTTTCGGCCTTTTGACACTTGGACCAGCCCTAGAGGAAGCCCACACACCTATTTGATTCACCACAAGTCTCCAGCCCATGGAGAACAACCCAAGAGAAGACCCAAGTCCAAACCACCCTTTGAATCATGTCCGTCTATTTACTTGGAGCCAAATATGGAATTTCCATTTGCCTTCACTTGGAAGTGACCCAAATCTACATATGGAAACCAAGAGAGCCTCCACAACCACCAGAGAATATTTGGAAGATATTCACACGCAATAATAGCTATTGGATCAGGCGGATTCAGTTATATAATTACTTGCCTTTTTCATATCTGATTGTCATCAATGCACAACGACTACTTCCTATTCTATTCTTGTACATATTTGTGTTTCCAAAAGTGCACAAGAAGCTTCCAAGCCGTCACCACTTCCTCCCCAAGTTAACGAGATACAAGGCACATCTTGTTGCCTTATTTGGACTGATTCTACACTTAATGGTCCAACGATCATACAGTAGAACCTCTATAAATTAATACTCTTTAAATGAATACTCGCTATAAATTAATAATTTTTTCCGGTATCGATAATATAATAAGATAATAATGTTTTTGAAAATCCTATGTAAAAATATAGTCCCAGCAATATCATAAATTGATAATGATATAAACTATATATATATATAAATAAGAAATGTGACTCTATTGTCGTTTGTCTATTCTTGAATTTGCATTTTAGTTGGGGTTCATCTCTAATTTTTTTCATTGTATGAAAAACTTTTAATGTTGTCTTCTCAAATCGCATCCAAAAATGCAGTAATTGTTTTTTACATGTAATCTAAAGACACTGCAATATGTTATTCGACTTCATCATTACCATGAAAGATAATACCAACAATTTCTTCTAAACTCTAAACTTCTAACATTTGTCATTTTCACCTAGATAATTAAGTAAACTATTAACATCAACCATATTACGATATCTAAGATTATAAATTAATAAAATTCTATAAAAATGTGAATCATAACAAAGTATCTTAGTTTGTAATATAAAATTTTCAAAACTATGATAAAAAATATTAATAAGATAATAATGTTTTTGAAAATTCTATTAATTTATCGATGAATTAATAATTATTAATTTATCGATAAATTAAAACCTCTATAAATTAATAAAATTTCATGGTCCTGACCTTATTAATTTATAGAGGTTTTACTGTATTATCATTAATTGTTGCGATTTCTTTCTTGTTTTAGAACACTAGAACGTGTAGCTGAGCCTATATATGCTCATTAGTTCGTTCATTGTAAATTACCTTTGATCATTTTAAAGTAATTGAAACGTTTTCTTCTTTACAAAGTCTGAGTCTTTGTATTGCTTTGTTCTTTAGTTCTTTGTGGGTGATTCACTAAGTGCTTTAGAATCCTGCGGATTAAGTTTGTTTAGTGATTCAACATCCTTGATTCATTCATTGATCGAGCGATTCGATTATCCCACTGATTGAGTGAGTCAATCACCCATCTATCCATCGTATCACCCCTTGATTTACGATAGAGTGTTTCATAGCCAGCTCGTGAATTCCACCTTCCGCAAGATAAGCTTTGAATCTCTTGATCCTTGTGTGATCTTAATTTGGAGTGATTCCAATCTTATATCATCTAATATCAGAGCTTTAAAAGCTCCTATCCCCAAGGTTGTATCTCTTCAACCTATATCATTTTACTTTTTGTTATTTATTTACTTTTATAAAACCAAAAGCCAAATAAAAATTTTGTTTCTTGCTTTTGCTCTTGTTTATTTGCTTCAGTTTCTTTAAAACAAAAAAAAATTATAGTTGCTTTAGTTAATTATTTATTTCCCTATTTTGATTTTTTTTTTTTTAAAACATGCAAATCATATTTTGTTATTTTAATGATTTTTTCGAAATTTTATAAAACCAGAAAAAAAAAATAAGAATAATACAAGAAAAAAGAAAAATTGAAAATTTGCAATTTTTGAATTTATTTAAAAAAAAACTCATTTCTATTTTATATTTAATCTTTTTTTTTACTTGTTTGATCTACTTTTGATACATCTTTCATTTGCTTGTGCGAGATTCTTTTATCACGAAAACCAAAGCAAACATGGAGTCCATTGAGTTTTACTCGGGAGAAGAAATCCATAGAGAAGAGCCCTATCTAGTAATGTCGGATGAGGACGACAACTATGAAGCTATATCGAGGCAACAAGATGATAGTTCAGTTTCTGATTCAAGGGAAGAACCAGATCGTGAAGCACCAGACCCTGAACCACCCGACTCATACAACACCAATAAATGCCATTCTTAATCATGGATTAAATATAAAGATGATTTTTGTAGACGTGGTTAAAAATCTCCACTGACCAAAATTATGTTTTTTTCAGGAAATGATAATCACATTAAGAAGGGAGACAACATGGAGTATGATAGAGGAACAACAAAGGAATACCATTATCAATATCCTAAAAGGCGAAAACAGAATTCCAACCATCACATCTTGTCACACCAAGTGCCTACATCCTCATGTCAAGCAAAACCGAGAGACAAGTACTTCCGTACAAACTCACAAGTGGTACAGGAAGTGACTCAAAGAGGATCAATTCGGTTTAAACCACCTCCAAGTGGTAGACGTGATCCCCTAGCTGAGAGAGATGCAAGGGCCAGTATGCTAAGAGGAGACGAGCTCGAACATGGCACTAGCAAAGACCCATTGCTATCAAATCCCAACCAGACCTACAAGACAAATTTCAGGTTATCTCTAAACAATGGTTATGAATATTTTGGACTTGAGAGTTTTGAGTTTGCAGGACACAAAAGAGATTATCCACAATGGGAACTTAACATGGACATGTACTTTAAGTACTATGCCATTCCCAAAGAAGATAGGCTCGAATATTGTCTTAAACAATTCATGGGAAGCGCAAGACTTTGGTGGAACCAAGAAGAAAAAGTTAGACGAAGGTTTAAGGAGCCAATACTCAACGTGGGGACAACTAAAGTTGCTTATGAGGGAGAGATATGCACCTCAAATGCTGTCCCATCCTAGTCAAAACACTTACCCTTCAGAGGAACCAAGCCGAGAGAAAACTACACACCACCGTGTTAGTTCCAATCAAAAAGCATATCAAAATTCCAACAAGGTAAGTTACACGAATACTGAGCTTAACTTTTATCATCAACTAGACCACTTGATGCACTTGCTTTCATCCAAAAGGTATGAGAAAGGTACAGGTGAAAAAGGAGAATCGAAACCCATACCTTCACTTGAACCACGAGACAAACTCAAGCAAGGTAAGTCCTCTAATTTTTCAAAGTCAAGTGAATCGGCATGCTATAAATGTCATAAGAGAGGTCATTTTGCTGCAACATGTCCTCAAAGAAAAGTAGAAGATTTCACATCGCTAGAATTAAAATTGAATGCATCTAGTTCAAATGATTGTTTATCAACATCAAATTTAGAAACTTCCAATTCTAGATTAATGCGCTTGTCTTTGCCAAGGGGTAGTGATGCAGGTCAATGTCATAGCATGGATGACATATCTAAAGAGGTAGACTACAAGGTATCATTTTCAAAGGTAGTTGATGTTGACACAAGTCTTGAGGCAGAACTTTCCAAAACAACATCAACACAAGTTTGCCAAAATAAGGTGTATGAGCAACCAACTCCTAAAGCATGTGTGAAGGCACAACCATCTTCAACACCATTTGATCCTGCTTCAAAGAACACTCTCATTAAGTCAGATTTGATGTCAAACACTCTACATGGTACTCTAGTAAGTAAAACATATGATCTTATTCTATATTGGAATAATTTAACAATTGATTGTAGCTTCAAACACTTTGTCATAAATGATTCAACTTCAAGTATAATGCACTTGATTTTATCCTTAAGTTTCAAGCAAGATACAGGTACCATAGACGTGTATAATGGCGAGCGAGAGACCACATCTAAAAGGGTTTTAAATGTGGAGAAAACGGAAAAACTAGCAAAGCGTGATAACATGCGACCAAACCAAGAGCTAGAAACGTGTTTACAAGCCACTAAAGAAGATGAGGTTGACACCAACATCTTGTTGCAGGAAGAACCACCAGATCGATCATTAAATCAACCAACGTTGTTGATTTTGAATGATACACTCATCGATGAACTATGTCAAGTAAGTAACCCATTATTTCAATTTATTTCTATTAATTTGAATGATGTGATTATAAACTTGCTAGGACCTAAAGAGTGTGAGAAAAACATTGGTTGCTTAAATAAACCTATGGAACTAATTTCTTGTATATTAATTGATACACTTCGCAATATACTTAGTGCTACACTTTTGTATAACAGAAATGGTTCAAACCAAAAATATTTTACATGTTTATATTGATCCCATGACTGTAATAACCCACTTTTTCTTCGCCAAAAGTGTCAACAACATTGCAGGTACAAAAGAGGATCATAAAGGCGATTTACCGGAGATGAAGAGACCCATGAATATTCTAAATCAAAACCGGAGTAAACCAGCGCCATTGGTGGTCACACACCATTCCTTAAGGAGACTACAAGAGTCCCGAAATCTTTCTTAATTAAAGAGGAACCATCGGATCTCAAAGCTCAAGCGCAGATCCAAGGAGGAGCTAAGCACGTTACACAATCAACCATGATACCGGATCAAAACCGAGACGTGATCCTATCTTTCCTGCTCAAAGGAGAGCAACTTGATGCACCACACATCACAAAACAAAAACCATACCGAGGTAAGACCCTAACTCCCAAAATCGAATGAAAGCTAACTTGCTTTCTCTTGGTGAAGATAGTACAGTTTCAAGGACGAAACTTTTTCAAGGGAGAGGGTATGATGCGGACATCAGAACTAAACCAAACCGGGAGCATGGCGAACCAACCGGGCCACACACCAAACCGGTCCACGAAGAGCATCTTGGAGAATCTTTTCCAAGAGAAGGGTTAATTAATCATCATCAAATTAACCCTAAGGAGTCCAATGGTTCAAGAGGGATCAAGCATTAGCAAGTCAAATTACCTACTTTTTGGGATATGACTGTTGCACTCTTTTTCCCTTTCTTAGGGTTTTTCCCACTTGGTTTACCTAGAAAGGTTTTTAATGAGGCAACACCAAGTCATCAAAGAATCACTTACCATTCATCTGATTCAAAGATGACAAAAGAAGTCATAGCTGAAGTACTTGTTGGACTACTCGCTGGACCTGCTGAACTAGTCGCTGACAGACATGTTGAACTACTCGCAGATGGATCAGACATCATTGCAAGCTATGAAGAGTTTCGGCCTTTTGACACTTGGACCAGTCCTAGAGGAAGCCCAGAACCCTATTTAATTCACCACAAGTCTCCAGCCCATGGAGAACAACCCAAGAGAAGACCCAAGTCCAAACCACCCTTTGAATCATGTCCGTCTATTTACTTGGAGCCAAATATGGAATTTCCATTTGCCTTCACTTGGAAGTGACCCAAATCTACATATGGAAACCAAGAGAGCCTCCACAACCACCAGAGAATATTTGGAAGATATTCACATGCAATAATAGCTATTGGATCAGGCGGATTCAGTTATATAATTACTTGCCTTTTTTGGATCTGATTGTCATCAATGCACAACGACTACTTCCTATTCTATTATTGTGAATATTTTTGTTTCCAAAAGTGCCCAAGAAGCTTCCAAGATGTCACCACTTCCTCCTAAGTTAATGAGATACAAGGCACATCTTCTTGCCTTATTTGGAATGATTCTACACTTAATGGTCCAACGATCATATTTTCATTTGTTGCGATTTCTTTCTTGTTTTAGAACACTAGAACGTGTAGCTGAGCCTATATATGCTCATTAGTTCGTTCATTGAAAATTACCCTTGATCATTTTAAAGTAATAGAAATGTTTTCATCTTTACAAAGTTTGAGTCTTTGTATTGCTTTGTTCTTTAGTTCTTTGTGAGTGATTCACTAAGTGCTTCAGAATCCTGCGGATTAAGTTTGTTGAGTGATTCAACATCCTTCATTCGTTCATTGATCGAGTGAGTCGATTATCCTACTGATTGAGTGAGTCAATCACCCATATATCCATCGTATCACCCCTTGATTCACGAGAGAGTGCTTCAGAGCCAGCTCGTGAAATTCCACCTTTCGCAAGATAAGATTGGAATCTCTTGATCCTTGTGTGATCTTAAGTTGGAGTGATTCCAATCTTATATCACCTCCCCCATGACAGCCAATCCTTCGCCCCAGTGAAGTTATCAACAGCTACCGCCATTAACTCCTCTCTCTTAGCAAGTAAGGTTTATTTAAACATTAAGATTATATGACAATTTAAGAGAGAAGTTTGAAAAACTGGTGTGGGTACGTGAGAACTCTCAAACAACTCATTTTATTACTTTAGCGTGTATCATTGCAAAACAAAACATTTGTGTGCATTCGTTCATAATTTAAATAAAAGTCAACTTGAGTTTTTGTTTTTTGTTATTTGCAAGATGACTTAAAATATAGGGAGATTTATTCAGGTGTCATATGTTTTAGGTAATATTACCAGAACCATTATAAAAAAATAATTATTACTAAAATATTTCGGGTATTTTCAATATAACCAACGTGCTATTGTTTTATGTTACAGGAAAAAACATAATTACAAAAATGTCATTGCCACGTCAGACGCCACGTCAGAAATTGCTGACGTGTATTAAATAACTCAGCCATAACGCATTACAGAGGTAATGACGGCAGACTTACAGTATGTTGCGATTGATTAATAGATAAAAATTTGAGTTATGAGCGGACGGCAGACTTAGAGCATAACCCAGTCAAGCGTTACAGCTGACTTAATGAATTCTGGCTGAGTTTCCCTTACGGCTGAGTTATGATCTGATGGTTGAGTTGTCAAAATTTTGACTGAATTATCACTACGACACAGCTGAATTAGCATTCTGAATCTGGCTGAGTTATGAACAACGGCAGACTAATGAGGTGTGGTTATGGCTAAGTTCTGGTTAAATTTTATAACTCAGCTGCCATGAGCTGACTTATCGGAAAACTTGGTCAATTCATGGCGAACTTAGTAGAAAAAGATTAATTACTAGAATATCATTCAGTTACGGTTGCTGACTTATTAAACGATACCGCTGAGTTACAAATTTTCAGTTGAATTATGACATTAAGCGGCTGAATTTGACTGCCATTTTTTTCTTTTTAATTACTGTTATAGTATTCATGTTGCGGCTGAATTAGAATTTTGTTTGATGGCTGATTTACATATCGTTTGGTGGCTGATTTGTCACTTCGGACGCATCATCCATGTCATCATTCCATGTGATCAAGTTCTCTGGAAATACTAAACGTCGTTCCTTCGACTCATGCTCTTCAACTGGTTTAAAAGTGAAGGATTTACATATTTTCTACCTTCCTCTTCACCTTGTTTTTCACTTCTTAATTATACTCATTCTTCTTCATTTTCTTTCATGGATCCAGTTCTGGTAATTGTTGTTTCCGGTAATGGGGTAAAGAAACCCAATTATGTATTTAACACCGATGATAGAGGGTGTAGAGTTGTGCAGATAGATGCGGAAACAATGCACGCCAAGTTTAATTTAATTTTATTTTTTGTTATAAGTCAGCCACCAAACATTATAACTCAGTTGTCATATGAATCTAAGAGACATTTTGTTTTCCCTTAAGTATTATTACTCAGCCGTCAAGTAATAAAATTCAGTTGTTTACTTTTATTTCTTGTTATAAGTCAGCCACAGAATATTTTAACTTAGTCGTCATATGAGCCTATGAAACCTTTCTATTTCTCTTAAATATTATAACTCAGCCGTGAAGTAATATAAATCAGACATTCACTTTCAGCTTATTTCTTGTTATAAGTGAGCCACCAAGAATTATAACTCAGCCGTCGTAGGAATTTACGAGACCTTCTGTTTTCCTTTAAGTATTATAACTCAGCCGTGAAATAATATAAATCAGACATTCATTGTCAATAATGACGTGGAATTGTTTGCTGATATGTACTTTTTAATATTTTTGGAATTAAAAATAAAAAATAAACCCAGGATGTTAATTATAATTACATCCAGAGCACTAAATATCTGAACAATTTTTTAAAAATCTATACATATCAAGAATAAACCAACTTTTCTATAACATCTGAGTAATTCTTTCTAAAATATAATATATTGCATTTTGGGTCCTATTCGAATGAGCCGAAAAATTCCATTGTAGATCACAAATTTTGGGTATGGGTTTTAGATTCTTGGGATGTGTTAGCGATGAATTTATAAAACTTTTATCTTATAGCTCTTTCAAGTTTCAACTATGGTTTTTCACTAATAGTTTTCAGATTTTTTGTAATATAAAAAATAGGATTTTAATATACACGAGATGCTACGTTTTTAACATTTTTAATTTCATAGTATCAAAATTTTAGTTTTAGGAAGACATTTAGAGCACATTAATCTCTTGGTGATGACGGTGTCTTCTCTTTTAGAATGGCTGGCGTTCTCGATATATTTAGACGACATCAAAATTGACAAGGATGAGTTTTCTTCTTTCTCTTTATCTAACTTTTCAAGACGCAAATGTAAATGCGGGTTCTTTGACACGTCAAACGCGTATATCCAGTGGCGGAGCAAGAATAATGGATTATGGGGTCATATATTACTAATATGAAAAATTATTGGAGTTTTTGTTATAATCTTAAAAGATTATATAAATACAATAAGAAAAACATTGTATTGAAAAATAAAAAAAAAAAGGGTAAAAAAGGTAGTGGAACTTCAGACATGGGTGCCAATTCACTAAAAACAGACAAAATTTGCCATTATTTGATATATATATACAAGCTCTCTTCCTTCACTAGCTCCGCCAGTGCGTACATTTTTGCATTATGTTCTGCTTGTAAAAACTTTTCCACTTAAATGGCTCATATGACGTAATTTTTTGTTGTAAGAAAAAAATAGAACACACTAATCTGAACTGAATTGATGAAGATGTCAGCAACTCCGACAAATTGGTCTGCTTTCTCAACACCTTCAAATTTGTTCGTAAGGATTAAAGATCTCTTCTCTTTGGGTCTCGTTTCTTATTTTTTACACTCTTTAAACTCTAAGGCATACACGGAGTGCTGGACAATATTTGTTACATGCTGGTTTGGATATTTTTTTTCCAATGTAATTAAAACACATTCTTTAAATCAAAGTCTATACAGTTAAAATTCAATTTTACATTTACTTGGTTAGATTTCAGCTTAATTAACTCTTACCGTTTCCTCTTCCAAATAAATGGACTAGAGATGAAATTTTGAAATTGAACTGAACCCAAAAGAAATTACATTTAGTTAACAATTATTCATCTTAAACTTGAGAAACATGAAGAAAACCATACGCAAATAGCAACCAAAGTAAAACCAAATCAAGTTGAACATAGACATAAACACAATCTCTAACGCCAATTAGTATTCTCGGGGTTGACATAGGTTTGTGCAGCCGTCCCCATCTCATCCTCCTCATCAAACTCATCATCCAGTGGTTGCGGCTGCTGCTGAGGCATTGAGTTCTCCGGAAAACTAGTTGAACCATAATCAGTACTCATCGTAGCGGCTGGGGATACTAGTCCATGATGACCAGTAATATTCTCTCGTTGATGGGCTTGGCTTACAACAGCACTTGTGTCCGCATAATGGACAGAGTTATCGATAGTACAATTGTTACCAAAACTTAATTGATTCATATTACTTGTATTATGAATATTGATATATGGGTGGATACAATCACTCGAGGTGTCATCTGAGGTGGTGTTGACACCATGGCCCGTGGCAGCCAAGATTGTTGGCTCGGCAATACGGAGGAGCCAACCTACAGTTTCGCCGTCAGTCTTGAAGCCTAGCTCTTGTGTCAGCTTAAAAACTTGAGAAGCACAGCTCACCGGAAGCCGGATGCGACGGTTACGACCCCTGGATGAAGTTGGAGTCTTCCTCGCCTTTCCCCCAATGTTATTTTTGTTGTTTCTCAAAACCATTTTTTGGCTCTGTTTTTTTCTTTTTCAAGTGTAAGTGTAAGTGGTAAACTACATTTCTTGTACATTGTTTTATATTGATGATTTACATAAGACCAATACAATATAAAGGTGTAACTGACTCATAAATATAAAATAATATATATTAAACTGTATATGGTATTAAATAAAAAAATAGTTTTATAGCTTTAAACTTATATAGGATAATTTAAATATAGGTCCACTTACTAATGTCAATTTTGAGGAAATAATTATCTTAAATTGTTACAGACCAAAGACAGCTAATATAATACATGTATGTATCACACAATATTCATGCATCTTATCTTTTTTATTTTATTTACATATTAAATCTTAATATTTTATGACTTTTTATATAAATGGATGATATCTACAAATTTACTTCTTTATATAGTCTGTATCACCATTTACAGTTATTTGTTGTTATATAGGAAATATAAATTAATCAAATATAAAAAAAATAATGAACAAAGGGCAGAAAAGAAGACGAAATAACGTTTGATATTGGGTTATTTCTTATATTAGTGGGCGCATATATATATTATGCGTCATAAACGTAGGTTCAGCCGTGTCTCTTATATGTGTATTGCTTTGGTGAATGAACAAGAAAGCATATCGTATGTTCCTACTGCGGATCAACTAGGAGATTTGTTAACCAAGGTGACTCGTGATCACACTTTGATCGCTTAGTTTCCAAGTTAAGCCTCATTAATCTTCATTCTCTAACTAGAAGGAGTATTAGGCCATATCTTATATTAATGGGGTCGTATGTATTATATCGTTATAGACATAGGTTTTTCCGTGTTTCTTTATATGTATAAATATGATTGTATTGCCTTGGTGAATGAAAAAAGCATACCCCATATTCTTCTACATCTGATTTGAGAATATGCATTATATGCATAGTATAGCATATAACAAAATATTATGATTTATAAATAATGAAATTATGATGGTTATTTTATCATACATAGTAATGTTAGAATGCTCAAAGTAATCCAAAATCAAATTTCTTTCCGGACGAGTATATGGGACTCACTGCTACATCATCGTCTTTACCTTTTCCATGGTTATTTTCGGTTTGGCAAAAGACAGAACTTGTAATGAAAATATGAACACTGTATAAATTAGTTTACGGAGTTACTTATGTCCTAAGAAACAATGAATCTAGGGCTCACTTCTAATTTCAGGCAACAAAATGCCAAAATTGACGGAGATGAAACTCGACTCACTCATTTCTCACTTTATCTTCTTCCTTGAGACCATCAGATACTTCGATGCCTCGGTGATGGCAAAGACGGATATCGGGAGACTCCTCAATATCTTCATCAGGCTGTGGCAAAATTTGGAGACATCAATTACATTTTGTAAACACAAGGACTAGAGAATATGAATAATTGAGGGATCACCTGCAGTAACTGAAGTAACCGCCAAAACAAGTAATCGAGGATCATAACCATACAAAATAGCTTCCCCGCCCAAGCTCCACACGAGAGGAACCTACAGAAGATCAGATATTCGTCAATAACGAAGAAAATGGAGGGGGTGGGGTTTAAATTAATCAATATGAGTAAGAATATAATGTACCGAGATAGACGTTCTAGAAGGTTCCTATTTGAACACTTCAAAGCACGGTCATATACAATCTCGGTTCTTTTAGCAACATCTTGCCAACTGTAGAGCTTCTTCATCTAGTAGCAACAAGCAAACCAAAAAAAAATTAAAGGCTTAGAGAAGAGACTCTAAACTCTTATAAATAGACTTATATTTGGATTTGAAGCAGAACTCACTCGATTGTGCATCTCCTCGGGGTTAATACTTGGGAGTATTGATATTGCCTTCTCAATTGCTCTTACCATATCATCCGGATCTGGTTCAGCAAGTACAACCATGTCATCTGGTAGGACCTGCAAGTTGTGAAGAAAACTTGATTTGATCAAATCTGGAAGAAAGAAACAATGAGGATGAACTGAAAGGGCAACGAAGATATTATAGGAAATGTTACACACCTCTGGGACACCTCCAACACGAGTGCTGACAGTTAATAATCCGCAACTAGCTGCCTCTAATATAGCTATGCAGAAGGCTTCTGTTAAAGAACTGTCAGAGGATCAAGACTGTAGTAGCAGTAACTGATAAAAAACTAATGTCTAGTTTTGTGAATTTTAAACATTAAAAAGTGTAAGAATCAGCACACCTGTTCAGGAAAATATGACCGGTTACCAATACAGAGCGTACACGAGAATGTGGCACTGCACCCAGCATTTCAACTCTATCTTGGAGAGAATGCTTCTCTCTCATTTCCTCTAAACGCACATGTTTTGGTCCGTCCCCTCCAACTACAAAACGAACCTTTCAAAAACCAAATAAAATAAGTAAATGCGGATACTAAAAGAGCTAATGGCGGTATGATTGGTTACTAATGTGAGCTGGGGGTTTAAACTCACATTGGGGTATAAACGGCAAACTTCTGGAATGACTTCAACAAGCAAATCCGCACCTTTACGATACACTAATCTACTTATGACAACTATAGTGATGATATCAGTACTGGGACGAAGAGAAGCAGGCTTGAACATAGCAGTATCAACAGCATTTGGTATCATAAAAACCTTTGCTGGGGGCAATCCAGACCTTAGAACCGTATTCTCCTTGCTCGTGTGTGAAACACAAATCGCCTGGTCTATATCTGCTAAACTGAACTGTAAAACCTTGTTCATGTGGATACTCCCAACATCAGAAAACCCATACAAGGAATGATCTGTAAACACAACTTTATAGCCCATCGTCCTGGCATGCATTAAAGCTTCATGACAAAGCGTAGAGAAAGCTTGATGTCCATGAACTACTGTGATTTTCTCGCGTCTAAGTATGGTCCTTACAATGGGAAGTGTTCCGTAAACTATCGGAAATGTGGTCTGCATAACAAAAGGTCTCCAAGGTACATAATATACTTTGAGTCCACCTGTCATATATCGAACTCCAGTACGGTTCCCATAAGCATGTGTCATAACCACCACCTGCAACAAAGGCACCAATACCTTAAACTAATTCCCCAAAGAAGAGAATAACGAAACTTTGGCCCAAGCTCCTATCACACTATTCTACATTACTTGGTTACAGATACTGATTATAAAGCCTGAAAATTGAATAGTCACATCCTAAACTAGCATAGAAGGGCTTCGAGAATTTGATTCTGCCATAACAAAAAACGCAAAAAGACATGAACTTAATGATCTCACACTGACCTTGTAGCAGACGCTATAGAAGAAGCTAAAAGCACCAAACAATAGAAGAACGCAAATTTGGCCCCAAGCTCCTATCACATTATATGCTACATTACTTGATTACAGCTAGTGATGATATTATGATAAAGCCTGAAACTTGAATTATAATCACATCCTATTGAACTAGCATCCAGGTTTATGAGAATTCGATTTCCATATAGCTAAAAAATCGCAAAAAAGGTATGAACTTTGATTGATTAAGAAGACACTGACCTTGTGACCGAGCTTTAACAAGCATTGAGAGAGATAATATATATGATTCTCGACACCACCAAAGTTTGGGAAGAAGAAATCAGAGACCATTAAAACCCTAAGCTTTGGTGGTTCCGCCATAGATTAAAAAAAAAAAACTCAAACCGCCGGATTAGTTCTAACAACAAAACAACCAAATTAGAAAATTAGATACTCTAATCGGAGAACGTCACACATTATTAAATCTCAAAAATGGAGGAGTGAAAATGAAAAAGAAGAGAGAGAGACGACTCACGGGAAAGAATCGCGGCGGAGCCAAGTGGCTGAGGAACACAAAGCGATCGGAGCTGATCGGACCACCAGTGATGTGATCTTGGTTTAATCTCGGTTCGCTTAAAATCATTTGGAGAGGTAAGGTGGGCTTCGTGTTTTGGAAAAGCCTAAGAGAAGAAGCTGAGGCCCATGAAGATATAAAAGTCTAACTGGATAAGATTAATCTGGAATTACATTTTTAAATTTAATCTAAAAGTTGACAATAACTACATCAAAATAGCATTAGAAAGATGAGCATATTAGTTTCTTCTTAAGAATAATTGTAATTAAAAATAATAATATATTGAAATTAATATTATTAGTTTGTAAAAAAAACAACTCACTTTTTCTCTAAATAATTATGGACGAAAATTCAAAATTAATATTTAAAAATTATTTACCAATCAAGATTTTTTAAAAAAAACTAAGATTTGATATCTAGCTATAGCATATTATTTGTTTAAGTTATTACATTTGGAAGTTTTTTTAGGATTTAGAATCATAATTATTTTATCATCTTTGTTTAACCGTAGTTTCAAATTATTTTGAATTATTATATAATACATATAATATTATTAATTATGTAATATGTGTAAAAAGAGTTTTACCTATTTTATGATTCAACTTATTTAAAATAAATGTATCTCATGATTGAAGTGGCTCAATCTAAAGTATTCTTAGAGATTCGTTGAGAACATTTACAATATAGACATCAAAGAGTAATATCTCTTATTGTTTTAGAGGGTTTATGAGTGAGAAACAAATCAAGAGTTAAGGGTTTACTTAGAATCAAGCTATCATCTTATCAAAACCTAACAGCTCTAATATCAAACTGTTATGGACTTTCTTTGTTTGAGAATTAAGAAATATGAAAAGTTTTAGCTCCCTCTTAGAGATTAAGGTTAATTCTTAGGGCTTGATCTCTCATTAGCATAAAGACCTACATTTATACTGAAAAAACTCATTAGCATAAAGACCTATATTTATACTGAAGACCTAAACGTGAAAAGCAAACAACCAAACCTAATGATTAAAGGAAAACTCCCAATACTAAATTAATAATTAAACTAATTAAATAAAACCAAAACACCTAAAGACCAAACTCCTTGTCATGTAACATCAACCATAGTCATGTATTAGATAAAATTGGTAGTGACATATAAATTTTCACAAGGAGAAATAAAAGAGTGAAATGGACTCAGTAATAATGTGCCTCGACGACTTTTGAATAGAAGTCCCATGATTCATGCATCTCAGTTGTGGCCAATAGCTGACCCAGGATAAATTTTAAATCAGGTTAAACAAGTAAAAAAAATTTTGATGAGAATAAATGTGTTTTTTTCTCAATAACCATTAGGGAAATTTAAAAATTTGCACAGGTCATGTGACCTGCGTTGTTTGTACATAGGTCCGCCACTGGTTATGGCAGGCTGGCTAGTTGGATTCTCGTCTACAAAATTCTGAACATTATTAGCATCCGCTAACTTTTTAAGGTACTTCTTTAGTATACCGTCAGGTCCTGTTCTCAAAATTGAAAGCACATAAGATATTAGCAATCAATGCGGCATCTTTCTTAATAATTGATTGAAAGAGAAGGTTAAGAACTATCTGATTCTTCATTGAATCTTTCAGCTTGATGTTACAAAACTAGGGATGATCTTGAATATTAATTAGGTAAAAGAATCACCCAATGCAGAATCGTTAGGGTCTTTGTACCTTTACGGGTAAGGAAAGATTCTAGTGTGTGGCTGAAAAAGAGTAAAAAATGTGTCAATCACTGATGTATGATCCAGGCTAAAAAATACCTTGGCGTTTAAAAGATGTGTCGCAAACATTTAACAATTCTTACATGATTACACAAGGTTTTATAGGGCGAATCATCAAGCAAAGTGTTTTTCTCATTGCACTTTAGTTTGTCACAGCTAAGACATTTCCCAAACTTTTCTTAAATTCTTAAGGATAAGAGGGTTCTCTTTATCCTCAAGAGTGTGCTTTTTCGTTGTAGCGCATTTTGCCTTATCCTGTGTATATGAAGAAATGCAATTTCCATATATAGCTCATACATATTGTAACTTGTATATTTCTATAATATCAAAGTAAACCGCATATCTCATTATCAAGAACATAGTCATAGAGGCACTTACGAAACAGAATAGTGGGGTCATAGACTTATGATATCCCATGAGTTGTTCGACCATCTCCTCGACTAATAATTTGGTAAAAAAAAAAGTAAAAGATGGATTAAAACAATTTTTTTGGATAAAAACATGGATTAAACTTAATAGAGCTATCACAAACGACATAAAAAGAAAAGCAATGAAACTGAGTGTCGAAACTTATTGTTCCCTAGATGACCAAATCCCAACAACAAATCTGTCAAAGCAAAACTCCAGAAAACTATCAAGAAAATATCTGCTGACAACTATAGAAAAACAAATAAATTACTCTAGAGAACATATAAGTTGCCACATATAAATTGATATTTTCTTACCTTTTCTGTTAGGTACTTCAGAAAATTTCATATTGTGCATGTTCTATTTTGCATGTTCTAATTGCAGTTAAATTCCGTCTTATGAACGATATCAACATGAATTCCATTTAGATCAAACGCAATCAACTTGCACGTTATTTGACCTTCGCATGAGCATCTAGCAAGATTTTCCCCATGCTCATTCATCTTATTTGTTTCAACATTCAACTTTATCAACGACAATACCTTGGGCCCCCAAACATCATGGTTATGAACTTCTACTTTTTTACTTTTTTTCTGTTTTTTGGTATTTTCTATTCCGAAAGCTGTAAATAAGTTTAGCATCCTACATCGGTAATAATAGTATCCCATAATTGAGGCAGCACAAGGACCTCATTTAACGATATTAAGATAGATATTGGTATTTAGTAAATAAACATAAATATTATATATATATATATATATGAGATATATATTATTGATACTTTTGAAATATTAATGAACAATGAAGTAATATTTTAAATAATTTTACGTGGTATTTGATTTAAACAGAAGATTTTGTTGTGAACGCTATACAATTTTAATGTATGGTGTATATTTGGTACAATAGGAACATGTATTACTTCAGCATTAACCTTAGAAATAGAATGATCGTAGTCTAAATTTGAATTGTTAAATATTCAGTCATGAAAGATAATAAATTCAGAAAATTGGATACATAAATATTTATATGATCTATCATAATTTTATTTTTCCTACACCAATTTACTAATGATTCCCCAATTTTTTTTTTAACATAGTTGACTTAACAATTGCTTCTATCTGAGATTCTCCACGAATGTTTCCGTTTTTCCATATCCCCACGATCTTTGATCATGATTTATGCAAATGTTTAACGATTTTTATTTCCTACATTTGCCAACTGTTTACTTTTTTTTCCTCTAAAATCGTTTTCTCAGTTTATTTCTCATTTGGAAACTATATTTACAGTAAAACCTCTATAAATTAATAATGTTGGGACCAAAATATTTTATTAATTTATAGTGATATTAATTTATAGATATATTTTTAATAGTTTAACTATTAAAAATTATGAATTGAGACAATTTTAACAATAATTTTGGATATTCAAAATTTTATGGTATTGGAATTGAATTTGTAATATGTAGAAAACATTATTAACAATAAATTACAAATACAATAGACAAATTCACTTATACACATAACATACATAAAATAAAATTTATGAATAATAATATAGATTGTTGTATTTTAATAGTCAATCAAAATATCAAAATGTAAATGATGGATATCTAAAAATTGAAAACTTAAAAAAATGTAGCTATATTTATGACATGTTACAAAATATTTTATATCATTATACTTTGAAAATACAAAATAACAGTTGTTTTGTAGATATGAGATTTAGGAGAAACATACATTATATATTTTTTTCTTTACATACATTATATATATATATATGTAAATTTACATGATTATTAATTTATGATATTATTGGGACCATATTTTACATGGTGATTTCAGAAAAATTATTATCTTATTATCTTATCGAATTTTGTTATTTTTTACATTGGCTCGACTTGTGACTGACAAAATTTATTAATTTATAGTGTTTATTAATTTATAGAGTATTAATTTATAGAGGTTTTACTTTATTTTTTGCTTCATATCCTTTCGATTTTGCTTTGGATCGTTGTCTCAATTAATTTTACAGCAAAATAATTGAACCCACCATTTCATATTCAAATTCACCATTTTATAGTTTAAATATAACGAAATTTGGAATAGATAGAGCATAAACAAATGAACAAACAAACGTATGAACTGATCTTAGAATAGGCACAACCGTATGAGACGAACATACTAATCCATTCACCACTACCTCGTGTAGCTGGTATTATTATAGTCTACCATCTCTCTCTCATCTAACCGGTATTGCACTCCCTTGATTATTATGATAACAATATATAAATGATTAGACAATTTTCTTCTCATGATGTCTTATTTAGTTTAAATTTCAGTAGTAACATACAAAATGCACACAATGACGATTCTAATAAATTATTGATCCACTAAGAAATTAATATGAAATTTTTTGACTAAATCCATGGATGGCTTAAAAACTTCATGGATGTAACGTTTGGAATTTTGTTTTGTTCTTTAACGATGGAACCCCACTTTGTCCTTTTAAGATTCTTGCCCGACAAAGTACAAATCATTCGCAGAAGAAGTAAAATGTTCAACTTTTTATTACCATTGTTCCCACGCCAGATTTACACTTTTACCACTTATTGATTCTTGTTTATTATGGTCCACACGGTGAATCTGAATCATGTGATTTGTCATTACATTAGCTTTTTAGATTTTCTTTTTCTTTTCCCTTAAGAAATATATAAGTATTTTAGTTTCCACTAAAACTTCAATTTGCCGTGATTCTTTTTCTTTTTTTAAACTTTTGGGTCAAATTAATTTATTATGATTTTATAGTAGCTAGGGATACCATAAATAAATTACACAAAATGAGTGGAGAAAATAAATTAATTATTATTTAAAAACAATAATTAATTTCAAAATTTCATTTTTTATAAAAAAATAATAACCAAGTAAGAGATACATTTATGTTCAAATGATGAGTATTAATTTCGTATGATTTTGAATCAAAAATTTAATTCCAATAATGTACTTTGAAAAACAAATATTCCAAAGCTTATCTATGTTTAAGAATCACAAACTCTATAAATATGGTTTTTTTATCATCACCACAAGAAAATCTCAACACAAACTTCACGTGTCTCTGCAAAAATAAGACTATGTGCATTGGCGTCCTTTTGCTCCGTCCTCCATGATTTTTGTTTTAAAAATAAATGAAAAATGGTCCATTAACGAAGAAACGTATCTTCAAAGGGGACGTTTTTCGTCCGTCGACTTGGCCACGTGGTTGTTTGTGATTGGCTTTCTCTCCTAACCCTCTTTCTCTAAGCGTACCCGATCCTGCTTTCGAATCTTGGTTCCGAGACTCCGGTTATCTCGAGCTCCTCGATCACCGCACATCCGCTGCAGCTGCCGCCGCTTCCTCCTCTGCACCCGTATCAACCTCGGCTGCCGCAACTTCCTCTGCCTCCGATGATGTCGTTTCCTCCATTACCGGTGGTTTCTTTGCTTCTCTCTTGTCTCGGCTCGTCACTGTTTCTTCTCTTCTGACTATCAACCCTTTCTCCAAGCTCTCCGCCGATGACTTTTCCGGAGATACGCCACCGTGGACCACCGGTTTCTTTGGCAATTGCGACTCTTATTCGTTCCCGTCGTCTTCTCAGCAAGCGAGGATGAGAGTTCATGAGAATATCAAACGATTCGCTAGGAATTACGCTACCCTCTTCATCGTCTTCTTCGCTTGTGCACTGTATGGTTCTATTTACTCTTTTAATTGGATAAAGGCTAAACCTTTAGATTTTTAGAGGTTAAAGTATGAATCTTGAAATTGGGTTTGGAATTAAAGTGTTGATTTTTTTGGTGCTTGTAGGTATCAGATGCCACTTGCATTGGTGGGATTGTTAGCAAGCTTAGCACTTTGGGAGCTTTTCAAATACTGTAGTGATAGATGGAAGTTTGATCGTCACCCTTCCATGAGGAAGTTCTCAATCGGTATTGGTCAGTGTGGTGAGTCTTTCGATTGATTTTGTTCCTAGTTGTTTCTAATTGAAGATAGGAACTATGGTGGCAGCATTTGTGGTTCTGCAACTTGTCTACAGTCACAGAATGCTGAAAACGGTTAGATATGAATTTGATTGTTTTGTTTAATCACTTGAGCTTATATTACTCTGATAAGTTTATGCTGCTCACTGTAGTAGTCTAGAGAAACTATCTAGAATGTTTTGAACTGAAACTATCTAGAGATATTGTGTTTTGCGTGTTTTGTTGCAGAAACGAGGAAAATGAGAAATGCGCTTGAACCGTTAAATCAAGAAATTTAATTGGAAGAATGCACAACAATCAATTTCTCCGTTGATGGGAATGTTCATTGTTTTTTGGATGAGAACGCCATTAATCTCGTCTTCTCTTTCTCAAAAATCCAACTCTTGGTCTATCTGCTTCACGCTGAACAGGCTAGCCAAGGTTGCTTTCACTCGGGAGTTTCAAACGGAGGTGTCTCAGTCTTTGGCTTGTGGTCCTATGTTTTCCGGCTACGCGACCACTATCCTACGCCGGATGCTGGCAGAGAGGAGAATTAGCAGGTCTGATTCTGGTCTTACTTCTTTCATTTGCCTGATTCTTGTTTTACTTCTTTTGTCGGTATGAATGTTGAGCCCTATTATATACTTCTGCTTGAATTGGTTCAATCACGCTATGATCATTTCTTATGAGGTTGTATAAAGTCGGAAGCTTTACGTTGATTGATAGATCAAATTTTTGGTTCTTCACCTGACCTGCAACATGTTTCTAGCTTTCAGGTGGAGAGTCAGAGAAAGAAAGAGAAGCTGGATAAGACACTAAAGGGTCTGTGTGTTACTGGGAGGTTGAAAGAAGCTGTTGGGTTATTGTGGCGTAGCGGGTGGTTGCAAGTCCAGCCTGAGACTTATGTTGTGATGTTGAGGACTGTGAGAATAGGCCAGCAGGGGTCAAAGCTACAAAGGCAAAAAGAAACAATGCTCAGTCCACAAACACGAAGAGTCTTGCTGAGTATAAGATAATGAAGATTAATTTTAAAATTTCTATGTGTTGAATAAAATGTTTGTTTTTCTTTTCATGTTTTATGTTTTCTGTTTTTGTTTTTAAGTTGAATAAAATTTCTAAATTTTGAAAATATTATTAATTTATTCGGGGGACCAAATACAAATAGACACCAATGCTCATACTAAAAATAAGAAATTCTCATAATAATATTATTAATCTTGGGGGACCAAAACCAAGTATACACTAATGCCCATGCTCTAATAGACTTGTGCAAGGAATACTCTTGCGAAGGTACGTACATGCACATACTCTTCTCTCGATAGAAGTAAACTCAATATCTTCTTGTTTTTTGGCAATCAAACTCAATATCTTTTTATATTTCGTAATTCATACAAACCTCAAAGTGCATATATATATTCGTAAAAAACAAAATCACAAAACCAAAATTCATGGTGTTTTCTTATTTTTTGGTCATCTGCTCAATTGATTCATAGCTCTTTTCTTCAAAGGAACGATTATCATTGATCCTAATTTTAGGGTATAGATATCGAATCCACTTTTCTAGTTACATACTTCTACGTAGTTAATTCCTGACAAAGACCAATCTTACAAACCAAAAACTATTTAATTATCTATAAACCCCTTTACTTTTATTATCTCTTAAATTTACATACTTAACGTTTTGGATTTTCATTTACATTCTCTAATTTCTAACATATTTGCATCTTGTTTAGGGATATTTATTAAAATAGGGCTTTTGTGTACCAAATATTTGAAATTAAGAAATGTAGCCCGTACCAAAAATACAGTTTTGGCCCTCTCATTTTCTTCTCCTTTCTCCTCATCTTACGATAACCATCTCTCCCCTATCCCAATCTAAACTCTGGCTTCTTCTCCCGACAACAACCATGCTTCTCACCATTATGCTCCATCATCACCATCTTCATCACTTTCAACACTAATTCTTTAGCTTCCAAAACACAAATCGCTCTGTCGTCAATACCATTCAATCCAATGAATTTATGGATTTAATTCCTTTAGATGAAAAAAACTAAATCATAAAGGGATACTATCCAAAGAACCCAAGGGCTCCAGTCACAAACATTTAAAATTTCATTAGATTCTCCTAAATTACATCCTCTATTGAATACTACGTACTACTTCAAAATTAGGTTCCATTTGAGCGACCGACAAAAGAAAAGATATTTGGCAAAATAAGATGGGGAAATTTGATATAAAACAAAATCTAGGGATGTCTTTGTCAAAAAGGTAAGATACTGGGGTTGATTGAGTTCATAAAACAAAAACCAAAAGATATAAAAAGTGTTTTTTTTTTTTTTTGGGTCGAGTCTGTGAAAGAGAGAGAGAGAAGAAGGTATCTTTAAAGAGAGAAGTCGTGAAGGCTCTCTTCTTGAACGATGCGTTGAACAAAGGGAGAAAGAAGGCGAGTGAGACCAACCCAACCTTTTAAAACAATGGCGAAAATATCTTTCCTCTCTTCATATTCTTCTTCTTCTTCTTATCACGATCCTCATTATAAACCCTAATTTTCTCACAGTTTCTTTCCTCTCTAACAACTTCTCCGATCTCCGATACCATTTTTTTTCTCCGGCTAGGGGTAATCGATTGATCTGCATTCTCCGATTTTATCTTCTCTTTGTTTGAATTTTTCTCTGGATTTTGTTTTTGGTTCTGAATTTTTTTTAAAATTTTTTGGTTTGTAGAGATGACGGAGGCGACGAAGGTCTTGTATATAGTGGTGCGTGACGAAGAAGGTGATGATGATGATAATGGAGATGATTCGTTTCGTTATACGCGTCCTGTTTTGCAGAGTACTCTTCAGCTTATGGGATGCAAAGCTCGTCACGCCTTCAAGGTTATTTTCGATTTCGATTTTTTAATTCAATGTTGAGTCTCTTATGTGTATTTTTGATTGTCCCGATTGCGAATTGAGGTTGGATCAGTGATGTGTATAGATCGAGAAAGGAGTTAGAATGATCTTTTACATTTGTTCTTACTTGTCTAATGCTACAATTTTGTATATGTACTTGACTGAGTCTTTTTGTTTATCTCTGATTTCGAAATTTTGTATACTAGTATTGAGCTTGCTGCTGTGAGAATTAAACCCATATTAAATTTCAGGATTAGAGTGGTCTCGATTCAGTTGTATTTTGTAAAATAGCGATTTCCTTTTATGTAAAATCTCTTTTGGTATCCCTGGCATGACTTGTTGTGCATGTGAATGAGTTAATATGTGTTGGAGTTGATGGTCAGGAGAAAGAGTTTGTGGCTATATATATTCATAAGTGACCAGTTTTTCATTCCTTGATGTATTCCTGATAATCTGTATGTGTTTTTTTCTCTGTTGGCAGATCAGCCGTAGGGTGTTTGAGTTAATAAGAAGTGAGGGATCTTGTAGTACCTCACCAGAGCATGGGAAGGAACCTAAATTCGCAAAGGAAAATGGTGGTTCAACTTGTGTAGAAAAACTTAATCGTTTGGTTGCTGATGATGTTGATGTTGACAAGAATAAAAGTAAACCATTTGAGATGTACAAAAGACGGACAACTGTTGTTGTTTCACGAGAAATATTCTTAGATGTTGTGTGTGATGCCCTGGCTGAGTACAAGTATGTTGGTCGCGATCAAAGGGCAGATTTGATTCTGGCATGCAGGTAAAATTTCTTAACTTTTGGAATATATCTTGATAGGTTATGTCAGGAAAAGTGATGGCATATGGAATCTGCATATGTCTTTGGTTTTTGTCATAATTTCTTCTTTTAAATGCATAAAATATATTTATGTGCCTTTCTAAGATATTCTGTAGACTTTTTATGGCTATCTAGGGGATAGGGAGTGTATCTATGATTATGAAATAGTAGCCAGACTGTTTCTATTGAACGACCAGTAAAGAGATGTGATCTTGCACGTAGATCTCTTTTATTGTTGTAAAGTCGTAGCTGGTCATGCTTTTCCTATATATCAACTGTTCTCTCATGCTATGCTCATATTTATCTTCATACTTTCCCATGGACGGCTGTAATTTTATTTGTTATCCATAAAATTTTGCTGTGCATTGGATTTGCTATTTCCCACTTATATATCATGTCCTGACACTGTCGTTTTTCATCTTTTTTACACATTGTTCTACAAACTCTTCTTATCTCTTGCAGAATCCGAGAAAGGAAAGAATCTGTAACTGTGTTACTTTGTGGCACCAGTGGCTGTGGTAAATCTACATTGTCTGCGTTGCTGGTAAGTTTTCATTCCCTCTGTTTGTATGCTTTATATCGACACTAAGAAGCTCTCTTCTTCTTTTCTGATATACATTTTTTCAGAGTGAAAAGTCGTAAGGTGTATCTGGTTTCATTGTGTTCTTAATCAGATGCAATATGTAAATATGTGTTACAGGGTAGCAGGCTGGGGATTACGACTGTGGTATCAACCGACTCTATAAGGCACATGATGCGGAGCTTTGCTGATGAGAAGCAGAATCCTTTGCTGTGGGCTTCAACATACCATGCTGGAGAGTGCCTTGACCCTGTGGCAGTTGCTGAGTCAAAAGCCAAAAGAAAAGCCAAAAAGTTGAAAGGCTCTCGAGGTGTAAACTCCAATACCCTAAAGACGGATGCTGGATCAAACTCAAGCACCAATGATTTGTTAAGTGATAAGCAGATGGCTGTAGAAGGGTATAAGGCACAAAGCGAGATGGTGATTGACAGTCTCGATAGGCTCATTACCACATGGGAAGAGAGGAAAGAATCGATAGTTGTTGAAGGGGTCCACTTAAGCCTTAACTTTGTGGTAAGTCTTACCTGTATCTCAGTACACAATGTGATCATGGCTACTAGTACTAGGTCTTTTAAATCTAACTTTTTCTTTTCTTTTTTCCTTTGTGCAGATGGGACTGATGAAAAAGCACCCTTCGATTGTTCCCTTCATGGTATACATCGCCAACGAGGAGAAACACTTGGAACGGTTTGCAGTCCGAGCCAAGTACATGACCTTGGACCCAGAGAAGAATAAGTATGTAAAATATATACGTAACATCAGAACAATACAGGATTATCTATGTAAACGAGCTGACAAACATCTCGTTCCTAAGATAAACAACACAAATGTTGACAAGAGTGTGGCTACAATTCACGCGACGGTCTTTGGTTGCCTGCGTAGACGTGAAACAGGAGACAAGCTCTACGATATAACCACAAACACCGTTTCTGTTATCGACGACGAGCACAGAAACCAATGTGCAGCCAATTCATTAAGTTCAAAGGGAATGTTTCAGGTGATCCAAAGACAAGGCTCCTCTAGGCGTTTTATGGCTCTTTGCAATACTGATGGTACTGTAGCAAAAACTTGGCCTGTTGGTTCTCTTGATAAGATCAGGAAGCCCGTCGTCGATACTGAGACAGAGGGTAGATCAGAGCATCAGCTACATAAAGTTGAACCAGTGAATCTTCAGTTTGGTCACTTTGGGATCAGCGCATGGCCCAGTGATGGCGCAACTAGCCATGCCGGGAGTGTGGATGAGTCAAGAGCAGATTTAATTGAAACCGGCAGCAGGCATTACTCTTCTTGCTGCAGTTCGCCACGGATATCTGATGGGCCTTCGAAAGAGGTATATCCTACACTAATCAATGTGTAAAGACGTAATTGTTTTGCATTTTGTGAAGGTTGTTTACCATGTCCTCCATGCAGCTGAAGGAGGACCAGTCTGTAAATGGGAGCGATGAAGATGAAGAAGGCGACGATGATTTTCCTGAGCCAGATTCTGATGAAGATCTTAACGATAACAATGACGAACGCAACCGTGACGAGGTAACCAAATCCTGATTCCTTGGGAGATGTTAATTCTATTTATCATGTTTTTAGTGTAGCTTCCCGTTAGTTATAAGACTCTTACATTAATCTTAAACCAGGTTGGATCGGTGGATGAGGAATCGACAAAGTCAGATGAAGAGTACGATGATCTGGCAATGGAAGACAAGAGTTACTGGACAGACAACGAAGAAGAAGAATCTCGAGACACAATCTCCATGGTGTCCGAAAACAACCACAAGGAGACTACAAAGCCAAACAAAGATGACAAATACTCCCAAAACCTCGATCTCTTCCTCAGGACAGCGAACAAGCCATTAACTGAATCCCTTGAGCTCACAAGTGAATACGGGAACAGAATGGGAGTACCCACCTCGGATAAAGCAAAGACGAGGAAACGTTCTCTTAGTATTCCGGCTCTCAGGAAACATTGTTCAATCATAGATGATCAGATTTTGGCTTAATCAGACCGATCCAGTTCATTGAGTGCATCGTGACCTCTTTACCTGTGTTGTTTTGTTTTTGTTTTTGTCCTTTCCGTTTTTTTTTGTGTTTTAACTTTTAAGTAACTTTTAACCCTATCAGTTAGCTTAGGTTTCTAAAACTGATTGAAGTGTTTAAATAAAATTTGCTAATCTTATCCATCTCTGCACCATTTTACTTAATCTATATTGGTTTTTCTGAAACTACTTACCAAAGAATCCTAGTTAATGTTTCTTCTAATCACTAAAATTGATAGTGGTTTTATGTAAAAACTATATTATGTGTTATTTTGGGTACTTACTTTAGATTCGTTAACTTTTGTCTGGTTAAATCATGAGACTGACACTTCCCAGGGGTAGAGCTATAAATTAATTCATGTATCATTTAACTCTGCAAGGTACTTGGCATTAAGCACGATCTTTTATACATACATCAATAACCAAACAAACATAGGAAATGTTAGATTGCATTGTATGTAATTGAAGTCGAGTATGCACAAGAGGTGATAGGAAAAAGACTCAAAGAGGAGACCATTTTGAACCAAGTAGACGATAAAATCTCACTCAGATTCCAATTCGGCAAATCGGATTCCGTTTAATGAGACCGAGATCCACCTGCGACAGAAAACCGAAATGTGGATTTGAGTATGTATGGCAATGGAAAATAAGGGAATGGCTAACTAAAAATGTCGTTAAGAAGAAAAACACCATTGTAGTTACCTTGTGTCCGAACAAATCTCGTATGTTCTCGATACCATATAATGTCATTGTTGGCCTGGTTGGTTTTATGAACACAAATCAAAAGAAAAAAATATATATATCAGCAATGAACACATGAGATGTTGTTTGTGGGTGAAATTCAAAAATCATTACCTTTCAAGCCCAAGACCCCAAGCTATGACTTGGACATCTTCAGGTAGACCCATCGGTCGGAGCATTTCAGGTCTGAACATTCCAGAATTTCCAATCTCCACCCACTTCCCTAACTTTTCATGGTAACTGAAATCCAGTAACAACAGTAACAACAGACAGGGTTATCTCTCGGTAAATTAAGAAAATATCTTAGTCTACACATTATAAATTTATCATAGATTTCATCTGTAGTTACCTGATGATCTCCATACTTGGCTCAGTGTAAGGGTTGTAAGCTGGCTTGAACAGCAGCTTTGTCATACCTAAAAAAAACATAAACGCATGAGATTTTTGTTTCTCTCTCTTGTGTATGAGTACCAAACAGCGAAACTAAGGAAGCGTTTACCTAAGCGTGCGAAGAAATCTTTTAGTACACCAATCAGGTCTCCCAGTGTAAGTCCCCGGTCACATATTAAACCTGATCAAAACATAAGACACCATTAATATGAAAAATTCATAAAAGGTTACCGAACCAACTGAAGCTAATCTAATCAGTAGTACTATATATACCTTCCATTTGATTGAACTCTGCTAGATGGGTCCGATCAACAGCCTCGTTTCTGAACACACGATCAATCGAGAAATACTTCTTCGGGACAAAAGGTTTCTACACACAGATACAAAAATTTAGTAAACAGAACACAGTTATGGAATTGAGAATTGAAACGACTAAGTAAGCTAATAGTCTAGTCAAACCTGTGCTAGTGCATTAAGCATCCTAGAAGAAACAGCTGTTGTGTGAGTTCGGAGAAGGTTCTTGTTTGCTTCTTCTCTCTTCCAATCACAATCATACCTTCAATGCAAAAAGGTCATGTCAATAAGATTACAAAATTAGTTGTAATTAACCAGAAATATACAAGTCATTATTATAATTTACCCTCTTGATCCATATCCATCAGACTCATGAACACGTTTCACCCTCTCAACATAATCTTCTGGAAGTGTTCTTGTCGTACAAGGAGCTACATTGAATCAAAGGAAGTTTTACAAGAGTTAAAGATAGTCATTGGGATGCCATCAAGCAACAGAGACTTAAGTACACTCAAAAGATTCGAACCTTTGAGAAAGAAAGTGTCGTGAGAATCTCGAGCAGGGTGCTGCTGAGGCTGGAACAATGCATCAAAATTCCAGAAGCTACAATTTTACAAGGAAACAGGTTCAGATCAGTACAATAGCAATAACAAGTGTCTCTAATAACATCTACCTAAGCCTTATATATACCTGCTCTCCACAAAGTTATTTGTTGGCATCTCTTCAAACCTGTAATTACCACAGAAAGGCCACCATTAAGATTAACCAGAAATATAGGAATAATGAAAAGAAAAACTACATTATATATTCCAAGAGTCTCACTCACCCCATCTGAACAAATATGTCTTTGAACTGCTTCCTCACCTGAGACAGAGTTTAAGAAGTTTGTTATTAAGTAAAAAAGCCTACACAACAAAAGTGATCATACAATAATTTTGTTGTTGTTGTCAGCTTACCTTGAGAAGAGGGTGAAGAAGACCAGCCTTAACAGGAGCTCCTTTAGCATTGAAGTTATGCTCTTTAAACTCTAACTCTTTCCAGCTGCAGGAGAGTGTACGATACCAATGTTACTGTAATAATTTTAACATATGTACAGTTGAAAAGAGGCAAGGGAAATAGGACAAACTTTTGTAGATTTTCTCGAGTCAAATCGGTTGACACTATCGTTCTCTCGGGAGCATAGTTAGGACCTTTCTTTATGCAACAAAACCCATTCCACTTCCTGGAAACATAGAAAGAATATAAACATCTTGATCAAAATAAAAAAAAATATTCTAAACAAAATACAAAAGATAAAGTAGAGAATCAAATTACACTTCTTTGATGAAATTTCTGCCTTTGAGAAAATTGATACCGTCATTGTCAATAACCTGAGAGGTAGAAGAAAGAGACACTCAATGATAAAGCCAAAAGCAATATATACAAAATTCTCTCTACTTAATTAATGTACATGATACAAACCTTCCCTTGTTGTATCTCTAGAAGCATTCTTTTCACTTTATCTTCTACATGTTGAACCTACAATAAAATATATGGCTCATGAGATGAGAGCTATTGATGTAAGTAGACTACAATAAACCAAACATCTAAACAAAGAGATTAAAGGGAATAAACGAAACATTAAACTTAACAATTTCAGAACAGTTTCTTTAACAATTACCTTCCTCGAGACTTGCTTGTTTTCCAATTCCAACCACTTGTATTCTTTAGCATATTTCCAAGCAAAATCCATCGATTTGCCTAGCTTTTTCTGTAAAATTATCAAGAATTTTTAAGGACGTTTTTTTTTTCTTAATTGCATGATGACTAAGGTTACAAATCCCACTGTGAATACCTTGAGCTCAACCATTGATATGCTACCTTCTTCTGGTACAGCTAAGAAAAGTTGTACCTCCGGTGATCCTTGTGCAGCATACTTCTGTAACATCCGCGAACCGGAATTCCGGTTTGGGATGTGCATCGATCGATGCTGGAGGAGCATCGGTCGATGCTGACTCAATTTCCTGCGTTTTGACTTAAGTTAGGCAAATGGAAAGGAGAAAAACCCTTAAGTCGTTTTTTGTCTCATTAGACGACTTTAGCCATTTTTGAGAGAAAAGAGAAGAGAGAAAGTGTTCTTGAGCGTTCTTGAGGTTTTTGGGAGATTTCAAGCTGTTCCTGTAGAGATCTGTAGCTGGGATCGTTGTAGGAGCTTCTTAGGAACGTTTTCTTCCTGTGTTTGGGTCGGATTCCTTATGTGGCAAAGGTAAGTGCATGACCATGGCTTATCAAGGCTGGAGATTACTCTGATCTGTTTGTTTCTGCGTTGTTAGGCTTGTTAGTATGTTTTTTGAGGCGCTGGGAAGCTTTTTTGTGGCTTGGGATCGTTTCTTGTGGTTGCAGGAACGGAGATCCAGCGAGAAGCTTCAGGGAAAACAATGCTCGCATGAGCATCAGTCGATGCACTATGTGCGTCGGTCGATGCTAGTGCGAGGTCGATGCGATTAGGGTTTCCGCGTGATTTCGAGCATGTGTGGATCGATGCAAGTGGGAGCATCGGTCGATGCAGTTGAACCTTGTGTCGATCGATGCATACCCTGTGTCGGTCGATGTTGGTTTCTGATGGTGTCGGTCGATGCAGAGCCTGGTTTGTTTGTTGATTGTTGTTTGATGGTTAGAGTTTCTCTATTGCTTGTGTGTATAGCCCAGTAGATGAGAGGATTGCCTTACTGAGTGTTTATAAAATACTCATGCATTGCAATTTGTGTTTGTGATGCAGGTAAGGGCAAGGTGTGATCGTGGAATCAAGGCAATGAAGAGGAGGTTGTTAGAGTTGAGCCCTATAATGTTGTTTAGGAATGTTGGTTCTCTGTTTTATGCTGTTTGGATCATTAGTTTATGATTGAATTATTTATTGGTTATTGGTATATGTTTTCTGTTGTTGGTTGTGTTTGTGGTTAGGTGACTAGTGAGTATAGGACTAGTAGTTGTAGTGTTTTTTTTATTATTATTTATTATTAAAAAAAAAAACGGGTCAGATCGTTTCAATTTCTTTCCTTCTTCAGTCAAAACCCATGTCACCACCCTCGTAATTTCCTGTAGAGATAAATACTCAGATTAAAATCTACTTAACCCTGTAAGTTCTCTCCTCTGTCCCCATAGAGACGGATACAAGATCTCTAAGATTACGATAATGCCGAAAGAGAGTACGTACCTGAGCATCGATGTAACGAAAAGCTTGGAGCCTTTTGATGACGTCCTTGACTTGATCATGATCAAGGTTGTGGTCGGAAGAGAATTGACCAGAATCAGGGATCTGCGCATTGTTCTGTAGGAACCCTAGTATCGCTCTCTCTGTTTCTGCCATAATCTCGTATCCTGAAATATTGGATTTCAAGGTAAGGGTAGCCAAAAGACCCTAAAATCGACTTATAAAAGGTTTCTTCTTTGGTGAGAGTTGCGCGACATAACAAAGCCAAAAACGGTGCTGTTTCGTTAAATAGATCAAAGGGAAGAAAACTTTGTTTGTATGAGAAGAGTTTTGATCGGCGGTGCATATTACTCTTTAAATAATTGGGGTTATTGGTTTGAGATTTGAATAGAGTTTTAAAAATTTTAAATGTTATCTAGAATATGTTGTTATTAGATCAAGATTTTAATGTTATTAGTTTGTGATTTGTAAAAAATCATTTAAAATCTTAACATATTTGGGTTATTGGATTTAGACTTTTATAAAATCATTAAAAGTTTTGTGTTATTCAATTAAAACAAAATAATCTAGGATTGTTAATGAGTTCAATTATTATTTTATTGGTTCATGATTTTAGACACTTTCTTTACAAAATAAAGTCATGGAAAATATCATAAAAATACAGAGCTTGTTTGGAAGACTTTACAAAAATTTTGAAAACTAATCAACAAAGCTCTCTAGCAATCTTTAACAATATTTCACTTATTTATTTTTAATGATTTTGTTGAGCTCTTCAAAAATCTTCATAAATTTCAAACTAATATCACCCCCTAATACTCTTTAAAATATTAATTGCTATAAATTAATATATTTTTCAGCTTTTAAGTTGGGCAGTACAATTTTGGATACAATTTGATAAAATAATAAAATAATAATTTTTTTGAAAATCTTTTATAAAAATATGGTCCCATCAATAATATAAATTAATAATTATATAAAATTATCAAAATTTATGGATATATACACACTAATTTTTGTTAGAGTTCATTTCTAATATTTTTACTATATAAAAACTTTGAGTATTTTCTTTAAAATATAGTAATAATAATTATTATTCTATAAAAAGATTAGTTATATTAATTCAATCTTATTTTTACTCTTTCTTTTGAAAAAATTACCAAATTAAGAAAGTCTCTCTATTAATTATTAATTATTAATTTATTGATAAATTAAAACCTCCTTAAATTAATAAATTTTCATGGTCCCAACTTTATTAATTTATAGAGGTTTTAATGTATGTAAAGTTTACATTTTTTTTGGGGTGGAAATATGTAAAGTTTAACATTGTAGACACATGATGAGAAGAGTTTTAATCGCCGATGCATATTACTCTTTACTTAAGTTTGATACTTTGATTAGACAAAAATATATCTTATTAATTGTATAGATATGATCTTGACATGTGTCAATTCTAAAATTATTAAAACATTTAAAAAACTAAAAATTAAAAAGTAAAAGTTATAAACCTAGTTTAAAAAGGAAATCTACTAACTTAAATTTGTTTATTCCTTTTTAAATATTTTAATTTAATTATGTTGTAGTATTTTTAGATTTTAGTTAAGTTATTTAGTTAAATTTGATTTTTATTAGAAATTCGTGATGATTTTAAAATGTTTTTTATATTATTTTGTATTTTTTTTTCTTTAGTTAAGGATATGTAAGATCAATATTTATTCTTTTTAAAAAAATATATATATTTTAATGTTAGTGTATTTTTAAATTATTTCTTATTTTATATTTTATATCTCTAAATTATCTAAGACTCATATATCGTCTTGCTTATAATTTTTTCTTTTTAATTCTTATTATGTCAAATTAACTATCTTTCAATTTCTCAAATTGCAATCATGTTAGTTTTTTATCTACAATTTTTTTGATTAAACAATTTTAGTGAAATATTTTAGTGGTTATACAAACTATCACAAACAAATTTTAGTGGTGAAAAAGAATTATGTCAAAGTGAAAGTATATGAACAAAAATTGGTTTAATTAGTTCACAAAGACTTAGGTGGTGATAAAGAACAAACGTTAACAATAAAATGTTTTTTGATATAAGAATAAACGTTAACAGTAAATGTTTTTTATATATTTATTTTCAGAAAATATATTGCATTTACTAAAAAATACTAATAAATTCTTTTAAAATGACATTTTGAAAATCCTCTCATGGAAACGGGTCATCGAACGGGTCCTAGTACAATATAATAAATTGAATCCTAGTGTTAACATATACTTTGATTAGATGTATATTGATTGGCATAGAAGTTTAGTTCCTACAATATTGGGCTTAAACTGAAACTCGTTAAAACCCAATTTTATTTTAGCTTAATGGCTTCTAATGTTTCACATATACTGTAGTTTTTTAAGTTAGGTTACTTTTGAAATTGTTTTTAAATAAGACTATTAATTTCCACAACCCAAAAGTTGTGGTAGTACGTTTTCATGTTTCTACAGCCGAAAAAGGAAGAAACAGAAATAGGCGGTATACTTGAAAAATATGTACGGTAGATGTGGATTTAGATTTAAATATAATTGTGGAAAGACTCCAAAACTACAACCAACCAAGCCAAAAAAATCCTCGCTACCACAACAAAATCCTATACCAACCACCATGACTGATTAACAAATAAACAAATATTATTGTCTAGGTTCATTATTATTCGCTTTAGAATGGATGAGCAAAAGATTTCGGTGAACTTGAGAAACGATGAGTTAAATGAAGAAACAAAGACTCTCATCTCTTCACTTCCTTCGGACAAAGATTCCAGTGGAAAAGATGTTTGTAAGTACCAAGGATGTTAGTATACTCACCATGCTCTACAAGCTGTCCTCAGATTCCAAAAAAACTTCAAGCCTCAAGACACCGATGTCATTGTTGCTTCGTTCCCTAAATGTGGCACAACTTGGCTTAAAGCACTTACATTCGCACTCCTTCATAGATCAAAATACTCTTCTCTTCATGATCATCATCATCCTCTTCTTTCTGATAACCCGCACGTTCTTGTACCCTATCTTGAGATGAATCTCTATTACTATAGCGAAAAACCGGACCTAACCAACTCCTCATCGTCTCCAAGGCTGTTTTCGACACACATGCCGTTACATGCGCTGCAAGAAGGTCTCAAAAATTCCACTTGTAAAATTGTGTATATGTCCAGGAACGTGAAAGACACTTTGGTTTCATATTGGCACTTCTTCTGTAAGAAACAAATTAACGATGAAGTAATAAGTAGTTTCGAGGATACGTTTGAGTCTTTTTGTAGGGGAGTCAGCCTTTTTGGACCTTTTTGGGATCAAGTCTTAAGCTACTGGAGAGGAAGCTTAGAAGATCCCAATCATGTGCTTTTTATGAAGTATGAGGAGATGAAAGCAGAACCTCATGAGCAGATCAAGAGACTTGCTGAGTTCTTAGGTTGTCCTTTTACGAAGGAAGAAGGAGAGAGTGGATCGATGGATGAGATTGTAGATCTTTGTTCTCTACGTAATCTGAGCAGTTTGGAGATCAACAAGACCGGAAAATTATATAATGGTAGAGATAACAAAACATTTTTCCGTAAAGGAGAAGTCGGTGATTGGAATAATTACTTGACTCCTGGAATGGTGAACAAAATAGACATGATCATTCAAGAGAAACTTCAAAATTCTGGTTTGAAATTCTGAGTATGTTCAGTTCTCCCATGCATTTTTTTAATAAGACTACATAATCAGTGACGAATCTACAACATCTTTTAGTATGGTGCACACCGCACATTATAATAAAAAAAAATTAAAAATTATATAAATATAAAAATAAGTTCTGTAATAAATTTTAAAACTATAAATGAAAGAAATATATTTTTCATTGCTATTTCAATTCCTACTTTATTAAATGTTTTTCTGTCAAAAAAAAATTAGACTATTGTTTAGAAACTGTTGATTATAGGTTACATTAAAAATTGGTATATGAACGAACTATATATTAAATGATAAAATAACATGATTTATAAGTTTTATGACTAAGAAATAATTTTATAAAACTAGAAAAAAATAATTCGTCTAATTAGAGAATTTTTCATATCATAAATTAATCATAAAATAATTACTTAGTATATAGATGTTTGGTGTACCTAGAACTAGGAAAAAACCTAAAACAAAAAAAACTAGATCAATTATGCTCTAATTCTCCTATGGTAAATTTCTAAAATAATTGTAGGACACTTCTATTGCACCTCGCAGACTTTTGTTACCAAAATTACGTGGGTCGTTCTTATTAATTATTTTGAATTGAAATAATTAATAACAACAACATTACGAAGTGTTATTACACCTCGCCTAATGTAATGTATCTCATCTTTACCGATATTGTGCCTTACATCTATTAAATTTTAGTTCTTTTTTCATGGGCTTAAAATAAGTCCATTACATTACTTAGTTATATATAATTATAAAATTAGAAAGCAAAAAAATTGAAAACTCGGTTAGACCGTATTCAGTAATAATTAATGCTGAATTAATGTTATGTCATATTTTAAAAATATGATATTCATTTAAATATTTCTGAACTATTTTTTTGGAAAGTCACAACAAAATATATCATTCAACAGAAAATTTGGACACAAATTTGGGAAATAATAGAAAAATTTGCTATATATCTTTTGTAAACGCACGTGTCATCTCATTGGCTAGTATGACGTGGGGGACCTAACCTCATTTTAGCATTTATAAGTTTAATTTTATATCTTTCTAGCAAGTTCAGGATCAAGTTACAAGTTGTCAAAATCTATTTGATATATTGTTTCCACATTTTGAAATTAATTAATCGAAGTATTATATTATGTGAAGAGTTTTTTTGACTTTGGACTTTAAAATTTGTTCATAAAGTTGACGAAATTTGTCAAAAAAAATAAAACATCTAAAAGAGGGAAAATTGGAAGTAGGTAATGAGAAATATGGTTTAGACTCCGTTAGTCTTTGGCTTTTGAAAGTTACATGAGAACAGAATATGCCTAATACATAACTTAGCACAGCCTGGATTTTGTGATAGAGATTGAGACGCATGATCTGTACGGTCATTATAATACTCATAGCTTTTAATTTTCATTTGATAAGAGCTTCTGACTATCTTTTTTTTTTTTTTTTAATAATTCAACAAGTTCCCGTCCCACGTATCTATATGACTTAACCAGCATCCATCGTGGTTGTGGGTTCACTTATATATATATATATATATATATATATATATATATATATATATATATATATATATGCAATCAATTATTTAATTTTGACTATCGCGTTAATCAATCAATATAAACATATATATTTTAAACCAAAAAAACATATATATGTCGTAGCCATCATTTAAATTTGATGATGTGATCAAATAAATAGCATCGAATGGCGAATGCATATATAGTCAATGTTTCTTCGGTAAAATGTAGCAATCACTTGTAGTATATAAAACCTTGAAAAATACTTAAGTTCACTTCTAGGTGAACCCCTTTGTTCACTTCCTCATTTTTAACCAATCAAAATCTTCTATATATTATTTTATTTTAAAAATAAATCAAAATTATATTAAAAAGAAAAACAAATGAAGGAAACAAAATTATGTATACTTTTAATTAAGGAAAGTTAAATATTGGCTTGATTTAGATTTTACAATTACAACAAAATTATGTGTCGGTTTGGGTTTACAATTGAGATGGTTAAGGTTTAGATTTTATAATTAGAATAAAAATTATATGTCGGTTTGGGTTTACAAATCAGATGATTAGGGTTTAGATTTTACAATTAGAATGAAATTATATGTCGGTTTGGATTTACAAATAAAATAGTTAGGGATTAGGTTTTACAATTAAAATGAAATTTTATGTGGGTTTGGGTGTACAAATGAGATGATTAGGGTTTAGATTTTACAATTAGAATGAAATTATATGTCGGTTTGGGGTTTACAAATGAAATGGTTAGGGTTTAGATTTTATAATTAGAATGAAATTATATATCGGTTTGGGTTTATAAAAGAGCGGTTTGAGTTATTAATCTTATAATAATATATACAAATTTTGTTTCCTTATTTTATAAGGAAATGAATGAATAGGTTATTAAATGTTTTGTGATATGTTAAATTATAATTGGTTAAAATAAGGAGAAGTCAACAAGGGGGTTCACCTTACGAGTGAACCCAAAAATTGTTCTAAAACCTTCAACAACGCAAATAAAATACTATGTATTTCTATATACAAATGTTTTGTAATTAATAATCAAGAAGAGAGAAGAGAGGAGGCATGAATAAGGGAAGCAACATGACGACGATCAGCTTGATGATATGCCGGTGCCCCACCGTACGCACCAGATCGAGTTAGGTTCTCGTACGGCAACACTAGATTACTTTTTGGTAGGTACACATACGTAACGTACCATATCTAGTTATATATTATGGACGGTGAAATTAGTCAATATTGTCGCATACTCGCATAGCTTAGTTGATTAGCAAGTGCTAATCGTGGACTAGAAGGGTAATAATAACCAAATATTTTTATGATTTTTAAAATGATACACTTATTTGTATAAAATTTCTAACACGGGATGACAACATTTTTACTAGTCGACGATGAGCACTTGGTTATGTCTTCGTGAGGTCTACCAAGTTGCAATTATAATTTATTAAGAGATTGACAGCGTGATACATAAACATGGAGTATTAGTATTATATAATGCGATATTGTCAACGACCATATTACATGATTTACTTCTGTTTAATTGGATATTCCTTTTGGCATACAAGAAAGTTAGCTTTTACTTTTTCCAAGTACTTATTTTAACATTCATGTTACTATGCAAATTGTAGATGCAATACCCTATTTGCTGAAACTGTTTTTAAAATGGTGGATTAGTCTACACATCCGCCAAAGTCTCTAGTCAGATATGGTTGTGGCTACTTCTCTTTAACATAAACCGACTTTAGTTGATTTTATCGATATATATTGGAAGTTTTTTTTTTTAATTTAAGAATTTTGGTATATCCGTAAATATTTACGGGGTTTAATTTAAGAAGCATGGGTGTTATGGTGTATGACACCATAAATTTTGTAATTTTCAGTTTATGTTTTGTTAGAATAACTATTTGACTCATGTCAGGAAACTATTTACACCCTTATACAAATTTTATTGGAGAGATATTTGGGTTCACCCCTGAACTTCTAAAATAAGGAAATAAAATTTGTATATATTATTATAAAATTAAAAACTTAAATTATTCTTTTATAAACTCAAACCGACATATAATTTCGTTTTAATTGTAAAATCTAAATCCTAACCATCTCATTTGTAAACCCAAACCAACATATAATTTTGTTCTAATTGTAAAATCTAAACCCTAACCATCTCATTTGTAAACCCAAACCGACATATAATTTTGTTCTAATTATAAAATCTAAAACCTAACCATCTCATTTGTAAACCCAAACTGACATACAATTTTGTTCTTACTGTAAAATCTAAACTCTAACTACCTCATTTGTAAACCCAAACCGACATATAGTTTCGTTTTAATTGTAAAATCTAAATCCTAATTCTCATTTATAAACTCAAACCAATATATAACCTTGTTTAATTGTAAAATCTACACCAAAACAATATTTAAATTTCTTTAAATAAAAATATATAAAATTTGTTTCCTTAATTTGTTTTGCTTTTTAAATTAATTTTGATTTATTTTTTAAATAAAATATTAGATAGAACATTCTGATTGGTTGAGAGACGAGGAAGTGAATCATTTTATTGACCCTATACGTTATTATAAGGACACGCTGGATATATAAAAGGAAAGTTATTTACAGAGTATTCTAATTACTTATAAATAAATAACCATATTTTACCAAATCTTCCATAAAATATATTTTTTAATTGTCCCAAACGAATATGCGATATTTCTACGTTTATATATATGGCATGAAAAAAAATAAAACCGACAAACCTAGAAAACCAAAAAGAAAAGGCGTGGGAAGGACGAGAAGCACGTTGCCTCTCAAGAAGAAAGAGTCTTCTTCTCCCATTTCTTGGGAATAATGGCTTACCATAATGATGAAGAAGGCTCCATTGGGACCTCCATGCATGGAGTCACGGCGAGGGAACAAGTTTTCTCCTTCTCTGTCCAAGGCGAAGATGCCCCTGCGTCTCAGCCTGTTCAATCTGATGATCCAACGGCTAACTTTGCCTTGCCGGTTGACTCAGAGCATAGAGCAAAGGTATTCAAACCATTCTCGTTTGCCAAACCTCACATGAGAGCTTTCCACTTAGGATGGATCTCTTTTTTCACTTGCTTCATCTCCACGTTTGCCGCCGCACCTCTCGTTCCGATCATCAGAGATAACCTCGATTTGACCAAAAATGATATTGGAAACGCCGGAGTCGCCTCAGTTTCTGGAGCCATTTTCTCTAGACTCGCTATGGGAGCTGTTTGTGACTTGCTCGGGGCTAGGTACGTACTTACTATGTTTTACAACTATATTCGAATGTGTTTACTAGCGAAATTATCTTGACTATGGACTTAACGAACGAACGTGCTGTTACAACACATACATTAGATCTAGGACTCACCAGTCACCAATATGAAACATTTTATCATATCATGGGAAAATACAAAAAACAAAAGTATAGAATTATAATAATTAACTAGATTAGGATCCGCACAATGTGCGGGTTTTAAAATTATTTAATAAAACTTTTTTTTTAATATAAAAATAATATTTTGTAAGTGAAATATATTTTTCAGAAATAAAAAGATAAATATTTTAAATTAGAAAGAAGTTTTATCTATTTTTACTTTAATAGATAAATAACCTAAAGCTAAATTATCTATTTATCTATTTTTATCTAATTATAATAAGTTTTATCTATTTTTAATTAGAAAGAAGTTTTATCTATTTCTAATTAAATATTTTTAATTAGAAAGAAGTTTTATCTATTTTTACTTTATTATTACAATTCTTAAATTAACCTAAAGCTAAATTATCGACCACCAAAATGTTTTTTAAACATTATCCATTACGAATATTATATTATTGTCAAATTTCAAAAACAATCAACAACTTATTCATAAATTTTTTTACATGCAATCAACTCGTCAAAGTGTAATCTTATTAGCATCTACGTATAATTTTACTCTATATTTTACCACTAATAATGTGTTCTTGTACGGTAAAATATTTTATTGTTAAAATGCACTCTTTATCACTATCTATAAAATGTATTCTTGAACAAATTAAACTAATTTTTATCTCTTTACTTTCATTTTGACGTAGCTTCTTTTCACCACTAAAGTTTATAGTGACAGTTTGTTTAACCTCTAAAACTGTTTAATGAAAAAAAATATTTTGGATGAAAAACTGAGAAAAAAATATCTACATGATTGCAATGAGTTTATGACCAACCCAATAAAATATGAAAAATTAAAAGACAGTTAAAAAAAAAATTATACACGATGATATAGGAGTCTTAGATAATTTATAGATATAAAATATATATTAAAATAAAAATCTAAAATAGTACAGCATAAGAAATTTAAAATATTTATTTTAAAAGGAATAAATAAAGAAAGATCTTACATATCTTTAACGGAAAAAAAAAGAAACTCAAAATAATAGCAAAAAAAATTATTTCAAAATATCACGGAATTTCTAATAAGAAAATCTAATTTAACTAAAGAATATAACTAAAATCTAATAAAACTATAACATAATTACATTAAAATAATAAAAAGAAGGAATAAAAAAATAGATTCTTCATCCAAAATTGTATAAGACAAACATATTAAAAGTCCTTACCATCGTCTAAGTTGTAATTTTGGAACCTTGTATTTTGGTAAACTATTTTAGACAATGAAAAAAATGAAAATTTTAAAATAATATGATATCTATTATTTATAGATGTGGAAATAGTCAGATAGGTGAAAGTAGTTGAAGATATATGTGTAACATTATATAAATATTATACGTACACATTGACTTAGTTTGTCTACCCATATATGAAGCATAATTAAATCCAGACATATATGAGGTTTATCTACAAGCATTTTCGACCATTACTTAATATACATCTTTATTAATAAGACATATGATCTATTTCCGGTGATAGATAAATATTTCTTTTTTGATTTTGGATTAGTTTTTTTTTGTTTGGTAAATATTTTTTTAACTTTTTTTTTTCTAGCGTTTAACTTAACATGTGTCAAAATCTAAGCTTGTTAATTTAACACATGTCGCGATCATGTTAATCAGTAATCTGGACAAGTGTCGACATCTTATCAATACAATTGACACGTGTTATGATCTTGTTAATGAGTAATTTTGACATCAAACTTTTATATAATAAGATCTAATGTATCATCCATAGACTCTAGTTCGAAGAGTTATATGAGGCAGATTGGACGATAGCAAAAGAGACTCTTAAAGGTTTAAATATTCTCAACAATATTGTTCAAACTTCTATTAGGCAAAATATAAACCAATCAAATTTTTATTGGCTTTAGGAAATATTACAACCGTCATCAATCCCGTCACATGTTTTTATGATCTACATCATTTTTTTAACGCCAAACTTTATGATCTACATAGGCATGCATTTTTTTTTTTTTTTTTTCAATTTTAACTGTGTTTTCTTTAATTTTTCTTTTCTTTTCATTATAAGTATTCATTCCAACTACTGATGAGCGACTTCCGATAAAAATGAAACAGGTACGGGACTGCTTTTTTGCTGATGCTATCGGCTCCAACAGTCTTCAGCATGTCCTTTGTGTCTGACGCTGGTGGCTACCTAGCCGTCCGCTTCATGATTGGTTTTTGTCTAGCCACGTTTGTGTCTTGTCAATACTGGACGAGCGTCATGTTCAACGGCAAGATCATCGGACTGGTCAACGGATGTGCCGGAGGGTGGGGTGACATGGGAGGAGGCGTGACTCAGTTACTCATGCCAATGGTCTTCCATGTCATCAAACTCGCCGGAGCCAGTCCCTTCGTGGCATGGAGGATCGCCTTCTTCGTCCCTGGGTTTCTACAGGTCATTATGGGCATTCTTGTGCTCACTCTTGGACAAGATCTTCCTGATGGAAACCTAAGTACTCTACAGAAGAAAGGTGAAGTTTCCAAAGACAGGTTCTCCAAGGTACTTAATAAAACATATCAATATCTATAAGTTGAAATAAAATTAAAATTATTCTTGTTTCCTTAACAAATTAATTTTGTATCTTTTAGGTGTTTTGGTATGCTGTGATGAACTACAGAACATATGTCTTGTTCCTTCTCTATGGATTTTCCATGGGAATCGAAATGACCATCAACAATGTTATCTCAGAGTATTTCTTCGACAGGTTTGAATTAACATAAATAACAAGTTTTGGTTAACGATTTTGAGTTTCTTTAATCACAAGTAACCTGATCTGTTTCTTGTGCTTTACGTATATTAGGTTTCAACTTCAACTCCATACAGCTGGTATGATAGCAGCCAGCTTTGGTATGGCTAACTTCTTTGCTCGTCCTCTTGGTGGCTATGCATCTGACATGTCAGCTCGATATTTCGGCATGAGAGGGAGGTTATGGACCCTTTGGATATTACAAACTTCTGGTGGTCTTTTCTGTGTTTGGCTCGGCCGTGCTACTTCACTTCCTATAGCTATTTTAGCCATGATGCTCTTCTCAGTCGGCGTACAAGCTGCTTGTGGGGCCATCTTTGGCATTGTTCCTTTTGTGTCGCGTCGCTCTCTAGGACTAATATCAGGACTTACCGGTGCGGGAGGGAATTTTGGATCGGGACTGACTCAACTAGTCTTTTTCTCTTCATCAAAATTCCACACTGCTGATGGCTTGTCGCTAATGGGAATCATGGCAATGATTTTTACGCTTTTGGTTGCGTTTATACATTTTCCACAATGGGGTAGTATGTTCTTTGGACCAACAAGTGATGAGAAGAAATCAAAAGAAGAACATTACTATGCAGCGGAGTGGACTGAGGAAGAAAAGCGGCAAGGATTGCATGAAGGTAGCCTTAAATTTGCAGAGAATAGCCGGTCAGAAAGAGGCCGAAAGGCGGCTATGGAGGGCGGCTCCATGTCGGAAACTGAAAATCCGACTAATGTTTAGTCACGTAGTAGCATTTTCATCTCAACATGTACGCACGTACGCACACACAACATATACATTACAGAATTATGGTGAGACTTATAATCATATGTTATGTTCTATATGTACCTTATTCAACCGTTGAATTCGTCTGTACATTGGTGTTTCTTCACGGTTTTACATGTCTAGCGAGCATGATCTTAATTAATTTGATTATATGAGGTTTGGTAAACTATGGACTATGCATGGCTTCATCATTTAAACTTAACGTGTGGTTTGTTTCTTGTTTTATATAAAAAAATTCCCTATCACAGATACCTATGTAATAGAACATATGTTATAAATAATAATAAGATAAACGAAAGTACGGTTGTCTCTTCTGGCCGCTTATCGGCGATTGTCTCTCTCGTCATCATCACTGTCGCATTTCGTCTACACTCGTGTTCGTATTTTTGGGTTCCCGTATGTGTCGAATCTTTGTTTTTGAGTGTTCTGATAATAGCCCGTGATTTAAACCATTTTTCTGACTGATTAAGATTTTTTATTATCGCTGTCATTTAATGAAATACGACAACTGATTTATATTGCTTCGCGGCTGAGTTATAATATTTCACGGAAAACGAAAGGTTGCATAGATTCATATGACGGCTTATTTATATAGTTTTACGGCTGAGTTATAATATTTCATGGAAGACGAAATGTTGCGTAAATTCATATGACGGCTGATTTATATTGCTTGTGGCTAACTTATTACAAGAAAAAAACTGAACGTAAACAAATGATCTATATTGCTTTTCGGCTAAGTTATTACAAGAAAGAAACTGAAAGTAAATAAATATATTACAACAATACTACATTGGACAAGTTTTGCGCATCTATCTGCACAACTCTACACCCTCTATCATTAATGTTAAATACATATTTGTGTTTATTTATCCAATTATCAGAACAACAATTATCGCAACCGGATCCATCACATATCAGAGCACGATGAACGAAAAAGAATAATGAGGAAGACGATGACGAATTGGACGTTCAAAAATTAAGTTTTGGATATCTCTGTTGATGTGAAGAACAAGGTGAAGAACATGTAAATCCTTTTTGAACAAGGTGAAGAACAAGACGTGTAGAAAAAAAGACATTTCGTATTTCCTTTGATGATGATGACATGGAATGATTCATCCGATGTTATTTTTTAATTGATGAAGTGGCAAGTAAGCCACCAAACGAACATGTAAATCCACTACAAGAAAACAACGGTTTTGCGATGGACAAATATGTAGCGAATCCCTCGCAAATCGACAATAGCGAGAGATTTGCGAGGAAAGTCCGTTCCCCGCAAATCGCTTTTCGCAAATCGGTCAACGTTGCAAATCCCTCGCAACCTTTGTGAGGAAAAAAATTCCCTCGCAAACTAAGCGCAAATTGCGAAGACTTGTTTATAAAGAAATTTCCTTGCAAAATTACTATCTAGTAACTCCCTCGCAAATTTGTGATGCTTTTGCATTATTTTTTCTGTGCAAATAATAATAATGGTATAAAAAAAAAATTTCATTTTGATTAGCTTAATTAGAATTAAACCGGCAATTAGAATTTAACCTGTAATTAAAATTAAACCTGTAATTAGAATTAAATCTTATAACTTATGTAAATTAAAGCTGTAATTAGAATTACTAAGTTTTCTAATAATAAAATAAGTTTACAAGGGATCAAGTTCTAAGCTAAACATTACACATTACACATTAAGAGAGAAAGAGAGAAAGAGAGTTCATCAATTTGCTTGGCCGCCGGTAGCTTCTCCGCCGGTTGCCTCTCCGGTGGTTGTGTCTCTGGCAGCTGGATCCTCTCGGCGAAATCTTGCAGCAAACTCAGGATCTTTCTCTGCAAGATAATCAAAGTAAACATCATAACTATGCATCTTCTGTAACTGAGTCGCCTGAGTTGCAAGGGTAGCTTCAGCAGCAGCAAGCTTTGCAGCAAGATCATGTGGATCTTCAGTAGGAGGAAGCGGTTGACCAATGTGATCCGAAGATGCTTCTGCTTGAAAGTTCCCAACCCCATATATCCTGTTCGTTTTCTTCGGAGCAACCTGCCAACATAAGAGAGACACACCAACAGTTAGACATTGATACAAAGAGAAACTATAACAAAGATACATAAACAATGAACTTGCAAGAATTTTACCTCAGCATATATTTGGTTCTTTGCGGTAAGAGATAACCCGCCAGAAGCACTGCTCTCCACATTATCCCAAGAGAGTAGCAAAGATTCAGCTTCAGCTATCCTCGATGACACTTGATGGTAGATTTTCTCAGACATTCCATCAACAAAAGACCCATCAAGTTCCCTATGAGTCTCTTCTAGGACAAGCAGTAAATCAGGTAATGGATCACCGGTCTTCTCATACTAACACAAGAGTTATGAAACAAGTATTTGATTAGACAGTGATCAATGCTCATAAACAGTGAATAAACGTGTTAAATAAGAAACTTTAAGAGGTATACTTACATGCTTTCGTGCTCGGGCTTTAAAATATGTCTGACCAGATCGGTGTTTGTGTATTCTGGTGCCATCAGGATCACTATACCGAGCATTACGACTGTTGATACTCGTTGCTTCTGACTTTGGTTCAAGCCAAAACTTGACCAACCCTTCCCATACTGTAGGATCAAGCCACCGCGGCATTGCTTCATCACCTTTTTGCTTCCACTTACGCTTCCACTGACACACTTGATCACTAATCCGACTCTTCAACTTAGTTTCAAACTCAGTTCAAACTATATGTTTGCTTCAAAAAACATCACATGCATTAATAATTAAAACACAAAATCTATAATTAAAGCACATCAAACACAAAGCAAACTTACAAAATAAGCCACTGAAGAGTCCTGGTAAAACCTACAAAGCAAAGGATAAATCGAGTGAGGTACTATGAAAATACAAAAAAAAAAATTAGACAGGAGAAGATACTTTGAAACAGTCTCACCAGAGGGTACCCGAAGGTCGCTTAGGATCTAGTTTCGGTAAGGTAGCACGTCCGGGACTTGCAAGTAACTCTTCCAAAGTAAAAAATGATTGCTGTAGGAGGATCATCAGGCATCGCCGGAGAGCTTCCATGTAGATTATCCTGCATCGCCGGTGATGTACCTTGAGAAGAAGCGGGAGAAGGTAATCTTTGGGGATGAGCAAAAGCAGAAGTTTTCCTTCGAGTAGAGACTGGAGGAGTACAGAACCGTGTTGCTCTCTAGAAGACATCTGAAAGCAGAAAAAAAATCTCATTAGAACCCTAAATTATACAAAATTAAAAACAAAAAATTAAAACCCTAAAATCATAACACTAAAACCGAATTAAATCCCAAAATTCGAAATCCTTAATTAAATCCCCAAATTCGAAACCCTAAATTGAATCCCTAAACCCCAAATTAAATCCCCAAATTCGAAACCCAAAAATCGAATTAAAACCCAAATCGAATTATAACCCTAAACTCCAAATTGAATCCCCAAATTCGAAACCCTAAAATCGAATTAAAATCCTAAATCGAATCGAAACCCTAAACCCCAAATCAAAACCCTAATCTAAGAAAACTTTCTAACTTCAAAGAGATAGAAGAGGAGAGGAGGAGACTTATCGGACCTTGAGAGAAGAGATCGAGTTTAACCGACAAAGAGAGAAGAGATCGAGTCGGATCTGAGAGAAGAGGAGGAGAAGGGTTCGAGAAAGGTTTACTAGAACTGAGAGAAGAGGAGGAGACTCACCGGAAAAGAGAGAAGAGATTGGAGAAGAGAGAAGAAATCGGAGAAGAGAAGGATTAGGGAACTAGGGTTTTTTTTGTGGCTGCGGATTAATCGAGGTTTGAGCTACCACTACAAGAAAACATGGAATCGCCGACTACAAAAACAGTCACTATTCAGTCGCAAACTACTTAGTAACGACTGATTGGCGACTGACATGCGTAGTCGGTAAACAGTGCGTCGCTAAAATAATCAGTCACTAAACAGTCGAAATGGAGCTACTAATTGACGACTGATAATTGTGGTTATTCTTCCCTCGCCAAACAGTCGCTAAATTTAGCGACTGAATTGCAACGCTTTAGCGATTGATCTGGTTACTCATTTGCGACTGTTTTGGTTATTGTTTTGTGTACGTTTCGGTGACTGTTTGACGAATGTTTAATTATCATGTTTTTAAAAAATGAATTATTTGATTTTATAATACCAAAACTGATTATAAAAACTATAACTAAAACATAACAAACATGAAATTAAACAAAGACATAAGTTTAATTTTACATCCAACATAAGTTCAAGAAAACATCCAAGAGTACAAGTCGCAAATATTACAAAAGTTTTCATAAACATGAGGGATGGAGGGATAGTGAAAGAACCTAACTTTGAACATCAAAAGGGTTTGGGTCATTGGTTTGAGACTCGAGGAAGAAAGACATACTTGGGGTCACTTCCCGGTAACCAGGAGGAATTGAAAGCTGCAGCACCCTTTTCAATCCTATCTTCATCATCTTCCCTGTCACTGCTTGGTGCGTTTTTCCCAAAGACGGTTGAGTTCTCTCCCACAATAACACTGGAGAAACCAAACAGATTATTATTAGCAATCAAAAGTCATAAAAAATATATATACAAAGTTTTGTTTTGGTGTTAAGCGCTTCACGCAGAATCATTGCTAATTGCCTTATGAAGACAAAAGCATGCTAATATGATGCAAAGATATATGTGCCGATAAGCTCAATGAAGCAATTACCATATATATGTGCCTTATAAAGTTTTGTTTTGGTCCTCATCTACAAAGACACCAAAACGAGACCTGCACCACATCAACGATTCTATGAACCATCATTAATTTTTTAAGTCTGAAATAACAGACAAAATTCAAACCATAAATCCCACATGTATCAATCTTAAAATCCAAGTGAAAAAGCTTCATACCGTGATTACCAATTTTAGTTCCTTTCCTCATCCTCTTCTACAATTAAAAACCAAACCAAAGGAAATAAAAAACAATCACAAAAAGTAAACCTAAATTTCTCATCTTTAAGCGTTAAGAAACTCCATTCGTTAAGCTTAATCAAAGCTTGCTTCCTCATTCCCACATCCCAATCTTCATATTATCTCTACAAACTTTATCACTAGGCTTCAAGACAACAAATACCTCATCTGAAATCTACAAAATCAAGCTCGTAAACAAAAACTTCATCATTAAAGATGGAGATTAAGAGGCGGAGTTGAGGAATTACCATGGCTGCTTCTGGGTTTCTATAGAAATAGATTTTGTGTAGTAGAGATAGCCAGATCTGGAGTTAAGGTGACAAGAAATGGTGGAAGATGTGGAAGCAGAACGGGTTTCAGTTGAATCGAGTGGGTTTGGTGGTAGCTGCGGCGGAGGGAGACGACGAGAAGAGAAGAGAGAGGAAATATGGAGACAATGAGAAGAGGAGATCTGAAGAGGAAAGGAGATTTAGAGATAGAGAGGGGAGAGATTTGCACCAAAAAAAAAGACAGAGAGGGGAGAGAAGATCTCGAGAACTTTTATAATTTTATTTTTATTTAGATTCACAAAAATGTAAATCTAAATAAAAACATCTTTTTGTTTTGGATTTTCGTCGTTTGGTTAGGACCCAAATGGTTTAAGGCCCAAATTAAATATATTAGTCGTTAATGAGTAGCTGCTTAGTCGTAATGTTTGGCGACTGTCAAATTGGTTTCAAAATTAGTCATAAATTAGTGACTAAACTGCAACATTATGCATCAATCTCGAATTAACGTCTACTAGGCGACTGTTTTATTTTAGTAACCATTCAATAGCAAAACAATCGCAATGCAGTCGCTAAATTTAGTGACTGCTTTTTAAGTCGCAACTTGCAGTCGGCAATTCCATGTTTTCTTGTAGTGTATGGTCAAACTAGGTTTTCTAGTTATATAGAAAAACACAGCGTCGCAAATCTCTCGCAAACATTGCTAGGGATTAGCTACGGTCCCTCGCAAATCCCTAGCAACCATATTAACATATGTAATTAATATTTCCAGACCTTGCGAGAGAATTGCGAGAGACCGTAGCAAATCTCTCGCAAAGTCTTTTGGGTTTAGGTTTTGAAATTGACATTTGTACCCTATCTTTGATTATAAACATTGGATTCATCTTTTTAATCATCTATAATAATGTAATTAGTCTTTAGGGTTAAGGTTCAAGGGTTTAAAGTGTCATTTGCGAAGGAATTGCTATGATTTGAGACATTTGCGATGGATTTGCGACTAATTTAGGGTTTAGGTTTTGAAATTGGCATTTGTCCCCTATCTTTGATTATAAATCTTGGATTCACCTTTTTAATCATTAAAAGTATTGTAATTAGTCATAAGGGTTTAGGATCAAGGGTTTAAAGTTGTCATTTGCGACTATGGTCTGAGTGATTTGCAATGGATGTGTGACGAATTTGCTATGCATCTAGCGAATTACTCGCAAATATGTCGCAAACCTTGAATATCTAATTTACAAAAACCATCAAAATAATTAAAAAAAAATTAGTCAAATGAACTTGCGAGTATATTATAAGGTCCAATAAGCTCATCATACTCTTCTCTATCATCAAACTTTCCAAAATTGTCCAATTTTGCATCTTCCTCCAATCATTAACTATCTTCTACACTATATCATATACATGTTCATTACATTGAGACAAATATTCCAAAAATTTTCCAATTCTCCAACAATTTTGTGTTGCACTGTCCTATCTATGATTATAAGTCTTGGATTCATCTTTTTAATCATTAATAGTAATGTTATTAGTCTTTAGGGTTTAGGGTTTAGGGGTTAGGGTTTAGGGGTTAGGGTTTGAAGTTGTCATTTGCGATTGATTAGCTACGATTAGTGTATTGCGATGGATTTGCGTCGCATTTGCTATATATCTAGCAAATCTGTCATAAACTTTGAATATCTTATTTATAAAAACCATCAAAATAATTTTAAAAGTTAGTAAAATTAAATTTCAAGTATCATAAGGTCCAATGTCTCATAATACTGTTTTCTATCATCTTTTTAATTATTAATAATAATGTATTAGTAATGTAGTTCAGAATAATTCACCTTATGAACACAGTGAAATGTATTTAAGAATATTAAGTTTTGTAATATTTATAAAAAAAAAAAAATTCCTAATTTAGCAATGGATTTGCTATGGCTTTCGCAATTCACTCGCATGTCCATAGATATTTTGCTATGGATTATGTTTTCGCAAAATCGTTGCAATATTGCGATTTATTTGCGAGGGAGGTGACCTTCTTTGCGAATTTGTTGTAAATGCCTCCCGATTGCGCTGTAGATTTGCAACGACTGTCTTCCTCGCGGATTTGCAACGACTGTCTTCCTCAGCAACCCTAATCACATCGACCTCGTACTAGCATCGACCGACGCACATAGTGCATCGACCGATGCACATGCCGAGCATCGTTTTTCCCTGAAGCTACTCGCCGGGTCTTCGTTCCCAAGCCACAAGAAAGCTTCCTAACGCCTCAAATAACATTCTAACAAGCCAAACAACACAGAAGTAAACAGATCAGAGTAATCTCCAGCTTAGATAAGCCATGGTCATGCACTTACCTTTGCCACAGAAGAAATCCGACCCAAACACAGGAAGAGAACGTTCCAAGGAAACTCCTACAACGATCCCAGCTACTGATCTCTACAGGAACAACCTCAAATCTCCCAAAAACCTCAAGAACACTTAGGAACACTTTTTCTCCTTTTCCTTTCTCTTAAAAACGGCCAAACTCGTCTAATGAGACAAAACACGACGTAAGCGTTTTCCTAACCCAAAACGCAGTGTTTAAGTTAAGTCAATCCGCAGAACACTGAACCTGCGACTGATGCATTATATGCATCAACCGATGCAATCCTCTAAACTGGGATTTTGGTTCGCGGATGTTACAATTCTCCCCCACCAATATAGATTCGTCCTCGAATCTCGAACAACCATCAGCCAAGGACTCCCGTGCAACCGTCTCCATGGCCCGCACTCCTCCTACCGATCTACGAAAGGTCACCTCTAGGCGATAGACTCACGCTTCAGGCATTATTTGCTCTCGACTTTTGGATTCTCCTTTTTACTCACATGCCTAAACCTTGAGTTTTTATTGGCTCCTCATCAGACCGAAGTCAGCATGCCATAATATTGGCTACTCATCGAGCCTAAGCCTGCATGCCATATATATAAAGGAGTCCAATACTCGTCTCTCGGGTTGCCACCCTACAGCGCGCCCCCGGATCGTCATCCGAAGTCGATATACCAACCACACTCCCAAGCCACAAAGTCTTAGAATATGGCGGTACTAGGAGAACCTAAGTTCCTCAGGAGTCGCGAGCAAACAATTCTGAACTCGTTTGAGTCCTATCCCTATCCAGGTTCCCTTTCCGTGGCTCGCGTAAGACAACACGATGTCCTACCAACCACATATCCCCTTACTGGAATACCTCCTGACCACACAAGGATCATCTCACTGCCCCACGGGCCACCACAAATGCCAAACAAATGTCCTACACAGGACCGCCACAAAGGCCAAACAAATGTCCTACACAGGACCACCACAAAGGCCAAACAAATGTCCTAAACAGGACCGCTACAAAGGCCAAATAAATGTCCTAAACAGTACCGCCACCAAGGCCACTCGTCCCGAAGGACCGTCACAAAGACCATCTGTCCCGAAGGACCGCCTAAACAGGCATTCTGGCTAAACAGCCCGCCACAAAAGCCACACTCTGGCTAAACAGTCCGCCACAAAGGCCACACTCTGGCTAAGCAGCCCGCCACAAAGGCCAAAAAATGGCTAAACAACCCGCCACAAAGTCCACAAAATGGCTAAACAGCCCGCCACAAAGGCCACACAATGGCTAAGCAGCCCGTCACAAAGGGCACACACGGCTAAACAGCCCACCACAAAGGCCACACAATTCCTAAACAGCCCGCCACAAAGGCCACACATGGCTAAACAGCCCACCACAAAGGCCACACACGTCTCGCGAGACCGCTGCACAGACACAAAATGACCCCATGGTCCGCCACTAAGGCCACACTAGCCTCTCCAAGGCTCACAACCACAAAAAATGGACAAATTCTAATTCACATAAAACTTTCCATTTTTAGAACTTTCCACTTCTGGAAACTGTCCTCTTTTAGCAACTACTAATGAGGAACCTTTCCCTTTTAACACCATCACAGTCCCAAAGGACTCCCATCAAAGGAATCTTCTTCATCCGAATTTCCTTCATCCTCCTCTCGAGAACCCTCATTGGCCTCGCTTCCAAAGTCATGTTAGGCTGAAGATCCTCAGGAATCTTAGCCAACAACTGATCATCCTCACGGAGACACTTCCGCAACATAGGCACATGGAAAACCTTATAAAATGCTCGCATAACCTTAGGTAACTCCAGTCTATATGCCACTGGTCCAACTCGCTCAATTACTCTGAACGGACCCATATACCTCAGACTCAACTTAGTCTCAGTCAATGACCTTTTCGGACCCTGCAACATGGCCATCTTGAGGTACATTCTATCTTCAACCTGAAACTCAAGATCTCTCCTACTCCTATCGGCATAACTCATCTGCCTATCCTGAGCTTCTTTCATGTTCAGCTTGAGAACCCGAATCTTCTCCGAGGTCTCCTGAACAAAACCTGCCCCGTACATGCTCCTCTCCCCCACCTGAGTCCAACATAATGGTGTACGACACGGCCTACCATACAAAGCCTCATAGGTGCCATCCCGATACTCGCCTGGTAACTGTTGTTGTAAGAAAACTCTACCAAGCTCAAATGATCTGCCCAATGCCCACCCCAATCCAGCACACACATCCTCAGCAAATCCTCCAACGTTTGGATCATCCTTTATGACTGTCCATCTGTCTGGGGACGATAAACTGTATTCATATGCACCTTAGTGCCCATCTTTGCCTGAAATGCCCTCCAGAACACCTTAGTGAACTTGGAATCCCTATTAGGCAAAATGCTCGCTGGCACCCCATGCAACCTGACTATCTCCTACACATATTTCTTAGCCAAGACCGCTGCTCCATCAGTCTTCTTAATGGCCAGAAAATGTGCCGACTTAGTCAACTGGTCCACAATGACCCAAATAGCATCAAACGTCCTGGATAGTGGCAACCTACCACGAAGTCCATTGTAATCATATCCCACTTCCTCTCTGGAATGGGAAGACTCTTCAGCAAACCACCTGGTACGTGATGCTCAGCCTTCACTAGCTGACACACATCGCACCTCGCAACCCAACTAGCCACGTCCTTCTTCATCTCGACCCAGTGTTGGTACCTCTTGAGATCACGGTACATTTTAGTCGCTCCTGGATGAATAGAGAACATACTAGCATGAGCCTTTCTCAGAATCTCCTGCATCAACTCCTCATCCTTGGGCACAAAGATCCGCCCATGCACCAGAATAGTACCAATAACCGAAACCTGATACTCTGAATAAACATCCTTTGAGGCATTCACCAGTCCCAAATCCTTCTCCTCAGCCAACCGCACTCTGCTCAACATATCTGCTCTATCAGCGGCAACCAAATCCAACGAATCCTGAGAAACCGCACACAAGCTCAATGCACTGATCTCCCCTACCAGAGACTCCAAATCTTGCTCCTGAGTCGAAGCCGCTTGCTTCCGACTGAAAGCATCAGCAACCAAGTTAGCCTTACCATGATGATAGCCTATCTCCAGATCATAATCCGCCACCAGCTCCATCCACCGCCTCTGCCTCAAGTTCAGCTCGGGTTGAGTGAATATATACTTCAGGCTCTTATGATCTGTAAACACATGTACCTTTGCACCATAAAGATAAGATCTCCAAATCTTCAGGGCAAAAAATACAGCACCAATCTCCAAGTCATGAGTAGGATAGTTGTCCTCATGCTTCCGCAACTACCACGAAGCATAGGCAATCACCTTCCCATGCTACATCAACACACACCCCAAACACACTCTAGATGCATTTGTATAAACCACATAGGGTTCTCCCTGCTGAGGCAAAACCAACACTGGAGCAGTAGTCAACATCTCCTTCAGGCCTGCAAAGCCTTCCTCACACTCCTGTGAGCAGACAAAAGGAACATCCTTCCCCGTCAATTTAGTCATAGGACGTGCTATGCTCGCAAACCCCTGCACAAACCTCCTGTAGTAACCTGCCAACCCAAGAAAAATCCTGATCTCCGTAGCATTCTGCGGTCTAGGCCAATCCCTGATAGCCTGAATCTTCTCCGAATTTACAGAAACCCCATCTGCAAACACAATATGACCCAGAAAACCCATCTCCCGCTGCCAGAAACTACACTTGCTCAGCTTAGCAAACAACTTCTGCTCCCGCAGCTTCTCCAGAACTGCCCTCAAATGTACTGCATGCTCTTCAGGACTCTTAGAATAAACCAGGATGTCGTCGATGAAAATGATGACAGACACGTCCAGAAACTCCTGAAACACGCTGTTCATCAATCTCATACACGCAGCTGGTGCGTTAATCAACCCAAACGGCATCGCCACAAACTCTTAAACCCATACCTCGTCCTTTCTACTTGACGCACCACACCAACGCTCCCCACGGTGAAGTGATAAGACGTAAGAATCCCCTTTTTCCTTCCTCAGCTCTTCTAGACTAATAATCAAATATGCTGACATCAATTCACCACCACCCGGATATCAACACCTCTTGTCCATCCAAGAAGCTCTAGTAACTTTTCTCTAAAGGAAACTTCCACAAGAAAGCTTATTACAAAATTAGCTTCCCGCTTAGCAATTCTCCACAGCAAATCATCAATATGAGCGTAATAAAACAAACAAGTACCATACAATCACATATTCTGATTCAGCGCATCGAATGCTTTGTAAGCCGCCAACTCAAACCACTTGCCTTGTTTTCTCGCAACAAGCTTACCAAAACCTTGAATCTAGCAACCCTGTCCATCTCCAATGAACGTAAACCAAAATCGTCGCAACGATTAGATTATCCTGCCATAAAGGCTTCTCGTGAACTTATGTATCTGGCAAACATGCCTTTCCCGGCTCAAATCTGCTGCAACTCCCCTTCTCAGGACTCCAGCACCACCGGCCTCCCAATCCTGGCGCAACAGCCACACATTCATAGTCGCTATGGTCGAAAAACCCTGACCCATAGGTCAACAAATCAAAAACCCGAGATTAAACCAACCTCAATCTCTCGAGGTCTACATTCAATCGGTTCGTTTATACTCATGTCCTAGGCATTGCTTGCTCCCAACTCCTCCACCCTTAGGTTGCAACCTTCGAGCCATACCGATCTCACTCTCAGACCAGCGTCTTCGAGTTATACCGTCTCACTCTTGGACCACAATCCTCAAGATCTCGGTATCAGGGGAACTACTCATCCTCTCTGCCACTCTCGGAGCCCCCAACCCCTCGAGCTATCGGTATTCAGGAGAATCACCATCCCCTCAGGAGTAACAATCCTTAACGACTATAAACATCCCCGACCAAAGGTAACTCATGTAGTCCGAGTATAACATCGAAATGTTACACCTTCCCACTCAACTTCTCATATCAACTTGCATATGAACACCTATCTGCCCCTCTAGGCTCGATACCTCTCGAGAAGAATCTCGTACCGGTCATCTACAACTGCTCCATCGTCCTAACAAAAGACGGATAGTCCTCAACATCCGCAGCCCTCGGCTGCACCCTGCCACATGCGGTACAACTAGAGCCTGCACTGGTACCCCTCTCGGTAACCGCTCCCACAGCACACCAACAGATCCGCCAATTGATCATCTCGACCCTGGGCTCCACCTGATGCAACCCCACACTTGGGTTCCCAGCACCCCCGGCACGCTCACTGGCTAACCCCCTCTGGTCACTCCTGATACGCTTGCGATCCTACGACGTACTTCCTCGTGGAACTCTGGACCACACACTCGCTGGCCTCGAAAACCTGTCCGACCACGACCACGACAATGCCCACGTCCATGACCAACAACTCAAACACCTTTAACCACTGCACTTCCAAGAACAGAGGCTAACAAACAATCTTAACATAACACAAAACCACAAAAACATAAATTCACCGTGGAATCACACTATAGGCTCGAAGAGGATGTTCTAGGACTCCATGCCACACACAATTGACTAACTCACATAATCAATCAAGACATGCAATCCCAAGCATCACAACAGAAATCAAGTGAACCCAAACCTAGAACCGTAAGGGCTCTGATACCAAACTGAACCGTTTTTTTCAAAATAATATATAATAAATAATAAATAATAGTAATAATAATAATACACTACAACTAGTGATCCCATACCCATTAGCCATCTAACCACAACCACGATCAAACAACGGAAATAACAAATACCAATAACCAATAATAATCCAATAATAAGATATCCAATAATCAAATATAACCATAAACCAATATCCAAATCATCAGAAAACATGGAACCAGCAACCTAACAATGTTTTTTATGACCCAACTCTAGCAACCTAGCAACGCCAGACAACATCCAATCGAGTCCCTATAACATCCTCCTCTTCATTGCCTTGATTCCACGATCACACTTTGCCTTTACCTGCCTCACAAACACAAATTGCAATGCATGAGTATTTTATAAACACTCAGTAAGGCAATCCTCCCATCTACTGGGCTATACACACAAGCAATAGAGATACTCTAACCAACAAACAACAAACAACGAACAAACCAGACTCTGCATCAACCGACACAAGGCTTGCATCGACCGACACCACCTCGGGACTGCATCGACCGACGCATGATATGCATCGACCGATGCACATGAAACTTGCATCGACCGATGCTTCCATTGCATCGACCGACGCATGCTCGACATTACGCGAAAACCCTAATCGCATCGACCGACGCCTCCACATGGCATCGACCGATGCTCTTAGGTCAATCTGCGTCGTCCTCGCACTAGCATCGACCGACGCATATAGTGCATCGACCGGTGCACATGCCGAGCATCATTTTTCCGCGAAGCTTCTCGCCGGATATTTGTTCCTGCAACCACAAGAATCGATCCCAAGCCATAAGAAAGCTTCCTAACACCTCAAATAACATTCTAACAAGCCTAACAACACAGAAGCAAACAAATCAGAGTAATCTTCACCTTAGATAAGCCATGGTCATGCACTTACATTTGCCACAAAAGAAATCCGACCCAAACACAGGAAGAGAACGTTCCTAGAAAGCTCCAACAACGATCCCAGCTACAGATCTCTACATGAACAACCTCAAATCTCCCAAAAACCTCAAGATGACTTTTTCTCCTTTTCCTTTCTCTCAAAAGCGGCCAAACTCGCCTAATGAGACAAAACACGACTTAAGGGTTTTCCTAACCCAAAACGCAGTGTTTAACTTAAGTCAATCCGCAGAATACTGAACCTGCATCAACTGATGCATTATATGCATCGACCGATGCAATCCCCTAAACCGGGATTTCGGTTCGCGGATGTTACAATACTACTACAGTGATTAAAAACGAAAATACGGCTGCCAAATTCAGGCGTTTAATGTTGTAACTCAACTGAAAATCTATAACTCAGCCGTATTGTTTCATATGTCGGCCAATTGCATGTTATAATGGTTATTAATCTTTCGCTACTAACTCAGCGTAAAATCGGCCGAGTTTTTCGTTAATCCATCTCATTACGACTGATTTATGACACTTAAACGAAATCAGCCATAAGGACATCCAATAAGTAAGTCGTCGTTAATAACTCAGCCAGCCGGAGAAAGTTAATTCAGATGTGTCAAAGTATTAACCCAGCCAATTTTTTTTGACAAATTAACCATCGGGTAAAAAGTTAGCTGTAATCAAGATTTAGAGTTTATAATGGTTTGGGATTTAAGTTTTAGAAATATGGAACTATAAAATTTAGTTTTTAATATATATATATATATATATATATTGAATTGTTGTTTAAAGATTTAAATTTATAAGTTAGTAGGTTTTTTAAAAATTACTTTTCGTAAAAATTATGTAAATGGTTTTAAATATTGGTTTTATGGTTTATAAATTAATTTCTATGATCAAGAATTCAAAGTTCAAGATTTAGAGTTTATGATTTAGGTTTTGGAGTTTGGTTAATGGTTTGGGGTATAGGGTTTAGGGTTAAGATTTAAGATTTGGGATATATTTTCTTATAAGTTCTAAAGTTTGTTTTATGTATATATAATAATGTTTATGTTTTGGTTGTATGTTTTATGAATTAATTTCTAAGATTAAAAAGTCAAATTTTAAAATTTAGAGTTTATGATTTAAGTTTTGGAGTTTGGTTAAGGGTTTGAGGCTATACTTTAATTTTTTTTTTTAATTTTCCTAAATAGCGACTGAGATGTGAATTTTTAGCGATCTTAACCTTGAGTCGCATATTAGTCGCTAAATTGACGACTATTTAGAGACTACTTGTTCCGGTATGCGATATAGTCATAAAATAGTCGCTAAATTAGTGACTATTTGTTTTGATATGCAATATAGTCATAAAATAGTCGCTAAATTACGACTATTATACCGGCTACTATATGTAGTCATAAAAATGCGACTAATGTACGACCAAATATTGATAGTCGTAAAATAGTCACCCAATAGTCATTAGTTAGTCACCAAAAATAACGACTACATATGTAATCACCAACTGTAGTCGTAAAAACCATGTTTTCTTGTAGTGTGGGTTATACTTGTAACTCAACCATTTTCTCATGACTCAGATAGGTTTCATTAAGTCACATGTAATGCTAGGCTGGGTTATGCTTGTAAGTCAGTTGTTTACTCATAACTCAATGTCTCAATCATTTTCTTTAAATCAGCCGCAACATACCATAACTTAATCGTCATCACCATTGCATCGCTTTATAGCTAAGTTATTTAATACACGTTTGCTGACGTGACAATGCATTTTTTCTGATGTGGAATTAAAAAGCAATGGCATTATTTGTAATTTCCTTTTTTCCTAATAATAACATGCTGTGTATATAAAATATATTTGAAAATGGTAGTAGTAAAAAAAATGTATGCTTATGGTAATATCACCAAATTTGTATGATATTTGAGTAATATTATTTATTGTGATCTGGACTTAGAATATGTGAGCTATTTAATAATTTCGAGAAAATTATGATTTTAGGGACAAAAAGGAAGACACGCAGCGTCAGATTGGGTTAGGAATTACATCTAGGCTTCGAAAACTGGAAGATGAAGATGATATGTACGGTACATTAATAATAAGAGTATGGATTGGTAGATAAGGACTATACAATAAGAACAAATGGTTATCTTTTAGTTGCGACTATAATTTTGATATGTACTTTCAGTATTTGTCTAGCGTATCAAAGTTATCAAACATGGCTCGATTGCTCCACTTATTGCGTTCTTTGTCGTACCTCAAAAAACTTTAAAGTGATTATAAATTTAATATTTTTACATATACAAAATGGTATAAAAATCCTTTAAATTTTCTATTATATCTTAATTAACTAATATTTTTAGTGTTTTTCCTTGTCAATAATTTCTTTTAGAAAGTTTCGGTTAACCAAATCGGAAACATTGTTTAAGATGCGGTAAAACATGGACAGTTGTGCTAATTTATCCGTTATTAGAATGTCAATGTTAATTATAGCTAAAACATTGACATTCGAAAGCTAAAAATATTATATATATATATATATATTTCTTTTTAAAATTAAAAGAAAACCAGAAAAAGATTAAATTTCTGTATACTTTATAGCGACATAATTAATGAAAAAAAAATTAAAATCCTTCAAAAACTGTTTTTTTTAAAAGAGTTTTGATCAATTTTATAGCATGTCCCACGTATCTTACACGTTTCGAAGTCCTCAAACGTGGCTTGATTACTCCACTTATTGCGTAATCCATACAACCTTAAACATGCAAAAAATTATTTCAAGTTGGTGTTTCTTTCAATATTATATAATAAGTCTCTGATCATTTTGATATGCCCCTTACTTATCCCGCGCATCTTACGCGTTTTGAAGTCAATAAACGTACCTTGATTGCTCAACTTCTCGCGATGCCCGCACAACTACTTTTTTTCTCGAAGCCACGATGCCGCATAAACTCCGTGTGCTTAGTACTCAAGTCAAGACTAGTGTGACTGACAATAGAAAGGCCATGTCGTGAATTTAAAATTGAATAGTTTGCAAATCTTGATTTTGTTGTCATCCGTTTAGAAAAAGAATCTCCGGTTAAAATGTAGCTTCTTATATATTTAAGTTTTAACAATTAAAAAAAAAAAAGTTTTAACAATTTAACAAAATTGTCGGTTAAAAGTGGGTGGCTTCTGTGAAACATATACCCGACCCGACGGTTAAACTAACATGTACAAAAGGAATTGTGTGGCGAAAAACTTGTACAGTAAAATCTCTATAAATTAATAAACACTATAAATTAATAAATTTAGATAGTCCTAAGTCAGGACAGTGTAAAAAATAACGAAATTCGATAAGATAATAAGATAATAATTTTTTTAAAATTCTCATGTAAAATATGATCCCAATAATATCATAAATTAATAATCATGTAAATTTATATATACTTTTTTTTCTGCTGCGTAAATTTACATATGTTTATATAGGAAAGTATATCTTTCTTAAACCTCATATTATATAATAATTGTTATGTTGTATCTTCAAACTATAATGATATAAAATATTCTATAATATTTCATAAAACAGCTAAGACTTTTAAAAGTTTTCAATTTCTAAATATGCATCATTTGCATTTTGATAGTTTGATAAACTATTAAAATACGATAATTGATATATTCTTATTCATAAATTTGAATATTTACGTCATTTATATAAGTGAATTTGTCTATAATATTTGTAATTCATTGTCAATAATATTTTTTAGTTATTTCAAATTCAATTCCAATACTAGAAAATTTATAATATCCAAAATTCTAATCTTATTTTACAAAAATTGTAAGATATGAATTTAATGAGCTAATCAACCCCGTCAGAAAAATGCTACGATTTGTCTTTTACTTTATATCACTACAGCTTGCGAGTGGTCATTGTAACAAACTGATGTCACCGATACATTTAACTTTTGCTCACAGTCAAAACATTCACTCTGCTTGTTATCTCTTAAATTAGGGTTTATAACAAACTTCTAACTTAAAACTAATTGACAATGAATGAGTTGACTCTAACCTTTTATATACAACGAAATGTTATTCTCACATTTCCAATGTAGAATCTTTTTCTACAAGTCCTCTCAAGATAATGACTCTTCTAGTCGTTAATCTTGAAAGAATGAGTCACATCTCCTCGACATAAAAGTCTTTTAACTATCTCGGTGAAATTGAATATTCTTTTGAACCATCAATTAGTGAGAGTGACAATTAACAGGCCAATATATATTCGGACTCTGATACAATGTTAAGTTAGGATTTATTAACTAACGACTATTTCCTTCTTTCGAGGGATAATTAGTTTCCCACTTCATTACATGAATATCATTTTTACTTTCTTAGGGCGTTTTCAACCCTAGTACTATATTTTTTTATTCTAAACTCAATTGGAAAGAAAAATATTATCTACTCACTTTAGTTTTAGAGTAGAAAGTAAAATAATACATGAGATGATTTTACTCAGCTCAGCTAGTCTGGAAGGGTATTTTCGTCACTTACATCTTTACTCACCCATCGCCTTCTCCATAAATACTTATAGCAGCAACACAAACTAACTAACCCCAACCGAAATTTTTTTCTCTTTTGTGAAACAATAAAACTCAGTCAACTCAATCATGTCTGCGAGAAGTAAGAATAATGATCAGATGATTGAGGATACCGCGCAAAGTTGTCTGATGCTGTTATCAAGAGTTGGAGAATGTAGGAGTTCTGTAGATCAGAGACGTGTTTTCAGATGCAAGACGTGTATGAAGGAGTTCTCATCGTACCAGGCTTTGGGAGGCCACCGTGCAAAGCACAAGAAGCCCATAAACGAGACCGATGATCAGTCATCTTCACTCACTAAGAAGCCTAAAACAACGACACATTCTTGTCCACTATGTGGCCTCAAGTTTCCGATAGGGCAAGCTCTTGGGGGTCACATGACGAAGCATAGGAACCAAAACGACTCCAGCACGTTGGTTACACGTTCTCTGTTTCCAGAGGAGCCCACGGTGACAATTGACTCTGAAGAAATCGAGTAGTTGGATTGGAAGAGAGTGGCGTGTTTGGATTCGATGTAGAGTCTAATCATTTTGAAGTTCGAGTTGGTTTTATACTTATATTATTAGTCTGTTCAATTTAACTAATAATGTCTGGATAAGTAGATATGACTGTATAATAAGAATCGCTATTGTGAATTTGTGATAATCATCTGATATGTACAATTTTTCTAATGCTTCATTGGTGCACATCAATTTCTTTTTCCGCATAATACTAAAGCCAAAATGCCGCATAATTAAACTCTATGTTAGAACTTAGAACCCTAAGTCTTATGATTTTTTTTGGTATCAACGTTAAGTCCTAGGTCATTCTAACAGTTTAGTCATGTATCACCACATGTACTGATGTCCACAAAGCAAACACATGGTGATACATATTATATTATGCAATGTTATATCCCGTTTATATAGGCTATATATACGAGCAAGATCTTAATTAATTTGATTACATGAGGTTTCACAAACTATGGGCTTTACAATTTCAAATTTAATGTATGGCTTGTTTTGTGCTTATATAATACCTTATTTAATGAAATTGACTTGTTTTTTTTTTTTTTTTTTTTTTTGTATCTTGATCCACTAAGCAGCCACAAAAGGTTCCAATACTGTAATGATTTTAAGCACAATATACTTTAATGCTTCTAAGCAAAACTCAATAATTTATCTGGTCCGCATCTTTTTTTTTCGTCTAACAACATACAGTATACGAATTTTTTATCTCATATAAAACCACGAAAACAGTTTAATGCACAAACCAGTAAAGTAAATCTAAATTACATGGGACGTATGGTTTTACTTGGTTTAATCAAATCCATATAGATCAAAACAAGATAAAGAGAAAATAACGTCAGCTGGTTGGGTTCGGAAGAGATCAATATTACTATAACTTGGCTTTGAAAAGTAGGAGATGATGACGATGATCTCTGTACGTCCATAAAATAATAAAAGCATGGATTAATTAGTAAATGTCATGCATATGATGACTATAAAATAAGACGGTGTGGTTATCTTTTAAGTTTGATATGTACTTGTCCCGCGTATCTGACGCGTTTCGCAGTCATCAAACGTGGCTTGATTGCTCCACTTTTATTATATATCCTAACGTCCATGGTCAATGTTTCAATTAGTTTAAAGATTATATATTCGGAAATTATGACTTTAAATACCATTTGAACTAAATGGAAAATCTTTATAATAATTTATTTCTTTAATTTAAATGAAAAAGTAAGTTGTGTCTAATAGTCAAAAAATGGGAAGTCCATGTGGAGATTGTACTCCAAATCAAAAGCATTTTATTTCTAGGTTATGAATTTTAACTAGAGTTGCAAAATTTAGGTTCGATAGAGTTCAATTTCATATTATGGTATATAAATATGAGAGTATCATTCGCATGTTTTGCTTTTGGTTCCATTTTCATATTAAGGATTTCATTTAAGATTTAGGGCTGAGGGTTTTACGGTATAGGATTTCTAATATCTCTACCATCTTGTAGACATTATAACCTTTTACATACTGTTGTCAGACTTAACGATATTTTGTTAATTTTTTTCTAGCTTCTCTTGGTTTACATATTATGTCTTCCATTTTAAATTTTATAATATTTAATTTTGTTATTATCATGTATATTTGAAATCCTGCACCGTAAAACCCTAAGCCCTAAATCTTAAATGTAATCTTAATTATCATGTATATGCTGCAATCTTTATGTGTAAAGTGTTATAATGTTATTCTAACCTATTTTATGTACGCCAATGGTTGTAATATTTTATCATTGGGTGACTTATATAAAAGTCTTAACCGAGTGTTGGCCCGACGTATATGCCAAGTACTGTTTTGGTTTAGGTTTCGTAAATTTGGCAGACTTAAAAAAACACATACGATCGACAAACTGTTTACGATGCCTACGATAAATTGCTGGCAGATCTGAGTAGAAACTAGTTCGGAGGAGTAACTATTAGATTGCAGCTTGGAGAATCAAAAATTTTCTTCATGATTTGCATTTGACGAATATAGCTGACATACGAGGAGCTAAATTCAACCACGTCAATGAGGGGACTAAAACCCGTCCATGACAGGATAGACCAACAAAGTTCCATCAGTTCAAACATTAACCCTTCTTGCATGTTATGGCTAGCAGGCTAGGTAATATAATTCGTAATTATGTATTTATTTTCATATGAAAAAGTCATTTTAAGAATGAAATAAAATCATCACAGTTTGCGAGAAACTTCGATTTTTCTTATAGCAATACATTTTCAGGACAACCTTTTAGCATGTGCAAGTGGAACAGTCTAACATGGCCAAATAATTATATATTTATATATACTCTTAATAAATAAATTGAATATGGCTTGAAAATATATTATAGGACACGCCTCTGTCCATTTTAGAATGATTTTTGCTCAATGAAAAATTAGATTACTTAGTACCAAACTCATTCGACACATGTGTAAAGAAATTTATATGAAGGATTTTAATTTTCGTTGAAACGATCTTATTTATTTATATATACATTTTTGAAGTATATTTTGGGTTAAACCCTTTTATTTGTACTTATTTACAAAGTTAATCCCTAAAACTTTTCCAAAAATAGCTTTTATTTCAGATTTTGCTTCCTAAATATTTTACATATCATTGCAACTAAAAAAAATATAATTAAAAAATATATACATTCACCCTCTTATAAAATAAGGAAATAAAATCTGTATACATTATTATAAAATTAAAAACTTTAACCGTTCTTTTATAAACCCAAACCGATATATAATTTCATTCTAATTGTAAAATTTAAACCTAACCATCTCATTTGTAAACCCAAACCGACATATAATTTTGTTCTAATTATAAAATCTAAACCCTAGCCACCTCATTTGTAAACCCACACCGACATATAATTTTGTATTAATTCTAAAATCTAAACCCTAACCATTTTATCTGTAAACCCAAATCGATATATAATTTCGTTTGAATTGTAAAATCTAAACTCTAATCACCTTATTTGTAAACCCAAACCGACACATAATTTTGTTCTAATTTTAAAAATCTAAACCAAGCCAATATTTAACTTTCCTTAATTAAAAGTATACAAAATTTGTTTCCTTAATTTGTTTTGCTTTTTGATATAATTTTGATTTATTCTTTAATTAAAAAATTAGATAGAAAATTTTTATTGGTTGAGAGGAGAGGGGATGAACAAAAAGGTTCACCCGTATTTTTCTAGAATCAATATGAAAACAGAAAATTTGATATATTTAACCACACTTTCTATTGTGTATTGAAGATATTCTATCTCTGAATCCTTTTCAAACAAATAAAACAATGTTATGAAACTTATGGTCGTATTATTCATTCAATGGTAAGAGTAAATATATATATAGGGGTACACAAGCCCTAAGCTCAATAGAATCATAATCCTAATTACAGTAGGAATAGGAAACGACGATGGGCCTTGTAACTTAGGCTTGTACGGGTCGGTTATGGAGATTCATCTTCAGTGGATTACAACACTCCCCCTTGGATGACATAACCGTGTAGATGCTAAGAGATCATCATAATACGCTTGGGGATGCTGCGTCATTAAAACCTTACCAGGAAAACCCAGTGGGACAAAACTATGGTGAAGAAAAAAGAGTACAACACGTATTACTCCCCCTGTTTTAAACATCACTAAAGATCCTTGAGTCTACGCATCCCAATCTGATGTGTGAGCTTCCTGAATGTTGATGTTGGTAATAACTTGGTGAAAAGATCGGCTGAGTTGTCACTAGATTGGACTTGTACCACTTGAACTTCACCGGCCTTTTGTCGTTCATGTGTGAAAAAAACTTAGGCAAAATATGCTTCGTCCAATCTCCCTTGATGTAACCGTCCTTGAGCTGTGCGATGCAGGCTGTGTTGTCTTCATACATGATGGTCGGTTCCTTATCATCGGCCATGCCATAATCTGATCTGATGTGTTGAGTCATTGATCTCAACCAAACACACTCACGGCTGGTCTCATGCATAGCCAAAATTTCTGTATGATTAGATGAAGTGGCCATAATGGTCTGCTTCATCGAACGCCATGAAATTGCTGTACCATCGTCTGTAAACACATAGCCGGTTTGAGATCTAGCATTATGTGGATTAGATAGATAACCTGCATCAGCAAAACCAACTAAACCTTCTTTGTTATGGTTAGTATAGAATAGACCCAAATCCATCATTCCTTGTAGGTAACGCAATATATGTTTGATATCGTTCTAGTGCATTTGGGTCGGACATGAACTAAATCTTAATAGGAGGTTCATGGCAAAACAAATATCTGGCCTAGTGTGGCTAGCCAAGTACATTAAAGCTCCTTTGGCACTAAGATATGACACTTCAGGACCGAGAACTTCTTCATCGTTCTTCTTTGGACCAAATGGATCACTGTCCAAACCGAGGCTTCTCACAACCATTGGGCTAGGCAAGGGTGGGCCTGGTCAATATTGAATCTCTTGAGTACTTTTTCAGTATATGCCATTTGGTGCACAAGGATTCCATCATTTAAGTACTCAAGCTGCAATCTCAAACAAAACTTAGTTTTACCTAGGTCTTTCATCTCAAACTCTTTCTTGAGATATTCAACTGTTTGGGCAATTTCCCCAGAGGTTCCTAAGATGTTCAAATTATCCACATATACTGCTATGATTACAAAACCTTTGTTTGCAAACTTCTTTATAAAAATACATGGAATGATGGGATCATTCTTATAGCCTTCTTTGACTAGGTACTCACTCAGTCTATTGTACCGCATACACCCACTTTGTTTCAGTCCATAAAAGGATTTGTTCAGCCTTATGCAGTGCTGTTCTCGAGAATCTTTCTTATCTTTGAGCTCAATACCCTATGGTAATCTCATATATATTTCATTATCCAGTGGACCATATAAATATGCGGTCACTACATCCATTAGCCGCATATCAAGACTTTCTCTTATAGCTAGACTTATCAAAAATCTAAAAATTGTTGCATCCACCACAGGGGAGTATGTCTCCTCATAATTTATCCCCGGTCTTTGTGAGAATCCTTGTGCTACAAGCTGTGCCTTATATCTCACGATTTCATTATGCTCATTTCTCTTCCTCACAAAAACCCATTTGTGTCCAACTGGTTTTACATCGAATGGTATCCTTACGATCGGACCAAGCACATTTTTTCTTTAATGAATTCAACTTCACGTTTATGGTTTCTTTCCATATTAGCCAATCTGATCTTTGAGTGCACTCTAATATAGACGTGGGTTCATGATCCTTATTCATTTCAAGTGATACCTTATATGCAAATATTTCATTGATGTCGACATCTTTTCAGTTCCATTGAATTCCAGACATAATATAGTTTATTGAGATCTCATTATTATCAATACCTTCAGGACCTTGAGGTTTGGCGTCCCAAACCTCATTGATTGGTTCCATAGGGTCTACCGCGGTCATGTCTATGGTTTCCTTAACCTCGGATTTAATTGCACCTTTCTTTGATTTCTGAGGGTTCTTATCTTTGGAACCTATTGGTCTACCACTTAGCCTCTGTAGCAACTTGATTATTTCCCTTTGGAACATCAATACGTACTGGTTCATTACAAGCTGGTATGTACGATTTTGTAACTTTTTTTGGCTCAACAAAGGAATCTGGTAATTGATTAGCTAGCTTTTGTAAATGTATAATCTTTTGGATCTCTGCTTCACATTCCAGAGTACGGGGATCTTGCCAATTCAAGGATGTTTGATTCCATGATATCTCTTTGACCAACTCGTTTGTCTCTTCACCTAATGTAGGGAATTCGGATTCAGCAAACTAACAATCCGCGTATCTAGCCTTAAACAGATCACCCGTGGTTTGCTCTAGATACTTAATGATGGTGTGAGAATCATATCCAACATATATTCCCATCCTCTTTTGAGGTCCCATCTTTCTTTTCTGTGGTGGGGCAATGGGTACATAAACGGCACACCTAAATGTCTTTAGATGGGATATGTTTGGCTCATGATCCGTGAGTAATTGGGATGGTGAATATCTATGCTCACTAGATGGCCTGATGTGTATAAGCTCTGCTGCATGTAATACTGTGCGTCCCCAAGCCGACACAGGAAGCTTCGACCTCATGAGTAATGGTCGAGCAATCAATTGAATGTGTTTAATGAAGGATTCAGCTAAACCATTCTGTGTATGTACATGTGCCACGGGATGTTCCACACTTACCCCCATGGACATACAATAATCATTAAATGCTTGGGATGTAAATTCACCAGCATTATATAGACGTATAGTCTTAAGTGGAAAATCTGGAAAGTGTGCTCGCAGACGTATGATCTGGGCCAGCAATCTAGCAAACGCTAAATTTCTAGTGGATAATAGACAAACATGCGACCATTTGGTCGATGCATCAATGAGGACCATAAAATATCTAAATTTCCCATATGGTGGGTGTATTGGTCCACAAATATCTCCTTGTATCCTTTCCAGAAAATTTAAAGTCTCTTTAGTTACTTTGACTAGTGATGGCCTTATAATGAGTTTCCCTTGTGAAAATGCTACACACGTGAGATTCTTAGGGATAACTCGTCTCTTTTTTAGAGTGTGCCCTTTTGAATTTAAGATTAGCTTACACATCATGTTTGAACCGGGATGGCCAAGCCGGTCATGCCATAAAGTGAATTGTTCATTGAACATCTTGTTAATTGCAATATTAGCTTCTATCATATTTATTTTGGCATAGTAAAGGCCAGTAGATAATGCGGTTATAGTCTCTAGGACTTTCTTAAAACCTTGGGTGATCTCAGTAATGTGTAGGAACTCTTCGTTCCCTTTACCCTTAGTTTCAATATGGAAACCATTCAAACGAATATATTTGAAACTCAATAAGCTCTTTTTTGAGCTGGGTGAATATAAAGCATATGATATTTCAAGATGCATGCCTTTAGGTAAAAGAATATGGGCCTGGCCGTAGCCTTCAATGAGACTAGTTGTACCCGCTATTGTGCTAATATTGGCGTTTTTCAAAGTGAGATTCAAAAAATATCTCTTGTCCTTCAAAATCATGTGGCTTGATCCACTATCCACCACAAGTATGTTCTTGTCCTCAGTCATGACTTAATATGGACAAGAATCATTTTTTAGATATAAAGGAATAAAGCAAACGAATGTATATTTAAAGGTAACAAAGTAATTGAATTTAAACCAAAATCATAATTCAATAAAATCCAAAGGCATAAAACATGGAAATTAAAAGAAATCAAAAATAAATCAAACAATAGGTGTCGAAATTTAATTATCCTCTTTTAGGCAATCCGAAGTCTCATAATCCATTAGATCATCTTTCTCATGGTCGAAATCTCCTTCACCATCGAGATGAACCAAGTTACCTTCTGGATTCTTTTTCACACTCTCTTGATAGAGATCAACAAGGTGATTAGGTGTCCTGCATGTTTTTGCCCAATGGTTCTCCATACCACATCGGTGGCAAACGGATTTGGTTTTGAGTTACGGTTTAAAAATTCCGCGGCCTCTACCTCGACCACGACCAAAATCGGATCGATTCCCACGTCCTTGACCATCATAATGGTTTCCTTGGTAATTGCCACGACCACCATGTCCTCTACCACGGCCATGACCATGATACTTGTCTCTATGGACGTAGTTAGACTCTTTATTCTCTTTAGGCTCTTTCTTGGTCATATCAGCTTTGTGGGCTTCTGGTAATAGGGTAGAACCAGGAGGTCTCATTTCACTGTTCATCAGCAGTAACTCATTGTTTTGCTCAGCAAGTAGCAAACAAGAGACTAGACTTGCATATGTAGTAAAACCATTTTCATGATACTGTTGTTGAAGCAGTATGTTATTTGTGTGAAAGGTTGAGAATGTTTTCTCTAGAAAGTCTTCCTTAGTAACCTCCTTACCACATAGTTTCAAGATTGAAACTATCTTAAACAGTTCTGAGTTATACTCATTCACGGATTTAAAATTTTGGATTCTGAGATTCTTCCAATCGAACTGGGCTATTGGTAAAAGCACCGTCTTTTGGTGATCATATCTATTTTTCAACTCTACCCAAAGGTCAAGAAGATTCTCAATGGTGAGGTACTGATTTTGAGACTCAGTGGAAGATGATGGCGTATGAGGATAATCGCCTTATATCTTTCCTTTTCAGTGGCCTCGTTGTTATCCTCAATGTATTCGAAAAAGTCCTTTGATTTCAGGTTAATCTTAAGTATCCAAAGCCCATTGTAAATAGTTGTCACCAGGGACATTAAGTGAAGCATATTGAAGATTGTTGATCTTTGATATCAATAAGACACACAAGCAAATATTTTTTAAATCAAAATCATGCAACCGATTTAGATTGTGCCATGCGGTTTTTAAGACCTAATCATGCAATCAATTTAGACTAGGCCATGCGGTTTTTAAGACCGAATCATGCTAGTCCTAGTAAGTGATTTCTTACATGGTCACGTGGTTAGTTTATGCATGAAAACAATCCTAAACAAATTGTGATCTAGTATGAATATGAAAACATCATAGGAATGCAAACGATTTGGGTATTAGGGTTTTCTCTTTTGGATAGGATTAGGTTTTCCCTAGGGTTTCGATTTTGTGATTTCAATTTTTAGGGTTTCATGCAAAACATATAACAAACAGCCAATAACAATCAAGTTATCCTAAACAATCTTTAACCTCAAACAATCGAATTTTAATGTTTTTAGAATTTAGGGTTTCAAAAATCGCGACTTGGGGTTCAGGATATTTAGGTTTATAACTTTAGGATTTAGATTTGTTGATTGTATATATGTAGATTTTAGGGTTCTAATACAATTAGAGATCAGATTCGATATATATGTCTGATGAGTTCGATTGCTTACCTTAATCACGGATTGGGTTGAATGGATTGATCCGGGGGCCATAAGACCACGGAAACAACGAGCTGATCACGAGCTGTAATGAATTGCGAGCTTGAACGAACAAGGGCTGATGTGCGGTTTTTAGCGATTTAGGGTTAGGGTATTTTCTCGTGATGAGTTTTGTGAATTCGAAAACTTTAGAGCAAACTCGTGCTGATAACGTGTTGTGAAACTTATGGTCATATTATTCATTCAATGGTAAGAGTACATATATATATATATATATATATATATATATATAGGGGTACACAAGCCCTAAGCTCAATAGAATCATAATCCTAATTACAATAGGAATAGGAAACGACAATTGGCCTTGTAACTTGGGCTTGTACGGGTCGGTTATGGAGATCCATCTTCAGTGAATTACAACAAACAACAATTTGATTCCTATTATGTTTTTCAAAACTTGTGAGCTTTAATTCTTAACGTAAGAAGAATTTCAATTCATATATATTTAAATATTATAATTAATATATATAACCTTGAAATTTTTTTAAAATATTACGAATATGTAAAATTAAAATTTTAAAAATACTATATTATATGGTTATATTATAGATGGTTATCAGGAGGACATGTTGGAATTAATAAAATATTATTAAATTTGTAACACGGGTTAAATCTTCATTTTATTATTTGTCAATACTATTAATATTAGAATGTTACATAAAAATTAAGTTGATCTAACTAAGATTGTGTAAAAGTATTAAATCATTATGAAAATGACTTACTATTTATTCAGATCCTTTCTTTTTTGTTATAATAATTAATAATCAAAATAAAATCTCAAACACTAAATAAAACAAACTAAATATAACAAACAAATGGTCATGAAGTATATTGCGAGTTAAAAAATTAATATAAACCTTTAGCCGCACAAACGGTCGGGAAATTTAGTTATTCCTCTATTTGCAAAACATCTAATATTTAACAAACAAATACAATATAAAATATATATAATAATAAAAATTATATGCACGCGGTGTACCGAGGGTTAAAATCTAGTAATACTTATAACTAATGGCAAAGGTCTTATTACAAAGGTCTTATTAGTAATAATGAGAAACATTGATCTGGTGAATGATGCTATTATGACATCAAAAAGTAAACAAATTTATAAAAATGCTGTGATCTGTACGGAATTATATAGTACTAGAATACTAGGTAAGGACTTTGTTTTTATAATATAAGATTATCTCCAACGGGGGTTTTAAGGAAGAGTTTTAGTGGAAAAGTAGAAAGAAAAAAAATCAGAAAGGAAAAAAAAGAAGATGAGTTCTCTTATTTAATATACTCGATTTCAAATAAGAGACCGTGACGTGTCAGCGTAGGGTTGGGTGAAGAGTTTTATTGAGAGCAGTTTTTTTTGGCCCGATTGTGTTCTTTCCCTTCCTCTCTCTCTCGCTCTCTGTCGTGAATCTCTCAATTATTTTGTTGGCCCGATTGAACTTGGACGAGATTGTATCTGAGGAGATTGAATTCGGAGTCGAATCAGTCAGAGGAGATTGAATCGATTGAATCGATTGAAATCAGAGGAGACAGAATCGGAGGAGCTTGAACCTCTTTCTCATGGTAAGTTTTCTGATAGTAAGAATTCGCGACAGTTTTGTTCTGCATGTTCGATTAAGTTTCACCTGCGGTCTCGTGAGTTTAGAAACCATGAAGGTATATGTGTGGTTTTGTTTCATTCTTCGATGGCTTGTGTTTGTGATCAGAATAAATGTATAAACTTGATTTTTTTTAAATGACTATATGTCGCTGAAATCCTCAAAGATCGTCCATCTTGGCTCCGTGATTGTCGATGTGTGGATACTCTGAGTGTGATGGAAGCTATGTGGTGAGTTCTTGGATCTGTTTGTAATCTCTCAGCTACAGGAGCTGTTTGTTTCATGAGACCAAACTCTTGCAGTGGGTAAACGCAAGCTTCAAGCTCGTCAATCTGTACACTGGTTCCTTAACACAACTTCAGTAGTTTCTCAAGAGAGTCCACAAACTCACCGTTATCCTTTGGATTCTCCAGCTTGATCATGCCTGTGATAGCACGGTTAAGCTCTTAATCAATAAGCAAAAGAAGATAGAGTCTTTTTACCGTATAGTGAGACAGAACCCTGCAAAAATCGGAAGCTGGAATCGACAATTTGTTTCAGAGGCTTGTATGGATGAAGAAAGTGTAGTCACAGTACCAGCCATGCTTCCATGACAATGCAGCAAAAAAACCTTGAAGAGCGTTGAAGTATGACTCCATAGCATCCTTCAGTGCTTCAGCTTGTGGAGGTTCTGCAGTTTGATTTGACATATTTTATATTGGTGTTGTTAAAATAGTAAAATAATGATTTAACATGTATTGAAGTTTCATATTAATGAAATTTTATTTTTTTGTATTATCAATTTAATCATGTAATATCATGTAACCCGTCATGTAATATAACTCGTTTGTGTTAATTTGAAAATTTAATATTTTTAAATATTTATAATTTTTTAAACTTTTAATTAAGTTTAGATATATCAGTTATAAATTATAAACTTCTCAAAATTCTATAATTTACTATATACGGTAAATTTACGATATATGTATGTTGAACACACACTTTTTCTATTAATTGAGTAATATATGTTCGTTTAAGCAAAACTTTCCAAAACCAAATTTTGAGCAAAAACTGCTGCAAAAATACTAGTATAGATATCTCAAATGCAATAGTTTCATATTCTAGTTTAAATTTTTTATTTTCAGAAAAAATAATTTCAAATTAAGAGACTCAAAATTAAAATCCACCATTGGAGGTAAAAATTTTAATTAAGATTCCCAAAATTTTTATTCCCATAATCTATTGATTAACAAATTTAAGAGACCCTAAAATATATCCTATTATTGGGGTTGTCCTAAGTCAAATAGATTATCATAATGTAAAGTACTCAAATAGATTATCATAATGTAAAGTACTTTTTTGTTGGACAACCCCACGTTGATAATTACGTGAACTTTCCGTAATCCTTGCGTCGCTTTTCAAAGTGCGTTCTCTTAGAATATTTGCAAAAGGATCCTGTTTATAACGGCCTTCTTAACCTTAACCCTACTTTTGATACAAAACTAGATTGAGCATATTTTTGTTCCACTGGACATCTAGGATTTGTCGAGATACAAATGTTTCAGTATCGACGAAGAATTTTAACAGTACTATGTTGATAAGGATCCCAGTCAAAGCAAAGATAAAAACACACAACACAAATTTCTTCAGGCAAATTTCTCTGCCTTTTCTTTTTGGCTTTTCTCATTTATATAGAAACAAATAACATGAAGCAAATAACAAATGGAACCAATCGTGATTCCTAATAGCAGGGAAAATGGGAAAGTGATCAAGTGGGTTCCTCACAACAAGGAAGACCACTTCACGATTATTTGCAGAAAACATTTGAAAGAAATAAACCAATTGGTTAACCCAATTACTCTTGGTACTCCATTTCTTCATATGGTTTGATCGTCGGTTAAGCACTTGACCATTTGTTGACCGATCATATGTAAACAAGATAAGTCAATCCATTTTATTAAAAGAGATGCTACGACAAGGGCCTCCTCCGCTGGTTTGAGTCAAGATCTTCGTTTTTATTTAAATCATAGTTTTTCAGTCTAATTTCAGCTAGACGTTGCACTAGTTTTACAAACGATACTTTTTCTTTAAATCAAAAGATAAGCAAAAAAAAAAAAAAACAACATATGATCCCATCAAAGATAAAGATACTTTGTGACTTGTGAGATATAGTCCACGCTGATATGATTTTTGAGGCTCTAATACTACTTGATATGATCCTTCCAAAGATTCGGCACCTTCGAGTTGGTTGATAAAGACACCTTGATTCTAAAAACAATGAAGCCCTAAGGATAAGGATGGTGGAATGAATGGTTGCACAAGAGTTGCGGAAAGACTCTTGATATTCCGGTTTGATCTTTCAGCCTCACACCAAAAAGATCGGATCTCTCAGCCTCGCACCAAGGAGATCGGGGTTTTGACTATTGGAATCACACCAAATAGTCGGTTTTGATTGTTAGAATCACACCAAGCAATCGGTTTTGTTCACAAAGAACAGAAGAGAATCACTCTCAAGAAAAGAAATGGTTTTATAAAAAAGTTGGATTATTATTTCATTGATCTTAGATGAGTTTATATAGGAAAGAAAACTTGGTAACAAAGCCAAGTACTTATTATTCTTGAAAACTAAAAACATTAAAGATAGATAGTTGTATGAAGATTCAACTCTTGGTGCATGTATCCCTTCCCAATGTGACTCTTGAACTTATTTTCGTCACTGCTCTTGGACCACAAAATAAAGTGATTATTCTGGGCTTTCTTGGACTTGAATTAGACTCAAAGTGGGCTGGACTTGATAGGTTTCATCCCCAAAAGGTTTTCCCATGTTCTCTTTGGCCATAAGCTCTTGAATAAGCTCAGTTAGTGCATTCCTTAGCTGCTTAGCTTTTGCTCTAGTCATTGGTCATTCAGGTACAAACAATTGTTCCTCCGCAACAAGCTCCTCTAGTTCATGCTCAGCTACATATTCCTCAGGTTCAAGCTCAACTACAAGCTCATCTTCCTTAGCTCCATCCATGATCACATCATCCCCCTCCTCTTGAAAAGGTTTTTGTCCTCAAATCTGGATCATCTGCCACAAAAGGAACTAAATCAAAAACGTTAAAGCTTGAACTCACATTGTACTTACCTTGAAGATCAAGTTGGTAAGCATTTTCATTAATCTTTCTTGTGATCTCAAAGGATCCATCGATTCTAGGCATCAGTTCTTTTCAGCGGGAAACCGTTCTTTTCTCAAGTGAAACCACACTTGGTCTCCTGGTTTGAATACCATCTTGCGCCTTCCTTTGTTAGCTTGTTTGGCATACTGCTTTGTCTTCTCCTCAATGTTTATTCTAGCTTTCTCATGGATCTGTTTGACAACGTCAGCTTTCTTTTTCCCATCCAAGCTAGCTCTTTCACTCAAAAGGTAGAGGGGTTAGATCCAATAGAGATAAAGGATTAAAGCCATAAACAATTTGGAATGGAGAAAACTTAGTTGAAGAATGAACTGATTGATTGTATGCAAACTCAACATGTGGTAAACATTCTTCCCAAGTTTTAATGTTCTTTTTGATCAAAGCTCGCAAGAGAGTAGACAAAGTTCTATTAACTACTTCAGTTTGGCCATCAGTTTGTGGATGACAAGTAGTGGAGAATAGCAACTTAGTTCCTAGTTTAGACCAAAGTGTTTTCCAGAAGCAACTCAAAAACTTTGTATCCCTATCAGAAACAATTGACTTAGGCACTCCATGCAAACGAACAATTTCCTTGAAGAACAACTCAGCAACATGCAAAGCATTATCAGTTTTGTGACAAGGTATGAAATGCGCCATTTTTGAAAATCGATCAATAACCACAAAACCTGAATCTTTACCAGTTCTAGTTCTAGGCAAACCAAGCATAAAATCCATAGAAATATCATGCAAGGGCTGAGTAGGAATAGGCAGGGGAGTGTACAAACCGTTGTGTTGTACCTTTGACATAGATTTTTTTGCAAGTGACACACCTTCCACATATCCTTTCAACATCTCGACCGTTGTAACGCCCCCGAACCGTTCTATGACCACGAAGGCCATCGGACAGCCACGGGACGCTACTTGCAGAACTGCACCGAGGTGATCCAGTCGAGGGACGGAAGCTGCAGACTTCCCGACCGGTCCTCCCTAGCACAATTCCACCCGCAACTGAGACTACTTAGGCTTTGCAACCCTTGCGGCCTGGTGCGTTGTGTTGACCCGGACAAGGCCGAGTACCATTTGCAAACTTGCCATGCTTTTTCCCGAAAACCGAATATATTACTTCAATAGTTTATTACATTGAAAATAAATCATTAGAGCAATATATAAAGATAGTCGGATAATTTGTCATAAATCACTTATGAAAATACATAGGGTTTTACAAAGAACACAAAAAAACCCTATCCGGTACCCTAATGTTTGCTCCAGCTCTAGACTTACTTAGGCTTCCTGCAAAACAAAATATTCTCATGAGTAATCTACTATTACTCAGTGAGCCTGGGCACCCCTTTCTCCTAAACAGGATTCTACTTCCCAACCCGACTACCCCAACAAGCAAATAAAATAAGCAAGCAAGCAAGTAATCAAAGCAACACAACATAAACAAAGCGGAAGCAACAATAATAAACAAGCGAGAGAAAATAGAACGACACGACTCCACTCAGACGAACTATACTCGCTAAACACAGAGAAAGACGACTAGAGGTACAAGGACTGCTTGTAGGCATACTCACTTGGACACAATAGACTCTTAACTCTTTCACGACTCGCAAGGACGACTAGAATAAAACAAGGAACACTTGAAATACCCTAGAATCCTTCACCTATGGGCCCTCGATAATCTGTTCCATTCCACAACACTTCCCATGCTGAAACCACCCAGGTAACCAGCATGAGCCCCCAAAATTACATCGTCATGTAACGGTCACGCTAGTAGCTAGCTAGCCGTGACATTGTCCCGCGCGAGTGGTCGTCGGGAACTCTCGCGAGACAAAACTTCAATTGGAACAAAGTAACAACTTCACTATTCTAGCTAAGACTCGAGAAACACATTCAAGAGACTTCGCTAAAATACTTACCACAACTCAAGCAAGAAATCAAGCATAACAAGCAAGAAACTCGAGCAAGAGAAAAGCATGCAACAATCAACAAGCAATAGAATAACAATTCATACAGCTTATGTTCATTCTATATGCATGCAACCGGTTTATCCAACTTAAGCAAATTAATGCAACAAGTTCCTTCACGCATGCAATCCAGTTTGATTTAACCGTTTAAATCCTTTATGTCCAAATTACGCATGCAAGGCCATTTGATTTAATCTCTTAAATCCTCTTAGTCTAATTAAGCATGCAATTAACCTCGTCCAAATTATGCAATAAAAATTGCAAGTAAATTTTACCAATTTACTTCATGCATGCAACCGATTTTAAGCAAGACATATTGCAAGTAAAACCTTCACAATTTAACCATGCATGCAACCTTTTTATCCAAATTTTAAGTACTCCAATTACTTAACATGCACCCAATTTCATTTTCTCATAGTGATTCCTAGCTCAAATTCTATGTTCATTTAAACATGAATCTAGCATGAATCCTACCATATTTCGCATGCATCAACTTTAAACTGATTCTACCATGAATCTAGTCTACATGCAACACGCAAATGGTGACTGCAAGGATCTAAAGATCCATGCAGCACTGCACACAAAACCACAGAACTCACCCTTTACCGTCGATGATTACCGGACTTCACCGCCACTCGATCAGACAAACCGCTCCCTCTTTGCGTCCAACAGCTTCTCGCTCTCGTCTATACTCAACCGAAAACCGTGTCTCGCTCTCGATCCGCAACCGCTGACTCGCTCTCGGTTTTCTTTGATCACAAGTGCGTCTCGCTTCTTGGTTTTCTCCCGATCGCAAACCGCTTCTCTTCTCGATTACTTCGATCGCTTCGACACAACACCGTCTTCTATCGGCTCCCTCTCGATCTTTTCTTGATGCAAGTGTCGATGATCTCTCTTTCTCTCTCGATCTCTCTCTCGATCTCTCTCGACTTTGAGAGAAAACAAGACTTTAGTGTTTAAGAAATTTGAGAGCAAAGGGAGAAAAATGAGCAAATGAAGTCGCGAGCCTCTATTTATAGGTGAGACCCCTCCTTCTTCTTCATTAGTGCGTTTCGACAAGTGGCTTCCTTCTTGGCTGCATGTGGCGCGTGTATCTCACCGCCCAATCAGCTTGCGACACTCCAATTAAAACACTAAAATTCTCTCTGCATGAATGCATGCAGTGCGATTGGTCAGTTTCGCAAAGGCACACGTTTCCTTCCTTTCTCGGACAAAACTCGTCCCTTCGTCCGGCGCCCTCGACAGTCCTCGACATTTTTTGTCTCGCCAGGACGCTCCCCTCTCGGCAATACTCGGACAGTATCGGTTCTCTCGATATTTCTCGGACAGTCTTCTCGGTCTCTCGGATACTATCGGCTTAGTACATCTTGGTCGACTCGGGCAGTACGTCTCGTACAACACGGCCAGTACGTCCCGGTCAACACGGCCAATACGTCTCGGTCGACTCGGCCATCTCTCGGTCCGCCCTTATTTTCTCAAATTCCCTTCGGCGTTCATCTGGTACGTCCGGTGCACGTACGTCCGGTACGGTACATGGTACATGGTACCATCGGCCATCTTTCGATCTGTCCAGAATTTCTCGGACATTCCTTCCGTAATTTTTCTACCTTTCTTCCTTACCTTTCCTTTACGTCCTCTCCAATCCTTTGGTCAGGGATTTTTATTTTGAATTTTACTCCTTGGTGAGGGTCATTACATTCTCCCCCCCTTATAAGAATTCGTCCCCGAATTCTCAAGCCTTCTCCGTCTCTTCTTGTGATGTCGATACTTCATGACATCTACGTCCCCGTCTTGTGGTTACCATCACATTGACACCTTTATCGAAATCCTCCTTTCCTTAGTTATTTCGTCTCCATAGTCTCAGTGCATACTTATACCACCGTTTGCTGATGTTTTTGGAAAAGCTTCTTCATCTCCAGCATTCACTTGGCTCCTCATATTCTTCAAGTTCTTCGAATACTAGGCTTTTGCCTTGTTGCACCATGACTTGTCCACTACTTTATATTCTTTACTTTATATTCTTTACTTCTCTTGCACCATGTTTGGCCAATGAAAATGATCTTGCATCACCTTTTTTGCTATTCCAATATGACCCATCAATCCTCCTCCATGCGCTTCCCTAACAAGTAATTCTCGAAGAGAACAAATAGGCACACAAAAACGATTGTCATAGAAAAGGAACCCATGATGCCTATAGTATTTGCCTGCAGCAAACTTTTCACAAGCTTTGTACACATCTTTAAAGTCAGGATCCTTGTCATACATCTCTTTAACTTGTTCAAATTATCATCAATTTAACATCAAGAGTAGAGATTAGAGCATACCTTCGAGACAAGGCATCAACAACAACTTTTTCCTTACCTTGCTTATACTTGATGACATAGGGAAACGTTTCTATGAACTCCACCCACCTGGCATGTCGTTTGTTGAGCTTTTGCTGACCCTTTAAATGTTTGAGGGACTCATGGTCAGTGTGAATCACAAACTCTTTGGGCCATACGTAGTGTTGCCATGTTTGCAGCGCTCGAACCAACGCGTACAACTCCTTGTCATATGTTGGATAGTTCAAGGTCGCTCCTCCAAGCTTCTCACTAAAATATGCAATGGGTTTCTAGTCTTGCATCAACACAGCTCCAATACCTACACCAGAAGCATCACACTCAATTTCAAAGGTTTTAAGGAAATTAGGCAAAGTTAAGAGTGGGGCGTATGTAAGTTTCTCTTTCAAGGCTTGGAACGCTTCTTCTTGTGCTTCTTCTTGTGCTTTCTCCCATTTGAATCCAACATCATTCTTGATGACTTCTGTAAGTGGTGCAGCTATAGTGCTAAAGTCCTTCACAAAGCGCCTATAGAATCCAGCTAGTCCATGAAAGCTCCTTACTTCTCCAACAGTCTTAGGACTTGGCCAGTCTCTTATACCTTTAACTTTCTCCTCATCAACCTTAATGTCATCTGCACTAACAACAAAACCTATAAAGACAAGGTTATCCGTACAAAAAGTGCATTTCTTAAGATTGGCAAACAACTTCTCCTCTCTAAGAGTTGTAAGAACCGCTTCTAGATGCTGAACATGTTCTTCCAGATTCTTGCTATAGACTAAGATATTATCAAAGTAAACTACAACAAAGATTCCAATGAATTTTCTCAAAACATGGTTCATTAACCTCATAAAAGTGCTGGGTGCATTTGTTAGCCTAGAAGGCATAACCAACCACTCATACAACCCATGATTAGTTTTGAAAGCAGTTTTCCATTCATCACCCTCTTTCATGCATATTTGGTGATATCCACTTTTGATATCTATCTTAGAAAAGACACAAGAACCATGCAGTTCGTCTAGCATATCATCAAGCCTAGGAATAGGATGACGATACTTTACCGTGATGTTGTTGATCGCTCTAAAATCAACACACATGCGCCAACTTCCATCCTTTTTGGGCACAAGTAGGAGTAGGACCACATATGGGCTCATGCTCTATCTAATATGTCCCTTCTCCATGAGCTCATTAACTTGTATTTGCAGCTCCAATGTCTTCAAGGGATTAGTCCTATAAGCTGGTCGGTTTGGAAGTGATGTACCAGGAACAAAGTCTATTTGGTGTTCAATACCACAGATAGGTGGTAAACCTTTCGGATTATCCTACGAGAATACGTCCTCAAAATCCTCCAAAAGAAATGTTATCTCACTCGGTAACACCGGTGCAAGGTTAGAAAAACTCATGAGAGTTTCTTTGTAAACAAACATAATCAAAGGTTGTTTTGAAAATAAAGCTCTCTTAACCTCTCCTTTTCTGACAAAGAAATTTGAATGCCTCACGGGTTTTCTCTCACAGGCCTTTGACTTGGTTTTTCTCAAACTCTCGCTCTCTTTTTGGTGAATTGTGTTTGTGGGGTCGCTCATGGTGTTTGCTTCTTTCCTTTGCTTGAAAATCAACTGATCTTGATAAACTTCATGAGGTGTCAACGGAACTAAGATAATCTTCTTGCCTTTGAACTCAAAAGAATAACGGTTGGTGAAACCATCATGGCTTGTTCTCCGGTCAGATTGCCATGGTCTTCCTAGAAGAATATGACTTGCCTCCATAGGTAGAACATCGCACAAAACCTCATCCTCATATTTCCCAATGACAATAGGAACCTGTACTTGGATACTACCCTTCATCTCACCATCATCATTAAGCCATTATAGCTTATATGGCTTTGGGTGCTTCTCCGTAGTCAGCCCAAGCTTCTTAAACATTGTTTCACTTGCCACATTAGCACAACTCCCACCATCAATTATGAGACAACACACCTTATCTCGGACATGACACCTTTTATGAAATAGATTCTCCCTTTGCTCATGTTCCACAATCGCAGTTTGAACACTAAGTGACCTCCTTGCCACCAATATCTCGCCTTTTGCTGGAATTTCTTCAAGTTCTTCTAGTGAATCAGAAACCACCTCTTTATTTTCTGATTCAAACTCTCCATTCTCCAAGAGAATAATGGTTCCTCTGTTGGAGCACTCATGTGCATAGTGTCCTCTCCCATGACACTTATAACACGTCACATCACGAGCTCGGGTTCTAGTAGCCTCAGATTTGTCCTTGGTAACTTGATTGACAACAATTGGCTTCACTTCAGCCTTTGGAAGAGCAACTGACTTTTCTTCCTTCTCGTAACTTGGTTTTGAGTTAGATGAACCAGCACCATAAGTTATCCGCGTAGAAATTTTTCTCTTGAGTTGCTTTTCCACCATGATTGCTTTATGTAACATCTCTTCAATCTCCACATAATGCTTCATCTCAAGCCTATCATGGACTTCTCGGTTCAACCCACTCATGAATCTAGCCATAGTCGCTTCTCGCTCCTCAACCACATCAACTCTTATCAAAATAATCTCCATCTCTTGATAGTAATCCTCCACACTTTGACTTCCCTGAGTCAGTCTCCTCAGCTTTTGATGCAAATCATGATGGTAATGGCCGGGAACAAACCTTCTCCTCATGATAGCCTTCATCTCAGCCAAGTCTCAATCGGATATTCGCCATTACGTCTTCGTGAAGTCACCAACTGATCCCACTAGCTAAGCGCATATTCACTAAACTCAACAGACGCCATTCGCACCTTATTGATCTCGGAATAGTGCTGAAAATTGAAAACTTGTTCTACATTCTTCTCCCACTCCAAGTAGACATATGTATCGTTCTTCCCAATGAATGGTGGAATTTTGAACTTCATTCCTCCAATGTCGTCATTGTTTCTTTGTATGCCCTCTCGCACACGTCTATGTCTCCTTTGGCCTCCTTCAGATGAGTTTCCACTACGACTGTAGTAATCTTCAGCTGCTAAATCTCTCGGCATTCTTAATTATTCTCCTACTCCCATCGGTTGATTAGGCAAATTTTGTGGTTGCCTTTGTTGTGCTTCTGCTTGAACTTCGTCCAATCTTTCATAGACGACATTCATCTCAACCCTCATCATCCTCCGCATTTCTCCCAACAATGCTTCCATATGGATATTTTGAAGTCTCCCGGGTTGTTCTACTTCATGGTTGTTATTTTCTCCGTCAACCATATTAAAGAAACATGCAAAATGGACAAACTCATTAAAAATAAAAAGTTCCTCACAAGTGTTTACTCTCAAGTGTTTCACTCACAAGTGTTTACTCTCAACTCTCAAAGTATGTTCCAGTGACTCTCAAAGGTTCTAATATAACATAAACCAATCAAACCCAATGTGTTTTCCAAAGCATCCAAAACAGATTCAACTCAAAGAGATTCCAAAATGGACAAAAAGAAAGAGAAAAATAATATTGAAATAAATAGAACAAAATAGAATAAACTAGAACGGGTTCTTCTCCTCTTTTTTTTTTGACTAGAACGGGTTCTTCTCTCTTTTTTTTTTTTTTTTTTCTCGGTAGAACAGGTTCTTTTTTTTTTTGATAGAACGGGTTATTCTTTTTTTTTTTTTTTTTTATAAAACTAAATACAAAATTAAATAAATAAAGATGAAGATGGAAAGATAGAAGATGAAAGAAAGAAGATGATAGATAGAAAGAAGATATAAAGACAGAAAATTATGGAACGAAGGTGAAAGGTTAGAAGAAAGAATGATAGATTACCAAACTCAAGGGTGTGCTCTGATACCACTTGATATGATTTTTAAGGCTCTGATACCACTTGATATGATCCTCCCAAGGATTCGGCACCTTCGAGTTGGTTGATAGAGACACCTTGATTCTAAAGACAATGAGGCCTTAAGAATAAGGATGGTGGAATGAATGGTTGCACAAGAGTTGCGGAAAGACTCTTGATATTCCGGTTTGATCTTTCAGTCTCGCACCAAAAAAATCGGATCTCTCAGCCTCGCACCAAGGAGATCGGGGTTTTGACTATTGGAATCACACCAAGTAGTCGGTTTTGATTGTTGGAATCACACCAAACAATCGGTTTTGTTCACAAAGAACAGAAGAGAATCACTCTCAAGAAAAGAAAAGGTTTTATAAAAAATTTGGATTATTATTTCATTGATCTTAGATGAGTTTATATAGGAAAGAAAACTTGGTAACAAAGCCAAGTACTTATTATTCTTGAAGACTAAAAACATTAAAGATAGATAGTTGAACGAAGATTCAACTCTTGGTGCATGTATCCCTTCCCAATGTGACTCTTGAACTTATTTTCGTCACTCCTCTTGGACCACAAAATAAAGTGATTATTCTGCGCTTTCTTGGACTTGAATTATGTTCAAAGTGGGCTGGACTTGATAGGTTTCATCCCCAAAAGGTTTTCCCATGTTCTCTTTGGCCATAAGCTTTTGAATAAGACCATTTAGTGCATTCTTTAGCTGCTTAGCTTTTGCTCTAGTCATTGGTACTTCAGGTACAAACAATGGGTCCTCCGCAACAAGCTCCTCTGGTTCAAGCTCAGCTACATATTGCTCAGGTTCAAACTCATCCTCCTTAACTCCATCCATGATCACATTACACGCTAACACACAACAGTACATTAGAAGTTTGTTTTGTCGTTGGTTATTTAAGTGAGACATATTATAGGAAATTAAGGAACATACAAAAGATTACAAAGTTTATTTTTTATTAATGATCTCATGAATGTTACATCAATGTTACAAATATTTGATTTAATGCTATTATAAATGATGATCAATTCATGGAATCTGACCATCTGCAAGACATTCATCCCCGAACAACTCCACAATGTCCAACTCTCTGATCTTTGACTCACGATCATATCCATGCGCTGCACAACTTTATGACTAACACACGAGAGTATCACATATGGTTTCAGTTCTTTTGCCGCGTTTTTTTTTATTAATTTCTATCGCTAAATAAACTAACGACTCAAAATTCTAATCGTTGATCATTGCGACTATATCGCTGGATCCAACAACTGTCAACCGAATAATGTTTTGGTCGTACAAACGAACATGACCGTTCTGAACAACAAAAATGCATATTCCGAAAATCAAACCCCGAACCTAATATAAAACCTTTCAAACTTCTAATCACTGAGCCAGAAAATTTCCATGATTCTGATCTTTTAAATTTTAATATGACATAACTTTTGCATAAAAAAGTTTATGGGAACATGGCCCGAAATTCTGTTTTAGGCCAGGCTTGGTTATACTATACGAGAAAAAAGAAAGAAGAAGAAAAAGATAAACTCGCAACATCCACACGTATACACGCAAACACGTATGCAATAGTATATGTGTGTATATGGGACTTGGGATTGATAACAAAATGAGAAAAAAAAAAAAAAAAAAAAAAAGATAAACTTGCAACATCCACACCACACGTATACACGCAAACACGTATGTAATAATAGTATATGTTATACGTACAGAAGTACAGCGAAAATATATAATTTTTCCCCACAGGATCTAAACTAACATGGTTAATTACATGGGTATGAAAAATTTTGGGTTTAAAAGCCAATTATAATATTATTTTTAATTTAGGCTGTTTTGAATCGTTTTTTCGAAAAACAATGGTTGGTAAACAATCGCTGTAGTAAGAAATTTATGGGTTTAAAAGCCAATTATAATATTATTTTTAATTTAGGCTGTTTTGAATCGTTTTTTTTCGAAAACCCATTGTTGGTAAACAATGGCTGTAGTAAGAAATTTATGGATATGCACACCACTCATAGCGTATTACTAATCAATCTCTTAATCGTCCCAAAATCCTTTACGATTTTGATCAAGTTTTTTGGGTCAAAACTTCAATTTAATATTTTTATAGGAATTTGGTTAAACTTAAATTTTAAATAATCTTCATTTTTTTTTTGTTTTCAGTGAAATTGAAGCTAGTATACAAATGTTTAGGTTCATCCTCATATACTAGTAAAATTTTGTTTGGTTTTAAGTAAACACTAGGTTAGTACTCGCGTTACGCCGCAGGTTGTTTTTATATATATATTTTTGTATTTTTTGAAATAACATTTGTTTTTATGCTGTTTGGATCAAATATTATAATGAGAAATTTTTCAAAATGCCACATTTTAAGTTTTTTTCCCAAAAAATACAAAATTGTACGTGTTTCTTTCAAAAATACCACAACATCTTTTTCCAAAAATGCCACAAACACAAAAAACTGAAATTTTATTATGTAAAATTTATTTTTCTAGGTTTGGTTGACTAATTTAGATTTAAGGTATAGTGTTTAGAGTGTAGGATTTAATATTTACGATTTAGGGTTTAGTTTTGAATATAAAACTTAAGTTTAATTTTGTGGTATTTTTGAAAAAAAAACTCATTTTAGTGATTTTTTTGGAAAATAAAACTAAAAGTGGTAATTTTGGAAAAATCATATTTTAGTTGTATTTATGAGAATTGCCCTATTATAATTAATAAAAAAAATTTATCATTGTCAATGGTGTTTTTTTGTTTTTGTATTTTAGTTATTATTTGTTGCATCATTTTATTTTTTTGTTATTTTAATCAAACAATTTTTCTTTTCATCTAACTAACTTGGGATTTAAGTACCCAATTTCTTTTTTACAAAATTTAAAGAACAAACAAAAAAAAAGATCAGTAAATACCAGAAAAAGACAATGAACTGAGCCCGTAGATAATTTTGTTATAAAATCGAATTGTTTTGTTAAACTGAGAAGCTTCTTTCTCTTAACTCTCTCTTTCTTTCGGAGTGAGAGAAAGCTCTGTTTCGTTTCTTTTGTTTTTCTAATTAACATCAGGGATCTTCTGACAGTATGTGTGTTTAAATATTTTTCATAATTTTTGTCAAAAAAATAAAATGGAACAAATTATATATAAAAAAAGAGAACATGGATAAAAAAATCTTGACAATACAAATCAATCGATTATAGTAGTATGGAATTCAATAACCTATGCCATATTACAGTCAAACAATTATCATATTACCAATAGCCTATAGCCAATAAAAGATGTGTAAGTTTGATAGTTTTTTTTTCTTTTTGTGTTTGATTGTTAGTGTGATAAATTCAGTAGAACTGTAGAAGTAACTACATATTTCAAGTTTCTTTATTGAAGTAACTACATATTTTGTGTTTTATACTTGAAGTAACTACAGATTTTGTGTTTGATACATATCTTATCACACTGTAGAAGTAACTACATATTTTGTGTTTGATACTTGAAGTATTATGTAGATAAGCTATATATCTTCCTATTTCTTTATATTACCCTTACACTTAACTTGTGGAGATTTATCTTGTACTTTACTCATGGTCTTATGGGTCTGAACTATGATCATTGTGGAGATCGCCCCTCTCTATCTTGCAGAGTTTCTAGAAGATTCGGCGAATAACCTCGGATTAAATCACTCTTCTCAAATCCTTGCTCCAGCTTTGCCTCTTCCCTCCACGGAGTCAACTTGCAACAACTACAAGGTTTATAAACTCTCATTAACAAAGACTTAATTATTGCATTAACAAACAATTACAACAAATTCAGAAACACTAAAAAGGTATATCACAAGAAAATCTGTAGGTTATTGTGATCTATCACAAACGGTTATTGTAATGTATATTGTTGAAACTTAAAAGGGTTTTTGAAACTAAAGTTGTAGATACACTAAGCTAAAGTTGCAGAGACATTCTAGATGCTTTAGAGTTTTTAAAAGTCTTGCATTTGTTCTCATCGATCAACAAAGCTTCACTTCTTCTTTAGACAATCCATCTTTCAAAATCGCACAAGTCTTCTCCAGCAAAGTTCTAGCTTCTTTCAAACACAAATAAGTAAACAGAGAGATAATATATCACATTGGTAAAGTCACAACAGAAGTGAAGTCACCAATCTTAAGAAGAAGAAACTAACCACCATGAAAGAGAAAAAACATGAGCAAGCTTCAAAGCAAAGACGCGTGAAGGAGAAGAGCAACCAAAAAACCGAAGCCACTTGAAGAGACTTCTTGACTCTTCTCTTCACCAACATTCATAGTAATTTCAAGTTTCAAACATATAGCTTATCTCAAAAATTCATCTCAAATTCACACATTTACAGCTTTGAAATCTTCCACAATCCCTCAAATTAAGAGACATAAAAGAACAGAATTTTGTTAACTGGAAACATAAGTAGAAGAAACAAAAAAAGTAGAAGAATCAAAAACAATCACTGAACGCTTATGCGATCGTCGGAATTGTAATGAATAAGAGTTTTAGTTGAGATGCGCAGAAGATAAACAATTTTGTTAGGTTGAAATTCTGAAATCGATTGATGAAGAGAAGAAAATTATGTGTCCACTATGACAATTTGTAAGCTGATTTGTATTATTTTTTTTAATTTAATTGGTCAATGATTTTAACTGATGTGTCAATAGGAGTTTCAAAATTGAGGTTGATGTGTCATGCTATGGTGAGAAACATTGTAGTTTTATTGTATTGATTTAATGCCTTTAATGCACTATAAACAATTCACTACTTTATAATATCAGGCTCAGAGACTATTTCTTCTTACCCTCACAAATTCACAAACTCTATAAATATGGATTTTATTATCGCAAGGTAAACCCAACACGAACTTAACTCACATGTATAGTAGCTTCAAATCAATAGACATATGCATTCTTTTTGAATTTTTGACATTGTGATTCATCTTTTTCTTTCGTGGACTGCATGATGGCTGAGATGATGAAGGTTTTGCACTTGGTGGTGCTCCATGAGCCCAAAGGAGATGGTAATTGGGAGAATTCGTTTTGGTATACGCGTCCTATATTGCAGAGTACTCTACAGCTTATGGGATGCAAGGCTCGTCACATCTTTAAGGTGATCCATATTATGCATTTTTATACTGTCTCCATCGTTTATTTTTGTCAGTTGGTGGTTTTGATAGTGTTTCAGGTTTTTTTTTTTATGGAGAAATCATACAAGATTGCGAAAGTAGTCGAATCATGTTTTATAACTCGCACCACTGAGCTTGGATCAATGATGTGTTGCGAAAGTAATCTTACATTTGTTGCTTACTGTCTCGTATTAAATGTTTTATTCTTGCCTGAGACTCTTTTCCATCTCCATTTTCGGAATATTCTATACCATCTCTATCTCTATTCTCTTTGACCAAAAAAAACAAAAAAAAAAAAAAATCTGATCTCTATTTTTTAAATCCTCTGAGAATTATTTGCCTATCTTATTTATGTGTAGATTGTCAACGCATTTCAAAATATTTCTAGTATATGGAAAGCACTAAGGACAAGTCTTTCCTTCAACCCATAGATTTTAAGATTAGAGGGGTTCTGTGTTCCTGAACACACACACATGTACACACACACACAAAAAGTCAATATTGTTGAGTTCATGTTATCGTTCTTTGCTAGCTTGGGTTATATTTGTCTACATTTGATTAAAATCTTTTGGTTGCCTTGAACAATCGCATTAATCCAACTATATGTAAAACTTAATATGAGCTTCTTTACAATGTATTGGCCATCATTATGCCCATCAGCCTTTTTTTGCTTTTGACAAGGAGTTTATGCCTAAACTAGGACAGGAGAAAATTCCATTTGATTCACTATTTCACTTTGATTTGTGATATGTTTCGGGTTGAACTGAAAAATCCAGATATCGATGATCACGAAACAAATCAAAGCACAAATACACTGGTTTTTATTTTGGGATTAAATATGTATATTAAGTGTTCCTTTACGTATTCCCAATAAATTGTTTTTTGGTCTTCTCTTATATCTTGCAGATCAGCTGCAGGGTTTTTGAGTTAATAAGGAGTAGTTAATCTGATGCTGACGCAGTGGAAGGTGATGATGATGTTGACAAGAGTAAATGTAACTCATATGAGATGTACAAAAGACGAACAACTGTTGTTGTTACACGAGAAATATTCTTAGATGTTGTGTGTGATACCCTGGATGTATATAAGTACGTAGGTCGCGACCAAAGGGCAGATTTGAGTCTGGCATGCAGGTATGTTTCTTAGCTAACTTTATTCTCAAAAATTTGATGGGAAGATCCGAAGATATAGAATTTTTATATGTATGTTATGTTAATATTCTTTAGACCTTGTATGGACGACTGTATTTGCAATACATGCGGATCTTGCCATGAATTGTAGTTTTCATACATCTATACGTTGTCCAAAACTCTTATTATCACTCTCAGAATCCGATAAAAGAAAGAATTTGTGACTGTCCTGCTATGTGGCACCAGTGGCTGTGGTAAATCTACATTGTCCGTGTTGCTGGTAATCCCCTCGTTTTATATGCTTTAGACTAACAATAAGAAGCTCTTCTCAATTCCTAAAACTCTCAAAAGTTTCCTTTTTTGGCTTAATTGATTTTTCAAAAGCAAAAGATTTAATGAAAAGATCCTACTTGCATAAGGACAAGTAAAACACTATTGTAAAAGAAAAGGAAATAGGCTCAACACATGATAACTTGTCGAACACAAAAAGACAATAGATGCGCTGCTCACCAACCATTATGAACTAACTAACTCTTCTACCATATGGTACAATATGTTCCCACTCAAGGTAGCTGGTTGGGGATTACGATTGTGGTATCAACTGACTCTATAAGGCATATGATGAGGAGCTTTGTTGATGAGAAGCAGAATGTTGGAAGAAAATTCTTTTAGAAGTGATGGAGAAAGTGTTTTGAGTATTTGAGAGAGTAGTTTAGAAATAAAGCTTTTATTACTTTGATTTTAACTTGGAACAACTTCACAACATCTTGGTTACAAATGAGAGTAGGAGGAGGTATTTCTAGCCTCCATATTACAAAATATCTAGAATATTTTAATCCTTAATCTAGATTATTCTATCAAAATATCTAGATAATAATACTATAATTATCTAGATAATTCTAATTAAATATCTAGATTTTTTTTATGTTTAAGGAGGTGATACATTTTTCTAGAACTTCTAGATATTTTTTTAAGGAGGTGGAGATCTTGATATTTCTAGAGAAAACTTTAGAACTTTGATTTAATTAATCTTGATTAAAAATCAAGTTTAACTCTCAACACCCCCTCTTAAACTTGATTTTGCCACTCCAAGTAAGCTCCTCATCTTGATAAAGTCTTCACGTTTGAGAGGCTTGGTGAAAATATTGGCTACTTGATCATTTGTCTTCACATACTCCAATTGCACATCCTTCTTGTTAACACACTCTCTAATGTAATGATAGTGTGTGTCAATGTGCTTACTTCGATCATGGAAGACTGGGTTCTTTGCCAAAGCTATTGCTGACTTGTTATCCACAAAGATCTTTGTTGGCTCTTCTTGTGGCAAGTTTAACTCCTTAAGAAGATTTCTTAACCAAATAGCATGGCACACACATGAAGTAACCGCCACATACTCCACTTCACAAGTGGAAAGCGTGACAATTGGTTGCTTCTTCGACATCCACGTGAAAGCCGTATCTCCAATGTAGAACACAAAACCACTTGTGCTTTTTCGATCATCTACGTGTCCACTCCAATCGCTATCGCTATATCCAACAAGCTTATAATCATTTGAAATAGAATAGTGCAAACCAAAGTTCATGGTACCTTTGATATAGCGAAGAATCCTCTTTGCCGCCTTAAAATGAGTTGTTGTTGGATGTTCCATGTAGCGACTAACAACTCCAACCGCATATAAGATATCAGGTCTTGTGCATGTTAAGTATCGTAAGCTTCCAACTAAGCTCTTAAATAGTGTTGGATCCACTCCTTCTCCTTCCTCGATTTTTGATAACTTGATTCCACATTCCATTAGTGTGCTCACCGGGTTTGAGTCTTCCATATTAAACTTTTTAAGTACCTCCTTAGCATATCCTTCTTGAGTAATGAAAATTCCATTTTCTTCTTGTCTTACTTCGATTCCGAGGTAGTAAGACATCAATCCAATATCTGTCATCTCGAACTCCTTCGTCATCTCATTCTTGAATTTGTCGAACATGCTTGGATTGTTACCCGTGAATATCAAGTCATCTACATACAAGCACAAAATCAATATATCGCCATTTCGAATTTTGATATAAAGTGCATGCTCATATGGACACTTGATGAAGTCTTTCTCGTTGAAATACTTGTCGATCCGTGTATTCCAAGCTCTCGGGGCTTGTTTTAACCCATAAAGTGCCTTCTTTAACCCCAAAACTTTGTCTTCTTCTCCTTTAACTATGTAGCCTTGAGGTTGCTCAATGTTAACTTCTTCTTCAAGGTCTCCATTTAAGAAGGCTGACTTGACATCCATTTGATGTATCTTCCACTTGTTTTGAGTCGCCAATGAAATAATTAGTCGAACAGTTTCAAGACGAGCAACAAGAGCAAACACTTCATCGTAGTCGACTCCAAGTCTTTGGCTATATCCTTTAGCCACCAATCTTGCCTTGTATCTTTCAACTTCCCCTTTCGAATTTTTCTTTGCTTTGTACACCCACTTCACATCGATCGCATTGTGTCCATTTGGAAGTGAAGCTAACTCCCATGTATCATTTTTTTGTATAGCCTTTATCTCTTCATCCATGGCATTTCTCCAAGTCTTTTTTCAATAGCTTCTTGGAAGTTCAAGGGCTCGCACTCCACAAATAAACAAAATAAGGTAAGGTTGTCTTGATTATCGGTTACCTCGTAAAGCTCTTGTAGACTTCTAAAGCGTGGAGTCCTTTCGCTAGAACTTTCTTCTCCTTGAGAACTCGTTGGTGAAGTTGGTGGTGTAGTAGGCTCTTCTCTTGGTGGCTTTGGGTCATCTTCTTCAAAGTGTGGAAAGAAGTTATAATCTTCATCATTTGACTTCCATTCCCATTCTCCTTCTTCGTCGAACACGACATTTCGACTTATAATAGTCTTCCATGTATCGGGATTGTAAAGCTTGTAGCCTTTCGAGTTGTTGTCATAACCAATGAAGATGTACTTCTCACTTTTGTCATCTAGTTTGCTCGCTTCTCATCTGGTACATGAGCATGAGCTATGCTTCCAAAGACTCTTAAATGAGAAACACCGGGCTTTCTTCCGCTCCAAGCTTCTTTTGGTGTCTTACCCGAGACACTTCTTGTTGGAGATCGGTTTAATAAATACACCGCACATGCGACAGCTTCCGCCCATATCTCCTTCGGTAGTATTTTACTCTTAAGCATGCTCCTCGCCATCTCAAGAATTGTTCTATTCTTCCTTTCTGCTACTCCATTTTGTTGAGGAGATCTAGGCACCGTTAGTTGTCTTCGAATGCCATTATCTTCACAATACTTATGAAACTCCTTGGATGTGAACTCTCCTCCACGGTCAGATCTCATAGCTATGATCACAAGACCACTTTCCTTCTCAACATGGGCTTTAAATTTTTTAAAGTTCTCGAACACCTCGGATTTTTCTTTCAAGAAATACACCCATGTTTTTCTTGAAAAATCATCAATAAAGAGAAGGAAGTAGTTACTTTTACCAAGTGATTTTGGCTTGATTGGACCGCACACATCCGTGTGTATTAACTCCAATGGCTTTTGAGCTCTTGTGCTTGACTCCTTTGGAAAACTCATTTTGAATTGTTTTCCAAGTAGACATCCTTCACACACCTGATTTGGATGATTGATCCAAGGTAGCCCCCTCACCATTTCTTTCTTAGAAAGTAACTCCAAACCTCCAAAATTTAGATGTCCGTATCGAAGATGCCATAGCCAAGACTCCTCTTTGTAGCACATCTTGAGACATTGTGCGATATCATTTTGAATGTTAAGAACAAACATTCTATTTTTAGACATCGGCACTTTAGTAATGAGATTACTTGTTTGGTCTCTTATAGAAAGGTTATTATCTTTTAATCGAATATCATAACCTTTCTCTAAGAGTTGCCCAAGACTCAAGATGTTTGTCTTCATGGTTGGAATATAGTAAACGTTGGAAATAAATTGATGATCTCCATTCTTCAATCGAATGAGAATGTTTCCTTTTCCTTGTTCCTCCATCTTCGATTCATATCCTAAAGAGACGTTTCCTTTCACTGACTCATCAAGCTCCACGAACATGTGATTGCTTGCACCACTGTCGAGGTACCATTTATTATTTTCTTCTCGTTCATCCTTCTTGTAATTAGCCATTAATAACATGTCTTCTTGTTGAATTTTTTCTTCAACGTATTTGGCCTTCTCCTCGACTCTCTTGTTACTAGGAGCTTTACATTCAGAAGCGTAATGTCCAAACATTCCACAATTGTAGCATTTTACACTTGATTTATTGTACCTTGAATTTGAGCTTCCTCTCCCACGACCTCTTGATGAGCTTTCTCCTCTTTGACTTGTGTTGTCTTCATATGGCCTCCAACCACGTCCATTTCCATATCCACGGCCTTGACCTCGTCCTCGTACTTGACCACCACCTCTTATTTGATAACTTTGCCCAATTTCTTCTTTAATGTTATTAATTTGCATTTTTAGTACTTGTTCGGCAATGTCTTCTTTCTTCTTCTTCTTTTCTTCATAAGCTTGTAATGAACCAAGAAGTTGCTCCATTGTCATGGCCTCCAAATCTTTTGTCTCTTCAATAACGGTAACGATATGCTCAAATTTTGAGTCTAATGATCTAAGAACCTTCTCCATAATTCTCACATCAACTAGCTTCTCACCGTTTCTTTTGAGATTATTAGTAACCACCAAAACTCTTGAAAAATAATCTGAGACGAGTTCACCTTCCTTCATTTGTAAAGCTTCAAATTCTCCTCTTAGAGTTTGAAGACGCACCTTCTTGACTTGATCAACACCCTTGTAAGATGTTCGAAGCTTCTCCCATGCTTCTTTGGCCGACGTAGCTCCAACGACCTTCTCAAATGTGTCTTCATCTAATCCTTGATAGAATAGACAGAGAGCCTTCTTGTCTCTCTTTCTTGAGTCTCTCAAACTATCCTTTTGGGTTTGAGAGAGACTACCTTCATTCTCTGGTTCAATGTAACCTTTCTCGACTATCTCCCACACATCATGTGCTCCTAGGATAGCAATCATTCGTAAACTCCAATTGCCATAGTTGTTCTTTGTGAGCACTGGGACTTGGAAGGGAACACCATTAGTTGCCATCTTTAGGATCTTCAAGCTCTGATACCACTTTGTTGGAAGTAAATTCTTTTAGAAGTGATGGAGAAAGTGTTTTGAATATTTGAGAGAGTATTTTAGAAATAAAGCTTTTATTACTTTGATTTTAACTTGGAACAACTTCACAACATCTTGGTTACAAATGAGAGTAGGAGGAGGTATTTCTAGCCTCCATATTACAAAATATCTAGAATATTTTAATCCTTAATCTAGATTATTCTATCAAAATATCTCGATTATAATACTATAATTATCTAGATAATTCTAATTAAATATCTAAATTTTTTTATGTTTAAGGAGGTGATACATTTTTCTAGAACTTCTAGATATTTTTTTAAGGAGGTGGAGATCTTGATATTTCTAGAGAAAACTCTAGAACTTGAATTTAATTAATCTTGATTAAAAATCAAGTTTAACTCTCAACACAGAATCCTTTGTTGTGGGATTCAACGTACCATGCTGGAGAGTACCTTGACCTTGTCGCAGTTGCTGAGTCAAAATCCAAAAGAAGAGCGAAGAAGTTGAATGGCTCTCGAGGTCTAAACTCAAGCCCCACTGACTTGTTAAGTCATAAGGAAATGGTTATAGAAGGATATAATGCACAAAGTGAGATGGTGATTGACAGTCTGGATAGGCTCATTACCACATGGGAAGAGAGGAAAGAGTCAGTAGTCGTTGAAGGAGTCCACTTAAGCCTTAACTTTGTGGTAATTAGTTTTATGTGTCTTATCATTAGTCTTTGTAATCTTACTTTTTCTTTATTTTCATTTTTGTAGATGGGACTGATGAAAAAGCACCCTTCGATTGTTCCCTTTATGGTATACATCGCTAACGAGGAGAAGCACTTTGAACGGTTTGCAGTCCGAGCCAAGTACATGACATTGGACCCAGCAAAGAATAAGTATGCAAAATATATACGTAACATTATAACAATACAAAAATATCTTTGTAAACGAGCTGACAAACATTTAGTCCCAAAGATAAACAACACAAACGTGGATAAGAGCGTGGCTATAATTCACGCGACAGTCTTCAGTTGCATGCGTAGACGCAGAACAGGGGAAAAACTTTATGACACAACCACAAACACTGTTATCAATCATTTACGAAAGAATCAATCCTCATAAGAAAAACATATAAGAATTGATCCTCATAAGAATAACATATAAATAACTAAAAATTAATTACAATAAAACAAAGTTGAAGTAATGGTGATGTTAAAAAAAAAAAAAAGTAATGGTGATGTTTTTGATGAAATAATTTTGTTTACAGAGAAAATATGACATAGTCTATTTGTTTATATACACAGAAATGAGTTTTTACAATTCTTTCTCTTTTAGGATTGAGTCATAATTTTGGTATTATATTAAATGTTATATTTTTCTTGTAATTACTTTTCTTTATTTTTAAAATTCTGTTTATGATATATAAGATTATAATTATCTTTTAGTAGTTCTAAAAATTAATTTTTTTGTTTATATGTATAGTGTTATATTTTTCTTATAATGATATTTTTATATATTTTTAAAAAAAAAGTTAAAGCAAAATTTTGTTTATATACATATTAGGTTTATCTTTTTCTATTTTTTAAAATTTTAAAATTGATTATTTTTAATTATCTTTTAATATTTTTTAAAAACTAAAACTGTTTTTTTTTGTTTGACGCATAGCAAAATCTACTATGTTATGTTTTACTTCTCCAATTTTGAAGTGTCAAAATTGTTGTAGTAATATGTCTTCAATGTTGAACATCAAAACTTGTCTATGCCTACATCTCATAAATTGGAGATTATAATCCTAGAGTATTGTGTTTAGAGAGTACACGAAAGCGAGGTTGGAATCTATAGCAGTTTTGGAATTTATAAGGTTGCAATTATAAATTTCTCTATAATTTTTGTTTGTTCTTGAATCATAGTGCCATTAGTAATAGAAAATATTTTTATCAATATAAAAATAATATCCGATTGAATAAAGATGATTTAATTTAAAAGAAGAGATACTTTGAGAAGTGTTGGATCAGTCGATGAGGAATCGATAAGGTCAGATTACGAGTACAATGGTTCGTGAAAGGAAGACAAGAGTTACATACCAGAAAAGAACGACAATAAAAAACGAGGCTACAAAGCCCAACAAAGACTAGATACAATATAAATGCTCTCCATTTTTTCCTCATGGTAGTGAATTAACTAAATCTTTTGAACTTGCGAGTAAAGTATCAATTACAAAATCGTAGTAGCCAACTCAGATAAAACATACTAACACATTCACTTGGTATTCCGGCTATTGGGAAATATGGTTCAAAATGATCATAGATGACCAGATTTTGGCTAACCAGACTGATCCAGTTCTCTTGAGTGCCCCATGACCTCTTAGTAGATTTAGGAGTTAACGTTTCTAATCAGATAAGATATAAAGTTCAATCGATTAATTTCTATTTGTTTGGTCCTTGTACCCATTATTATATTGTCAGCGTATACCGTATTTAACATAACAAGTTAATTAGCAAATAGACGAAGTTGGTAATCTTATTGTTGTCATATACTTTTATACTTAAATTTGAAAATATGAGCGATTAGAAAAGAAGAGAAACAGCGTCAGCTTGAGACCGGAAGAGATCGATATCTCAACTACTTGGTTTTGAAAAGTAGGAGATGATAATGATGAATGATCTGTACGGTCTGTTGAATAATAAAGTATAGGATCGGTAGATATGACTATATAATAGGACCAAGTGGTTATCTTATTTTTGTATAGATAATTTGATATGAACTAACTTGTCCCGCTTATCTTACGCGTTTCGAAGTCAACAAACGTGCCTTGATTGATCCACTTATCGCGTTGTCCGTATAAACTCCTTTGTTTATTAAAGCCACGGAGCCCGCATAAAGGTTTTATATAATTGAGTCAGAAGAGGAAAAAAAGAAGGTTTTTTACTTAGTTTGGATCTTGCTTTTGTTATGAATATATAATGCTTTAGAAAATTGGGGGGTGGGGGGGAAACAATGAACTTCTTTCTGAGTAAACCAAAGGTCAAAAAACACGAAAACATGGATTAGATCTAGGTTTTGAATGAAGGCTTCCGGCGAGATTGGGAGACGGAGAGAGGGTCTCTTGCGTTTTCCGTTGGGTGAGAGTATTCAGGGTCAGATCGGAAGTCTATCCCTGAATTTTACAGGGTTCCTTTATTTGGTAATCGAGCCCGATTTGAAGAAAAGGATCCCGGTGCATTCGGATCTTAATAATTGGTTTGGGCTTGATCTGAGGAATCATATTTGGGTTAATGGATGGATTTGTATCAAGTTTGTGGGAATGATTGTGGAATCTGTTTGGGATCTGCTGGTATTTATTAGGGTGATTTCGATCGTGGTGTGTGTTAAGTTTATGATCCGATGTTGTCCTAGTTATGGAAGGTGCTGGCCTCATATTTCGTGGTTCATGGGTATTGGGTTTGATACTGTTTTGATTTTAGTGTATAGTTTTGGAATCCTGTTGATTGGCATATCCCCTATGTCACGTTGTAGTATCACGATGGGTATCAGGGTATTTAGTTGGCGTTTGGAGTTCCGTGGTTTCATCTGTGTTTCATTTCTTCATATTTTGTGTTGTTCCGTCTGGTGTGGTGGGTGGTGTGTTTTAGTGGATCGTGTTTGGTTGCTGAGTGTTGTGTTTTGGTTTATGGCTCAATCATCGTTTCTCAAGGGGAAGGCTCCTCTGGTGCGTACAGAAACTGTGAAAATATCCAACTCAGTTTTGGCTCAGCGGATTCAGAAGTTTTCACTAACTCTTATAGGGAGGTTGATGAATCCTGCGATTCAAAGGATGAAGTCCTTAATTTCCACTTTGCCTAAGATTTGGAAGCTTAAAGACAAGGTGGTGGGAGCTGATCTCGGTCAAGGGACATTTCAGTTCAATTTCGCTAATGAGAGTGATTTGCAAGGGGTCTTACAAAATGGTCCATACCATTTTGATGGTTGGATGATCTCTTTGGTTAAGTGGGAGCCAGTCATTTCTTCAACCTATCCTTCTGCCATCAATTTTTGGGTGAAAGTTGCTGGTATCCCTATGCATCTTTGGGAGGTTACTACTTTAGAGGCTATTGGAAAAAAACTTGGCATCATTCGAGAGATTGATGAGGAGACAGGTAGTGTTTTTGTGACTGTTAATGGCTTCAACCCTCTTCTCTTCAAGTTGGTTGTGCCATTTGAAAGTGGCGATGAGGTGATAGTTACTCTAGAGTATGAGAAACTTAACGGTGTTTGTGATAACTGCTATCGGCTCACTCATGAGGAGAGAGATTGCCCATTTCTCAACAAGGCTGTCGAGAGCAAGGGGGTTGAGTTTCAAGCTGAGAAACGAGGAGCTCAGTGACATCAAGGTATGGTGCAACAAGGAGTGTTTCACAATGATGGTGGTTGGGAGAAGCCAAGGAAATATGTTAAGAGAGCTTTAGATTTTCAAGCTCATGTTCCTTCTGTTGGGGTGGAGAATTCCAGTTCCTATCATCAGAATCGACACCATGGCTCTGTCTGGGATCAAAAACGTTCACATGGTGCTGGTGCGATGGTTTTGGGTGGCAAGCGTGGGGTTCAGGTTGGTTCTGGGGAGCAGTTGGGGCAGGCTCTTTCTTTTCCACTTAACCGAAAGGGGTCAGGATCAGCTTGGCCTAAGCCTTTATATAAAGCTAAATCTGGTCAGAAGGATCAGCGGATGCAGGAGGTTCTTGGTGAGGATTCGGCTGCTATTGGTTTAGTTGATTCTCAACGTGATACTGTGATGGAGAGTTCTTCTCAGTATGGGGCTGGTGAGGAGTTGGTAGGATCGGACTTTAACGAAGCCACTGATGATCTTTTAGAGGAGGGTGAATCTCCAAATGGTAATTACCAAGAGGAGGGTGAGGTTGCGATTGGACAGGGTAACAACCTTGAAGAGGGTTTAGGATCGGGTTCTACTGATCCAACCGAGGATGATCTGAAAGGTATTCCTATTCCCTCTCTCCCGATTGCTTTGGATGTGAGTGTTGTAAGTTCTGCATTGCGAGAAGTTACATTAGGTCGAAAGAAGGATGTGGCTTTACGGTTCTCTAGTTTCCGGTCTAAGAAATCTGTAAAAAATTCTGGTTTGTCTTTAGCATCTCCCGGCAAACGTTTGCTTGCTAAAGCTTTATCTAAACCTGCAGGTGATGGTCATAAAAAGAGAGGGAAAGGGATACAACGGTCTAAGGCTACGGATGGCAAACCTGCTGGTGGTGGTCGACCAGTGAAGAAGGGGATGGTGGCTCTCCCGAAACCACCGGCTCATACGTGAAAATTTTAAGTTGGAACTGTCAGGGTATTGGGGCAGACCTGACAAAGAGCTATTTGGGAGACTTGTGGAAGAAGTATCATCCAGATAATTTATTTTTATCAGAAACAAAAAAAATATTATTCTTATTTACAAAAGTTTCAGTCTAAGTTTGGATATGATAAGTTGTACTCTGTTGACCCTTGCGGTTCCAATAGTGGTTTGGCTGTTTTTTATATGGATGCAATAAAACTTTCAATTTTATTTGATTGTAACCGTTTAATTGATGCACAAGCCTATTTTGGACAACAATTGGTTTTATTATCCTTTGTTTATGGGGATCATGTTACTCAACATAGACAGAAAGTTTGGGACAAATTAGTTGATATCGGTTCTTTTCGAATTGATCCATGGTTTATGATCGGTGATTTTAATGAACTTGTTGGGAATCATGAGAAATCAGGTGGCGCTTCCCGACCAGCCTATTCTTTTGTACCCTTTAGTTCTTTGATTCGACATTGTGGTATGTTAGAGTTCCCCTGCTATGGTGAGCAACTCTCGTGGCTAGGTAATAGACGGAATAATCAAGTTGTTCGTTGTCTCTTAGATCGATCTTTAGGTAATGAGGATTGGCATTGCTTCTTTCCTCATTCAAGGGTTGACTATTTAGAAATGATTGGATCTGATCATTGTCATATTCTGGCAACTTGCTTTAAAACGGCCTTAAGGAGGCGTCGACAGTTTCGTTTTGATAAGCAATGGTTGGGAAGAGATGGCTTGTCGGATGCGGTGGAGTCTGGATGGAATCGCACCAGAAACTTTCGGATACCGGTTTTTGTGGATAAACTTAAGAACTGCCAAAATTCGATTTCGTGGTGGTGAAAAAATAGGGTTTTTACTGGGCATACGGTTATTTCCAATTTGAAGGCGGCCTTATAGGAGGCAAAGATGGATGATTTGATTTCGCAAGCAGAAATTTGTAACATCGAAAGGAAACTCAAGGAGGCTTATCGAGATGAGGAAGTATATTGGCAGCAGAAAACGTAGGAAGTTTTGGCTACGGGTTGGCGATAAAAACACAAAGTATTTTCACGCTTCCACGAAACAACGACGAGTCAGAAATAGGATTACTGGGTTATATGGTCTTGATGACACCTAGACTGAGTCAGAATCGGGTATGGAGGATATAGCAACAAATTACTTTGCGGATATGTTTAAACGGTCTGACGTGCGGGGTGTCTCGCAGATGCTCCAGGAAATTCCTCAGCTAATCACGGCTAACATGAATAGGATTCTGATCAGGGAGATCACATAATCAGAGGTTCGCAAAGCTTTGTTTGCTATGCATCCTGAGAAGACATCAGGACCTGACGGGATGACGGCTTTGTTCTTTCAGAGGTTATGGTCCACTCTTAAAGGAGATCTCGTGGATTTGGTGAAGGAATTTTTTTGCACATATCGTTTCTATCCACGGTTAAATGAAACGAATATTTGTCTCATTCCTAAAACGGAATGAGTCCAACGGATGTCGGAGTTTAGGCCGATTAGCCTTTGTAATGTGTGTTATAAGATTATCTCTAAAATTATGTGTTTTCGGCTCAAGCGGGTTCTCCCATTCCTTGTTTCAGAAACACAATCGGCTTTTGTTTCTGGACGTTTAATCACTAAAATATACTGGTGGCCCAGGAGATGTTTCATGGTTTAAATACCAATCCTCAATGTAAATCGGAGTTTTTGGCTTTCAAGACAGACATGAGTAAGGCATATGATCGTGTAGAGTGGGATTTTTTGGAAGCAGTTATGGTTAAGCTGGGTTTTGATAGGAAATGGGTTTCCTGGATTATGTGGTGTGTTTCTTCCGTTTCGTATCAAGTCATTTTAAATGGTCAGCCTAAAGGCTTTATTAAGCCACAAAGGGGTCTTCGTCAAAGGGATCCTTTATCTCCTTATTCGTTTATTTTATGTACGGAGGTCTTAATTGCCAATATTAAGAAGGCTGAAAGAGAACAAAGGATTTCGGGTATCAAGCTAGCTCGAGATTGTCCCACTATCTCACATTTGTTGTTTGCTGATGATAGTTTGTTCTTCTGTAAGGCAGAGGCAGCTGAATGTTCTACGGTATTGGGAATTAATGAAGATTGCAGGAAAGCGTCTGGGCAGGAGGATAACTTAGAGAAATCATCCATCATGTTTGGTAAAAAAGTTTCCCCCGAAATAAGGACTCAATTGAAATCGGTAATGGGAATCTCCAAAGAAGGTGGTATGGGTTTGTATTTGGGTATCCCGGAAAATCTCCAGGGTTCAAGAACTAAGGTTTTTTAAATACATTAATGACCGTTTGGATGATTGCGTGAATGGTTGGTCTGCAAAATATTTATCGAAAGGTGGGAAGGAAGTTATGATTAAATCGGTAGCGTTGGCTCTCCCAACCCATGTTATGTCTTGTTATAAGTTGCCAAAGGAGCTAACGTCTAACTTAACGAGTGCTATCTCAAATTTTTGGTGGAAGTCTAACGATAAGGCCCTTGTTTGCACTGGGTTGCTTGGGATAAGATGTGTAAAGATAAATGTGACGGCGTCTTGGGGTTTCGTGCTTTGGAACAGTTCAATGATGCTATGTTGGCTAAGCAGTATTGGCGGTTAATTCACTACCCAACGTCTCTGATGGCTCGGGTTTTGCGAGGTAGGTATTTTCAGAATAAACATCCTTTACAGACCAAGAAGCCTTATTCCCCCTCGTTTGCTTGGCGGAGTATTTTTTCAACTAAAGGATTGGTGGAATATGGATCACGATGGGCGATAGGTTCGGGTTGTAATATCTCGGTGTGGCGAGATCAGTGGATTCCAGAAAATCAACCGAGACCAGCTAATGGTCGAGGAGCACAGTTACATCCCAATTTAATGGTCAACCATTTATTTAATCCAATTATGAAAGAGTGTCATTTGCCAATCCTAGAGGAGTTCATGGATCCCCTAGATATTCAGGTCATTTTATCTATGGAGATCAGTAAATCCTTTAAACCGGATAAACTGATTTGGCATTTCACTAAATCAGTAAAGTATTCGGTTAAATCCGGTTATTGGCTCGCACGTGAGTTAGTTAATGAGGTCGAGTATGGACCGACGTGTACGGCTCTTCGGGCCCAGGCTTGGAAACTTGAAGTTCCTCCAAATATTCAACATTTTTTCTGGCAGATTGCCTCCGGTTCCCTCCCTGTGTTGGAACGCCTTCATCATCGGGGAGCCCAGTGTGATCCTTTATGTAAACGATGTGGTTTGGCGGTAGAAACTATCAATCATGCACTTTTTGAGTGTCCCCGTTCTCGTCGGATCTGGGCTTTGTCCCCGCTCGACTTAAGCGTTGATGGTTTTCCATATGGTTCTATTTTTCCCAACTTAGATTTCCTATATTGGCGGGCGTCGTCCCAGTCGGTGACCACGGATATAAGTTTCCGTTTTCCTTGGATTGTCTGGTGTATCTGGAAAGATAGAAATAAAAAAAGTTTTTCAGGGTATAGAGGCAGAGCCAGCTGATATTATCACTCAGGCGACTATGGATAAGTTGTTATGGGAGGAGGCTAAGTCCTTCACTTCGGTTCCTTTAGATCTTTTACCCTTGGAGATTCAGCTGCCTGGTCCCCGGTGTCATGTCGATGGATCTTGGAAGGCTTCAGATCCTTTGGAAGGGTTAGGTTGGTGGTTATGTAATAATGAAGATAGAACGTTATTAATGGGAGCACGAAGTCAGCGACGCGGACCATCACTTCTACATTCGGAGCTTCAGGCGTTGATTTGGGCGATGGCATCCATATTAGCGACGAGCACTCAATGTCAGAGTTTCGAGACGGATTGTGCTGAATTAGTGGCGATGGTGCAGTTCCCTGATGATTGGCCTGCTTTTTCTAATCTGTTGGATGAGTTTAGCTCACTTCGCTCATCATTTCCATCCTTTTTGCTTTTGAGGATTTCGCGTACGTTTAATGTACGGGCTGATTGTCTTGCCTACTCTTCGAGATTGTTAGTTTCTGCATCTACTTTTATAAACTCTTTTTCTCCAGTTTGGACAACCAACTTTGGAGTTATCTTCTAATTTAACGTTCGGTTGACAAAAAAAAAAAACCAAACGTCAAAATACAGATTCTCGTTGTTGAAGTGTCAAAATACATAAATGTATTACTCAATAATTGAAAAAAAAAGCATGATTAGTTATGCACATATAGCTAAGAACAAAAAAGTTTAAAAGTTAGAAAAAAAGACAGCTATCATATTTTATTTTGAGAAATAGCTATCACAATTTTACTACTATAACTTAAAAGTCTTAAACTATATTTTGTGCCGAAAATAGTTAATATACATGATTGACGGTGACGCTATGGAAGCCACTCGAACGGAAAGATTTATAGAGATATTTTGAATATCGGACACGATTCTTTGGTAAAATGTATCGATCAAATGTACATAAATGTTATAATAACGGTTAGATAGATAATATAGTACAACGACAAGTTGCCTACTCCATTTAAATCATAAGTACCAAGTTTATATTTGTATTATACTAGTAATCTCCAGTATGTTTGTGAAATATGAATACGACATAGCAACAACGACTGAAAATTAAAACTCACATAACGCGACAGAGTAAGCAAGTGGTTGTTATTGTAAACTAGTAATTAGTTTCGATATGTATCATGTGGGAAGTATTTTTCATTTTGACAATTAGTAAATGACTAATATTTGTTGAAAAGAGGAAACCCATAAAGTTTTAGTAATTTTTTGGTGATTTTATTTATACTTTAGAAATGTCTAGAAAGAAATGGTAAATTATATCTTTCTTTTTTTTTTCTTTGTCATAAAAGGTTTATAGTTAAAAGCAAGTAACCATTACAATTGTGATTCCGACAAAACTCTGACGAACTTTTGTCATCGGAAAAATCTTCCAAATCCGACGAAGCAAGCTATGCCATTTAAATCATATCGTATGATAATTAACAAGATTCTAGTCATTTAAAAACTAACAAAAATGGTCGAGTAAGAGAAAGGAGAAAGACTTGAATGTATATTCTCTAGGGACGTTACTTGTTGAAAAGTCCACGACCTATTCTACACGTTTTCCTCGCCCTCCAACTGTAATCTATTGGTCTTGGATTTTTTGGGTTAGTTTTAGAGGATTTTCCACACGGGACCTCGAGCCAAATTCTTTCTTGTCATGCATGGTTTCTGGATCCCAAGATGACTCTCTCATCCCTATTCTATTAATTTAGCACCCTCATCATCTACATTTTCATTCTCCACTATGCACACATCAAACTTATCTGACACATGTTTGAGAGCTTCCAAAGCAAAGAACCTAAGAAGGGTAAGAATCAGTTACCACAAGGACATCATGTAAATTTTGTACAATGGTACCAACAATTTCATCCTTTACGAATGCAAATTATATTTGAGCAGACTCTTCAACGAATAAGAGAGTAGTCTCGGATGAGACATCAGTTTCTATTGGAGCATTTTTTGTGAAAGCTATGTGGCGAGTTGTGTAAGAGACTCAGTGATAAGAATATTGTGAACCTCGTATCATCGGCTCAGCTGTAGAGGGAACTAATAGGAGATAAGATGCAGATTTTACAATATCTTGGGTGAGGATCGATAATTGATTCTGAGCTTAGGTGTTCTATAGGAAGAGCTGGCGGTACACATGCATGTTTGATGTTTCCATTCCATTGTTCAGTATTTTCGAGATATTCACCAAACATATAGTGCGTTAGTACCTCTCGGCATGCTTTCTTGTTTTGGCTAATGCACCAAGACAGACTCCCCATAAAGACACGACTACTCCGCTGGGGTTTTCAAATAGACCCCGGTTGTTGCATATGTGGCCTCGTCCAGGAGACTCGTGAACACCTCTTCCTGTGATGCACGCTCAGCGAGGACTTATGGTCAACAGTCACTCGCCGCCTTGGATACAGACCATTCTCCTTCCACACATGGGATGCCTTCTCGGCTTGGTTGGACCTTAAGGACAACACTGCACCAAGAAGCCTCCGTAGACTGGCTTCCCAAGCCACTCTCTATGTTATTTGGTCGGAGCGCAACAACCGATATCACAATAATAAATCCATGGATGCTACTTCCCTTTTTCAAAAGACTAGACAGACAAATCCGAGACGCCATCTTGGCAAAACAGAAAAGGCGAAACTTTAGGGACTTTCTTCTAGTATGGTTGAAATATGACTAGGCTGCCTACTCATGCTCTGACACTATCGGCTCCTTCCTTGTTTTTATTTTTTTGAATGAGGGATGATGCATGTATTCCGCTTTTGTAACTTCAGCAAACACTATGTTTAATGAAATACACATATTTAAAAATATATATATATATATATGTGTAATTTTTTTTTTTGGGAAAAAATATATGTATAAGTGTTTACATATTTTTGTCATATATCTCAACTCTAGCCATTGTTATCATATTCTTTCATTGTAAAAAACGTTTGGTATCGACGTACGTAGATGCATGCAATTCTAGAGCTGCGCTTAACTGAACCCTTTTCATTATGTTTGTTACTTTTTTTTTTGGTTAAATGTTAATTGCACACTCTTTTCATTCTTAGTTATTAAATTAATGCTTTCAGTTATTTTTGTGTTCAAAAGTTTTTAGGTGTAATTATTTCTTCAGTTCTTTTTAAATAGCTAATAAATTATGGATTTAGATCTGTACGTCTTCTTAGATCAAGAATCGAAACATTCTATATGATTTTCTCTCAGATGTCATTCGATGATCTGTAAGCTTTGCCTAAGAATCTTTATCAGTCGAGCTAACACTTAATTTAAGTTCAGTTTACCTCTTATAATTTGTTTAGTTTGCAAAAGTTATGGGAAGAAAGTAAATAATGTGAGTAGTAGACTGGTAGTATTAAACTACCATGGTAAGATTAATACAATCACTACAATAATAATAACACACACTACAATCAATGGTACGTAGGTTTACGAATTACAATTTTTAATTGTAGATGTGTAAAACCGCAAACATATTATATGAGTAGTAAAGTTGATTAATAAATTAGTTGAGTTATCATCCAATTAAGACACGTACATGTGAGTGCTTTAATTGTGATTTGTGACCCATATGCCAAATTGCCATGCAAATTTAAAATGTACGTAGTCACTAAACAATTCCAATTGTTGTACTCCTATATACAGTATAACCCCTGAGCAAAATTAAAGGAGTTAGTTATTAATTAATGGCGAAACACGTACTGTTGATATTCTTCTGTCCCATTTTAAGAGATAATCCGATTATCATAATCGTATTGTAAAATGTATATTTTTGCATAGATGAATAACTTATCTTATTTTTTGATTTTTCTAACTCAATCATCATTTACTATCTTATTCAACCAATGATAAAAGATTAAAAAACTCATGAATTCATACTGAAAACATTATATAATTTTAAACATTTCATTATCTAAAATATCACTTTATATATGATACGAGCCGTTCACTTTGCTTAGTGGGTCCTATGTCTCGGTTTATCAGTGCACTTTGTTTAGTGAATCTCACGTTCATTTTGTCAGTCCATTTATATCCGACAGCTGGTTTGCTATGTATAGAAGATTTTAAAGACTTATTTAATGTTCTACATATCACAAATGATATTTTTATGTGTTTTGTTTTCACTCGCACAGTTCCGACAATCATTTTCTACAATCACTTAATGTGAAACTACTCCTACTCAATCACGTTTAACTTTATAGTTCTCTCAAGACCCTTAACCAAGAAGATAAATGCACTTTGGTGTCTTAGGTAGCCAAATAAATTCTTTTAAACCTCTCTGCAAGCCTTGGTATCATAATTCACTCCCACTAAAAGATCGCAACGTCCTTGTTGCGCACCAAGACCGTCATCCTCGACGGTGCTAGCCCTCTCAACTCCACACTCGTCTAGGTTTGGCTCCGATACCACTTGTAACACTCTGACCGTCACCTTGTTTAATGGCCCTGTAATGACCCGTATCATGAAGTACGTACCGGACGCGAAGGACGTGTGCGAAGGACGTGGAGATGTCTCGGATAGACTGAGAAAAGGAAATTTCTGAGAACGGCTCAAGTAACTTGTGCCTAAAGTTACCTAGACACGGAAGGTCCAGAACCGAAGAACGGACGGGAACTGTTGGGACATCCGGACCAATGGTGGGTGAATGATCGAGAAAATTTGTGAAAAGACCAAAGGACAGTAATGGCCGTGGAAAAAATGGTACGAAGGACGTAAAATGGATCATGGGAACAGGATGGTCGTGTACCAGCCGGACGGTCAATGTACTGCGGACGATAGACGGATCGGACGTACAGGACGAAAGGTCCAAAGAAAGCCGAGGAATACCGATGTTACGGATGAGAGGTCCAAAGAAAGTCGAGAAGGACCGAAGTCACAGTCAGGAGGACCGATGATTGCCGAGGAATTAGACTCGCGGATGAATGAGCCATCTTTGCGGACAAGCGCAGCAGCTTGGGACGCAAGAGAGACGCGGGAAGACGTGGGAAACGGAAGAGTCTCTGCATGAGAGAGAGACGCCCATGTGTCGACAGATTAAGCCTCCTCCGCTAGCGATTGATATTCACGCGCGAGTGGGGGAGAGTGCATGCATATTATTTGACACTTGTCAAAAGAAACTTGCCACTTGCTAGATCTTGAAGTCGAATGAAGGGGCTATAAATATTCCCCTTAGGCTTCTCATTTTCGGCATCACTTTCTCTACACCAAAACTTTGCCAAAATTTTCTCTCAAGCTTTTGTAAAGAAAATCTCTTGATTTTGGGTGAAGAGGAAGAAGAAGAGAAGATCTTGACGGTGAGAGGAGCTAAGGATCAAGGTGAGTTGTGGATTTAAGGGGATGGGAGGTGTGTGAGCTCTCTAGTTCTTGCATCGACCCTTGTTGTTGTGTGTTGCATGTAGTGTTTGCATGTAGATCTAGAGATTTCATGTAGATAAGGGGGTTTTTAGAGCATTTTTGGGGATGAATGGCTTGATCTTAGACTAGATGCAAGTGTGAAATGCCTTGCATGCTAGATCTAATGATTTTAAAACTTGAAATGGGTGAAAATAATTTTTAGAAGCCTCATGCAAGTGTGAAATGCCTTACATGTGGGATTTCTAGAGTTTAAGAATTTTCCAAGGGTGGAAATAATTTCTAAAACTCTCAAGCATCTGTGAAATGCCTTGCATGTTGAGTTTTGGAGTTTTAAGAATTTTCTAAGGGTGGAAATAATTTTTAAAAAATCTCATGCAAGTGTGAAATGCCTTGCATGATCGATTTTGGAATTTTGGGGTTGAGAAATGCATGTTAAAAATTATAATTTAATTTTCCATAATTTTTGAGGGAGGTTAAATCCCTAGATCTGATGGGAGATCAGTCTAGGAAAAAGGGTTGATTTTGGTGAGTCCATACAAGAATCTCCAAGGGTGGAAAGAGCCGTATGAAGTACCCAGAATTTTATTAAGTAAGTTTAACCTCTAAAAAAAATGGAAATGATGGTTTTTAGTGAGGCCATGCGAGGAAGAGTGCCGCTTGTGAAACCAAAACCAAGGAATTAAACCTCATGGTGTTGGTGGAAGATCGAACCATTGGAGTGTTGCTTCTTAAAGACATGCGAGAATCTCCAAGTAGGAAAGAGCCGCATGCATAAGAGATAATTGGGGTTTAAATGCATGCAAAATTTTATAGATAAAAGACTTAAAACTTTGGGGTTGGGAGCATATAGGATGCATGCATATAGGATTTTCTTGAGTAGCATGAATTGTTTTATTATGGCTTAAGCTTTTGTGTGGTGATTGATTGTTGCGAGCATGTGTTGCTTGCATTGTTTTTGTGTGTTTGGGTTGTGCTTAATTCTTGGAGTCTTGATTCCTAGAGTTAAGATTTGTCCTAGCTAGTTCGCGGGTTTAATGTCTCAGTCCGTAGCTAGAGATCGTACTCTGTTCCTGACATGTGTGTGGAAGTCCGGTGAGCTAATCCAGAGGGATCTCATGGCAAGACGAATTTGGGTCTAGCTAGCTAATAGCCTGAACCGCATGACGATGCGAAACAATATACCTGATTGTGTACTTGGGATGGGTAACAATTAGAAGGTTTTGGGGTGTGTTCGATTGGTTACCTTTGTGGTATCAATGCGGAAGAGTGTTGGGACAGGACAGAGGATCGATGGCCCTAGGTTGTGGAAATATGTCTGGTAGATCCCTAGGTTGATGGTGATATCCCTAGGTGAGGTTTAGTTGTGTGAGTCATGGTGTGGATACGTGACTATAGAGTTAAGCGTGGTCAAGCTATATTGATGCACGGCTAACTCTTTCCACTTTGGCAGTGATTGCAAGGTGAAGTGGCGTGGTGGCCTAGTAGAGTCAAGGTTTAGACGAGTCGGGTCTTGTTTGTCCTTGCTTGCGAGTCGGGTCTTGTGTGTCCTTTCTTGCTTGTTGTTATGTGTGTTGTTTGCTTGCTTGTTATGCTCCGGCATTGCGTGCTTTGATTATGGGGAAATTGGATGTGTTGAGATACCATGTTATAGGGAGATAGCATGTTATAGGGAGATAACATGTTATAGGAAAATAGCATGTTATAGGAAGATATCATGTTATAGGAGGATAGCATGTTTAGGGGGTTGCCCAACTCATTGAGTGATCTTAGATTGCTCACCCCTTTCCACAATTTTTTTTCTTGCAGGGAAAGTTAGGAGGGTAGTATCGAGTTTAATGGATCAGATAGGATGTTTTCGTGCTGTGTTGCAAAGTCCTTGCGTCTTCTTTGTATTTTTATTTCTTTGTTTCTTCATTAAGTTGGATCCAACGCTTTTGATTTGTGTTGTTATTGATTTTGTAAACTTAATTCTATCTATAATAAATCGATTATTTTCATATCTAATTCGGACAAGTGGAGCTGGTAACAGAGATATTTTGGGTCAGCATAACGCCGCGTACGGACCGAGGGTTGAAAAGCCTAAGGAATGTACGTAGCAGATAGACGGGTGCCAGTGGACTGGCTAGGGAACCTAATTCATTGGTGGAACCTCGGCCGGATCGCAGGCAGTTGTCTGATTGTGACGTCCACCGGACCGATCTGTGGTTAGTCCGGCCATAGGGACGGTTTGGGGGCGTTACTGCGGGTGGTATCAGAGCGGGTTGAAAAACTTGCATCCACTTGGGCCTTTCAAATGTTTTATCGAGTAAATGAATCGCAGACAACACTTAGGAACCGATTCATTATGCTTGTTAAGTTTTTATTAAGCCTTAGATTAACCCGTGGAAACCTTGTGTTGGTGGTGTTGCAGATGTCTTCAGACGATGTGAGTGGTGGCATTGGTTCAGGAGGACAGAGTCTAGGGAAGGGGGAGCCAAGACACCATAACGGCTATCTTTCGACTTAGTCGGACAGTACCCGTGCGGATCATTGGAGTCTTGATGGTTTGTTGGATGGTTATGAGGAGGAGGTTCACCAATGTGTTGAGTCCGAACCTACCGGATACATGGGTGGAGAGGAGAATGGTGAAGGAGTGGATTTTTCTATTGAGATTGATCCCTCCGAATGCTTGGGAAATGACGAGGAGGTCAATGATGGTTGGAATGATCAAGCAACGACAGTTAGGGCCGAGATGCCATTGCAGGTCCAAATAACTATTGATGGACGTGGTATGACTATGACAGTGCCGGATACCATACCGGAGGAAGGCAGAGATGGGACCAGGAACCAAATCCTGGATGTACTATCGGAAATCATGGGAGACTCCGAAAAAGAAGGACAATGGTGTGAAACCAATGGTGGACCAGAGACCAATGTAGGCGATGGAGCCAACGCTGGTTCGAGCGTAGCTGAGGGTGATGGGAACCCAAGTTCGGATGATAGTGACCAGGAGGAATACATGGAGGTGGTTGAGATATTGTCCAGTGATGAGGAGTGATAGTTGGGTTTTCACCCAGGGTATCAATTCCCTATGCAGTTCTAGTACAAAGGGTTATCAATCCAAATGGTTGTCCATTGCTAGCAGGAAGGATATAATCAGGACAATACAAGTCAAGCCAAGCAGATAGGGTTTTTGTTCTAACAGTACTAAAATAAATAAAAGAAAGGAATATAAACAAAGAAACCACACGACCTAAGCACTCGATGCAAGCAGTCGAGTACAGGATCGAGTGGGGTGATCGAGTAAGCAAATGAGATATGAACAGCTCGAGGTATTACTCGATGCAGGTTATCGTGTACCTGATCGGGGATGGTCGAGTAAGTAAAGAAAATGTAAACAAATAAAATACGAAAGCTCCTAAGGATGGGGTAATTAAAACCTAAGTATTCTAGACCAGTACAGATGCCTTACATGCCTCAAGCAATTATTTTCTAGACAATGAATCTCTAAAACCTTGTCACCACACTCTCGCACTAGCAACAATCAACCTTGATCACTTACCACACTCTCGCACTAGCAATATGAACAAGCAGGCATTAAGAACGATTCATTATTGTCAGTAAACTCAAACTCATCTAATCCCTTACTCAGAGTCAAGTAAACCTCTAGCATTGGGTAATTCACGCATCTCATCTACACCTTTCGGTCGCTGAAACGCCCTAGATCTAATCTCAACCTCTCGGTCTGTTGACAGCATTAAGAACACCAACCTAGAAGGAAATCTATCAATCATTTACAATCAAACTAAGGCATCTTAACCGATCAAGAACACAAAATCATCTATCCCATCCCTAGAAACTTTACTACACTACTCGGACATGATAACAAGGAACAAAATAACGAAAATGAATGAAACTTGCATTGTATTAAAAGGTAGAGTAGAGTAGAAAGAGTACAAGATAAAAATCTAAGAAAACTATTAAAACTATGAAATGAAAATGCAAAACGAAAAGGAAAATGTTTGAGTCGCTCAGTTTTCTCACAGAAGCTCTCGTTCTCTGGTTTGAGGGTCTGTGGAATGCTCCCTTGCGAGCTAGGAGAGGAGGGGGTTTATATATGGAAACTCTTTTGACCTAGCTTCCCAGACCTGCCCGATGGTCTACTCGATGGGGTACACGAGGGTGAAGTCGGGTTACTCCTCGGGTGGATCTTCGGGTTGTTCTTCATGCTCTCGGATCCTCCTCGATCGTGTTGGGGTTTGGACTTGTTCTTGCAGCTCGATGGCTCCTTCAGGTACATGCTCGGATTGTCCTTGTTTTTCCCCATTTTTGGCTCTTTAGCACCTGTTTTCATCCAAAATATGCAAATGCAGAAATGCAACACCCTAAACGGTCTAAAAGTGAATTCCTACTGTTAATGACCTAAAAATGCTAAATTAGAGGTCTAAACAATGCAAAATATGGACAAAAAAGGATGCTAAAACATATAAATTAGAGAGTTATCAGACCTCCAAACTTAAATCTTGCTAGTCCTCTAGCAAGGAAGTAAGAGGGTGCGGTATTAAAGTGGGGACCATAACCTTAAGATGCTAAGCGAAGGATTCAAGCTATAGTCCTTAAAGATAGTTTAATGGTGCTAAGATCAATCAACATACTTACAAATATTTTTCTATGCTTATTACCATGCATCGATCTAGTTCAACCTCCAACTAAAGATAAAGAACATCTCTTTCACATTCAATTAAGTGTTTGGCGAATTCTTGCTGATGGAAGGTGAATCAAGCTCAATCGGTTTAAGGGTAAGGCTTTTTAGTAAGGTGGTTTCAAACAAATTCTTTAGATGGTTTTCTCTCAAAAGAAGGAATGCTAACCCGAGTTTAGAGTTACCATGAGCAAGTATTCAAGTTCAAGCAAGACAATTAAAGTTCAAATTAAATCCAATAATATAGAGATGTTCTAATGTTCAAGCAAGTGGAGGAAGCATTCAAAAGACACAAGGTTCTGAGCAAAGATTTTTCATTTTTTTCTAAAGAATAATCTAGCAACAAGGTAGTTTTAATCATTGTCCCCTAAGATGCAAATGCAACAATCCTATATGAAACAAACTAGACTCAATCCTAATATGTAAATGCAACTACATGAACACTCTTTTTTTTTTTTTTTTAAATTTTCAAAATTTTTTTTTTTTGTTTTTTAATGCAAATAGATGCAAACTCACATGAATAAAACTAGCATGCAAAGATTAGAAATACGAAAATTAAGAAAATAAAACACAATGTTAAATACAATCTAGGACCCTCCCCCAAACTTAAATTACACAGTCTCTGTGTAAATAAAAGTTGGAAAAAGAATCCAAGAACCACACAAAATGAAATAAACTAAATGCAATGTTATTTACAAGGATCGGATGAAAGTGGTACATCATGGGTTGGTGAAGAAGGAGGTTGCAGCAGCCTCCATACTCGTCAACGTGTAGCCCGGGTCGTCTCCGGCTTCAGCAGGCGCCGGTGTTTGCTCGTCAGAGAGCTCAGAAATGCGCACGGACGACTTACTCGGACCAGCATCTGAGGGGTTGATCGAGGGTGGGATCGTGTAGCTGATCGGGTAGGGTATCGGGTAGTACGACGGAAATGGTGGAAGAGGTCCAGAATGATCACCCATGTATCCACTCGCAGGGTGCATCATGTACGGCATCATGTATGGCATTTGGTAAGGCGGAGGGAAAATACCTGAGTAATCACCCGATTAGGTGCTCGAAGGGTGCATCGGGTAGTTCATCGTGTATCCCATCGGGTTGGGCGTCGGATAGGCGTCTGAATGGCTTCTCCGAGATGCTTCAGGTCGAGTTATGTTCTCCTCAGCTTGGGGCTCGTATGATGATGCTTTTTAAGGTACCGAAGGTGGCAGTCCTCGAGTTCCTCCTAGCGGTCCGCCTCTCCCCATCCATGCTGGTGCCTGTGCCGAGGTAAGAGCTTAGGCACAGCTTGCCTTGTCTTGCAGCTCCTTGATCTGACCTCCCATTTTCTTCACCGAACCGGTAAGATCATTCACCTTTCTCACCAAAAACTTGTTCATCCTCTTTAGCCATCTGATCCTCTTGTGGGCTTCCCTTACTCCAACCGGTTGCTTTTGAGAGCAAACATACTCTTCAAAATCAATGTCCTTCGAGCTATCTCCCTGTCTCTGCCCGGTCTCCTCTCTCTTCTCAGCTTTGGACTCTTCCTCCGGGTTGTACAACTCCTCCAAAGGTGGTGCGAAGTCAATGTTGTTTCCCAGCCGAACCTTGGTGCATATGACATTAGGTAGGACCATTTGGGCAGTTCCGGCGGTTGGATGGACGAACTTGAACAGCATCATGTCATTAGGCCTCTCATGGGCCAAAAATCTCGCCAGTACGAGGTAATCCGCATCCAGCCATCTTGGTTCATGCACAATTCCTTTCAAGGGCACATCACATGCCACTAGGATCTGTGTAATCAGTCCTCCAATGGAGATCTCTCCGCCTCCTTCTCTTCTTTTCACGGCCCACGATTTCAGATAGAGGAAATGATCGAGTAGAACAAACACCATACTAGTATCCGCAAAATCTCCTACTAGTGGTGACCATCCCTAGTGCTATCCAAAACTCCACACAGTGCAATTTCTAACAGCTGGAGCTCATGATCGTTCACATTCCCAGTCTCTTTTCTAGCAAAAAGAGTGCATGAAAGGGACTTGTGAAAATACCTCAAAACAGGGCTCCTTATTTGAGCGGATTTGGAGCTTGTGGACTTATAGGGGAACTTCTCTCCTATTGTCAGCCATAGGGACCTCATCTCATTCTTGCTAACCTCCATTCCTTCTCCACTACCAGCTTTGAAGCCATATAGCTTCTCCATCTCCTTGAAAATGAGCCGTTACTCCTTGTTCCTCATGGAGAAGGTGATGAACCCGATCCCCCCATCGGGTAGTAGGGTCGGGAGGTCTTCGAAATAATGCAGCTTCAAGGTCGAAAGGAAATGGACCGTCTCCTCCTCATATGCTTCAAGGTGAGCTCATCATATGGCCTAGGTGGCACATATCGAACAGAAACTCTACATCCCTAGCGATGCCAAATTGCTTCATGGTCTCACGGTGAGGGTATCGGGTACCAACAAAGCTCATCTTCTTGAAGACCTTGAATAGTCATGTCGGAGTGTCCACCTCTTTCTGCTTCAGCCTCCGCGAGGCTTGGCTTGTCCTCTCTCTCTGCTCCTCTTCTCTCTCTTGGTTCTCCTCCTCTCCTTGTTGATCCTCTTCCTCAGCTGCTCTCTCAGCTACCTTCTCACCCTTCTCTGAAGCCGGACTCTTCCCTCTTGCAACCGCAGCTCTGCTCCTTGATCGAGAGATTAGGATCTCCCCTTGCTCTTCCCCTCCAGCATCAGAATCGACCTCCATGGGGTCGGTTACAGATCTTTCGGACGTAGACAGGTCCCTACGTTGAGTAGAACGGCGGACAGCACTTTCCATTGGACTCGGTTAGCGAACTCGGTGGCCCACTCGATCGGTTACTCGAGCATCAGATCGGGTGGTGGATCGAGTTGAGCATCGGGTTGGGGAGGCATAACGTCCATCTAGCGGTTGGGAATGTGGAACGTTTCCTCTCCTTTGAGACTCTCGAGCTTTGACGGCATCACCTCCGGTTGTAGTAGCGGTGGAGGTTGATCTTCTTCCCTTCCTTTGGTAGGTTTTAGCGATTGGCTCTATGTTTGAATTTCTTGAGAAGAAAAAGGCTAAATCTCGAGGTTGATAGGGTTAGTCCCAAAGAAATCGAATAAAACTCGAGTTGTAGAGAGAATAGAAAGTATGGAAGCTAAAGAAACTCTAGGGTTTAGAGACAACTTATTGGTGATAATGAGGGAGAAGGGTTCGACTCCCTTAAATAGAGTAGGGTTTGGTTGGTGGGCTTCACCGAGAGTGGGCTTCCTTGTGGAATTCAGACTCCACTTGCCACCCGAGCAGGGACACGATCAGGCGCGTCGAGTACGGTGTCGGGTTAACCCTCGGGTTCCCCAATTTCCTATTTTCAATTTTTCCATTTTTTTTTAATGAAAATTCAAAAATAGAAAAATAAGATAAAGCAAATAAATCAAAATTAAAACAAAACAAAAGATACCTTTGGGACTTCCTCCCAAGTGAGCTTGTTTAAAGTCACTAAGCTTGACTCTTCATGCTCCTTAAGCATGGGGTCCATGTGGAAGAGGTTCTGGAATCCTCTCCACTGTAGCAGGCTGGTTCAACAGATTTTCCAGGTTCTAAGGCAAATGTGGTATTGACCTCTTCAAGATGTTGCACCTTCCTTTGTTTGGTCTTAGTTGAAAAAGCTTGACCATCAACGGTTGGCCTCTTAATCCCTTTCTTCACATTGAACTCCATCTTGAAATGCTCACAATGATCTATTATGATCTTACCTTTTTCACCTCGATCACAACACCAACTGTTGCCAAGAATGGTCTCCCTAGAATCAGTGGATCGTCTGGTTCCTTGTCCATATCTAGGATCATGAAGTCGGTAGGCACTTCCACTATTCCAATTCGGAGAGGCAAATTTTCCAGGATCCCAATCGGATGCCTCACTGTTCTATCAGCCAGAACCAACTACAGATTATTTGGTTTAAAATCAGTGAATCCCATCTTGTTGGCAACTGACAGCGGCATAATGCTAACTGAAGCTACAAGGTAGCACAAACAGTTCTTGAAGATCTGAAGTCCTATCAAACACGGCAAGGTGAAAGAGCCAGGATCTCCCAGTTTTTCCTCAATTCGCAGCTCAGGATCCAGGCACACTCCACTTCTGAGAATCTCAAACCCAATTTCCTTGACAGCTTCCTTAACCTCATCCTCCAATCGAGCTGCCTCCTTGGCAATTTCCTCCTGAAGCTCGTGTGGTGACAAAATCTTAGGTGGTGGAGCTTTACGCTTAGCCATTCGCTCTGAGAGCGTTTCCAGCTGGATGTCAAGTGCAGCATTGAATCTCTCCTCTAACTCCCCTTCTGCTGTTGCAGGTGGTTGAGGCTGATCTCGCTTCTCATCATATACTCGATGCATAATCCGATCACCACCATCGTTTAGGTCATCGAGTTCCACTTCGGGTTGTTCTTCAGTTTTTGATTCTCGAACCGGTGCTCGATCATAAACTCGATCAGGCTCCTCGAGTGAAAGCTCGGGTTCATACTCGAATATATAGTACTTGGCCTCATTTTTCATCTGCTGTTCCACATCCTCCCCATCTTGATCGTCACTGTCCCCAGTGAGGTAGTCCTCATAGTCATCATCAAGGAAGATGGCTTGAGCAGTGGCATAATCTTTGGGGTTTTGAACAGCCTTACCTGGGAGTTGGTTAATCTTTGGAGCTGGTTGGTTGTTGTGGTGGCCTTCCAGGTATCTAACCTTAGTGTTGAGTGATTCGTACTTGGCGTTCAGATCATTGTATCCTGAGTCAATCTTGTTGCTCATCTCTACGAACCGTTTTGCGATGTCCATAGATGTTGTAGCCTGATTCTGAATCATTTGCTGAATGAAACCGCGCAATTCAGCTTCTTGTGATTGGTTCTGCTGACCTTGTTGTTGGAATCCAGGTGGTTGGTTGTAGGTCCCAGAGTACTACTGCTTAGGTGCATAGCCTTGGTTTTATTGGACAAAAGGCTTCTGTTGGACCGGGTTCCCTTGAACTACAGATGGTTAAGTTTGGTCCTGAGGATTGGCAACATTCGGGTTCTGATAAGACAGATTCGGATTCTACTTGAAGTTGTTGTACCCTCTGTTGTAACCTCCTTGGTTGTTGATGTAGTTAACATCCTCTATCTGTATAGTCTCCCCATCTTGTTGTAGAAACTGCTCTTCCTCTGATAGGGCATGAACATGCTGCTGCTGGTTGAGGAGCTTGTCGAGCTTGTCATTGAGGGCTTTCATGTCACTCTTGTACTTGGCATCTTCCTCTCATGTAGATCGCACAGAGCGATCATATTCCTCATTGTAGTTGCCATCAGACTGAGCCAAGTTCTCCACTAGGTCCCAACCTTCATCGACATCCGTGTTGAGGAAGTTACCATGGCTTGCGGTGTCCAGCAACATCCGTATCTTGGGAACCACTCCTCTGTAAAGTGTGCTCAGCAATGAAGCATTGCTGAAGCCGTGATGTGAACATCGGGTAGTGTATCCCTTGAAACATTCCCAAGCTTCACTGAACGTTTCATTGTTCTTCTGAACAAAGCCGAAAATGTCATTTCTCAGCCTTGCGGTTCTGGAGTTGGATAAAAATTTGGCCAGGAATGCCTTCTTGCACGTTTCCCAAGTGGTGATGGACTCCTTAGGGAGCGATTTCTCCCAGATGTGTGCTTTTTCTCCCAAAGAGAATGGGAAAAGCCTGAGTTTGAATCCATCTTCACTAACTCCATTAATCTTAGTGAGGCTACAGAGCCTATCAAATTCATTCAGATGATCCAATGGGTTCTCCATTGGCAATCCATGAAACTTATTACTCTGTATCATCTGGATGAGACTACTCTTGATCTCAAAATTGTTGTTCTGCACATCTGGTGGCACAATGCCATTCCTTTGAGTGTGAGTAGTTGGAGCATCTCCTGCACCTATATTGGTCCTTGCTTGAGGAGCTGGTGGACCGTTCTGATTATTTATCGTCTCCTCAATGATTGCTGGTTCTGGCTACCTATGGATCGTGTTTGCATGCACAGGTAGGTGTCCGAGTGTGTACACGAGGATCAACTCGATCCAGGTGATCGAGTGACGGGTCGGGTGCGTGCTCGGGTTGTACTTGAGATTCAAAACAAACGATGCGAAAGTAAACAAGTCAGTATCTGAACCAAATAAAAACAAAAGAACTTGATCTAGCAAGTGCTGAAATCCTAAACGTAGCAAAATGAAATCAACCAAATGGCAACGACGCCAAATTGATAGTTGAATTTTCACCCAGGGTATCAATTCCCTATGCATTTGTAGTACAAAGGGTTATCAATCCAAATGGTTGTCTATTGCTAGCAGGAAAGATATAATCAGGATAATACAAGTCAAGCCAAGCAGATAAGGTTTTTGTTCTAACAATCCTAAAATAAATAAAAGAAAGGAATATAAACAAAGAAACCACACGACCTAAGCACTCGATGCAAGCAGTCGAGTACAGGATCGAGTGGGGTGATCGAGTAAGCAAATGAGATATGAACAGCTAGAGGTATTACTCGATGCAGGTTATCGTGTACCTGATCGGGTAAGTGGTCGAGTAAGTAAAGAAAATGTAAACAAATAAAATACGAAAGCTCCTAAGGATGGTCACTCAATGTGAAACTACTCCTGCTCAAGCACGCTTAACTCTATAGTTCCCTCAAGACCCTTAACCAAAAAGATAAATGCACTTTGGTGTCTTAGGTGACCAAATAAATTCTTTAAAACCTCTCTGCAAGCCTTGGTATCATAATTCACTCCCACTAAAAGATCGTAATGTCCTTGTTGCGCACCAAGATCGTCATCCCCGATGGTGCTAGCCCTCTCGACTCCACACTCGTCTAGGTTTGGCTCTGATACCACTTGTAACACTATGCACGTCACCTTTTTTAATGGCCCTGTAATGACCCGTATCATGAAGTACGTATCGGGCGCGAAGGACGTTTGCGAAGGACGTGGAGATGTCTCGGATAGACTAAGAAAAGGAAATTTCTGAGAACAGCTCAAGTAAATTGTGCCTAAAGTTACCAAGACACGGAAGGTCCAGAACTGAAGAACGGACGGGAACCGTTGGGACATCCGGACCAATGGTGAGTGAATGATCGAGAAAATTTGTGAAAATGGTATGAAGGACGTAAAATGGATCATGGGAACAGGATGGCCGGACGGTCAATGTACTGCGAAAGATAAACGGATCGGACGTACAGGACAGGAGGTCCAAAGAAAGCCGAAGAATACTGATATTACAGACAAGAGGTCCAAAGAAATTCGAGAAGGACCGAAGTCACGGTTAGGAGGACCGAGGATTGCCGAGGAATTAGACTCGCGGGCGAATGAGTCGTCTTTGCGGACAAGCGCGGCAGCTTGGGATGCAAGAGAGACGCGGGAAGACGTGGGAAACGGAAGAGTCTCTGCATGAGAGAGAGACGCCCCGTGTCGACAGATTAAGCCTCATCCGCTAGCGATTGATATTCACGTGCGAGTGGGGGAGAGTGCATGCATATTATTTGACACTTGTCAAAAGAAACTTGTCACTTGCTAGATCTTGAAGTCGAATGAAGGGGCTATAAATATTCCCCTTAGGCTTCTCATTTTCGGCATCACTCTCTCTACACCAAAACTTTGCCAAAATTTTCTCTCAAGCTTTTGTAAAGAAAATCTCTTGATTTTGGGTGAAGAGGAAGAAGAAGAGAAGATCTTGGCGGTGAGAGGAGCTAAGGATCAAGGTGAGTTGTGGATTTAAGGGGATGGGAGGTGTGTGAGCTCTCTAGCTCTTGCATCGACCCTTGTTGTTGTGTGTTGCATGTAGTGTTTGCATGTAGATCTAGAGATTTCATGTAGATAAGGGGGGTTTTAGAGCATTCTTGGGGATGAATGACTTGATCTTAGACTAGATGCAAGTGTGAAATGCCTTTCATGCTAGATCTACTGATTTTAAAACTTGAAATGGGTGAAAATAATTTTTAGAAGCCTCATGCAAGTGTGAAATGCCTTGCATGTGGGATTTCTAGAGTTTAAGAATTTTACAAGGGTGGAAATAATTTCTAAAACTCTCAAGCATCTGTGAAATGCCTTGCATGTTGAGTTTTGGAGTTTTATGAATTTTCCAAGGGTGGAAATAATTTTTAAAAAATCTCATGCAAGTGTGACATGATGGTTTTCAGTGAGGCCATGCGACGAAGAGTGCCGCTTGTGAAACCAAAACCAAGGAATTAAACCTCAGGGTGTTGAGGGAAGATCGAACCATTGGAGTGTTGCTTCTTAAAGACATGCGAGAATCTCCAGGTAGGAAAGAGCCGCATGCATAAGAGATAATTGGGGTTTAAATGCAAGCAAAATTTTATAGCTAAAAGACTTAAAACTTTGGGGTTGGGAGCATATAGGATGCATGTATATAGGATTCTCTTGAGTAGCATGAATTGTTTTATTGTGGCTTAAGCTTTTGTGTGGTGATTGATTATTGTGAGCATGTGTTGCTTGCATTGTTTTTGTGTGTTTGGGTTGTGCTTAATTCTTGGAGTCTTGAGTCCTAGAGTTAAGATTTGTCCTAGCTAGTTCGCGGGTTTAATGTCTCAGTCCGTAGCTAGAGATCGTACTATGTTCTTGACAAATGTGTGGAACTCCGGTGAGCTAATCCAGAGGGATCTCATGGCAGGACGGATTCGGGTCTAGCTAGCTACTAGCCTGAACCGCATGACGATGCGACATGATATACCTGATTGTGTACTTGGGATGGGTAACAACTCGGAGGTTTTGGGGTGTGTCCGGTTGGTTGCCTTTGTGGTATCAATGCGGAAGAGTGTTGGGACAGGACAGAGGATCGATGGGCCCTAGGTCGTGGAAATATGCCTGGTAGATCCCTAGGTTGATGGTGATATCCCTAGGTGAGGTTTAGTTGTGTGAGTCATGGTGTGGATACCTGACTATAGAGTTAAGCGTGGTCAAGCTATCTTGATGCGCGGCTAACTCTTTCCACTTTGGCAATTATTGCAAGGTGAAGTGGCGTGGTGGCCAAGTAGAGTCAAGTTCTAGATGAGTCGGGTCTTGTTTGTCCTTGCTTGCGAGTCGGGTCTTGTGTGTCCTTGCTTGCTTGTTGTTGTGTGTGTTGTTTGCTTGCTTGTTATGCTTCGGCATTGCATGCTTTGATTGTGGGGTAGTTGTGGGGTAGTTGGATGTGTTGAGATACCATGTTATAGGGAGATAGCATGTTATAGGGAGATAACATGTTATAGGAAAATAACATGTTATAGGAGGATAACATGTTTAGGGGGTTGCCCAACTCATTGAGTGATCTTAGATTGCTCACCCCTCTCGATAATTATTTTTCTTGCAGGGAAAGTTAGGAGGGTAGTATCGAGTTTAATGGATCGGATAGGATGTTTTCGTGCTGTGTTGCAAAGTCCTTGCGTCTTCTTGTTATTTTTATTTCTTTGTTTCTTTGTTAAGTTGGATCCAACGCTTTTGATTTGTGTTGTTATTGATTTTGTACACTTAATTCTATCTATAATAAATCAATTATTTTCATATATAATTCGGACAAGTGGAGCTAGTAACGGAAATATTTCGGTCAGCATAACGCCGCGTACGGACCGAGGGTTGAAAAGCCTAAAGAATGTACATAGCGGATAGACGGGTGTCAGTGGACTGGCTAGGGAACCTAATTCATTGGTGGAACCTCGGCCGGATCGCAGGCAGTCGTTTGATTGTGACGTCCACCGGACCGGTCTGTGGTTAGTCCAGCCATAGGGACGGTTTGGGGGCGTTACTGCGGGTGGTATCAGAGCGGGTTGAAAAACTTGCATCCACTTGGGCTTTTCAAATGTTTTATCGAGTAAATGAATCGCAGACAACACTTAGGAACCGATTCATTATGCTTGTTAAGTTTTTATTATGCCTTAGATTAACTCTGGAGATGAAGAAGCTTTGATGACGCAAGTCAATCAAATTGATGTCATATTGTCAAACGAGTGATAATTTCGACGATGATCATGGAGATATCTAGAAGGAAGACGCAACTGACGGGAAGTCATGGACATCACAGTAAGGTGATTAGGGCGTTAGAATTCGAGGACGAATTCTTTTAAAGGGGTAGAATGTAATGACCCGTATCACGAAGTACGTACCAGACGCAAAGGACGTGTGCGAAGGACATGGAGATGTCTCGGATAGACAAAGAAAAGGAAATTTCTGAGAATGGCTCAAGTAACTTGTGCCTAAAGTTACCAAGACACAGAAGGTCCAGAACCGAAGAATGAACGGGAACCGTTGGGACATCCGGACCAATGATGGGTGAATAATCAAGAAAATTGGTGAAAAAACCAAAGGAAAGTAATGGCCGTGGAAAAAAATGGTACGAAGGACATAAAACAGATAATGGGAACAAGATCGCAGTGTACCAGCCAGACGGTCAATGTACTGCGGACGATAGACGAATCGGACGTACAAGACGGGAGGTCCGAAGAAATCCAAGAAATACCGATGTTACGGACGAGAGGTCCGAAGAAAGTCAAGAAAGACCGAAGTCACGGTCAGGAGGACCGAGGATTGCCGAGGAATTAGACTCGCGGACGAATGAGTCGTCTTTGCGGACAAGCACGGCAGCTTGGGATGCAAGAGAGACTTGGGAAGACGTGGGAAACGGAAGAGTCTCTGCATGAGAAATAGAGGCCACGTGTCGACAGATTAAGCCTCCTCCGCTAGCGATTGAGATTCACGTGCGAGTGGGGGAGAGTGCATGCATATTATTTGACACTTGTCAAAAGAAACTTGTCACTTGCTAGATCTTGAAGTCGAGTGAAGGGGCTATAAATATTCCCCTTTGGCTTCTCATTTTTGACATCACTCTCTCTAAACACCAAAGCTTTGCCAAAATTTTCTCTCAAGCTTTTGTAAAAAAAATCTCTTGATTTCGAGTGAAGAGGAAGAAGAAAAGAAGATCTCGCCGGTGAGAGGAGCTAAGGATCAAGGGGAGGTGCTGTCAGATCAGCGTGGTGTGGTGGAGTTCTAATCAGCCAAAAGTCTTCAAAAGCCAAGGTGAGTTGTGGATTTAAGGGGATGGGAGGTGTGTGAGCTCTCTAGCTCTTGCATCGGCCCTTGTTGTTGTGTGTTGCATGTAGTGTTTGCATGTAGATCTAGAGATTGCATGTAGATAAGGGGGTTTTTAGAGCATTCTTGGGGATGAATGGTTTGATCTTAGACTAGATGCAAGTGTGAAATGTCTTGCATGCTAAATGTAATGATTTTAAAACTTGAAATGGGTGAAAATAATTTTTAGAAGCCTCATGCCTTGCATGTGGGATTTCTAGAGTTTTAAGAATTTTCCAAGGGTTGAAATAATTTCTAAAACTCCCAAGCAAGTGTGAAATGCCTTGCATGTTGATTTTTGGAGTTTTCAGAATTTTCCAAGGGTGGAAATTATTTTTAAAAAATCTCATTGAAACTGACTATTTTTGTGGTGTGGTGAATGATGAATAGAATGATGACTTATGAATGAATGGATGTCAGGGTGTTTCAATTCCCCTTATGCAATTGTAGTATAAGAGGTGTCAATCCAATCTGAGTGTTTGTGAACAATTAAGATGTGCATATGAGTCTAAGTCAAGCCAGATGTAAAGGTTTTTTGTCACTAACAATCCTATTATGAAATGGAAAGTGCAGAAAGTAAAACTACAAGAACTAGGAGCTAAATGCAAATGGAACAGAGTGATTATAATAGCAAGAACAGAAATAGAAACTATGTTGATGAAGAACTAATGCAAGATAAGTAATGAACAGAAAGCTAAATGAATGCAACAGAAATAAAACAGGAATTAAACAGGACAATCACAAATCATAAACACAAGTTCTGGAGACGAACTCGAGCAAGCACTCGACTGAGTGTAGGTCGAGTACAGGGTCGAGCTAGACTAAACGTGAAAACAGAGCAACACAATAAAAACAGAGCAATGCAAAAACGAATCAAACAACAAGCAAGCAATGATATTTAGACTAAGATATTAATAAACAAAGAAGGCCTTGAAGAGGGATTCATGGGCTGAACTAATCATTGTGGTTATCTAACTTGGTCAACAAATCTCAAGCAAACTTTGAGCTAATCTCTAGACATACTATTCTAAGACATGTTTAATCCACTCTCATGGCAAGAAACAATCAAACCTATGCATTTCTAGACTTGTTCTCACAAAGTAAAGAATCTACACAAGCAGGCATTAAGCAATACATCTCAAACCAAACAAGACTTCTAATCTCTTAGCAAACCTAATGGTAAGCTCTAGATCTAGCCTTATCTATGCTCCTTAAACATTGGTGTGATGCTAAGATGCTTGAAATCAAACCCTACCTTCTCAGATATAGGATCAGCATTAAGAACATCTAGCCTAGAAGAGATCTACAACAATCAAGCTTGACCAAATCAAATAAACCACAAGATCAACCCAGCCTAACCCATCTTCAAGGTCCTAAGCAAACTACTCACAAGAACACATGGTGAAATAAGTCAAAAACCCAGAAAATATTGAAACTTGCATTATTAGAAAGATGAAACAGAGATCTACAATATTGATGAAGAAATGAAACTCGAAATCTTAATATCTTGAAAGTTATGTAACCAACAAAATACAAGAATCTAGTCTTTCTTTCTTAAACAAGTACAAAATCTAAAAATAAAAGAAAGTGCAAAAGGAATAAATCTAAAAAAGGTAAAAACTAGGTTTTAGACTCTCTAAAAAGCTGCTCTCCTGGTGGCTGCAGGTACAAGGACCTTATATAGGAGATGAGGTGGAAGCCCTAAAAATACAAAAAGTCAAAGCAGTCAACGGCTCGGTCAACTCGAGCTGGCTTCTCTCGTGCATTCTCCACTCGGTCGAGTCCTTCTCAGCACACGGTCGAGTGTCTGGTCGAGTGTGCGGTCGAGTTGGACTCTGGACCTTGATTCTTCAGCCTTAACTCTCTTGTTTTCTCCTCATGATTGCTTCACTTCTCCTCAGCATTGCTTCCATGCTCCTTAAGCTCCAAAATCACCTGTTTATGCATGAAAAGATGCAAATGCAATGCAACTATACTCTAATGCATGATTAGTCTTAAAGCTACACAATAATAGCCTAAATGGATAGCAAAAGATGCAAAAGTTGTGAATAAACTAAGGGAAAACAAGGTAAAATATATGAACATCACTCATGCAAGTGTGAAATGTCTTGCATGATCGATTTTGGAATTTTGGAGTTGAGAAATGCATGTTAAAAATTATAACTTAATTTTCCATAATTTTTGAGGGAGGTTAAATCCCTAGATCTGATGGGAGATCAATCTAGGAAAAGGGGTTGATTTTGGTGAGTCCATACAAGAATCTCTAAGGGTGGAAAGAGCCGTATGAAGTACCCAAAATTTTATTAAGTAAGTTTAACCTCTAAAAGAAAAAAAATGGAAAAGATGGTTGTTGGTGAGGCCATGCGAGGAAGAGTGTCGCATGTGAAACCAAAACCAAGGAATTAAACCAAAAGAGCCACATGCATAAGAGATAATTGGGGTTTAAATGCAGGTAAAATTTTATAGCTAAAAGACTTAAAACTTTGGGGTTGGGAGCATATAGCATGCATGCATATAGGATTTTCTTGAGTTGCATGAATTGTTTTTTTGTGGCTTAAGCTTGTGTGTGGTGATTGATTGTTTCGAGCATGTGTTGCTTGCATTGATTTTTTTGTGTTTGGGTTGTGCTTAATTCTTGGAGTCTTGAGTCCTAGAGTTAAGATTTGTCCTAGCTAGCTCGCGGGTTTAATGTCACCGTCCGTAGCTAGAGATCGTACTCTGTTCCTGACATGTGTGTGGAAGTCCGGTGGGCTAATCCAGAGGGATCTCATGGCAGGACGGATTCGGGTCTAGCTAGCTACTAGCCTGGACCGCATGACAATGCGGCACAATATACATGATTGTGTACTTGGGATGGGTAACAACTCGGAGGTTTTGGGGTGTGTCCGGTTGGTTGCCTTTGTGGTATCAATGCGGAAGACTGTTGGGACAGGACAGAAGATCGATGGGCCCTAGGTTGTGGAAATATGTCTTGTAGATCCCTAGGTTGATGGTGATATCCCTAGGTGAGGTTTAGTTGTGTGAGTCATGGTGTGGATACCTGACTATAGAGTTAAGCGTGGTCAAGCTATCTTGATGCGCGGCTAACTCTTTCCACTTTGGCAGTGATTGCAAGGTGAAGTGGCATGGTGGCCAAGTAGAGTCAAGGTCTAGACGAGTCGGGTCTTGTTTGTCCTTGCTTGCGAGTTGGGTCTTGTGTCCTTGCTTGCTTGTTGTATGTGTGTTGTTTGCTTGCTTGTTATGCTTCCGCATTGCGTGCTTTGATTGTGGGGTAGTTGGATGTGTTGAGATAGCATGTTATAGGGAGATAGCATGTTATAGGAAGATAGCATGTTATAAGAGGATAGCATGTTTAGGGGTTTGCCCAACTCACTGAGTGATCTTAAATTGCTCACCCCTCTCCATAATTTTTTTTCTTGCAGGGAAAGTTAGGAGGGTAGTATCGAGTTTAATGGATCGGATAGGATGTTTTCGTGTTGTGTTGCAAAGTCCTTGCGTCTTCTTGTTATTTTTATTTCTTTGTTTCTTTGTTAAGTTGGATCCAACACTTTTGATTAGTGTTGTTATAGATTTTGTAAACTTAATTCTATATATAATAAATCGATTATTTTCATATATAATTCGGACATTATTCAACTTATGGATTTGCGTAAGAATTAAAAAAAACATATTCTCTCTCTATAAGACAATTAGGTTAAGCCGCCCCTACAGTTCCGATTTCTCAGCTTTGCCTCTCTGGCGGCCACCACGGCGCTGCGAGAGGGCTCTCTAGATTATTTCATCTCTTTCCCTTGTTTTATTGTTAGTTATGTTTGCGGAAATATGGCCTTTGATTGAGGAGTTGTTGATGATCTCGGGTTGTGAAAGGGTGATATTTGCGGAAGCGGTCGAGGGTGGTCATATATACTCGTTTCGAGGTTAGTTAAGAGAGGGTGATTCCGGATCTGGTAGATCTACGGTGTGGTTCGTCTAATAAATCCAGCCTCTTTGCTCTTCTCGACCTAGATCTGTATCTGCTTTTATGCTTTTCATCGTCTTTATGCCGTCGATGTGGTTTTTGGTGGTCTCTCGTTAGTTTCCCTCAATCTTTCATTTTTCCGTTTGCTCTTTCTCTCCTTGGTTCAGCCTTAGGTTTCCTTCTGGGTGGTTCCAGTTGCTTTTATTTGTTTGAAGTTGATGCTAGTTTTAAAGTTTACAGATTCTCCTATTTGGGGTGGAGATTGTAGTGAATGATAGCTGGCTCGTTTTGATGGTGTTCTTGTTCGCAAGAAGGGTTATTTCGAGTGGTTAGGCTTGTCTCCTTGTCTTTGCTTTGCAGATCGGGTAGAGATCTGAAAGTGTTTTGTAGACTTCTATCTAGGCGTAAATTGGTGGCGCACGGGTCGTTATCGTCATCGCACCCAGAAGTGGTTGAGGTTCAACTAGTGTCTAGCTTGCCGGGTTATGAAGGTCTTGGTTTCTTAGTTTGGAGAAGTCGGCTCTCATCTTGATAGGAGGAAGTGGTTGTTATCTTTGGTTTTCTGAGGGCATCATTGATAAATCTCATTCTTAGGATCTTAAGAAGAAAAAGTTGATTTGTGGAATTTAAGCTAGCATTCTCTAAAGATTGAAGTCTTGTTGCTATTGTTCTTAAACTTCAGGTGCATTTTCCTTTGATTTGAGCTGTATAGTTTATGCTTTTTATGTTTAATGGTTCTCGTCTTCAGTTTAGTTTTTAAGGACTTTTCTTTCGTCCGTTGGCTTAGCTTCCCTTGTTTGGGCATTAGACTCCAGGAATATTCATGTTTTCGCTGGCTTAAGTTTGTACTTCATGTATCCTTTCACGTTTATTATCAATATATCATATGACAAAAAAAAATATTTGCGTAAGAATTTTAAAGTAAACGATGGTTAATTACTATCATACAGAAACGACACTATATATAATCTATCACATAGTTTGCTTATATATGTATAGTAATTTTTTGTCGTACGGTATACCATTCGTCAACCATACAATATCTCACGTCACTAGAGATAAATTCAAAAGCTGGGTATAAAATGACAATTGATTTTGAAACATAAAATGCCACTTTTTATGTCATCATATATAATAGCTGCATAAATTAAACTTTATTGACTTTAAATGAGTGTGTGATTAGTTTAGACCTCCATGACCCATGATGGACCAACAAACTTGTATACAAACAATACTAATCACGTATTCTTCAGTATCTTAAACTAAGCAAGTCGTACTCGTACGTTAAGAATGGACTAAAAAATCATTGCAGTATATATATTGAAACTGATCATTGCAATATATTTTGCGATATGATAATTTTCAGTTTTCTTTTCTAGCAGTTAGTTTTAAAATATGTTTTTATTTGCTCAATGATTTGTTGTTGGATTAGTTAGCAGCAAACTGATTTCCACATACTACGCAATTTACCAAAAAAAGAGGTTCTAATATTTCTACGTAACTTATATAGGCAAATTACAAATGAATAAAAAATATGTTTTGATACGTGTTTAAATAAAATGAACTCTTTCCATAGACATAAGTACAGAGTTATAGCTGGCAAGAAGAAGAAGAAGAGGAGGCGTAAATGAGACATTGAGATGTGTACTAATTTTCAGATGTGTTGAATGATGAGGATCATAGTCAGAGGCCCGTACATCTTCCACGCCATGTCCCCATCAGCACGAATATAAAAAGTTGTGATCTGTACGGTATTAAATAGTAGTCGTAAAGGACGACTTTTTGTATATTATAAGTCAAATAAACTATCATAATGTTGTAAAAGTACGCCTATCAGAGAAACCACGATAAGCATCAATAACTTTTGAACAACCCCACGTTGACAATTACGTGAAACTTGCCGTAATCCAAGCGGCGCCTTTGAAAATAAATTCGATTGAAATATTTGCAAAATCGACCCGCCCCGATTTTAATTTACTTCTTAAGCATCGACTTTTGAAGTTCGATTCAAAATATTTAAGTATTTAACCCTCATAGTTTGGTTTCGTAAACTAGATGAGGCATAGTACTTTGTTGTTCTCTCTTATTGTTGTGACCGACCCATTGGATATTTAGCATTAGACGACATGCATATATGTATGTAAACCGTCATCAGTTCTTGAGTGATACTAACAAACAAGTAACCTAAAAATTATTTATGTGATGCATAGTCAAGGAATTATCAGGTTGCTAGTTTCTGTATAAATATGAAAATGTTTGTTAATATTTTTTATATAAAAAGTGTATAAAACTCACAAACCATGTGTAATGAAATATAAAGTTAGGCACAAGAAAATTAATAACACATGAGAACTAGTGAAAATTACGAAATAAAAAAAAACAATTATTTTAAGTTATATCTTAATTGCTATATTTTCAGATTTGATTAAAATATATATAATTGACACAAATATATACCACACTTGAAATATATCTAGGTTATACAGTATATAATATCAGTGTGAACTTTTCATACTCCAGAAAAAATGCCTCGGTAATTTATGTTACAAGGACAATAAAATATCTCATTGAGAGGAGAAAACAAATTTTTCTTTGACATACGAGCTACCGTTGTTTAATTTGTTTCTATTTAATATGTTTGAAACACATGACAAATATGATAAAATATTAGACCCTTTTTGCGCAATAATGTTTTAATATCGATATAGTGTATTTTATATAATAGCAATTTGCCAAATCTATTCAAGTCAACGACCATCCGTAACAAGAAGAAAAAAGACAAAAAAAAAACTTTGTACGTACCTATGAAGATGTTAAGAGTTTTTTTTGTTTGACCTCCCCACATTATTGGAATTTTTCTTTTCCTATAAAGGTTGGACCTTTTACCCTTGCCTACGTTGTGAAATGGAAAAAAAATCCAAGAAAGAAAAAGCAATTTCCCGTCATAATTACAATTTTTGGTAGTCAACCATTCAAACACGAACGTATATTGTCAGATTTGTTTTTTGAACAACAAGTGTAATTCTTTCAAGACAGATCAATCTTTTGGTTACTCTTTATTTTCACATGGAGAATGACGAAACCGATTGTATAACTTGTAGTGATAAATTTTGTGATGATGCCTTAGGTTCTCAGGCGCCGTTGTGGATCTCCAATCGTGAAATTTTTCATAGTGAAGGGTTACTAGTTGCTGACAAAAGGAAGTACAAATCATTAAAACTACAAATAATTAAAAATGTAACTTTAATTACAAGTAAATTAATAGAAAAGTAAAACTTGAGAAATGGTTTCTCGAAACTTCTAACATGACATTTTATGTAGATTAAATATAGATTTTTTTTGTTTTCTATAGATCTAACTTAAAATACTTAAGAGTTGTATATATTTATTACTATATCCGTGGCATTAAAAGAAACATAGAGATTGTTTGAGATGGTTCTGAGATTGAGGAAGATGTTAGAAAGTCAACTTATCGTTATCGTTCCATATATGTATAGTGAGCATATGCGGAATATTATCTGCCAACAATTCATATCGACTAAACTATATTATTGTGAAATATCTTGTAGTATTTTTTTCAACTTATTTACGTTGGTCTAGTACTCTAGTGTATTGGAAATATCAATCAACCTTCAACCTACGGATAGCACAATTATACCCAAAGGCCAAAGTACCTTAGATTTGTCATTGTAATTAGGCCATGTTTGTTTCATTATTTAGCATTTTTATCTCAATAATCTATTTAAATGATACATCTAAATGGTTCATTTCAAAAGCAAATCACCCAACAAACAAGATAAAAAATAGTTTATTTATATGGTCAATCTATAATTTTCCTGTTATTTTTTTATGAACCATCTTAATCCAAATGGTTCAACTAGAATCATCCAAATGAGTTTCAAATTTTTGAATAAATTTTAAAACCCATTCATATGATCTATGTGAATGATTCTGGATGATGCTCTTTTTTTTGACAAAAAGGAACAACACTTGAATGATTCATTCAGATGGTCCATCCAAATGAATAAACGAACAAGGCTTTATTAGAAAAATCTGACTAAGCTCACAATCTCATCTAGGCAAGGTTTCGGTAACATGAACACCAAACACATGCTAGAAGTTGAGATACTAGCAGTTACTGACTTGATTAATCGAAAAAAAACAGATTTTTGTTGGACAAAGCTAAGAACCAGCCTTTCCTTTTGTCTATTAAATGGTCATAATCAGTTTGGGACATGTTTATGTAGCAAGTAGCTGAAAGTGCAACAGAGCTCTGAAGGGAACAAGCAGTTGTGAAGTGTCTCAGAGGGCTGATATGCTGACGTGGCTTGACGTGCTGACGTGGAGAAATATTGTGGACACAATGACAAGGTGCGTGAGCAGGAAGGAAGAAGAGATCAAGATATACTCGAATATATTGAGAGTATATTTGATTAGTTGGGATAAGGGAAGATATTCTCTTAGGGATAAGGAATATTTCCTTTTAGTTAGGATACACAAGATCTAGGTTAGAGATCGTGTGTGTGGGGTTATAAAATGACGAGGGCTAACCGCAAAAAGAGTTAGCACTCGTGGGATAAATTTGTGAGTTTTGTAAACCTTCAAGCAAGTATAAAAGCTTTGAAGGTGAGTGTGGGTGGTATACTCTTTTAGATCTACACAGGGTGGTGTTAGATAGATAGGAGAGTGAGCTTTGTTTTTCAAGTCTTGTAAGAAACAAGGGTTTTTATAAGATTGATTAAAAGCGTTTGCTTGGCGCGTTCCAAGTGTAGTTTTTGTGTGTTGTGTTATCTCTATACCTTTACAATTGGTATCAGAGCAGACACCTGATAAAAGTCTTATATCTTTTTCAACAGGTGAGATCTTGCGACTAGGGTATGGAGATATCACTGGAGGTTGTTACGCTACAAGGGCCATTGAAACTGGATCTGGAATGTTTCGGTTACTGGAAAGTCTCGATCCAGCAAGTCATCTCAAGCATCGACATGGAAGCTTGGTTTGCAGTGGAGGATGGTTGGACGCATCCAACTAAGAAGAATGAAGATGGTGAATTGGTGCAAAAACATAGAAAGAAGTGGACTGCTGAAGAAAAGGCTAAAGCCAAGCACAATTCGCAGGCCCTGTCAGTCATCTTCAATCTCTTCCAAGAGATATCTTCAATCAAGTTCAAGGTTGTGTGTCGGCTAAAGAGGCTTGGGACATTCTCATAGTCACATTTGAAGGAACTACTCGAGTTAGGCGCACGAGGTTGGACAATCTTGCATCTGATTTTGAGAATCTTCAAATGACTGAAACCGAATATGTGGCGGATTACAATAGTTGGTTGAGTGGTATTGCTCAAGAATCTGTTGTTTTGGGTAAACGATACAAGGACAAGAAGCTGGTCAAGAAATTTCTCAGAAGTCTACCTGACAAGTTTCAGCCGCACAGATCTGCTATTGATGTGTCTTTGAATTCAGAGGAACTCAAGTATAATCAAGTTGTTGGGATGATGCAGGCGTTTGAGATGCAACTAAAGAAGAAAGAGAAAATGAATGCTAAGTCATTTGCTCTTAAAGCTGCAGAAGAACAGAAGCTTGTTGAATCGCAGGAGCTTGAAGAAGAAGAAAAGGTTGGTCTGTTGGTTAAGAAGTATTTTCGCAAGATGGAAAGAGGTCAGCGGAAGGGAACTCCATCACTTGCAAGTGCAGATCCTGTCTAGGGCTTCAGGAAGAATGATAAGTCAGAACGTCAGTGTGCTGAGTGTGAAGGATATGGTCATTACAAGGCTGAGTGTCCAAACAACAAACGGAAGCACTCTCTACAATGTTATGGATGCAAGGGTTTTGGTCATACCAAGACTAATTGCCCCTCCCAAGGAAGTAATCAGAAGTCCTACATCACATGGAGTGAAAGTGATTTTGACGAAGAAGATAACAAAGGTGAAATTCTGAACAACTTTGTGGCTCTGCTGGGAGTAATCGAGGAAGATGAAGAAGATGAAGTTCTGTTGTTGAAAGATGACATTGACAAGACAATTGAGTCGGACTCAGAGGGGGAAGAGGCAGGTTTGTCGTTGGAAGATCATATAAGTCTTCTTATTCAGACTATTGTGCAAAAGACTCAAGATAACAGTGATTTGTCTGCCGAGAGAGATACGCTTCAGATGAACATTGCATTGTTGGCTAAGGAACTAAGTGAAGAAAAAGCCAAGTCCCTGCGTCTTGAGAAGCAATTGGAAGAACAGCTGAAAAGCATCAGGATGCTGAGTAAATGAACTAAAGATCTGGACTTCTTGCTCAGTACTGGACAATCAAGCACTACAAAGTGGGGTCTGGGTTATCAGGGAATCTACTCTGACAAGTCCACACAGTTTGTTAAAGGGCAGAACCCTGAACCAAAACCCAAAGCACAACCTGTCGCACCAAACGGACGTCATTATCAGATTCCTAAGGTAAATTTGCATTCCAGGCAGATGTTTGTGCAGCGTGAGGTACCAATGAGGTAAACGTATGGTCAACAAAGCTATCCCCAGGCTGCTCAGCGACCTGTTGGTCTTAGCAGGAGAAGAGGATGTTGGTACTATGGTCATCTAAATCACTTCAAGGCCCAGTGTTTCAAGTTTCAGAATCGTGTGACGAACCTAGTGCATAATGGCAGCTTCTACCCAGCTGTTAGAAGAGTTCAGCAAGGGTATGTCAGAAAAGATGATCTCTACTATCATGTTGCATACACAACAAATAAAACTGAAGTTGATCAGGCCAAGTGGTATTTTGACAGTGGATGTTCCAGACATATGACAGGGGCGGTTGACAATTTGTCTCACGTAGAAGATGTTGCTGCTGGAAGAGTAACGTTTGGAGATGGAGCAAAACGGAAAATTCGAGGAACAGTGGTGACACTCAACCCCAGCTGAATGATGTGTTCCTGGTAGATGGATTGAAGGCCAATCTGATCATTGTCAGTCAATTGTGTGATGAGGGCTTAGATGTTACCTTCACCAGGAAGGACTGCAAAGCTATTGATCAAAAAGGGTCTGTCAGACTCAGAGGTAAACGATCTGGGAATAATTGCTATATGTGGAAATCAGAAATATCGTGCTTTAATGCCACCGTTGAGTTAGACACATAGTTGTGGCATCAGAAACTTGGTCATTTGAATGTGTGCACGATGTTGAAATTGGCAAACCAAGAAGTTGTGCGAGGACTGCCAAAGCTGAAGGGTGATCCACACTTTGTCTGTGGTCCATGCAACAAGGGAAAACAGATCAAAGCATCCCATGGGTCTCTGACAGATATTCGCACAAATCATGCTTTACAGTTGGTTCACATGGATCTGATGGGGCTTATACAAGTTCAGAGCATTTCTGGTCGACGATTCATTTTCGTAATGTTGGATGACTACACTCGCTACACCTGGGTAAGGTTTCTTCGTGATAAATGTGACACTCTTGAATGTTTTTGTATCCTTGCCCTGCAGATTAAGAGTGAGAAGTGTTAAATTGAAACCATTCAAAGTGATCATGGTGGTGAGTTTCAAAACGACAAGTTTGAGCAATTTTGTGGACATCAAGGCATTACTCATCAGTACTCTGCACCAAGAACACCGGAACAGAATGGTGTTGTTGAACGTAAGAACAGAACGCTGCAAGAAATGGCACGAGCTATGCTACATGGAAATCAAGTGCCTCATCGGTTCTGGGATGAAGCTGTGAACACAGCCTGCTACATCATCAATCGTGTGCATGTTCGCCCAGGGACCAGCAAGACTCCCTATGAGCTTTGGAAAGGGAAGTCTCCAACTGTACACTATTTCCATGTGTTTGGATGCCTGTGTTATATTCTAAATGATAAGGATCAGTTGGGTAAGTTTGACTCTAAGAGTGATGAAGGTATCTTTCTGGGTTATTCCGGACATAGCACTGCCTTTCGCGTCTACAACAAACGTCTGAGATCCATTCAGGAGACTGTCAATGTAGTGTTTGACAACACCTCCTTCCTGCGAGTGGCATTGGTGCCTATTGTCTCCGACACGGATCTGGTAACTGATACTGAGAAGTCTGTACAAGAAGTTGTCAGTCGTGTTGTCCTTGAAATGCCTGTATCACCATCTGCTTCAGATCCGGTGCCTTCTCAGGTTCATAGGAATCACTCCTCTATTGATGTTATAGGTGCGATTCAGGGGGGTAGAGTTACCAGAGGAAAGCAAATTGATTTTGCTCAGTTGGCTGAGAAGAAACAAAAGGTTGTCGTTCCGGAGTCTGTCTGTCAGGACTCTGATGTAGTGCAATTTGCATGCTTTGTCTCTTCCATTGAGCCTAAGAATCACAAGGAGGTGCTTCGTGATGAGTTATGGGTTGCTGCTATGCAAGATGAGTTGGAACAATTTGAAAGAAGTGATGTTTGGGAATTCACTCATCGTCGTGTTGATGTCAACGTCGTAGGAACTAAGTGGATATTCAAGAATAAGAGTGATGCTAGTGGCTGCATTGTGAGAAACAAAGCATGATTGGTAGCTCAAGGCTATTCTCAAATTGAGGGAATTGACTTTGATGAAACCTTTGCTCCGGTGGCAAGGTTGGAGTCAATCAGGTTTATGTTCGGTATGGCATGCGCTCTTAAGTTCACTTTGCATCAGATGGATGTTAAGAGTGCCTTTCTAAATGGAATAATACAAGAGGAGGTTTATGTTGAACAACCAAAAGGCTTTGAGAATTCGCAGCACCATGAGCATGTTTATCGACTGAAGAAAGCCCTGTATGGTCTAAAGCAGGCACGACGGGCATGGTATGAGAGATTGACTACGTTTCTGATGGATCACGGATAAAATCGAGGGAGTGTTGACAAAACTTTGATTGTTCTCAACAGCAACAACAATCTGATGTTTGTTCAGATCTATGTGGATGATATTGTCTTTGGTTCCACGTGTCAGCCTCTTGTAAAACAGTTTGTGGAAAGCATGTCTCAGGAATTCGAAATGAGTATGGTGGGAGAGTTAAGATACTTTTTGGGATTGCAAGTTGAACAATCAGCTGATGGGATCTTTGTATCTCAAAGCACTTATACTAAGGAGCTTGTACAACGCTTTGGCTTGGATAAGAGTAAAGAAGCAAAGATCCCAATGGGAGCAAATGACAAACTTTCCAAGGACGACGAAGGGGAAGATGTAGATGAGAGACTATACAGAGGGATGATTGGAAGTCTGTTGTATTTGACTGCTAGTCGGCCAGACATATGTCTGTCAGTAGGGATCTGTGCACGCTATCAAGCCAAGCCCAAGATGTCGCATTTACTAGCTGTAAAGAAGATCATCAAGTACATCAAAGGCACATAGGACTTTGGCATCTATTATACCAAGGATACCAACACCGGTCTGAGCGGATACTGTGATGCTGATTGGGCAGGTTCTGTGGATGATCGTCGTAGCACAAGTGGAGGTTGCTTCTTTATAGGCAACAATCTGATCACATGGCACAGAAAGAAACAAAACAGTGTCTCTCTATCAACTGCTGAAGCTGAGTACATTGCGCTAGGAAGCTGTTGCACACAACTTCTGTGGATGCGACAAATGGCCTCGGACTATGGTATGGATTCTGATACTCTTTTAATTCATTGTGATAACTTGAGTGCAATTAATATTTCAAAGAATCATGTTTAACATTCACAAACCAAACATATAGATATTAGACACCACTTTGTTCATGAACAAGTTGAGGCGAAACTGATCGAGATTGACCATGTGAGCACTGATTTACAGTTAGCTGATTTGTTTACCAAGCCTCTGGACTTCAACAGATTTGTAAATCTGAGGAAGTCCATTGGTGTTTATGAGTTCTAACCTGCTTTACCTAAGATGTGTTGATCAGAGACAGGAACATGTGCTAGGACAAATTATGGAAATCCTAGAATACATAGAAGACCAGCACTTTGAAAGCAACTGTGAGAAATAGCTGCCTGTCATGTCGGTCTATTCATCTTGTCAAATGTTGTCATGTTTTAAAGAAGTCAAAGAGATGTGAAGAGACACACAAGTACATCCTCGAGTAGAAAAACTCAGTTTGGGGACAAGTATGATATCAGTGATTGACATGATCATGATGTCACTGTGTTCATGTCAGTGAAACAGCTAACAGAAGGCTGAGACACATATATTTAAAAAAAAAAAATGTGTGTGTGCTCTTCAAAGAGAGAATCTCCAGCTGCCTTAACATGTTGGGTTGGATTGCAGACTAAAGGCATGACAGTGTGAAAGACTACTCATTTGCATCAAGTCTCTGATTTTCAACAATTCAAGAGGTTGTGATAGCTCATGGCAAATGTTCTGAACAACTCGTTGACACATCAAAGGTATGGTTAGTACTGTGATCTGTTTTTGATTTTATTTAGTTTAAAAAAAAAAAAATTTGATGTTGCTCACATGTGTTATGTCTCGATCTGGGTGCTTTCATGTTCACTGTTTGTGGTTGTGTGTATCTGATGTTTTTGGTTCATGAACAGATTCAGCTTCCTTTAAAGGGGTGAAGAATCTGTGTTTTTTAGGAACCTGTGTTTAATGTGATTAATGCACTTAAGATTAAAAAGGGGAATAATATTCGATGTACCATAACAGATTCATTGAGTGATTTCAGGGCAGTGTTAATTTGTGGGCCAAGGTATAACAGCCCAAATAATCTTCAAGAGGGAGTATAAAAGGAGAGGCTAGCGTTTTGAGTTTTTCTCATCCTTGCAATTTCAGATCTCTGTCGCTTAAGCTTCTGATTTTCTTCTTTCTCTGATTTGTTCTCTCTAACTCTTGATCACCATGAAGTTTGTGTTTAGCAGTTTCCACTATGATTCTAGCTCAGATGAGGAGCTTCACACCGCTCCGTTAGTCCTACCTCCGCCGTCTCCCTATGTTTCGATTGATCCTGCAACGGCGATGGTCATCTACGAACCTCGTGACGAATCAACCACAACACCTCTAGTGCCCGAGAATCCCTCTACCAGGCTGCTATCTCTCGAAGCGGATCATGACACATGCGACTCTTTGTCTTCTCTACCATGAAGGACGAGATCTCGTTTTCCGGTGATTGATCTGACCGGTGATGTTCCTCCGCTACCAAATCAGGGAATTTCATCCCGCCTGCGCAAACGACAATCAGCTGCTGATGCAGACAGCCGTGATACGAAGTGATCGTCTCTTGGCAGGAACAAGGGTGTGTCCACCTCTCGCAGTGTTCCATCGAAGGAGTTTGATTCCAAACGATTCATATCCGCTGATGCTGCTCGAAGGTATGGTTTCTTTTCCTCTAGAACCATTGCTGCTGAGATGTGTTACTCTCTGGGAAGAGATGATCCGGCTAGGGAGTTGCTTGATCAAGTTGGGCTGTTGAAAACAGTCACTCAAATCGGCGCTTATGATTCCGATGTTGTCTATGAGTTCTGGGCAAATCTTCCAGCAGTGAAGGTTGAAGGGAGCTTGGTTGATGTGTTGGTCCGAGACTTTGTGTATGAGTTCTCCCCAAGTCGCATCAATGCCCTGTTCGGACTCCAGACGGTTGATGTGCGCGAACATAGACTGCAAACAGCTGCAAGGTGAAGACTTGCAAGCAGCTGGTATCCACGGCGATCAAGGACCCGGTAATCAAGAAGTTGAATAAGATGTGCTGCAGCAACTGGTCTCCTACGGTGAATACAGGGTACATCTCTGCAAACAGAGCCATGGTGATCTACATGATCATGCATCGCATTCCGTTTGATTTTGGGAGAATGATCTATGATCAGATCATCCAGTTAGGTTTGCAAGCTCAGTCCGGGTTCCGTCTCCCGTTTCCCAGTCTCATTTATCAGCTTCTGGAAGCTCAGCGCCCTGTTTCGAATCTTCAGCCGGAAGACACGAAGAAGCCCAAGGGTAAGAAGACTGTTTCACGTCCAACGAAGCCTCATCTTAGAGCTGGAACATCTGCAGAGCGCAAAGCCATCCGGTTGGCCATTCAGATTCTGCAAGACACCTTGGAAGCTAGTAAGTTGTCACATCTCTGATTATACCTTTGTGTGTCTGTTGATATTTTTGACTAATCTGTGCCAAACAAGCAGGGGGAGATGAGTCTAATTCAGATGCTTGAGGGGGAGTTTGAGCTGTGGGGGAGCTGTTGTTTTTAAGTTGTCTGTTGTTCCTTGTTGTTGTTTTTCTTTTCAAACTATTCTTTTTGGTTTTGTTTGAGACTTGTTCTAGTTTGTCTGATACCTTTTACGGTCGTAATGCTTACTAGTTGATCGTTTAATCTTCTGATGTTTTTGCGAGCTGCTGTGATACACTGTTGGTACAGTTGTATCTGTTTGTTGTTTTGTTGTTGGCTGCTTCTGTTTTGACAGGTTAAATGCATGGATGCTTGTTTGACAAGTTCAGTCAAAAAGAGGGAGATCGAAAGTGCAATAGAGCTCTGAAGGGAACAGGCAGCTGTGAAGTGTCTCAGAGGGCTGATATGCTGACGTGGTGTGACGTGCTGACGTGGAGAAATATTGTGGACACAATGACAAGGTGCGTGAGAAGGAAGGAAGAAGAGATCAAGATATACTCGAAGATATTGAGAGTATATTTGATTAGTGGGATAAGGGAAGATATTCTCTTAGGGATAAGGAATATTTCCTTTTAGTTAGGATACACAAGATCTAGGTTAGAGATCGTGTGTGTGGGGTTATAAAATGACGAGGGCTAGCCGCAAAAAGAGTTAGCACTCGTGGGATAAATTTGTGAGTTTTGTAAACCTTCAAGTAAATATAAAAGCTTTGAAGGTGAGTGTGGGTGGTATACTCTTATAGATCTACACAGGGTAGTGTTAGATAGATAGGAGAGTGAGCTTTGTTTTTCAAGTTTTGTAAAAAACGAGGGTTTTTATAAGATTGATTAAAAGCGTTTGCTTGGCGCGTTCCTAATGTAGTTTTTGTGTGTTGTGTTATCTCTATGTCTTTAGAGTAGCAACCCAAAATGTCGATTTAAAGGTCATAATCAGTCGGAGACATGTTTTTGTACGTGTTTTTTTTCTTTTTCCCGTCCGGTTCACATACTTTCTATCGAGCATTAAGGTTATGCAATGAGATTTTTTTCTTTAATTAATTGGCTAACTGAAAGCAAAAGATTTCGTAAATCTGATAAAAACTCTATACAGCTTAGCTTGCGAAAAGTAGTTATTAAAAAAAATCCTAAACCTTATTTAACAAATGTTTTTTTATTCATACCAAATTAAATTGGTGAGTCGACCACATGGGACAATGCACAAAAGACAAACTAGTTATGTTAAAAAAGAATTCAACAAACGAACCGTACGGTCTCTCGTTGGCCTTTAGTTAAGGTCAAGTGTCACATATTTGAATCTCTATTCTCTAATCACCATTAATAAATTCTTGTAAGTAAACTAATAAACAATATACGTGTATAATTAATATAATCAGCTGGAAACCTGCATGCATTACATTTACATGGTTGTACATTACACAATAGACTAACGCAGCCGGCGGTGAAAATGACACGTTGTGTTCTTCTTATTGTTATTTGACTCATACGTTATATATTAGTATACATTTGATATTTATACATACAACGGTGGTTATATAAATATAATGTTCTGAGTTGATAGGGATATGGTGCAAGTAATTAATGTAACGTATTGACAAATTTAACAAAACTGATAAACAAATAATGAAAAAAAGAACAAAATTATAATCAAAGAGGCACGTAAACTGCATTATGCAGATGCTTAGTACTAATAGAATATTCTCTCTTTACCGTGTGAACTACATAAGTTTTTTTCTGAAGCGATATATGTATGCACACTAAAAATATAAGTTCTGATCATTCTAATAAAACTCATTAATACAATTCACATTTCTTTGTTTGTAGCATTATTCAAATGTTATCATTGGACCCACCTAACCATACCCACCATGTCCCAGAGATCTCTATATTTCTCTATATATACTTATCCAACTTCTCTTCTCCAACTTACACCAACAAACAGAAAACACAACAAAGGGAACAAAGAAGAAGAGAATAAAACCTTCTTCATCGTTTTAAAGTCTTTCTCTTAGTTTCTCCCATTTTCTTTGAACTAAAAGATCAATGGCTCACAACCATTCTAACGAAGGCGGCTCTATTGGAAGCTCTTTGCATGGAGTCACAGGAAAGGAGCAAGTCTTCTCCTTCTCCGTACACGAAGAAAGTGGTCCTTCCTCTCAAGCCGTCAGATCAGACGATACAACGGCTAAGTTCGCTCTACCAGTGGACTCAGAGCATAGGGCAAAAGTTTTTAAACCATTATCATTCGCTAAACCACACATGAGAGCCTTCCATTTAGGATGGATCTCTTTCTTCACTTGTTTCATCTCCACCTTCGCAGCTGCACCTCTGGTCCCTGTCATCCGTGACAACCTCGACCTGACCAAAACCGACATCGGAAATGCTGGAGTTGCATCTGTTTCGGGCGCCATTTTCTCAAGACTCGCTATGGGAGCCGTATGTGACCTTCTCGGAGCACGTTATGGCACTGCTTTCTCTCTTATGCTCACGGCTCCAGCTGTTTTCTCCATGTCGTTTGTAGCTGATGCCGGAAGCTACTTAGCCGTGCGGTTCATGATTGGTTTTTGCTTAGCGACGTTTGTGTCATGCCAATACTGGACAAGCGTTATGTTCACGGGAAAGATTATCGGACTCGTTAACGGTTGTGCCGGAGGGTGGGGAGACATGGGAGGCGGCGTGACTCAGCTACTCATGCCAATGGTCTTCCACGTCATCAAACTCACCGGAGCCACTCCCTTCACCGCATGGAGGTTCGCCTTCTTTATCCCGGGCGTACTTCAGATCATTATGGGCATTCTCGTCCTCACTCTCGGCCAAGATCTCCCTGATGGTAACCTTAGTACCCTCCAAAAGAGTGGTCAAGTTTCCAAAGACAAATTCTCCAAGGTGATTATTACAAAAACATTCAACATGTTCAATATTTTTTTTGGCAACATGTTCAAGTATTTAATGTAACAGTATGCATGTGATTCTAATTACATTTTTTTTTTTGTAATTTTTTTGTAGGTCTTCTGGTTCGCTGTGAGGAACTATAGAACATGGATCTTATTCGTGCTCTATGGATTTTCTATGGGAGTTGAACTAACGATCAACAACGTTATATCCGGATACTTCTACGACAGGTTTAACCTTACACTTCACACAGCCGGTATTATAGCAGCCAGCTTTGGTATGGCAAACTTCTTCGCACGTCCTTTTGGTGGCTACGCCTCGGATGTAGCTGCACGTCTCTTCGGCATGAGGGGTCGGTTATGGATCTTGTGGATCTTACAAACTGTTGGAGCTCTCTTTTGCATCTGGCTCGGTCGTGCTAGTTCACTCCCTATAGCAATCTTAGCCATGATGCTCTTTTCCATCGGCACGCAAGCAGCTTGCGGAGCTCTCTTTGGTGTTGCACCTTTTGTTTCCCGTCGTTCTCTTGGTCTCATCTCAGGATTAACCGGTGCTGGAGGAAATTTTGGGTCGGGAGTAACTCAACTTCTTTTCTTCTCCTCGTCGAGGTTTAGTACAGCTGAAGGACTATCGTTGATGGGTGTTATGGCTGTCGTGTGTTCACTTCCGGTGGCGTTTATACATTTCCCACAGTGGGGAAGCATGTTCTTGAGGCCATCACAAGACGGACAGAAATCAAAAGAAGAGCATTACTATGGAGCGGAGTGGACAGAGGAAGAGAAGAGCTTAGGTCTACATGAGGGAAGCATTAAGTTTGCTGAAAACAGTCGCTCAGAGAGAGGCCGCAAGGCGATGTTGGCTGATGATCCAACACCGGAGACTGGATCCCCGGCTCATGTCTAGTGAAGGATATAGTCACATTACATCTTTTCTCCATATATAAATAACCCTCAAAGCTAGCTTTATATTTCCTTGTTTTTATGTTCCTCTTATGAGAGATGTACCGTGTTAGATCCTGACTTGATAAGTGAGGTTCAGTGAGCCCGGTGCTCGTGATGTACAATGTCGTTTTGATAAAAGGCTTATGCATCAGTTTTTCTCTCTGTTTTATGGACAAGCTGAGTCTTTAAAATTCTTCCAAAATCAAACTTTTAATTAAAAGTATCGATCAAGTATTGAAAAAGAGACTAGTGTTTTAGGCGCAACTAGTCATACCTTAAAGAGTCTTTTCTTCCTTGGAGAGACGTCACAGAGATATAAACAAAGACCAAAGAAGAAGCAATTGACTTAAGTAATCTTTACAACTCAGAAACAGATCGCGTTAAGAGAATCTGGAAAGAGTAAGAAAGAACTAAACAAGTACCACGCAAAAAGATTGCAAATGTACAACTTAAGTTTGATGAGAGTTTTCAAACATTACAGAATCCGTCATATATTAAAACAACACAAGAAAGCTATGCTAAACCCTTTTGAATTGTGTTTCCCGAAGAAAAGAGTTTAACGTACTTGTGTACTCTACTCAGCGTAAGGCGCTAGATGCTCATCTTTCCACTCCCACCACATACTAGACAAGACCGCGTTGAAGAACATTTAGTGCAGTAGCTCCATTTCTTGGGAAGCCTAAGAATGTGTTTTCTTGTCAATCAATGAGCGAGATCGATGAGACTGAAGGAAACAACAATGAGGAAGTTAATTCTTACCCGGCTGTATATCGTGTGGCCATATTAGTTGCCGTGAGTCTAGCTTTCTCAGCAGTTGCATCTGATAGTTTCTTTAGTACAAATCCTTCACCTTTGCATTCAGGACAGATTCCTGAACCGAGACAAGCTTCACATTCTTTCATAGTAGCCTGCAAATTCATTTAACAGAGATAAACCAAACAATAAGGATCCTCAAGATATTATGTTCAAGGATCATCTATAAACAAACTACCTCGGCTTCTTCGGCGGCTTTGGAACTTCTCCGAGCAAGGATAGTGGCTGCGGTACCAACAACCGTGGCTGCAATCGCTATAGATACTGCAGTTTCAGCTAAAGCAGGAACCACTGTTGGTGATCTCTTAGCTCTATTCAAATCAACGTTTACGAACCTTACATCCTTAACACCTACCACAGAGATTAACAATGTAAAGTCAGTGGCTCTATGAATATACATATCAACTAAGATGCTTGTAAACAAAACCTTTAAAAAAAAAATGAAATGGTCAAAAGCTAAAAAGCTAATATGAATCAGACAGTAGTGTTTAGTAATGAATCCACAAATTTAAACCATGAAACTTATTTAATTCGTTATACAATTTAACCATAACGCCACCATGATCACACAACTATCAATCGCTTGAGAGCACACTATAAACTCTTAAGTAAACAAACTACCAAAGCTTGAACTTGACTCCAAGTTCCATTCTTACTTCAGAAACTAAGAAGATCAAACAAATTTAAGACCCAAACTCTGAAATTTTACTAAATAAGATTGTCATAAATGCTCTTCTAACTCGACTCATCATCAAAACCCATCAAAATTTCACTAGAATTGCGTCAAAATCTCACAGAGAAAGAAGAAACAAAGGGAAATCTAAAATTAGGGTTTTGTTCAGCTTACTTGAGAATGAAGAAGGGAATGAAAAAGATTGAAACTTGAGACTGAGCTCCATCACAAAGTCACAACAACAGAGGGAATTATCATCTCTCTCATCTCGTCACTTCGTTACCTGCGTTATCTTCACAAAGTCTCACTCAACGGGATAAAAAAAAAAATCTGAGTTCAATAACCGGAAGTAAACCAAACCAAACCGATTAAACCGAAGCAACCGATCAAAATTGACTTTTCACATGAAAATGTAGCGTAACCTTAAAGTCCGTGCCAAACCGTGTTTCGTGGGCCCAAATTACAAGTCTGAAGTCTTCGTTAGTTGGCGGCCCATTTAAAAAAAAAAAAACCAAATCGCGATTCAAAAACAAACTTAATCACCGGCGAAATCATCATCACCGGCGACGATGAAGACGACAACGACGACGGCGACGTCGTTGGTTACGGGAGAGAGAGTTGTAGTGGCAGTCGTGGTTTCTCGTATTCTCTTATCCCTTCCTTTATCACTTATCTCCCATGGCTTCTCCCTCTTCCTCCTCTGCTTCTCCGCCTTCCTCGTCGAGATCCGCGCCGAGAGCTCTCCGTTTCTCCTCTCTCGTTTCAGCGCCAGGTGAGAAATTTCCCCAATCCAATTTTCAATTTCTGGTCTCAGGGCTTCTTCGAATTTCCCGATTTTTGAAATCTTCATAGATTGAAGAAGATGTTGTTTTTGCTATGTATTATAGACGTGGTGCGTCTTCAGGGATATTACTGGGAGCTGTGACACTTCCAGCTGTTATGATGTCTAAGTTGGTTCAGCTTACAAGAGCTATCTCAATCCATGAAGCTGAACAAGATGGTATTGTATCTTTGGATTGGCTTGTGTTTTAGTATTTGAATGTTCTTTAGTCTCAACATAAGGAGGTTTGATTTGTTTGTGTTGTGTGTAGAGCTTGCGCATGTGACAATGCAGTATTGGGCAGCATCAGCAAGCTGTTGTGCTATACTTATTTATCTCACAGTGATTATGTCACAAACGGGAAAAGCTGAATCTTTGTCATCTTCGTCTGTTTGGCTTTCGAGGGTTAGCTTAAGTGGCACGGTGTTGTATGGAGTAGCATGTTTTGTTTCACTTTCCATGATTTCACACACTGGTGAGATCTAGTTTGGGGTTATTAGTTGTTTTCAATAGTTATTTTTTTTTTTCGTTTTGAGTTCATCAGTGATCTTTGTTTGTTCTTTGTCTCGACAGGCTTGAACACGTCATTGAAAATGTTCTGGATGTTATTTCACGGTCTTGCAGCTGTGAAATTGATTCGACATTTGCTTTCCACCTTCCCTTCTTGTGCCTCAATTGGTAAGTATAATAGACTCTTCTATTCACATTTTGGGTTAAGTAGTAGTTTTGGGAGTATTATTTCAGTATATTCTCCGTGCTCAAGAGTTTACTAGTTCCACTTTAGCAATCATTAAATAGTTAAGACTCTGGATTTGATTACTATTATAATTCCACATTTCTAGTCCACCTTCAATAATTGCCATTTTTATAGGGGAAGCACTTCTCGTGACCAGTGGTCTTGTTCTTTATTTTGGCGACTTTTTGGCATGCACAATTGCAAAGGTTAGAGTTCTTAAACTTGGTTTTATAATTGTTGAACAGGTCATGCATTTGTGTTTTATCAGTTATTGCAATACTAGCAAGAATGGCTCTGTAATTTTGTCACTGTAACTTTGCCTACTTTGGTACGATTATTACTACAGATTTTCGAGAAATTGATACCCGTGGATCTTGTCTCAATAAGCTATGGAATAAGAAGAACTGAAACCGGCATAATCGTCCAGGTATTATACTAAAAATCGAAACTAGATGAATAGTTACCGTTACTGTATTGCTGTATAACAATTTACCTGTCTCCTTCTTAGGGTCTACTGCTGGGCCTTCTACTTTTCCCGATGGTGTTTAGATTTACTCTGCATGTATATGAAAGCTCGTTGAGAAAGAGAGATGCTCAACAAAGAAACTGCAATGTTACTGCAAATTCTGTCTTATTCGTTATTTCACTTCTATTTTTTATGGTCGTGGCTGTTCCTTCTTGGATGCATTTTGTACACGATTTCAACCAGCATCCTTTCTTATGGTACTTAATCTCCACAATCAATTACTTATCTTGTGTCCTCTAGCATCTGTAGTGATAATTCCACCTTCTAAGATTGTATCCAACTTTCATACTCTGTCGCAGGGTGCTCACATTTGTCTTTTCTGAACCTCTGAAGAGACTTTCATTATGCATCTACTGGGTTCTGTTGATCGTTGTGTCTGTCTCACGATTTTATAACATCTCGAGGAGTAGCAAGGTTGAGAGAATCTTGCTTCGGAAATACTACCATCTGATGGCTGTTTTAATGTTCTTGCCAGCTCTTGTCTTACAGGTGACTGGGTGATCAATAAAAACTTATTTTATAATTCAGAAACTTGGTATGTGTTAGTCCGCTCCTCTAGTAGCTTCCTATAATTTTGATGTCCTTTCATGCAGCCTATATTTCTCGATCTAGCATTTGGTGCAGCATTGGCGGTATTTCTTGCATTGGAGATCATTCGAGTAAGCCCTCTTCATATTCAAATTTATCATCTTCTCGATTTCATCACATTCAATGGGCTTGATGCAAAATACTCATTTTGCAAAACCAGATCTGGAGAATACATCCCCTCGGAGAGCCTTTACATCAATTCATGAATGCTTTCACGGACCATCGTGACTCAGAGCATCTGATTGTCAGGTATGCCAAAACTGTTTTATAGACCATGGATGGGAAAATGCAATGTAAAATTATTACATTTTTGTTTGATTTGTATAACTATTGACTATATTATGTCTTATTTGTAGCCACTTTTCACTCTTACTTGGGTGTGCGCTTCCAATTTGGATGTCTTCTGGGTTCAATGACCGAGCTTTATCCCCATTTGCCGGAATTCTCAGCCTCGGGATTGGAGATACAATGGTAAGATTTAACTCAGCAGAGAAGCTAACTTCGAAAACCCGTGTCTCTTGTAATGTAATGTTATAATGATCTGATTTACAGGCATCAATGGTTGGGCACAAGTATGGGGTGTTAAGATGGAGCAAGACAGGAAGTGAGCATTTTCTTCTCCTTTTAAAAAACTCTCAACTATTATTGCTTTCATCAGAAACTAATATTGTCAAGTGCGTAAAATAATGTTTGGCCGGAACAGAGAAAACGGTCGAGGGTACAGCAGCAGGAATAACATCGGTAATGGCAGTCTGCTTTGTGCTGGTCCCAGTATTAGCATCAATGGGTTATATACTAAGCCAAGGATGGTGGTCGCTTTTTGTGACGGTGACAGCCACCGGGATGTTGGAAGCTTACACGGCGCAATTAGACAACGCCTTCATACCTCTTGTCTTCTACTCACTCCTCTGCTTGTAGGTAGTTTAAGTCGTTGCTCTTTAGTCATTCTTCGGTGTGTTTTTTTCACTCAATGTACATAACAAAGTATCTTACCACTAACCACACTTCCTCATGTATGTTACCTATTAAGAGACAAATCAATTGTTGTACCGTGCCTTTTGAAAGATACTAACTATCTATAAAAAATACATATCCAAGATATTTCCACAGCCATTCAAAATCCAAACAGACCAAAAATGAGTTTTTCAAAATTGGGCTTAAACAAGTAAAAGGCCCAATTACGCTTTAGGGACGGATCCAGGTATAAAGGTAAAAAAAAAGAGGTTTTGTGAATTTTGATCTTCGTCACTCTTCCTCTTCTCCAGTTTTTTCTTTCTTTTCTTCGCTTCTCAGTTTTGACTAAATATGCCATGACTGTCTGAGATAACGAGATATTCGCCGAGAGCCATGTTTTGTTAGCTTCCAAGGTTAGAAAAAATTGTGTTTGATTAGTTTTATATGCATTGTATTTTCAGTATTATGCACGCAAGGTGTTTGATCATTTGCCTGAAAGAATTATTGGGCTACGAGCACTGTGTTTCGGAGGTTTCTTGTAGTTGTATTAATCACATGAATGTTAGAAAGACGCAAATTAAGAGCCTTTGATGCGTTTTCTTTGGTTTCGAAATGTTCAATTTAATGCCCTGTTCTGACTCAATTTTAATCTGAATTTCATGTGAGCGGAACATTACTGACAACGTTTGAGGTTTTTTGGTTATTTTTATAGATAAAAAAAGGGTTTTTGTAGAAGCAATGACAGTTCTGAAAAGGTACGTCTTAAGGCTGTTTATGTCGATCAAGTACATAACAGCAAACGTAGTTGACAGAAACAACGGGAGAATAGTGACAACAGCTTCAACAGTGGAACACGCAATCAAGAACTCGTTAGAGTGTGGCCGTACTTGCAATGCTAAGGCAGCGGCTATCGTAGGAGAGGTTTTGGCGATGAGGCTGAAAGTGGAAGGGCTTCAAGATGGGCAAGGAAGAGGTATTCACGCCGATGTCAAGAAAGAAATTGAAAAGAAAGGGTTTAAGAGTCGGACCAAGGTATGGGCTGTTATTAACTCCCTTAAAAACAATGGCGTTACACTCATTCTTGACGATGATGATGATGATGATGATGATGATGATTACCGTGATCGTTCTTACGAGGGTCATCGGTAAATCCTTAAGCTTTACTTTCGGTGTCATATTCTCTAGCTGTTGTGTAATCTTAGATTCTGGTCTGGAATAGTAAAATCTTTGTGACATAAGAATCTATCAGGTTTTGAATAAGGTTCAAATAGTAACTTGTACTTATATTACTCTTTACAAATCATGTCTTAACCATTAAGACTATTTTAGTTTCTGCATTCAGTTTAACTTTTAATTACATAGATTTTATATTATGGTCATGATTGGTGAAGACTTTTAAGACTTTAAAAGCATTTAAAAGTCTTAAAAGCATTTTATTTACTAATCAGACTTTTATGATTTTTTTATTTTTTAAAGTTTCAAAAGCCACTTTAAGTTTTTACTTCTTTATTTCCTTTTTCTTTTTAAGCTTTAAAACTAACAAATTTTAAAAACTTTTTTTTTCTTCCTCTATCATGATTAAACACTATAAATTTATCTATATTTTTGCACAAACTTTTTTTTACAGATTAATTATCAGTATTTTTTTTCTCTTTCTTTTGACATCCACTTCTCTTCACAAATTTATTATTTTTATCATCACTTTTATATTTTTTTACAATTTTGTTATTAATAAAATTACAGTCACAACTTTTAAAGTTTTTTTTCTAATAATCAGATTTTAACAGTTAAACTATTTACAGTCAAAGTCTCTGCAGTTAAATTTTACAGTCAAAGTCTCTACAGCCTCAAATAACAGTTGTTACCAATCCGGCTTATATTGATGAATTTGTTACTTTGTGTCTTGAATTTGCTCCATACTAAAATTGTGATGTGCTTCATTTGCAACTAGTATGAGGAGCTAAGTATTGATTCATGTATGAATTGAGAAATCTTTAACAAGTTAACAAACGGAAATAGATTAACAATGAAATTTCCTGTGTATTTATAGAAATAAATCACAAATATATGTTATTTAATTTTCTTAAAAAGTAAAATATTGATCTCCTAAATACATAATAATTCAGTCGGTTGGGAATTTAGATTCACTGACGAGCTGTCCGACCGGTGGGTGTCCCGAGCTTTCCTTGCATCCAGTTCTGAAGCATTTGCAATGCTGCCTTTGGCTGGTCCATCGGAACCATGTGTCCAGCATCATGAACCTATCAAACATTTTCCCAATTTCAATAGTTAGGTGTGAAAAATCAATAGAAATAGGTTGGGGTTATCGGTTTTTGTTTGGTTTACCTTGAGGAAAGTGAGTGAACCGTGATTCTTCATTAAACCGGCTTCTTTATTGTCTACGAGGAATGGAACTGTCGCAGCTGCTACAAACTCTTTCTGGCCTGACCATTCCATTTGGTGAACCCACTTTGAATTTCCTATAAATCAAGAAAAGTATATTTCATCAATCTCAGAGCTTAACTGATTATGTGGAAATGTAAACCAGTGGTCAGCAAACACATGGACATAGCAATGAAACGTACCGAGCCAATTGCAAATGAGATCGTATTCACCGGCGTAAACAAGAAGCTTAATTCCATCTTGAAGAAGAGCTGGAATCCCAACCTCAAGATTACGCATCCAGTCCATCTGCATTGCATCGTAGACCGCTGTACTGCAAGACACAAACTCGATATCGCCCACACCTAATGCCCTCCGTACCGATTTCTGGTTCAAGAACTTCTCCATGTTCGAGAAATCATAGCACAAGTTTCCTTCACATTGTTTCCTTACGTCATAATACTGTAAAACAGAGTAAAAATCTTGTTACTATTACTTCAAGAACAAACAAGTATCAATTCCAGTTTCGATGCTTACGTTTACGTTTCCTGCGATATCCATGATCTTTTGGAAAATGTTGTTACATACAACGTAAGAAGAAGCACAAGCATCACCTTCACCACCATCCGCGCCTGAAACAGCGTAAAAGAAGCAAACATATTTCATAAAAATCACAAACCTTTTTACTATAATTCTTGAAAAAAAAAAGGCTTAGAGATTGTTTTATTACTGCATTCTTTGATGGATTGTTGACAAGTTGCGTAGTTACGGTTGAGGCTGTCGTGATCAGACTGTGTAATCAACTTCATGTCTAGCGCGTAATCCGCGTAGGCACCGTATTGAATCTCCGGATTGGTTAAACCATTACCAATCGCAAACCCCTGATGTAAAACCCGGTTTGGTTAAAGCCAAAACACAACAGGAGTGAATAAAAAAATGTTTAATGTGGAGTGTTTTTTTTATTTACCTTGAGGTTAATGTGAGTTCCTTCTTTGTTCTTGTTACCACGGTGAACCCGTGAAGCCAATGCGGGAATGTAATGCCCGGCGTAGGATTCACCGGTAATGTAAAAGTCATTATTCACAAATTGTGGATGCTCCTTAAAAAACGCCTGCAAATGAAGTGTGTCACGTTAAGCCACAAGATCATGGTTTTAATGTGATTGGAACAGAGGAAAAGTATTTAAAAACCGAACCTGTAAGAAGTCGTAAAGATCATTACTGACACCTTCCTCGTCGTGTCGAAGATCACTTTGGTCCGATGTGTAACTGAAACCGGTTCCCACCGGTTGGTCCACGTAGATTAGATTCGATGCCTATAACAAAAATAAAATTTAAATGAAATTAAAGTTGTTGAGACTAATTTGGTTTCTTGTTGGAATATGAGAAAGCGTGTTTTGGTTGACCATTTTTTTTCTTTTCTAACCAACCTTGTCCCAACCAAACTCGTTCCAAGTAAGGGAAGAGTTGTTAGAGACGGTGAACGGTCCGTTCTCATAGAACAAAGCAAGTTCACTACTGCAACCAGGCCCTCCGGTTAGCCAAATCACCACTGGATCGGCTTTGTTGGTCCTTGACTCGAAGAAGAAGTAAAACATCCTGTCACGAAATTGAACAAATAAAAAAAAACCGGTTTAGTAAACCGGTACGGTTCTTAAACTATTTCTTTGATTGTTTGACCAGATATTGGATTTTATAAGCTTAAAAGTAGAACGGTTAAGAAAAACAATAAGCTAAACCGGTTTTTTTCTTATGTGTGATACCGAGAAACGCATCGGAATCAAACCGGTTAAGTTAGAATTGCAATGTGAGCCGCATCGGAATCAAACCAAATAGAACAATTACGATATAAAAAAAACCTTAATTAAACAGGACTGGTTCACATTATTGAGAAAATTAGGAAACCGGTTCGAAATTAAAACGGTTATTAGAACGGTTAAAAAGAAAAAAACCTAAATTAACCGGTTTAATTTCGGTACAGCGAAATGGAAGTTACCTGGCTGCTTTTGAATTAGGGAGTTTGTAGTAACCAGCATGGTGACCAAAGTCCTGAACCGACGGAGAACCACCGGAGCCACGACGGTCAACCTCGGCCGAGAAATCGAATTCTCTCTCGACTAGTCTCGGAGCCTCAGAACCGTCCTTGTCGATGACATTGACGTCACGTGTAGGCAACAGATTGAATCCTTTGATAAGTCTCTCAGCCGTGAGGGTCGGCAAACTCGCCGACGGTGAGAAAGATAAGGGCTTTTCTTTAAGAGATTTAGAACTTGAGGGTGAAAAATGTGAGAAAAGAAAAATACAGAGGAGAAATGTGAGAAAAGTTGTTTTGGAGTCCATCTTTGTGTGTTCTGTGAGAGAGAATTGTGGGTTATGGGATTGAAGAGTAGAGAAGAGACGAAGTTGTTGTTTATATAGTTGGCTTTGTTTGTTGTATACTACACAAAATCGTGGATGCAAATTTGGTTTTCAATGTTAAGATTTTATTTTAAAAAAAAAAGATTTGATAAATAAATTAAATAAGTTAAAAAGTGATAGAGTTTCCGAAAATTATTTTATTTTATTTACAATTTGCTTACGAAAATTGTCAATTTTTTCCTTTTTTTGTTTGCCACCTCGAAAAAGGTAACGGTTGCTAGAATCAATGAAATCATCTTCACATTTTTCCAACTCTTATACAACTATGAGGTTTCCATGGATCTTAATTTACGGATAAATGAATTGATTTTTTTCTTAGAACAATCAATAATCAGCTATGAATCAAAAAAAATTTAAGCAACTATTTTAGGTTAGTATTAAATTTTTTATTTTTCGGTTTTGCACCACTAGAAATGATAGTTGTATCCGCTCTATTTATTCTAACTATTTGAACTCATGGTTCAAAACATTTAAACTTATAACATATAGGTAGTTTATGTAGATTTATTTAAAAGTAAACCACTAATGTTTGCAAAATAAGCATATACTATAATTTACACAAATATTGTGATTCGTTTTTTCATACATGATTTTTAAGAATACAGTGTATTTTTACAATATTTTATCGGTGACACAATATTTTAAAAGTTTTCCCAAGATGAAACACAACCACTTATTTTAACAAAATCTTTGTCTGCAAATTATTCTATCTAATTCCACCTTTAGTTCAATTTGTAGCCAATCACACACAAAACAATCCTTTTTGTTTCCTTTTTTCAAGTTTCATGCTGTGATAAAACCCCACTTGTTCTTTCGAGGAAAAGTGTGTAGTATATGATTGCTCTTTGTTTTTTGTTTTTTAATATCCAGACCCCAAAATTAAATTAAGATGGATACACGTACCTACCGAAACATTAGGATCTTTAAGTTTATTTATATGTGTATACATATGTACATAAATTTTCGCAATTGCAATTAATTCGGTTAGAAATAGACAAGAGACAACAAAGAAAATTGTGTGAACGCTAGCTATTTCGTTTTGCTTTTGCTTACATTCTGTCCAAATCCTTGCTTTAATTCAAATCTTTGCGTATAAAATTGTGTTCGGGTCGAAGAATCCTTTAGACATGGACAAATCAATGCACCGTAATGTCATATGTATTATTTTAGTATGAGTTTGGCGTGTATCACCAACCAAAGTGTGATTAACGATGGATATTAATGTTTTGTTAACCACTGATTAATGTTGTTGATTTTTGTTTATTGCGTGTTTGTTTACTATTTACGACAAAATATTAGGCAGAATCTTAACATGTGGTGGTTTGAAACTTTTTTTTTCTTCTCATTGCAGGTAGTTAAGTGTTTAATGTATTCAAATGTTTTTTAAAAATCCATTAGTTTCGTTTTAAAAGTTTAAACTATAATAGAAGGACAATACTTGGGCTGAACATTTTTATTCAACTCTTTATAAAATAAGGAAACAAAATCTGTATAATTACTGTAAAATTAAAAATCCAAACCGCTTTTACATAAATTAAATCGATAGATAATTTTGTTCTAATTGTAAAATTTAAACCCTAACTACTTTATTTATGAACATAAATTGATATATAATTTTTTCTAATTGTAAAATCTAAATCATAATCACTCATTTGTAAACTCAAACCGACATATAATTTCGTTCTAATTATAAAATATTTATTCTAACCACCTCATTTGTAAACCCAAACCAACATATAGTTTTGTTTTAATTGTAAAGTCTAAACCCTAATCACCTTATTTATAAACTAAAACCGACAAATAATTTCGTTATAATTGTAAAAAATCTGAACTCTAATTCTCAATCTCATTTATAAACTCAAACCGATATATAACCTCGTTTAATTATTAAATCTAAACTAAACCAATATTTAAGTTTGTTTAATTAAAATATACATAATTCATTTCTTTAATTTTTTTTTATTTTTTTAATTTAATTTTGATTTATTTTTTAAATAAAATATTTTATAGAAGATTCTGATTGGTTGAAAAAAGAAAATATAAATAAAAGAATTTCGGGATGAAATCCAATTATTTTTCATAATAGAATCATCATTTATGGTGAGATTCCCTCCTTTCATAAATGATATGTTCATCATTGTTGTATAGTTCATTTGTTTTTGTCGTCATGTTCATCGTTGTTGTATATAGTCCAAGAAATTGCAAATATTGGTAGCATTATGGATTCGAACGATACAAAATGATATAAGTTTTTTTTAGTGGATTGAAGAAACAAAATAATTAAAATATACAAAAATTGCGATAAAAAACGATACAAAAAAAAAGATCTGAAGGTAACGATACTATTTAATGATTAATGAGTACTAAAACGGTACATCCCCAATACAACTACTATACGAAATTAACAATCAAAACTTATATCTATGATTGTTTCACTAGAGTATTCCTTTGATATACTTGTTACGCAAAATTTGAAGCTGCAATGACATGATGTGTCCAACATGTGTTTTCCTAATGTTCGATTTTTGCAACATGTCTAATTTTTGGTTAGTGAATTTAACAAACATATTAATCGACGGTTATATTCATTTTAAATATTAGTGGATCAGATATAAACGAATTTCTTCTTATATAAGATTAAAACCAAAAAAAATTGAAAGAATAAAGTCTTAAAATCTTTATTGAAATAACGACAAAATAAAGAAAAAGTGAAGTGATCGTTCTCGGTAGTAATTTCCAGCAAATTTACAGTGAAAGTGACCAATAACATAAAACGATACTCTAGTCACACTACTAACTTCTCTGCTACACATCAGAAATATGAAATCCAAACAAAGTTGGATACTTGAAAGAGTCAAACCAATGGCTTTTAAAAATAAAAGTAAAAAATATTTTAAAATAAATAGAGAATAATTTCGTTGTATGATTGATTTCAGTTTATATACCCTAGAATTATATATGCTTCAGTTTCAACGCTCTAAGTTAAAAAAAAAAGTTTTAGCTTTTAAACATATACGTTTTTTATTAGTACTGTTGATGTCTATATTTTTTTTTTACCATATGAAGAACAGTAAATAAAAACTACATTCCTTCCCGTATGAAATATATTCGACAGCGGATTATGATCTAAAAGAAAATTCATTTTATTGAAAACATCATTTAACAAAATTAAATAGACATCTGTAAATTTAATACACATCAATGTAACCACGTAACAAGAAAAAAATACACATGATGTATTGTCACCAGAACTCGTCGACATCAACACGGCTGTGGTGCTCATTTCCGCCTCTTAATGTCTCTTTTTTATTTATTTATTGATATCATTGATAAATTTGGTTCTAACCAAAAATAGGATATAAGGTAGAATATTACGCCCAGACAAAAGAGGCGTAAGTCGACCGACGAAAGAGGCTTAAGCCGACGGATTAAATTAATGTTTTTTTTTTAAAGTTTGTTACGTTGCATTTGTCATTGCTGATAGATATATTTTAATAAACTCTTTTGCAGCAATGTCGTCATAACAACGTATATATTTCTGATTTTATTGGATATACTTAAAATAAATTCTTATAGCTGTGTAAACTACATGTCTTTCGTGATATTCGAACAAATACATGCATATGTTCAAATAATTAACAATTATTAAATATAATTAATTAACGATCTCAATAAAACATATATATATATATATATATATTATAGCAGTCATGCAGATCATCATGATTAAATATAATTAATTAACGATCTCAATAAAACATATATATATATATATATATATATATGCAGTCATGCAGATCATCATGATTCTTGAATGATCATATCGTTTTATTCTTAAAGATCCGAGACTTGTGTTACGTATGGCCACAACTTCAGCAGTTCTTTTTCTAGGAATCTTCCTCACACTCAAGCTTTTCTACTACTTACTCGTCACGTTTCAAAAAGAAAACTTGTGACGTAGCTTTCAGTTTCTCTTGCTTAATCGTATGACATTATCTTGGAATAGACTTTAATGTCTCAAGAAAATAATCATATCCATTTTTTTTTGTCAATAATTGTTTTCTTATGGAGATAATGTATTCTTGTAATTATTGTAATTATTAACCCAATGAAACAATATACGTAATGTATGACTCACACTTAAATATCCTTTGCATGTTTTCCCTTTTTCAAGAAAATAAACCAAAAGACCTAAGTCGGTATCTCAGATTCTCAATCTCATAGTTTGTTGCG